>NW_028238309.1:42248845-43483276 GCF_041429995.1 Eschscholzia californica | reverse complement strand
CGTTAAATCACCATTAAGTTGCGGATATGCTAGTGACATGAGCCATTTTGACAAAATTATACTCTTTATATCAAAATGATTCCAACCTAAACTCGAGTTCTAGTTCACCTCGTGGTTGTCACCACCACTTTCACCGACCACCACTATCTTGACCAACCACCATCAACCTCATATAACATGTTGAGTGGAGAGAATTTTGGTCTTCGGGCTAGCAAATTCCCAAGTAATCCAACAATCTTAATTGGTTTGTTTCACTGGCAATTTCTAGAGCCTAAGTTTTAAAGCGAAAAGTGGCTCTATAGGCTCATTAATTCAAAAAAGAAAATTTAGTTCATAATAAATACCTATTTTATTGAAAGTTACCGCGATAGTCATTACAATGGTATTGATACATCAATGAGTTGTAATAAGCACGATAACCACCAAATTTAAATTAAAAAAAAAAAAAAAAAAAAGGCGTGTCTAAACATCTTAAAAACCAAATAAAGTACGAGCCTAAAACCCAATTAACTACTTTATTTATACCTTTAATAACCCAAATTCAATGACCATGGATTCCACAACGACCTTGTGGAATCCATAACGACCCAAATTTAATGACTACTTGGGCAACCATGTGTAGACAAATCCATAACGACCTTGTGAAGTGGGATAATGTTTCATCCAACAAATAAAGGGTAGGTTGGGGAACATTATAGATATTCAAACAGCTAGAAATACACATAGTATTTGATATTACCACCAAACGAAATGAAAACATAGGTTGGAAAATGTTATACAAACCCAATATAGAAGAACATTTTCATGTGAATGGTGGGAAAGGGTAAAGACACAGGAACCAACAAAACCCTAATTTATCATCATCCACCCAAAAAAGAATATTAGCACAAATCAAAACCCACAATTAAGTCCCATTAAAACAGGGAAGTAGATGAGAAGTTTTACAGTAACAAACATCATCATCATCATCAACATTGTTAAGTAGTATATGGCATTCTTCTTTTCTAGATGAAAAAAGAGAGACACAGACAGATATTGAAAACATATAGTTTGATTAGTACCACTAACCATATTCATAATCAAAGTTAGGGTTTCATTTAGCAAGGATTTGCTGGGCTTCTTGTTGTTGCTGGTAATTGACAGGCCTCCTGAATAGCATTATGTGTGGCTCTGGGCGATGAATTGCGTAATGAACCCAACCTCGACTTTGCTGAACCCCAATTGCTCTCCATTCATTCTGATTCCAAACAACAAAAAACCTCTTAGGGTTTCTCTCACTAGAAATCTCGAAGATAAAATAGAATTCAAGAACCCTAGTTATGAAATAGATCTAATCAAACTAATTACCTCAGAGAGAAGTCGATTCTTCGGAAGTAGTTTGGCAACTTCAGGAGGAAGAACAACGTGCCTGTAAGGAGAAATTATTAGGGTTTTCTTCATGAATACGAGAGATTTAGAAATCTGAGTTTTAATCCGTTGTAATCGAAAGTTAGCAAACCTGTATTCGTAAGTGTCATCGAAATACTTCTCAGAGTACTGGATCTGACCCATTTCTTGATTTCTTTACTCGAATCTGCAAAATGAAAGGGAACTTGATTACCAAGAAACGAACCAAAACCCTAAAACCCCCAATCGACAAGCACAAAGAGAGAGAGAGAGAGAGAGAGTACCTACGACGCAGAAGGACGGGAGAGAAACTTTTCTGTCTAGTGAAATGACGAATAGTATATTTAAAGGGTTTATTTAAAGTCACGTGGCATGTTGTCCAACGTCGATTAAGAAACTTTAGGAATGATGAAACAAAAACGAGTTGTTTCTTGAAATTGAATTTTCCCTCAAATTAGTTTAGGAAATGTTTGTACCCTTTCTTATATGGAATTCTAATGTTTCTTTAACAAAAAAGAAAAGAAAAAGAGGAAATATTAGGGTGACATAACATTCCCTTTGTACTAGGGCAGCATCGGACAGCCCAATCGAAAGAACAAATGGGATCATCGATTTGATTGGGTTGGGCAGATACCAAGATTGGGTAGCCATTTCCCTCCGATAACACAGAAGACCGATTGCGCTTCACCAGACACAACTAAGCGGAAGTCAAGTTATCTGTTTGGGCGGATGGGTAGTGGATCCTCTAACATGCAGCCTCTTTGGTATATCCACTCGAGTTGTTCACTTCCGGGTGGTTTGAGCCGGGAGATTGGTAGGAGAAATACTCGTCTCCCGCTTGTGACTACTCGGTTTCACGGGCCTAGGAACCCGATCCAGGCTATATGTGTACATGGACCCCTACTCTGTGGCTCTGTGCAAGCAAGTGATACCTAATTTTGCTTAATCTAAATAGGATGGGATTAAGTAATACCTTTCTCATCTCTTCATTTCAAATGAGTTCCATTCTTTTCATTTGGATAGTTAAAAACGTATTCACTAAATTTGAACTACTAATGATACTTAAATTTTATATCATATAAATATACATGTATGCAAGTGATTGTGTATACACCTCAAAAAGTATAACCATAATACACCAAATTGTTCTATTCTTACTTAAATTAAACTAGTTTATCCCTATGTTTGTCTGATATAAATACATGTTGATTTTGATATATTAGTTTTGAGTAGGAGGAAGAAGCCATTTATGTCCTTGAATGTATGAAATATCCATGAATGGTTTTGCTTCGTCGTAACTAAGTTGTTTACTATACGAAGCTCTTAATGTGTTATTTGCTCCTGATCCTACACATTCATATTCGCCGAAAAACACGGTCCTGCATAAAAAAAAAAAAAAAAAAAAAAAACACCCCCTTAATACGACAAATATGTCAGAAGAAGAACGATAAGATATAACATATATATATATGTGAGAGATGAACCACGGACTGATCTCTAGAGGGTAGGTTCAAATCGTTCCATCCGTCGGGAGCTACAATATCAGACATGTATGTTTTAGCAAAGACCACAGTAGCATACGATTTCCAAGCTCGTCCGAGCCAGACCTTCCCTGAGCCAATAATGTTGCAATTAACAAATGAAAATCCTGATTTCTCTTTCTTCGACTGCCTTCCTTGAGCTGTAATAGCCCCACTTATTCCATCCGGTACTTGTTTAGCTATCGAATTTATCGTGCACTCCTGCATAGTTATACATATATAATGTATGTGAGACAGATTTTTCATTTATATATTAAATTTGTGTTGCGAAGTATCTAAGTTTCTATCATTATATACACCTCATAAATTGATCTTCCATTTCCGAAAATGAAATCGATGGATCCTTCAATAAAACATTCCCGAAAATAATGTCTTCCTCGATCATCATGAAGTGTATCTTGGGCGCCATAGAATCCACACCCATAAAATGCAGCTCTATCTCCAGCAACTCTAAGTGCTATTGCTTGAGCCCCTACTGTCCCAGTAGGTGGAGGAGGAGCTGTATTCTTTTCCCAAGGGGCACAAGAAATTCAAAGAAACACCAAATTAGTGTGGAATAACTTGTAAAACTAAGGTGGTGTTGGTCCTCTAAGTCAGATCCAAAATCTGACTCATGATCTAAATTGACTGGTGTCAGATAATGTCTATTTTTGTCTAACTCGTCAAAATACATGCCCCACTCGGCCGATTTTGAGTTAATTTGTTTCAGATATAAAATAAGTCTCAATTAAGAACTCATACTCTGAAATATAACCGTAACCCGTCCATGACTATTATGCCTTGACTAAGACAAGTCAGATTCAGATGAAAAAAATGGGTGGGTACCTGAAAACTAATATTGTATGCAATGAAGTTGGGTGCAAAAATCACAACTGAGGAGCTGAAAATTGTCCCTCCAGTTGAATTTGCAGTGTCATTCCAAACTATAGATGTGTTAAGATAACCCTGACCTTGGAATATCACATTTTTCCTTCTTGCATTAACAACCACCTTCTCCCTAATATGACAAGAAAATTAGTTAATTAATACTTCATTAGTGAGATGATTAAACAACCAACTAATTACTAGGAGGATTAAGAGTACTAACTAACCTATAAACACCAGAGTCAATTAAGATTAAGATTCTAGTAGGACTATGAATAGGAACTGCATCAACAGCACTTTGTATACTAGTGAAATTTCCACATTTCTTTTGATCAACTGTCAATACTTTTGATACATTATATTCTGATATAATCTTCGATTTCCACTTCGACTCCTCACAACGAATTATCGGTTTCTTTCCTTGACGACTGCGGTGCTGGTGGTGACCTTTTGGTATTAGTCTATGATGACTATTATCCCATAAAAGAGATAAGATGTACTCCTCTACTATGTTGAACTTTTTCACTAATCCATTGATTATAGCTCCTTGTAGAGTACTAGTTGAAGTAGTAGGAGAATGAAATTTAGTAAAGAGAGCAAGTGAAATAGAAATGAGAATAATAACCAAGGCTGAAAACCAAAAGAAGATGTTGGTTTTGGTTCTCTTCTTACTAGTGGTGGTCAAGGTGGTAATGTTGTAGTCCATCTTGAGTTTGAGAGAGAGAGAGAGAGAGAGGGGGGTTAATAATTGTAATAATAGGGGTGGGGTTGATTTATATGGGAAGAGTGAGTGGTTATTGGCGTGGGAGGTAAGAAATGTGCATTATTTTTCTTGTGGTCTGTGAGGATAGATGATTGAACTATTTGAATTTTAAAGCAAATGGTGAGGAAATTGAAAGAGAATGAACAGTGAAGGTAGGAGGAAACACACGCTAAGCCAAATAGATATGCGTTATTTCCCTAATAGTCCCTAACTTTGTGACCAGCTTCCTGCCTAGCCCCTAACTTTATCAAAAATTTTCAGATGGCCCCTTCAGTTACCATTAGAACGCCGTTAACCAGTCATCAACTCTCTCTCCTACATCTCTTCCTCTCTCTCTGCCACCTCATCTTTTTGCCACCTCACCGTCTTCTCCGGCGAAGGTCGCCGGCCGGCAAGTTTTCCGGGCGACAACCTTCAAAAATTTAAAATTTTTTTTCCACTCTTCCTTTCTCTCTCTCTAACACTCCGGCGAAGGGAAACCTTCGCCGAAGGTCTGGTCTGTTCTCACGAACAGACCTTCAATGGTCTGTTCGTGAGAACAGACTAGACC
Source organism: Eschscholzia californica (assembly GCF_041429995.1). Lineage (NCBI taxonomy): Eukaryota > Viridiplantae > Streptophyta > Magnoliopsida > Ranunculales > Papaveraceae > Eschscholzia > Eschscholzia californica. The sequence goes on along the minus strand of NW_028238309.1, from coordinate 43,478,172 downwards.
TCTGGCGAAGGTTTCCCCTTCGCCGGAGTGTTAGAGAGAGAGGAAGAGTGGAAAAAATATATTTTTTTTTAATGTTTGAAGGTCGCCGGCCGGAAAAATTGCCAACCAGCGGCCTTCGCCTGAGAAGACGATGAGGTGGCGAACAGATGAGGTGGCAGAGAGAGAGGAAGAGATGTAGGAGAGAGAGTTGATGACTGGTTAACGGCGTTCTAACGGTAACTGAAAAAGGGGCCATCTGAGAATTTTTGGTAAAATTAGGGACTAAGCAGGAAGCTGGTCACAAAGTTAGGGGCTATTAGAAAAATAACCCAATAGATATACAGGGAGATATCCCAGGGAGCTATGATGTAACATTGTTTTTTGCTATTTCAAAACTACCATATCATCTTTACAAAAAATGAATAACAAAACTAGCTATGGTGTATCATTGTTTTTCTCTATTCCAAAAGTACGATATCTTCTTTACAAAAATTGAATAATACCCGTACTGGTCGACTCTCCCATAAGATGGGTAAATAAAGTTATGTTTGTCGAAATCTTTGTATATGTGATGAGAAAGTTCGCCTACATCCTAGGAGTAGCATTTTATACTGTTATCATTTTTCCGTCATCATTTACACACATGTTTTAGATACATGTTTGGAGGAGGCCCAAATTGGGTATTGGATTCCCACCATACTTTTTGCTACAAGATAATCATTGTGAAATGTCTGTATGTACAAGCAGGTAGGAGGTTCTCATACCCTTAATTATAGTAAAATACAATAATTTGAAATAACAGCAGTGAAATAATGAAATAGATGAACCCCACCTTATCAAAAATATTAACTCAAATAATGAATGAAGTTGATATCTTCTTGAGACATGAAAAGAAAGCCTTAGGTGTTGAGAAGAAGACTTGACAATACAATCTTGTTTGCTTCTTCTGGCAAAAGAAATAATCAACAACCATTTTCATTTTCAGGTTTCAAGTAAAGCTTCTTTTATGATGAACAGAGTCATCATCCTTCGAATCTATACAGAAAAAATCAACAATCAAGTTATGGGTGTCAAATTTGAAGGTTAACCATTGCAACAAGATATTACCACCTCCATGTTATTCGATCAGCAATATTCGGTTTCAGTCTCAATCTAAATTATCAAATTTAATTCCTAACATCAGCACCTTGGAATTATGTTCATTCATAACCTCATTCGAACGGTCAAGAAAAAAGATGACATATATAGCTGATAAGATCGTCTTTCTGTCAATTCAATCGATTGGAATTGTATGCTAGGTGTACAGAAACTAAATAAAATTTTAACATGCAAAAATCATTACAATTCACTAGTGTCATAATCTTTTAAATTCTTACAATGAATTTCTAGTCCTATTAACAGGATAAACTAATAATGTAAATATTGCATCGACTCTCTCGAACTGAAAAGAGGTTGTATTTCTATGTGATTGCTTGATATCTAAGATTCATATGTATGATCTATATTTCTCCATTTTCCTTTCTGTCAGGAGAATCATGCGAGATATCGAGCATGGACCCACTGTGAGTTTTCTATCTGTACATCGATAGCAACCCCTGCCCCAGTATATTAAAATAAAATGGAGAGCAAGAAGGCTACTAGATTCCATCAGACTTACCAAGAAGCCCCATGTTCGGTGTTTTGGGCGAATTTTCGACAATCTCATTCTTGGGAACAGGCTTCTCTAGGAGTGAAGTCCCTTGAAATATCATCATCTGGCCACCGTTTTTGTACTCGATCAACTGCGTTCCAGCAAGAGGAAATAGAGATTATTGACAACATATAGAAAACAAAAGATATCAATGTATCGAAATCTAAGTAGTTGGGGTCAGTAACTCATGGATCAAATCGCAATTGGGAGTAGACACCTAGTTAGTTGTTATTTGTGAAATTTCAAATAGCTAGAGTCTAATTTTAAGTATTTAAGTAGAGTTTGTGGCTTATCCAAATACCATATACAAAGTATTACAAACAGCCATTTTTCCTATATATATTGATAGTTGATACTTAAGGAAATGTCCTTCGATCAAGGTAACAATGCGTTCAAATAGTCGGAAAGGAAAACATGATGAAGATCATTAAGTCCAGTGGCTTTGGGGATCGTAGCGTTAGCTAGAAACAACTGTTATTTGTGGTTCAATTGGTTGGTCTACCGCTAACGGCGATTGAATCGTGCAACAGGTTACACACTAAGAGCAATCAACTTGATCAGAAGAATCGACTAGGACAGAGTGAAAGTCTCGGGTCATACAACCGAGAACTGGAGGCCTGGTAAGTAGAAGGAAAGAGGTGCACTGAGCCTGGCAGTGGGCCAGGCCCAGGAAGACTCACATGATACTCCAGCAAAAAGATGTGTGGAAAAGTTTCTGAACTATCTTCTCAGATACTCCAGCAAAAAGATAAGAGAAAAACTAATCCCTGAAGTTGTGAGTCAAAGAAGTTCTGATCTTCAAGGATATAGTATCACCATCACAAGGAGATCAATAAGTTCTTGGATTGTGGTTCTAGCTAACATCCGGTGGAGTGTCTTAACTAGAGAAACTTCACTTCCAAGTTTTAGATCTTCGGACAGAAAGGAGCATATATTTGGATTTACTTCGAAGGAAGTGAGTAAGGTATATCTTTCTAACCTAAGCTAGTTCATGTTAAGTTTGTGCATATGATCCTGAGTAGATATTGTAACACGTTAGACGTCTGAATTCCACAAATAGCACTAGGTTACAGTAAATCCCAACAGATACATACACACACATACATATAAGAGGTAGTGAAAACTAGGCTGAGTTTCTGGCGAGTTACTCTGCTCGGAGCACTAGGGATCCTCCCTTGTCCGATCCCAAGCCAATTCCATCTCCAACTACTTACTTAAATCAAAACTCTACCAGTATAGCTCACCTTGTCTTGGGACACCTTCTTAAAGCCGAATTTGTTTGTCCATATGGATTCTGCTTCTTCAGCAGATGGAAGCACTAGGCTTTTAACATTCATTGACCTTAGTAGCTTCTCGATGGAGGCGAACAAAGCCTGGAAATATCCCTATAAAGTGCAAAAAAAGATAGTTTTACGACCATCTCTCGAAAGATTTGAGAAGTCGAGATTCCGATGTCTAGTGAGAAGCCAATGATGGAAAATATATCGAGAGATGAAGTTCACTCCACAAAAATATTTGCATGTAAAAGAGCTATAAAAAGATGGGAAAATTCAAATATGACTAGCCTCACCCGTCCTTGATAATCAGTACTTGTAGCAACAAGAGGAAGTTCAGCAAATTCTTGTCCAAAAATTCTAAGAATTCCAGCAGACACAACCCTTGAACCGCCACTGGGAACATAACTAAATATGAGAAAATATAATTCTAAAGTAAAAGCTGAAATAGTTTTTAGGTTTAATACTTACTTTGCTGTCAGCACTGCACAATACATGCCTCCAAATTCTTGGTCCCTTATATTCCTTCTGCAGAATATCCAATACAGAAGAAGCAAGTGGAAGTTAGTTCCGTGTCCACTAAAAAGGAATAAATTGAAGCAATCAAACAAAGAATGCTAAAACAGTGCAGTGGAAATGATCTAGGCTTACCCGTAAACCATGGAAGGGATGAGGTCACGGCCTGTTTTTGCATCAACTATTGGGTCAAAGCGATCCTGAGGGACAAAGATTTAACAAAATGATCAATAACAGAAATGGACGAATTTTTAACTTCAACAATATCATGTTTCATTCTATAATAAGCAGAGTTATCCTCCCTTCATAATGACTTACATGGAAGATTGCAACAGCCTTGGAAAGCAACAGTCTACTCTCAGGAGTAGCGAGCTTCCCATTAAGGAGAGACCATTTCACATTAAGATCACCTGTCTCATTTGAGCATTCTTCCACATGCTTCTTCTTTATAACATGTGAAAGAGAGTTTCCTAGCTTCACTGGTCCACGAATTAGCAACTCCTGCAAAGTTTGATGAATCGTATTGCAGTCCGTGCAACAAAACCATTTCCCTTTTGGCAATTCCTGTTATCGTAGGCAATTTAGAAATTTAATCCAGAAAACAAGTTCCACATATAGAAATATAGATGAAAGAATAAAATGGTGTTAAGTTATGTACAAACCCTTAGATCTGCCATTTTGTGATCCTTCAAACAGCCAACATGATATTCTTTCTCGCACTGAAAAGAGATGAATGAACCAATTAAATAAAAGCATGGAGACTTAACAATGCTATGGCACAATGTACTGTGCTCCAAAACTGTACGAGAAACAAAGGCTTGAAACCGACGTTGGTAATACAAATATACCTGATCACAAAGTAGAACCGTCCTTGGACCAAATCCCGATTTGCTAAAATCATGAGATCTGCATAGACAAGATAAATATAATAGCTAGTTAAATATAAATTAAAAGAGGATGAGTCACAAAAAACATATGGGAGGTAAATATAATAGCTAGTTATGGAGATCTGAGGGCTGAATTTGCAATACAGAAAATAACATAATTCTCCCTAGTGACAAGCACAGCGTACCTGCATAATGCACATCCACCAATTTCTGTGTCTTGTGTTTTGACAGTTCGGATGCATCGCTTAGAAATTTGTTCTACTGGATCATCTCCTGAAACTCTACCGGCCGCCACTGCATTGGCATTATGCTTGCAAAAGTTTTCTCTTTGGTACATGAGTTGGCAATATTGACAGTACCATTTACCAGTTGGGACAGTAGATAGACCAACACAATCTGGAATAAAAAAATGGAACATCAAATCTTAGTCCATGGCCAATTAGCAGAGAAATCTTCAGAAAAACCCTCCAGAAATATAATACAAACAAGCAAAAATGGGAAGTGGACAAAGATGTGAAATAGCAAGCTATCATTTTCCAATAATAAGGTTGCAATTAAGAAAAGAAATATCAGAGGAAGGATTACACAAACTGGTGTAACATGCCTACACATGCATTACTCTTCAAGGCACCCGGCCAACAGATGAACAATACAAGTACTACACAAGATAATTGTGTAACAGTAATTTTTTAGGAAAGTTGAATTAATTTAGATTAGGAATTTCTAACATCTATTTTGAGGGGCTCTCGTAGATGGGCAGATAGGATCAACAGATGTAACATATTAATTATCATACAATTTACTCGTAGGAAATTCCGAAGCATCTTTAGTAGTTAATTCTCTAGAAAATCTGAAGATAGATAAGCTTCAGTTGTTATTTGATGACTAAAAGGTGACAAACTGAAAAACTGCGTTTTCATATTTCAGTTAACAAATATCAACCCTCTTGAAGCTTGGGCAGCCAATGGAAAAGGTGTTATTGAATAATCAATCAGTAGAGAGTGAAATGTACCTCTATGAAAGGCCCTGGGGCATGCATCACAAAGCAAAAGATCTCCAAAGTCTGCACAAATGCTGCAAAGGTCATCATTGTCATTGGAAGAAAACTTCCGACCTTTCGACAGAGATACTGATAATTCATGAAGTGATACCCCATTGGATGTGTAAATGTTCAGGTAACTGGCAAACACACATAAAAAAGGCTAACATAGATTAGAAAAATTGAAACAGTAGACTAACAATTTACATTTTAAAGTTTTTAGTAGTAACTCACGGTTTGCGGCGTGAAGCCCAACCAGCATGAGCTTCAAATAGTGAAGGGCTGACCTGATAGTCAAAAATAGACTGTTACTATAATTACCAAAACATTCAGTTTGATATTGTAGTATTTACAATAAGAAATAATAAAGGGCAGGACAAGCTGTGTGATAAATTCCCACTTATATATGATATTGCTTCTGATCAGGAAGCAACGGTATCTTCTGTATTCGATAGGTCTAGCAGTGAATGGAATGTTTGTACGAGGAGAAACCTCAATGATTGGGAGGTAGATCAGTTTGTGCTATTGTGCGACCTCCTAAAAGACGTTAGACTAAACACTGAGAAAGACAAGAAAGTATGGAAGGTAGGAAGCGACAAGCCTCTTTGTGTAAGAGAATGTTATGACAGGATGATTCAAAACGTACAAATTCTCTCGGAACCCTTAGTTAAAATTCTTCATAGAAAACATACACCGCCACGGGTAGTTTTCTTAGTATGGTCTATTCTCATTGGTAGAGTGCCTACGGTGGAAGCACTAAAACACAGAGGGTTTCAGTTGCCTAGCAGATGTATTTTATGCAGAATGGAGGAGGAAACGTCAGATCATTTATTCCTAAATTGTAGGGTGGCTTCGAACCTATGGGAATATTTCATGGGAACACTAAAAATCCAATGGTGTAGGCCAAGCACGATCGTATCGATGTTTGAACAGTGGGATGGTATTAAGAAACCGAACTCCAAAAAGGAGATTTGGGATCTCATACCGGTGGCAATAGTATGGAACCTCTGGAAGGATCGGAACGATAAAATTTTCAAGGAATCGAATTTGTTTTCAGTAACAGATGTGGAAGATGTAAAAGGAACGATCCATTACTAGATAAGCAGTTCACGTAAGTTTAAATTCACTTCTTTTCTGGATGTAGTTAGGAATTGGGAGGCATGGGTTATGTGAATGTAACATAACCCGAGCAACCCTTTTTCCTTCCTCAGTCCGGTGTATAGCTTTCCTTTCGTTTTTAATTCAATCAAGTTCTCAAAAAAAAAAAAAAATAATAATAAAGGAAACATGCTTTGATTAAAAAAAGTCTAAATCATGGACACTGACACTAGTTCACCGATATTAATTGGCATAACCATTGTCCCCCACTCCCTATGAAGGTCCCAGGTCTAAGAATGCGCATGCAGGGGGAGCACTGGAGCAGTGGATCGAGCTTTCGGTGCATTCCCATTTGGCAATGGGCATGGGGAAGAACAATAGCTAATTCAATATTTAAGTAGTCAAAAGACTCAAAATACCTCTGCATTGCAGCAATGACAGAATATACCGAAACCCTTTTTATAGCCCTCGAGCAATTTCTGTCCAACAAAAGGTAAATACAGATCAAATAAATGAATTTAGCAGCAAAGAAAATGAATGTATTCAATCATATCCATGTAACCAACCTGACCACGATTGTAATATGCTAGTTCAGTTCCGTCAGGTAAACCATCTTCCTCAAATACCAACTTATGCAATCGCAAATCTCTGCAACATTAAAAGTTAAAGTTTTAGTGATTTGCAAAATAAGGATAACAAAGGAAAATAAATACAGGAATATGGCAGTAAGAAATTTAATGCAAAAAAGAAAAGGGAAAACCGACTTTCTTGTTAGCTTCCCCTTGCTATTCTTTTTTTGTCGAGAAATACAGTTTGAAGCAACATCAGATGATTTAGGAGTTGAAATTGGTTCAGATGACCTGAGGTAGTCATAAATATAGGAGTATGAGAAACCGAACAAGAGATAGAAAGCATATCAGAAACAAAGCAATATATAGACGATATAATTTGATGTAATATTACAAAACTAAAGGGAAGTTCTAAGAGAGCAAGGAAAAACGCCAGCGAAATTCACCTAAACAACCCAGAAGTCAAACAACGAAAATGATAGTTAAGACTTAGAAAAAGTCAACTCTCTTATATAGCATACCTAGTATCAGAAGTATCAGTACATACTGGGCGTGCTTGAGACTTCTTTATTTCAAGGCATGAAGCGCATAGTACAGCTGTCTTCATAATGCGAGACGTAGGAAGAGGTCCTAAATCATTAAAAGTACATACGTTACAATGAGAAAGAACAAAATTCTTCTCACTTGAAGAAAAAGACGTGAACTGCAATTACTATTAGTTAAAGAAAAAGACAAATAACATACTTCTTATCACTTAAAGATAAGGACAAGGAACGCAAACTTTATCCATGCATAAATGCTTTAGCAATAGAAATTTGTCCAAAAAATAATTTATAATGTTTGGCTTCTAAAGGTGTGTAATGCTCACCGTTGCAACTCTTACAGACTGTAACCTTTTTAACAGGTGATGAACAAAAGATTGCGCTTTTAATTGTTTCTTCCAACGTGTCCAAAGGAGCATCCCTACACACATTCAAGACATCACGGATGCTGTTCCCGTTTTCCAAGAATATATAATCAGCAGCACGTTTATTTTTACTACCAGCGTGCCTCTCGAATTGCAAAGGTGAAACAACCTATGTTGATCAAATCAAGCATTCAGTGGGTTAGTCTACCTTACTTTCAGATATATTATAGAAAGAACATCATTGAAGCAACAACATAATACTCACACTATCCCCCCCTTTGCAGCTGCTACAGGAACACAAAATCCCACAACCTTTAATCTTTCCCTTCAACCCGTTCTGCGTGAAATTCAGCTTTAAAAAGTCGTAAAGAAGAAAGCAATATTATGAAGCAGAAAAGAATACGGGAACAAAAGATTAGCAGCGTATGAAATATACCTTATTACCACGATAGAGGTAACTGACAGGCAACCCCTCAAGCATACCAGTCTCAAGAAGCTCCTTCATCTTGAATGGAAACTTGGTCAAAGAAATCTTTTTCGACATTTTCATTTCAAGCTTATTTGTTGAAGGTGTTCTCAGTGGGCTAGCCCTACCGGGGGTGATCTCCTCGTCTTCTGCTGTTGATGTTTTCCTGCAAATATCAGAACAAACTTTCGCTTGGTTCTTGCAACCATCAGTTGACACAAGAGTTCCATTATTGCAATCATCAATCGGTACTAAAGCTTCACTTTTGTCATCATGATCCATAACTCTAGCTTCATTCTCGAAAACGTCCTCTGATACTAAAGCGTCATTCTTGCAAAGATCCTCTGATACTAAAACTTCATTCGTGCAAATACCTTCATTTTTACCATCATCATAATTATTGCAAACATCCTCTGATACTAAAGCTTCATTCTTGTGGACATCCTCCGAGACTAAAGCTTCATCGTTACAATCATCATTGGCTTCATCCTCGCGAACACTTAATGATAGTAAAGCGTCATTGTTTCGATTGACACCCTTTACTCTAACTTCTTTGTTACAATCTGAAGCCAATACTAAAACTTCATTTTCACAACCATCACCCATCACTCTGGCTCCATTGCCACAAACACCAGCCACTACTCTATCTTCATTGTTGCAAGCATCAGTTGACACCGTAGCTTCATATTCGGAATCATCCCCCATTAATCTGGGTTCATTCTTGCAATCCTCATTGGTTACCCTGACCAGAAATTCCTCTTGGCAATCATCCCTTAGTACTCTGGCATCATTCTCTGAAACATCAGCTGATACTAAGACGTCATTTTTGCGAACATCGCCAATCACTCCAGTTCCATTCTTGCATATCTCAGGAGATGCCAAAGCTTCATTATCTTCATTTTTGGAGGCATTATCCATTAGAATAGCTTCATTTTTGCAGACATCATCCATTAAAATAGCTTCATTTTTGCAGACATCATCCACTAAAATAGCTTCATTTTTGCAGACATCATCCATTACAATATCTTCAACTTTGCAAATGTAACCCATTAACATGGAACTTCCACTTGTCCCCGTAAACTTGCGCCGAGTATAATACTTCAGCGGCGTCTTATCCACTGAAGCCTTTCTAATACCACCATTACTGGAATCAATCACAACTGGTTTTTCTGCTTGTGAAATGCCCACCAAACATGTTCTTGAATCTTCGTTGGTCCGTGATTTAAATAAAGGAAAATCAACATCCTCAATTTTTGGGCATTTGATGAGATTTATTATCTGTTTCTCAGAAGATTTCACCAAATCATTTTCATTCACCAAATCCTTATCTAGGTCTTCTTTGCAAACAAAACTTCTCAATCTCTTAGATTTCTCAGAAACTCCATTACTAAAAGAACCATTCTGAACTTTCCTGGTTCGAGACCGACTGAAAGAAACATATAATTCAGATTGAGCTTGCATTAAAGCAAATTCGCGTTTCAAACCGGTTCTAGGTGTTGATAACAACATGAATCCCTCTGAATCAGCCATGTTCGTCATCTCAAACTAATTGCCCTAGATAAATTTTTGTTACAAAATGAACATTTTGGTTGCACAAATCAGTTAGATAAAACCCAAACGTATCGACGAAGTAAGAAGAAAAAAACCTAATAGATTGGATAATAACATTGAAATCAGATAAAGATCCAAACTCTCAACCTAATTAGAAATCGAAAATACATAAATAAAAAGGAATCTGAAAATTAGGGTTTCTGCTAACCAGTCGATGGAGGAAATCAGAAAATAGGTCCGACGACGTTTAACTCGCTTTCTCAAAGAGATTAGAGAGATAGGGAGAGGATAGAAAAAAATTACTGAAAATAATGTGAATTGTCAACGAAATGACGAAAAAGCCCATGCTTGTTATGTCATTGACAATAGAACCCCACCTGAAATCCTCGTGACCTCGTCCTTAAAAGTAGGGAAATTTTGGTCATTATGTAGTTTATATGAATATTTTCGTCAATTCCTTTAAAATTGACAGTAATTAAGAAAACCTAAATATCTTTTGATGAGGTTAATCGGATGGAGCAGAGACAGAAAGAGACAGCTTTGAATTTTGAGCCGTGAAACAGGGAATCAGTCAGCGCTAATCCACCCAATCTTATGTTAGTGGAGTATTAATTTCAGCCGTTGATTTGTTTGATCTGGTATATACGCGCGCATTTCACCAACTTGATAGGTGGGGTTCTTCGCGCCTAAAATTAGTAGGGCGGGAAATTGAAATATGTACCGCCTTACCTTACTATAGTATTTTATAGGTTAGTTTCGTCTTTTTTTTTTTTTTTTTTTTTTGTTAAGAGAGGTTAGTTTCGTCTTGGCTACCAACTTATGACCTATAGGTCATTTTGAGCCCTAATAAGGGTCTCACCCATTTTCGTGGGTAAGAACCAATTTTTTTTCTCGAAACTACCTCTATTGTGTGTTTGGACGAAGCATTTTCAAGTATGATTTCTAAAAAAAAAAAAAAAATTGGTAAGAATCAAGATTCTTTGGTTTGTTTAGCTACCAAAAATCATAAGACACTCATTTCGGCCACCACAATTTCTCTCTTTTTTTTATCTTTTGTCTTCTCACTGTCATTTATCTTTCTCTTCTTCTCTTCCTTCCTCTTCTACTGCATCTCTCTATTGTGATAGAAATTGTCAGATTCTCCCTTCGCCAAAATAGATAGAGAGAATGAAGGATGAGAAGAAAGATTAGAAGGTGGAGAGAGAGAGAGAGGAAGCATGAGAGAGAAAATTATTGTGGTGGGGTGGGGGGTGGTGATCCGCAAATAAGATTTAAAAAAGAATAATTAAAATCGCCCATAATGGTCGTCTGCCAGCGACTATTTTCAGAGTGGAGAAAGAATGGTGGCGGGGATTGGATGAAACAAAAAGAAATCGAAAAAATTTAGTGAAAATTTTGTACTCTGAAAAATTTCGTTGTTCCCAAAAAAAAGTGGACTTATTTAACTGATGATGTGAAAATAAATGCTAGTGTATATCTTACATACTGAACATTACCTTGAATGAAATTCTTAATAATTGTATTTCATTTCCAATCCAAATATGCCTAAACAATGCACGAGAAAAGAAACATAACCGAAGAAAAGGAAGATGCTAAAACTACATAATCAAGAAATCATAATCTAACTTAATTGTTCCCCACACATCAAACTTATAACAACTTATCATAATACACTGAAATTCAACTTAATTTTGTGGGAATTAATTTTAAGTAATTTATGCCAAAGGATCCAAATTGCCCAATAATAAAACCACCGCCACTGGCACTACCATTCCATCACCACCCCAGAGTGCTTAATCTGAGTCCAGGGAGATGATTATTTTCTCACTCCTCATCTACCTCTTCAGTTGACATGAGGGTAGCCGATCGACTCAACTCCGATCTCCAAGTCAGTAGTACTCCCATGTCTGGTGGTCCGATGGAGATAGTCGCCTCGGCAGGTGGTTGTAAGAGGGCCGCAGTAGTTGTGTATGAAGGAGTAAGGGAGTGTGGGTCTAGGCTTTTATAAGGTAGAAGGATCAACTTTACAACGAGAGGAGACAGGGTAAGGTCGCATCTTCCCAAGTGTATGCGCCAGACCACCTGCACTTTAACAAGAACTACGTTCCTCGCTCCTTTCTTCCTTATCACTATTTACTTTACTACAGTATTTCTTTTTTGGTGCCTTTGTATGCGGCCCCCCATTTTTATTGTCGTAGGTTTCTCATTTTGTAGGCATCTCCCTTTTTGGCCGTTTTGTCTGTAGATGTTCCAAACACTTGCCTTTTTTTTTTCTTTTTTCATTTTCGTTTTGATTTTTTTCGAACCCTTAGATTTCTCCAAGTTTTTTGAACGATAGCATCTGTAGACCATTCATCGATGAAAGAGACTAAAGAAAAGTTTCAAAAGATCTTCATTTCTTATTAAAAACCGATTCTAAAAACCTTTATTTTATTTTATTTTATTTTATTTTATCCGTTAGTCTAGTGTTAGAAAAGTTTTCGAAGTAGTTAAACCTATGAAAAGTGTTTGTGTTTGGGTTGATTTCGATTTTAAAGTGATATGTAAGTAGTAATGGAATTTATCAGATCTCAAAATTTTTGAATGGTTTAGGACTCATACCAATCTGTGAGGTCTCCGACTATCCATACTTAAAGCCTAAGCCAAACCTTGAACTGCAACCAATCCGAGAATAAGCTTGCTTTCTCGACTAGACAATCTGATGGGAAGGCCGCCCACAGAGTACTCCAGTTAAACTGAATTGACTAGAGTTATTGACTCTAGCAGGACGCCTACAACAAAAAAAGTTGTGTGCAAGGCATCCTTTCTTTATTTTGGTGAGTTAACGAGGGAAGGGAACTTCCCATCTGCTCAGTATGTCTCTCATAAATATATTATACGACACAGTAGCTCCCTGTTATTGGCGATCCCCTATTTTAGGAAAATGGTCGAAAGTGCTCCCACTCAAAACACACACTCTCCGTTTTTTCTTCGACTCAAAATCAATTGACCCGACAAGATCCAGTTACAGAGTCGGCTCAAGTCCGTTGATTCCAAATTCGGTGGACCGATTTTGTGGTCTAACCCTACTGCCACTATTGAATACAAATAAATTCGGTGGACACATACCGAATTATGTTACAAATTTCGGCTCAAGTTGGTGGATTTCAACTCCAGAACATTAGAGTCGAACTCGATGGACCTTGTGCCAAATTTTATAACAACATTAGGCTCCGCCTTTTCTCGGCCACCTCTATTCGGATGCGATCAAACTAAATTTATTTAGTCAACAATTTGAACTTTTATGAAACTTATAGTTCTCATCTAAGGAAGACTTCTTAAGGGGGGAACAATTTGCAATGCTTGGCCACACATGAAATCTACCATCAATTCATTACTAGAATTTGGTAATACAAGCCAAAGAGAGAGAGAGAGAGAGATCTGGTTATTGCCTTATTGGCTTTCCGTTCAGTAGATGGCAGTCCATTTTATAAAGATTCTAAAGGATATTACATGATGCCAAATTGAAAGAGCTAGGGGTAGAAATTGTTTGGTTTTGAATTTTACATAGAAATGAGGGAGAACAATGATAACTATACCTATGTGAATCAGAATTATAAAAAATTCATATTATTAATCTATAACTTGTAGCCTGGCCCATCTAAAATTGATTCGATTTTTAAAAGTGGATCATATTCTTAAATTTAAGATAGTTTAAAATAGAATCCTGTAATGTAATATGTTGTAAAATAATCTTCCGAAAGCAACTATGGTTTAGAGTTTCGGGTTTAAGAATCGATAGACTAATGCAAGCTAAGTTGAAAACAAAACTATGAATTTTTACATTCAGTTAGGCAGTGTGGGAAAAGTATTACTTGGTTGCTATTGCTATTATTTGACAAGCAGCCCATCAACAAGCTCCTGAAACATATACTAATGGGGGCTAAATGAATAAGAATAACTTGGGATGAAGGCAACCATATATGGGAAAGGAGAAGAAGTAAACAATTTAAGGGACAATCCCAAGAAAAGAATTGCTTAATCCCCAATTATTCTCTCTCTCTCTCTCTCACACACACACACACTCAATTTGCAAACAAAAAGATCTACTTATTTCTATACAAAATAATAAAATCTCAACTCATATTAGTTTGAGTTTCAATGAAGAAACCCAAAAGTTATATTTCTTTAAAATACTAGAACAACTCACAAAAAAAAACAAAGAGAATTGAATGGAATTCTTACCCAACTTTTCTTATCAAATCTTTCTTTTCCTACTTTTTTCACCTATAAAACATTTTCTTGGCCCTTAACTCTTCATCATAATTTTTGTTAACTAGTAAGTTAGTAACCATGGCCGGCCCTCTCTTTGGCAGCTCGCCAAAAACCTCGCCAATTCGGTCGCCCATAGTAAGATGCATTGCTATTGTTTTACTAGTATTACTCGTTATCGTTGGTCTCATCGTGCTCATCACTTGGCTAGCTATTAAGCCCAAAAAGTTAGTCTACACCATTGAAACAGGTAAGGTCGAGAAGTTCGACCTACATCTCAATAATCTCAATGCCACATTCGATTTTGTTTTAAGAGCTCATAATCCTAACAAGAAAGCATCAGTATATTACGATTCAATCGAAGTTTCGGTATTATATGATGATGAACCAATTGCCTTTCAAATGGTTGAACCATTTTTTCAACCTCACAAAAATGTGACTATGTTAGATGTAAAGCCCATGGGCCTATCTGTACCGATAGAGGAGTCTGTCTCTAAGGATATTGGGCTTGAAAAATCCTCAGGTGAGATCCAAGTAGAGGTTCGAGTTAAGGCAAGAATTCGATTTAAAGTAGGAAAATGGAAATCATCCCACTACACACTAAAAGTGAAATGTTACCATGTGGAAGTACATGTATCATCGCCCAAACAATTCCATCAATCGGAATGCCATGTCGATATTTAAATTTTTAAGTGTGTTGATTTGTGTTTGTTTTGCTTTTTTCAATTGGATGGTTGCCGGGTTATAAGATTATCGCTTGAAATGCCTACTGAAATTTTATAATTTTTTACTTGTTGTAATAATTTGCTGTAATTTCCTTTTGTTGCCAAACTCTACTATTTTGCTGTAATTTTTATTTGAAAGTTATTTTAAGTCTAATTTGGACCAGCTGAAAGTTTCCCTATCATGTTTGTCCTGCTCCAATTTTGACCAGCTGGAAGTTTAGATATCATGTTTGTTCATCCAATTTGACCCCACTACTATGATTCCCCTAATCAAACTCAACATTTAATAATTTCACATTTTCACCATTCATTTCAAAATGTTCTCTTCCCTTGCGGTTCTCTTTCTTATCGTCAAAAATGATCACCGACAACAACCATACTGCCACCGCCACAACATTTAACAAATTAATTTTTTGAATCTATATTTTCTTGTTTTTCTTCTCTCTCTCCACCAGTACTACTGTTGGAATTGGTACCTAGCTCAAAAGACTTTGGACCGATTTTTTCTTAATTTGAGGTACCTATATTCATCAGAATCTCGAGCAAGACGTCTCGTTGGATTTGTCTCGCCGAGCTCTTGAATTTAGACCTAAATTTTGTCCAAATCCGATTCCGTATGAATGAGTTATCACCAAATTAGTTTGGTATGGGTACCATTAACTCTAAATCGGAATTTAGAGTTTAGTACCACATTTATGATGTTGAAGAAGTTTTATTTCCTTATATAGACTCTCCATATATTTATGGTATGTTCTTTGAAATGGAAAGGTGCTTCGCGTGGTTTGCACCACGCAAACCGCGCGCAGTGGCGTTTAGGGCGCTTTAGAGGCGCCCGCACGTACGCATTGTCACGAGGAGCGATTGGAGCCTTGGATTTTACAGTCATAGATTTGATCTGACGGTCAGGATGTTTGGCGCTCTTAAGATAGATCCGTTGATGATCTAACGGTGGGCGTTCAATGCACGAGATCTTAATAGATCCGTTAAGATCTGACGGTCAACATGGCACCCGAAAATCAACAGTCAAATATGACTATTGGGATCATCCATTCGTCTATAGGCACCCATACGAAATAGTGTCAATACCCCTATAAATACCATGAGAATTCAGCAAACAAATTATTAATTTTTAGCATTTCTGAGCATTCATTTCAAGCATTAGAGTTTAAGGATCACTGTTCAGAAGTTCGTATTGCTTACAAAGTTCGTCAGACTATCATAACTAAGAGTTACAATCTTTAACTTGATTGGTAATCTGTTTTTTCTTGGGAAACATACACCATTACTGTTGGTACTCATATACATGGTGTAAATTGTCTTAAGGACAGAGGTATCCTCGACTCGGATATATATTACTTTTCATTTTGATAATCACTGTTTTTTATCTCTTTTCAATTAGTTTAGAGAATATAACTCTTTCTTTATCAGAAGAAAATAAGAAACCAAAGTGGTTGTACTCTGTTTTCTTCAAACAGAAAGATTAAGACATTTTATTATCTTAAAGAGAACCAAAGAAACAACAATCTTAAGAAAATTTATTATAATTAGTTTTCTGGTTCTTAAAATATTAACTTACTTTGCTTCTGTGATAAGAGAGTGAAATGGCAACAAACGTTGAAACTGTTCGTGTTAATGCTTCATCCTCGAACCATGCTGAGAAACCTGAAAAGTTCAAGGGGATCGATTTCAAACGTTGGCAGCAGAAGATGCTGTTTTATTTAACCACTCTCGGGTTGGTTAAATATCTTTCTGAAGAAAAACTTCTCCTAAATGAGGATGGTGACATTCAGAATGTGTCTGTCGTGGAGGCATGGAAGCATAGTGATTTCCTCTGTAAGAATTATATATTGAATTCTCTTTATGACAGTATTTATAATATTTATTATATTATAGAAACCTCTAAGGAATTATGGAATACCCTCATTAACAAATATAAGACAGAGACAGCGGGTATGAAAAATTCATTGTCGGTAGGTTCTTGGACTATAAAATGACTGATTCTAAACCAGTTATGTTACAAGTACAAGAACTACAAATGTTGTTACAGGAGATGAAGGCAGAAAATATTATTACTAATGAGGCCTTTCAGGTTTGTGCTATGATAGAAAAACTCCCTCTAGGTTGGAAGGATTTTAAAAACTATCTTGGACACAAGAACAAAGATATGGGTCTTGAAGACCTAATCCTCAAATTAAGGATTGAGGAAGATAGTCGAACTGCTGAAAGGAGAAATGAAAAAATATCCAATGTTAATGTGGTTGAAACAAAACCAAACCAGTCTAATAAAAGGAAACGGTCTACCAAATCAAATGGTAAGACCAAAAGGAGGAAAAATACTAATGGTTGTTTTAACTGTAGAAATCCAGGGCACTTTGCAAAGGATTGTCGGTCTTCTAAACCAGGCAGTAAACCAAACAAAGTGAAGAACCAAACTTCACTTATTGAAGATTCAGAACTTCAAAATTTATGTGCTCTCGTTACTGATAATGAAAACATGGTCGATGATGTGGTTCAGAAATTTGAAAATATGAACCTATGTGTTGTTGTCTCTGAAGTTAATCTCATTGATAACATGATAGAATGGTGGATAGATACAGGGTCTACACCAAGACATACTTACAAGTACTCTGTCTAGCCGATTCGAGTATGATATTCATAAGATCGGATGTTAGACCATGTAAACGCTAGCCTATGAAATCCCAAAGTATCAAATTATTTGTTTTTTTATAAAATCTCAAAAGTAGTTCACAATAGAATTATTGATATTACCATCAAACTTCTCTGGTTTTCAGAATAAACATTCAAATCCACAATACAAGCATATAGTATTGAAAGCAAGTTAAATATTGTGAGAAGAAATTCCTAAAAGGTCTTCTTGATATTAACTCTGGAGGACCATAAATACTATCCAAACATCAAACCGAAAAAAAACCAACAATTTTTATTTTCATAGATATTAAATTTTGTGGCTGAAATAATACATCTATACATACACCATCATGCCATTATACTATTACCACCACTTTTTCATGTGGATGGTTCAATGCAAACTTTTTATAACCTATATATACAAAAGACGACAGATTATATACAATATGTTATTTTAGAAACAATACAACATCGGGATGCGTCGATGGTAGGAATGCTTTAAAAGTTATCACCATAGGGGGTTGAACCTCACAGTTCCAAGAGAAGATTAACATCGACCTTGCGGATGTTCAAGGCCAGCTGCCATGATCTTGTTATTAGATGAATTCACTGCGTTGTTCACTACATTCTAATGCTTCAAATGGTGCATTAATCAGAATTTTGAATGACGAGTTATGATAGTTTTTCTACGAGGTGTCAGAACAGTCTTCATTGTATTATAATGAGTTTAAATGAAATATAGTGTTGGTAATGAATTTGGGTGTGTTTCATTAATATTTTGAAAGATCTGTTCGTTTACTTTCCAATGCTTTAAAAAATTCATTAATTAGAGGTTTGGTTGAAGGGTTATGTAGTTTTTGTGTAAGGTGTTGAGATAGTCTCCAATGTATTTCTTTTTTATTGATGAGTTATAATTGAAGTTTTGATTGATGAGTTATAATCGGAGTTTTGATTGATGAGTCATAATCGGCGTTTTGATTGATGAATTATGATAGTTTTTGCGCAAAGATCTAGTATGAGCATCATCTTTTTTACTTATCATGTTTTGTTCGCTTCGTATGTTTAGTGAACTTGTTTATATTTCTTTGTAAGAGCCAATGTTAGTTGGGTATAGGTCTGGGGCACTGAGTGAGTGTTTAACAATTTGTAGAATTCTTTCGGCATAAATTTGTGGTGACTTACATGCCCAAGTTTAAATGCTATAAAGGTGTACCTTAGTTAAATATATGATATTTTATATCTAACGAGAGAGGAAACACTGTTGTAGAATGAGTGGTTACAAAAATTTTGAAAACCTACTACCAAAGAATATAAATTATTAGTTTATATAAGTGTTAGATAATTCTTACTTTATAATGTAGTTGCCACCGTTGAGATCTCAGATAATGTCAATTATGAATATGAATGCAATGCTACCTTGATTGAGAATTGAGTTTGTCTATCCAGGTCTTGCGTTCGTGAAAATCTACTACAGTTAGTGATGCAGCGCGTAGTAGGCAAGAGATTAACAGTATAAAGATCACCCCTCTATGATTGTTTAAATCAAACAAAACTTTATTCGATAAACTAAGGCCAATTTATAGGCTTGAAACCCTAAAATAATAGAAGTCCAAAGTTACTAAAACTCTAAAATAACTAGAATCTATAAACTGCTAAAAACTAAGAAAACAACCAAAATTGAGAAACTGCTAAAAACTAGAAAATCTTCCCTAAAGCAACTAATATTCTGAAACTGCTAAAACTAAGAAAATATAAAATTCGGAAACTACTAAAAATAGAAAATTTTCTTCTAGGTCATCTAATCCCTGACTTATCACGACCCCACTTAGCATAAAATTCTAATGTTATTTTGTCAGTTGCATCAGTTAGGTTTTGACCTAACTATTTTTTTTCAAGTATTGATTATGCATTCCTGGCAGGGTCGGCCCTGACCCAAAGCGAGCAAAGCCTCGCTTTAGGCCACCAATTTTAGGGGCGGCAGAATAAAATTTAAACTATGAATTGAAGTGTTTTGGTGTCACCTAGTGTTGTTAGCGGAATCTCAGACATCTAATTTCCAGGATCACATGCAAGAACTAAAGATGAACTAGAATGAGAAGAAGAATACCTTATTCGCTTTCCCTCGAACTTAGATTTCGACGCCTTTTCGGAAGATTAAGAGCTTCAAAGTGTAGCTAGGACCTTAATGAGGTTGAGATGAAGAACTACTTTTTCTTGACTAGATAGATATAATGAAAGTTTTTTCTCTAAAATCCCCATCTCCACTTGATGTCTAAGAGATTGATTTTCTCTTGAAAAAATTCCACACCTTTTCTGTTCTCTAATTAATCTATATATAGAGAAAACCTAATTGTAATCATATTCAAACTAGGATTCAATATGGACCACGAAAAAGATAATGTCAGAAACCCTTTCTGACTGGGAAACCTGGATGGAAGGAATTCCATCTAGGGCCCTTCATGTGGCTGGCCAGATCAGCCCCCTTAGTGGGCTTGGCCTGGCCGTCCCAATGCTCCAGCCGGCCTTCATATGGCCGACCCAATGCTCCAGCCGGCCTTCATATGGCCGACCCCCTTTTCTTGTCTCGGGTCTCCTTTTCGAGCCCGATTCTTTCTATCTTTGTCCGGACTCTTCCGAACCTGTCTAGGCCTGTTTAGTTGGATCTCATCTATCTATTTGCCAAGTTCCCTCTAGACAATTCTCTCCGTTCAAGCCGCCACTCTTTGGTGAAACTCGTTGTAGGATTCGGTCTATGTTAGTCGCGGATCACCGAAGTGATTCGACGATCGTGGTTGGTTTCTAGCTAAGCATTACAATCTTTAATTCAACCGGACTAGATGATCTTTCGGATAAGGTCATCATTATCCTATTCGCAAAATTGTACGCATTGCCATCTTGGTCGAAGGACACTCCTTCAGACCGAAAGAACATATCTTTTAGATAATTTATCCTAATTTTGCATAGGAAGACATATTCCATTCTTGTACTCCTACTCAGTTTCATGTCTATCATGCCTCACCTGGTTTTTGTTTTTATAACATCCTTTTACGGCGTGACGTTTAATGGGACCAAAGTTCGACATTCATTACATAAGATGAGCAGAGTACTCTTGTTATGAGGAATCTCTCCAATTTGCTAGATGAGAGTTATGACGTTCATCTCTTCAACTCTTGAAGCACTCTCATTTGTGGGTTTCCAGTGTGTCATACTATAAACCCATGAAGTTGACGTGGATACTCATTATTCCTATACCCCAAAAAACATCGCTATCTATCAATCTCTCATGCTAGCCTTCGTCAGTCATTATTGTCCATTTAATGACCTGGACTAGGGATAACATAATGCAATGGTTCCACGTTCACTTAGTAGGGGTTCATTTATTAGATCACACATCTAATAATCAAACTTGGAACATTTCATTATTTTGGACTTTCGTCTAAATTCTAAACCAAAATTTAGATGGTGAAATAAACTATTTTATTTCGGATAACAAAAGTTCGTGAAAAGTGAGTTCCCATGTAAACTCCTTTACGCACTCAATTTTACGAGTCTTTTAGATCCTAATATGACCCTAATTTCTTAAATTTGTTCATCTTCCATGTTCGCTCTAAGGTGACAGTTTAGTTGTGGATCTGATCCATATTACACTTTGCTTATTGTCATCTTGCTGAAGAACCCTTTCATCAGCTCATTAAGGCAATATCAGTTTCTTAAACTGAAATTAGTACTTCTTAAGTTCTAATTTTTTTTTTTTTTACTTAGTAGAGTTTGCAACAACTCCCACCATGAAACTCCTTTCATTTGGTTGGCATCTCTTTATTAAGATTTGTCTTTATTTTCGGAAGATTGCATTTTATGACTTACTTCAATCTTTTCTTTTATTGCTTTTAGAGATTTTCTCCTAGATGCTCTCAGTATTATAGAACGCTCTCTGTTGCCATTTCAAATTACTCACTCTGAAACTTATGGGTGACAACATCTTATGCTCCAAGTATTTCAAATGTTAAGGTAAATATCAATCATCTCTCTATGATCAATTTTATGCTTCAGACGTAAGTGTTTCTCTCATGTGTGTTTTGCTCATCAAGGTTTTTTCAAATTCTGAGTCTTGCTAAGCAGTGTGCCATGAGAGATGGGTGGAATCTCTCTCTAAGAGTATTTCTAGTTAGAGCATCTCCAATGGGACACTCAATCTCTAACACTTAGAGTGCCACATGTGACTTTTTGGAGTTTTTGTTAAAAAACCATCTCCAATGGAACACTTTGTTAGACACTCTATTATGAGTTGGACACATTTATTATAGAGTGTCTAGAGAGAGAAACTCTAAAATGAGAGTGTCTACTTGAGACTCTCTAAGTGTTACTTTATAATTTCAACCAATAGAAAACTTTGCTTTTCAACTACTTTTTATCTATTGAATTGAAGAGGGGCATGTGTATTAAGTAAGAGATTTTAGAGATCTCCATTGGAGACCAAACAAATGTAGAGTGTCTCTTTATTGACACTAGGAAAGAGAATCTTTATTTGACACTTGACAGCTAGATTTTTAGAGTGTTTATTAGAGTGTCCCATTGGAGATGCTCTTAGAATCAATCCCTTTCTTCTCTGCTTGAGAGAAGATGTCTTCACGATTCTCTCTCTAAATATTTCCATTGTTAAGAATCTCTTTGATCATTCAAAAATCACAACTGTTAACAGCACCAATGCCCCTCTGGAAATATCTTCAATATGTCCTTCTTCATCCGGTCGAGCTCTCTCTAAAATATATTCGGTCAACATCAATATTTCTGAAATCTCATTCGATCTCCAGCTTTTAATCTCTATCTCTCGGTTTCTCTATCTATTTTCGAAAATCCCCTCTTAATTTCTTTCCATCATCCTGTTATTTTATGTAGAAAACTAAAACCAGTCAAATCCTTTTGCTGATTCGAAATATACCCAAAAATTGAACTGCTCTTTGTTTTCTCTCTCCACTGTTAGAAAACTTAGAAAGGAATGAAATCCTTAAGTTTCTTAAAAAGGGATAAGAGAAGAAGAAGAGGATAAGCATTGCCTTCCTGTTCTCACCCTCACTTTAAAAGATTTTGTTTCCAAAATAAATGGAGGTGATATTTGATTTAAAAGGGAGAGAATGTTAACCATAAAATCTGGGCACCAATTACGTAGGGACGTGCTATTGTTGAAGGGGAGGAAATTTTGCTACATAGCGGGTCCATCAATAACTATGTTGGTAGACGCCCACCGCTCGATCAACGCCCACGTATTGCATGTCCCTTAGATCTGCGCGGGAGCGCTGAATATTGAAGTTGCAATGCACCGGATCCGAGCCAAGAAATTCCCAAACGGCGTCTCGAGGTGCCCAATAGTGTATCGAAAAATTTGCAATTGTCGTCCTGGATTACGACACGTGTTGCCGAAGGTGCCATGTTGACCAGATTTTGACCCAAGTTTGACTTTCTCTAGTTTATTCATACGAACTCCGATTTGACTTCTGTTTTCGCCTATTGATTCGTCTTTGACTCTACTTTTTAACTGAGTACTAAAGTTTCCAGAACACTCTCATCTCTAAATGACCAAAATGCCCTCAAGTGTGTCTTTCTCTCTATATTAGCAATTTTTCGCACCAAACTCCGTAAAAGACACCTAGGAAACAAAAACACATAATTCATCAGAGTAACTGCCCGAAATAGACTAACTAACCCGAGTTAAGAGATTCAGATGGGACATTTTCATGTCTCATCTGTGAGTCAGGAATATAAATCTCCTACGCGAGGACGAGGTCGTGGAGGATCTAGAGGACGAGGACGAGGACGACAAGGTTCATATGATAAATCTACTATAGAGTGCTATAGTTGTCATGAGTTGGGACATTTTTCATATGAATGTCCTCACAGAGAAAAGGATACCAAGGCAAATTTCATTGAGGCTGAAGAAGAAATGTTGTTGATGTCTTATGTGGATGCAAAAGAAGATCAATCCAAAATTTATGGTATCTTGATTCTGGTTGTAGTAACCATATGAGTGGAAACAAGAGGCTATTTGAAAATCTTGATGAAACATTCAGTGAAAGTGTCAAGCTAGGGAACAACAACAGCTTATGTGTGAAAGGAAAATGAGATATTAAAATTGAAGTGAATGGAGTTGCACATTGTATCTCTGGAGTATTTTACGTACCTGAATTGAAAAGCAATCTCATTAGCCTTGGTCAGCTTCAAGAAAGAGGACTTACTGTCCTAATGGGAAACAATATGTGAAAAATCTATTATCCTAAGAAGGGTTTAATATTACAAGTAGATATGGCATCAAATCGTATGTTTCCGCTGCAAGCAAAGGTCATATATGAAGATAACAAATGCTTTAAATCCATCACTCAAGATGATAGCTGGTTGTGGCACTACAGGTATGGACATCTAAATTTTAACGATTTAAAGATTTTGCAACAAAAGCACATGGTGGTTGGATTACCTCAGCTGCATACTCCCTCAAATATATGTGAAGAATGTGTGATCAGGAAGCAACACCGTGAAAGTTTTCCTAAGAAAAGCACTTGGAGGGCCTCTCACATACTTCAATTGATTTATTCAGACCTTTGCGGACCGATAACACCTAATTCAAACAACGGTAAAAGGTATTTTATGACACTCACTGATGATTTTAGTAGAAAGACTTGGGTATATCTTTTATCTGGAAAATCTGAAGCTCTAAGCATTTTCAAAAAGTTTAAAACTTGTGTTGAGAAAGAAACAGGGATGTCTATTCAAGTAGTTCGTACTGACCGTGGAGGGGAGTTTAACTCACAAGAATTTATCAATTTTTGGGAATTAAATGGTATTCGAAGACAGTTAACAACAACCTATACACCTCAACAGAATGGGGTATCGGAAAGGAAAAAATCGCACTATTATGAATATGGTACGATGTATGCTTGCAAGGACAAAGGTGCCAAAAACATTTTGGCCAGAAGCTATAATATGGAGTGTTCATGTTCTAAACAGGTGTCCGACAGTTGCCTTAAAGAATATTACACCCGAAGAGGCGTGGAGTGGGAAGAAACCAGGTGTGTCACATTTTAAAGTGTTTGGATGCTTAGCACATGCTCATGTGATGATGACAACCTAAGGAACAAACTTGACGACAAGTGCATAAAATTTAGTATGCTCGGAATCAGTGACGAGTCAAAAGCTTATAAGTTGTATAATCCAGTCACGAAGAAGATCGTAATAAGTCGAGATGTAATCTTTGATGAAAGCAAAGGTTGGGATTGGCCAAATGTAGAAGAAGCAAAAATTATTGTTGATCATGAAGCGAATGAAGAAAGTTCAGCTGAAGATATTGTCTCTGAATCATCGAAGTCAGATACTGACTTAGCTGAAAATAAGTTAGATCAAGATAGTTCAGTCACACATGAAACTAGAAAATCAAGACAAAGGAGAACTCCGGCGTGGTTTACAGATTAAGTAATTGGTAATGAATTATCAGATGAAGGAAATAATGCTCAACTAATTATTTGTTGAGAATGACCCAATTAAGTTTGAAGATGCTGTAAAAAACTTAAAGTGGAGGAGCGCCATGGATTTAGAAATTGAAGCAATTGAGAAGAACAATACATGAGAGCTCACTGAACTTCCAGATGGAGTAAATACCATTGGAGTGAAGTGGATATATAAGACAAAAATGATTGAAAATGGAGAGATTAACAAGCACAAAGCAAGATTAGTTGCAAAGGGTTATGCACAAGAGTATGGAGTTGACTATTCAGAAGTTTTTGCACCCGTGGTAAGACATGATACAATTCAATTGGTGGTATCTTTGGCAGCTCAAAATGATTAGTTCATATATCAACTTGATGTGAAGTCGGCTTTTCTATACGGTGAACTAAATAAACAAGTGTTCATCGATCAACCTTCAGGTTATGTAAAGAAGGGAGAAGTACATAAAGTATACAGGTTAAATCTAGCTCTATACGGACTGAAACAAGCTCCTAGAGCTTGGTACAATCGTATTGAGTCATATTTTTTGAAGGAAATTCGAGAAATGTCTATATGAACATACATTGTTCATCAAACGTGGAAAAGAAGGTAAAATCTTAATAATATGTCTTTATGTGGATGATCTTATGTATACAGGAAACAGTGAGGTTATGTGCGATGAATTTAAGACGTCTATGATGATAGAGTTCGAAATGACGGACCTAAGAAAAATGCATTATTTGCATTTTTCCTAGGTATCGAAGTAAACCAAGCTGCTGATGAGATTTTAATTGGACAGAAGAAATATGCTCAAGAAGTTCTTGAGAGATTTCAAATGAGTGATTGTAATTCTGTGCAAAATCCAATTGTGCCGGGAACAAAACTTACCAAAGATGTTGATGGAGTTAAGGTTGATAGCACCTATTTCAAACAAATTGTTGGGAGTATGATGTATCTTACTGCCACGAGACCTGACCTAATGTTTGTTATAAGTCTGATTAGTAGATTTATGGAATCACCAACAAAACTCCATCTCCAAACAGCAAAAAGAATTCTACGTTATCTAAAGGGGACTATCGACTTTGGATTATTCAACAAAAGAAAATCAGAAGCAAGGATGGTAGGGTTCAGTGACAGTGACTATGCTGGCGATTTGGATGATCGAAAAAGCACTTCTGGTTATGTATTTATGCTTAGTTCTGCGGCTATTGCTTGGTCATCGAAAAAACGACTCGTTATCACACTATCAACAACCGAAGCAGAGTATATAGCTGTAGCTACATGTGCATTGATGGGCCTAGAAAGTTTCCTAAATAGGTCTACACCCGCAAGTGCACGGGTGTCAAGTTGTAATTTTTCCGGTAAGACCGGTTCGTCCTCAGAGAGTAAGTGAAACCTATTCTAAGACTTGGAAGTAACTCGGTTTTGATTTTGAAATTGGTTTTTAGGATTTTGGTGTTAAAAATAAATAAATAAATAAATAAAATAACAAAACGATTAAAAAGGTGAAACTCAATTGGGGAGAAGTCAAATGGGAGAGAGTCTAGGTTTTCTGAATTCATCCATATAATCACTTCTAACGACAATTTAATTTTGATCTAATTAGAGAGTTCTTTATATAACTCAGGTTTTAGTCCATGAACGGTCTAAAAACCCGGAAGATTTTGTCGTTAAAATAATAAAACTTTAATAAATTTATCGAAAATATGATTACTATGACTTCATCTAAAACCCTAGATAGGAAAATTAGTTATTCATAGGCATTATGTAAAAAGAATTGGAAAATAAAGTAAAGAATTGGAGAGAAAACACCTTTTTCGCTTTTTTTTTCTTCTGCGCAGCCAAACAGGACCTTAGGGAAAGTTATTTTCTCATCTTCTCGGAAACGATTTCCAGGTGAGAAAATAATTTTCCTTCCCTGGTTTTTCTTCTCCTTTTCTGTTTTCTCTTTATTTCTCTTTCTATACTGTTTCTTTCTCTCTCTAAACAAGCTATGAACAATCTCTAATGTCTATAACCGAGTGATGATAAATAAAGAAGAAGAAGAAGATGATAATGGATTTATAAATTTGATTCAATCTTTCTCTCTCTACAATATCTCTCTCTCTCTCTCAACTCTTTCCATCTACTCTCTCTTTACAATCACTCAATCTCTCTCTATCAATCTCTGTTTCTTTATTTCTCTCACAAAAATAAAGAAACAATACAAGAAGAAGTAGAAAAGATGAAGATGATGATGATGGTTTCTCTCTCTATCTCTCTCTCTCTCTCTGTAATTTCCTGTTTTGGTTGAGCTACCAGAGGAAGACCCCCTAGTCGAGATACTCCAACTCGTTTCCCTCTCTGTTTCTATATAGCCGAACCGAGCAGTCACCCTCAAGTCCTTCTTTCTTTACTTTCCAAAAATCTCTCTCACTTTCTATATTATCTTCATCAATTCTCATCAAAACAGCAAAGAGAAGATCTCCTATTAATTTCTGTTTCTAGCAAGTATCCAGCTTTCGGGTTCCTTTGAAGATCAGAGCTCAAAAAATCTCTTTCTCTCTCTACTGTTATAACCGTATGTGATTAACCCGAGATGATCCCATGATGATCAACCTAACCCAGCTCTTATACCCGAGTATCTCTTCTCTCTCTAACTTCCATTTTCAGCCGAACCTTACCATTTCTATCTTTCGGTTTTTATATTTGTTTCCATCTCTTCTCATTCTTTCCTTCTCTTCTCTAATTTATTTCAAACTTTCCTTTCCCTTAAAGAATCAGAGAAGATAAGAAAAAAAAACTTCCCAAGAATATGGGTTACTCACGTGAAGATCAATGGAGGATGATAACATGCATTTCGGGTCACCAAAGAAATGGTAAGACGACCGTTCGATCCTGGGTCGTGATTTTTGTCCATCAGATCCTAGCGTGGGGCACCAAATTTCAGATGTGCAATAGTACTGGATCTTCCTTCCCGAATGGAACCCGCGCATCCCACTGGTGTACCGATGTTTTCACTCTGGCCGCCACGTGTCATTAAAGTTGACTTGGTTAACCGATTTTGAACCAAACTTTGACTAACTGTAGTTTTGTCATCCGTGCTCCGATTCGACTTTCGTTTTCGCCATTGGATTCGTCTTGAACTCTACTTTCACATGAGCACTAATATTGACCATAATACTCTTGTCATTAAAATGACCAAAATGCCCCTCAAGTATGTCTTTATCACGATGTTTTCGCATCGAACTCCGTAAATGAGACCTGAGAAAGAAAATCAAACAAATCATCAGAGTAACCGCTCGAACTGGACTAACTAACCCGAGTTAAGAGATTCAGATGGGACATTTTCATGTCTCATCAAACATCCCCAAACTTAGATTTTGCTAGTCCTCGAGCAAAACAAAAAAATAAAACTAAACCCAATTCACCACTTTCGTAGGGAATCACGATTGCACTTAGCACGTGCAACAAGCCGTTAAACCTCTAGGTTTCCCCTAGAGGACGAGTTTTGTCTCGTGAGGGTTTGCAGTGAATATACCCACAAAATTCGAAAATCTCAAAAATGCAGAAGGGTCTAAATATGATATGGACTAAAAATGTTTATCCTGTAGATTTTCGAAAGTTAATAAAAACGAAATCCAAGTCGATCAAACCAGACAAATGCTAAAAATCCCTTCACTAGTAATCAAGACCTAAAGTGCACGTGACCAGCCAATATGAGTATCATTTCGGTTCAGAACAGACAAGACCTTGATTACCTTCTCAATACATTTCGCCTCGACTACTGCCTTACGGTCATACACTCAAAATTAAAGTCACTCAGAAATGGCTCACTCAATGTGCGAGTATGAGTATGAAAGAAAACTCAACACATGGAAAAGATGGACTAAAAATTTGGTGAACGACTGATCTCATAGGAAGGAAACAACCACTAATATGGAATGGGGAAGCTAACCAACTCTTCTCACCTGATCAACTATCTAACAATGCTTCCTAGAGGTCAATAGACACTAATGATGAACTAGAACTCCTGAGAACTCGACGTCTTCAAATCTTCAAGAACTAATTCAAGGGATAAACACTTAAACTAAACAAACACACTTTTTTTTTTTTTTTTTTTTATTTTTCTATTCCCTTTTTTTTTTCTT
This sequence comes from Eschscholzia californica, assembly GCF_041429995.1. Taxonomy (NCBI): domain Eukaryota; kingdom Viridiplantae; phylum Streptophyta; class Magnoliopsida; order Ranunculales; family Papaveraceae; genus Eschscholzia; species Eschscholzia californica. The sequence goes on along the minus strand of NW_028238309.1, from coordinate 43,448,971 downwards.
TTTTTTTTTTCCCTTTTTTTTTTTTCTTTTTCAGTACACTGGTACTATGCTCAAAATACAAATACAACTTTCTTAACACTTTCCTTGGGTAAAATTCTCTCCATTTTGCTTCATGCCTTTTTCTCAGGGTTCTAAATGATGAGGTTCCTATCTTCCTCTAGTTGACACTGTTTTCAAGTTTCTCAGACTACAAGAGAAAGGTTTACTTCCTGATGACATCCCTAGTGGTTGTAAAATTTGAACTCAAGAGATCAAATGAGTTCTTCTTTCAATATTGCGAGGTTGAGTAGCTCTTCATTCTACTCAGAATTAGCTCAGAAGAGATCACTCAAAACAACAAGAAAGGCTCAGAATCTCACATAGGTTAAGTCTCCACTAATGATCGATTAAGTTCTCTCAGAAAAATCAACTCTTCACCTATCTAACACTCACATAGCTAGTGCACAGACAACTTCAAGACTCGAAATTCATGGAAAAACCTTTAGCAAACGGATAGTTTGACAAACTAGACTCTATAACTATTAACAAGCAAAAACAACTAAACTCACATTTTCAATCCAAAAATTAAAAATTTTGAAAAATTTTGAACCCTTTTGAATTTTTGAAATAAGGACTTAGCAAAAAATTCAATCCCCTATCCCCAAACTTAAACCGAACATTGTCCTCAATGTTCTGAAGACTATGCAAAAAAATAACAGGGTGAAGGGAAAGATATTACCTGATTCCAACGTCCTAACCGTGGGTTGCCTCCCAGAAAGCGCTAAGTTTAACGTCTTCAGCCAGACGAAACAGATGACTCGAACAAATAGAAAGAACTAACCTACTGGATTACAGATATGTGTTTAACTGTAAACCAATATTCGATACATCTGTGGGTCCACCCAAAACACAAAGTTTTCAGTGAACGATAGTCTCACATCTTTGTGAATTGCAGAGAGTGCATGTGAGACTATTAAAGATGAGGGGCAATCCCCAAACTTAGTGGATGCACAGTCCACTAAGTAACTATAAATACTTGGACCAATGACTAGAAAGTCATCAAAAGGATCGACATAACAATGAAGGGCCAATATATCCGTCGAAGGCAGAAAGTCATCTGCAAGCTTAGTGGATAGAATATCCACTATTTCCATAGACGTTCTAGAGGAGACATCTGAAGTGTCCCAAAAGGGATCAACAACCGAGTCTGAGACCATGTGAAAGGTCAAACTAGACTCTAAGGGTAAGGCAATATGCTCGGGGACCAGGTCAAGGTCCATGGTTTCCTTAGGTACACAGTCTGACAAAGTATCTAACATGTCTCTAACGTTATCAATGTCCTCAAAGACATCTGAAGCCTCGCAGTCAGGTATAATATCATGCCTTCCTAGAATTTCATCTAAGGCTGATTCCTTACAAATCTCAAATGTCGGAAAGTTCAGAATAGTGTCATTCCCAAACTTGCTCATAGAGCCATCATCTTGAATATCAATGTCTAGTGTAGTCCTATCATGGTGAGATGACATAGGTGGAGGAAGCAAGACAACAAGGTCATCAGACCTTTCAGGCTCTAGGGTATTATCAGTAAATTCATCGACATTTAACTTAGTACTAGGGTTAGACGTATTAACCTCGTCATCGTACCTAGTACCTTCCTGAGTTTGGGGTGGTGAACCCCCTTCCTCGTCGGCGAATAACTGTGACTTAAACATTTTCATCTGTTGAGCCAAGGACTCAGTATCCTGCTGCATTTGAGTCGCAAATTGTGACATAATCTCAATAAGACGACTCTCGGACTCTGATCGAGATCTATCTTCAAGAGTCTCCTCATAATAAGGTTCGCTAGTGTAATTAAACGTAGACTCTTGATAATAACTTCCTCCGTACATATTAGGATCATACCTGTCTCTAAAGTCATTGGTCTCAGAATAGTGTGGACAATAAGGTCTCTCATATATATTTGGCGTCGGACCATATCCATCGCTAATCGGACCATCTCTACACATTTGCTGATAATCTCCTAATGTCATATGAGATCGATCAGGCTCATATGGTCTACTCCACTCACTAATCGGACTGTTTCTAGACATTCGTTTATAATCCTGAAATGTCATACCCGGTCGGTTAGGCTCGTCTCTACACATCTGTTGGTACTCTCCTAGGGTCATACCAGTTCGGTTAGGCTCAACTAGCCTATTCCCCTCGTTAAGTCGTTGACAATCTCTTAGAGTCGTACCACGTTGGTTAAGCCAGTCTTTACGCAACTGTTGGTATTCTCTTAAGGTTATATCAGTTCGGTTGATGACGGGTCCCTTTAGATCAAGGTCATCATCATCAACAGGGTACGTCCAACCATTAGAAAAATGCGCCATGATGGTCAGGCACGATCACAAGATGAGAATTGACACTTATGTAACTAAACTTGACTCCTTTCTTTTGGTCCGAATTTTTTTTTTTTTTTTTTTTTAATTTTTTTTTTTAACACGAAAACCGAGGAAGCACTACTAAGATCTTATAAAAAGTACCCACTAACAGGGGATTCGTGGGTGATTAGAGAAAGTTACCTCCCGTTCGAGACGGGCGACGACCTTTGCAGACGACTCGGGCCACTCTCCCCGCGAGTGTTCGAACCCGAGGCTTCGTTTTGGTTTTTCGGTTACAATTTATGCCCTTTAAATTAGGGTCAAAACTTAAATCCAAAAATAAAGTCTAGAAAGTCTAAAGTCTCTCTCTCACCAAAAATAAAATAAAATAAAACTGTAAATTTCTTCTTTTCGACTCCTCCTCCTTGTTTGTGCCTTCTCTTTCGCTCCTTAATCCCCTGCACACCAAAAATAGAGAAGCAAGTCAAAGTGGCCAAAAATAAAAACTTACCAAAAATAAAAACTTTCCAAGTTTAGAAAAAATTTTGAACTTAGTCCCCGGCAGCGGCGCCAAAAACTTGATGGGCCTAGAAAGTTTCCTAAATAGGTCTACACCCGCAAGTGCACGGGTGTCAAGTTGTAATTTTTCCGGTAAGACCGGTTCGTCCTCAGAGAGTAAGTGAAACCTATTCTAAGACTTGGAAGTAACTCGGTTTTGATTTTGAAATTGGTTTTTAGGATTTTGGTGTTAAAAATAAATAAATAAATAAATAAAATAACAAAACGATTAAAAAGGTGAAACTCAATTGGGGAGAAGTCAAATGGGAGAGAGTCTAGGTTTTCTGAATTCATCCATATAATCACTTCTAACGACAATTTAATTTTGATCTAATTAGAGAGTTCTTTATATAACTCAGGTTTTAGTCCATGAACGGTCTAAAAACCCGGAAGATTTTGTCGTTAAAATAATAAAACTTTAATAAATTTATCGAAAATATGATTACTATGACTTCATCTAAAACCCTAGATAGGAAAATTAGTTATTCATAGGCATTATGTAAAAAGAATTGGAAAATAAAGTAAAGAATTGGAGAGAAAACACCTTTTTCGCTTTTTTTTTCTTCTGCGCAGCCAAACAGGACCTTAGGGAAAGTTATTTTCTCATCTTCTCGGAAACGATTTCCAGGTGAGAAAATAATTTTCCTTCCCTGGTTTTTCTTCTCCTTTTCTGTTTTCTCTTTATTTCTCTTTCTATACTGTTTCTTTCTCTCTCTAAACAAGCTATGAACAATCTCTAATGTCTATAACCGAGTGATGATAAATAAAGAAGAAGAAGAAGATGATAATGGATTTATAAATTTGATTCAATCTTTCTCTCTCTACAATATCTCTCTCTCTCTCTCAACTCTTTCCATCTACTCTCTCTTTACAATCACTCAATCTCTCTCTATCAATCTCTGTTTCTTTATTTCTCTCACAAAAATAAAGAAACAATACAAGAAGAAGTAGAAAAGATGAAGATGATGATGATGGTTTCTCTCTCTATCTCTCTCTCTCTCTGTAATTTCCTGTTTTGGTTGAGCTACCAGAGGAAGACCCCCTAGTCGAGATACTCCAACTCGTTTCCCTCTCTGTTTCTATATAGCCGAACCGAGCAGTCACCCTCAAGTCCTTCTTTCTTTACTTTCCAAAAATCTCTCTCACTTTCTATATTATCTTCATCAATTCTCATCAAAACAGCAAAGAGAAGATCTCCTATTAATTTCTGTTTCTAGCAAGTATCCAGCTTTCGGGTTCCTTTGAAGATCAGAGCTCAAAAAATCTCTTTCTCTCTCTACTGTTATAACCGTATGTGATTAACCCGAGATGATCCCATGATGATCAACCTAACCCAGCTCTTATACCCGAGTATCTCTTCTCTCTCTAACTTCCATTTTCAGCCGAACCTTACCATTTCTATCTTTCGGTTTTTATATTTGTTTCCATCTCTTCTCATTCTTTCCTTCTCTTCTCTAATTTATTTCAAACTTTCCTTTCCCTTAAAGAATCAGAGAAGATAAGAAAAAAAAACTTCCCAAGAATATGGGTTACTCACGTGAAGATCAATGGAGGATGATAACATGCATTTCGGGTCACCAAAGAAATGGTAAGACGACCGTTCGATCCTGGGTCGTGATTTTTGTCCATCAGATCCTAGCGTGGGGCACCAAATTTCAGATGTGCAATAGTACTGGATCTTCCTTCCCGAATGGAACCCGCGCATCCCATTGGTGTACCGATGTTTTCACTCTGGCCGCCACGTGTCATTAAAGTTGACTTGGTTAACCGATTTTGAACCAAACTTTGACTAACTGTAGTTTTGTCATCCGTGCTCCGATTCGACTTTCGTTTTCGCCATTGGATTCGTCTTGAACTCTACTTTCACATGAGCACTAATATTGACCATAATACTCTTGTCATTAAAATGACCAAAATGCCCCTCAAGTATGTCTTTATCACGATGTTTTCGCATCGAACTCCGTAAATGAGACCTGAGAAAGAAAATCAAACAAATCATCAGAGTAACCGCTCGAACTGGACTAACTAACCCGAGTTAAGAGATTCAGATGGGACATTTTCATGTCTCATCATGCATGTCAAGCCATTTGGATGAGGAGATTACTTGAGGAGTTAGGTTGTTCACAATCTGAGCCTACTCAAATATTTTGTGATAATAGTTCAACTATCAAGTTATCCCCAAATCCTATTATGCATGGAAGAAGCAAGCACATAGACGTTAGATTTCATTTTCTTCGTGACCTTACAAAGGAAGAAGTGGTAAAATTGGATCATTGTCAAAGTCAAGAACAAATAGCTGATATTCTTACAAAACCATTGAAATTGAAAGTTTTTTTTGAAGTTGCGGAATCTGCTCGGGCTTCGTTCAAGTTCATGTGTAAACTGATTATTTAACCATATTTAGTTTAAGGGAGGATGTGATGATTTCAGTTAACTACTTTAGCTTTAGTCAAATAAATTACTAGAAATCAGGAAGTCTTTGAATAAGTTTTAGTTTGAAAGTTTCTTAGGTGAATCCCATCTAATGAGGGAAGTTGTTAGTTTGTTATTTTTCAATTAGTCACCCGTTGTAAAGGCTCTATATAAGCCTGATTTTGCTTTCTCAAATAATAAGAAACTTTCCTAGTAAAAGTTAACTTGCTTCTTGAGTAGTTTACTGTTCTACCTCACTGTTTTACACTTGTCTCCTTCATTTTTCACACAAACATGATGGTGATTTAGCTCCGATTGATTCCCAATTTGGGTTTTTCACACTAAAATTATCTTACTCGAAATCTCGAAATACCAAACCTTATCCTTCAATCGAGCATATATCTCAAAGACGGAACCCTAGATCAAGATAATTGAACAAAGCGAAGAGAGAAATACGAAGAGAGAAAAACCCGAAGAGATCTTCATAAAACCAGATCTTCTTTTACTCAGTTCTTCAAACCCTAATTGTCTTCATAAAACCAGATCTTCTTCAACCTGTTCCCTGCAAACCCTAGTTTTTTTGGTCCTGCTTAGAGACAAACATAGGAGAGAGCTATACGAAGAGAGAGAAACCCGAGGAGAGGGAAAAAAATGATGTAGATCAGGTTCCCTCCATCCCGATATTTATAAAGAAATGAGATTTTTTTAATGTTTGAGGTCGTCGGTCGGCGACCTTCGTCGGTGAAGACGATGAGGTGACCAGAAGATGAGGTGACAGAGAGAGGTGATGAGATGGAGGAGGGAAAGGTGATGACTAGTCAACGGAGTTATAGCGGTAACTGAAAAAGGGGGTCATCTGAGTATTTTTGATAAAGTAGGAGGTTAGGGAGGAAGCCGGTCATAAAGTTGGGGGCTATTTGGGAAATAACCCAATTAATTATCACATCGGGCACACATTTGTGTTTAAAAACAAGAATAGAAACTTCTATGGTTATACTAGTTTCCGCATTAACAAGCATACTTACACAATAATACGACATTCATAATATGATAAAGTATGTACTCTAGATTCTAAGGTTGGAATCTAGGTTCGCTACGGTCTATATAGCTATTTGGGATAAAACATTGACATCTATATGCCTAACGGGCTTTAAGTCTATTTTCGTAAAATTTAGACTAAGGTTTTATCCTTAATGATTTCTAAAATCAATTCTAGGAAAAAACTCCGTTTGGGCCTTTAGACGGCCCGGGTCAATTTCAGAAAAATTATGTAGGTGAAACTATGAGAAAGATTGAGAAAAATACGAAAAACTCTTACTCGACTCGACACTCGAAAATCTCAGTCCGTAATCCGAGTCCAACCTCAGAGTGGCCCGGGACGAGGTCTGGTCAAGGCCCGAGACTCTTTCGACCTAGACCCAATACTTGGTCTCGGGTCGGGCCAAGACATGCTTTGGCATAGGCCGCGCATGCCTTGGCTTAGGGCCAACACGTTATGGCCCAATGGATTAGGACGCATCCTAGGTCGTCTGGTTTCTTGGTCGCGTCCTAAGCCGTCCCGAACTCCAAGTCCGAGACGCCTAAGGCCTCTCCAGACGCGTCTGGCCCTGGCCTTAGTCCTAGGCCGTCTCGGACTAGAAGTCCGAGACGCCTAAAGCTTTCCCAGACGCGTCTGTTTTAGGTAAGCTTCCTTCGCGTCTCGGACTCAAAATCTGAGACACGTCTGTCTGGCCCAGACGCGTCCTGGCCGGACAAGAAGCTTTCTGATCAATTTTTTTTCTTTCTCTTTCACCTATTGTTTTTTTTATGATATTAAATCAAAAAATCAGATTTTGAAAAACTTTTCAAACCCATGTTAAAACATTAAGCTTTTCTTTCGAAACTATTTTCGAGAACACGAAATTTTAAAGCTTTAACCTATTGAAACTCTTTCAATATTTATCTGATTAAGCATAAGTCTCATTCAGACTAATCAAGTTCATGTTCGAATATCAAAATGAACTTATCTATCTAACTAAACAAGTCCAGATCTAATTCGTCTAGCCAAAGTTAGTTCGTGCAAGAGGCTCTGACGCCACTGTAGGGTTTTGGTGCCACCTATTTGTTGTTAGCGGAATCTCAAGCATCTAATATGTCTAACGCTAGTTTCTAGGATCACATGCAAGAACTAAAGATGAACTAGAATGGGAAGAAGAATATCTTATTCGCTTTCCCTCGAACTTAGATTCCGACGCCTTTTCTGAAGATTAAGAGCTTCAAAGTGTAGCTCCTCTACCTGAGGCACCAAGTAGGTTGACTTGAACTCCCTTCCTTTGGTTAGTTAGGACCTTAATGAATGTTGAGATGAAGAATTCCTTCTCCTTGACTAGATAGATAGAATGTGAGTTTTTCTCTAAAATCCCTTTCTCCACTAGATGTGTGAGAGATTACTTTTCTCTTGACAAAATTTCACACCTTTTCTGTTCTCTAATTAGTCCATATATAGAGAAACCTTAATCGGAACCATATTCAAACTACAATGTCAGAAACCCATTTTGATTGGGAACCTGGATGGAAGGGATTCCATTTAGGGTTTCCCCTTCATGTGGCCCGCCAGATCAGCCCCCTTAGTGGTCTTGGCCTGGCCGGTCCAATGCTCCAGTCGGTCATCATATGTCTGACCCCTTTTTCTTGTCTCGGGCCTCCCTTTCGGGTCCGGTTCTTTCTATCTTTGTCCAGACTCTTCCGTATCTGTTTGGGCCTGTTTAGTTGGATTTAATCCATATATTTGCCGAGTTGCCTTTAGCCAATTCTCTTTGTTCAAGCCGCCACTCTTTGGTGTAACCCGTTGTAGGATTCGGTCTATGTTAGTCGCGGATTACGGAAGTGATCCGAGGATCGTAGTTGGCTTCTAGCTAAGCATAACGATCCTTAGTTCGATCGGACTAGATGATCTTCTGGATAAGGTCATCATTATCCTATTCACCAAATTGTACGCATTTCCATCTTGGTCGAAGGGCACTCTTTCAGAAGGATATTCCTTCAGACTGAAAGGACATATTCTGCAAGAATCCAGCTGGTCGCCCATAGGGCAGGAAACAGGTGTGTACTTTCGAGCTCGGGCACTTGCTTTGTCAGGTCGGGCAGTCAATGTGAGTGTACATTAGGGCAAGCGGGCATATTCATTTCGGGCTTATCACGAGAGACTAATGAACATTGCCCGCCAACAAACACAAGTTTGTTCGGGCTTCGCGGGCTTTGGTTGATTCTGGTGTCGGGCATGACCAGATCCTCAATTCTCACCACAACCTCACTACCACCATCTATGAAAATATGATCTCCACTGAACCAATACTCATGTTAACACACAAGCATCAGAAAAATCAACATAAAATCATATCAAAGTTTAATAATCTAGGGTTAAAAAAGAAAACCTATGTCTTTATAAATAAGGTTAAGATGAATACCTTGAAAACCTAGAAAAAATGGTTAAAGAACACTCAAATATTTGTAACCAAATAAAATCTTTATAACCAAGTCAAAAAATTTAGATAGAATAAACAAGACTAAACTTTCTAAATAAATCAAGTCTCTCATGTTAAATCTACAATTCACTGAAACATACAGAAATCAAGAGAAAAAAAATATAATAAAGAGTCTATCTTCAGTTGGATTGATAGAGGAAGAAGATGGTGCATAACCAATAAAACCCCTCCAGTTGAGGAGATCGATAACTGAATAATATCTACCTCCAACTCCATACAAAATCCATGGCTTAAGAAGAAAGAGAAAGAGATAGATGGGAGGTCGGTTGCTTAGTTTAGAGAGAGATGGAAAGAAACGACTGAAGGAAATCAGTTAGAACCCTAAATTTCTTTTACTTTGGACGTATTTTTAATCGGGCTCCTAATGTTCCGGATTTTCGTGTCGAGTAACGGGTGGAAGAGCCAACTTGTCACCCGCCTCTGAGTGCCCGATCTAACGGGCTGGGCTTACCCAAGCTGGGTGTCGAGCACCCATTAAACACTTTAGGGACGAGTTTGAAACAGTACCAAGAAAGACATTTGAGATAGCGTCTGAAGTATGTAATGCTTCAAGTTCTACCGCTACAATGCCAGATAGGGGATGGAGTTTGGGAGTTCATGAAGAGAAACACTGAGGTATTACTGTTCTCGTTCCTAGAGAGGGTTTTAGGAGATGATAAAATCTAGAGAAAGAAAACAAGATAGTTGTTTTAAACAAAAGACTTAATAAATCTATTTATATAAAATATTATTACTTTATATATTATTTAATTCATATGGATTCTTATCAGATACAGAAAAACTATTGTTTATAAGTTTCTGATAAAAGTCAACACTTGGTTGCCCAAGTGGTTTCTAGTGTTGACATAAACTCTGAAACCCGCAGGGGGTCTCAGGCAGGGTCTGTTTGGGGTAGTGCCGGCAGGGCGCCCGCACTGGGCCCCCAAACATAAGGGGCCTATGTTTTATAGCGGTCTATACTATCATATACTCCCCCAGCCCACACGGTTATTCAATTTTTTGGGTGGGGTCTATAGACGCCCCTAGATATTGTGTTTGGCGCCTTTTGGATGTGTTAGTGGGCGCCTAAAACTGCTATATGGGGATCATCATGATGTGATAAGCACGATAACCGCCTAAATGAAACCAATAATTAAAGGGGTCTAAAGCCCAACAACATAGAACCTAAAGCCTGACAAACTTACTTGTATTTATTCCCTTAATAACCCAAATCCAATAACTGTGAATTCTACCGGGTTTTGGAGTTTATGCCAACACTTTCAACCACTTAAGCAACCGAGTGTTGACATTATTCTCTGATTTTGGAGTTTCTGTTGGTTTTTTCTCCTCTGTGAGATTATGAATATAATTGGTAAACCAATATTTATTTTTAGTCCGTCATAATTTTTCTTAAACATTTTGTTATTTTTGTTGCGTTTTGTTCATTTTTTGAAGTGTTTTTAAGAAATAAATATCTAAACTATACGTTGTACAAAGAACTTTATTTCCTTTCTATCGTTTTAGGCTAGACATGCTCATTAAAGTCTTTGTTCCGCCCCTCGTCTGTTTGATAAATGGCAAACTACATATTTAATATGATATTATATTAAGATCCACATATTCGCTTAAAGTTTAAAATTTTCATTATGCTATTTGTAGTTATAAATTTATAATCGAAGTCTTAAGACATAATAAATAACATTTTTTGCTTACCGGTGATTGTGAATTCTTAGACTAGATTTCTTATAAAAATGATTTTTTTTCCTACGACTACTTTTTTCCAAAATATTATTGGGCTCATTTATGGTTTCATTTACCGACTGATATATTATCTTGCATTTTATTTTATTTTTGTAATTTTTAATTGCACGAAGGGCCCATATTCAAATTTCGCACAAGGCCTCTAGATTCTCAGCCATGACCCTGGTCTCAAGTTCGATCTCTAACAGAAGTGGAATCCGTACTTTATTGAACTTAGATTATGTAAAAGTATAAAGTAATTTGATGGGCTTTAAGTCTGATTGTTTAGAAATGCTTAATTTCAAGCTGGTATAGTAATCAACCTTCTAAAAAAAGTGTCGGCTAAGAGCATCTCCAATGGAACACTCAAACTCTAACACTTAAAGTACCACTTATAATTTTTAGAGTTTTTGTTAAAAAAACCTTCTCTAATGGAACACTCTATTTGACACTTCATGATGATGTAAAAGCATTTATTATAGAGACACTCAAGAGTGACACTAGTGTCTCTTTGCCACTCTCTACGTGTCTTTTTAAAATTTAAACCAATAGAAACCTTTTCTTTTTAACTACTTTTTCTTCATCCAATTTAAAAGTGACATGTGTATTAAGTAGAGAGATTTTAGAAATCTTCATTGGAAACCAAATAAATTTAGAGCGTCTCTATATTGACACTTAAGAAAGAGCCTTTATTTGATACTTAACAACTAGACGTTTAGAGTGTTTATTAGAGCGTCCCGTTGATGATCGGAAAGTAATATCTAAGTGGCATCTGAATCTGCCATAAATATTTTGAACAAGAAGAGGGGTCCAAAATTTGTGAATACATGACGTGGCAAAATAAAAGAAACGTCAAATTGGTTGTAACGTAACTTCCGTATCGTTCCCGCGTAGCTACAAAAAAGTTGCAGGTATTATTGCGTTACATTTTGGACAAGGACACTTGTCAATCAATGCTTGGTCATCATTCCCTCTACAAATACGAGGTGGATTTTATCAAAAAATCTGCATCATTATCAAAGTAAAATTAAGGGTTAATTTTCATTGTTGACCCAATATGTTACAAAGTTGAGAATTTGGTTCTTATATTTGTCTAGCATTCAAATTCGGCCCCAACACTATAATTTTGTTAATCAAACATAGCACTCAATATATTTCTTCCCTTTTGCTCTTTTTCTTTAAGAATGTTTCCTTCATGTCTTTTTTTTTCTCTTTTACCTCCGTTCACAAAAGTCATTAGCAAATGGTCGATCGGTCTGAAGCACATAAAAAGAGTTTTTTTTGTTTTTTCAATTTTTCGTCTTCTACCTATCCCCTTCCACCACCAGCACCACCACCTCCAAAACTACTATTTTAAGCTCTCTTTTTTCCTTTGTAAAATCTCACTATTTCCACAATGAGGTTTAGGGTTTCCAAACAAACCCTTCACTTGGAAACCACGAACGATGGTTCCTGGTCTAGGGTTTCCAAATGAAAGAACCCCCCCCCCCCCCTCCTCCTCTCCAAACAACCCTTCTCCTTGTGTGGAAACTAAATTAGCTTCAATGTACGCAAAAGTTTGAGAGAGGGAAAAGGAAAAAAAGAAAGAAAAACTAAAGAGAGAAAAACCATTACTTTTACAAAATTTCTATCTTTGTTGTGATAAGGAGACGTATATATTTGAAACCGGTTTGACGTAGGGGTGAGCAACGGTCGGTTTTTTTCGGTTTTGACTCGAGCCGAAGCCGAACCAATAAGTGACGGTTTGACTAAATCGTCGGCCGAAGTCGAGCCGAACATTCGGCCGGCCGACATGGTTCGACTCGGTTTGGTTCGGCTCGGTTGAGTTCGATTGATCGGTTTAACCGATCACAATTTAGAGAAAATTGTAAACTAATGTCATTCATTTCATTGCATACACGAAAATAAAAATTAAGAACTTATCATACTTTTCCACCATTACATATGCTGAAAATAAAAATTAAAAATTCATCGTACTTTTCCACGATTACAAAAATAAATAAATAAATAAATAGAAGTACGAATAGAAAATCTATAATTGTAAGTTATTAACTAAGAATAGGTTGTGGTAAATAGAAAATCAGTGAAGACTTACCTTCAAAATTTTTCAATCAAGTTGAATAGGTGGTTGATGAAGCCGACAACAACAACTAGGGAGGAGGACGGATAGTAGTATGGAAGATTCGATTAGGGGTTTTCTAATTTTTTTACTTTTTAGTTTAGCACTTTCTAACTTTACAAAATTATTATTTCATTTTTCCTTAGGGTTCGGTCGGTGGGCGGTTTCTAGAAACTCAAATCGAGGCCAAACCAAGCCGAATTAGGGTTGTTCGGTTTTTCGGCCGAACCGAGTCGAACGGTGATCGGTTCGGCCTAAAAATCGGTCGGTACGGTTCGACTTGGTTTGGTTCGGCCAATTGGTTCGGTTTCTGCTCACCCCTAGTTTGACGTGTACTTTATATTCTAATCATGGTCTTGAGGCCAAGTTAAAACAATAGACAAATACGAAGGCCCAGTGTTCTAGTTGGTCACAAATTGGGGGCCAAGTTGAAAATAACTCTAAAACTAATTTTTAATGGTTTCATTATCTTTGTAAGTAATCTGGAGATTTTTCTTCTTTCTCTATCTCTCTTACTTCCTCTGTTTGTGGCCTTCTAATCCGCTTTGATGGTGCGTTGTTTCTTTCTTTCTCAGAAAAGTAAAAGAGATTAATAAAGAAAAAAACTCGTCTTTCTCAATTATCTTTCCTCTAATCTCTTGCTGTTTATATTTCATAACCTAATCTCTCTCTCTCTCTCTCTCTCATCTTTTTTTTCTTTTCTTTCAAAAGTTAGGGCTTTTTGTTTCTTTCCTCTACTGCCAAGGAAACTTCCTGAGGTATAATTAACAATTTACTTTGATATATTTTGCCCTAGAATTTAGATAGAGAAAAAGGAAATCTAATTAAATCTTACTTTATTTGTTTAATTAGATAGATTGTATTTTTATTCTTTATAATCTTTGACATCATCAAACTTAATGAAACTCAGTGTTCTAGTTATGGATTTTGTTGACATGAATTGTGATTATCAGACTTAATTCTTATTATCTTAGTAGATAAATCGTTGGTTGATTTGGATACGCTTGAAATGGAAATTTAGGGATAATTATTTGTTTTGCTTTAATTCTTATGATCTTAGGTTTAGGCGCTTGACAAATTCAATTTGGGGTAGTGGAAATGGTTGGTTTAATTTTATGGTTTGAGTTCACTAGGAGGGTTACTACCGACAGATATATGCCTAGGGGAAAGTAGTGATTCTGGTGGTGAGAATTAAGATTGTTACGAGTCGGGAAGATGCCGGAAATTGGATCTCGGCAACAGAAGCAGGAAAACAATGATCCTCATGCTGAGTTCCAGAGGGAACTGGAACAATTGATGCGAGGTCATATAGATGATTGTATGTCATTGGGAACTTGTAGCTCTACCCATGATCAGGAGGATGAAGACGAGGAAGGCGATCAACTTATTCGGCGGAGGAGAAGGTCAGATCTTGAAGGGGATGATTTGGCTGAATCTTCTGCTGCTCGTAGACGTCATTCTCGGATTTTGAGTAGGTGGGCTGCCCGACAAGCCGAGGATATGATCACAACACTTGAAAGAAGAAATCGTGAGACCGAACTTATGGCTCTTGCAGGTTTACACACTGTTTCGATGCTTGATTCCTCTTTCTTGAGAGAATCACAGTCTCCGACTGCTAGAAGACAGGGTGTTACTGAGAGACCAAATACCCGGGCATCCTCTTTACTTCAAATGTGGCGGGAGTTGGAGGATGAACACGTATTGAACCGTGCGAGAGATAGAGTAAGAGAAAGATTAAGGCAGCGAAGGAGCATCGAATCAACTACTAATATCTCAAGCACAAATACGTCTGAAAGTCGGGGTAGTAGAGAGGATGTGAGTGAAAATGAGCACGAGTATGGGACATGGTCACGAAATCAAATGGAGGCACATAATGAGCGTGGGGACGACCAGACGTCTAGCCGGGAGCAATCACCCGATCTTGGTGATATAGAGAGGGAGAGAGTGAGGCAAATAGTTAGGGGGTGGATGGATAGTGGCATAAGTGATCGAACAACTAATGTTTCACGGCGAAACAGTCCTAGAGCGGAATGGCTTGGTGAAACTGAACGTGAAAGAGTAAGACTTGTGAGGGAGAGGGTCCAAATGACGAGTCAGGAAAGAGGTACACGTGGTGGTGGAAGGCGGGAAGAGCAAGCTACGGTTGTTGGTACTCAGATTGACCATGTTCGGAATGGGTCAGTTGATCATGAAGAAGTCCAGCCTGAACACATTCGGGCAGACAGGCTAAGATTACGTGGTAGGCAAGCTGTAATCGATTTGCTTGTTAGAATTGAAAGAGAAAGGCAGGGGGAACTGCAGGGTCTGTTGGAGCATCGAGCTGTTTCCGATTTTGCTCACCGGAACCGTATCCAGGTTTGTTCTGCTTTTTCTTTCTTTCATTTTTTTTTTTTTTTTTTTTTTTTTTTTTTTTTAATGAAAATGCAATTATAACCAGTAAAAAGATAATCTAAAATGCCTAATGAATTCTCTGGGATATGATTTCTGCTAATTGGCTATACAATGTCTGAGGAAATTGTTTGTCTTTGTTTGCAGATGTTACTATGTGTTTGTTATGTCAAATAAATTTATTTATTTCCATAGTTAGTGCCCTTTAAATTATTGGGATTCTTTTAAAATAATAAGCCGAAGGAAGTAGAGAAAGTTTCGGAGTTGCAGGACTTTTATCAAGTAAAAAAAGAGAGACCTTGTATGTTGCGCAAAGCATCAACTAAACATGCTCCGAGTATGTTCCTTATACGACACTGAAATCCATGGCCAAATCGCACCTTTTTACCACTTCTCTCTCTGTCCTAAGCATTCATATTTCATACACCAAGCAGAGCTAAAGATATTCAAATACAGTTGATCTAGACGACTTAGTATTTCATTTTGCAGTCTAGCTCCTGGATTTATAGATTCTGCAAAATAAACCTTTCCTTTGTCCAATCGAGTTCTATAGTCTTTTGAAATGAAGTAGGTGCTACTTGTCCAACTTTACTTACAGTTTTTGTTGGTTCGTTGCTTTTGTGATGTTACAACTTGCAACTTAGAATTGGGAGTTGTTGTGAACACGACATGTAGGACTTTCACATTTTAATTACACCCAGTCACCCATTATGTTTTGCTAGTTGTAAATATTCATTGTGGAAGACATATCAGAAGTCTCCTCGTTTCTGAATATGGCTTGATAAATTGCATTTTTTTTGTTTTCTAGTCGTTACTCAGAGGGAGGTTCTTAAGAAATGAAAGACCTACTGAACCAGATAGACCTCCTTCAGTAGCAGCAAGAGAATTGGGTCAGTTAAGACAACGATATACTGTATCTGGTTTAAGGTATGGATTTCTTTACCATCGACGCTCATTAATTCTGATTCATTATATGTTTAAGGTTGTACGGCATTGTGTCGTTTGGTCAAATGTGCCTTTTCATTTTCTGAATTTATTCAGAATATCATTTTCAATGAATCGGGTGTTGTTATGAAGCAAATTATTGTTTAGGAGTTTTCCATTCATTTTGGAGTAGAGATAGTAAACACAATTATTCATTAGTCTAATCGAACTCGTCACAATCAGGGACGGATTTCGATCTAGATTGGAGAATATAGTTCGTGGGCAAGTAAGCAGCCATTCAGATACCCCTTCTAACAGTAACATTAATCGTTCTAGTGATGAACAAATTCAAACAAGTACCACGGAGGAGCTTCCAAATGAAAATAATGAACAATCTGAACCTAGGATTCGAGAAGCTCATGTTCGTCGATTAACCTTGGAACGTAACACAGCTGTCTCGAGTATTAGTTGGCAAGAACCTAGCACTCAAGGAGGGAATTGGCAGGAACAAGTTTCACAAGATGAAAGAAGAGGTGGGCAAGAGTCTCCTGAAAGTGAGGTTCATGAATGGCAAGAGAGTAATGAAGAAGAAATGGATGGAAACTGGCAGGACAATACAGCTTCAGGTTGGCCACAAGAAGCTCCAGGAAATGACGGTGGAGAAAATATTCATATTCAAGAAGCACCCCTCTGGCATGAGAATGGTGCACAGGAAGCTAGAGCTATCTGGCCCGATGGGCCTCTGAATCGTCTGAGAACTAGGCGTCCTGTATCCATGAGGAGAACCATTAGATTCCATCCACCTGATGATGATAATGTCTACAGCATGGAACTCAGGGAACTTCTTAGCAGGTAATCGATCTTCTTCACAAGTTTTTCTACTATCTCTTTCATTTCTTGAGCTGTCTATCCTTTCGCTTACTTCTGTTCCTTCATCCCCTTGAAGAATATCGGCATTAGTAGAATTAAACAAAAATTACGCTCTTGTAGGAGAAGTGTCTCGAATCTGTTAAGAAGTGGGTTCCGTGAGAGTCTGGATCAACTGATACAGTCTTACGTGGAAAGACGAGGCCATACCCCCATTGATTGGGATCTGCACAGAACCTTGCCTACTACTTCACCAGAGCAAGACCAGGGGCAGCAGAGAGATAACCAGAACGACGATCAAGTAAACACTATTCCCAGGCCTCCACGTGTGCTTCCATCTCCACCAGTGCCCCCACCACAGCCACTATGGCACCAGATGCATCCTGCAAACTGGGCCCATCGACATAGCATGCATCGTTCAGAGATGGTATGTCGTATATCTTTAGTAACAGTTGAATTTTGTTTCATATGCGTACTAAAGTTATGTAGTATCCCAAGGTATTTTATAGATTTTTAATTCATTTAAATTGCTCCACTCTGGCCCAACTCTCTCAATCATTTTCATATTGTCTCTGCATTTTGGTTTCAATTGATATGGATGTTGATTTGAAGCAGGAATGGGATGCCATTAATGATCTGAGGGCCGACATGGCTAGGCTTCAACAAGGGATGAACCATATGCAGAGAATGTTGGAGGCTTGCATGGATATGCAACTGGAGTTGCAACGGTCAGTAAGGCAGGAAGTCTCTTCCGCATTAAATCGCTCAGCTGGTGGCCCAGGTATTCCATCGTAATACATTGTCATTACAATCTTTTTAGTTTCATTTCACCAGTTTCTATAATTTCTCTTTAAACTTTTCGAATCAGTTAAGACGGTGCATAATCTACTGAATTTCGTTTGAAGAAGTGATTTCAAAGTTGTTTATTATTGCAGGGGTGGGTGAGTCATCAGATGATGGATCAAAATGGGGTCATGTGAAAAAAGGGACTTGTTGTGTTTGTTGTGATAGTCATATTGATTCTTTATTGTACAGGTAGGTCTCATTTACAGTTTTTTTTTTTTTCACTTTCTCACCACCAATATCAAAGCAGTGGTTATCTGATATCATCATCTGATACGCATCCATCTCTTTCCACTTTGTTTTTTGATTTTGCAGGTGCGGGCACATGTGTACTTGTTCAAAGTGTGCAAATGAGTTGGTTCGAGGTGGAGGAAAATGTCCATTGTGTCGTGCGCCGATCATTGAGGTGATCAGAGCTTACTCTATACTGTAAAAATCAGAAAAAAGAAAAAGAGGAAAAAAAGGAAGAAAAAGAAAAGAATGGAAGATAAGATGGCTATGGGTTCTTTTCAGTGGTTGGGTTTGCAGTGGTTACTTCATATTCTTATCAACAAGATTGTATTGAGTTCTTCATGCCTCTGTTGTTCTGATTATTTATCTAAAATATGTGCAAATGTGTAAAATTGGAATGAACAAATGGCAACTTCTATTTTTTATACTTGTTTGAATAAAAGTTCCAGGGTTCTGGTTCCAAACTACTTATATGTTCTTTTAATAGTTTAGTTGTAGGATTGAGGCGAACCTTTAGTTACGTGGTGCCTGTCTAAATACGACTCGTCTGGGTCTGAATCGTTTGACTCAAAATTAATCGAAAATCAACATCTTTGAAGAGTCTGGCATAAACAAACAACAAACATGCTGAAATCTGTCTTGAGCCCATTTAAAACTCGAGCCAGAATCTGACTCGAAAAAAAAAACCTACCTTAGAAACCACCAGGTTGATAAATAGTATCCTTCTGTTGGAATTATGATATAACAGGTAATGAATGAGATATGCTGAAAAAGCAAATTATTTCATTATTGTAATTATATAAAGTGATGCTAAGCAATAATGGGTTACTCCTATTTTACCAATCTTATTGTTACAGACTTTCATATGTACCCTCAAATTCAAATTAGGCGTAAATTATTTCCCGTTGAATATGAATCGTGATTGAGATTCATGACATACTAAATATATACGGGGAAAATAATGAGAAATGTCATCTGAAAGTGAATGAAAATGTATTACTAGGATTACGAGAACCACCTCTTTCCACTCTTGGAGGATTTGAGCTTCATTACAAGTTCTTCACGCTCTGCTTCTACCTCAGCAAATTGAAGACTCATGTGGAAGTAACGTTCCCGAATGTCTTTTAACTCTGCCTCAAGCGATGATGTCTTCCTTACTGTTACGCCTTCAGATATTGATCTCTTTGGAGCATGGGCGTGACCATTTTGGCCTTCATTCAACAACCTACACAAGGTATAGGTGAACTTTCAGCACTACAAAAAAAAACTATCATTGTGCTTCGCCTCGATTTGGATATATTACGCAGAAGATTGTTTTCTTTCTACCTTGTCTTTCCCTAAGTATTTAGATGAAATAGGTTAAAGTTGAAGGTGGAGTTGTTCAAAACTTTGTTGAAGTTGAACCGGGTCTAGGGGCGGAAGCTGGAATTTCAGAGAGGCTGGTATATAGAGGCTGCTCTGATGGATATGTTGATCTGATCTAACTAGTATAAACCCGGAAAAATAATATCTATTGAGCCTCTCTAAAGGGAGAGGTTTGTATGCAGATGCCGAGTGTAAAATTCATTACTAATGATTACTCGCCACCTTTGTTCCATATATAAGCAAATTGGGCCGTGCCACTACAAAGAACGCATGTTCTGATAAAGTAGTTACAGGGAGAAAAGAAGCAACTCGTGTTATAAAAACACCAGAAAATTGAACAGGTTCCTGGAAATAAATTTGGGTTTAAAATGGGTACTTAAGTTTACCATAAGAACAGTATAAATTGCAGGAAATGTGAAATGGAAGTGGGTAGTAGTTTGGTTAATTTACTTACTTCTTGAGTTGTTCTTTATACATTTCATTTGCTTCCAATGCCTCAGCAAGTTCAATCTCAAGCAACTGAATTTTCGAAACAAAATCAACACCTATAGTTTCAGGAACCCCATTCTGATCTTGGTGCTTGTCATCGGCCTGCAAGCAAAACCATATATCAATGATCATGTTAAAAGAAAATGTTTGCAAAGAACATGAGTGAACTTCCTAGTGAGTTCCGATGTTCATTTTCATTATGTATGTATAATTTTAATGGAAGGAACTTGGTAAAACACAGAACAACTTAGGATATACCTCTGAGAGATTGAATTCTTCATGGGGAGTACTGAGTTCGGTATCAGACTCAAATCCAAGAGTACTGCTGGACCCACTTCGCTGCGGTTTCCCTTCCTTTTTCATTTTCAGTTCCTCTTTAAGGGCTTGAGCTTTCTTTAAGCACTCAATTTTCTCATCCTCGAGGCATTGTATTTTCCGCTGCATTTGACTATTTGCCCTCTTAGTTCTGTTTAGTTCATTTTTCAACTCAGCATCCTGAGCACATAATGCATCTTTCACCGTTAGATCACCCTCCAACCTCAGAAGCTTCTCTTCTAAGGCCACCCTTTTACTTCTGCAATCCTCTATTTCAGACATAGAGTTTTGCATACTAGATATCTTATCGACAAGCGAGTTTCTTTCGGTTTTCAGTTCTTCGAACTCTTCAGATAATGATTCTAATGATGCTTCAACTTTAGTCTTTTCAAACTTGATCTCATTGAGTGAGCTCTTAAGAGAGGATATTTCATCCTGAAGATAACTTATTTTCTGCAGTTGAACTTTCAAGCCGGTGACTTCTTCCACTTGTTGCTGCTTTTCATATTCAGAAGCTGAAAGTTTTAGCTCGAGCCCATGAACGGCACTTTTATATCTCTGTTCACTAGATTTGACATTATCCATCAACTTTCGCATCTTTTCATGTTCACCCATCAGAATTTCGTGGTTATTTTTCGAAGTAGAAAGCTCAATGATCAACTCTTGCACCTTAGTTTTAGAGTCTAGTTGCAACATATTTATTTCTGTCTCAGAAGATTTAACTTTTGCTTGGGCTTCTTGAAGAGCATTCTCGAGTTTTGCTTTATCTACCCGTAAACTGGAAACTTCAAGAACAGCATTTGAAGCTATTCTTTCCCTTTCGTCATGGGTTGAACCTATCTGCTCGGTGAGGTGTGCTACCTCTCTTTGAAGGTTCTCAACTTCGACTTCCTTCTCCAAGTACCTTTGTTTTAACAAGCTCGCTTCTAGAATAAGCTTATCTTGATTTTCCGTGTCTTCGTGAAAAAAAACATCTAATTCTGAGTTAAGATATTTCTCCTTTGAAGCAATATCTATCTGTATAGAACAATACGCAGCCTCTAAAAGCTCAATTTTCTCAAAGCACTCGGAGAAACATTTTCGAGACTCCCTCAATTCAGCTTCCAACTTCATACATTTCTCATGTAATTCCAGGTTTTGCTTCCTCAATTCCCTATTCAATGTCTGATTGGTACTACATTCGTCAATTAGACTCTCGGCCGTAGCTTGTAATTTTGGATTTGCTTTCCTCAGATATTCACACTCTTCTTGGGCTTCTGACCATTTCTTTTGCATGTCTTGTAATTTCTGCTTCAATTCCACCTTTTGTGTTTCCATCTCAGATTTCAATCTTTGAGTCTCATTCCTGAGATCTATAGCTAAAGATTTGGAATTCTCTAGCTCTAACCTACTGGATTCTTTCTCGTTCGTGAAATACCTTAATTGAGCTTCTAGTCCAGATATGCGTTCTGATAGTTGTACATTCTCCTCCTCTAGTTCAGACAAATGGAGTTCTAATTCACATTTACCAGTTTCCAGCTCTGAAGTGTTTTTCTCGAGCACCTTGATAGAAGAAATATGGGAATCTAGAGTGCTACTTAGCACCATCATATCATTTCTTACTGTTTCCAAGTTTTCCTCCAGCTGACCGTTTTCCGTTTGAAGGTTAGAAATCTGAGCTTCGCACTCGTTTTGGCAATGTCTTAGAGTCTCAATTTCCTCTTCCTTCAATAAGAGGCAAGTCTGAAGTTCCTCTATCTTAGATGTCATTGTAACTAGTTCCGGCTTCAAATTGTCGACTTCCTCTGTTGGAAGATAAAGATCACTATCCTTCAAGCTACACTCTTCGACCGTATTCTTAGCTTCTGTAACATTTGCATCTCCAAAACTGATTACGGCCTTGCCACTTTGGAGTTCAACTTGACGTTCGATAATCGTCGTTTCCAATAATTTACTCAGATGAGCAACTTTCTTTAAGATAAACTCAGTCTGCTTGCTTTGAGATATCAAATCTGTAGCCTTTGAATCCTGATCAAAGTCAGTCTGATATTCAATATTTGAATCTGAGACAGACCATGGCTTCTCCACTTGAGCTATAACCAGATGGAGCTGTTTGTTCAGTTCTTGAAAGAATTCATGCATTTCTACCGAGTTACTCTCTCCAACTGTTTCGAGTTTGTTTAACCCTATTGCTTCTACTCCTTGATGCTGTTGCAATTGCTGTTTCAATGTAGTAATCTCCAACATTTGATACTCAGACTTACTTTGAGAATTGCTTAGTTTTTCTTCAAGATTACGAGCTTTATACTGAAAAGACTGCAACTGGATCTCCAGATTAGAATACTTACGCTGAAGATCTAACAGTTGGGGTTTCAAGTTTTCATTGGTGACTCCATTGAAATGACCTTCTTTCTTCTTCAGTTCTTGTTCTAGCTGATATATCTGTGACCTGAGTAACTCAACTTCATAATCCGAGGTTTTGGGAGACATACTAGCTTGAAGCTCATCAGAAGAAGAATTAAAAAACGTTTCTCCTGATTGGAAATCCTTACTTGATTCCTTGAGTTTTAGTAAGAGATCTAGGTTTTCATCTGTTAGTTCATTGCAGTCTTTCTCTAGCTCCTGCACTTTTGCTTTCAAGCTCTCAATTTCCCTGGTTAGATCACTATTACCTTCACTGACGGAACTCGTTTCATGTGAAGGTTGAGCACTCTGCAAATCAGATAACTTTGTTTCTAACTTGGTGATATATTCGTTCTTCGTGGATAGTCTGGATGCCCATTCTGCCTCATTATTCAAGATACTTTTCTTCCTGAGGTTTCGTTCAAGCTCGAGTTCCTTGTCTTTTCCCTCTACGGTTTCTTCCAGTAACTTCACAGTACCTTGTAGTTCATAATGTGATTCCTGCAATTTTTGTAGCTTTTGTTCAAAATTTGAACCATCCTCCGCTCCCAACTTTTCACTATCACGGTTTTTCTCGGTGCCGGTGTTTGTTTTGACTTCCATAAAATTATTCAGTTCCAATCTTTGCTTCTCTATGGTCTCTTCAAGCTCTTGAAGGATGGAAACAAGCTCGATATTCGATTCTTGTGTTTTCTGCAACTGGTGAGCTAAAGAAGCATTTGATTCTTTCTGAAACTTCATTTCTGATTCCAACTCCTGAATATTTGATACACCTTCTAGCCGAAAGCTTGATTTCTCAGTGGTGATTTTGTTTATATTCGATTCCTCTATCAATGTTTTCAGTTGTTGAATCTCCTTCTTCAATTCATCTCTTTCAGAATTTGAAGCTGAAAGCTCCATATTCAGATCTACGTGGTTTCTCTTCTGGTTCGCAACTTCCTTCCGTAACGTCTCTACATCTGTCATTACTTTTCGAGCATTTCTTTCCCACATCCTAGCTTCTGCTCGGAGATCCTCAATTGTATTTTCGGCATCCTCAAGAAGGTCTTTAGTAGAAGCAGCATCCCTCAATGATGATGTGTTAGGAGTATTGCCTAATCCGCGAAGTTTTGAATTAAATGAAGAGTGATTTGATCTAGGCAGATCAACAGAACCGTTGGCATAAATTGCATTTCTTGGGGAACCAGATGATTCTTGTGACCCAAGTGTATTGTGTTCACTTAAGCTGTTTCTCGGGGAAAAATTTATCCTGTCTAAAGAACCTTCTGCTGAGTCAAAACTATTGCGTGACCCAGTCGCTGAAAAGCTTGTGTTCTGCAGAAATAGGAGCGAGATGGTTAGTAGTTAAATATGTGTGTACCCACACGATATTTTCATCATATCATAACAACGAAATATATATTTTGAGAAATCAGTGGGCAAAAGTTATGAGGAAGGGAAGCTTACCCTACTCCCAGTTTCGCCTTGGTGAATTAAGTGGTTACTAGAGGAAGATCCGGTGCTCCTAGTGTAAGAGATATCAGATGCATCTGACCTGCTATCCATATCATCATGTTCTTCGATTGTCGTTTCTACATGAGAAGTTGTTTGTTGCAATTTTGTGTTCCTAAAGAGGGAGTGCATACATAATTGGAATCGTGTGATACATGATTGAGCTTTTAAAATGCAGAAAATTTGTTTTTCTGTTATAGAATTGCAAACCTGATATTTGTCCATGGTGTTAGACATTGAAGCTTGAACTGCAAATCAGAAAGATACAAATGTACTTGTTATTGACGGAATAATAGCGTAGATTTTTTGCTTCTAAGACCATATATAAAAATACACTTAGGTATGTGCAAGGTCGGGACACAAACTAGACACGGGGAGCAAACCATTATAGCCATGGGACATCTCTAAGGAGAATGAGAATCATTCTCCGAAAACGTCAAATTGTAAAACATAGAAACAAAGACAAGAGCTTGAGATATGAGATGACCGACTTGTATAGTTGTTCCATGATCACATCTCTTTAACGGCACCGAAATAGGAACATAAGCCTTTGAACTTGCGTAGTTTGTTAGGTTGATAATTGTCTCTCCTAGGATACCAGACCTGGACGATCCCTAGAACAAAACAAGTTAATGAAACTCAGTTCAGATGATAGTGTGATCAAACAAATAAATATCGAACCAGACAAAAATAAAAGTGACATATACCATCGAAATAACAAACTTGAGGAGACTCTCTTCGACATGAGAAACCCAAATAGACTCTGATAAATTCTCTGTCCATTGACATTTCCCATTCCTGACTAATGCTTTGCCCGACTTGGCAATCGTTTTTCCAGTCTCTACCGATATCATAGACACAAGAAGCTTGTCCCATCCTTTTGGAACCTATATTACACAAATCAAAATTAGCCAAAAAAAAACTTATGTAACACCAAAAATCCTTAAACAAAAAAATTACTCAGAGTATCTGAGGGGCGTGTCAGAGGGGGTGCAACCGGTGCAGTCGCACTGGGCCCTAAATATCAACTTAAATCTAATAATTTGATTCACAAAAATGCTTCATCATAAAATACTTTTAGTAGAAAGAAGAGATAATAAAATGTTTATTTTTCTTGTTTATGATATTTGGGGCTTTAGGGAATCACATAGGAAACTTCTCATTCTTCTAAAAAAAAATGACATCCTGGCAATAATTAATGAATTCCCCCACTAACTAATTTATAGTTAACTTCATTTTCTTTTCTGCAAATTGTACTAATTTGACATTGTATGATCCAATTCTTCAAATCTAACATAGAATATATAGTTGATGAATTTTTTTTTTCTTTTTTTTGTAAAACATTAAACCAATCTAGCAAGGAAAAGATCCAAAAGTTATACTATGAAGCTAAGAATCAAATGTATGAGAGAGAGAGAGAGATATAGAGAGAGAGAGAGAGAATGGAAGAAGAAGAAGATACCTGAAGAGCATTGAAGTGAGAGAATTTGAAATCAATTCTCTCTCCTGATTTATCAGACTTGCTATTTCTATGCAATTTGAACATTATTCTTCTTTCTCCTTATTTTCTTCTTCAGTTTAATCTCAGTGACAGACCACCACCATCATCTCCCAAACTAGGGAGAGAAATAGAGAGAGAGAGAGAGAGAGAGAGAGAGAGTGAAGGTTTAGCTGTTGAGGGATAGACAGTCAGAGAGAGATAGTTTGTTGGTTTGGCATTTTCTTTGGAAGATGAGTGAGTGTGTCAGATTCATTTAGCATTAATTTATGATTATTATTTGAGTTAATTCCCATATGGCCCCCTACTTTGTGACCAGCTTCTTTTATAACCCCCAAATTTCTGTAAATTCAAATATGACCCCCTATTTTCATGGAAATTCATTTAGCATTAATTTATGATTATTATTTTAAGTTTGAAGGTCGCCGGCCGGAAAATTTTCCGGCCGGCGACCTTCATCGGAAAAGAGAGTGCTGACTTGGAGAGAGAGAGGTGACGTGGAGAGAGATGAGTGGTGGAGAAGGAAGTGAGGCGGAATTTATGTTTTTGTTTTTAATTTTATTTTGAAAATATATTAATGGGAAGGGTAGTTATGACATTTCCATGAAAATAGGGGGCCATATTTGAATTTACAGAAATTTGGGGGCCATAAAAGAAGCTGGTCACAAAGTAGGGAGCCATATAGGAATTAACTCTTATTATTTTGATATAACCAAACACAATTACTAATTACTAATCCATCACCATTTTACTACTAATCCCATTTAGTATTATTTATTATTAATCAAGATCACCACCTGATCTACCTGACAAGGATTGTTTGATTGGGGGTAAAGGTAACACTTTGTGTTTGGTGGGTCATATATTTGGTGTATAGTTTCCTACCACATACGGCACCACAACAACTACCGTCTTTCCTCTATCAGTTTTTTTTTTAACCTACTCTTGATATCCTCTGATACATCTTCTTCTTTTAGGTTTAGTAGTATTTAATGGATGGATAGATTGTGTTATGTTATTATCTCTTGGGGTATTCACATTTATAACCCATTAGTACTAGTCCTTTTGAAATGTCCTAGTCAATCATATTTTGGTGAATGATAAACTGGTTTCCCCACATATAGAGGTCTTTTAATAACCCCCAAAACTAATGCGAACTTCTTTTGGTAGAAATCACCCGGATGTTCCACTCGAACGCACCCTCTCCTCGTCGGAACGAAGTGAAAGAGAGGAAGAGAAATAAAAAAGAAAGATGAGAGAGATATGATGGTAGTGCACGGAGGTGATTGCGGCCTGAATTGGTAGTTGAAGGTAATGGAGAGGTGCAAAAATTTCTTTCTCCAGAACATCAACCCTAAACCTAAACTTACTCAAAACATGTCAAATGATACAAAGGATTTGCATTTATTTATATTAGGTTGGTGATTTAGAGAAATAAAGAAATTATCCGGGGTACAAAATTTTGGGTGGAAATAATTTTTTTAAAAAAAATATGTTGTTTCCTCCAAACATTTAAACCTTTACATTTTCAAGTTCTTCCTTCCCAATTCCACCATGAAAACCGGCGAATTGCACAACAAATTCTGACCACATTTTCATCATCTCCGGCAAGTCTCATCTTCTCTCCCTCTTATCTCTCTCTCTCTATATCTCTGGCGACGGAAATGAGCCCTGATTTCCAGACGAAACCAGATCTAGTTTGAGTTTCAAACCAGACTTCGGCGAAAGGGTTCCTCCCCTTCACCGGAGAGAGACAGGAGAGAGAACGAAGTTGCCGTCTGTCGTCAGCGACTTACTCCCGACAACTTTAAGAGTTTTTTTGGTTTATGTGTTTTGGGGTTTCACTTTTTTTTCGAAATAATTTTTTTATTTATCCAAATCAGTTAACAATAACAATGTGTAAAAAAAAAAGACAATGACAATGTGCCAATGTGCCAATGTGGGATTGTCTTTTTTTTTTTTTTTTTGTTGAAAAATGTGGGATTGTCAATATCAGAAATTTTTTGTTGAATGTTGTCAATATCAGATCTGGGTATTGATATGTAGAGAAATTAAATGTATCTTTTCATGGACAGCTAAGCAAATGGAAGGATACAATGTTGCTTCTCCTTATCCACCATGAAAGGAAAGAATTTCTATATACTGCCTTATCTTTTTCCACCGTCCAACTTCCCTTCCTTTTAGACTGAGCTTGACTTTTTCATTTAAAGATCTAAATTGATTCTGTAAGATAAACAATATCCTTTTGTATGATCTTTTCGTGTTTGATTCATCTCAATGGTAATTGATTTAAGATGATTTTAATTTATTAAGTCAGATAATTCATATCTAAACGAGTTATACGAGTCAAATTCAAATAATAAAAATAAATAAGCACCACCTAGGTCCCTCCACCCATGTGATGTGAACTTTGTATTATATTATCTTTCATCTTCTCATTAATCTATTAAAATCCCCTATTTTTTGTCATTGATCTCGTTTTACAAAAGAAAAGTTTTTATAAAATTTAGTGATAAAATCTAAAATTAGGATTACAAATTTTTGCATGAAAATGCGCGTTTGATCTACACAAATAAAGATACATACATCACAACAAGAATGCGAAAATGTACATCGCATGTACATGTAACTAGTTTAATAAAATAGACAATGGTCCCCAAATAATTAGGATGCCAATCTACCCTCTTTTTTAATTTTCATCATGTGAATGTCATAATCTTTCAGGGTTGATTGTTATTTTTGTCGACTTTTTTTTACTTTTATTTACCTTTATTATGTATTCACACCATACTTTGACACTTTGTAGCAGCCAACATCTTAAAAGATTAGTCATTAGTCTGGGATATTAAATATATTGCAAAGCCTGACATGATGGAGTTAGACTAATACTTGCTATAGCCTGAAAATCTCGCATTTCGCGAGAAATTAGAGAAGAAGGTGATGTATGTGGGGCGTGAATAAACTTAACTTAGTCACAGTAAGTTGACCAAGTCAGGTATTATCTATGTATGTATGAATAACATGTAATGTGCACTTTTTTTTTTTTTTGTTGAAATTGATATTATTATTAATTAAAGGGAAATTAGGGGGGGTAGTGGTTCAGGACATTGGAGGACACTCAGAGACAAAATGTTCCAGAGACATTTCAAGACATTTCGGGACATTTGTCCGTAGACAAAATGTCTTTATGGACATTTCAGGACATTTGATTCATAGACAAAATGTCTCAGAGACATTTCAAGACATTTGGTTCATGGACAAAATGTCCTGGGGACATTTCAACATATTGAATCCATGGACAAAATGTGTAGTGGATATTATTATTATTATTTATTATTATTATTATTATTATTATTATTATTATTATTATTATTATTATTATTATTATTATTATTATCTCATCATTGAAGGATAATTGGTAGACATTTATTATTTTAATATTATTATTATTGTCAAACCATATGAAATAATATATTTGTACTCATGTTTCAATAATATATTTTTCGACTTTTGTGGACATCTGTGGATATCTGAGGACATTGATGGCAGTTGGTAGACATTTATTATTTTAATGTAATCATTATTGTATAATCATACGAAATAAATTTGCCCTACTACTTTGAAAATATATTTTTCGACTTTCGTAGACATCCGTGAATATCTGTGGACATTGATAGATATTTAGTTGATATTTATTATTTTTAATATTATTACTGTCTTACCATATGAAATAAAAAACTTAATTAATATTTCCAAATATATACTTTTCGACTTTCGTAGACATCTGTAGATATCTGTGGACATTGATGGACAATTGGTAAATATTTATTATTTAATATAGTTAAATATTAATATAATAATAATATAATATAATATAATATAATGTAATATAATGTAATATAATATAATATAATATAATATAATATAATATAATATAATATAATATAATATAATATAATATAATATAATATAATATAGTATAATATAATCTAATAATAATACAATAATATAGTAATATAATAATAAGATAATATTATAATAATATAATAATATGATTTGATAATAATAATTATTTTTATTACCTTCCTTACTCAAATATATAATAATAATAATAATAATAATATAATAATAATAATAATAATAATAATAATATAATAATAATAATAATAATAATAATAATAATAATAATAATAATAATACAATAATATAGTAATATAATAATAAGATAATATTATTATAATATGATTTGGTAATAATAATTATTTTTATTATCTTCCTTACTCAAATGTCCCCAAGTGTCTTCCATATTTTGAGAGGCATTTTCTCTCCAAAAGCTCTCCAAATTTACACTAAAATGTCTCCAAAAACAATTTGTCTTAAAATGTCCCTAATTTCGTGTCCCGAACGAATAACACAGACATTTGGGGACATTTGGGGACATTTGAAATGTCTCCAACCAATAACACGGACATTTGGGGACATTTGGAGACATTTGAAATGTCCCCAACCAATAACACGGACATTTGGGGACATTTCAAATGTCCCCAACCAATAACACGGACATTGGGGGACATGAAAATGTCCCCCAATGTCCCCAACCACTACCCCCCCCCCCCCCCCCCCCTTAGAGTTCTATTACAATACAACTTAAAAAGAAAGTAAGGGACATTATCCCATGTCTTCGTTCTGTTTTCCTTCCTTGCCCATTTAGCCAACTTGTCTGCCGCTACATTGCAATTCCTGCTAGTATAAGAGAACTTAACTATTTCCAGCCTTCGTTTTATTTCCTGTATTCTTTTAATATGAATTTTCGATTGCCATTGAACTTCATGTCTGTTGTTCTGTATATTTTTAATAATGATTCTATTATAGTTATGAGATTCCGCCCATTGAATTCCTTTAAGAATCGCAATGGCTTCACCTTCCTCAGAGTTTCTACTTCTAGTAGTAGTGGCATGTGCTTCTATGAATTTAGCTTCTTTGTTGTGGATAATTAAACTGATACCTGTAACATTCTGAATGTCGGTGAATGAAGCATCCACATTAATTTTCAGAAAAGACGGTTCAGGGGGATTCCATTTTCCTTGTTCTATCTGATCTTTGCTAGTATTATTTGGTAGGTTTTGAGGGAATGTTGTAATCATAGAAATGATTTTGTCTATCGAATTAATTTCATGTTGAAAACAGTGGTCGCAACGAGTTTTCCATATATTCCAAAGGATAGTAGCATAATGAATGTTATTCGTAGTGTAAGTGTTTTGTGATTTTTGTTCCCAAGAAAAAATCCATTCTACCACCGAGGTGATTTTATCAGATAAAATATTAAAGTAGAACCATATGTTTTTTGCCAAAGGACAATGGAGCAGTGCATGTTCAATAGATTCAATCTCGTTACAATTAGGGCAATTCAAATTATTGTCAATATATTTACCTATTCTTTCCTTTACCGGTAGAGCCTTGACACATATCTTCCATATAAACACTTTTATTCTAGGGACAACTGGGATAGACCAGATGAAATTCCAGTTAGGTGATAGCGGTTCTGGCGAGTTCATACTGATACAAAGGTGTTGATACATAGATTTGACCGTAACTTTGCCTGACTTGGTTAGGCTCTATTTTCTTTGGTCATCATTTTCTCCTGTAATTGGGATCGATAAGATCAAATTTTTTGTAGTAGCATCAAACATATTATTGAGGAGAACCTCATTCCATTTATTCTGGTCAATCAGCTGCGACACCTTAGATAGGTGAGAAATCTGGTTATTGATAGGGAGGATAGGTAGCGTGGGGACCCAGTTGTCTTTCCATATATTTATCTGTTCTCCATTATGTACCTCCCACGTGGTGTAATTATCAATGTCGTTCAGATGTTTACTAATGTTTTTCCATATCCAGGAGTGATGAGATTTAGCTGGGCCAAGGTTATCGGAGTTCTTGAAATACTTAGCTTTTAAGAACTGAACCCAGATAGCTTTAGGTTCCGATTTAATTCTCCACGCTAGCTTGCTCAACATCGCTTGGTTATCCAGCTCAGGGGAGTGAATACCAAGACCTCCCAGATATTTAGGAAGGCAAATAGTGGACCAAGACTTGGTACATATGCCTTTAGACTTACCCCACCCGAACGACTTTTGCATATCGAAATGCTTTTGCAAATGCCTTTAGGAAGGGCAAAGCATTGCATTTGGTATCGGGGTACGGCCGCAGCTATTGTCGAAATGACAATGGTGCGACCAGCTTGAGAAAGGAAATTGTGATTCCAGTTCTCTACTTTGTTTTTGATCTTTTGAAGAATATCGTTGAAAATCTTCTTCTTTTGAGCCCCAATAAATAATTGAACTCCAAGGTATTTTTCCGAGGTGGTCGCATATTTGACTTCGAGCGAACGCATAATCAAACGTTTGAACTTATGATGGGAATTTTTAGAGTAGAAAATATTGGATTTGCTGTAGTTAATCATCTGACCGGACGCGCCGCAAAAAGTATTGAGAATAATTTTGATAGTGTGGATATTATCCAGAGAATTACGACCAAATATAATGCAATCGTCTGCAAAAAGAAGGTGAGAAATGGTAAGATTGGGATTATTAGTAGGGAAGCCCTTGAAATTATCCCTATCTTGCTCAGCACGAGTGAGACGACTAAGACCTTCCATTGCGATAGTGAACAAGAAAGGAGATAGCGGATCTCCTTGCCTAATCCCTCTAGAGGGGTAGAAAGTGGGGCCCGGACGCCCATTGACCAAAACTGCCATAGAGGAGGTAAAAATGCAGTGAGAGATCATTTTGATCCAGTGATCCGAGAATCCCAGCTTAGTCATGATATCCGTCAGGAAGTTCCACTCAATTCTATCAAAAGCTTTGGACATATCAAGCTTGAGTCCAAAATAGCCAGTAGCACCTTTCATAGTTTTAAGAGAGTGTATGATTTCCTGACCCATGATAACATTGTCAGTGATTTGTCTACCTGGGATATAGGCAGCTTGGAAGGGGGATATAATATTCTGTAAGGAGAATTTAAGTCTATCAGCCAGGATTTTAGTGATAACTTTATTTGCCTGAAACTAACCACACTCATATTTGCCTGATCCCCAAAACATGTAATGTGCACTTGATTAAAATGTCTCCAAAACATATGGTTGAACCTAGAGCCATGATTTTTTTACTATACACAAGAACATTATGCAAACCACACTTGCTTTCCTAGAAATTTCGTCGACGAAAATTCTCTTTTCCTCTCTCACTGACTACACTGCCACTACTATTGATAGAGCCACTACCACCGCCGAACAATGCATGCCAGATCCTCAACGAGTCTAATACACGACTATTGTCTCTAACTCCTTACTGTAATGAGAGAACAATAGTGAGAGGGTGAGAGAAATGTATCTCTTCATCAACGATAGTATAATGAAGCTTCTCGACAAGAGGAAATATGGACTTTTCTGGCAAGAGGAAGAGATCGATCCGTGGAGGTTGTTGTGTGACCTAACTTGACTTGGTCATAGTAAATTAAATTGACCAAGTCAAAGTGGGTGCGGTTTAGTGTTTTCCCATATAAGAAGATCCGTTTAGTGTTTGGGTAATTTTATAGGCAATACTTTTATTTGTTAAGGGCAATGTTTTTTTCAAATTTAACTGGGTCAATTTATGTTGGTCAAATGCGTTGACCGGTTTTCATCGATAAGATGAAATCGATTCTATTCAGACTACCGGAAATATGAAACCATTGTGTACATAAGTCACTAGTATAGTTATAGCGACAAATAACAGACAAACATTCGAAGAGAATTTTGATGAATTTTCGTCGGTAAGTTGAAATCGTCGCTATATCAAACTGTCGGAAAGATGATGCAACCGATGTGTAATGTAAGACATGGGCACAATCCTACCGATAGGTAACTGAGAGCAACATTTGAAGAGACTATTGATAAATCTTTCGTCGATAAGATAAAATCGATATGTTCCATTACATATCTGTAGCTTCCTGTCAACCTATACTGGGAATTTGTTGAACTGGTACCTCGTGAAGAGACTAAGTCAACCCAAAGTGCATCACATGTAGAAATGGTGAGTGTCCATAAAATTTCCTTTTCAATAAAAGGGGCCTCAGAGATTGTTTAGGCCCATTGCAACCAAATTTTGTGTAGGTGCATAAAATTGGGTCGCCCATAGCAGTTGCGGGCCGGGTTTAAAAGTCCTCTAGAGAGAATGTCAGCAATATTTCTTTATTGAAGTTTGAAGGGAGGTTAAATTGGTTAACACACCTAGAAAAAGTATTGCCACAATAATATAGCTTGGTTGGATAACACTCCTCTAAAGTATTGGCTTTTTATATATAAATTTTAAAGTTATATAACGCCGAGGCGCCGATTAATACTCTTTTTTTAATGAAGAGATGATTTTGTCTCTACAAAACTACAACTTTCGGTTAGCATTTGAAGAGGGCACCATGTGAGTCCTGTAATATGAAGAAGCGTACCCAATTGTCTTTGGCATTTTAGCTAACTTTTCATAATCCTAATCCTCCCCATCTACATATGCCACTACTAACCTAGTTATTATTCAAAATGGACATAATTTCCCTCATAAATACGGTCTAAAACATGGCCGAAAAATAAATGAACGATTATCTTAACCCATTTACCTCATCTCGTACGAGTTATCATACTCGATTGCTACGAATAAAAGTTGATTTAATGACATTGAACTCCAACTATTAATTGTTTAAAATTGACTAAAATTTGGGATTAGAAGTAGACATAGCATTATTCTACTATATCATTAGGCCATAGCTAAAAAGATATAAAGTTTGTATACAATAGAGGGTGAGAATTCTAAATCTTTTAGACAATATAAGCAAGGTATCTCTTTCTTTATTTCCCACTCTTGAGAAAAAAGTAATATTATATAGAATTAAGTTGTTGTGAGAGATTAATCAAGCATAACCCATATAAGATTAAGCCTTGACTCTGCTGAATTTGGCACTAATCATAAAAAAAATATGGGAGGAGAATTAAAGAATATGAAGCAACCATCATCAGAGGAAACTTCACAACTTATTTTCAAACCTTTAATGATTTCAATGGTGGGTATAGCATTAACAGCTATAGCAATTGTTGCTTATCAATTCATATTAACAAGATATTGTTGGAGAAGACGATTATCGATAGAAACGACATCTAGAGAGATTGAAAGGAGTCAAAGAATGGAAAGTGGGGTAGATAAAGAAGTGATTGATTCTATCCCAATTATCTCATATTCAATTAAACAAGATCAAAATGAATGTTCAGTTTGTTTAGTTGATTTAGAAGAAGGTGAGCTGTTAAGATTATTACCAAACTGTAAACATATTTTTCATGTTTATTGTATTGATAAATGGTGGGTATCTCATTCGAATTGTCCCATTTGTCGATCACCCGTTATTGGGGTTGAAAAATCTGTTTGTCATCAAATTTTGGGAGTTCAAGAAGAAGAACAAGAAGGAGAAGAAAGGAATAAAAAGTACGAAGCAGTACGATTAGAAAAATCATTATTACCTATGGATTGTTGTTATGCTTGTATCCATGAAACAGATTCTTCATCCTCTTCATCTTCTTCTTCGGCATCGTATACATATTCTTCGTCTTCTCCCCCCATCTCCTTAATTAGATTAGATTTAGTAGAACAAGTGTTTAATTAATGATTTATAGTAGTTAGTAAGAATTCTAGTAGCTCTTTTTTTGTGTAAACGAGAGAGATGATTAAGACAGATTAATTATGTATAGTCTTTTACTTGTGTTTTTTTTGCTTGTGTAAAAGTTTCAAGTGAGTTATTTATTATCATTAGTTACTAACTAGACTCTGGTTTAGGTTTAGGTTTAGGGTTAAGAAAAAAGTCATTTGAAAATACCTAATAAAGTTAATTAGGTAAGAGTCGAATTTGATCTTACTTCAAATTAGTGGTTGCTTATTTCAGGGTTCTCGCTCCAATTTTAGGGGTCATTTGTGAAATTTTTTTATGGGTATTTCGTACAATAAAAAAAATTACAAGCGAAAATTGAATAAAATGCAAGATAATTTGTCAGTACATAGTATAGATGAATCCAAATGCATTTCGGAAAAAAAAAACAGTCGTGAGAAAATTTTATCATTTTATTGAAAAATTTAGTCTAAGAATCCACAAGCTCGAACAAAATTTTTACTTTTAATAATAAAATATAAATTGTAAATTGTCGGTCTATTTGCTTCATTGTGTATCGATATTTGCATGCAACTTAATGGAATTAAAGGAAGAGAAAGAGATAGAGGTAATGAGTTATACTAAAACAAAGTAATGAACTTGAAACAAACTTTATTAGAAGAATTATTTCCAAACTTTTTCCATCTCTTACCAATTCATACAAACACTACACCATGAACATCTATTTATAGGGTGGGAGAAGTAGTAGGATGGTGACACCTAACTCATGTGTTGTCACTTGCATGATGTGGTGTCACTTAACCACAAACACTTGTCATATGAAACTACCATAAGATGACACCTCTCATATGGAACTACCATAAGATGATACTTCTCATATGGAGTTACAATAAGATGACACCACATCTAGGTGGTATTATAGGAATGGTGGGCTTCTATAGATTTGAGTTTGTATAAGAAAAGGTATATTAAAGGCACCCAAGCCCCCTTGCATAACTAATGATTTTATGGGCAGCCACATCCCTCACAACAACATACTACTTTCATGGAATGTTTGGAACTTAATATAAATTCATATAGATTGTTCAGTTTGCTATTTATCAAACATGACCAGGAGCAAAATAAAGATTTTTAATGAGCATGACTAGCTTATAATGATCATGACCATGAGCAAAATAAAGGTTTTTAATGAGCATGACTAGCTTAAAATGATTGAAAGAAAATTAATTCTCTTTATAACGTATAGTTAGAATCTAAGTAATTTCCGAATACGATGTTTTTGTATGATGATTTTCGCATATATATTAACATATTTAAATTTCTATTTTTAAAAACACTTCTAAAGTTGAAGAATACACCCAAAATAGTAAAGAAAAAGTGTAATGGGCAGAATGAAAGTCTATTTAACAGTTGTGCTCTGAATTTACAAAATCAGAAAAAAATCAAATGACTTGAAAGCAGTGTGACTCGATCACTTGCTTCGATGTTTAAGAAGTTTGCCAAACGAGCTAACAGGAAGATTATACTGTATAAGGTAAACTTCAGCCCTGGTATATAATATGGGCTCCTTTATCATCAGAGGAAAGAGTAAAAATCTCCGTTCTCTTCCACATCCACATCTGCTTTTAACATTTTCTAAACTTGGTCATGAAGCAATGGCACCTGATCCCTTAGTTTTCTTGGTCTCTCGTATATATATGGACGTGCACACTAAGGTTGTGGGACATTAAAAGCATAACATTTCTCCTTTGCTTTTTTGGTTTTTCGTATACGGGCAAACGTGCACACTAAGGTAGTGGGGCATTCATTAACAAAAAAAAAGGTAGTGGGACGTCAGAAGTATAACATCCATAATTATTGATACGTGTTGTAAATTTGTCGGTCTATTTGCTTCAATGTGTATCGATATTTGCATGCAACTTAAAAGAATTAAGAGAAGGGGAAGAGATATAGGTAATGAGCTATAATAAAACAAAAGAGATAAACTTGAACCAAACTTTATTAGATGAATTCTTTCAAAACCTTTTCCATCACTTACCAACTTATCTCTTACAAACTCATATCTAAACAATACACCAAGTACATCTATTTATAGAGTGGGAGAAGTAATAGGATGTTGACACATACCCTATGTGTTGTCACTTGCATGGTGTGTCGTCACCACCAAGATGACACTTTGCATATGGAGTTGTAGAATGGTGACACATAACCTCATGTGTTGTCACTTGCATAATGTGTTGTCACAACCAAGATGACACTTTGCATATGGAGCTCCCATGTAGTGACACTTCTCATATGGAACTACCACAATATGACACCACATCAATGTGGCATTATAGGAATGGTGGGCTGCAATAGATATGAGTTTGGCAAGAGGAAGATAATCTTAAAGGCACCCAAAACATATACTACACCAATAATCTTATGGGCATCCACATCCCTTTGCACAACCAATGATTATATGGGCAACCACATACCATATAACACTCCCCCTTGGATGACCATCACTTGGAATAATTATCTCATTAAAAATCTTGTCAGAAAAACTCAGTGGGACAAAATCTGATGAAGGAAAAGAGTACAAATAATAGATTCCGAGTGACGTTGGATACGCTAAATACTGCCTCGTTAAAACCTTGCCAGAAAAATCCATTGGGACAAAAACTGGACGAAGGAAAAAGAGTACAGAACGTAGATAGCGATACATGAACCTACACATGATAATAAACTCCCCCTCATGAATATCATATCTTGGAACGATGTAGTCTTACATCATCAGGTTATTCAAGCGTCTCATTCTGATGCCATCTACTAGTTTTCTGAACGTTGTAGTAGGCAGAGACTTGGTGAACAAGTCAGCATAATTCTCACACGATTGTATCTTCTGGATATCAATCTCATTATTCTTCTAGAGATGATGTGAGTAAAACAACTTAGGGGATATGTGCTTAGTCCTATCGCCTTTGATGTATCCTTCTCTGATCTGAGCGATGCAAGCTGAATTATCTTCGTGAATGACTGTGGGAAAATTTGTGATTGAATCAAGACCACTTGAGCTTCTAATGTGTTCAATAATGGATCTAAGCCATACACATTCTCTTGTTGCTTCATGGAGAGCAATAATCTCTGCATGGTTTGATGAGGTAGCGGGCATACTTTGTTTACTAGATCGCCATGAGAAAGTTGTACCTCCGCTTGTGAATACATAACCTATCTGAGAAATCCCTTTGTGCGGATCAGAAATATAACCGGCATCTGTGTATCCTTTTACTTGAGAATCACCAGATAAGATCTTTGAATAAATCAATCCCATGTCAGTTGTTCCTCTCAGATATCTTAGAATTTGCTTTACTCCAACCCAATGCCTCTTAGTTCGTGCCGAGCTATATCTGGTCAATAGATTTACTACAAAAGCAATGTCCGGTCTAGTGCATTGAGCTAAGTATGATAATGCACCAATAGCACTCATATATGGTACTTCTGGACCAAGGAGTGTTTCGTCTTCTTCTTTAGGTCGAAATGGATCTTTAAGAGCATCGAGAGACCTAACAACCATGGGAATACTAAGCGGATAAGAATTCTCCATGTTAAAGCGCTTCAGGACTTTTTCTGTGTATAATGTTTGATGTACAAGTATGCCACTTGTGCTTCTTTCAATTTGTAAGCCAAGACAGAATTTTGTTTTCCCGAGATCTTTCATCTCGAATTCTTTCTTCAAATATTCTGCTGCTTTAGAA
This sequence comes from Eschscholzia californica, assembly GCF_041429995.1. Classification (NCBI taxonomy): domain Eukaryota; kingdom Viridiplantae; phylum Streptophyta; class Magnoliopsida; order Ranunculales; family Papaveraceae; genus Eschscholzia; species Eschscholzia californica. Next base: position 43,410,083 of record NW_028238309.1, on the reverse strand, counting down.
AGCTCTTCTGGAGTTCCTATAAGGTTGATAAATAAACATGGGCAAACGAGATCATTAACATAACCTTCTTTGATCAGGTATTCGCTAAGACGATTGTACCACATTCGTCCAGCTTGTTTCAATCCGTACAAAGCTCGATTAAGCTTTAGTGAATACATGGTATGTGGGTTGCCTCCAGGCAATTTAAATCCTTCAGGGACTTTCATATAAATGTCGGTATCTAACTTTCCATATAGATACGCAGTGACCACGTCCATTAAATTCATTTCGAGTTCTTCCAGAACTGCTAAACTGATCAAATATCGAAAGGTTATTCCATCCATAACTGGAGAATATGTTTCTTCATAATCGATCCCTGGTTTCTGCAGGAAACTTTGTGCCACAAGTCTTGCTTTATAGCGAATGACTTCATTATTCTCATTCCGTTTTCTAACGAATACCCATTTGAAACCTACAGGGTTTACATCATTGGGTGTCAGGACTACAGGTCCAAAAACGTTACGTTTTGACAGTGAATTCAGCTCTGTTTGGATTGCTTCTTTCCATTTTACCCAATCAGTCCTTTTCCGACATTCCTCAATAGAATGTGGTTCATAATCATCATTTTCAGTGATAATATCAGTGGCTACCGAAAGCGCAAATATATCATCGATGATTATGTTATCTCGATTCAACACTTTACCATTACAAGCATAATTTTTAGATATCTCTTCGTTTGGAGATAACTCATGCTCTTCAAGAGCTTTTGCCTCTTCTGGGGCTTTACCCACTTCTAGGGGTGCATTTGTTGTTTCTTCTGGAACATTACTTGCTTGTGGTTGGTTTTTCCTCTTCCAGGGAACTATATCTTTAGAACCGATTGGTCGTCCACGTTTCAGACGTGCTTTAAACGATTCATTTGTTGCAATATTTTTATCGTGTCCTTCAGGGACATCTATCCTTGCTGGAACATTTGCAGCAGGTATATGTGACTTTGTCACTCTCGCTGCGTCATTAAATGCGTCAGGCATTTTATTACCAATCTCTTGTAGATGTATTATCCTTTGTACTTCAACTTCAGATTGATTAGTACGAGGATCAAAATGAGACAAATTTGGTGTAACCCAAGAAAGTTCCTTTTTGGTAACATTTGCTTTAGGCAAATTTACTCCCCCTAATGGCGAGAAAACTGTCTCATCAAAGTGACAATCGACGAAGCGTGCAGTGAAAGTCTCATCCGTCAGGGGTTCAAGATGTCGAATAATAGATGGTGTATTAAAACCAATATATATTCCCAGTCGGCGCTGAGGCCCAAACTTTGTGCATTGTGGGGCTGTAATAGGAACATATACAGCACATCCAAAAATACGCAAATGAGATATGTTTGGCTGCTGGCCTTGAACATATTGCAAAGGTGAGAATTGATTATTTGAAGTAGGACGTAACCTTATCAAAGTTGCAGCATGAAGGACTGCAGGTCTTCATGCAGTAACCGGTAATTTAGTCCTCATCAACATTAGTCTCGCAATCAGTTGGATATGTTTTATGAATGATTCAGCTAGACCATTCTGAGTATGAACATGAGCTACAGGATGTTCAACATTAATTCCAACTGAGAGACAATAGGAATCAAAAGTACTCGATGTAAATTCTCCTGCTCCATCTAGACGAATCGACTTAATCGGATAATCAGGAAAGTGAGCTCGTAAGCGAATTATCTGAGCTAATAATTTTACAAACGCCTGATTCTGCGTCGAGAGCAGATTTACATGAGACCATCTAGTTGATGCATCTATTAATACCATAAAATATTTAAATGGTCCACACTGCGGGTGTATAGGGCCACATATATCACCTTAAATCCTTTCCAAAATTTTGGGAGATTCGATATGTACTTTCGTCAGGGATGGGCGAGTAATAAACTTCCCCAGTGAGCAACCAGTGCAAGTAAAATCCCTATCTATCAGAAACTTCTGGTTCTGAAGAGGTTGTCCCTGAGAGTTTTGTATTATTCTACTCATCATGGTAGATCCTGGGTGTCCTAGTCGATCATGCCAAATTTTATAAGTATTTGGATCGTGCAACTTCGGGTTGACAACGACATATGATTCAACTGTTTTAATCTCTGTAAGATATAACCCAGAAGAAAGAGCTTCAAGTCTTTCCAAAACACGCTTCTGGCATGATATACTCGAGGTGATATATAAATATTCTTTATCATTCTCAGACCCAGTCTCGACGTGATACCCATTTAGACGAATGTCTTTGAAACTCAATAGATTCTTTAGGGATCTAGTCGAGTACAAAGCATCCTCAATAATTATTTTCGTACCACGGGGCAATATTATTGTAGCTCTTCCGGAGACTTCTATAATGTTTGATGAGCCAGCGATAGTAATCGCATTTGCCTCACATAATTTTAAGGTCGAGAAATATTTTGTATTTCGAAGTATCGAATTTGTGGTCCCACTGTCTGCTAGACAGCTATCTTCATCACCTTTAGATATGTTTCTTCTGGAATCCATACCTTTCATAATATAATATAAGATTCAAACCACAACTATTTATAACAGAAACAAAACTATTACAAATACATATAATATACTATCTAATATCTAACAGACAAAAGTTATTATAATATAGCATTATAATAGATAGAAAAGTTAATACACTAAATATTAAACATATCATCAGTTTGATTTTCTCCTTCAGGGAGATAATCTCCAACACACAATGGTGGATCAAGTTCCATGTGGTTCATCTCTGGTGCAGCTTTAGATTCCAGAGATGCTTGGTATAGGTCCACCAAATGTCTCGTCGTACGACAGGTACGGGACCAATGACCTTCCATACCACAACGGTAACAAGCTTCTTCACGAGCTTTGGGAGGGGTATTATTTTTACCCTTTACTTTATCAGGCTTTCTCGCTGCATAATTCTTTGAATTTTCTCCCTTTTCCCACTTCCGGTGGTAAGGGGTTTGCCTGTTTCTCTCCCATTTGTTCGTGCGGGATCCACGTTGATGGTTTCTTCCGGAACCACGCTTTCCTTTGTAATTTTGTTTCCCTCCATGATCTTTTGACAATATTGCATGTGCTTCAGGCACAGGTACGGACCCAGTGGGCTGAGATTCATGGTTATGCAACAACAACTGGTTGTTTTGTTTATTGACCAAAAGACAGGTTAGTAACTGGGAGAATTTAGAGAAATGTCGCTCTCGGTATTGTGACTGCAGTACAATATCCGAGGCATGGAACGTACTCAATGTTTTATCTATCATCTGTTCATCAGTGATAATATCTCCTCCCACTTTTAGTCTGGAAACAATTTTACAAAGGCTGGAATTATAAGCAGAAATGGAAGAAAAATCTTGTAGTCGAAGATTTATAAAATCATTTCGAGCTTTTGGAAGGATGACCATCTTCAGGTGATCATATCTATCTTTTAAGATATTCCATAAAGCCAAGGGATCTTCCACATACAAATACTCTGACTTCAGGTCATCATGTATGTGACGCCTCAAAAAGCTTAAAGCATGAGCCCGTAACATTTCATCTGCATTATTCCCTTCAAGAATAGTGTTCAGGAGATTTTTGTATTTTAAAGTCAGTCTAGCTTCGACTGTCCATTCCATGTAATTCTTACCTGTTATATCTAGAGCTGCAAATTCAAGTCTAGCAAGGTTAGACATTATGAAATATGAATTAAAATATTATACCTTTCACCAGACGGAGTAGCGGCTTAGTTTGTTCGATATTTCACCGATGTTGACTTCGGCAAATGAGCAGAGTAACGGCTTCTTTCAGCTGGCTAGAGACTCGTGCTGATAACATGTTGTAAATTTGTCGGTCTATGTGCTTCAATGTGTATCGATATTCGCATGCAACTTAAAAGAATTAAGAGAAGGGGAAGATATATAGGTAATGAGCTATACTAAAACAAAAGAGATAAACTTGAACCAAACTTTATTAGATTAATTCTTTCAAAACCTTTTCCATCTCTTACCAACTTATCTCTTACAAACTCATATCTAAACAATACACCAAGTACATCTATTTATAGGGTGGGAGAAGTAATAGGATGTTGACACATACCCTATGTGTTGTCACTTGCATGGTGTGTCGTCACCACCAAGATGACACTTTGCATATGGAGTTGTAGAATGGTGACACATAACCTCATGTGTTGTCACTTGCATGATGTGTTGTCACAACCAAGATGACACTTTGCATATGGAGCTCCCATGTAGTGACACTTCTCATATGGAACTACCACAAGATGACACCACATCAAGGTGGCATTATAGGAATGGTGGGCTGCAATAGATATGAGTTTGGCAAGAGGAAGATAATCTTAAAGGCACCCAAAATATATACTAAACCAATAATCTTATGGGCATCCACATCCCTTTGCACAACCAATGATTATATGGGCAACCACATACCATATAACAATACGGGCCTTTTCACATAAAAAGAGAATCTTTTGTTACAATCGAACTAGAAGTTATGTGGATTTCTTTGTTTTAGTAAGGTACAAATGGATAAATAATATATGGACTTAAAAGACCCTGTTGGTAAAACTTTACAACTTCGACCACCTCTGAAGTAATTTTATAGAAAAATTCGACCACATCAGTCGCAATGCCAAAAATATGTCATCCACTGTAGTTGAAGTATCTTCATTCTTCTAATAAAATAGTTCGAAAGTCTGGATTGTAATTTAATGGTGGTGGTTACCCGTTGTTGAAGCCTATAAGATGTTGAGATAATATTAAAAGAAAAGTGTCTTTTGCTTTCTCTTAATAAATCCATGTATAACTGAACCCTCATTGTCGGAAACAGGATCGTCTAAATTTGTATAGTTTGAAAAGGACAAAGATTCATGTAAAATCAGTTATTCAGTCTATTTCTTCATTTTTGGTTCCGCTTCTGTTTGCAAGTTTCTTTTTCTTCTTCTTTTGTTTTATATTGATTCCATGAATCATTACATTTATATAATATGACATGGATATATCATCAGGAAATATATGAATTGAATAAGTCTTATAACTACCATCGTCATAGACATCAGAGGCGAAGCTACAGGTGGGCTGAACCGGACTGCAGCCAGAAATTTCCATCTAGGCACTTCCATCTAGGATGGTTATATTTCTCTTTTAGACACTTCCAAATTTTATATGTCATGAGTGAAATTTTGGGAGCCAAAAGTTCAGTGGCGTAGAGCGAGGCTTGGGCCAGGAACCACTCTCAAGTTCATGAAAAAAAATGGATAAAGAACTATGCTAGTGTTTGGCTTTCCTACAACTTACATCTAACATCTAATTGGAGGTCTAAACTGACTTGATTGAATTTCAAACTCTTTCTTTTTGTTAGACAAGTCTGAAAAGGTCCATTTAAACGTGTACAGTAAAAAGAACATCACTTTTGTTTTGCTTGAAAAGTTGCTGAGGATGTAGGGAAACCCAAAAAAAGGAATCCCATCTTTACATGGAGAAAAGTGTGTCTCTATTTGGGTTTTAGTCCTTCTACTGATGCACACCAGTACCAATAAGCTTATGACCAGATCTTGGAAATTTCAGGTCTGGGTTTAACATATTTTAGATAAAGTTAACATTGTCTATCTATGTTTGTTCTTAGGTTAATTAACATGAGCTTATGAGTAGGATAAGTAATGAAAATTACCATACGAATATTATATTTATCTCATCTCCAATTAAAGATTGATGTCAAAAGTTAAACCTTCATGTTAATTAGTTGGGGTTTTGAGTAGACAAATTTTGAGTAATTGCAATGTCAAATTATTGATTACTCTTTTCGCTTTAAGGTTCACAATTCATTCAGCGGAAACTAATAGATGTGTGAAATCTGAATTTTATGGTTAGAAAATGTCGGTACTTAATAATCTTCACGATACATTACTTTTGAATGATTATTTTCACTTTAGCTGAAAAATAATATTTATTTTTTCTTTGGTAGTTCAGTTTATCACATAGTAAATTATTTCCACATGAACCATAGTATCCACCAAAATACTTTTACCACAACAAATTGGCTCAATTATCCCGTTAGAAAAGATTTAAATTTAAGAAACAAATAGTCCTAGATTAGACAAAAGACACTCATAAGGAACTTTTAATGATTGTTATATGATGGCCACTACAGTGAGGGTGTCAAACGGGCCAGGTCCAACATTCCACAGGCGCACTTGGGCTACATAGTGGATGGCTTAAACGGTCCAAACAAAGGTATCATCGCACATTCGCACTGCCCTTTGAATGGAAACTCGAAGTCCATGTTCTGGACACGACTAATAGTTAATCCAGATCAACCAGTAGCATGCAGTAGACGCCTTATACAGCCTTACACATGCTTGGCGAGCCAATTGCCCATAGCTTGGGCGAACGACCTATTTAGAAGCGGGTTAAGTTGATCTTGGTCAAGTTACCACTGCCTCACACCGATTTAATTAACACGTATACCATAACTTTTGACAAATTTTATGTAAGGCTAGATTATACATATATATTTTAGTAATCTAACATTTTTAGACAAGGTTGACATGGAGTTTTGGTCGTATGTGCAACTTTATGAGGCAAATATCTACATGTTATTCACATATCTATAGTAAATTCAAAGAGGACATCATTGTATGTACTAGAGGTCACATCAAAAGTATGGAAGTCATAGAGCACATATTGCATACCCCAGAGGCCCAAACAAAGGTTCTAAAGTTGAAAAAAAATAATTGAAAAGGTGAGTAAGATTAATTTGTTAGGTGGTGATGGATTTGTCAGATAAAGTTTTCCCCAGTAGATGATGATGATGATAATCACAACATGGAAAAGTTAATATTCACGATCTATCTATCTATCCTTTTAACAAGTGATCAAAAGAAAGAAAAAAGGAACATGCACACTCATTATTGGATCCATCACTTTATCCATTGATCAAATATTTGATCTATTGGTGTAGATTCCTTTCGACTTTATCCTTTTCTTTAGACTACTAGGGATCCCCAAAGACCCTTTTTTTTTTTTTTTTTTTTTTTTTTGTTGAACTACCAAAGACCCTTGTTACAATTTAGGGTAAAGCCAACGTCCGGGTTCGGACTCCCAATTTTGGGAGCCCTTGAATTTTGGGAGCCCCAGGGCTTTTCTCAATTCCAACGTTGAGCTCCCAGCAGGGGCTCCCAAATCTAATTTATGTACGTGTGTAAGATTTGTGTTTCAATTTTGAACTATAAAATATTAATTCCAAATAAAAAATTAAATTTGATTTTTTTCCGTCGCGAAATAATTTTAAAATGATAAACAAAAAAGAGAACAAAACATTTTTTTTAGAGAAAAGTACTTAAAAAAGAAGTATCTAAAACAATAAAAAGATTAAAAAAAAAAATTTAAAAAAAAATAAAAAAAAAATTAAGTGGGGTGGATCCCCTTTTTAGGGGATCCACCCCAAATATGACCGTTGGGACAGCCCAACGGTCATATTTAGGGGCTGGGAGTCCCCCAGCCCGGGCTCCCATTTGGGAGCCCGGGAGCATGGGGCTCCCGGGTTGGACGGCCAGCGGGCTGGGCTGGGGCTCCCAAAATTCAAATTGGGAGCCTCAGCCCATGCACGCTGGCTTTGCCCTTAAAGTAATTTATGTAGTTTTTACTGGTATAATTTTCTTTTAGGTTACTACCCAAATAGCCTCCAATTTTATGACCGATTTTCTGCCTAGTCCCCTACTTTATCAAAAATATTCAGATGGTTCATTTTTTCAGTTACCGTTATAACACCATTAACTAGTCATCACCTTCTCTCCTCCATCTCATCACCTCTCTGCCACCTCACTTTCTTGCCACCTCATCGTCTTCACCGGCGAAAGTCGTCGCCCGGAAAATTTTCCGGCCGGCGACCTTTAAACATTAAAAAAAAATAATCTTCTCTCTCTCTAAATTTTTTTCTTTCCTCTCTCTCACTAGAACAGATCTAGAGGGAGGTCTATTCGTGAAGAACACGTCGTAAAGATCACGAACAGATCCTGGTATGTTCGTGATGAACCAACCTCTCTCTCTAGAACTGTTCTAGAGAGAGAGAGGGGGGAAAGAAAAAAATATAAAAAATTAGGGAGAGAGAGGAGAGAGGAAAAAAATTATTTTCTTTTTTATGTTTAAAGGTCGCCGGTGAAGACGATGAGGTGGCAAGAAGGTGAGGTGGCAGAGATTGATGAGATGGAGGAGAGAAGATGATGACTAGTTAACGGTGTTATAACGGTAACTGGAAATGAGAGTCATCTGGGTAGTTTTGATAAAGTAGGGGGCTAGGCAGGAAACCGGTCACAAAGTTGTGGGCTATTTAGGAAATAAAAATATGTACGGGGTACGGCGTTGACCCCCAATCTTGATTTTTCCATTAAATTCAGTTAAGTGGTTCGCGTACCAACCACATGTGTGAATTATTACAAAAAATATCCTTCATGAAGTATTTAGGTTATTCAGACATTGACCCTCAGTAATTTAGCAAATTTAGGACTACACCCCTAAAATGAAAATACGTCTGGTATTGACTCTCATTCTCCATTCTTCCATAAAAAAATCAGCAGTAAAGTGAGTCGCTTGCCAACCACATGCATAAGTTTTTATGTTATAAGTAACAAGTCTAAGACTAATCAAGGACTAGACTTTGTATCTACAATTATATATCTGAGACATTTTCTAATCTCTCTAATCAACCAGACTTAGTACGTGGACGACCATATATGATAATCTTTTTTTATATGTTTTTCATCGGTAGTCTATCTAATATATCTGGCCAGATGGGTCGAACCCGTCTCGGACTTTAGATAACATATTTTCCTTACTATTTCTGGTTTATTTGGATCGGGCTCTGGACTAACTTTGAGTTCATGGGCCAATCATAAAAACTGTCTCTAGGCGAACTATTTAATTGGTATTTCACGAAAAAACCGAGAATGGGAGTTAACCCTAAGCATTTTTGGTTGGGGGTGTAGTCCTAATATCAGTAAATAGTTTGGGGTCAATGTCTAAATAATCTAAATATATCATGAAAGGTGTTTTTGTCATAAGTCACACATGTGGGTGGCACGCGAACCACTTACTCTTCCTGTCCGGGCGGGTAGTCCACGGTCACTTACTCTTCCGGTCCGGGCGGAACGGACAAATTCTCGATTTGTCCGTTCGGACATCCGGACAAATCGGGCGGTTACTTGACAAAATTTGGTTGTCCGTTGCCCGTCCGTGTCCGCCTAAATTGCCGGACAATCCGGGTACCGGACCGGTCGGACTCGGGCACAATGTTTCTTTTTTTTTACTTGAATGCCTATAAAAAATATTCATTAAGATTTCACCCACGCAAAGTCGATAAAACATAACCCCACATTGTAAACTTAGTCTTTCCATGCATATACGTGTAAGTATGTAGTCTAAATGTTGACTATATCAATTGATTCGCATACACGTGTATGTGTGTAGTCTAAATGTTAACTATATTAATTGATTATAACTATTTATATATGATTAAAATGTCTAAGTAAGTCGAAAATATCAATCGGTCGGGACTCGGGCGGAATGCCGGTTAGAGCCTCTTGTCCATGTCCGTCCGACTAAATTTGCCGGTCCGGTCGGGTAGTGTCCGTCTCGGACACCGGACGCCCACGGTCACATCGGACTCGGGCGGTTCGTGGGTGGATCCGGGCTCACGGGCCTTTTTCCCACCCCTAATTTTTGCCATCTTTTTCTGTTTACCACTACTATTTTTGCCATCTTTTTTCCGTCCACCATCATTTATCCTTCTCTCTCTCTCTCTCTCTCTCCAATCCTCTCTCTTGTTTAATCCGACGAAGGGGAGGATCTCCTTCGTCGGAAAATGATTTGGTTTGGAAAAATCCCCAAACCATATCCCCAAAACCAGTAAGAACTGGTTTGGGAGGTCTCCAAACAGTGTTGTTTTTCAACAATTTTTTTCCGTTAAACGGCTACACAATGACTAGGAAAAAAAAGTGAGAAAGAAGAGAAAAGAGGGAGGAGAAGATAGAATAGTAATGACGTTGATGGTGGTCGAAGGTGGTGAAAGACAGGATCTAAAAATGGCAATGGTTGTTTGTCGATGACCACCGCCGGAGTGGATAATGTGGAGAATAAAAAAGAAAGCAAAAATATTTCACTCGATCTTCGCACCTTCAAAATTTTCTTATTTCCGCAAGACAACGGTCCAGACTTAATGCTTGGGCATTTAGGTGGGCTATCTTGTTGGGGGATCTGATCCCTATCTTAGTCATTTTTTACCCACTTAATTTGAAGAAATAAACTTAGTATACCTTTTCTATTAAAGTGACATTGAGTGTTTACGTTTTTCTTGACTGCTACTCGTAGTCGGCTCTTTAATTTAAGTTATGCCTTTACTGAAGTATAGTTTTCAGTTCAACAATACGTCTCCTAAAAAATATCGTACGTGGTAACATATAAACTTCAGTCCTATATGGGGAAGTGTTATAACTAAAAGTCGCGGAAGCTATCGAACCTATCCTAGAAATTGATCCGATTATGAAGATTAATTGAAAAGCTAAGCCAAAATCAAATATGCGAGCAGAATTTAACGAGGTTCGACTTTAAAGCCTACGTCCTCGGGCGAACAAGAAATCTTTATTGAAGGATAGATGAAGACGACTCACACAACCCGCAAGTTCGTCCCAAGATGGTACCGTATAGAAATTAACCTTCTATAATAAATCTTCGACGACCGAGAAATTAAACACCGCTCAAAACTATGAACAAAAGTTTCTCTCTCACTTGCTCTCTCTCTAGCTCTCTAAAGAAGAGTTGTTGTTGCTTGTGTTGGTGTGTTGATTACAAAGCACTCAACCCCTATTTATATAGATATTATAAGCCAAAAAATTGGAAACTGCCTATTGAGCCAAAAAATTGGAAACCATCCCAATTTGGAAACTGCCTATTGCTGCCTCTTAAACCTCCTCTTCAATTTTTAGAAACTGCCACTTACAATTCTCCACCTCGTACACAATTTGATATACTTCAAATTTTGGACGAACACCAGGATACTCCTTGTAAGATATATCTTCTTTTTGTGACTTCATCCGACTGCGCCACATGACCATGGCTGCCTACGTACCCTTTTACAGGATCAAGCCTACCGTAGTTCTACCAACCCTTCACATAAAGAAAACCTTGTCGCCATTACGCCCTTTCGGGCAACTTAACACGAGCCGATTTGTAGCAATTCCAGGCAATGCTGAAACTTGCTACATGTCACCACTTTAGTCAACATGTCCGCGGGATTCTCATCTGTGTGTACCTTCATGAGAGAAACATCACCTTCCTCTATGACATCTCGTACAAAGTGATACCTGACATCGATATGCTTAGTACGAGCATGATGGACCTGATTCTTCGCCAAGTGGATCGCACTTTGACTATCACACCATACATCCACGCACTCCTGCTTAATCCCTAGATCATCCAGAAGACCCCACAACCACAATGCTTCCTTCACACCCTCAGCCATAGCCATATACTCGGCCTCCGTAGTAGATAACGCAACTGTAGATTGTAACATCGATCGCCAACTAACTGGAGCACCATGTACCCTAAATACATAACCAGTAGTAGATCGTCTTCTATCTAGATCGCCAGCATAATCCGAGTCAACATAACCGCTTACCTGACATGTGTCTCCACCAAAGCACAAACCCGTATCAACGGTACCCTTCAAGTACCTCAAGACCCACTTCACAGCTTCCCAATGTGTCTTCCCCGGGTTTGCCATAAACCTACTAACCACACTGACCGCTTGTGAAATATCCGGACGAGTACACACCATAGCGTACATCAGACTGCCAACTGCACTAGCATACGGTACACGATCCATATGATCCTTCTCCACCGTAGTAGTGGGAGATTGTTTTCCCGAGAGCCTGAAGTGTGGTGCCAAAGGTGTTGACACCGCCTTCGCATTCTGCATCCCGAACCGAGAAACTACTCGTTCGATGTAACCTTTCTGATTCAAGTACAGTTTCTTACTTGACCGCTCTCTCTTAATCTCCATTCCCAGTATCTTCTTTGCAGCGCCCATGTCTTTCATCTCAAACTCTTGACTGAGTTGAGATTTCAACTTATCTATCTCCACCATGCTTCGAGAAGCAATAAGCATGTCATCCACATACAAAAGGAGATAAATAAAGTCACCTTCGCGAAGCTTCTTGATGTATACACAACAATCATAATCACTTCTGCGAAAACCATGCTTTAGCATGAAAAAATCAAATCGTTTGTACCATTGGCGAGGGGATTGTTTCAATCCGTAAAGAGACTTTCTCAAACGACATACTTGATTTTCTTTACCCTCAACCTTGTATCCCTCAAGTTGAGCCATATAAATTTCTTCTTCCAAATCACCGTGCAAGAAGGCGGTTTTAACATCGAGTTGGTCTAGCTCAAGATCACTATGAGCAACAATACTCAATAGCACCCGAATAGAAGTATGTTTCACGACCGGTGAGAAAATCTCATTGTAGTCGACCCCTTCTTTCTGTGCATAACCCTTGGCCACTAGTCTTGCCTTATACCTTGTACCCTTGATCTCGGAAGAATCCTCTTTCTTCTTGTACACCCATTTACAACCAATAACAGACTTTCCTTCGGGCAATGGGACAACTTCCCATGTCTTGTTCTTGTGAAGAGACTCCATCTTTTCTTGCATAGCAACCAACCAACTCTCTCTTTCCGCCGCGGTGATAGCTTGTTTGAAGGTGACCGGCTCGTCGTCTTCCACCGAGAGTGCATATTCAACAAGATTTGCCTGCCCATAATGCCTAAGAGGTTTGTCTGACCCTAACCTCTGTACCGGCTTATATAACCGTTTTGGCCTAGTGTGTACCGAAACATCCTGCTGTTGTTGTTGTAAAACTTGTGTACCTTCCCCTTAAACCTCCTCATGATCGGGTTCATCAATTTCCTCATCCCGAGTATTATCCTGATGCTCCACCTGATCATGATTCCTAGAAACCCGTTGGTCTTCGGCTTCTACTTCCACTACTTGAGCTTTAGTAGACCCAACACCACCACAACTAGGCACCGTAGCTTTCGCCATAGCTACCATAGATGACTCATCAAACACCACATCTCTGCTGATTACAAACTTCTTGTCTTCCGTACACCATAGCCGATAACCCTTGACTCCTGTAGCATATCCTAAGAAAATTGCCTTCTTTGCTCTATTGTCAAGTTTGTTACCTTTAACATGGTAATAGGCCGTACAACCGAAAACCTTAAGTCTCCCGTAACCTGCATGTTCACCTGACCACACCTCGTAAGGTATGCCGCCATCTAAAGAAGAATGTGGAGATCTGTTCACAATATAACAAGCTGTAGCAACAGATTCTGCCCACCATTCTACGCCTAATCCCAAATTGGAGCGCATACATCTAGCCTTCTCAAGTAGTGTACGGTTCAATCTCTCTGCGACTCCATTCTGCTGAGGTGTGTTTACTACTGTCCAGTGCCTCACAATGCCTTCCTGATTACAAAACTCCTTGAATGCCCCATCCGTGTACTCGGTCCCATTATCTGACCTTAACGTCTTCAGCTTTCGACCAGTTTTGTTCTCAACCATTGCTTTCCACACCAGGAATGTGTTGAATACCTCATTCTTATGCTTCAGAAAATAAAGCCAGACAAATCTCGAATGATCATCAACGAATGTAACAAAATACCTGGAACCACCCTTGGAAGGTAACTTTGCCGGTCCCCAGACATCGGTGTGTACGTAGTCTAACACCTCTTTGCTCCTGTGCTTGCTTGTAAAGAATGTCACCCTGTGTGCCTTCCCAAACACACAATGCTCACAAAACTCCATGCAAGGCTTCTTCATGTCCTTCAACAAGCCTTTCCCGCACATCAAAGATAGACCCTTTTCTGACATATGCCCAAGGCGCATATGCCAAAGCCTCGTACTAGCCGTTGGATCCCTTCCACTGATTCCTACTGCTACATCTCCCGTAATTGTTGTCCCCAAAAGTTTGTATAAATTACCGTAACGAGTACCTCTCATTACCACCAAAGAACCCTTAACGACTTTTATGGAGCCATTCTCTATAATTATCTTACAGCCGTTCCGCTCCAACACACCAAGGGAAATTAGATTTTTCCGCAAATCGGGTATGTGTCTTACGTCCGTCAATGTTCTCACCACTCCATCGTGCATCTTGATCTGTATTGTTCCGAGTCCCACAGTTTTACATATACTATCATCACCCAGTATAACTGTACCACCATCTATACTCCTATAGGTAGTAAACATCTCCCTATTTGGGCACATATGGTGTGACGCCCCTGAATCAAGCATCCACTTATCAAAGATCTTCTCAGACACCTCTGTCACCGAGAAACATTCGTCCGCCTCTTCTGACACATATCCCGCCTCTTGCATCTCTTGTTTCTCCTTGTAGCCTTCGTTCTTTTGCTTCAACTTTCTCTTTGGACAAGTCGCTTTAAAGTGGCCAAGCTCACCACAACTAAAGCACGTTTTCTTGAAAGAGCCTCTAGATTTGGATCTAGATTTTCCGCCCTTTCCCTTTCCCCTTTCATTACTCCTCCCCCTCGTTACAAACAACCCTTGTGCTTGTTCTTTGTCTACTCCACCCGACGCCATACTGCTAGTAGCAACCTTACGAAGGTCATCCGCTAATAGCGAATTTCTCGTCTCTTCCATGCTTAGACTATCACCAACAAGCATCAAAGTTTGAACAAGGTTCTCATAGGATTTAGGCAATGAAAGTAACAATATGAGGGCTTGGTCCTCATCCTCAACCTTAACATCAATATCCTTCAAATCTGAGATAATCCTGTCAAACCTATTCACATATTCCTGAATAGAAGAACCCTCTTCCATTCTACATGTGAATAATTTGGATTTTAAGTAGACCTGATTCGTTAAAGTTTTCGTCATGAAACTGCTTTCTAGTTTTAACCACACACCCGCCGCCGTTGTTTCTTCGTCTACTAGGAACGCCACGTCCCTCTCAAGACACAACATAATGGTAGCCCGTGCTTCGAGATCTAACTCTTCCCAATCCTCATCTGACATATCTCCTGGTTTCTTTCCCGTCAACGTCTTGTGTAATTTCTGCGAGATTAACAGATTCTTCATCTGCATCCGCCAATAAGAAAAATCGTTTTTCCCATTGAACTTCTCTATCTCATATTTCCCTGCTTTGACCGTACCACTTCTCGATCCCATCTTCTCTTCGTTCAATCTCAACAAGGCTCTGGTACCAATTGTTATAACTAAAAGTCGCGGAAGCTATCGAACCTATCCTAGAAATTGATCCGATTATGAAGATTAATTGAAAAGCTAAGCCAAAATCAAATATGCGAGCAGAATTTAACGAGGTTCGGCTTTAAAGCCTACGTCCTCGGGCGAACAAGAAATCTTTATTGAAGGATAGATGAAGACGACTCACACAACCCGCAAGTTCGTCCCAAGATGGTACCGTATAGAAATTAACCTTCTATACTAAATCTTCGACGACCGAGAAATTAAACACCGCTCAAAACTATGAACAAAAGTTTCTCTCTCACTTGCTCTCTCTCTAGCTCTCTAAAGAAGAGTTGTTGTTGCTTGTGTTGGTGTGTTGATTACAAAGCACTCAACCCCTATTTATATAGATATTATAAGCCGAAAAATTGGAAACTGCCTATTGAGCCAAAAAATTGGAAACCATCTCAATTTGGAAACTGCCTATTGCTGCCTCTTAAACCTCCTCTTCAATTTTTAGAAACTGCCACTTACAGGAAGCTAAAAGAACAAAATACACACCAAATTTAAGAGATTCCTAAAAGATAAAGCCAATTTTGAATGGACAGACTAAGGGCTCCGACATCTAGTACTTCTCCATTACAAATTCATTAGAACAAACAATTTTTAACCACCTTCATGGCTTTATCTCCATTAGAGGTAATGATTGTTCGAGGTACAAGTAAAAGAAAAATAATATTAGGGAACGGCTAAAAGCACCCGTTAAAAATGTTGTTAGCCCCCCGTGGTGGAGATTGGCCAAGGTCAATCTCTTTTGACCACAAACATTTGGTACTTGCTGAAATTTTTGTACACGAATTGATCCATCCGAAAATCACGAACTAGGTTTGGACTCGAGCCAGTCCGGGGGGGGTTCGGACTGGTCAATCCAAAAGGTTTCCAAGAATGAACTTATTTTCGCAAATTTTTACATAATACAACGGAGAGTAGGAGAGTTAAATCATCATTCATATCAGTGCACATAATTTAGCATAACTAATTAGCTGATTACCTTAGCATAAGGAAGAGATTAGTACATGATTGAATTTCATTCATTCAAACTAAATAAACATCTCATCTTATAGTTAGTACATAATTTTCTTTTGTTATGATAATAATTAACCAACCTCTCTAGACCATTAACACAAAAACTTTGTAGCAAATTAAAATCAAGAAGATACAGAGAGAATCAAGAACAAATTTGAAAGAATAAATTTATATACACCTTCTTCTTTTCTTGATTTGACAAGGTACAATTGGAGATCTACTACTAGTAATGATGTTAGATTGGAAAGAAGATTGATCAAGAAGTTGATGATCACCAATTGGAATTTGAAAGAATTTGAGATCAAATGATAATTTTCTTTTACAGATGATTCCTCTCTGGGGTTTGGGTTTTGTGGGTGTGGGTGGACATGTCAATTTGAGTGGTATTTTGTGTTCATCTGAATTTGGTGTGGTTAATAATAATAAGCATTCTTTACTAGTTGAATTTTGAAGATCAATTGAACCAATTGATGATGATGATGATGATGAATAATTCTGTACTTCTTGATCATCAACTGAATTCTCTGATCTTGTTGTTGGGTTCTTCTTCTCTTCTGATGGAACTAATTGAGATAATTGGCTACTCAATTCAAGATCTGTAGACATATTTAGAATGTGGGCTGCTGATGGTGATGATAAATTCTAGAGAGAGAAAGAAAAGCTCTACAGAGAGAGAGAGAATTGATGATGAAGATTGGAACAGGGGTGTACACTTTGAACTACATATATATATATATTTGTTTAATAATTTTTGGAATCTCATACTTTCTTTCCCACTTCCTTTTTCTTTTTTACTTTCCGACTCTTATCTTTTTGAGCTCCCAATTTTCACTGTTCTTTTAGGAAGGGTTGGGCAAAAGTCAAAAATAAGAGTTTAACAAGGAGATGTTCTCTTTCAACAAAAACAAAGAAGAGGCCAAAATGTTAAATGGCCATGTACTTTGGTATCAACAAACATTCTTTTTTTTTTTTTTTTTTTTTTTTTTTTTTGAAAGAGCAGCAAACATTTTTTTTCTTTTTTGAACTAGCTTACATAGATTAAATAACAACGTTATTACAATATTTATTAACTAAAATACAAGGTACATTCTTCCACTCTTTGTTCGCGTTTTTCTTCCTTGTCCATTTAGTTAATTTGTCTGCGCTGGAATTGAGTTCTCTTTTCGTATACTTGAATTTCACCACTTCGAATTCTTTTCTGCTTTCTCGAATTCTCCGGATGTGGATTAAAGATTGCTAGTGTATCATGTGATGTTTATTGTGAAGGTGTTTGATGAGATTGATATTGTCGCTTTCTACAATTATATTCTTGAGTTGATTAGCTTTCGCCCGTTCGAGGCCGAGTAAGATTGCCATCGCCTCTCCTTCTTCATTGTTTTTGCTCTAGTGGATTTTACTTTCGATTCTGCATTGTGAACAATCAAGCTAATTCCCACATTGGATGTTATATTAGTAAAAGATGCATCAACATTCACCTTAATAAAATTCTAGGGCGGGGGTTGCCATTTCTCACTAGAAGTATGTTTGATTTTCTCCTGTTTCATATTGATTTTTGGGAAGTTTTCGATCATTCTGATTATTTTATTCAGGTCATTGATTTCATATTGAAAACAATGGTCACACCTCACTTTCCATAAAATCCATAAAATGGTCGAAAAGTGAATATTGTCTCTGGTATAGCAAAGATGAATATGATTTTTCCAAGAGAAGATCCAGTCATATATGGACGTAATATTTTCAGATATAATATTGTAGTTAAACAGATGTTTTTAGCCAAAGCGCAGTGTAAAAGAGCATGTTCAATAGATTCTATTTTAGTATTGTAACATGCATTTGACATTATGCATTTTAGGCGGTAAACAATCTAGCTTTTCCCTCACACAAATGTAGGTTGATATTTTTCTTATGTCTTTCACTTGTCAACTGGCACAATTACGAAGGTTTAACACAAATACAGAAATGACTTATTTAAATTTTAGCTTTCAAATTGTATATTTGGCATCTCAATCTAAATGTTAGTTTCCTATTATTTTCTAAGAATCTCTCTTTGTATTAATTAGAGTTGTAAATTTTGGAGTCTTGGGTTGATAACATTACTTGTCCTGATTGTATTGTTATAACGTTTTCATCTTCTTTCGCCCTGTCGTTTTTGTTTTTTCATTTGGTAAGTCATCATGGACAATGTGTTTACAAAGTTGTAAAATTAAGTTTTTCATTTCGGGTAAGGTTCTTTTCATGTAGTTTCCTTTTTGTTCGAATAAGATAAGTTTTCTTTCAACAGTCCATTCAACCTTTTCTAATACCATTATTTTCATTTTGTCCCTCTTAAGGAAAATAATTCACCAATTATTAAAGATAATAAGCTTTCATCTAACTTCTTTTCACATGTTTTTCGTCAGTCAACTTTAAGCGTTTGATTGTCTTTTTTAACTTTTTTATTATTCTTTCTATATCTGAAGATCCGAATATTAGTTATTAGTTGACTGAGTCAATAAGTCAAGAAAAAACCAAAAAAACCGAGTCAATTAAATTGTGTTAAGAGGAAGGCCACCTTGTGTCTGACTTACCGCCGACGACCTTACAACTGATACATTGTCTTTGTCGTTTTCTTCTTCTCCTTTTCTCTCTTCCTCTACCACAACCACTGGTCAACATTTTGTACTAGATTCCGATCTTTTTACTGTTCTATTGGGGTCCCGATTAAAATTGTGTACTAGACCCAAATTTCTTCTTTCTCTTTTTCCTTTTTCTTTACAAATTTCAAAGTATTTTGGCTATCAAATTTTGAAATATTTTAGCTATCAAATTTCGAATTATTTTGGCTATGTGGGAAACTAATTTTTTTATTGTTTAAATAGTTATAGTATGCAAACAGACTTTTTTTGTCCTAATACTTCAATGTACAATTGAAAACTAATTAATTGGAGAAAAGGAGTTGAGATATTAGAATGATTTTTTGTAAGAATTATTTGCACAATTAATCTAACCTCATAGAATCTTTATATAGTAAACAAGTAAGATCCTTTCAACACGATCATGAGAATTAGCTACCCATTTGCTCGAAAAGTCATAAATTATCCAAACTCTAGAACACAAAGAAATAATGAAATAATGTACCACATTAAATTTGGGAGTAGACTTTCTCTTTTTTCTATTTTTTTAAGTTTTAATCCTGCAAATCCATGATACCACCACTCTTCCTCCATTACCATTACCTTGTCATCTTTCTCAATCTACTTTCTCTCTCTCTCTTAATCTGTCTTTTCTCTCTAAGCAGCTCCAATTCTCTGTACCTAGAGCTACAAGTGTATAAAGTGATGAGGAATTAGGGCATTGGATACCATTCTCACATGCCCACATGGGTTTGTTTTGTTTGGCGGCGAGTAAATACCCCTCCACCGAATCCATGTAATTACTAGTAAGTACGAAATGGGCCGATCAAATTTCCATGTATATTTCATAGTCTTTGAGAATGACCCTATTTTAAATATATTTGTTTCATGAGTATATCAAGAACTAAAAAGTAAATCATGAAAACGTATTGGGTCATAATATCACATAAAGATCTCAAAATTCATATTACAGTCTGACGCTTACTTCATTTAACTTTAACTATGTGAGATAAACAATGAAACAAATTCTTCTCGCGAGGATGTCATCACGTGTCTTCGTAAACATAAGAGAAAGTGTCCAACTAATACACTAAAAATTAATAGGGGAGCAGACGAAATATCACATGTTTGATGCACAAAGTAAGAAGGTATCATAAGAAATATGTAAGAATAATCAAGATGTAACTTTCTTTGATTTCTTTGTAAGTACTAACATAAATAGCTTCATGATTTGTTATTGATTCGTCCATCTATTAGATTAATTTTTATACGCTAAAATAATATGTTTTCAAATCAATACCTTTTCTAAAGAAATTATGTATAGCAAAAAAACATTATTTTCTAATTTTTTGTGTATGAATGTTATAACAAAGTAGACCAGAAATGGTGAAATATTCTCAAATAGTTCATGAAAACTCTTTACGGAAAATAAAACACAGATAAATTGGAAATTGAAATAATAAAGTTATTATGTAAAAGAAGAAGATGTCGGCCCCAAATGTTACCTGGGCAACAACCTAGCTAGCTAGCCATTAACTAGTGATCATTTTCTAACTATTTCAAAATTAAGAATATAATAAAGTATGTTGGTAGTGCAATTATATTCTCATTCTCACTCTGTCTGCTTATATTCTTCATTCACTATTGAAAAAATTATTAATTTTATAGAAAAAATTATTAATTGGGTTGTAATTTTAATCCCAACCCACATAATAAAACCTACCCAAAATAATTTTAATCCCAACCCACATAATAAAACCTACCCAAAATCCCGAAGCCCCAGTAAGTTGCTTGATTAATAATTAAATTAATATTTTTGTTGTTGTTAAAACCTAACTTCCCCACTTAATTACTCAATGAAGTACTTAATCAATGCATTATGCCTATTATCCTCTTGTTTTTTGTACTTACAAATATCTCATTCCCGATAATAACTGACATAAGTTATGTAGATTAGGGATAAGTGTATCAATAATAAACAAATAAAGATGAAAAATGGATATGCCCGGTATAATACCTTAGTTGATGTTCCCCTATTTTATTTGCTAATTATATGATGATTATTGTTTATGTAAGAATGATCTTATCTACCTATCTGCATGATCTAAGTCTCCTAGACCACCAATTAATAAAAGAACCCCAAAATTGGGTCAGAGTGGTTTTTTACAGTCAATGATTAGGGGAAGAGGAACAAGACAATCAACTCATATACTTGAAGAAGGAAGTGGATAAAGTCAGTGGAGGCTTTGCTAATTAGGGGTCACCAGGCAACCAAAAACGCCATGATAGTTGAGAGATCAGACTGCTAAAGGCAACAGAGAAAATCTTTATTTGCCGTAGAACTACTAAGTGATAACCAAACAACAACAAAATCCTCGTAGTTTAGTGATGAAAACTCTAAGACCATGTTTGACGCGCAGTAATGACGTGAGAATGGAAAGTGATTTCCGGGAATCACATTCCAGATCATTGTTTGGCTTGCGGGTATGGTGCGGACCCGAGAATGTGATTCCTTCGAAAAGGGGTAATAGCAATCCCAGAGGGGGCGGTGGGGTTGTGATTCTCATTCCCCCGTAATCACATATATAAATATTTATTGACAAAGATATCCTTAACATAATATTGAATTACCAATTTTATTTTTTTTGTAAGATTTGGTATTAATAAGTACTATTTAAGTTTATGTTTTAGATAAATTTCTATTTAGGTTTACGAACAAAATTTTATTTTAGACAAATTTCTATTAAGATATTTATTTATTATCTGTAAATTCTAACCCTTTGATGAATCGTGTTATTATTTCATATCTACGAATTTGAAAAAATAATACTGATTTTAATATATTACAAAGTTGAAGTGCATATTTTATGCTAAAGTTGAAGTGCATATTTTATGATAAAAAACCATGCAAGAGAAAAAACCTTGATAGTTTAGAGATAACCAAGAAATAGAAAAAACATGATAGTTTAACGATGGAACTACTAACCGATAAATAGAGACGGACAGAAAAAGTTCTGCTAGTCTAACAGTGGAACTATTAGGATATAACCAGGCACCAAGCTTGCCAGCTGACGATCGTTTTATCGGGTCATAACGAGACACCAAGAAAAAGGCATGCTAGTTTAATAATGAAATGTTAGGCCATAACCAGACACCAAACCTTATTAGTCCGACGATGGATGTGTCTAAACATAACAAGTCACCAAGCCCTGCTAGTCTAACGACAAAACAGTTAGGCTATATCTAGGGCTGAAACCGGTCCGGGTGGACCGGTTTTTTAACATATTTGAACGGGTACCTATTATAATGGTCCGGTTTTTATATCTGAAAGAACCCGACCAAAAGTCCGTAAAGAATAATATAGACCACCCATTTAGAAATCGGTCATTCGGTCCGATTTTTCGGTTTCAACCTAATTTCTACTTTATTTAACTAATTACTGACAACGACAACAATCTATGCTAAAATTTCATTCACTCAATAGTGTATCGAAATAAACATGAGACAAAAACAATGAATTTCAATAAAAATAATGTCTAACTTGATTCATTATTCAAAAATAAAAAAAAAAACTTCAATTTAGATTCTGTATCAGTCGGTAGGTAGTGGTAAGTTCCCAATTTAGATTCTTTAAATTTAGGAAACTTAATTAAAATAGGAACTTTCAAATCCAAAGTGAATATTTAGTAATAATACCCCCCCCCCCCCCCCCCCCATTAATTTAAAGGAACAAGGAAACTTATAAATTCTATAATATTTTTTTCTTTTATTTCAGACTCATAAGAGCTTGGTCTCCCATCTCTAATATATAATTGTATACGACATTTATTCGGTCCGGTTCGGGCTCCACGGGCTTGTCAGAAAAAAGACCGAACCGGACCTAAAGACCAATTCAAAAAAAAAGACCGACCATTTTATACCGCGGTTTTTTGGTCCGGTTTGTTTTGGTCCGGTCTAGTTCGGTTTCAGCCGGTCTTCGCGGTTTTTAGTTTCACCCCTAGCTATATCCAGGTACCAAGCCTTGCTAGTGTGATGTTGGAACTGTCAGACCATAATCAAACACCAAACTCTTTTAGTCTCACGATGGAACTGTCCGACCATAATTAGGAAATAAGAAAAAGGCATGCTAGCCTATCGAAGGAACTGTTAGGCCATAATCCGGCAAAAAGTTTTTGCTTCGCCAGGAACAAGAAGCTTTGTTTCGGTAGACAGAGAAAGTCTTGCTCCGTTAAACACAAAAAGCCCTACTTCGTTAAACACAAAAAGCCCTACTTCGTTAAGCGTAAGAACTTTTAAATCTAGTGTAGCGTTAAAGTTCTACGTCACAGACACGAATGACTCACTTTGTGTCTATCTCTATAAGTTTTCTTATGAAGTTTCACTTACATGTGTATCTAAACAAACCATGGCAAAATGGAGAACTAACAGTTTTCACTAATTCTTAACATTTCATGTTTTAGTGTTATATGTTGTGCATACAACTTTAGGGCAAAGCATGCAAGGTGTTTCCCAAAGGTCAGAGTTTCTAGCTTAGGGGCATACGCAGAGTTTAAGATTATGTGTAATGTTAAAGCAGAAACAAGGGACATTTGGTGTGTTCAAAATGGAGATTATTATGAAAAGTGGATTTTTGGTTGTCTAGCCTTCCATGCTATTGGTGCTCTCTTCAGCCAGATCTGAGCCCGAAGGGACGAAACTCACTCTAGCTGGCATCTCTACTTTCAGTCTCTGACCAGATCAGTGCTTAGGTTGTGAAGTTTTAACACGGATACACCTTTCCTCTTGCACGAAGGAAGTACGGGGTTGAAGGTGTCAAACTGACTTTTACAGACCTTCCTTTAATGTTTCGAGACCAAAGTAGAGATCTAACTTACTAGATCTGATTTGCATTCACCTCTATGCTTACTTCTGGAGTAGCACAGGGTTCAAGGTGCCTAGTAGGATTATAGTGGGCTCACATTTAGGGCTCCGAAAGCAAGGTTTCGTTGGTTTCACCTCTTTGATGGTTTTGATGAAGGCCTGCCCCCTCACAGTCTTCGTCGAATTGTTGAATTCTTGACTTGGTCAAAGTTTGCAATTTGACTCAGCACAAGTCTCCCGACTCCTTAACTGAAAGAAGATAAACTAAGGAGTAGAAAAACTTGTGGTTTCCCACTTGTCAATATTAGTTATATAATTACATAATAATGATGTTTTGAGGAACAAATGCTTACTTGAGCAGAGCAGTGGCCATGATTTGCTTTGTCGTTTTATTTTTCATCTTGTAAAGTCTTAGACTTGTTATAGATCAAAGTTGCCCGTACTCGGACATCAATATCTCCGTTGATGTCATCCAGTCCTTTCTGAGGCACGTGGAATTTTAAAACCACCTCACGATCCCATAATCTCTTGGTAACCTAATTATTCTTCTTGATGCCACGTAACCAGCCACACGTCATGATCTTAATAGTCACTCTAACCTTTGAATTTTGATAAATTTAACATATCTTTGTCTTTCTATAAATGTTCTTCTAAGTCCTTTTTGTTTTTCTTTACGCAATCGAAGAACCTTTTCTTTCTTTGATCTCTTCGTAATGTCTAGTAACCCTCGTCTTTATTTAGAATATTGGTCTTTCGTTACTCCTTTGACTCCTTTTTCGAACTCCGGTGAACAATCAGCTGCTTCCTTTCCTCGGGGCCACTCACTAGTCAACTTTCTCAATCTCGGAGACAATCTCATCGCCTTTCCCCAAGATTTCAGCGTTGCCATCAAAGACAAAGTTAAATGTCGATGAATTTACTTATAGCACCCAAGAGTCTGAACAAATTGATGACCTTATGGTCTCTTTACCTTGATCTTTACCGTCTCACCATGATATGACTGCATTAGACATTGATGTTCAGGATGATGGCTCTATGAGCAAGTTTGGGGATGACACGATTTTAAACTTTCCGACATTTGACACTTGCAAGGAGTCAGTCTTAGATGAAATGTTAGGAAGGCATGACACAATAAATGACTGCGAGGCTTCAGATGTCTTTGAGGACATTGATGACGTTAGAGACAAGTTAGATAGTTTGTCAGACTGTTTACCTAAGGAAACCATGGACCTTGACTTGGTCCCCGAGCATATTGCCTTACCCTTAGAGTCTAGTTTGACCTTCAACATGGCCTCAGACTCGGTTGTTGATCCCTTTTGGGACACTTCACGTCTCCTCAAGAACGTCAATGGAGATAGTGGATATTCTATCCACTAAGCTTGCAAACGAGTTTTTGCCTTCGACAGATGTATTGGCCCTTCACTGTTATGTCGATCCTTTTGATAACTTTCTAGATGTTGGTCCTAGTATTTATACTTACTTAGTGGACTGTGCATCCACTAAGTTTGGGGATTGCCCTTCTTATCTTATAGTCTCACATGCACTCTCTGCAATTCACAAAAATGTGAGACTATCGTTCACTGAAAATCTTGTGTTTTGGGTGGACCCACAGATATATCGATTATTGGTTTACAGTTAGTTACACTTCTGTAATCCAGTAGGTATAATACTTTCTACTTTTCGAGTCATCTGTTTCGTCTGGCTGAAGACGTTAAACTTAGCGCTTTCTGGGAGGCAACCCACTGTTAGGACGTTGAAATCAAGTAATATCATTTCCTTCACCCTGTCATTTTTTTGCATAGTCTTCAGAACATTGAGGACAATGTTTGGTTTAAGTTAGGGGATAGGGGATTGAAATTTTTGCTAAGTCCTTATTTCAAAAATTTTCAAAATTTTCAGAACATTGAGGACAATGTTTGGTTTAAGTTAGGGGATTGAAATTTTTGCTAAGTCCTTATTTCAAAATTTTCAAAATTTTTCAAAATTTTCAAAATTTTTCAAAATTTTTAATTTTTGGATTGAAAATGTGAGTCTAGTTGTTTTTGCTTGTTAATGGCTATAGAGTCTAGTTGGTCTGTCTATGCTTTTGCTAAAGGTTTTTCCACGATTTCGAGTCTTAGAGTTATTTGTGCACTAGCCATGTGAGTGTTAGATAGGCGAAGAGTAGACATTTCTGAGAGAACTAGATTGATCATTAGTGGAGACTTAACCTATGTGAGATTCTGAGCCTTTCTTTTTGTTTTGAGTGATCTCTTCTGTGATAACTCCGAGTGGAGTGAAGAACTACTCAACCTCGCAATATTCATTAGAGCTCAGTTGATCTCTTGAGTTCACATTTTACAACCACTAGGGATGTCATCAGGAAGTAAACCTTTCTCTTGTAGTCTGAGAAACTTGAAAACATCGTCAACTAGAGGAAGATAGGAACTCCATTCACCATTTGGAACCTTGAGAATAAGACACGAACCAAAGTGGAGAGAATTATACCAAAGGAAAGTGTTAAGAAAGTACGTTGTGTATTTTGAGTTTTATTACCAGAAGTCTGTTAGAGAAAAAAAAAGTAAAGAAAAAAAATATGTTTGTTTAAGTGTTTATCTTTTGAAGATTTGAAGACGTCTAATTATCAGGAGTTCTAGTTCATCCTTAGCGTCTATCGACCTCTAGGAAGCATTGCTAGATAGTAGATTAGGTGAGAAGAGTTGGTTAGCTTCCCAATTCCATATTAGTGGTTGTTTCCTTCTTTGAAATCAGTCGTCCACAAAATTTTAGTCCGTCTTTTTCATGTGTTGAGTTTTCCTTAATATTCATACTAACACATAGAGTGTACCATTTCTGAGTGACTTGAATTTTTGAGTGTATGACCGTGAGGCAACAGTCGAGGCGAAATGTGTCGACTTTAACTTTTCAAGCTAAATCTACTAGATTATTAAGAGATTAGTTATATATCTACATATAAAGTAGAATCATGATTAGAGACAGATTCAAGGGGGTGTGGGTGTGCGGCCGCACAGAGTTTTTGCTGCGATCCACATTTATAGCAAATGAATAAAATTCCATACCAAATGATTTTTAGCTATGACATATAGCCCGTAACCAATAGTGTCACAAATGACTTTAACTACAAACTCTCGGCCACATAGTAGTTTGTAACTGAAAAAAGAACTCTTTCGTTATGGCTTTGGTCGTAGCAAGAGGCCATATATCGACATAATTGATGGTTTTTAGTGAAATTGATAATGAGTCGATTGTGCGGACATTTCAAAACATGAACCCTCGTAGAAGTCAATTGTGTTTGTAATCTTTGATGTATTAATATAATTAATAAACATGAGTATTTTGTTAATTTATGCGTTTGCAAGAAAAAGAATTTGGATATATAATTTGGCACCCCTATGTCGAAATCATGGATCCGTCCCTAGTCATAATCACACATGTTATGTTATTTTTGGGTATCACAAGTTGATTTGATGATAAACTCCAGTATGGTTTATTTGTTTATAAAAATTAAGTACTGATATGTTTAATGACTGACACAATGTGGTGATATAATCAAGTTGCACATTGCATGCCTTCCTATGGAATATGTTAAAATTAAACCGGATGAATTAAAAGATGAAAATAGTCACTACTTAGTACTTACATAGAACAGTCTTCAAATTAATTAATTAGTTACTAAGATAGTACAATGATTTACTAACTTTGGGTTATTTCTGAATAACCCTCTAAATTGGAGTTAGCTTCTTGCATGACCCCTATTATGTAAGAAACATCGAGATAATTCTTTATATTTTCTTCAATGCTTAAACACAGTTAAGTCTAAACAAATTCAGATTATTTCAAGAAAAAGTATCCAAAGTTGTTTTTTTCCTATTTACTTCTTTCTTTTGTACCTCCCTCTCCACTCTTTTCTTCTTCTTCATCTCCCGTTCAACTAAACCCTAAAATGAAAAGAAGCTCATTTATCACTCTTTCTTTATCTCTTTCTCGATCTCTCTCTCCCGCGCTCACTCTTCCAACGAGACAGAAGGTCTCATCCGTTGGTAATTGTCTGGATTTGGCGTACCAAATCAAAGACAAAGTTTGTTTGGGATTTGATACCCCAAATTCTAGACTACCTTCGCCTGCCATATCACTAGAAAGTTTGTCTCTATCCTGAATCACTAAGCTCAACAACTCAGGAGTTCGTTCCTAACGAGAGCTAAGAAAAATTATACTGGACTGTAACTGTAAGAGGCGGTTTCACAAGAGGCGGTTTCACAAACCAATTGAGGCGGTTTCTAATTTAAGAGGCAGTTTCTAAATTGTGACTTCCTATGGTCGGTTTGAAATTGACACTAAAGTTTGACACCAAAATTTAGAAACCCATGTTCCTGTTATTGGGCTTGTTATGACGGTGGATATCCTATATAAATAGGGGGTTTGAGTGCTTGTAATTCACACCAACACAACAACAAACACAACTCTTCTTTAGAGAGAGCTAGAGAGAGAGCAAGTGAGAGAGAAATTTTTTGTTCATAGTTTTGAGCGGTGTTTAATTTCTCGGTTGTCGAAGATCTAGTATAGAAGGTTAAATTCTATACGGTACCATCTTAGGACGAACTTGCGGGTTGTGTTAGTCGTCTTCATCTATCCTTCAATAAAGATTTCTTGTTCGCCCGAGGACGTAGGCTTTAAAGCCGAACCTCGTTAAATTCTGTTCGCATATTTGATTTTGGCTTAGCTTTTTCGATTAATCTTCATAGTCGGATCAATTTCTAGGATAGGTTCGATAGCTTCCGCGACTTTTAGTTATAACAATTGGTACCAGAGCCTTGTTGAGATTGAACGAAGAGAAGATGGGATCGAGAAGTGGTACGGTCAAAGCAGGGAAATATGAGATAGAGAAGTTCAATGGGAAAAACGATTTTTCTTATTGGCGGATGCAGATGAAGAATCTATTAATCTCGCAGAAATTACACAAGACGTTGACGGGAAAGAAACCAGGAGATATGTCAGATGAGGATTGGGAAGAGTTAGATCTCGAAGCACGGGCTACCATTATGTTGTGTCTTGAGAGGGACGTGGCGTTCCTAGTAGACGAAGAAACAACGGTGGCGGGTGTGTGGTTAAAGCTAGAAAACAGTTTCATGACGAAAACTTTAACGAATCGGGTCTACTTAAAATCCAAATTATTCACATGTAGAATGGAAGAGGGTTCTTCTATTCAGGAATATGTGAATAGGTTTGACAGGATTATCTCAGATTTGAAGGATATTGATGTTAAGGATGAGGATGAGGACCAAGCCCTCATATTGTTACTTTCATTGCCTAAATCCTATGAGAACCTTGTTCAAACTTTGATGCTTATTGGTGATAGTCTAAGCATGGAAGAGACGAGAAATTCGCTATTAGCGGATGACCTTCGTAAGGTTGCTACTAGCAGTATGGCGTCGGGTGGAGTAGACAAAGAACAAGCACAAGGGTTGTTTGTAACGAGGGGGAGGAGTAATGAAAGGGGAAAGGGAAAGGGCGGGAAATCTAGATCCAAATCTAGAGGCTCTTTCAAGAAAACGTGCTTTAGTTGTGGTGAGCTTGGCCACTTTAAAGCGGCTTGTCCAAAGAGAAAGTTGAAGCAAAAGAACGAAGGCTACAAGGAGAAACAAGAGATGCAAGAGGCGGGATATGTGTCAGAAGAGGCGGACGAATGTTTCTCGGTGACAGAGGTGTCTGAGAAGATCTTCGATAAGTGGATGCTTGATTCAGGGGTGTCACACCATATGTGCCCAAATAGGGAGTTGTTTACTACCTATAGGAGTATAGATGGTGGTACAGTTATACTGGGTGATGATAGTATATGTAAAACTGTGGGACTCGGAACAATACGGATCAAGATGCACGATGGAGTGGTGAGAACATTGACGGCCGTAAGACACATACCCGATTTGCGGAAAAATCTAATTTCCCTTGGTGTGTTGGAGCGGAACGGCTGTAAGATAATTATAGAGAATGGCTTCATAAAAGTCGTTAAGGGTTCTTTGGTGGTAATGAGAGGTACTCGTTACGGTAATTTATACAAACTTTTGGGGACAACAATTACTGGAGATGTAGCAGTAGGAATCAGTGGAAGGGATCCAACGGCTAGTACGAGGCTTTGGCATATGCGCCTTGGGCATATGTCAGAAAAGGGTCTATCTTTGATGTGCGGGAAAGGCTTGTTGAAGGACATGAAGAAGCCTTGCATGGAGTTTTGTGAGCATTGTGTGTTCGGGAAGGCACACAGGGTGACGTTCTCTACAAGCAAGCACAGGAGCAAAGAGGTGTTAGACTACGTACACACCGATGTCTGGGGACCGGCAAAGTTACCTTCCAAGGGTGGTTCCAGGTATTTTGTTACATTCATTGATGATCATTCGAGATTTGTCTGGCTTTATTTTCTGAAGCATAAGAATGAGGTATTCAACACATTCCTGGTGTGGAAAGCAATGGTTGAGAACAAAACTGGTCGAAAGATGAAGACGTTAAGGTCGGATAATGGGACCGAGTACACGGATGGGGCATTCAAGGAGTTTTGTAATCAGGAAGGCATTGTGAGGCACTGGACAGTAGTAAACACACCTCAGCAGAATGGAGTCGCAGAGAGATTGAACCGTACACTACTTGAGAAGGCTAGATGTATGCGCTCCAATTCGGGATTAGGCGTAAAATGGTGGGCAGAATCTGTTGCTACAGCTTGTTATATTGTGAACAGGTCTCCACATTCTTCTTTAGATGGCGGCATACCTTACGAGGTGTGGTCAGGTGAACATGCAGATTACGAGAGACTTAAGGTTTTCGGTTGTACGGCCTATTACCATGTTAAAGGTAACAAACTTGACAATAGAGCAAAGAAGGCAATTTTCTTAGGATATGCTACAGGAGTCAAGGGTTATCGGCTATGGTGTACGGAAGACAAGAAGTTTGTAATCAGCAGAGATGTGGTGTTTGATGAGTCATCTATTGTAGCTATGGCGAAAGCTACGGTGCCTAGTTGTGGTGATGTTGGGTCTACTAAAGCTCGAGTAGTGGAAGTAGAAGCCGAAGACCAACGGATTTCTAGGAATCATGATCAGGTGGAGCATCAGGATAAAACTGAGGATGAGGAAATTGATGAACCCGATCATGAGGAGGTTCAAGGGGAAGGTACACAAGTTTTACAACAACAACAGCAGGATGTTTCGGTACACACTAGGCCGAAACGGTTATATAAGCCGGTACAGAGGTTAGGGTCAGACAAACCTCTTAGGCATTACGGGCAGGCAAATGTGGTTGAATATGCACTCTCGGTGGAAGACGACGAGCCGGTCACCTTCAAACAAGCTATTACCGCGGAGGAAAGAGAGAGTTGGTTGGTTGCTATGCAAGAAGAGATGGAGTCTCTTCACAAGAACCAGACATGGGAGGTTGTCCCATTGCCCGAAGGTAAGTCTGTTATTGGTTGTAAATGGGTGTACAAGAAGAAAGAGGATTCTTCCGAAATCAAGGGTACAAGGTATAAGGCAAGACTAGTGGCCAAGGGTTATGCACAGAAAGAAGGGGTCGACTACAATGAGATTTTCTCACCAGTCGTGAAACATACTTCTATTCGGGTGCTATTGAGTATTGTTGCTCATAGTGATCTTGAGTTGGAACAACTCGATGTTAAAACCGCCTTCTTGCACGGAGATTTGGAAGAAGAAATTTATATGGCTCAACCTGAGGGATACAAGGTTGAGGGTAAAGAAAATCAAGTATGTCGTTTGAGGAAATCTCTTTACGGATTAAAACAATCCCCTCGCCAATGGTACAAACGATTTGATTTTTTCATGCTAAAGCATGGTTTTCGCAGAAGTGACTATGATGTTGTGTATACATCAAGAAGCTTCGCGAAAGTGACTTTATTTATCTCCTTTTGTATGTGGATGACATGCTTATTGCTTCTCGAAGCATGGTGGAGATAGATAAGTTAAAATCTCAACTCAGTCAAGAGTTTGAGATGAAAGACATGGGCGCTGCAAAGAAGATACTGGGAATAGAGATTAAGAGAGAGCGATCAAGTAAGAAACTGTACTTGAATCAGAAAGGTTACATCGAACGAGTAGTTTCTCGGTTCGGGGTGCAGAATGCGAAGGCGGTGTCAACACCTTTGGCACCACACTTCAGGCTCTCGGGAAAACAATCTCCCACTACTACGGTGGAGAAGGATCAAATGGATCGTGTACCGTATGCTAGTGCAGTTGGCAGTTTGATGTACGCTATGGTGTGTACTCGTCCAGATATTTCACAGGCGGTCAGTGTGGTTAGTAGGTTTATGGCAAACCCGGGGAAGACACATTGGGAAGCTGTGAAGTGGGTCTTGAGGTACTTGAAGGGTACCGTTGATACGGGTTTGTGCTTTGGTGGAGACACATGTCAGGTAAGCGGTTATGTTGACTCGGATTATGCTGGCGATCTAGATAGAAGACGATCTACTACTGGTTATGTATTTAAGGTACATGGTGCTCCAGTTAGTTGGCGATCGATGTTACAATCTACAGTTGCGTTATCTACTACGGAGGCCGAGTATATGGCTATGGCCGAGGGTGTGAAGGAAGCATTGTGGTTGTGGGGTCTTCTGGATGATCTAGGGGTTAAGCAGGAGTGCGTAGATTTATGGTGTGATAGTCAAAGTGCGATCCACTTGGCGAAGAATCAGGTTCATCATGCTCGCACTAAGCATATCGATGTCAGGTATCACTTTGTACGAGATGTCATAGAGGAAGGTGATGTTTCTCTTATGAAGGTACACACAGATGAGAATCCCGCGGACATGTTGACTAAAGTGGTGACGTGTAGCAAGTTTCAGCATTGCCTGAAATTGCTACAAATCGGCTCGTGTTAAGTTGCCCGAAAGGGCGTAATGGCGACAAGGTAAACTTTATGTGAAGGATTGGTAGAACTACGGTAGGCTTGATCCTATAAAAGGGTACGTAGGCAGTCATGGTCATATGGTGCAGTCGGATGAAGTTACAAGAAGCAGATATATCTTACAAGGAGTATCCTGGTGTTCGTCCAAAATTTGAAGCATATCAAATTGTGTACGAGGTGGAGAATTGTAAGAGGCGGTTTCACAAGAGGCGGTTTCACAAACCAATTGAGGCGGTTTCTAATTTAAGAGGCAGTTTCTAAATTGTGACTTCCTATGGTCGGTTTGAAATTGGCACTAAAGTTTGACACCAAAATTTAGAAACCCATGTTCCTATTATTGGGCTTGTTATGACGGTGGATATCCTATATAAATAGGGGGTTTGAGTGCTTGTAATTCACACCAACACAACAACAAACACAACTCTTCTTTAGAGAGAGCTAGAGAGAGAGCAAGTGAGAGAGAAATTTTTTGTTCATAGTTTTGAGCGGTGTTTAATTTCTCGGTTGTCGAAGATCTAGTATAGAAGGTTAAATTCTATACGGTACCATCTTGGGACGAACTTGCGGGTTGTGTTAGTCGTCTTCATCTATCCTTCAATAAAGATTTCTTGTTCGCCCGAGGACGTAGGCTTTAAAGCCGAACCTCGTTAAATTATGTTCGCATATTTGATTTTGGCTTAGCTTTTTCGATTAATCTTCATAGTCGGATCAATTTCTAGGATAGGTTCGATAGCTTCCGCGACTTTTAGTTATAACAGTAACTAATTCAAACAGTTCTTTGCAGACAGGAAATGTTTGACTGAAAAGTTAATCGAAATAAAAAAAAAACCAAAAATTAGAATTTTGAAATCGAGGAGAGATGGATCACAACGCATTTTTAAATTAGTTTAATTTACAAAGTTCGTCGACAAATTTCAATATCAAATCTATTCACGGTCGCCTTGAGATTTTGGAAAGAACTAGACGAAGTTCGTTTGTAATTACGCAAATCTAGACGAAGTTCGTTTGTAATTACGCAAATCTAGACGAAAGGAGAAAGAGAGAAGAAAACTATTCGGATATTAAAGAAAATTTTGGTTTTTTTTCCTTTTAAGATGATTAATATGATGAACAAGTGAAAGAGAAATAGATGGGAGGACAAAAAAAAAAATAACATAAATAAGGGAAGGATAAATTTTGAACCATTTGGTTATTTCTTATAATGCAGGGACTTATTGGAAAACTGACTCTAATTTAGAACTCACATTTGAAAAAGTTTTAAGTGTAAGTGAAAAAGTAAAAAAGATGACGTGAAGAAATAATATTATTAATCCACAACATAATCAATAGTTCACGTTGCATGATGGGGGATAATGAGACAC
Source organism: Eschscholzia californica (assembly GCF_041429995.1). NCBI lineage: Eukaryota > Viridiplantae > Streptophyta > Magnoliopsida > Ranunculales > Papaveraceae > Eschscholzia > Eschscholzia californica. The sequence goes on along the minus strand of NW_028238309.1, from coordinate 43,376,006 downwards.
CACATTTTCGTCAATTAATTTAAAAATAAAAAATTTACATTTCTTCAATAATTCAACTAATTTAACCACCCAGTACCCTAGCTAACAAAAATCTTTCCCATATCATCTTCTCATACAGATGCTATTAATTGTGAGTAAATTTAATTACAAAATTTGATTAATGAAAAAGGGTTTCAATTAGAGAGAATTAAGATTCACTAATGATGATCATAATTAATAAATGAACACATATCTATTGAGATATCAGAGAATGATTGAACAAGAAAATTGAACAAATTTCATTAAATTATGATCTTCAATCAAATACACCTTCTTCTTTTCTTAATTTCACAAGGTACAATTGGAGATCTACTACTAGTAATGAGTTTAGATTGGAAAGAAGATTGATCAAGAAGTTGATGATCACCAATTGGAATTTGAAAGAATTTGAGATCAAATGATAATTTTCTTTTACAGATAATTCCTCTCTGGGGTTTGGGTTTTGTGGGTGTGGGTGGACATGTCAATTTGAGTGGTATTTTGTGTTCATCTGAAGTTGGTGTAGTTAATAATAATAAGTATTCTTTACTAGTTGAATTTTGAAGATCAATTGAACCAATTGATGATGATGATGATGAATAATTCTCTACTTCTTGATCATCAACTGAATTCTCTGATCTTGTTCTTGGGTTCTTCTTCTCTTCTGATGGAACTAATTGAGATAATTGGCTACTCAATTCAAGATCTGTAGACATATTTAGAATGTGGGCTGCTGATGGTGATGATAAATTCTAGAGAGTGAAAGGAGTTATAGTAGAGAGAGAGAGAGAGAGAGAGAGAGAGAGAGAGAGAGGGGGGGAATTGATGAGGAAGGAAGAAGAAGAAGAGTAAGAGAGGGAGGGGGTGGACCCTTTGAAGAGATGAGTAGGTATTTATATAAATTTGATGAATGATGGAAGAAGTGAGACGTGTATAAGAAGACAATGAGAGAGAAAGCTAGCTAGGTTATGAGTAGTAAGTAGATCGGTTTATGCCCTTTTTTTTCTTTATTCATTTTTTGGATCTCATCATCACTCTTTCTCTCTAACTTACTATCTCTCTTCTCTCTCTAACTTACTATCTCTCTTCTCTCTTTTTTTGTTGAAAGGACTATCTCTCTTCTCTCATGATGGTCATGGTGGATGTGTCGTTTAGCCTAATGTAATTATACATGGGGGTGTTTCTACTTTACAAGTTTTATGTGCAGCTTTATGTGATCCATCTGAGAAGGGGTGATGGTACTATATATCACTACTATATATAAATAAATAATATATTATGACTTTTTTAACTTTGTTTTTTCCTTTGGTTGACATGTGGGGTACTTAAAACCATATACATATAGATAGATTGGAACCATAAGGTCGTAATTTTTGTGTGGTAAATCCTTAGGTTTTTGTTTTATCCTATTGAAGTAAGATGTCCTAAATCCAATCTTTCTTCTTTACTAAGAACCATGGGGCTTCTTGCAACAAAAAAAAAAAGAACCATGAAGCTTCTTCTTTACTAAGAACCATGGGGCTTCTTGCAACAAAAAAAAAAAGAACCTTGAAGCTTCTTCAACCAAGAAAAAAATCCATGGGCCTTATAAAAACGGTAAGATGTGACTTTTTCTTTTGTTGAAAGAACACGAAAGATGTAATTGAATAAGTTCTATTACAAACATTACAAATTAAATGAGATTCGTGCATGACACGTACATTCTAGATCAAATAAGTATATCCATATATGTATCATGTGAAGATTTAACGACTTTATTTCACGCATGATATTTCAAAGTATTTTTCAAAAATGTGATACTGACTAAGTAGATCTCGAGTTAATGTTTTTCAAAAGAAAAATGATAGAAGGGGGTCCAAATAGACCTACTCCACGCTTAAACAGAAATTGATGAGAGTAAAAGAATTTAACAAGGTGAGAAAGAGAATTGACTAAAAACATAAGGCCATTTCGTATGAATCTAGAGTAGGCTTTGACTTGTAACTTTTTCTAATACTACTCTTAAATTTGCATACATGAAATTCAAAATTAATTAACAATGAATAAAGATGGCATAAATATTACATTCTTGGTTATAAGAGTTTTTTGTGTATGTGAGACTATTTTCTCCATCAGTATAAATTTTTCAACAGAAATCATATCACACAAACTTGTCCAAAAATCAAAATGTCCAAAAATCACTTCTTTCTAGTTGTTCAAAAATTTCACAAGTCTCTTGCCTACCCGTAGTTTATAATATATAGAAACAAGGCTAGCTAAGATGGTTTTTATCCAACAAAATATATAATCTTAGACTTAGAGGGTAATGAAAAGGCAAAACCCTTAGTATCTCCCAAATGGTTATTCATGGGAATCAATAGATTAAACAACAGGATTCTTCATTACATCATCATATACTTATCCATAATATATTCCTAATTAGTAATTAATTTAGATTAATAGAAGATCGTCATCGAAATTAACTTACGATAATCACTAAAAGCCAATATAATTGATCTGTAAATCGTATAAGAATTAATGGGATTATTAGGGTGTAATTAATGTTGTTGGGCTTTAGGCCATGTCTTGTTGGGCTATAGGCCCGGTTCTGTTAGTGTTCGAGTGGGCGGTTATCGAACTTATCACATCTATGATGTATCAAGTGCCAAATGTAACGACATCCGTAGATCATAGTCGACTTCCAAAAAAAAAAAAAAAAATTCTAAAAAATATTTGTATTGAATTTGCAAAGAGTTTGCCAAAAGGTTACATTGATTGAGAGTTTTTTTTATTGAAAATATACTAAATTTCAAAACAGTTTACCACCATGCACATTAAAGTTTGGAGTGGACTTTTATAAAGTTATTAATATTGTAGGCACTCATGACACTCCCACTCTCTCTCAATACACATATTTACCTCTATACCTTATCCTTACTTTCTCTCTCTATTAATAATATGTCTTTCTTAGCACTGTCATTCTCTGTTGGGGATGTAAAAAGGGTAAGGAATCAACATTGGATACCATTCCCACATGGTTAGATTGGCGGCCAGTAACAAACACACCCTTATTACCCCAAGTGAATATACCAAATTAATTAATTTAGAATTTTGATTTTGATGAATCTTCCCATGTGAATTTGTTTCCCCATTTTTCCATAAGACATTGCCTTGGTTTTCTTCATAATCAATCACTAAAAGCTACTAATTGAGGAATCACAAAATGTTTTTAATTGCAAGGAATTTAGTATCTTAAACCCTAATATAGTAGTTGTAGGGTATGGCACTGAATAATCAAGTGTCGGTGCTTGCCTACTTATCTATCTTTAGGACTCCCTTCTAGGTTCCCACTATTTCTTGCAACAACTAAAAAAAGGTTCCCACTATTTCCTTTTGTCAAAAAACACAAATTCCCATGATGCCTATTTAGTAAAATGTTACTATATGATGCTCTCCCATTATATTGGTTTTATGTACAACGTGCTTCTCGGTGTAATAACACTTGAGGTTGGAGAAATTACATGAAAAATAATAAAATTTAATTTGACTAATTTAGTGTGAAGATATATCTGTTAAAATGAGATTTTTTTTGTATATTTTTTTAAGTTACAGATAATAAAATATTTAAGATCAGTTTGATGAATAAAAGATATAAAATAAACAGAAAATTGAGTCGAAAACCTTTAGTGTTCGGGAATTACTTAGTTGACGTTTGATAACATTTTTCTGAATCTAAATATTTTGTTAGATAGTTACTTATAATTAAAAGAATTTGGTTAAATAGTTACTTATAAGTTGACGTTTGATAACAAAATATTTCGTAACATTTTTCTAATTTTAAATTGTTTTTTCTCATATTTGATTTTAATTAAATTATCATTTTTGTGATGAGTGGAGTGGTGGTACAGAGGTGGCAGCGAACGTAGTCGTAAAGTCGTGGTCAAAGTGATGATGGTAGTGATAGTTTTGTACAGTGGAATAGTACAACAGCGGTTGTCGTGGTGATATGAATAGTAATGATGGTGGAAATACGGTGGCAGTCGAGGAGTGATGGTTGAGGTACAAAAAGATCAAGTAAAATTCATATTTATATTCAAGATAAGAAAAAGATACAAAAATTGTAAAGAAATTTGGCAAAGTGATGAAGTGGCAAGAATGGAATATGAGATAACTTTTAGGTATAAATAGTATTGTGATAGAAATGGCATGAAAAATGATGGATGGGATCCCATGTGTTGTGGGTGTTGGGTACCAAAATTAATATTAACCAACTCTTGCAGACAGAGGGAGAGGGGGGGAATGAAATTCATGCATGTGAGGTAGTAGTAAATTGTTGGGCCGGGCCACATGGCCTTAAACAACAATCGAATCTTGTTCTCCACATGACATTGATCTCCCTATTTTTGGAAGCTTCCAGGACAAGGAGATGATGAATGCTAAATCCCATCTCAAATATATACTATGAAAAAGAAAATATCATTTTCTTGGCAAATTTTTAGGTCACATGGTTCATACCCTTTTTGTTTAAATTAACAATTAATCTTTCATCCACCTCGTGAATTTAGGTTAGTTGTTGTTGTTTGCTCTAAATTACTACATTTTAAATCTTAGTCAAGTTTTGTATTGGCTCGAATGAGATTTAATGGAGTTTCTTTCTCTAGTTAGTGATGTTTCGCTCCTTTTTTTTTTTGATGAAATATGTTTAGCTCCTTTGATGAGCGGTAAAACTATCGAGTAAAAGCCGTGAAAGGAATAGAATAGTCAATCTTTCACTCCCCAAACAATTGAGGGAGAAAAGAATCCGTGGACTGTCGACCCGAATAAAATGAAGCAAGATGAAGACATTATTTTAGTGTATATATTTTGCCGTGGTAGTATAACCTCGATGATATCAACGTGTAACATATTATTTGTGTACTATGTAATTTCTGGAGGAAGTACTCTAGACTAATTAAACTCAATGCACGACTGCACGAGATATGGTTTGACACTCCATGTACACGTAGTCGATCCATATCTCACTTTTAACTACAATGCATTCGAAGGAGCCAACCAATAATTGAATTTTTATGACCAACTAGATATGGATCAAATACATTGTTGAATCATTTGAATATTTAAACTGTAGAACTAAATAACGAAATCTTAGTATGAAGAAAAAACCGAGGTAACTTTCTATCTAATTTTAACCTTAACTCGTGAAGGAATCCATGTGGCTTCATCTCCAACCACATATTACTCTCTTAACCCAATATTTCTCTTAGGATATTAAATTGTTTTAGATCTCAATACCGTACATTGCCATCGATGAACTCTCTTGAAGTTGACCCCGGGGTTTAATTAACTGAGTGGTTAATAAAAAAACACATTAATATCAAACAAATATAGGTTAAAAGTAAGTTCATTGAAACTAAGAAGTTTCATATTGAAATTCTGCAAAAGAAAAATTGAAGAATGTGTGATTGAATCTCACTGAATTTTACCAGAATGGTGTAATTTTAAGTTATAGTAACACAGTGGGAACAAAATCAGAAAAAGACAAAAGAGAGAATTTAATAATTGGGACATAACAAAACTCTCGAAGTTAGTACTATGTCAGGATCTTAATATCTTTGTATTTTTTGGGATCTGATGTTGGTTGTGAAATTCACTCTATTCTTCCAAAAAAGATTAATAACCCCCCTCGTGCAATTGATGAAATGAATATATGAATGATGCCCTAGGCCCGCCTAGGGTGGTAGGTTTTAGATTTCCCCACAATCACATTTCACATTACTACCTACCTAATTTCTCTAAGTAAGTATTTCCTACCCATTAGATCCTTTTGCCCAATCTTAAAGGCACTGCTAAAGGCAGTCTGCTTTTGTGCTATAAGTAGAGCTGTGTGAGGGCCAGGAAGGGCCATGGCTCCCCTGGCCCTTTTATCTTTTCCAACTACTCCCTTGGTAAAGGTTCGAAACTTTTATTTGATTTCCCTCCTTGACCCAACCGGCCAACCCAAACTCAACCTAAGTCCAACAATAGGGTGCTTCTAAAGGCACCAAGCTAAAAGGCTGTTAGCATCCATCTCTATTAGCACCAGGCCCAACTGCTCATTTGTCTGTTAGCACCGTTCAACTATGTAGGCACCAGTCAAAGCCAACTTAACCCTAACACCTTCATCCGTTTATCACAAAATCAAACAAAATATATCGGACGGACTGAACCAGTCCGAGCCTTAAGAGGACCAAACAGATCCGTTGATCCGGGACTTAAGAGGACCAAACGGATCAGGTGATCCGGGACTTAAGAGGACCAAACGGATCAGCTGATCCGGGACCTAGGAGGACCAAACGGATCAGCTGATCCGGGACCTAAGAGGGCCAAACGGATCAGCTGATCCTGGACCTAAGAGGCCCAAACGGATCAGCTTATCCGGGGCCTAAGAGGGCCAAACGGATCAGCTGATCCGGGGTTTAAAAAACATCCCAATCCTCACTCTCTTTCTCGTGAACTCGACCATGACCAGCTCCTCTGCTACTTCTCGCAAGGTTTTTTTCATCTTTCTCTCTCTAAAAACCCTTATTCTCATCTCTCTCTCTACCTTTCTGAATCTTGCAATCTTTCTTCTACATTTACAAAGGGATATAGAAGGAATGAAGATGAACATGAGAAGGAAGATGAGAGAAAATGAGTTTATTTTGTGGATGAAACTTGGTGAAGAAGGAAGAAGAAAGTGGACCCATTCTTTTCAATTTTGTGTATTTACTAACAGGAATATAAAGTAAATAAGAAAAAATGAATTTTTTTTACTTAGGTGCTGTTTGTTTTTTAAATATTTCAGATCTGAAATCTGAATTGAGGCAAATTCAGATGTCAGACGTTTGTTTTTTCTGATTTTCGAAAATCTGAAATAGTAGCTGAATTAAGTGTATGTCTGAATTGGCTGAAAACTAGTCCATAATTTTCAGACTTCAAAACAAGTCTGAAACAATGACACCCTATCTGAATTAGGTTAAATGACACTTATACCCCCATTAATTAGAAAAAGGAATTATTTCTTTTAAAGTTTTTCCACCCCCAGACCCCCACCACCACCAGACCGCCACCACCATCAGGCCACCACCACCTGACCGCCACCACCACCTGACCGCCACCACAAAATCACTACCACCACCACCAGACCACCACCACCACAAAATCACTACCACTACCAACACCACAAAATCACTACCACCACCAACACCACAAAACCACCACCGCCATAATCACATTACAAAATTAGGGCATCGCCACCACCACCACAAAATCACTACCACCACCACAAGATCACTATCACCAACGTTAAACAAAACCGCCACAATCTCACCATCAAAAAATTAGAAAATCGCCACCACAACCACCCCAAAATCGCAGATCTTGTGGATTAATTTCGGCTATAGAGAGAGGGAGTTAGAGAAGATCTAGCCATATTTTCACTTACTTCTAGAGAGATGGATTGAGAGAGGATTCGATCTGGTTAGAGAGAAAGGGTTGATACAGCAGTTGTGATGTAGGTGGTGGAGAGAGGAGTTTAGGTTTGAAGAGAGAAAGAGTTTATGAGACGGCGGTTGTGATGTAGGTGGTGGAGAGAGAATGAGTTTAGGGTTTGAAGAGACAAATAGTTTAGGGTTTCTATTTATTAGAAATAGTTTAGGGTTTCCTTCAATTAGGTTTTTGTCTAAAATATCAAAAGAGGGGGTATAAATGTCAAAAGTTTATTTCAGATTTAATTATTCAGATTTTAAAACAAACATGTTAATTAAAATATTTCAGATTCAGCCATTTCAGTTCAGCTATTTCAGATTCACCTAATTCAGATTCATCTAATTCAGATTCAGACACATAAAAAAACAAACAGCACCTTACACTATCTAGATGAGCACACATGATTTTTGTTTTAGAAAAAAAATTAATTGGTATTCTTTTTATTCTGGAAGAAGAAGATGGAAGAAGCAAATGAAGGTGAATGTCACCCACATTAAAAACCGGTGCTTATAGAGAACTTGGGTCAATGGCTATTGACCCGAGTCAATAAAATTTCCGGATGCAAACAGCCTTTTGGCCTGGTGCCTTTAGAAGCACCCCCAACAATAACATCAAGGGAAATGATAGAGTAACTTAGAAATTGGTACTTAGAGGGTGACATATTTCCTCATTTAGAAACAAAAGCGGTCCCCACCGTAGTCAAACTTTGAAAAACCCTTGTCTTTTAGTGATTCCACATCAGCTGGGCATTAAAATGCCCAAAAATTTGGGCACTCTAGCATCTCCCTAACATCAATTCCTACCCACCTACCTAATGACTTAATAAATTACCTCAACTTTAAGTCTCCCACAGCCCACAATACCCACCACTAAAGTCTAAACTACCTTAACATCCACGGCCTCAGATTTTTATTTTTTATTTTTTTTTTTGTTAATATTGACTACAATAGTTATTACAAAGACATTGTTACATCGATACGATGTGATAAGCACGATAACTGTCGAACTACTAACGGTCTAAAGTCCGGCAAAATTAATGGTCTAAAGCCTTAATTTCAATCCTATATTATTCTAATACTTTAACAACTAAACTTATTGGATCTCTCTCCATCTACCTTCCTCTCCCTCTACGTGTGTATGCCTCTGTCTCTTTGTCTCTCTTTCTCTTCTTTGCAATTACACGTTACTGAATAATTAACATGTTTTTGTAAGTAAACATTAATCTCAAATTAAATATTTGTTTTTAAGTAGGTATAGCGATTCAAATGGCTACCAGGAGCAATCGAATTTATTAGTCTACCTTTTGTCCTTACTTTTTACTATTATGCGTAGTAATTCGTATGATATTTTGTTTGTATTTAGTCTTTATGACTTAGTTGCAATTTATGTGGTAATTTTGAATGCAATTTCTACATAAATTTTTCAAATTAGTTTATGACTAAAATGGTTCAGCCCCTCCCCAACAAAAATTCTGATTCCGTTCCTAGAAATAGCTTCAATAGTATTGGAAGAAATGATCGTGTGATGATCTAACAAAATGAAGATTAAGGAGCAATGTTTTATCAAGTCAATTTTTGGACTAAAAATAAAATATACCCATGAGTCAATATTCACTGACAAAAATTTTATTCCCTGGAGAATTTTCTTTCTTCGCCAAAGCGGCGGCGTCAACCTCGCATCTCCGTTGACTCAGAATAAATTCGATGTGAGCGTACATAACAGAAGAGGTGAGTGCATTTAAAATTTCCCTAATTTGTCCGTCACTAGTGAATTCCATGGATGTAGTTCCGCCACTTGAAAAAATAATGGTCAAACCAAATTAGACTTCTCGTTATCACAGACAAGTGATGAACCATAGATCGCCTCCCTTGGAGGTGATGCCTGGAACAAATGTCCAGTCACTGGCCATTTCAGCACATACAAGCTAAGTATAACACAATGGAGGAAATGACACCGAAGTACTGAAAACATTCATTCAAAATTTCTATCCAGACTATGAAACTATAATGTGTTATTGACATGAAAAATCTCATATATCAACTGATACTCTCATTCTCATTTATGAAAACAAGTACAGCTTCCGAAATCGAAAAACAGTGTCTAATTGAACAAGAAAAAAGAATAGAATTTTCCTATACCTGCAACTAGAAATCTTCCCATATCTTCATCGCCTCCTTGTAGCCTTCAGTCTCTCGTACTAAAAGTAACCACCAAACCAAGTAAAGGGATTTCAGTTGGTTGCGAGTCGCTCTTTCTGTCTCCTCTCCAACTTGGAAGAATGTTTCAGGTAAAAAATCGTAAAAGAATACAAAATGCCTCTGGGGTTATGCGTTTTTACTTCCCCTGATACGGGGTTGATCTTCTTGTGCTCCTGATTTCCAAATTTTTCATCATCTCTGAATACATTGAGTCAGAAGCAAAGTTGTGAGGCGAGAATTTCGCTAGATCCTTGGGTAGACGATTGATGTCACTATCTTCCAAGTGTTTTTTGTTTATACCCATACTTTTGTCTTTCCAGTAGTTTTTCCCTTGTCTTTCTCTTCTTGTCCATCTTTATCCTGTATCTCTCTTCTCTTTCTCTCTCATAAATTCCTTGCCAATGTACTTCGCCAGTTAATGGCCATAACCATCCTTCCCTTAGATACTCATTATCGTCTGCTGCTTCTGCTAGATCCTCATCCATAGTCTTCAGCAACGTGAAGTTAAAAAACTTCACCCACATTAGTCCCTCGCGTTGTTTGATTGGGTGTTGCTCTTCGAGAGATCCGGATCTTGGGTCTATGTATACCATTTTTCGAGCACTATGGTAAGCCCAGACATTGACCAGGAGTTCCAACACTCGGCAGTAACAATGCTTTATCTGGAAAGAATCAAAAGCCCTTTATCTAACTTACTGCTCAAAATATAAAATTAGTAGTCAACTCTCATGGTGATTTACCTCTGGATCTGAAGTTCCTAGTAAACATGTTTTGTTTGTAGTGCTCAAATCATTGTTCAAGCCATCAAGAGAATCAGCAAACATCCTGCACATTCAATAGAGAAAGTTCTAGATTTCTTCATGCCTAACACCAGTAAATGGGAGATGTAGGATTTAAGATATATACATGTTCTCTACCTCGAAAACATGACGAATTCCAAAAAGGACGGTGTTGGCATCACCCAACTATGCAGGGCAGACCAGTGATCACCATCCTCAGGCATGGGAGGAAGAGCTTCTACACCTGATGGTAAGCCGTACATCTGCCGGAAGGCATCGGCAAATGCGGTTCTGCATCCAATATAGAAGAAACAATTTTAATAAGGGAGTTGAAAATTTTATGTAATTGTAAAGTTTAGAATACGACATGAACAAATGCAGGTAAACTGAAATAGGAATTTATATGCTTAGTTCATACTCATATTATAAAAGAGACATTCACACTTTTGAGTGATGAAACTATACTATTTACATCCGTTGAAAAGGATATGAAGTTAAAATGGAAGGAGGTAGTCATAAAGAAACAAAAACTAATTGAGACAGTTCTAGTCTTCTAGAGAGCAACTGAATAACAATTTGGAAATTTTCAGAAAGTGTGAGGAAGTCAAGTAAGAGTAACAATGTGAGGAATTAACTGAGGGTACAAACAAGGATACTACGAATACCATAATATATGAGTTTTGATGGTTTGCTTCATATGCTGCAGTAATTACTCTAGGTTTCTAAGTTCTAACTACAAAAGAAAAGAAACATACCTGCAGTGACCGCCATTTAAAATGTCACACATAGACCAGAAAGTAGGCATATCATTTACGACTCCTACTCCATTGTCTACGTCAAGACGTGCCCAATAGTATATAACATCTCCTTGAGGTCCGTCCTGTATAATCTCTTCCAATGCATTTTCAGCTTTGCTAGACAATGAAACCTGATTTATAAGAAGATGGGACATGAATAAAAAACTGTCAGCTATTCATAACTCACAAAGAGGGAGTAAACATGTACAGATGTAACATGACTTGTCACAACTTACAAGATTAATTTGGCACAAGTTTAGAGTGTTTTTCTCTTCTGACCCCCGACTTTTAACTAGTTAAATTGGTTTTCAATTTTTACGACAAACATTTGAAGAGGATTAATATCTACTAAAAGATGTGCCATACATAGAAGGAAAATACTTCTTTCATTTACTGAGTAAGAATTACAGATCCAAAGCATTGAGATCTGGTATGAAAACATGAACACTTAGAGAGGGTTAATGTCAATTGAAAGGCGAGTCTTACATTACAAGGAAACTGCTTCTGTCACTCACTGGGTAAGACTTAAGAGTAACAAATTCAAGACTGAGATGTGACATGAAAAGTAACACAGATATTGTTTAGAAGAGTCCGAGCTGTCTGACTCGGCCAAGTCAGCCGAGCAACCCGGGACTTGGCTCGGGGATAGCCCGAGCCGGGCTCGGCCGAGTCTAGGGTTCAGCCAAGTAACTCGGATTTAACTCGGCATTTAATGAGTATTTTTTGAAAATCATTAGACATTAGAAATTACTGGTTAAAATACCATGTGCACTTAATAACTTATTAAAAAAACCTATTGGTATATCATTATTACTAAATACTATGTATATCTATAACATCAAATGATTTTCCTAATAAGTATATATAATACTATAACAGAAAGTTTGGAATTTACGGGGACTTCAAACACAATTTTTGAGAAGGAAAAATTGATTCTAGTTGAAGTCTAGAACTTGATTCAGTTAATGGTATTAACATTTTAATTTATAGTATATATTGTTATTCTCTTAAGTAGTGGTAGTTATTTAGTTTATGTTGAAGGTAGGAGCCCTAAGCTTGAAGTATATGCATCAAAGGGGCATAAGAAATAGATATGTGTGATGAAATAGTCAAAAATCAATATTTTTGTTGCACATACGCCTGACTCGGCCGAGTGACTCGGCCCTTGGCCGACTCTGAGTTGACTCTGAGTTTAACAGCTTAGGGGAGAGTAATAGTGTGATACATCATTATGTAATTGACATATTAGGAAGTAGCATATTCCTACATACAAATGATCATACCTTCCTTCCTAAAGTACGCCACGACTGAAAACCAATCCAAGGTATCTTGTGAACATTATCCACTTTATTTGCAATAGCAAGCATGCCACCTAGCTCACAAAGAAGGTCCCTGTAGAAGGTATCATTCAAAAGTGGAAGCCGACTAACTGCGTCCACATCATCAGATCTTGCTCTTCGTGCTTTTGTAGACTGACAACAAGAAGATCAAATGATGAGTACCAAGTTAGTTTCTAGTGCAGCAGCTACTGCCATCGTCTGCATATCTTAGTCCAATCTAACAATTCTCAATTTACAAAAACTCAGAGCAAGATAAACTCTTTAGTAGGGAATTACTAACTTTTGTTTTGTATTGCCAAATACAAATGGGAAATACTAGCAGAGTTTCGCTATGACGCAAGAGAAAATGGTTGCTAACGAGCATATCATATCCACTACCCGAATCTAATCCAGAGCTAGTGTCCTTCATATTAACAATAGGAACCGAGATTGCAAGAGAGACAAATCGCCCTTGAAATTATTGATCCTCGATACATGGAAGCTAACCAAATTCTATCTAAGAGATTAAATATTCACTAGCTACACTTTGGTGTTCCTATGTCGTGAGAGAGAGAGAGCAAAGAGTCGGTAAAACTTACAAGACTTAGACCACGGTACAGAGAACCATGGTGCAAAGATGCCCATGAACCAGCTCCACTATAAATTTCATAAATGCATAATGATTCGCCTATCCTTTCTAGCTCTCCTTCGTCTCGTTCATTTGCTTCAAATTTTAGTTTTTCAGCTTTGCGAGCATTACGATATATCTCATCCCAGGAGCCTGATGCTCTTTCCTCCCTTTCTTCAAGCTACAAATCATGCCCATTTAGCATACACTTATGTTCGAGATATAAATATATAGTAACAATGTCATTCACAAGGGCAATCAAATAATAATACCTCTTCTAGTTCTCGTCTCTCAAAATCTTCAGAACTTTCAATTTCCCACAGCAGATCCCAATCTAACTTGGTTGGTACCTCCTGAAAATCAGTCTCATTCTCTGGTACATTCTTCACATTGTTGGGCCTAGCAAATTCTTCTTCTAGAGCGTAAACGATGCTTGATTTTCTAATATAAGTAGTCATATCAAAGTCTGGCATTCCATTGCCTCTCTCTTCAATTTCGTTCCTGAATGAATCCCATTCCCAAGATTGTTCTTGAATCTGAGAAATGGGACCTGGGAGCAATGCATCTGAAGGGAAATGGATCACATTTTCTAGAAGCTTGGCGTATCCCGTAACACATTCCGATGCCATCATGTTCTTAGCAAAACTTTTTCCAGCAGAGGCAACCTCATGAGCAAATTTAGAAAGCTTTCCCTCTGACACTAATAGTGAGAAGGATCTGACCAAAGCTTCGGGATCATGCTTTCCGAATATTAAACCATGCGCTCCATCAACAACCTACCATTTAACAATTTTGGACATTAGAAAAAAAAGGAAACAACTGAAACACCCATTTGCTTAAGCAAAACGAGCATGCATAGAATAAACTGGAGTGCACTCACATATATCTTTATGATCGACAAATCTGGTGCAACAACAGGAATCTCAAAGGACATGGCTCTGATCAGTAAAGGAGGAAAACCTTGCTCATCTTGGAAAGACCCATATAGAACAATGTCAGCCATTAAGAATACACTGTTCACATCACCATCCAGGCCATAGTGCAACAGTGAACCGCTGGGAAGGTTTAGACGTGAAGCAACATCCTGCATTATCAAAACTCCACAGAATAAATACTATACATCAGAAATTATTGGATGCTATGTAAAGTTTTACTACTTTATTGATCTCGTCAAAATTCCATAAATTATTGAAAAAACTTAGGAATAACTCCTGAATGGGGATAAAATGGTATGTTTAAAAAATCGAGTATATAAGAATCAAATGTACGGGCATGACATTGATAGCGGTTGAAACACAATCTAGATAGTGAAACCAGAAGCCCGCAATAGCATCACAATACCATTGCACATGTTATTTAGCATCCTGAAGAGAGTTTCTAAGCTAACTTGGGCAAAGAATTTCTATGAATGAGCGTATTTCATTCTTAACTGAAACCGCAATTTTGAGATAATAATTTAATGTAAAAAATAAAACAAAACTTTCATGGCGTTACTTGATCCAAGTGATGCCTGGTCCAAGCAATACTCATGATGGATACTGTGGTTAACATCCCATGGAGACCCAGTGCCAGAGGATCAAAACAGTGGAACCACTTAAACTATTATAGTATTATGCATGGATCATTAGGTAAGTACCTGTAAGGCATCATTATATCCATCTGTTGAGTTTCCAAATAAGAAGATGAATTTAAATGATACTTCTGACTCCCTTCTTGTAAACTTTGTTAGTACCGGTCCTATTGCATGCATGGCCACAGCATAATCCCATGATAGCTTGTCATAGAAGAAAGAGCCTCCAACAACTAAAACCACAAGATCATCTTTATCAAGTCCGCTGCTCTTCCTTAATTCAAATTTGTCATGTGACTTGACAAAGCTTTCTGCACCCCACACGTCCACTGGGGATCCAGGAATGACATAGAAGTTTCCAGTATCAAGAACACTATACAACATCTGATAGAGGAACAAGTAGACTGATTAATGAATGACATAAGAAATCAGACTACATTTTTGGAACATAACGCAATAAGAATAACGCTATATACCGGCAGAGAAAAATCCGGAAAAACAACAACATCAGCCCTACTAAAAGCACTTCTCCACTCCACAATGAGATGCTCCAATCCTGTCTCCGCATATGTAGGAAGGCGTTTTGAGAGGATGTCTTCTTCCACAACCCATATTAGTGGTATAGAAGAAAAAGGCTCCTGCATGATGCTGCACACCATAAAAAACTCACTAACCATAATATAAAAGAACTGCAAAAAAAAGAGCCTTCCTGGGTGTCAATAAAGATAACGGCTACTAAAAGTACCAATTAGATACTTAGGAACAAGCTTTTAAACTTCACTGACCAAGCGTAAATTGAACCAATAGAGATCTAGAAACAAGATCATAGTTCTTTGAGTACTCTACCATTATCTGTGGGTATTGAGTAAATCGACGGAGTAAGGAAACCCAAGATATGCAGTAACTTTTATTTTTTATTCGCAGAACTTCGCACTACATTCGTTTTCATGCTTCCGGACAGTTGACAGAAGTCACTACAAGCAAGCATAAAATTCAACGCAAACAGCTGGTAAAGATGGTTCCTAAGGCTAAGAGTAGAAGAACTAAAGCTATGGGAGACTTGATTGCTATTGATGCTTCTATGCATCTCCAAAATTAGCTATCTATGTTCAGAAAATACTCAGTACTTAATCAGCATCAAGTTAAACAAGATACCTTGAAACAGCTACCTTTGCTTCAAGGGAGTTCACAATAACACCTTCAAAACTGAAAGAACAAAAGCACATCAACCACTTTGAGTACCCAAGATGACTGGCTAAACCTCAATAATTAACAAAAGGGAACTAGATGAATGAAATACTAATTACATATAAAACGTACAATGACCAATCTACATGGGCTGTTCTATTGGGACCAAGAATGGAAATTTGACCTCCAATTTGCTCCCATAATGGTCGGGCTTGACCGTCTTCTACTGCACTTATCTGTATAAGAACAAGAAGAAGCAAAAAATTAACAACAACAAACCCTCAAATTGTGAAGATGACCAATGTACACAGCAAAAGTTCAAAATACAAAATAATAAAACTCATGGAATTTCTCAAGAAATCTAATTGATAACAAGGAAACAAATAAAAGCCCGAGAAATCCAACTTAGTTTGATAATATTAACCAAGCTCAAGTTTCCAAAGAACCAAGTAAACGGGTGTTTCTCTCTTTTTGTTAATCCAATTGCTAAATAAAACTTTAGCGCCATCATTTTTCGTCGAGAAGGAGCATACATTATCCCTAAATGAGTTGAATTTGTAAGAAAACCAAACAATGAACTCACCTTAAACACATAACCTAGTCTCTTTAGACTCTTCATCACTGTAAACAGCATTAAAGATGCCGGATCCTTCTTCATATTTCCTAAGATCTGAGATATAAACACACAAGTATTATAAATAGTTGGCATTAAAATAGAGTTCTAAATCAGAATTTAACCCCCTAATTCTGTCACATCACCGCATTCTATAATAATAATAATATCAATCAACAAAACATTCCGATTACTTTGCCACTAACTTCAATTAGAATTGCTTAAAAACAGAATTAAGTAAAAAAGAAACACTCACGAGAGCCAATCGAGGTGGACGAATAGCAACTCTGGATTCAGTACGAAACCGATCAAGACCTCCATGTTTATCAAATCTTTGTAATAACTTTACCGGGAAGAATTTCAGATTACCTCCAACTTTCAATTGACGAAGTGTTCTTCTTCCTCTTTCAGTATTCGTTCGAAAAACAGAAGTTAATGAACTTTGTAAAGATATAGAACCAACAAAGAACAAAATAACAGCTAAACCAACAGCTGCGTATAAGAAATAAATTTTTCTAAATGCAAAACCCTTACGAACACTTCTAGTATGATGAGATCGATTTCTCCATTGTCGATCTGTTTTACGATCTCTTTCATCACCATCTTCGTTAATACATCTTTGACTATCAGGATGAGGGTTTCGTTTTATTGGAAATCTATCACGAATTAAATGAACTCCTCCTCCTCCTCCTTGATCTCCATTATCATCAATCGGTGATAAAATCTCTGGAGATGTTGAATTTCTCCCCATTTATTTTATTACTACTCTAGAGAGAGAAAAACAAAAAGAAGATCACGAGAACCTTCAGATTGGTGTTAATGGCGGTAAAACCAGATGATTGCCATTAGAAAAAACTCTCTCTCTCTCTCTCTAAACTGAACACTCTTTGTTATACACTTTCTCTCTCTAAAAAAAACTCATTTGTGTTGAAGAGAAAGAAGCTTTTAATTCGTGAGATACAATTTTCCTGATCTGTTTCTTTTTTTTCCCATTTGTGCTTCAATAACTACTGAGAAGTGACAAGGGGTAGTATTGTCAATTCTTATATGTGAAGATGATCTGACGGTCGATCGGAATGTGCATCTCTAGGAATTTTGGGGCGAACTAGGTTGAATATCTCGGTCGGTGGCCCACGATCTTAAATCTATCGTAAGATCTTCACCGACGACTCTTGCTTTATTAAAAAATAAAAATAATTGACTATAATCAGAGAATCTAATTATAAGAATTAATTGTTGATTTCACATGATGGACAATGTCACGTGATGGTTTAATTTTGTTAAATTAGGTCTAATCCGTTCAACAAAAAAAGAAAAATTAGGTCTAATCCAACTTAATGAATTCTGAACTAGTGGATTTAATTCTATGATCACACCAAATGGTAATGTGTCTCTCATCTTTCTCCAAAGGGTCCAGTCGACACTGACTATCTAATCGGTTGTAAGACAGCTACATCGGTTACTCTCTCTAGCTCATTGTGTAGTGGTCAAACGAGTCGGGAACGTAACAGGTTGATGGTGTGCCGTGTGCCAACGCTTGGACCCGCCACAACCCATCTATAAACAGATTGTGCTAGAACAGCTAATTGTGGAGTTGTTTGGGTTGATACAAGATCTTAAGTACATTTAGCAGTGCTTGTGGGTTTTTCTTTGGGCAGTATATAGAGTTCCAAAATACAATAGGAAGTGAAGTTGCTTTGGTTGATTCATGATGGGTAACATAAATATGAAAAAAATGTTCTTTGTATGGACATTATGTGAGAAACAAGACAAATAAATACCTTATGATCGTGGTGACATTCATACAAAATCTCTCGTGGAGATTTATGGAAAAAAAAAATGTAGTGGGCAACTTATTTACTATAAGATAAGTAATTGTGTTAAGACATTCACCACAAAACGAAGAGATTTAACTAAAAACATACAGTGCGAGCAAGTGTCGGTGATTGTGCACCGAAAAATCATTAACAACTGAACTTTCACTTCAAGGAATTTTAACGGATTGTCCATTAGTTTAACAAACAACTAATCAATAGATTACACTCAAATTCTTCAATCGAAATTTTTATCCCGTATCTCTCTCTTTCTTTCTTCCAAAATTCACTACTAGGTTCATGGTGAAAATTAGTTCAACAAAAAAAAAAAGGTTCATGGTGAAATATGACCGAATAACTAGAGTAGTTTAGTAATTAGTCATTGAACCCATTTCAAATTTTGAGTCTGAAATCCATTTTGGAAATGTAGTTGAAGTTGATGTCTAAAATAAAAAAAAGTATAATTTTTCTCAACAAAAATTGGACCTCCACCTCAATTTCCTGAAAAGAATATTAAGATAGGGAGTGAACTTCTTTATAGTAAAGAGAATTTTCTTCTCATATAACTTTTCTATCATATTCCATCACTATCATTTTGAAAATTATTTTAATGAAAATTATATTCAACCAAATACTTCAACATCTAGTTCAACAAAAACAAAAAAAATACTTCAACATCTCATGACAATAAAACTGCTTATACTAAACAACCCTAAGTTCCAAAAACTTTAGTCTTTACAGCTTATACAGTTATAATATCGAGCTTATATTACGGCAAGAAAGTCTAGGACAAGGCCATCGATTGAAAGCTTTCCTCGTGGACATGACCATAACTACATTCCTGCTTCTCTTTAATGACCTTTTCCTCGTTTTCTTTTTTAAAGAGGTCCCCTCATTTCAGATAGGAACTAAAAAGTACGTACAATCGCACCGCCCACAAATCCAAAGGAGTGGCAAGAGGTTTACTCCTCATTTCATTAACTTGTATTAAATGCAGTTTTAAATAAGACAATTTTAACAATTTAATATATAGCACGGGACTATACATTTTATCGTCCGTTTTATTCACCCATTTGCAATTTACATGGCGTATTTATTCACCTTAGCTAGTAGTAATTATTCTTCGACCAACTAAGATTCTAAGAACTTCCTTATTGCAAGCCGATCTTCTTCCGTAAGATCTCCATCTTCTGAATTTAACCGCTCTCTTAACTCTTTGCTTCCATTGTTGGGATCTTTGCTAGATACCTGAGAATTATTAGACCATATTAGATGAGTTTTATGAGATTTTACCCTTTTGATCAAGTTTTGATAACTTGTATTCTTTCAAAAACCAAACCACCCAAATTCTTTAAAAAAAATAACATGCTTCTTTGTTAAATCATGTAGAATTTCATAGTAAAATCAGAAAATATGAAATATTAGGTTCAGATAGTGAATAATTTTTGAAATATTAGGTTCAGATATTGAATACAACCCGAACTAGTGAAGGGTTAGGAGACTTACTTGGACATAATTGTTGACATGACCATCTTTATTGGGATGTGTTATCAATTCATTTTGGTTGCATGTCCATTCTCCATCAACAATGTACTTGTATTCATAATGTCCTTCCTGTAAAAGAAAACAAGTTATGTGAAAAAACTGAGAGTTCCTTTGTTCATGAAATCAAGCTTTAGAGGGATGGATGTGTTTCCTTTAGGTTAACTGAATAAAATCAAAAAAAAAAAAAAAGAAAGAAGGAAGAAAACATTAGTTTAAGATATAATTAAGCAATTATCTAAATTTTGCACTTACTGGTAACTCTCTTTCAAGAACCCACTCGCCCTTATTGTCATCATACTTCAAAGGAGTGCTCTACAAAAATGCAAAGTAAGAAACTAGACATTCAGAAAATATAATTTAACAACATTTACCAAATTATTACCTGGCCCCATCCAATGTCAAGTCCAGCTATTGATACCGAGGAGCAATTTTTACCTTGCCATGCCAATCTAACAAAATTTTTGTCCAAGCCTGTGAGCTACAAAAATTAAACAGTTAATCTCATGTCTATAACTTAAAAGCTACATAAGTAACATTTTTAGATACCTGAAATTGGTATTGCTATGACATGTACTGTCTGGTCAAAAAATGCAAATCCATGTTCATACAAGAGACAGAGGTTGAGAAATAACAGCAGATGACAAAAGAGACTCACTATATCAGCGGTTGCACTTCTTATAGCATCCAATTTTGGGCAGCAAGTACGCCTACTCTGCAACCACAGAAATGCCTCTATACATAAGTCAATTTGCAAGTTAAAAATTTTAACAAGCTAATATACGACAACCATCTTTCAACAAAAAAAACAACCATAATAATGTAGCGATCCTCACTCTTATATCGATAAAAGTGATAGACATAAATATGCTGTCCCTTAAGAAGATGATATTACTTCATTTTTATATGAAGAGTAAGTACAGATCATTGTCTTCGCGCTCTCTTCATTTTTAAAAGAAATACTATTGACAAGCTAAATACCATAATATACATTAGTCATCAGCAAGAAATAAAAAAGGAGAGGATGAGAAGAGAGTTCAGAAAGTAGTTTGAAGGTTTGTCGGAGTTTTTTTTTTATCATTCCTATTTCAGATTTCAGCACCTTTACGCACTTGATAAAAATATCCAACCCGGCGAAGTCAAACTTTGCAATCTTTAATAACCGGAAGGACAACAAATTATAAAAGCAACAAATATTCCAAATTTATATATAATATAGAAGAAATGAGAAGTTACCACTAGTAAACTGTGTGCATCGCTGAGTTTGTAACCTAGAACCCAGTACATGTACGACAACTGTGATTCATAAAACGTTTTCTCAGTAAGCTACTCACAAAAATATTCAATGGAAGCAACGTGCTTTAATGTTTTAATAAATTGCATACCGATAAACTACAGAAACAAAACTGACTGGCTTACCGCAACAGCAGGGGCTCTACCAAGACCAGCAGTGCAATGTATATAAGTCACACCTCCATTAGATTGTATTGCCTTGTATAATGTGCTCACAACAGCTGGCAGTCTCATTCTCAAATCAAATCCATCGAAGTCCCTGTTAGATCACATGTTAGACTGCCAACAAGGTAGAGAGGAAAAAGAGGAGGAGAGAGGGTGGGTATGGCAGTGATACAACAATATGGAAGAGACCTAAGAGGAATTAATATGGAAGAATCAAGCCCCACTTAGTGCAAATTGAAGTAAGATTTCGGGAACCACACAATAACAAAGGGTAATAGCAAATTTGTTTTATGATACATCCGACAAACTGCAAAAGCTTACATACTCTCAAGTCTCAAGCAATTGAAGGTATGCATCCTTTTACTTATTAATGAGATAAGTAAATTGGGTTACAGCCAGAACCGAGATCTATAAAAGAGTGTCTTAAGATAATCAGTAGAGCAATTAAACTTACCGTATTTCAGCCCGGACATGCTGAATATCGCCACATTGTTTTGCATAGTCTTGGATTGCGGAAATATCAACGCTGAAATATCTGCCCAGTGCTTGTAAAGGAATTAAACAAGTATAGCGTCTAAATACAGCTTATCAAAAGGGTCAAAATTGGCAGTTAAAAAAGGGATCAGTGTTAGTCTTAAATAACATGCACATATTTAAGTATAGCACATGTAACCCCAACCTTTAAAACGCTCATATTACTCGTACAATTTAGTTTGCAATCAACCGAAAACCAATATAAGATAAGCATGAGAAATTTGGACAATCATCTTAAGTTCTTAACCACCAAAAGTTGGACATTGGCCCCAAAATATTCACATAATTGGTTCTGACAAATTTTGGTGATGAACTTACCATAAGATAGTGACTTTAGAATTCAATAAAGCAATAAGATAAATTGTACTACATTGAACTTTATGAAGTAAGTAATATTAGGATACTCAAGATCTGAATTCTGCTGTAAGCAAAAAATGGTTTTCACACCAACGCTGCGAAGCTTGTCAACATCTAAAGGGGTCTGCTTCAAAGTCGAATCAATGAGTTAGAAGAATAGTATAAAAGATGAGCTCAGGAGTAGGTAAAAAGATCACCTGTAGGCATGACCCAACAATCAAGTCCGGAAGAATGAAGGTGTAGTTCATTCCCAGTTCATGTCTATAAGTTAATGCTGTTAAAACCATAATCGTTAGAAAGAACTGGTTAGATCAACCTATTACAGAGGCTGCAGGACAAGTCAGACTTTTATTTGTACGAACAAAATGCATGAACCGATAGTTTGGATCACCGAAATTGGGTTCTTTTATAGGAAGTGTTTTTTTTTCCGTGCAGGAGCATGTGCCCATAAGATTCACATTGATGATAATGCAATATTAGTCAACAATCTTTTATTCGTGACTGACGCTTTAGGGTTCAAACCAAATCTTTTGATGAGTTAGCACCAAATTTATGGAGCCTGTATAGCCCATTTTACCGTAACTCTATGTTCTCTCTACTGTTTTCCTTGACCGACTGGTATAGCGTATGAGAGGAACATCAAACACATCTAAAGTTATCTAACGACAAGGGGTTCTACGAGGACATCCCTCTTAATTATAAGCTTGGAGAAATGAAAAGTAATTAAACTCACAAGCACCCATAGCTTCTGTCATATTATGACTGTAAACCTCAGACTTCTCCTCCTCTACTTCAGCACCATCCACCTCAGTGTTGGTCACTGGACCAGATATTGCCTGGAAATATAATTTTATAGCAAGTTCTCAGAAAAACTTCATTTCAAATCTCAAATGCATATGGTGATGATTAGCTGCTTAAACTATAAAAATTCAACCACAAACTTCACAGGCGAAAGTTCCATAGCTCTACCAGACAGCCAGACACTAAAACTTTCTTAGCCCTAGAAGAATTAACAGATCTACAGATACTAATTTCTCATAAATTTAGTTCATACAAACCTTCATGACGATTTGTTGCCGAAGATCAGTTGAATTCATCACAAACTACATAAAATCAAAAACACAAACAGATTCAATTCAAATACAAAACAATCTGATTGAAAATCGAAGTAAAGAATTTTCATAATGAGAGAGTTTACCTGATAGAGATTAACGGAGTTAGAACTTTTTCTTCCATTATTGAAGTTATAGCTTCTACTTAAAGGTAAAGCAGAAAAGGATCTGAAAATCAAAGTGCATTTCGATTAGATTTCCAACTTAAACAACTTTTTAAAAGGTACAATAGAAAAAAGAGTAGATCATAAAGAAACCCTAGAAAAGAAAAATAATATGACCTAGGAAGATTCTGAAGACAATTCATTTGATGAAACAGAGATCACTAACGAAGGATGAGGAAAACTTTTTCAGGACTTTACAATTTTTTCACGTTCCTTTATGAAGGTTAATGTACACCGGGTGTTGTGAATATTTATCCAACACTCGAGTTCTTTGGTTTCCACGTGTTGGAATTGGATTGATGTTTTACTTGTTTTTTTATTTGGTTGGATTAGGTGGCAGATTAATAGACCGTTGGTGTCGATTGAGATAAATATACACCAGTTGTAGGATTAGTGAGATATTTATGATGGATCTCGCACTTTACGAGAATCTCGAAAACGGTCCCTTTTTTTTTCTTCTTTTTCTTTTTAAGAGAGTGAGTATATGCTGTTCAACAAAAAAGAAAAAAAAAGGAGTATATGCTGTGCTGCGGCCAAACACAACCCCCTCTTCTGATGTGTTACCAATCGACTCTCATTTGGCAGTTATCTTATTATATTACCAAAACATAAATAACCTTACGTCTTTTACTATTTAACTTCATGCATTTTAATTTGTATATGAATAAAACGGAGATTAAGCTAAATGGGATTATTACTTATTTGTGTTTAAGTTTGGGCCTTAACTTCAATGTATCTCTTTATATTGGGCCTCCCACCCATGGACTTGTAAAAAACGTAGATTAGTCTAGATAGACTTTACGATAGTTTCTGTGCGTTTAGGAGTTATGATTTCAACATCCAGCCTACTACGAGGATCCCGTATCCCGTACATCGTCTTTCTCCCTCCTGGGTCCCGTGGTTCCTATGCCGCCGCGTTTCCCGGTCCTTTTCTTTTAGTGCTTCGACCTGAAGCGATAGCTTCTAGCTAGTTCAGTGGATAAGATGGATGCGCTCCAGCTCACTCAAGAATGGGACGGCAGTGGTCCGCCGGCAAGCTCGTTCTGATCTTGGACGCAGTACATTGGAATCAATAAAAAGAGAGGTCAGTGCTACGGCCCCCTATTGTTTGATCCAATATTGACCGGGGGCGAGCCCCGACTTCCATAGGTCTTTGGTTTGACCTCCCGTAGTGGTCCTTGCTTTTAAGAAAGCGGAGCGGGGCCAATTTCTCGTACTTGCTCAGTGTGCCCCCTTTCGTCGAGTGCCCCGCCTGGTTTACTGGGTTGTTGGCCTACCAAGCACTTGCCCGCAGCTCCCCGCCCGCCAAGCGTGCGGAGCGCTCGTTATCCTTACTGTTCTTTCTGCTGGGGCCCCCTCCCATTGTTCTAGCCATAAGCTATGGCAGCTCCAGCTCGCACCCACAGGGGGCCGCCCTGCGAGGCCAGAGTGGGCTCAGCGGTCAGCCCCCATTCGAATTACGTTAGGGGGTCTTTCGCTTTTGCCAGATCTAGAGAGATACTACGAGTCTTGTTTTTTCTCCAACTAATTTGATGCAGGTTTGTAACTGAGAATTCGAAAACCCCGTGCGAAATTTAATTATGGCCATTTCATACAATAAAAGAAGGGTTATTTCCCAAATGGCCCTCAACTTTGTGACCGGCTTCCTGCCTAGTCCCCTACTTTAGCAAAAATACTCATATGACCCGCTTTTTCAGTTACCGTTATAACACCGTTATCTAGTCATCACCTTCTCTCCTCCATCTCATCATCTCTCTCTACCACCTCACCTTCTCGCCACTTCATCGTCTTCTCCGGCGAGTGTCGCCGGCCGGAAAATTCCGGCGACCTTTAAACAAAAATATATATTTTTTTCCTCTCTCTCTCTCTAACACTCCCGCGAAGGGAGACCTTCGTCGGAGGTCTGGTCTGTCCATGAACTTAACGGTCTTGATAAAGTAGGGGGCTAGGCAGGAAACATAAAGTTGGGGGCTATTTGGGAAATAACCCAAAGAATAAAAAGCAAGAAATTAAACAAAAATGCAAGATAGTTTATTAGTAGATGTTGAAAACCACAGATGAATCCAAACGTATTTTGAAAAAGTAGTTGCAGGAAGAAGTTTCCATTATAAAATTCCGTTTTTATATCAAATATAGTTTGAGAATCCACAAACTAGTGAGTAAAAGGATTTGTTTATTCTATTTTAGAGCATCTCCAATGCAACACTCAAGAAAAACTCTAATTTTTTTTATGTGTCAAATGTGAAAAGTGGATCTCTAAATGGTCTCTTTCCTATTTTGCCATTTAGAGATACTCTAATGGAAGGCATTCTCCAATGCAACACTCAAGAGAAACTCTAAAAACCTATATTTTGGTATAAATTTAATTGATTTGCTTACGTGGCACTTAAATATCCTCAAGAGGACACTCTAAATTTAGAGTGTCTTCTGAAGGATCTCTAAAATAAATCTTGACACATCACTTTAAAGATTCATCTAGAGTCTTGCATTAGAGATGAATTTTAATGAGAAACTCTAAAAAGTCCGTCGTGGCACTTTAAGATTTAGAGTTTGAGTGTTGCATTGGAGATGCTCTTAGATTATAAGTTTATAACTACAAATAACCCAATGAAGTTTAAAATTTTCACGGAAGTTTGGATGTTAATACAAAATCATATTAAATATTCAGTTTGCAACTTATCAAACATAACCATAGGCTGAACAAATTAAGATTCTAGCGAACATGTGTAGCTTAAAATGATAAAAAGAATTTAACTTCTTCGTACAAAGTTTAGTCTAGAATCTAAGCGATTTTTTTGAATGTGTATCTTTTGTATCATGATTTTTACATACGTGTTGTTAGAATTAAAAAGGAAAACACTTAGACTTTTATTTCCCAAAAATGCTTCAAAGATGAAAGAAATGCACTAAAATAACAAAATTAGTAAGAAGAAAATGTACTGGAGCGGAAATAAAGAGTGATTTAGCAATTGTACTCTCAACTTCACAAACGAAAAAAAAATGATAAAAAGAATATTTTCTTTGTACAACTTATAGTCTAAAATCTGAGCGATTTTTTACTGCGGTATCCTTTTTATTATGATTTTCACATATGCATTTATGTATTGTTGAAATAAAAAGAACACTTAGACTTCTATTTCCTAAAAACACTTCAAAAGATGAAAAAAATACACTAAAATAACAAAGTGGATAAGAAAAACTGTAATGGAGTAGAAATAAAGATTGATTTAGCAAATGAAACCCTTCAAAAAGATAAAATAAATACCCTAAAACAACAAAATGCATAAAAACAAGTGTAATGGAGTAAAAATAAAGATTGATTTAGCAATTGTAAGATCAATGAAATTTAGCAATTGTACTATCACAAAAGGAAGAAAAAAAGCTAAAGAATATGAGGCGATCAGATTAAAAAAAACATATATTTTTATGTATTGTTGGAATTTAAAAAAAAACACTTATTTGTTGAAGTACACTCCAAAAGATGAAAGAAATACACTAAATTAACAAATTAGGTAAGAGAAAGTGTTATGAAGCAGAAATAAAAATTGATTTAGCAATTGTGCTACTAACTTCATGGAGGAATAAAATATCTGGATAATGCAAGGAATGGGACACAAACTTGAGTCACACTGCCTTGGAAGCTCATGATTATACTGGTAGAACTAGTAGACTTTTTTTTTTTTTTTTTTGTTGAAGAGGTAGAACTAGTAGACTTTTATTGTGTTTACCTGATTGTAGACTTTTATTGTGTTTACCATATTATGTGAGGTGTAACTATATAAGTAAGTTAACCATGATTTTTATAGGAAACGAGTCTCTTTGTGGTGAGGGCCAGGGAAGACGCCCCCTCCATTAGACACCTGATTTATGATATATAATCATTTATATGACAAACTTCAAAAGACCGTAAAAGTACGGTAGTTG
Source organism: Eschscholzia californica (assembly GCF_041429995.1). Taxonomy (NCBI): domain Eukaryota; kingdom Viridiplantae; phylum Streptophyta; class Magnoliopsida; order Ranunculales; family Papaveraceae; genus Eschscholzia; species Eschscholzia californica. Next base: position 43,348,506 of record NW_028238309.1, on the reverse strand, counting down.
TGATGGGAAGCAATCCAAATACCCATAGAAATAAAAACATTGTTGAAGAAAAAACAGTATCACACTTGGGTTCCTAGTTATTCCCCAATGAATCGTGTTTGCCCTCAAAATAGGGAACACTTTCAATTTTTTGACCATGATAACGAGGCATTTTATTGATGCCCCATGCATGACGAGTCAGAAAAAAGACAGTCCACAAGGGCACTAACTGTGACACGTGACACATCCCGACCTCTGATGACTCAAAAGACGTCAGACAATTGCCTTTGGCTGCTGTTTGAGCCTTATCTATAGCCTCAAAGAGCAACTCCAATGTATACTGTATAGGGGCTGGGGATCCCAAATTCAAATTTGGGAGCCCCAGCCCCTAAGCCCCATAACTCCAACCCGGGAGCCCCTAATGTGACCGTTGGGGTGTTCCCAACGGTCACATTTGGGGTGAATTCCCTAAAAAGGGAATCCACCCCACTTTGTTTTATTTTTTTAAATTTTTTTTTAAATTGATTTTTTTTATTTTATTATTATTTTAAGTACTTCTTTTTTAAGTATTTTTTTTTCTAATTTTTTATTTTTTGTGTTTATCTTTTTGTTTTTATCTCGACGGAAGAATATCACATTTTAATTCATAATCGAAATCTAATAATTTATAGTCGAAATTTAAAATCAAAATTTCGCACACGTATACTATTTTGATTTGGGAGCCCCGGTTGGGAGCCCGACGTTGGAATCGAGAAAAAGCCCCGGGGCTCCCAAAATTCAGGGGCTCCCAAAATTGGGAGGCCGAGCCCCACATTGGAGTTGCTCTAACCCTTAGATTCGCTTAGTAGTTTTTTTGGTCGGCCAACCTGACATATAGCCACACAGACACAGTGGCCAACAAAAATAAGCCGAATATGTGGAATCTCATATCCTTCACTGTCCACTAGCTAAGAATATATGGTTCCATTTTAACATTATTTCGGAAAACATAGAGAACTTGATAGAATGGATTTTCTCGTGGGAACACACCCCTCCACTCAGTGACAAATCTTATCAGAATCGTCTATCAACGATTTTATGGATTATATGGAAAACTAGATGTGACCATTGCTTTCAGCACGAAATTAATGACCTTGCTCATATTATTAAAATGATAAATAATTACCCTACACTCATGATTTCGGAACAAAAAAGCAACCAACCCATGAATAATAAATGGAATCCTCCAGATCCTACGTGGCTGAAAATAAATGTAGATGCATCTTTTACCAATGTGAATGATATAACAGGTACAAGCTTAATTATTCATGATTCCGGGGCTAAGTTCGTAGAAGCCCATACCTTTATTACCAGAAGCAGGAACAGTGAAGAAGGGGAGGCAATAGCCATCCTTAATGGCCTGATGTGGGCGGCGGAACATACCTATAAAGATATCATCCTAGAAAGCGATAACATCAATATCATCAAGCACTTACAAAACCCCAAGTATGAGATTCAGTGGCAATCGCGAATACACATCAAGAAAATCCAAGAAATCATTAAAGATCTTAATCAAGTGAAATTTAGCTACGTCAATCGGAACTTTAACAGGCCTGCTGACAAGCTTGCTAAGCGAGCGAGAAAGAAGAAGAAGACTGAAACTTGGTGTAGAATCCCTTTCTTTTTAAGTTCGTTGTACTGTAAGAACTGTTTGATTTTTTAATTTTTATGCCACTCCTTAACAAAAAAAAAAAAAAAAAAAAAATGTGGAATCTCATATCCCGGAGAACTAGGCGATGGCTAGACGTTTTACGGTCTGGGCCGCCTGCTAGTCCTGCTCCTGCCTGACGTACCACGCGCTAAACGGGCCGTTGTGAACCTCCATAGGTGCGGGTCAACTTGATCCGTACCCTCCTGCCCTAAGGCTCACCTTCTTTCAACGTCAACAGTGAGGACTGAGATACGGGAGAGATCAAGAGCAGCAGATCGCTGAGAGAGGAAAGAAGAAATGTTGAGATTGAAGCGTTTGATGGTTCTTCACCATCCAAATCCCACATCACTTGAAGCTTCTACAGCGAATTTGATCGGAGGAAGAAGAAGAAGCCATGAACAACAAGAGATGCTCTTTCTTTCTTCTCAGAAAATCACATACCGCTTCCTCGACATTTTTCAAGTATTACTCTTCATTCCCTGAACCATTCTCGTTTTCTTTATGATTTTGAATTCCCCTTTTCCCCTTTCTGTTATTGTCGATGTCATTTGTTTTATTTGGATACAAAACCCAAATCTTCATCTTCTCTTCTTCTACTTTTCAGATGGGTAACAAAGCGTCGATAGAAAAGGAACGTGCTAGACTGTAAGTGTTTCAGATTCAAATTTGCATACTTGATTAATTCGTAAATGATAAATCTTTTCCACAAAGTAATAAAGATTAGGGCTTTAGTGGGTGCTTGTTGATTTTTGTTTTCCCTTTAGAATTCATCTTAGAAGCAATTTCTTTAATTTAAATACAATTAGATGATTAATGGGGGAACTATTTCATATTTGTTTAGGGCAGCTCGGATGAAATGAATAGAGGGTATTTTGCAGATATTTCAGAGCTCAAGAAACATGGTGGTAAGGTAAGGTGTGGAATTCAATTTTCGTTCTTCACTAGTCTGTCTTAGCTGTTATTTGTATTGCTTTAGACACCCAGGCCCAAGGCCAACAGGTTCAGAGTTTTGTTACTCGCGAAAGCTCGACCAACCCATCCAAATGACCAAGATACTTACTGAGCTTGAGCTCACACCCATAGCACAGGCTGTGGACACCCTCAGAAGTGATGTGGGCTATTACGTTCCTCACCCTCAAGGGCGAGCTGCTTCGGCTCTGATACCACCTGTAATGACTCGAGCCTTAATAGTTATAGATATTGTCACCGCAGGCCCAAATCCGATAGGTAAGGCATTTTGTTCTTGGCGAAGGCTCCACAAGCCCACCCTAAAAAGCTTAATACTTACTAATTAGAAGTTGCTATCGTAAAAGGCTGGAAAGTGTAGGAATTTAGGATCATTGAAACTGCAAACATTGGATGTGTGTGACAAAGAGTTTACTGTGTGCAGATTGCAATGGCAAATAGTACAATAATTCCGGCTATTCAGGCTGTGAAATTTCCGGAATTGGAAGTGAATTTCTCTAAGGGTACATGTATTAAGCTACCTGTTACTTCTGATGAAAAGGTTGAAGAGGCTGAGAAAATGACTACAGCTAGAGCATCCTTAGTATGTCTCTCATTTCGGGCAAGCTCTCAGGTTTGTGGATTTGGAGTTTCGTTTGGTCGATTTATATTGATTATTTAATCTTGGGTTTCTCTCAGTTGTTTTACATGCTATTAGGTTAATTGTATTATGGTTAAGTGGACTACTTTTTAGTTTTTAGTACTTCACTATGCTCATATTCTTTGTCTCCGTTGTGATCCTGACTATTCAACAACTTATGAGTACCATTTTAGTTTATCCATGATATCATGATATGAATGATTTAAGAAATTACTTTTAAAGAAAATCAAAGCAATTAGCCTAGAACATTAAACTTTTTTCTTCAAAATCTTTTAAAATCTAGTTATCGTCCAAGGGCTGGTTGAGCAATTTATTCTGTTATCTTACTAACATGATTATTTGGTAGTTTTAGCTAATTTTTGTGAAGTTAAGAACGTATTTGATATTCTAGCTTTTCCTCTACAGGGAATGATTAATTCTTGGAGCGTGCCATTTGTTGATGCATTTAGTTCTTCAAAAAGTGTTCGAATATATGAGGTAATTATGATTGTCTTAGATAGCAATCCATGATTCTAGTAGAACCTCTTTTCTAGCTCTGGTTGTTATCCGTTTCATACTAAATTCGCCCACAAGGAATCTCTGATTTCTCAGGACCTTTGGACGATCTCTCTCTGGAAATGGTGAAGTTGAACCATTTTTTCAAGAGCTTTAGACATTTAAGATAGAGATGATCTTCACTACTTATTTGTAGTATGTTGGGATAAAGAACGTTTATATGGCATCTCTCGCATATCTATTCGATTTTGAACTAAGCAAAGATTTTACTCAATTTGCAGGTCTCACTCATAGAATCGTGGTTCTTATCGCTGAAACCAGTGAAGTGGTTGCTTCTACGGATAATGCAGAAACCCAAGACTGATGGAAATGATACCCTCCAAAGACAGATGGTTTACTCGTTTGGAGACAAGTACTACTTCAGGAAAGAGCTTAAAATATTGAACCTTCTCACTGGGTAAGCTCTGTTCTACTTCCATCATGGTTCTCTAAGTCAAATGAGAGGCGGTTCTTAGTTGCCACTTTCATTTTACAGGTATATCTTCCTGCTTGATAGATTTGGTAGGATTAGATGGCAAGGTTTTGGATTGGCGACAGAAGAAGAGGTGAAGTCGCTTGTATCGTGTGCCTCTCTCTTGTTGAAAGAGAAATGAGATTGAAAAAGGCAGGGAGTCATTACCTTAGGGGATCTGCAACAATTCGGGAATACAAATAACGGAGGGGAAGGTAACTCTTTCAAGAGTGTCCTTTTGTTTTGAGTTATTTATAGTTTGCAGTTTGTTGAATCGATATGATGGTATTCGGGAATACAAATAACGGAGGGGAAGGTAACCTTTCTTAAACAATATTTTACTCGCTACTGTCAAATCGATATGATGGTATTCTTGATCTCTTTATAAAACGAAAATTCTTATTTCACTCCGTAAGACTTATTTAGTGAGGAGACATTCTGTGAACTACAAATTCAATACGTTGAGACCCGGTTTAAAAAATAACATTTATATGTGGTTTCGAAGATTGACACATGAATACCTAACAAGAACAACAGAGGTACCTCTAGTGAGCCAACAAGACTTTAACTATGAACATATCATCATTTGATTACTTGATTGATGATGACTTATTTTTATAAATTGAAAGCCTAAAGACCTTCAATTATGAATGAGAAGAAACATTTTATTTGGCTCTGACATAGGTTGCCCATTTAGGGTATTCTTGGTACCCTACTTAGGCCTTCTTCATGCAGTTATAGTTAGTGGTTTTAGTGATTTAACATTAGGATATGAAAAATATCGACGGAAAAAGGTGGGAAGCTAAGAAAGAAGCCACCAAACGCACCTTATCTCTCTTCCTTGTCTCTCTTCTCCGGCTGGCTTTCTCTCTTCTCTCTCTCTTCATTGTGTCTCTCATCTCTGTCTCTCTCTAAGTTCCGGCGAAGGGAATGACTCCTTAGCCGAGGAAAGAGAGGGACGAAGAGAGAGAGAGAGAGATGGCTGATAGATGACTGGAGTTGTTGTCGCCGGAATTAATGTTCATCGGAGTTGATGGTGGTGAGAAAGAAGAAGAAAATCAAAATATAAGAAGTGGGTAGTGTTTGGAGGAAACAATAGATTTTGTTTCCACTCAAAACATTCTTCTCTGAAAAATATCCTTATTTTCTCGAAACATGACATGTTGATAGATTGATATAATGTTTAAGTTTTTTAACTTGCGCCTAACAAAAATAAGTAATAGAAGCTGCAGTTTTTAATTAATAATAATAATTCGATTTATCCCTCCAACCATTCACAACAATTTATAAATTTTCATGAATAATCAAATCAAATTCTTTTTATATAATTTCCAATTGAACCTATTTCTTTCTCTTACAAATGTTTTGGGCTAAAGTGTAAATTAGACTAAAAATAAGGATTGTGTGTAGTAAATTGGATTATTAGACTAAAATCGGGTGAACATAACTACCAAGACATCATCATTGAAAGCGATAACATTAATATCATCAAACATCTTCAGAATTCCAAAAGGGAGATACAATGGCAATCTAGAGTTCACATCAACAAAATCCTTGAAATCAAAAGCCGGATAAATAGGGTGAAGTTTAACTACATTAACAGGAAATTCAATCTGCCAGCGGACAAGTTAGCGAAACGTGCGAGAAAGAAGAATAAATCGGAAACTTGGCATAGAATACCTTTCTTTTTAATTCCTATGTATTGTAATAACACTTTTATTTCGTAATGTTATTTGAACCTCTTAACAAAAAAAAAAAAAAAAAAAAAAAGACTAAAATCGGGTGGCAATATACGGTTCTCAGACGGCACTAGTGTTGGTTGTGAAAAGGCGTGAACAAGATATGAACACGCAGATAGTCATGTAGAAGATCCTAAGTTTGCATACTGACTCTTTATTTGACTCTTCCTTTTTCTTTTTTGGATCATCTTTTGATAATTCATCTTAACCTTTAGATTAGTGGACTACCCCACTTGTAGACTCCTAATAATCTAAAGTGGACTACCCCACTTTAGATTAGGATCATCTTTGTATTCCTAAGTGGACTAACATTTGATGGTTGGGTGAGCCTATAGGTGCCCCTTCATTTTAGTCTTGGGTCTCCTTCTCTCTTCGTGCTTTACGGATTGGGACGGTCTGATGAAACCCTTAGACGGGGCATTATTTGTTTTGAGATTTTTTGTGTATGTGTGAGAATGTTAAGACCAATTTTCAATATTTAAAAATCTAATGAAACTTCTTACCTATTTCAACACAACTAGTAAAAAGTTTATGACATTATATGTAAAATCAGACATTTTGTTAGATGTACTACACAAAGTAAGTAAACCTTCATTTGAGTTGGAATTCAATTTGTAGACTACCCATTGTTTGACTTTGACTCATTCAAGAGTCAATATATCCTTCAACCTTATTATAAAGACAAAGAATACAATGGTTGAGGTTGACATTTTGCATTACAAGGATGTGGATGAGCATTGACCAGTACCTAGAATTTGAGTTTTGGAGTGTTTTCAAAGTCAGAAAGTTAGGAAGGAGTTGTGAAAAAATTAAGTAGGTTGTGTAATGGTTAAGGAATTATGGTGGTTGATCAAAAAGTTGCTTGCCGAAATGATAAACAATAATCATAAGAAGACTTCCAGGGATTTGTGTGGGAAAAAAATTAAGTGGGGTAATTTGCAACAAAGGAATTGTGTATATTGTCATTCACTATTTTCAAATGTAAATTGACCCATTTATGATTGACTAAAGATTTCATAAGACAAAAGAAAACTCTGATTTAACCGTTCTCATCTGAAATAAATATTTGTCTGATTTGAACCCTTTTCGGGGTAGAGTGGAGATACCATAAGATGTTTAAAGTTTGTTTCATGGGAATGTGAATGAACTAGCAGGTGTTATGACAAATCTTCTATTTAATGCCTTAGATGTGATGAATTGTTTTGACGACACCAAGCGCTTAATTCGAAAATGAATCCATAAAGAGAAGGCACCGATAAAAAGAAACGGAAGGAACACATACAAAGAATTTGTTCTATTCACAACCTTAGCCCAATAAACTTCTCAACTCTCATTTTCTCCTATGATCGACATGAGACTTGTGATAAACGAACTATCTCAATTAGGTCGCCGATTTTGTGTACATTACAAGTGAAAAATGTTAGGGACAAATGTGATAAACACCTCAGCCAATGTTCTTGTGGGTTGTAATAAACGAACTATCTTAATTAGGTCTACGACTTTGTGTACCATACAAGTGAAAAATGTTAGGAACATAAGACTTGATGTGATTATTCTCTCGATAAATCTAATCCACTGAACTGCGAATTACGGTAAACTAGGTAAGATATCTGCCTAGATTCTACATCATAGGGACAAATGTGACTTGATGTGATTAATTCTCTCGATAACTCTAATCCATTGAACTGCGAATCACGGTAAATTACCTAACATATCTGCCTAGATTCTACCTCGTTTATCTTGTTCCCTACCATTACAGCCCTAGCATGTTTACACATATTATATCACCCATGTAATCGTGTGGGTCGTGCCGTTACTGTTTGTAATGAATAAACACAAAGTTTTCAAATGACTCGTACTTAGTAAACGTAATCAGATTTAAAAAATACTAATTGTTCTATTTATCTGAATCCTCTTTATCTCTCTCTCTCTCTCTATATCTGAACTTTCAAAATATGCAGAATAATACGAACCTCGATCTTCGCCTCTAAAGAATTCTTCTTCTTCTTCTTTTCAAAACTGTTTCTTCTTGTCGGGAGTCAAAAGAAGAATTTAGACAGAGAAAGAAGAAATGTCGGCGTTTCTTCACGCCGGATTTCTGATCTTGGTTCTGGTCATCATCGGTGTTCTATTCTCGTCAACTTTTGTGTATTGTGGTTTTCCAATTACTTTGAATGTTGAGAGAGTTGTTCCTTTGAATCAGAAAGTAGAATTGAATGAGTTAAAGAAGAGGGATTTAACAAGACACGGTCGAATCTTGCAAAATTCAATTGGTGTTGTTGATTTTCTTGTTGAAGGTTCTTCTGATCCTTATACTGTTGGGTAATTTTAGGGTTTTTCCCCCCACCTTTTCTTTTAACCTAGTTTTGATTACCCTTTTCTTAATCTTGTTTTATTTCTATTTTTCTTAATTCAAAATAAGCTCTAGAGGAAAAAAAAACCCCCCTTTTCTGTAATTCAATGTGATTAATTAATTTGCATTTAATGCTTTTTAGATTAGTTCTTCTATTATACTTTTGGTATTTTATTTATTTGGGGGGGTTTCTGAATTTGATAATTCCTTATTTAGATTACTCTTATTGATTGTTTTCATTTCAACTCTATATATTGTTTTTTATTATAGGCTTTACTTTACAACTGTGAAATTGGGTACTCCTCCAAAAGAATTCTCTGTGCAAATTGACACAGGAAGTGACATTTTGTGGGTTAATTGCAATTCCTGTACTGGTTGTCCCCAAACCAGTGGACTTGGAGTAATTTTCTCTTCTACTTTTTTCTTGTTTCTACTCAAATTTCCTTCAAATTTGCATAAGGTGAAGTTATTGAGTATCGAATTTCTAACTGAGTAGTCACAACAACTGTTTTTTTGTTACAGATAAAGCTCGATTTCTTTGATTCCAGCAGCTCGTCTTCATCTTCTCCGATTTCTTGTTCCAGCAGTATATGTGCTTCAGCTGTTCAATCTACTGAAGCTGCCTGTTCTCTGGATTCTCCGTGCACTTATTTGTTTAAGTATGGAGATGGGAGTGGTACTTCTGGGTATTATATATCAGACTTGTTGTATTTTGACACGGTTAGTGGGGATTCCATGCAAGCGAATGCTTCAGCTCCAGTAGTTTTCGGGTAGGTGTGATTATGTATTACTGAAATGGGTTGCTTAGTGACTTGGGGTTTTTTGAAATTGGGATTGTTTAGCTATTTTTGTTGTTCTAACAGGTGTAGCAAGTATCAGTCAGGGGACTTAACCAAGCCAGATAGAGCAGTTGATGGGATATTTGGGTTTGGACAAAATAGTATGTCTGTTATTTCGCAACTGTCTTCAAAAGGAATAACACCGAAAGTGTTCTCCCATTGTTTGAGAGGAGGCGAGAAGGGCGGGGGTATATTTGTTCTCGGTGAAATTGTGGAACCGGGTATCGTTTACAGTCCGCTTGTTCCGTCACAGTAAATCTCTCCTCATCCTACCAATAATCATGTTAAGAAAGAAAACTTGCGTTTGTCTTCTGTTTGATTTTCTCATACTTTCATTTAGAAATGTTGACATATCATCCTATCTGCTTTCTTTTCGATAAAATATGAGAGGAATAATCGATGGAAAGAATAGGAACATAAAGTTGGAAAATTTTGTTGACAGAATGATATTTAGTGGCTCTAAGCAAATAATAGATTAACAGATTGCCAACTCAGATATTCTTTGTCTGTTTACCTATTTGTTTATAAGTTCATTTGTCATGGATTTGATATAGATTAGTAAGGATATTATAGTAGTTCATTATTAGTTCAATTTTCATGTTATATGTTTTCTCATTCTTAACTTCAACTTTTCCAGGCCTCATTATAATTTGAATCTCCAAAGCATTGCTGTCAATGGGCAACCAGTATCTATTGACCCAAATGTATTTACAACATCAATCAACCAAGGGACCATCGTTGATACTGGAACAACTTTGGCTTACCTTGCAGAAGCAGCTTATGATCCATTTGTTACCTCTGTAAGTCATCGATACATACCCGAGCTCGAAATTTTTTTTTCGAGTAGTACAAAAATAAAGTTATCTTCTTATTTTGTATCTCTTCTTATGTCTCTAGCTAGTTGGTGCTGTTTCGCAATCTGTGCAAACATTTTCGAGCAAAGGAAACCAATGTTTTGCAGTAACTAACAGGTCTTATCTCTAGAAATTCTGAATTACGATTCAAGTTATTATCTTACTATGGTGTTATGAGTTATCTAACCTTTTTATAGTGCTCATGTTTTGTGTTTCAGTATCGATGATTTATTCCCTCTAGTAACGTTAAACTTCGCCGGTGGTGCTGCTATGATTTTAAAACCTGAAGACTACCTACTGCAGCAAGGTTATGCTGTGAGTTTTTAACCACGATCTCTTCATTTACGAATACTAATACTTGAAGAGATGAGTCATGATCTATCGTGGCTGGTCATAGGTGAAGTTTATTATTAATTTCTAAATGTTACCGTTTACTACATTTTGAAAAATCTTGTTACAGAATGGTGCTGTTATATGGTGCATTGGCTTTCAAAAAGTTTCAGGTCAAGGAATAACGATTCTAGGAGGTTTGGCCTTGAACTTTAGCTAGTTTTATCTCTTTTCATTTGTTTTTTCTTTTCCGAATATTGTCATCATAGACGATGAGCCCTCTGATCAGCTCCTGGGGCCAAGTGCAAGCAACGCGAAATGGGTTTGGGATTTCAGGCCTTCAAGCGAATATTCTTTTAGTAGAATTGACTTCTATTATTGCACAAATTCGATCTGTCTTCTCTACGAAATTTACTAGTATCGATTTAAATTTTGCAGACCTTGTTCTAAAAGATAAAATCTTTGTCTATGATCTTGCTAATCAACGAATCGGGTGGACTGATTATGACTGTAAGTTTTGCTCTCTTCTAATATCATTAAGATTCGAAAGTTGAAAAACACTCATCGGGTATTTTTTCTCTCAGGTTCATTGTCGGTGAATGTCTCCTTGGCTTCTGGTAACGAAAAAATTAACACAGGACTCATGGCAAGCAGTTCATTGGCGCATACATTCGACCACTTGACAGCCGATCTTCTTCTGTACATCGCCATTTTTGCTCCATTCTTACTGTTCTAACTTAAAAATCTACCACAGGTTCGAAGATCCCATTCTTTATTTGATGTATAATTTTTCTTTCTCGGTTGCCCTCATTTGATTTTAAACTCAATAGGGCTATCTGTTTTCTTTCCTTTTCTCTTTAGGTTATAGGTGTTTCTCTGTGCAGCTTATAGTTAAATTTCAGTATATAGAGAAATGTCATGGTGTGTAATTTGATAGGGAGTTTATAGGGTTCTTTCTAAAGAACAATAACCAATAGTTATTTCAGTACAATAATTTTTTTTTTTATCAACACTTGTTCTGTTCTTTTTTTTTTTTTGTTGAAGAGTGTCTGTTCTTGAAACATTCAATATATGTGTAGATTTGTATAATATTAATAAGATGAACAAATCTAATCACCAGAAAACAGAAAAATTGTAATGGACGTGACAGAAAATTACTTGTAAGAACTTAATATTGGAGGTACCAAGTTTGATTCATATGGATGTGACAGAAAATTACAAATTGGAGGTATGTCGAAATCTATGATTTATTGGACGTGGGTAGAAAATAAGTAGATTTAGGAGTAAATGGGGTCTGATGCCCCATAGGATGCCATAAGGGATTCTATACGGGCTTTAGGGCCTAAGATGTTTTTGTCTCTTTGAGATGGTAGTTAATGAAGGTGGTCAATACGTGGACAACCGTTTTTCTTATATGGACAAATATCTTATGTAGACAACCAAAATAATTAATTTTTTTATATGGGCACCAGTTTTTAAGGGGACAACTCTTTATTATTTTCACTCAAGTCCTCTTAGAATTAGATATATTATTTTAACATCTCTCTCTTTTCTCCATAAACCCTAAGTAAGTTTGGTCTTCTTCTACTACTTCATCTTCATCATCAACCCAAAATTCTAGAGAGAGAATATTTTTGGAGAAGATTATGACATCAAACAAAGGCAGGGAATTGTTGAAGTATATTCCTAACCAGAAAGATCAGATCTAAAAACCCTAAATCCCGTTAAACTTTTAAAGCCTAGAAATCAAAATTTTCAAAACCCTAGATTTTTTTTACAAACAAGTAGAGTTGTTCGTGTTACTTGGAAAATCGACAAAACACGAGAGATCTTGACTTCTGACTTTTTGTAAAAAAAAAAATTCTGACTTAGCCAATTTCTTAGATTTCCCACGAAAATTTGACAAGACAGAAGGAGACTTGCCACGAAATTTAGCATATTTTCGTGGATTTCTCACAAAATTCTGAGAATTTCTTCTTCACTTCGAATTTTTGCTTGAAATCGTTTTGTATCCTTTCAAACTATCCAAACGAAAATACAAAATAAAATTAAAAAAGTTAGAGTTTTACCTCATCAATGTAGGGTTTGATTAAAACCCATCTAGGGTTTGATAAAAAACAAAGAGAAGTGGTAGAAACTATAGTTCACTAAAAAACAAAGAGAAGTGGTAGAAACTATAGTTTACTGAAAAACAAGGGAAGTGGAGATTGATGAGTTTTATCTTCTTCATTCATCTAGGGTTTGATAAAAAAACAAAAGGAAGTGGTAGAAACTATAGTTTACTTTTAGTAGCAGTAAAAGAATAAGAAGAAGACCAAGAAGAAGGAAGAAGAAGAAGACAACTTAGGTTTTCAATTTTGAACTATTATTTTGTTAATGGTCCACAAGTTAGTAACTGTTAGTATTTAAGACTTTATGAAGTTGCCCCCTTATTAAATCAAAGTCAACTAAGTCAAGCATAATTGATTCGCACCGGACCCGAAAATAGTTGTCTATACAAAAAAAAACACAGTTGTCCACGTATTGGCTACCTTAATGAATTTATCCAAATTCATAATGTAATAAGTTTACGATGTATCCATGCCATGTAATGTTATATTGACTCTTGAGTCTATATCAAAAAAAAAATTGGTGCCTAGACGAATATCAAATGCATTTAGATTAAAAGTTGGTTATCTGGGCAAACAAATTTTTAGTAAGAACATAAAAGTGAAGAAGGACGGACAGAGAGTCTTTTTTTTTTTTTTTTTTAATTTGAGTCGTCTGCTAGGGGTGGGATTTTGGCCCGTGACCCGGTACCCACCCACATCCGGCCGCGCCCAAAGGTTCGTGGACGCCCGGTGACTGAGTCGGTCAAAACCCACCCGATCGATAGATGTTTAGTGGATGAACGCGGACAAGGAGGCCTAACCGGTGTACCGTCTGAGTCCGTCCATAATCCCCCCGCCCCATCACCATAATAAATATGCCCCCCATAATAAATATGAACAATTACAATTTTAAAGTAAGATGGTAGTGTTAGATTAGATTAAGCTATGACATATAATCTTCAAAATCAGAAGAAATGCAACTTTTTTTTCCTCTTCTCTTCGACTCTCTTCGACTAATGTCTCTTCTGGTTCTCAATGACGAAATCCTAACCCTTATTCATAATCGATGCTTCCCTCTCTTTTGATTTTTCTTTAAAAAACTTCTTTCTAATTGACAAACCCTTGTTATTGTTCACTAAGTTAATGAGCTTGGTGACTTTTACTTTTTTACAAATTATGATGTATACCCCCAGTGCCAACCCCATCGGTCTCCGACATGTTCGGCTAAATAATCAGACACGGACATACATTTTTACAGAGAAAAACTGAAATGCCCATTCGTTTTGTTCGGTTGCCCGAACAGACAAATTTGAGTTGCATCCGTTCCGCTCGGACCGGATGGGTAATTGTCCGCGGACTGCCCCGTCCAGACCATTTTCCATCCCTATCGACGACGGTCAATGATTTTTTGCCAGAGAAGAAGGAAGTTGGGCATTGTCCTGAAGATCACATTGCTTCTAACCATTTGTGAGGCTGTTTTTAACGAGATTGCCTTCAACAATTTTGAGCATTGCCTGTAAAATCACCCTTTATTTAATGTCCTAAAATACTCAAATATGTGGAATAAAAAAACATTTGTATTAAGACCATCAATTTCTCTAAGCTATATTACACGACTAAGTTTTAGGTCTCCTATACCCTAATACAATTGTTGCAGGAGCCCCATTGAACGTAAAGCCTCAATAAAAATTGATTGTAGAAGGGCGCCAACAGATATTGTGGTGGGCGCTTTTAAAACTTTCCTACCAATAGTAGGAATGTGAAAAAGAAGAGAACCTAAAAATAGGAAGAAAGGCAAGGTAAAACGGAAGTTTAGGTCTAGGAGAGTAGAGACCCTAAGATAAGGGCGTATCTTACGGTTAAAATTTGGCACCCATAAAACCATATAGACTGGGTCCCACTTATAATATTTAATATTACCAATTTACCCCTATACTACCCGCTCTTTTCTCTCCCGCGCCCATGCAAATCCACATATCAATATCTTCTCTCTCTATCTCCACGACGAGAAATCGTCTTCCTAATCTAACTCCAAATCAAATTAAAAACCTAACCCTAATTCAATCCTCGCTCTCTCTCTCTCTCTAACTTTTTATATCTCTCTCAACTTCACTACTTTTTCCTGTGTGCAAGTTAATGGCGACTCATCCTCCTCTTCCGGCTATACCTCAACCTGCATTGGCGCCTCCTAGTGTGGTTGTATCTCCACACACATCACTCTATGTTGGAGATATTCATTATAGCGTGACGGATTCTCAATTATCTGAGTTCTTCTCTGATTTACCAAATTTTATTTCAGCTCGGATTTGTACGGATGTCTATTCCAAACAATCGCTAGGTTACGGTTATGTTAACTTCACCACTCCTGATGATGGTATAACATTGATTGTTCATTATTGATTACATTGATTGTTCTTCAATTCCTTTATTTCCTCAAGTAATAATGCTGTGTTTTCTGCTTGATTCATTGGTTTGCCTTATTGCTTTTATTGTTTAGTTGAATTGATTATCTCTTTTAGGTTTACAATGCCAGTTTCTTCCTGTTCAATATGAAAATCAATCTGGGTCGATCTTCATTGTTAATTATTTACTCTGTTTTGTGGGTATTTTGTTTTATTGAATTTTGTGCTATCTTTGTGGGCTTTGTCTAATAATATACTAATATCTTTCTTCTTTGTTAATGAGGGGTATTAATTGTATGTTAATTTATTAACTGAAACGGTGAAAGAACACTTTTAGGCTTTTCTTTGGGATTCGATAACAAAATCTATTGTGGGTTAAACTTTTTTATAGTTTATTGGATTTGTATATTATACTATTGTTTCAGTTTATTAATTGGAATATGTTTTAATAGCAAATCGAGCTATTGAGGTACGGAATCACACTTTATTGAATGGGATCCCGATAAGAGTTATGAAGTGTAATCGTGATCCAGAAGGCCGAATGAATGGAATTGGAAATGTGTTCGTAAAGGTACGTAATATACGTATATGTGTGTGTATATATAATAATTTGGAATCTTTATATTTTGATATATGGTACTTTGGGTTTTTTGTTTCAGAACTTGAGCGAATCAATCGATAACGTGAGGTTACAAGAGATGTTCTCCAAGTTCGGTAACGTTCTTAGTTGCAAAGTTGCAACTTCCGCAGACGGAAAGAGCAAAGGTCATGGATATGTCCAGTTTGAATTAGAAGAGTCCGCAACTGCTGCTATCACTAATCTTAATGATTCCGAGGTCGATGGGAAGCAATTGTAAGTAGCATATATATTGTGATTTAGGCAAAGATGATGGACTTGAATGCTGCTAATGTCTCTCGCTTTGTCACTCTCTCTTTATTGGATAATTAGATCCCTTATAATTCATGTATCTTGCAGATATGTTTCTCCTTTTGTGAAAAAAAGTGATAGAATTGTACCCGGTGCTGATGCTAAATTTACCAATTTGTACATGAAGAATCTGGACCAGGATATAACAGAAGAATTTCTTAAGAACAAGTTCTCTGAGTTTGGAAAAATTGCTAACCTAGTTATTGCAAAGGATGATTATGGGAATTCAAAGGGTTTTGGATTTGTTAACTTTGAGAACCCAGATAATGCAAAACAGGCAATGGAGGCGATGAATGGAACTCAACTTGGTTGGTTATGTTTAGCTTAATCTTTAAACTGCTATACCTTTTAACGCTGCTTATAATGCATTTCTGAAACTAGATTTGGTGTTAATTTGTGTGATTGATTGTCTAGGTTCGAAGGCCTTATATGTCGCACGAGCACAGAAGAGAGCAGAGCGAAACGAAATCTTGCGTCGTCAGTATGAGGAAAGGCGCAAGGAGCAAATCCAGAAATATAAGGTGATTAAGACTTGCTAACTTAATTTGTCTATCCAATTGTATTAAATGCTCAGGTTGTTTAGGGGATCATTTAGTCTCCTATCGATCTCTTATCTTGTGAACCATTTTTCTCTAAATCACTATATATATGTAAATTTGTTCTCAGGGTTCAAATGTGTATGTTAAGAATATTGAAGATGGGGTTGATGATGATGAACTCCGAGAACATTTCAGCCAGTGTGGTACAATCACTTCAGTAAAGATAATGCGTGATGATAAGGGAATAAGAAAAGGGTTTGGATTTGTCTGCTTCTCCACACCCGAGGAGGCCAACAAAGCAGTGAGTACTTTCCATGGTGAGTTCCTTCGATTCGTTTTTAGTAGCCAAAGTACACATGCAAATTCTGCTAGTAACAAAAAAGAACTCCAAAAAAAGAAAAAAAACATGGAAATTCTGAAGGTCCAGAGTCTCCAGACATAGATATGAGTGCTGATCTCTGAAGTACTGATTGCTTCCAACCTACATGAGTGAATGAGTGAATGTTTAGAGTAGAATAGTTATAATAGGAATAAGAACTTAGGATTGAGCGCTTGTCCTACACCTCCTTGCAAATTGTATGCGCATACTTTCTGGGACAAGGCTTGGTCGCAGCATTTATTCGGGTCCATAATTCAAATTATTTCAGTAGAATAAATCCTTGTATCATGAATCCGAGCAGGTCTTTCTTTTCAGTTCGAATTTTCCCTGAATATGTTCTTGGTTGAACATGTGAAGCTTCAATTCAGTATTGGTTGGACAGTTATCGATATTGTTCCCAGCTTTTGCCACTTATCCCTAAGTTGAATAGGTAAACAGGGTTTTTTCTTTATGCCTAAGGTGCTACGATCAACAGAAAAGGCCCTGATGCTTATTAAGTTGAGCTCACACATATTACCGGTCTCTGTTGCTCTCCTAAGTGGTGGGATATTACGCAATACACCTTTACACAATACGGATACCTGAGCCTAGAAAAAACGTAGTAACTCCCCATAAACTATAGGTGGTCCCTATTTTTAGAAGGTCATTTGTTGTTACAGATCTCACGTTCCCTATATGTTTTTATTACAGGGAAAATGTTTCACAGAAAGCCTTTATATGTGGCTATAGCCCAAAGGAAAGAGGAGAGACAAGCACAATTGAGACTTCAATTTGGGCAGCGGATGGGGTTACCAGGACTGTCAGCTCCTGTAATACCTGCAGGATACCCACATCTTTACTACACTCCTCCTGGGATTGTTCCACAAATGCCTCCAAGGCAAGGACTGATGTATCCACCTTTGGGAATTAGACCAGGATGGAGAGGCAATGGATTTTTACCCCCTACAGGGCCGAGGTTCCAGCCTATGCCACTTCCCGTAGTATGTTTTCTTGTGACTTGTGGTTATCATTCACTTTTCTATTTCTTAAAAGAAATCTTCAATGGTCTTATTACTTGCCTACATTTCTCTCGTGTTTTTTGACAGACGGGTAGTCCTAGACATCACAGACAAAACAGGGGTAGAATTAACGGTCATATGTTTACTCAAGGTGGTGTTCCGTCTTTGCCATTTAGGCCTTATTTTCCCCAACCCATTCCAGCAGTTAATTCACCGAAAGACTCGAGCAATCTTCAGGTATGCAAACTCACCTAAAAATATCAAAGGCATGTTTTTTTAAAAAAAAAAAAAAATTGTATCATGACTTGTATTCTTCTTTACTAGTGATAGTTATGAATGTCAAACTATTATTTATTTTGTTTATAGCGTCCGAGTCAGCCCAAGTATGTCCCAAACGGGCGACAAAAAGAGATGAATAACGGATCTGCAGTTCCATCTGGTGGTGCTCATAACAATTCCTCACGACGAGGATTAGATATGTTAAGTAGCATGCTTTCTGCTGCTTCCCCTCGTGACCAAAAACAGATGCTTGGGGAACATCTTTACCCACTAGTCCATAACATCGAGGTAATGCTTGCTTATTTTACACGATCTTAATCAAGCAAAAACTGATCTGTAGTTACTATAGCATTGCCAATCTTTCTGATATAGGGACGATTGCTAATGGGGTAAAATCATATTGGTGGTTTTCAGAATGAACTTGCAGCAAAAATAACAGGAATGCTATTAGAGATGGACAATTCGGAATTGCTACTTTTACTGGAGTCTCCGGACTCATTGGCAGCTAAAGTCGGAGAGGCAGTAAAGGTGCTAAAGCTCACTAAAACCAAAGTAACTTCCAGCAAAGAGGGTCTTCACTCGAATAACTTCTTATCTACTGAGGTTGCTGTTAATTAAGCAGGGAAATTGAACTACAGGAAAATCTCTTTCCGCGGTTGAGGTTAAGGGCAGCCAGTTATGGAGGCTGCCCCATGGAGTTTTAAAAATTTTGGTAGCCAGCATTTTTAGTTCTAAAAACATTCTGGTTTTAGGATTTGAATCTTTTAGTAGTGGTAGCTAGATTTTTTTGAAGTGTTTTTAGGTGAGAGAATTTGCTTATTCTTTTGCTGTTTTGGGGATTTTTGACTTGATTAAAGATTTGATTTTTGATGGTGGATCTTTGATTATTCTAATTCAATCCAGATTCCAGAATATCTAGGGCAATATTTTTATTTAGGCAGATTTTTTTATTCTTTCTAATGGGGTAATTGAGTGTCCCAACTAACCTCAATGAATTCAAACTAAATGATAGTCTTGAGATCATCAATAACTTCACCCAGGTTATCACATGTCAGTCTGGTCTGATTCATTATTCTGTTGAATCCCATTAATTCCTCCCTGCAAGAGGAGAGAAGCTAGTCGTTTCAATGAAAAAACCCTAGAAGCAAATCCTACTGTTTCCATGTTCGGAAGTTTTGACGCGCTCCCTGTAAGTAGTAAAAGCGCCTTCTTCAAAACAACTTTGAATAGAAAGGGTTAAGTTGGCCCGTCTTGGTCTACTAACTTACGTAAGCGCAAATTATATTGTGTGAATCTTATAACTGGACCGAGTATTATTATTATCTCGGTAGATTTACGAAATCTATATAAATTTGGATCGAGAACCTCCACACACAGGTGGCGGCCACCTCTTTCTCTCTCTCTCTCTCTCTCTATATATATATAGACTATAGAGGGAGACGGAGAAACAAGTACGATTGACATAAACACATGAAAATGCTTAATGACTCGCCCGAATGACGACCTAGCACACCATTTGTCCTACATGGCTAATACAAGATGTGAAACGACGATTTTGCTCCTTGCCTTATACTACACGAGGCATCGTATGGTAAGCGGTGAGCTTGGGCAATACATGTATGATCCCTGCATAAACAGATACCACATTGATTGAACATTGACTGAAGGGACACAGGTGCCTTGGACACCCAGCCCTTTCTACAAGTAATTGCAATTTACTACACCCTCTCAACAACTCTTCAAGCTCATCCTCTCTTAAATGCCATCCTTCCCACTAACTATACCCTAACTCTCTCTCTCTCACTCTCTCTGTCCTTCTCTCTTTGTAGACTTGAAAAGAGCTAGTAGTAACTTGATTATCATCACCAAGTGTCAAAAGATGGGGTTGTCAAGAACTTCTTCATGCACATTTCTTGTTGTTGTTGTTTTTGGGGTTCTCTTCTTTATCTCCATGGTAAATGGCCAACTTGTTCCTGGATTTTTCATATTTGGAGACTCTGTTGTTGATGTGGGTAATAACAACAATCTTTATACTCTTGTAAAAGCAAATTTCCCTCCTTATGGTAGAGACTTTGTTACTCATTCTCCAACAGGAAGGTTCTCTAATGGAAAACTTGCCACTGACTTCACAGGTTATATAATCAAAACCCACTTTCTTTATTTGAATTTTTCTTTACAAATTCTCTCTAATCTATAATGGGTCTTCCATATTTGCAGCTGAAAACCTAGGTTTCACTTCTTACCCACCTGCTTATCTCAGCTCAGAAGCCAAAGGAAAAAACCTCTTAATTGGAGCTAACTTTGCCTCTGCTTCCTCTGGTTATTATGCAAGAACAGCACAATTATATGTAAACACCTCTCTTTATCTCTCTCTATCTTCTTTCTCTCTCTCTAGATTTATATGATTATGCATAGTGACATTGTAATTGGTTTTATTTATTGATTTGTAGCGTGCAATTCCATTAAGTCAACAACTAGAGTACTACAAAGATTACCAGAGAAAGGTGTTGAAAATAGCAGGGAAATCCAAAGCTTCAACAATATTTTCAGATTCAATCTATCTTATAAGTGCTGGAAGTAGTGATTTTGTTCAAAATTACTATATTAATCCTTATCTATATAAATCATACACACCTGATCAATACTCAAATCAACTCCTCACATTTCTCTCTGCTTTCATCCAGGTTAATCTCTCTACTTATTTCTACATTAATACTATCATTTAGGTAACAAAAGGGTATTTTTGTCATTTAAAATTAGGCCGGCAATTCGGCAGAGTATTTAAAAATACAAAAATGATAGAAGAAGCTACAAAAGTAGACTTACTTAAAGGACCTAAATAGAATTATATGCATTCAACGGGTCTGAATAAAACCGAATCATTAAACTACCCTTTAGCTCAATTTAAGCTAAGGTTGACTAAACTACAAAAAACGTGGCTTCAGATATCAAATATTTTAACGAGTCGGATCTCATGTCTGAATTGGAAAACATACGTCTCCCATAATTCATAAATATCAGTACGGGTCATGGGCAGTCTGGAAATGGTCTCCCATGAAAGTGAGACAACCCATTTTTTTAGTGAACCTAACGATCTTTCATTTTTATTATCAGAATCTATACGGATTGGGTGCCCGGAGGATCGGAGTGACGTCGCTACCGCCGATGGGGTGTTTGCCTGCAGCAATAACGTTATTTGGTGCAGGAAATAACCAGTGTGTGGATAGGCTAAACCAAGATGCAATCTCATTCAACAACAAATTAAAGAAAACAGTTGATGGTTTACAAAAGAAGAACTCTGGTCTCAAAACTGTCACTTTTGACATCTATCAAACACTCTTTAATCTTGTTACCAAGCCTTCTGATCATGGTAGGTACTCCATGTAAACCAAATAGGAAGCGCCCCTCTTTTTTACTCAGGGTCGCCTAGGGCATTCGGACTAGGCCTAATCTGTGCTAGGCTTGAACAACACGAACTCAGGCCAGTCTGAATGCCTTCAAACTGGCTGACCCATGGGTCTTGGACTGCCCAGTCCGAGACCCATCAAAAGTGCCAAGAAAGGGGTGGACAAAGAGCCAAAAGATGGGGCGCCTTTAGATGCACCCAAACGAATTACGTAATTAGTACAGAAAAACAGATCCTATAATAACGTTATGTTTCATATATATTAACAGGTTTTTTTGAGACAAGAAAGGCATGTTGTGGGTCAGGGACGATTGAGACATCGTTACTTTGTAACGCACGTGCAGCAGGTACGTGCTCAAATGCAACTGGATATGTATTTTGGGATGGATTTCATCCAACTGAAGCTGCAAATAAGGTGTTAGCTGATGATCTTCTTCTCCAAGGCATTTCTCTCATATCCTAAACATACTTCTGGCATACCCTAGTTCATGTTGTTATTGCCTCTTTGTCTCTCCTTGTTTCTAGTAGCTATAATCTACATCAGTTTGTCTGTATTTCGACTAATCTATATGGCTCAGTAAAAACAAATCAGATAAAATAATTTTACTGTGGTCACGGTGAGACTATACTAGTTGTTTAGTATTGAGTTATTAGATCTTTAAGTTAAAATTAGTTTATCTAGGGTTTTGATGGTTCACTTGATGTTTAATATGTACCAAACTGAGTACTTGAGATGGGTTTTCGACATGGCTCAAGAAATTGGAAATATGATAATTGGTTTGTTCAATATTAAATGGTGCCTTTTTATTCATGATATTTAACATAATAGTTTGAACTCTAAAATTGTACTTCAGTTTACACACATGATCTCCTAACACTACAAAATTATATCAAAATCTTCATTTCGGCATTGTAGGTTACTAGGCATAACTCGTGCCGAAGTCTAATTTTAGAGTTATTGTATGACTATCAAAAGCTTGAAATTTTTTTCCTAATCTTCTATCTTTCTTGGGCATGGAAAAAGCTCCAGGGATTGACCCGGGGTTAGACCACTCTACGGAACTCTCTGTGTTTGTCGGTCTCTTTCGTTCTTGCGGCCAGGACCAGTTTCGCTTTGATCTTCTACAACTCACAAGATACGTAAAAAGAAGTGAAAGAATATATAAATGCAATATTATATGGAGACGTATAGTTTTTTTTTAATTGTCAGTGTTCCTCGAACCCTTGACCTCTAAGGTGGAGGGTTAATCTTCTTACTACTCCAACCAAGAGTTGTTGGCGAGACATATAGTTATTGAGGGTGGAGTACAAAAATATAGGAACAATTAAAAAAAAACAATGTGAAGAGGAATTGTTGGATATGTGAGTTAATGCATTAATTTCTAAGAACGTAAATTTTGTTTTGGAAGGATAAATGTAGGATTCATCTATCAACATCACGTATGAGCCTAGTTCTTCGTCAAGTTTTGTAGGCATCAAATTCAGAACCAATTGAATTATATTATTTGTTACATGACTCTCTTGGTTCATGTTGGACTATTTTCACACTAAAAACTTATCTTCATAACTCTAATAAAATTCTTCTAATGAAGATAAAATTGTAATAAATAATCTTAATATTTTTCCTAATTGAATTGTTGTGTAAAGAAGCAAAAATTAGAATACTCCGTTTCCAACGAAAGGATGAGTCTGATTTCCCTTCAGAAACAAAACAAAATAATCCACTTTGGGGCTCCTAAGGAGACATCATTAACCTATTTATACACCGTATAAGATAAAAAAACATTATATTCATCATTGTCAAATTTCATTATTAGATTATTAAATTGTAACTATATCATTTTAGATTTGCAACAATAATTTCTCTCATTTCTCACCGTAAATGGGATAAACCCACTTCCAAGCAAATAATGAAATCCAATACAATGCCAGCAATACTTCTCAGTAAATCAGATTAGAAGTAGAAAGGGACCAGATGTTTTACCTACCATTAGTATGAACTTAACTCTGGAAACCAATCATAATCAAATGTTTAAGAACAATTACATAATTATTGATGAAACAAATTCAGATCTAAGAAATACTCGCCATGGCAAGTGAAAAATGATTGAAGTTCAAGAGGGATAAAGTATTTACTTGATTCCAAGATAGTACCTTGATAGAGTGACCATGTGGTTACTATGTTTTTGGTTTTTATTGTTTTATGTTTCGACGACTTCATCTTCTTGTGTTACTGTAAAAAGGATTTTTGTATGTAGGTTTTCGTGTTTCGACGACTTCATCTTCTTTTGTTACTGTAAAAAGAATTTTTGTAAATAAAGTTTTTGTATCAGAGTAAGAAATGAAAATTTGAATTCCTTCTCATAATTAAGGGGCGGGCCCTGATTCAATGTAAATTAAGAATTTGTTTCTCCTTCGTCTTCTTTATAAAAAAACAAATAAATTGATAATAGTTTGTCAACTTCATAAAATAAAGGAAGATGACGTGAAAGAGGAGAGAGATGGATGGAAGATGAAGATAAAAGGTAGCAAATATGGGTATTAATAATTGTCCGCTTGCATTTACACTTCAAAATTATTGTTCTTCCAATAAGACTAAATCAAATCCTTTGGTTGATTATCGATCAATTGAATTATGAATGTTTCTTACAAGGTAATCACTAATGTACAAATTGGTTGAGATCATACTTGCTATGAAACTGTCTAACATCAGAAATATTTTACTTTGCCCTCAAAATGGATGTGACTAATGCACAAGCATTTCTATCAACACTGCACGAGATAGCGCAAAAATACAAATAATTAACTAAATGGAATCTAAAAATCTCTTCTATGACAAAATAATACCTTTATAAAGGGCTTTTAGTAATCAACTTTTAACATTTCTTACCAATTTAAAAAAGAGGTAAATACATTTAATAACCGATTCAATAAAATGCTTTCTCCCAAAAATCAATTTTCACACAAATTTTTTTAGTATTGAACGTAATTGTCTGAGGCTACTATTAGATTCTTCATAACAAATGTAGCTATCTACTGAAGCATAACGAATGAATTTATCTATTGCTTGCGACCTTTGCCAAATATTTTAATAGATATCTCTGCTTCTTCATCCAAATTTGTCTTAGCTTTAGTAAGTTTGGGATAAGTTATCCATAACCTAAAATTCAATGAAAGTTATAGGTCGAAAATAATCAAATAAAAATTTAAACTAATTGATCGGTATTAGAGTACACCAAGATTAAATGTAAAACTTCCAACTTGTTTTCCGGGGTGGTTTTTTGAGAAACCAAGGCTCTTTTTTGTTGTCTTAACAATCCATTAAGGTTCATCTCTACTTAAAAAACAAAGTAATGCTATCACTAATAGTATCTCCAACCACTTTTTTTTATAGGTCGAAAATAATCAAATAAAAATTTAAACTAATTGATCGGTATTAGAGTACACCAAGATTATTAAATGCAAAACTTCCAACTTGTTTTCCGGGGTGGTTTTTTTAGAAACCAAGGCTCCTTTTTGTTGTCTTAACAATCCTTTAAGATTCATCTCTACTTAAACAATAAATTAGTAATTGTATCACTAATAGTATCTCCAACCACTTCTTTTGGGAAGCTGGAAAAACGAAACCTTGTAGTTCAATCCATTTCAGTTTCATTTTAGTTGAAATTTATCATAATTCTAACACCAAATAGATCCAACATGTTGTAATTTTTTGGAATAGATCAAGAAACTGCTGTAAGAAACTTCGGTTATTGAAACATTCATTTTCTACAATAAATTCATAAACCACAACTCAAAATTTTGACTTCAAACTCAAATAGTCTTCATTACTATGTTTACATAAGAGTGATTAAATTCATATTATTGGAATATCTGATGGCAGTTGCTATACTTAGTGAGAGACTGAAAATTACCAGGACGAAAGATCTCACCTTATATTGACTTGATATGCTAAATTGAAATCCTAAAATGTTACGTATAAAGAAAACTCCAAGTATGCTTTATCTGTCGATACTGCGACTAACGTCTCCAGCTAGCTACATTTGAACAAATAGGAATACTTTATATCAAACACATTGTGAGGTTTCGTAGTGAGCAAAAATAGTTTGAGTGATTTTCATTAATCCAAATATGAGAATACAATCAGTATTTATACTGTTTAGTTAGAGAGAAAAGAAGTTAGTTAATCCTAACAAACTTGTCTTACGAAAAGACTAATCTACCCTTAGTATATAGGCACCTCTCCTCTTCTTTATTCAAACACTCTTTTATTCTTACACCATAAGAACACCATCTTCCCTAATACTCCCCCTCAATCTGAGCAAGAGACAAGATGCATCAGATTGGATAAGAGCCGAGAGAAGAGAGGATTGGAGAGTCCCTTGGTGAATACATCTGCTAGCTGCTAAGAAGTAGAAACAAACGAGATTGAAAGAACCCCAGATGACACCAATTCACGAACAAAATGATAGTCAATCTCGACATGTTTGGTTCTTGAGTGAAACACTGGATTCATAGCCAAATGATGTGCTCCCATATTGTCACAATGTAGCACAAAAGGATGATCAATAGGAAATCCCAACTCCTCCATAATATAAAAGATCCATAACAATTCAGATGTAGCATTAGCCATGGCCTTATACTCTGCCTCTGTGCTGGACCTAGCAACAGTAGGTTGCTTCTTAGAAGACCAAGCAACCAATGTGGAACCAAGGAACACACCATAGCCAGTAGTTGATCTCCTTGAGTCAGGACACCCTGCCCAATCAGAATCACTAAAAGCAGTAAGAGAAGTGAGATCTCCTGGTACAATTGAAATCCCTGAGCCAAGAGTTCCCTTAAGATATCTAAGAATCCTCTTCACCAACTGAAAATGAGAGGTCCTTGGTGCAGACATAAACTGAGCAGCATAGTTGACCCCAAATGCAATGTCAGGCCTGGTCATTGTTAAGTATTGGAGACCTCCAACTAAACTCCTATAAGGAAGAGGATCAGAGAGTAAGTCACCATCATTAGCCAAGAGCCTCTTGCCAAAAGGAACAGGAGTGGATAGAGGTTTGCTCTCAAGTAAACCAGCCTTTTGAAGCAACTCAAGAGTATATTTGGTTTGGGTTAAGAGCAGAGAAGTGGTTGAAGATGCTTGAACCTCAATGCCCAAAAAATAATGTAAAGGACCAAGATCCTTCATAGCAAATTCCAATTGAAGCTGAGCAATCAATATTTGAAGAAGATCAGAGGAAGACCCAGTCAATATGATATCATCCACATATAGTAATAACACCATAGTGTCATTGGCAACAGTATACACAAACATTGAATGATCAGTGGAGCTTTTCTGAAAACCATAATCTAAGAGGAAGCCAGCAAATCTCTGAAACCAGGCTCTTGGGGCCTGTTTCAGACCATAGAGACTCTTATGAAGCAAACACACTGAATCTTTATGAGAAGGATCAATAAACCCAGGTGGTTGTTTCATATAAACCACTTCATCAAGATGACCACGAAGGAAGGCATTAGATACATCTAATTGCCTTATTTCCCAAGAATTAGAAACAGCCACAGTAAGCACAGCTCTAATGGTAGTGGATTTAACCACTGGACTAAAAGTTTCATTGTAATCCAACCCATCAATTTGATTAAAGCCCTTAGCTACTAACCTGGCTTTATACCTCTCAATGCTGCCATCAGAGTGTAATTTTGTTTTAAAAACCCACTCACACCCTAAAACATTCATAGAAGGAGAGAAAGGAACAAGCGACCAAGTCTAATTTTGGTGGAGAGCATCAATTTCATCTTGCATAGCTTGACACCACTCTTTTGACTTGGATGCTTGAGTATAAGAGGTAGGATCAGGAGTATGGTCCAAGAGAGTTACATATGCCTCAGAAATAGGATGGCAAATGGTATAATGTGTAACAAAGTCAGACAACTGCTTGGGCCTATGAACACCTGCTCTGGCTCTAGTGATCATAGGATGGATAGGTTGCACATCAACAGACTCTGCAGAAGAAATAGGAGAACCACCACTTGAGGTGATATTTGGGTGAACAGGAGATGATAGAGAGTCAGACAATGAAGTATGTGGAATTGAGGTAATTGAAGATGATATAGGAAGCACCACTTGAGTAGATGGTATAGGAAGCATCACTTGGGTTGGAACAGACTCAAGAGAAGATATAGGCTGAGTATCCAAGAAAGGATAGGACTCTTCATCAAACACTACATGTCTTGAGATATGAAGCTTCCCTGTACTCAAATCCAAACACTTATAACCCTTATGTAGAGAACTTACACCAAGAAAAACACATCTTGCTGATTTTGGACTCAACTTATCATCTCTAGTGGCTCCCAAATGTGGATAACATGCTGAGCCAAACACTTTGAGTGTGAAATAGTCAGGAACCTTTCCATCAAACAAAACCTCATAAGGAGACTTTCCATCCAGAAGTTTAGTAGGTAGTCTATTCAATATATAAGCAACATACTCAAAAGCATCATACCAGAATGTCTTAGGCACAGAAGCCTGAAAACACATGGTGTTACCCATTTCTGTAACTTGTCTATTCTTCCTCTCAGCTCTTCCATTTTGCTGAGGGGTATAAGGACAAGAAACTCTTAGAAAAATACCATTGTCATCCAAATATTTCTTAAACTCTCCTTTAGTTAATTCAAGAGCACCATCACACTGGAAAAACTTCACCTTAGTGGATAAGAGATTCTCATAAGCAGCCTTCAACTTCTTGAAACAACTAAGACTATCACTTCTGAGTTTCATAGGATAGATACATAGAAATCTACTATAATCATCCAAGAACAAAATATAGTATCTAATACCAGTAGAAGTAGCAAGAGGGGCTGGACCCCAAATGTCACAATGAACAAGGTGAAGAGGAGTAGGAGTTATGCTAGATGAGAGTTCAAATGGAAGACATTTACTCTTACCAATTAAACAAGAGTTACAAGAAGATGGTAACTCTTCATCTGTCATATGAATCAAATCACTTTTATGAAGAGAATCAAGTACTCCTTTGGCAGTGTGACCTAATCTTCTATGCCAGAGGGTAGGTGAGGCAGTTAGATTGGCAGACAAAGCCTCTAAGTGTGCACCAGAGAGATTATCAAATTCTATAGGATATAAATCATTGACCATTGGCCCTTGTGTAATGATAAGCTGAGAAAATAAATCCTTAACACTATATCCCCAAGGATAGAATTCAACTGAGCAATTGTTGTCCTTAGTAAACTTAGAAATGGATAGCAAATTCTTTCTAAGATTAGGCACAAGTAAAATATTGTTTAGATCAAAATGATGTGAAGAATGCACAACTTCAGAATGACCTGTTTTCTTAATAGGAATAGTCTTGCCATCACCAACTATAACAGATTCAACTCCATTATAAGGTTTAGAGATAGAGATTACCTTTTCATCATGAGTCATATGGCTAGATGCTCCTGTGTCTGCTATCCAAGAAGATGACACTTTGTTTAATTCAGGAAGAACACCATCTTCAGTAAAAGCAACATTACATTCTTCATGAAGAGAAGAATTATCCTCTATAACTTGTTTACCTTTGTCTGAACTATCAATATGAAGACCAGCAAAATTTTGAGGAGAATCTGTCTCTCTAGCATTTGTATAACGAGAAGGAGCATATCTGAACCGACATTTACTTGCTTTGTGACCCCATTTATGACATATACCACAAGGAATTGACGAAAAATCAAAATTCTCAGCCTTTTGATTATATGTTTGTTGATTATTTTGTGAATTTTGATTTGTACCTGTTTGATGTGATTTGGTTGCTTGATAATCTCTCTGTTTTGATTGATTTTGAGTAGTATGTTGTTGATCTGAGATAGATCTATTGTTTTGGCTAAACTTTTGTTGATTATTTTGCCTTGTATTCTGATTATACCTCTGATTTTTGGATGATTCTCGTTTGACATAATAGGCTTGATCATCTGCCTTTTCATGAGATGATAGCCACTGTTCGTGATGAAGAAGACGAGATCTGAGTTCAGGAAGAGTAATTCGAGACACTCGATTATCTATAGTTACTACAAATGAATCAAATTCTCTGCCTAAACCACCAAGTATGATACGAATCATTTCTTTATCTGAAATTTTATCATTCACAGCTGTTAGTGCATCAGAAAGAGATTTAATCTTTCTCAAATACTCATTCACAGTTGCTGATCCTTTCCTTGCATTTTGAATTTCTCTTCTAAGTAGATCTTGTTTTGCCTCAAATTCCTCAGCATAGATCATATCTAAATACTTCCAGATCTCATGAGAAGTTTTCAATCCTAATACATCAGATGAAATTGACCTAGAAAACGTAGCTTTTAGGCATGATTTAACAAAATTGTCTTGTTTTCGCCAGATCTGATAATTTGGATTCACTATTTCTCTTCCTTCTTCCATAATCAGCATCGATGGAGCTGTGATAGAACCATCTACATATCCTATTAGATCATTACTGATTAGAATGGTTTCAAATTGATCTCTCCAGAGTAAGAAATTAGTTTCATCAAGTTTTTCAGATATGAAATTTGTAATATTCAACGTTTGATGATGATTTTGAGACAGCGATGGAGAAGAAGCAGTATTCGAGCTTGAATCCTCCATTAACGAAAATTGAAAAACCCTAGGGCTCTGATACCATGTGAGATTTCGTAGTGAGCAAAAATAGTTTGAGTGATTTTAATTAATCCAAATATGAGAATACAATCAGTATTTATACTGTTTAGTTAGAGAGAAAAGAAGTTAGTTAATCCTAACAAACTTGTCTTACGAAAAGACTAATCTACCCTTAGTATATAGGCACCTCTCCTCTTCTTTATTCAAACACTCTTATTCTTACACCATAAGAACACCATCTTCCCTAATACACATAGTTATTTCAAATGAAGGTAGAATAATATGTAATTAATTTGCTATAAAAAATGAAGAGATACACACGACTATGAGACAACTTTTGAAACTACTTCTTTCATCTTCTTCTTCTTTCTTCTTCATTTATACTTATTTCTATCTCTAAAACTACAGTCCGCCTATTCTTATTCTCTCATTTTGAGGCCTTTCACATCATTGGTTTCTTTTGCTTTATAGGAAAGTTTCAGTCAATGAAAGTGGTGTAATAGGAAAATTAGTGGAGGAATAAGAAAAAAGATAGATGGTAAAACTATTTTAATAGAAGGGAGAGAAAGTAAGGGAATGTGGATGAGTACGGGAATGGGAAGATTAATAGGTTCATTAACTATAATACATATCATATGCATCTAAGAATAATTGCCTCCACCTATTTAATCTTTTCTCTTAAAGATATAGATTGAGGTGGGATGGTGGAGAACATTGGATGTTAAGGGACATGGTGAGTCATCCTTGTGAGCATCGACTTTGTCCCAGTAAGCATGAAATTCATCTAATTAATCATGGAAACGCATTTATCTTGTCTTAGTCAATTTGCATTCATCACAAGAAGTGTAACTATCCCCTTTTTTCTGGGAGATCTTCTCCTCGTCGGAAGTTACTACAAGGAAGTAGCCGATCGGCAAAAAGTTATTCACCAGGTACAAAGATAAAAAATAATGGATGAGGATTACGAAACAATGGTGGCTTTGATGGGTTCACTTATGGGGAAGAAAGATGAGAATTTGTTGAAGTTATCAAACAATGATGCGAGATCAGAAGATGAAGGAAGGAAAAACCTAGCGATTAAGCTAATCTCGGGGAAAAGTATGAACTTAAATACACTAAAGGAAAAATTATTGAGTGCGTGGAAACCTATTGGTAAACTCTGGTTGAAAGAATTCTATGAAAACTCTTATATTGCTAGTTTTGAATTAACCACTGATAGAGAAAAAGCAGAGGATGGATCACCTTGGTATATCCAAGATGAGTTACTCATATGGGAAAGATGTGAAAAGAATAAGTTACCAACTGATTATGTGTTCAACAAGATTGAATTTAATGTCCAAATACATGGTTTACCAATTGAGTATCTTACAGAAGATACAGTAACAAAAATTGGCAATATGATCGGACAAACAAAAGCTATTCAAGACGGTGAAGCTAATAAATGGGGCAAGTATGCCCGAATAAAGGTGTGCTTAGATACTACGAAAGCTTTGAAAACTGAGGTATTGATTGAATTACCAGATAAACGGCAAAGCACATTACAAGTTAAGTATGAAAAGTTAACCAAATGCTGCTATTTTTGTGGAAAGTTGGGACACTTGATGGCCGACTGTGCTACGAGGGCGGAGATTCGTGAAGCTATTTCTGACAAGTGGTCTGTGGAAACACAAGAAAAAGCAAAGAAATTATTGCTTCCAAGATTTAGTAACGCTATGAAAGCGGATTTCAAAAGGTATGTCAAAAGTGAAGCTCGAACAAAGAACATCGGAGAAGAAGAGTCCAGCCGGAATCCGACCAGAAAAATCTACGAAAATCCAAGACTTTCTCAAAGCGAATCGACGGAATCAAGTAAAGTTAGGCAACTGCCAAATACTGAACAAAATAATTCCCATAATAGTGAGAATTAAATATCGAAAGGGGCAGGTTATGGCAACAGGAATCTGGTAAATTTCCAAACCACTATTGATAAAGATGGCAAACAATATCTTAGTATCTCCAAAGTTACCAATTCAAAAGGTATTCCAAGTCAGGAGGGTTGGATAGAAGAAGTGGACCAACTGAAGATACATACACCTATGGAAGTGGAAGTGGGCCAACATAATGCATTGACCATGCCTACTGAGGATACAATTCAAGAGACAGTTCCTATTAAAACTCAGGCTATAGTCAATTCCATACTAAGTGAAAATATATCTTCTAAGGAGGAGGACCCAAGAAAGAACAAGATTCATGTTGAAGTGAAGAGTTGGCAGGAGCATAGTGGGATGAAGGATAATAGGGAGACAATGAACTTGAATGACAAAGTAGAGATAGTTAATGAAGAGAATGATATGCACAAGGCTGCCAAAAATTCCGATCGAATAATACACAGCCCCAGTCGCGGGTCTTGGAGGAAGCAAGCTAGAATGGTGAACAAAGTTAAGAAATCTCAAGACTTAGTAAGTCCAAAGAGTACAAAGCGGAGTCGAGCAATGAAATTAATCGATGAAGAGATAGTCGAACAAGTAGGTAAAAAAAGAAAATTTGATATTGAACGTGTAGACGATACCAGGGTGATGGCGGCCAGCTCCTTAAGGCCGCTCCCTCAATGATTGTACAAAGTTGGAATTGTCGGGGAGTGGGGAATGACCCGACAATTCTGTCCTTGAATACATTCCTCCGGGCAGTAAAACCTTCAATTGTTTTTATGTCTGAAACTAAGTTATCACAAACTTCTTCGAATACTTGGATTCAAAAATTGATTTATAAGAACTATTTTATTGTACCGGCAATTGGGTTGAGTGGAGGACTATGGCTTTTATGGGATGATGATGTGAGTCTAGACATTGTCTCTTCTTCATCAAATCATATACACTCGAGAATAAAGGAGATAGGGCAATTACAGAATTGGAGCTTACTTTCAGTTTATGGGCCTCCACGTATGAATGATAGAGGAGCTTTTTGGGATTTTATGAGAAATTTCAGTTTTAATATACAGGAACCGTGGTGTGCGATGGGGGACTTCAATGCTATTACCACTAATTCAGAAAAATGGGGCGGATCCGGACTAAACAGTAAAGCGGCAGAACAATTCAAAAACATGATTACAGATTGTAATCTTATTGATTTAGGATACTCCGGTCCTGCTTATACTTGGGCAAATGGTCGAGGAATCCAACATCATATACGAGAAAGGTTATATAGAGTTCTTGCAAACCCTGAATGGAGGCTTCGATTTCCAAACTCGATAGTTAAACACTTGCCGAGGTTTAATAGCGATCATGCACCTATTATAATGAACACTTCGAAACAGAAAACTCATGGAAATATTCCTTTCCGTTTTGAAGCTCATTGGACTCTTCATGCTGAGTTTGACAATGAAGTGAAAGAAAGTTGGGGTCTGACTAATGGGAGATTTGTTCAGAAACTACCTCAATTGGCAAAGAAATTAAAGGGATGGAGCAAAGTCAGGGTAGGACAACTATTTTCTCAAATCAAACAAGCTGAAAAAGATCTCCTCGAACTACAAAATCGGTCACCCTCGTCGGTCTCTTTAGAGGAGGAAAAAAGAGCTACAGTGAAGTTGGAACATTTAAGAAGAATGGAGGAGGCCTTTTGGAAGCAGAGAGCAAAGAAATATTGGTCTCAGGATCACGATCGTAATACCAAATTTTTCCACCTCTCGGTTCTTAACAGAAGGAGGAAAAATAATATTCTTGCTATCAAATTAGCCGATCAGAGCTGGTCTGCAGACCCGATTAAAATTTCTAATGAGTTCATTGATCATTTTTACAGGGCATCCAGGTCAGAACAAACAGACGACTTCCCCGAGGCTCTTGAACTCACAAACTGTCCACTATTAGCTACAGAGAACCTTATGCTTAGTGCGCCACCATCGAAAGAGGAGATTTGGAACATACTTAAAGAGATGAAATCTTCAAAAGCGCCTGGACCTGACGGTTTTCCAACTCTATTTTACAAGAAGTGTTGGTCGATTATTGGTGACGAAGCTACTAGCCAAATCAGGAACATCTTTATATCAGGTCAATTACCAGGTAATCTAAACCACACGTTCATCGCATTAATTCTAAAAGTGAAGGCACCTGAAAGACCAGAGGAGTTCAGACCAATTGCTCTATGTAATGTATTGTATCGTGTTGTTACAAAGATACTAACACACAGGTTCAGACCACTTATAGGGCAACTTATTTCTCAAGTACAAAATGCATTTGTACCCGGACGTCAGATCGCTGACAATATTATTGTGGCCCAAGAAATGTTTCACTCTATTGCGCAGACCTCAGCGAAAGATGGCTATTTTGCTTTGAAAGTTGATATGGCGAAGGCATACGATAGGGTGGAATGGAAATTTATGAGTGTGGTTCTTACACGATATGGTATTATTGGAAATACACATCTACTCATCATGAATTGTGTCTCGACGGCATCTTTTTCGATATTATTGAATGGGCGCCCAAAAGGCTACTTCTTCAGTGAAAGAGGGCTAAGACAAGGTTGTCCACTTAGCCCGTACTTATTTATTCTATGCTCGGAAACTCTCACAAAATTGGTGGCACAAGCAGAGAAAGATGGGTTGTATAATGGAATTAAAGTTAACAGATATGCTCCGTGTATTAGCCACCTTATGTTCGCTGATGACTTGTTCTTTTTCGGGAAAGCTAGTGAGACCAATGTATCAAAATTAAAAGACATCCTAGATATGTATGCTCAATGCTCAGGGCAACTTATCAACTTCCAGAAATCATCAATTCAATTTAGTGCTAACTGTGAAGATGATAGAAGGGAATTTATCTTGAATAGGCTTGAAGTTAATGAGATGAAAAGCGATGAAATATACTTGGGTAACTACTTATTGAAACCAAAGCATAAAGTATCTTTGTATGATTTTATAGTACAAAAAATTGAAAAAAAAAACTAATGGGGTGGAAAAGAAGTACTTTATCTCATGCGGGAAGAACTACGCTTCTAAAGAGTGAACTATCGTCGATTCCCATTTATTTTTTATCGACAAATATTGCACCTAAAGGAGTTGTTGATAAAATTGAAAGGGTTCAGCGAAACTTTTGGTGGGGGCATAATACGGAAAAACCCAAGATGCATTACTTGAATTGGAGAAAGCTACAAGCTAGTCAAAAGAATGGTGGGCTGGGCATTCGAAATATGGGTACAATGAATAAAGCTATGGTGGGAAAGTTAATATGGAGATTCATTTCGGAACCGGAGGCGTTGTGGGTACAATTATTAAGGGCCAAATACCTAAAAAACAAGGATTTCTGGAAACATGAACAAAAAGCAACAAGTACATTAATCTGGAGGAGTATGATGGAGATGAGAGGTATTATGAAAGATGGAATGTGTTACTCGGTTGGTAATGGAGAAACTGTTCGAATTTGGGACGACCCATGGGTTCCAACCCTCCGAGGTTTTAAACCGGGAACTAAGAAAGATGACACCGATGTAAAAAACCTATTTCGGGTGTGTGACCTATTTGACATCGATGGAGGGTGGAACAAGAATATTATTGAAGCTACTTTTGATTCGATATCAGTGCAATATTGCAAATCCCATTGATAGGCAGAAATATAGATGATAAACTAATTTGGACATTCACAGTAAAGGGGGAGTTCACATCTAAATCACTCTATCAGCCTTTAGAAAAAGAAAAGCCGTCTTCTTCGCAAAACATGGAGCTGCCTAATGGGATGACTTGGCGCCAAATATGGACGAAGGTGGAACTCGTTCCGCGTGTGAAGATGTTTATATGGAGGATACTCCAAAATGCATTACCTACTAAGAAGCGTGCACTTCGATTCAATTCACAAGTTTCAAAATTGTGCTCTGTATGTTTGAATGAAGAAGAAGACATTGACCATCTATTCCGAAGATGCCGACTTGCCAGGGAAACTTGGATGAGTCACCCTCTACAACTAAGATTGGAAGGAGATATTACCTTTCCCACCTTACTGTGTAAGTGGTTTGAAGGTAAAGAAGAGGAAGAGGTGATTGCATTGCGATGTTATGTGGCTTGGTTCATGTGGAAAGCCCGAAACAAATGTGTATTTGATGGAACAAATCCGAGTAGTCAAGTCATAATCAAAGATGCTACGACTATGATGCAAGACTTCTCCGATGCAAGATTAGAATCTCCAATTCAACATGAAACAAGTAATATTAAACTCTCACCAAGTTGGAACCCGCCAGATCGAGAGAATTTGAAAGTGAATTTTGATGCTGCTTACAAGGACGGAAAGGCAGCATTAGCTGCGGTGTGTAGAAACGCAAAGGGTGAGTTCATAATGGCTCTAACCCAGTCAACTAGAGCTCTTTCGGCTATGGAGGCTGAAGCTAGAGCAGCTCGATTAGCTATAAGGTTAGCCACTGACCTTAATCAGTATGGATGTACCGTGGAAGGTGATGCGTTAGTAGTTGTAAACGCTTGTAGCTCAATTGATGATGAAATGCCTTAGAAGATTCGAGCTCTAGTCGTGGATATCAAGAATGAAAAAGCGAAGCTAACGAATTGTTCTTTTTCTTATTGTACCCGTCAAGCAAACCAAGTCGCGCACTTGTTAGCGCAATCAACTTTTAACTCTAATGAAGAAGTAATGGAGGAGACAATGAATACTCCTCCATGTATTGTAAGTCAGTTGGCCATTGATAAAGCCAACTGTTGTCTTCAATTTGAAAGTTAATAAAATTAATAAAACTAGGCAATAGCCTATTTCCATAAAAAAAAAGTCAATTTGCATTCATTTTGTCCTAGTTATAAAAAAACTCATTATGTTTTGTTATATAGATATATAGCATGGTATTTTCCAACTAACATGCATACTTTTATGTAGTTAAAAACGGAGGGATTGGGCCACAACACTCAAAAAGAAGAGGAAATGAGAGGACAGCACCCGTCACAAAAACATTTTGGGGCAGGTCCAACGGGCTTCTTTTTTTATTGAAATTTTATAAAAGATGTCTCTCCCACAAAACCCGTACAAATTCACATTCTTTCCTTTCTAACGCGACACGTGTATTTCTCACCCTTATCTCTTCTCAGTTTTTATTTTTTCACGTCTTGTGGTTGATAGTGTTGACGTAAAGTCCAAAACTTTGGAGGCCAGGTTCGATTTCCTGAAGAGGTGGAATTCATGGTTATTGAATTTGAGTTATTAAAGGTATGAATAATATAATAAGTTGTCGGTCTTTATGTCTCTTTCATGTTGTTCGGCTTTAGGCCTCTTTCATTATTGATTTAACTCAGGTGGTTATCATGCTTATCACAATATCGTGATGTATCAATGCCTTGTAACAACTAACATAGATCGTAGTCAAATTCTCAAAAAAAAAAAATCTCTCTCTAACTACTTTAGCTGCAGATTTTTTTTAAAAGATTTTTAGTGAAAATTTATAGGATATTTTGTTATGTGCAGTACATAATAAAATGTCCTATACATTCTTCCAAAACGTAATTTATTTATTAGAAAACTTATAAGACATTTTGTTATGTACAGTACACATATAAAATATCCTACACATTCCTTCCAAAACGTAAACAATTTTACTGAAAGCTCATAGGACATTTTGTTATGTACACTACATATATAAAATGTCCTACACATTCCTTCCAAAACGTAAGATATTTTACTGAAAAGTTATAGAACATTTTGTTTTTTACAATATATAAGAAAATGTCCTATATATTCTTTCCAAAATGTAAGCTATTTTACTGAAAATTTATAAGACATTTTGGTATGTACAGTACGTAATAAAATGTCTCACACATTCATTCCAAAACATAAACTATTTTACTGAATATTTATAAGACAATTTGTTATGTACTGTATACATAAAACGTACATCTTTAGGATTAACTCATGACTAAAGTATGCCGAGAACTACAAGATTTACAGTATATTTTCTTAGTTACTCACCAACATATAATGTATTGTACACAAATTAATGCAATGCGTCTAAGTGTGCAAATGAAACGTATAACATAAACTTTGCACAATCTAGTTTAACTAACTCAAATGCGTGACATTAATTCATGTCATAGGATTCCTAACTGTATAGTTTGTAATGTACTCTACATAAAGGTTGCAACCCTACACTACAAGTCTTCTTTTAACTGGTTTAAAACATTCTAACTGTAAATTGTGTATTGAACCAGACACAAAATGATGCACCCTACAATGCCTACATTACAAACCTTTCCGCTTACCTGGATTACAAAGCATTCTAAGTGAAGATGAGATGTATAACATTAACTTTGGACAACCTGGAATCTAAGCATTCTAACTGTACATATTGGAATGTCCTGACTTGGCTTACATAGCCTTTCCTGACTAGGTTTGCGAAGCATTCTAACTGTACGTGTTATGTATAGTAATAATCAAATGTCCTATACATTCCTTCCAAAAGGTTAACTATTTTAATGAAAAATTATAGGACATTTCGTTATGTACAATATATAATCAAACGTCATGTACTGTACATCTGCTTATGTCCATGGATTTCAAAAGATCGCAAATTTTATTTTTGTGTAGAAAATTTTGTTTATATATAGGAAATTTTATTATGTACTATACATAATCAAATGTCTAGTACTGTACATTACATTTCAAAAAAGAAATCGTTCACCATTTTTAAGGAAGCTAAGTATGATAAACCAGATTCAAAAAATTTCACAGAGTATAAATGAAATATATCTGAATTCATTCACAATTTCAGGGATCTGAAACAATCATTGATTTCATTCACACAACTGTTAATAAGGACACAAAAAGTAACAGATCTTACAAACCTGTTACAAATAAGAGTTATTTTGCAAAAAGGGCAAACATAAGTACCGAGTGATGAGTTTGGGGCATGAAGATGTTATTCTTTTGAGTTTGAGGCATGCACCAACTTTGACTAACTTTATCATCCAAAAAGTAACAACGTCAAATAACAATTAACGTTGGTTAACTCTCCCGTTAGTAAAAAAAAATGAGGTGCCCCAAACAGTAGTTTATTTAACTTTTTATGCCCCAAAAATTAATTTTTCAAATTCAAGTGTCTTTACCACTACTATTGTAATTTTTTGAAGAAATATCCAAAATAAAAATCTAACTACATCTATAAAATATTATTTAAATAAACCTGCATACTCATCATTTCTCTCTGCTGATTGCCACCATTTTTTTTGTCTCCCCTAGCTCCCCCCTCTTTATAAATCTCTCATTCTCTTTTAGTCACTGTTTCAGCGAAGAGAAAATTTCTTTCGTCGAAATACTCCTTCTCAAACGAAGGGAAAGGGTCTCATGTGAAACCCTAAAACTCTTGATGTTAGTCCATAACTCTCTCAGTTTCTCTGTTCTAATTGTTGTGGTGGAGAAGAAGAGTTTCACTTGAAATCTTAAAAGTCTTCATGCAGGTTACCAATAAGGGTACCCTTCCTTTTTTTTGCCAGAACAATGGGAAGATAGAGAGAGACACACTAGTAGGGTACATCTAAGATTTTTCACTTAAAACTTGAATTGTCCTGACACAAAATGTTATTCTCTAATTCAAAGTCGTAAATTTAACATTCTTTTGTAACAACACTGAGCTGCTTAGAATATTGATAGAGATTATGTTTTATCATTAAGATACTTAAATATTTATGAACAAATGAATATTTATCGATGAATTAATTTTTACATTAATTTTTGTGTGTGAATGGATGAATGGATACAATTAAATTTTGTAATCACACTTTTGTGATATATAGGTTCGTACACGAGGGTTATGAATTTATGTGAGTGCGGAGGTTTATGTGAATTGGTCAGTGGATGTAAATAAGTTATTTGGTTTTTAAATTGAATATTTCTCAGAAAATACAAAACTTGTGTTAGGAGCATTTGAATTTAAAAAATTAGCTAGTGTTCACATTTTCAACCAATGCAAGAGTCAACTAACATTAAGGGTTACTAGACGTCATTAGGGGTGGGAAACAGTTCGGGAACCCGGGACACAACCCGATCCGCCCAGACCGTTTAGACCTGCAGACCGACTGCTACCCGAGCCGGGCATACCCGACCCGATGGCTCGGGCTTATAGGGGCGGGATTCAGATAGACCCTCAAATCCGAGTTCTGTCCCGATCTATCCATCCTCCTTTACCAGCCCCGCTACCCGTGTCCGATAGAGAGCCTGATACCCGATTAAACCATCCGCCCGGCTACCTTACTCGCTACCCTACTCAGGATCCGCGTGATTTAGTTTAGATCCAACGGCTGAGATAGGGCGCCTCTTCAAATTAGATCTCAGCCGTTGAATCTAAAAAAGTTGCCCCTTCATCTCCTATAAAACCTGATGAGACATGAAAATGTCCCATCTGAATCTCTTAACTCGGGTTAGTTAGTCCAGTTCGAGCGGTTACTCTGATGATTTGTTTGATTTTCTTTCTCATGTCTCATTTACGGAGTTCGATGCGAAATCATCGTGATAAAGACATACTTGAGGGGCATTTTGGTCATTTTAATGACAAGGGTATTCTGGTAAATATTAGTTCTCATATGAAAGTAGTGTCCAATACGAATCTATCGGCGAAAGCGGAAGTGGAATCGGAGTCCGGATCAGGGAGATAGTCCAAGTCAAAGTTGGAGTCAAAATCATTTGACCAAGTCAGCTAGTTGACACGTGGCGACCAACCATACGGCGAGGGATATGTTTTCGGTACACAGGTGGGTCTGAGTGGGACATTTTTGGGATCTTCTCTAAGCTTTAATCACGTGCACTTCATAGCACGTTACTACGATACATCCTCCGGAAGGTACGATATCTAACGGTTGGTTTTTCTGCGCGCACATGGCATGATATGTGAAGTGAGTCACACGAAATTAACCTGCTACCTACCACACCGTATCACTTCTAATCTGCCAGATTGCAACAGCCCGTTAGTCACTAGATTGTTGGGAATCCTTTTCCTTTTATCATCAACATTCCTTTTCAAAACAAAAGGTAAAACCTAATTTAATATACAGTAGAGTGAGATATATGGAAGGAGGTTTTTGGAGGGATATTCAACTCTTTTAAAAAGGAAAGAAGACAAACAAAGATGAAGGAGAGATAACTGGATATTTAAAGGAAAGAAGACAAACAAAGATGAAGGAGAGATAACTGGATATTTAATTTCAGAGATAGCTTAATTTCTTTTTGTTGTGATTCAATGTTTAAATTGCTTGTAGTTTGATAAATTGATTTTCTTTTCATTGTTTATACTTTTAAATTTGATATATCATGCTTAGGTTAGATTCTTTGATGATATATGCTTATTGATTGATAGACAATAGTTTAGATATTTATTTTTCAAAACAAGACAATTACAATTTTATGATCGAAGAACCGATTTTATCGAAAACATCTTCCGAAATTCGGATAGTTTATTATCTAGAATTTTGAGTTATATAAAAAAAAAGAATTAGTTAGTTAACTATTTGTGCTAAAGGTGATTTTATGTGTGGATTCTAAAATCCTAGGTTTCTCCCCCATTTGATTTAGTTTCTCGTTATTTGTTTTAGTATTTTATTAGTTAATCACCAAAACCAATTTCAAAACAAAAATCGTGTTACTTCTAAGTTTTAGAATAGGTTTGATTAGTCCCTGAGGATCGACCCGGTCTTACCGGATATTATCACTTGACGCCCGTATACTTGCGGGTAAAGACCTTTTAGGGTAACCTTTTAGGCCCATCAAAACCCTCCCCCAAAACAGAAACCCTAAAAGCTAACCCGCCCCTCTCTCTCTCTCTCTGCCTCTTTCTCTCTTCCCGCCTCTCTCTCTCTAACTCAAACATAAACCACAATGAACTAACCCTAAAACCTTAACCACTTAAACTAAACACTCATCTCATCATTTAATTTATTATCCTACAGTCTATTTTCTCATGTGGGTTACGAGTAAAGACGAATATGGTTGATAAATTTATTTCTCCGATCTGCTTCTATTGTTATACTTCTTCATGTGGGTTACGAGTAAAGACGATAAAAGATGACGTTGGGTACTTGGGTATATGTCGATGATCTAACGATGAAATGATGCGGTTAAGCCTTTCAACTCATCTTAGAAATTAGTTAAAAATATTTATATCATGTAGTGTTAATCTTTTACTTTACTGTAATCTTCTTTATTTTATTTTTATGATTTGTTATTATAAAGATTTAGGTCTAATAAATCAGATATGTAATAGGGTAGGTGATAGTCTAGGGTTTAATCTCTTTTTGAATGTATAAATTTGTTATTAGATTTGTTATTATGAAGATTTATGGTTTAATCTAGGGTTTAATAAATCAGATTTGTTAGTATGGAAATTAGGGTTTAATATCTTTTTGAATCTTTTGATAGTCTAGGTTTCCCTAAATTTGTAATTTAGGGTTTCATTTGGACCCTATGATAATCTAGGGTTTCATAAATAAGTTATTTAGTTATTTTTATTTTTCTTAAAATAAGCAAATTACCCGAGCCCATCCGGCCCGAGTCCGGTGGATCCCGCTCGGGCAGGCGGGCTCGGACGGGCTAGGGCTCTAATACGGTGACTTCTGCCCGGCCTGATCCTCCCGGCAACTAGACGCGGGCTGGGCATACTCGTGCCCGTCCGAACCCGCCTGATTCCCACCCCTAGACGTCGTTACTCTTTGGATGATAAAGTTTATCAAAGTTAGTTCTTGCCCCAAACTCAAAAAAGAACATATTCATGTCTCAAACTCATCACTTGATACTTATGGTTGCCCCTTTCACAAAATAGCTCTACAAATGAACCTAAGATTGACCACATATAGTAGATCAAATTAACTGAGATCTTCGACCTGGTTTAAAAATACCAGATTTCTTGTTATTCAATTAAATTTTTAAGAAACCCTAGATCTTGAGTTCATGATCCATTAATCTAGAAAAATCGCAAATTTCGTTCAGAGAACACTTAACAAGAACCTAACCATACAAATCCAATCATGAATCATCAACGATCCTTGATCTTAACCATATGAAACCGATCTTGTTAACAATCAACTCCATCAGATTCTATTCTCTGTAAAATCATTGATTGTTAGCGATCTCCACAACATTTTATCTTCTTAATGTACTGATCCCCGTATCTTCTGATCTTTGTTCTTGGAAGAAATGAAAACTGATCTGATTGTGAGTGAGTTTGAACGAGAGAAAAATGGTCATGATGAGTCTCTCTTCGAGAGAAAAAGATATAAAGAGAAGGAAAAGGAAATGCAATTTTCATTGAGCGACGAAGAGCTGAAAGGTTTTTTTAAAGGAAAATAAAAGAGATGAAAAATTGTTAGAGAGAGGCAGAAAAAGTTTCATATTTAGCTGACATTTGATTAAGAAGGGTACTTAGGGTATTAAACAAATAAGATACAATTTCCTTTGTGCTTTTCAGTTCTAGGTCCATCAGTTGCTTACCCAGTGGACCTGCAACTCATTTGCATTGTGTCCTGGATCTTATCCTCTTTAGGATTCTCCTTTTTGGACGCCAAACCAATTTTTGGTTAAATATGGGCCATGACATTTAGTCTAGAACTGTTTAAAGATGAAAAGAAAATCCAATGCCTTTGAGTTGTTTAGTCTATTAAGAATAAAATTACAAAACTTCCTTTCTTTTGTATTATTCTTGTTGTTTATTTTCACGAATCTATCTTAACATTTTTCACCGTTTTCTAACTGTTTTTCTTTTCAATATCCAATTTTTTTGCCTTTTTTTTTCCTGTGTTTCGTATAGTTTTTTTTTTCCGTTGTCCTTTTAAGATAATATTACCATACTATGTTTTTCAGAAAAATATTATGATGGCCAAATTATTTCTGGAACATTTTTCTCCTTCAGACAGATATACGAACTACAGTTTGTCGCTGACCTACCACTTATTCCTTAAGAGTCCTATTACAATACATAGACAAGAGAGGAGGAGGAACGAA
Organism: Eschscholzia californica; assembly: GCF_041429995.1. NCBI lineage: Eukaryota > Viridiplantae > Streptophyta > Magnoliopsida > Ranunculales > Papaveraceae > Eschscholzia > Eschscholzia californica. The sequence goes on along the minus strand of NW_028238309.1, from coordinate 43,304,511 downwards.
ATTCCATAGTCTATCCAAGGAATGAAATTTCGGTTTCGATGGAAATTTCGGTCGGTCCAAAAGTGGCAACGTTTCGGTCAGTTTGGAAATCTTACAAATCTATAAAAATGATAAAAATATAGTGAAATTATATATACAACTCTTTAATCATTATAAATGTAAAAAAGATGTTATAAATAGTTGATATAGAGAGCAAACATGAAAAAAATATAGCTGATTTGTTACAAAATCTGTTACTTTTGGGGGTATATACAATTACACAATTAGGTTAGGGGTAAATTTAGTAATTTGAACTTAAATTGTTACATCAGGGGGTAAATTACTAAGCTTACACATTATATATACTACAAAGTAGGACCCATGAAAGCTCTATAGGCGCCTCATATTACTGCTATAGGCTCCCTGCATAGCTGAAAGTTTGAAGGGGTTCATTTGTTTATGGGGCGCCTACTGCAATAAATTAGGGCGTCTTAAACACTTCCCAAAATAAACCCTAAATACATTAGGGTTTTTTTTCAGCCGCACGACATTCAGCTTCTTCCTTCTTCTTCGAGCCTACTCTCTTTCTCTCTAGGGTTCTTCCAAAAACCTTAATCTTCTCAAGTTAGAACGAAATTTCTTAGGGTTATATCTGTGAAGATGATAAATAAGCAAATGGAAAAGAAATCAAGAAGAAAAATTGAAGAAATCGACCAAAACAAGAAAAGTAATGATGAAGGTATGTTTATTTATCTAAGTAGATGGAGTTTGTTAGTGTACTATAGAATACTTCGAAACTTCAAGCGAAATTTCGCCAGATTTTGACCGAAAATCTGCACGAAATATATGTAAGTGCTTTTTGTTTCCTTAATCTGAAAAACCGACATATTTCGGCAATTTCGACCGAAATATGTCGATTTTTCATTCCTTGATTATGTCACTATTGTGAATACGTGCCCATTTTATCAATTTGTCTGTTTGAACATTGCCTTGACAATGTATGTGTGAGAATCGTGCTTATGACATCTTCATGATGTATGAATGTCTTATAACGACTAACGTAGATCGTAGTCGAATTCTCAAAAAACAAAAAGACAATGTATGTGCGAAAAGGTGATCCCTATAAATTTGAGAACAAGTCTTCTGATTTTCTTGACACGAGCTTTTGATTTCCATTGGATGGATGTCCTAGCGTTATGGAGGTGACACATAAGGACTTGATTGTCATTTTTTATATGGATAAACTTGTAGTTGTTTTCGAGTTCCCGATTGATACGGCTTAATATTGTCTTGATTTCACTTTATTCTAAAATTCTAGCTCTAAACGTGGCAGTTTTTGACTCGATAAAGTGCTTTTAGTTACTATGCAGTATGCAGAATACAATTGATATTTTTTAAGTCATCAATATTTTTAAACGATGCATCAACATTCAATTTTTAAACCATGTTAACATATGGATTCAGTCTGAGGAAAGTCATATCACTTGGGAGGTGCATACCGGGGAAAATATTAACATTTTGAAAGGCAATTGGATCCCTGGAGTTAACCAGCAAATTCAAAATACAAACAATTCAACCCTGACTAGTGTATCTCAACTCATTAGCAATAACCGGTGGGATGATAACGTTCTTAGACAAAACTTCAACGACACTATCAGTAACCTCATCAAAGCCATTCCTATTCAACCTGAAGGAACTGATAAAATGAAATGGAATCTAACTCAATCAGGAAGGCATTCAGTCCGATCCATGTATCAGCACCTTAGTTCGATTAACCAGTCTCTTCCTTTTGAGGAAGTGAACTGGAATTTTATTTGGTCCATTCCCACCATCCCTCGCATTCAGCTCTTCATATGGAAAATCTGCACTAAAGCACCACCTGTTCGTCAACGGATAGGTAAGTATATTGGTGACAATTTTATTTGTCCTAACTGTATGGAAATTGAATCTATTGAACACACACTATTGTACTGCCCCCTTGTGAAAAACATTTGGTTTCACTTTAATATTATCTCGACTAATATACCTTTTCTTTCTGAATGGATACTTTCGTGACAGAATCCTGGTCAACTTAGTTGGACCGAGGATAATATTCACTTTGTAACTATCTTATGGCATATATAAAATCAGGTGTGATCACTGCTTTCAGCAAACCCTTTACAATGTTAACACTATTTTAGATCTTATTAAAACGTTTCACAGGATTAGTCCTGCTCACTTGAAGACTCCCTCCGCATATGTAACCAGATGGCAACCTGCTTCCCGTCCCTTCATTAAATTAAATGTCGATGCATCTTTTGTAAATGTTGAACAACTTATAGGTACCAGCTTTATTGTACGTGATTCTCACTCCAAATTCATAACTGCTAACGTGAATACTGCTAGAGGCAGAAACAGTGAGGAAAGCGAGGCAATAGTCTTTCTCAACAGTCTTATTTGGGCAAAAAAATATAACCACATGCAGGTCATAATTGAAAGCGACAACACCAACTTGATCAAACACCTTAACAATCCAAGGCATGAAGGGCAATGGCAATCGTTGGTACATATTCGTAGTATAAGAAATATCAAGCGCGAGTTTCAGCAGGTCAAATTTAATTACATCAAGAGTAATGCTAATACTCAGACGGACAAACTCGTTAAATAGGCTAGAAGGAAGGAGAGATCTAAAGTGTAGAGTTGTATTCCCTATTTTCTTTTAAACATGTACTAGGGTATATCCCGTGCCCTAGGGCACGGACACTTATATCAATCATATGTTACAAAATTTATTTTATATTTTACTGAGAGAGAGATTTTTGTTAGTTATTATTTTTTTTGTATTATTTTTTTGTTTCTTTTCTCTTAAATTAGTTATTATTTTATTGAGAGAGAGAGATTTTAATTTCTTTCTTTAACCCTTGAAATTTATTTTGTTTCTTTTTTTTCTTAAATTAGTTATTTTATTTCTAAGAAGGAAAGGATTGTTGTTTTTTAAATAGGTAACTTTATTTCTACGAAGGACTATATTTTAAATTTTGAGAAGGGCTTCTAGACAATATGCATAATTAAATAAGGATGTTTTTCCCTTCTGTTTTATATAATAGATTGTAATGTCACTCTAAATGCTTAGTTCTTAATATATTTATCTTTAATAAAAAAAAAACTAACATACGGATTCTTTGGGAATTCCATTTGCTTATCTTTTTGGAAGTTTTGAGAAATAATTATAAAATTTTTTGAAGGACGATTAAGCTAGAATCTAATAGGAAAATTAACTGGTTGCTGAAAACAACCATCACATCTAACTTTCCCAATAACCTAGAGAACAATGGCAATAGTAATTAATGGTAGAAGAATGTTTATGCGTGGCATCCCCCAATTAAATATCAACTCAAGATAATACTTGCCCCGTAAAAGACGTTATTATGTTGCCGCCATTGTTACATGGCCTCTTCCATCCATCTCTCATCTCCTCCTCTACTCCTCTCGCCTCCCTTTTCTCCTCCACATCGGCGGCGACGGCGAGACTCCCACCACCACAATCCATACACTCCTCCTATTCGGCAAACATCTACCACCACCATTACTTCTCTTCTTTCTCTCACTAAACCCCCTTCTTCTACCGTTCAAATTCCTCTCAAACTAAAAATTCCAATCTCTACCCAACAACAATCACATCCCAATTCCCCTTCTGAACCTCTTCAGAATCTACTTTCTCCAACCGGAGAAAACTGTGAATCCCTCTCCTCTCACTTCAATCATCTTCTCCGTCTTGCTGTTCATCGCCATGACTTCAACCTCGCTAAAGCTATTCATGCTTCAATTCTCAAGCTTGAAGATGAAGAAGAAGAAGACGTTAACCTCCTCAACACTCTCATCTCTTCTTACATTAAGCTGGGTCAAATTGTTTATGCCCATAATTTATTTTCTACCTTATCATCTCCTGATGTGGTTTCTTATACCTCCATGATTTCTGCTTTGGCTAAGACTAACCGTTTACCCAAAGCCATGAAACTTTTCTTCTTGATGAGAAGTTCAGGTATAATCCCAAATTCATTTACTTTTGTTGCAATCTTAACTGTTTGTAATATATTGTTAAATTCAGATTTGGGTTCTCAAATTCATTCTCTGGCAATAAAGATGGGTTATTGTTCTTTCGTTTACGTTTCAAATGCACTCATGGGTTGGTACCTGAAATTGGGTGCCCTTAATCGCGCAATGCAGTTGTTTGAGGAAATGCCTCAACGAGATTTAACTTCATGGAATACTATTATATCAGCTCTAATAAAGGATTCACAATACTATAAAGCTTTTGCGCTATTTCGTGAGATGCAAAATATAGATAAGTTTAAAGTTGATTATTTTACGGTTTCGAGTCTTTTGACTGCCTCCAAGGAGTGTTTTAGAGTAAGGGTAGGCAGAGAAATTCATGCCCATGCTCTTAGAATTGGGCTCGAGTCAGATGTGAGTGTGAATAATGCACTGATTGGGTTCTACACAAATTGTGGTAAGGTACAAAATTTGATTGCTTTGTTTGAGAGAATGCCTGTAAAAGATGTTATAACTTTGACAGGAGTTGTTAGTGGATATATGGAATTTGGATTGGTAGAATCAGCAATTGAAGTTTTCTATAAGATGCCTGTACGGAATTGCATTTCGTATAATGCTCTTTTAGCAGGATTATGTAAGAATGGAGAAGGTTTACGGGCTTTGAAGGTGTTCGAAGGAATGTTGGAGGAAGGAATGGAGTTATCTGATTTCACTGTGAGTAGTATTATTAATGCTTGTGCTGTGACCTCAGAAGTGAAGATTAGCGAACAGGTTCATGGGTTTGTGATTAAATCTGGATGTGGGTCAAATAACTCTTGGATTGAAGCAGCATTGATCGATATGTGTACAAAATGTGGAAGAATGCATGATGCCGAGAAGTTATTTAGCAAGCAGTCTTTTAAACAGAACGACCCAATTTTGTGGACATCAATGATTTGTGGGTTTGCTCGGAATGGACAGCTTAATGAGGCAATGTCGCATTTCTGTTTGATGCAAGCTAACGAACATTTAGTTGTCGACGAGGTAGCATCTACTGCAGCTCTCAGTGTCTGTGGAAGTTTAGGTTTCCATGAAATGGGGAAACAGATTCACTGTTATACTCTAAAATCTGGTTTTGTATCTGATGTTCGTGTTGGGAATTCCATTTTGAGCATGTATTCAAAATGTGGAAATATGGAAGATGCACTTAAGTTTTTCTCTCTCATGCCCGAACATGATATTGTTTCATGGAATGGTTTGATCACTAGTCATCTTCTTCACAGACAAGGAGACAGAGCATTGGATGTTTGGTCGAAAATGAAGAAGCTTGGTGTAAAGCCAGATTCTATCACCTTAATGTTGACCATTTCAGCTTATAAATATACCGACTCAAACTCCTTGGATTCATGTCAAAGCTTGTTTCGATCCATGAAAGCTCTGTATGGCATTGAACCGACTTCGGAACACTATGCTTCCATGATTAGTGTTTTGGGTTACTGGGATTGCTTTCAGGAAGCAGAAGAAATGATCAATAACATGAGTTTCGAACCTGATGTTTTGATATGGCGTGCACTACTTGATAGTTGTAGATTGAGATCGAATACTAAACTTGGAAGATTAGCTGCAAAGAATCTTCTCTCTGTAGAGCCAAAAGACACAGCTTCATATATACTTGTTTCGAATTTGTATTCTGCTTCTGGGAGATGGCATTGCTCTGAAAAGACTAGGAATGAGATGAGACAGAAAGGGTTGAAGAAGAACCCAGCTCAAAGTTGGATCATTCATCAAAATAAGATCCATTCTTTTTTCGCGAGAGATAAATCTCATCCGAATACCAAAGATATCTATAGTGGTTTAGATATACTGATCTTGGAATGCATTAAAGTCGGTTATGTCCCCGATACAAGCTTTGTTCTTCATGAAGTAGAGGAGAATCAGAAGAAGGATTTCTTGTTTTATCACAGTGCAAAAATAGCAGTTACTCATGGAATTCTAATGACTAAACCTGGAAAGCCAGTAAGGGTTGTGAAGAACATTCATCTCTGTGGGGATTGTCATACATTTTTGAAGCATGTTTCAACTGTTACAGGAAGACAGATTTCTCTCAGAGATGCCTCTGGTTTTCATTGTTTTAGAAATGGTGAATGTTCGTGCAGAGATTACTGGTGATTGGAATTTAGACTTAAAAGTTAAGCTCTGGGGTTTTATACTTGAAACCCCATCATTTCAGTAGCTTAAATCTCACTCTCACCATCTTCAAAGTTTTGGGACTTTGTACTTTTCATGGTTGAGTATATATGTAGTTGTAACATAATCAATATCTAAAATGGCTTATTTAGTTATGCAAACTAATGGGTTTTGACTCTTTTGAGTAATTATGAATGGATGAAGCCATGATTCTTCTTTTTTGAATTGTCTGTCTTTTAACCATTTTGGGAAGAGTTACTATATAATGGTTTAAAGAAGGACATAATTGCTGCGTTTTTTTTTGTTGAAAGGAAATACATTAACATTAAGAGTCTATTACAATATCCCAAGTACAAAAACAAAATTACAATACATAAAGAAGTAAAACAAAATATCAGAGCTGAAGAAGTGCAGAAAAGAACTTCGCTTTGTATAGCAGTCTTCATTCAGTGAGTTGCGAGGTTGACATCTCTTCTTAAGCATGAAATAAACTTTGACCTTGAGAGTCCATCTAGTTGTATTAAAGATAAAACCCTTACCTAACTTCTTGTAACACTTAACATGGATTAAACATACACCCATAGTTTCAAAAAGAAACAAAGGTGTCTGCAAGATGGAACCATAGGATGATTCCGGGATATCCCGCCAGTATTTTCCATGTTCAGAGACCATATTTGATCGAATTTTACAAAGTACAAACAGGTCAGACACCTGAAAATTGGGATCCGTTATAGCCCAAGTATAAATATTCCGCTAATCCGACACCTAGAAATTGGTGGGTGGAAATGAAATGCGATTACTAAGAATTGCATTCTGAATATTGTTTGATAGGCGGGATGCCTAAAAGTTAAATAAAGTGTCCCTAAAAGTTAAATAACGTATCGTTAACCAATTGTATACAGATAAACTTTATCTTTGTCATTCTTATTTCAGGCTGAAATGGAAAGTTAAATAAGGTATTGCCATTACTAATAAAGCAATTGTTTTTTTTTATGAAAAGAGGCTTCAGCCTATTATTCATTAAGAATGAAAGAAGTAACGTGAAAACTATCAACCAAGATAGATTCACTGATGCATGTAGGTGGTACTTGGCCTAGCCAAGTGTTTACAACTCGGTTATCAAATGCATATTTAACGAGATAATGAGCCACAAAATTGGTTTCTCTTTGCGTAAATTTGAACCTGAATTCTTCGAAATTGTGTAGACGATAAAAAATTTCTGCGACGGTGCTTCTAATTCTCCACGGTGATTCTTCAATTGGTGAGGTGCAAGCTTTGATAACTAATAAAGCAAGTTAGAACTTTCACATAAAGGTTAAACTTTTCTCATGTTAGGTAGGGCAATGATAGAAACAAAGTTATGTAACTTAACAAGAACTTCATTTCGACTTAGTTTTTAATACACGGAAGCAGAAAATGTCATCAAGAGGGGAATCACAAACCCATAAGTAAGTGGGTTTGTTCTTTTTTTCCTCGAATCGTTAACCAAATAATTTATGGACAAATTTGATATATGTCCATCTTATTCTGACTAAAGGAAACAGTACAATACAGTTGCTGTTCTGGAAAAACAAAATTCCTAAATACAAAATTTTGAGGTTGAAAAAAAAGTTTGTGCCGCCAAACCCCCCACAACCGCTTCTTCACGTACGCATCAAGAGTTGTCGACAAACTGCCATTGCCGACGACTTTTAAAAGAAATTCATATTTTCTTTTTCCTCTTCTCATCCCATCACCACCATTATCTCTCTCCTAATCTCTCTCCATCCCCCATCTTCTCCCTCTCTCCCATTCCTTTCCTTGTCTCATTCTCCCTCTTTCTATTTTGTCAAAGGGTCTCCTTCATTGGAACTCTTGCTTGGTTAAGCCATAACGCAATCTAGTTTGAGGGAAATCCCTCAACCACACGCGCGCAGGTTTCGGCGAAGAGGACTTTCTCCTTCAATGTCTCCTTTGTCGGAACAGAGAGGAAAAGAGAAAGACAAAGAGAAAGAGATATTTTGTTTCTCCAAATGTCGTGGGTTTGGGCCTTCTACATATTCTCTGAGTCATTTAGACTTTGGTCAATTAGATTTAATTCAAGGGGAACCATGTTTTGAGCCCAAAAATCAATTTACTTGTTTCTTAGCCCCCTAATCTTCATCTCCCACTTCCGACCACCACCACCAAGGGCAGAACTATTAAGAGGATAATCGTGGAAAACCTTCATTGTTAATGCTTCAAATTTCAGGAACCAATCTTTGCTATTAAAATACAATTGAAGGTTTTTTTTTTGATGAAATATAACCTAGGTTTTACGTAACTAAATAATATTTTGAAAGGTTTTCATGGATTTTATTATATTTTTAGGGTTTGGACAAGTGCATATAATCTTGGGTTTCTGATTTCAAATTCAGAAAATTGGGGGTTTCAACTTCAAAATCAAATAGTAAAATATTATCACTTCATCCTATGTACTGTACTAGGTATAGCCCGTGCCTCCGGCATGGTGAAAGTCCAATTTCAATCTTTTACTGTGATTATCATAGCCTTCAAACAAACTTCCATCTTTTCGAACTTCACTGATTCACTCTGGTCCTCTACCAAAAAACTCGTTAAAAAGATAAAAGAAGATACGAATACCATATGATCTAAAGATGTATAATTATTGAGGATAGATGGAAAAACAACATCGAATTGTTGAAGGACAACAATATGAAAAAAAATGATTGGACATGTATTAAGATTTTTGGAACGAGTCAAATTAAATAATGGGGGAAATTAGTTGCAACTATGAACAGTAGGATTAAGTTTAAGTTTCTAAGTCTTTGAACTTGAATGCAAAGTGCAGAAACCTTTATGAGTTGATGAATAATGAGCATAGTCTCTCGCAACACAGATCCACCAAAGAGAAAACCCAACTATTCTTCCGAAGTTTATGATACCGAGTAAAACTTTACCTCTCTTATATGTGTACATGTCAACATCTAATCGGTTGTTATTGCATTTCTTTGTAGTGTTCAAGTATTAGAAGAACAGAGACTTTTTTTTTATTGTAATCAAAGAAAACTACAATAATTCAAATCCAACAATACCAATACTGAAGATGGATGATCCATAATCAAAGTTTTAACCTGTCATATTCAAATATTTGCATTCTAAAGTTCCATGAAATATATTAAATTTGTACAAGGTGTACTCATAAATAACAATCTGAAGTTCGATCAAATAAATTAGTAAAGAAAAAGTGTAGAATACCAAAGATAGGTCATCGATGTTTTAAATTACAAGAGAAATTAAGTAAGATTGCCTCCTGGTTATTTGGGCTTCAGTTTCTCCGTTACTCTGAATAGAGGCGTGATTTTCCAAGCATCATGTGAGCCACATTGTAAGTAAACATATTAGAGAACCCGATCAGATTATACATTATCTAAATGGTAATTGGTAGAAATTATAAATCCTATGCTCTATAAGACCTGTCCAAGCAACTTAACTAACCTGCAAAAACTTGGGTTATCTGTTTAATGAAGAGGGATTTAGACCATAGCGTGTTTCATTATGTAAAATTAATCTTCCACTTCTAAAATCAGTTACCAGTAATATGCTACAAAATAACTTTATCTAGAGGTCAATTCTCCAAGCTAATTTGGCCGAAACACTTTGTTGCCGTATGTAAAGTTTCATATATATAATGGACAGGAGTACATAAATTATTGGCCACCACGATCAATGAAAATAAACAAATCTACATGTTGAGGGACCGCTGCTAGAAATGGCTTTGATGAGACAGAAGCTATCTTCTTTTTTCAGTCTACTAAAGGGAGTTGAGCGTCCTTCTCACATTGAATGTCATACATAAACAACACTAATGCAAGATAAAACCTTTCAGCAAAATAAAATGCAAGATATAAACTATATCTAGTAGAGATACAACATTCGACACTTTGAAATGGATGTCCCAATCAAAATAGCATGTACTCAACGTATAAATGCCGCTAGTATGATCAACCAGCCAAGTAAATAGGAAGCAAAATAAGTTGCCATCCATATTGAAAGCTCTTGTACGAGTATGCATATATTCTAAATATGGAATGAAATATTAGCATCAAAATGTTGAATTACATAAAATATATGCCTCTGAGAGGACATAATACAATTTTGAAAGAGTATGGATGTCAAACTATTTATGCCTCAAGACCCCCGTAAAGAAACTTACATACCTGGAAGTCTGATTGAGTAATGGCTTAATGCAAGCTATGATAATAGAGTAAGGAATAAAAATGGATCAAAATGTGTTTGAGTAATGGCTTTATATAAATTTTATACGAAAGAAGAAACCGAAAATCTAAATGAAAAAAATCAATCAGGCAACTTACATACCCACACCTAGAAAAGACATTAACAAGATGTCGGAGTACAAAACAGTAACATAGTAATTCTCTTGTCAAAACAGATGCATGTGTATCTACCTTTGGAACGTGAGCACTCTAGTGGATAGATAACTTTGTGTTCTCTTGTCAAAAGAATACCTTGGAGTACCCTACCCAAATGACTTTGCAAGTCATCTTTAGTGTCTTCATAAAAAAAAAGAAGTCATCTTTAGTGTGATCGACCAACACCTCACGAGCCATGACTAAAGCGTTATGATAAGCTCTTGGAAGAAAAAATATAATGTAAGAGAAGATTTAATTCCTTTGACAACGAAATTATGAGCATGTAATATTTTAAATTCTTTAAAACAAAGTACAAAACACTTGCAAACTTGAACTAAGTTGGAGAAATACCTTGAAAGATGGTCTTCTGAGCAGCTTTTACATCGATCTGCAAGCAAAGTAAAACACAAAAAGAATAATAATAATGTTCAAGATGACCGAAGGACTATAAGATGGCATAAAATTAGTTAGGTTTATCCATACCTAACATCGCCAGTGAAATCTCATCCTTTCTTTACCCCCATGAAACTCGTGTGGAAGCGAATTTATACTGAGGAAATGAACACGCATGGAAGTCATCGCAGCCTCTAAAAAAAGCCGACGACCGCCCTGTTGCGTTTTATACAAATATTAGAGCATCCATAGTTACCTATAACAATTGCGGGAGAGTAAAAGCATTGTCAGTGTAGAAATAATCTTCTTCACCTCTTCACCATTTCCAATTCTGCAAACCACTATCATTCAAACAAGAAACGGAGCTAAAAATCATATGTTAATTGGAATTCCTATAAGCACTTGATATTTCAGTGAGGAAAGAGGCACAAAATCGATTAATATAATCTACTAACTCCAGGCACAAACCAGTAGAGGTAACCCTAAAAGATGAAATCAATAGGAATAGATGATCATAGATCCCAACTACACAATAGATTTAATGATCAGAATTAGTAAAATCTAAACAATTATAACAATGAGCATAAGAAACCTTTATTATAAAAAAGATTTGATTACAGACAATATTGCATTTCAGAACTAAGAATAACAAATAAAAATAGAAAAGTAAAAAAGCTGATTAGGCAACTCAAGTGAGATCATGTTGGAGCAAATTGCATAACCAAATGGTTGTAGGTGTTAAGATTTTGATGAAAATGCATTGAACGGGTTTTATGCGGAAGCAGGGTAAACGAAATGCCTCAATTGATTATGAACAATTAAGAGTGTTGTGTCAAGATTATGTGCATAAGGTTGAGGAAGTGGAGGAGCGTAACGGAAAAGAGGAAGAGAAATCAGGTTGGAGACGAAGGGTTTTGGCCTTGTGGGGAATAAGGGGTTGTTGATCTCATTTGACAGTCCAAATGAATTCCAGTAGATTAAAGTGAGAGAGGAAAAAGGAGGACATTTATTTTATCCTACTCAGCTTCATTTATTTTGTCTCAGTTACCACAAAACAAGTTCTGTTTTGTTACATAGACTAGGTATAACCTGTGCCTTCGGCACAGACACTTAAGTCAAACATACGTGCAAGTACATATACTCTGGTGATGAAACAGAAATAAATAAAAATTACAAAAACAATAAGCATGGAAATATGGCTTATTTGTTCAACACTTGATTACTAAATGATGGAAGAACTTGTTCGCTAGAAAAATCTTAGTAACCTCTACAAGTTTGTATTATGCTAGTTCACATATTCAGTCAATCCTGCTTTGGTGAAGAACGACTACAAATAATATATGCACAACCAATAGTTAAATCAATATAGATATTCTTCATATCTTCTTACTAAAGCTTTCGCAAGTGATTTTCCATCAATAATCAAGCAAATGAATCCAACCTCCCTCCGGACAAAATGACTAATGTCTTTGCCTCGATTACTTGATGGCTTAAATATTCCTTTAATGTCTACCCAAAACAGTTAGAGTCCAGTGAGAATGGAGCGACAATTCATTTAGCCTTGTTAGCTCATATACTGCAATGAGAAAAACTATTGAGAAAAAATTGACTTCTTATAGTACCCATTTTTTCCTTCTGTTGCTTTTGTTTCTGGAGCTCCAAGTTGAAATAATTTTTTTCATTTGTATTCTAAGCAAACTACATGAGAGCCTATACCAAATATTCGAATCAGCATAGTTGGCTAACTTGTACGTAACTTGTATATATAAATTTCACAACTGATCATACGTTGAATTTTGTTGTATACATATTGGTGGCAATTTCTTTTTTAATCCAGTCAAAACCTAATTCTTTACACCAGTTTGTGCAAGTTTGTTGATGTATTCAAGAACCTGAAACTCATTAAAAAAGAAATTAATTTTTTTTTAGATTCTTGCATCCTAAATGTGAGAGGAAGGTTTCCAAATTTCAAAAGAGGAGGCCGTTTCCAAATTCATGTAGGCGGTTTAGTTGGCTTCATGTAGGCGGTTTGAAATTGATGATGGCAGTTTGAAGGTTTCCAATTTGGTTCAATTTGGAGTCGGTTTAAAGCAATCCCACCGGCTTATATTATTATATAAATAGGGGTATTCAGAGCCTACAATAATCACAACAACAACATCAACACAACTACTCAACAACAACTCTTCTTTAGAGAGCTAGAGAGAGAGAGAGAGCAAGTGAGAGAGATTTTGTTCATATTTTTGAGCGGTGTTTAATTTCTCGGTCGTCGAAGATTTAGTATAGAAGGTTAATTTCTATACGGTACCATCTTGGGACGAACTTGCGGGTTGGGTGAGTCGTCTTCATCTATCCTTCAATAAAGATTTCTTGTTCGCCCGAGGACGTAGGCTTTAAAGCCGAACCTCGTTAAATTCTGTTCGCATATTTGATTTTGATTTAGCTTTTCGATTAATCTTCATAATCGGATCAATTTCTAGGATAGGTTCGATAGCTTCGATAGCTTCCGCGACTTTTAGTTCTAACACTTGGTACTAGAGCCTTGTTTGAGATTGAACGAAGAGAAGATGGGATCGAGAAGTGGTACGGTCAAAGCAGGAAAATATGAGATAGAGAAGTTCAATGGGAAAAACGATTTTTCTTATTGGCGGATGCAGATGAAGAATCTGTTAATCTCGCTGAAATTACACAAGACGTTGACGGGAAAGAAACCAGGAGATATGTCAGATGAGGATTGGGAAGAGTTAGATCTCGAAGCACGGGCTACCATTATGTTGTGTCTTGAGAGGGACGTGGCGTTCCTAGTAGACGAAGAAACAACGGCGGCGAGTGTGTGGTTAAAGCTAGAAAGCAACTTCATGACGAAAACTTTAACGAATCGGGTCTACTTAAAATCCAAATTATTCACATGTAGAATGGAAGAGGGTTCTTCTATTCAGGAATATGTGAATAGGTTTGACAGGATTATCTCAGATTTGAAGGATATTGATGTTAAGGTTGAGGATGAGGACCAAGCCCTCATATTGTTACTTTCATTGCCAAAATCCTATGAAAACCTTGTTCAAACTTTGATGCTTGTTGGTGATAGTCTAAGCATGGAAGAGACGAGAAATTCGCTATTAGCGGATGACCTTCGTAAGGTTGCTACTAGCAGTATGGCGTCGGGTGGAGTAGACAAGGATCAAGCACAAGGGTTGTTTGTAACGAGGGGGAGGAGTAATGAAAGGGGAAAGGGAAAGGGCGGGAAATCTAGATCCAAATCTAGAGGCTCTTTCAAGAAAACGTGTTTTAGTTGTGGTGAGCCTGGCCACTTTAAAGCGACTTGTCCAAAGAGAAAGTTGAAGTAAAAGAACGAAGACTACAAGGGGAAACAAGAGATGCAAGAAGCGGGATATGTGTCAGAATACCCTGACGAATGTTTCTCGGTAACAGAGGTGTCTGAGAAGATCTCCGATAAGTGGATGCTTGATTCAGGGGCGTCACACCATATGTGTCCAAATAGGGAGTGGTTTACTACCTATAGGAGTATAGATGGTGGTACAGTTATACTGGGTGATGATAGTATATGTAAAACTGTGGGACTCGGAACAATACGTATCAAGATGCACGATGGAGTGGTGAGAATATTGACGGACGTAAGACACATACCCGATTTGCGGAAAAATCTAATTTCCCTTGGTGTGTTGGAGCGGAGCGGCTGTAAGATAATTATAGAGAATGGCTCCATAAAAGTAGTTAAGGGTTCTTTGGTAGTAATGAGAGGTACTCTTTACGGTAATTTATACAAACTTTTGGGGACAACAATTACAGGAGATGTAGCAGTAGGAATCAATGGAAGGGATCCAACGGCTTGTACGAGGCTTTGGCATATGCGCCTTGGGCATATGTCAGAAAAGGGTCTATCTTTGATGTGCGGGAAAGGCTTGTTGAAGGACATGAAGAAGCCTTGCATGGAATTTTGTGAGCATTATGTGTTCGGGAAGGCACACAGGGTAACGTTCTCTTCAAGCAAGCACAGGAGCAAAGAGGTATTAGACTACGTACATACCGATGTATGGGGACCGGCGAAGTTACCTTCCAAGGGTGGTTTCAGGTATTTTGTCACATTCGTTGATGATCATTCGAGATTTGTCTGGCTTTATTTTTTGAAGCATAAGAATGAGGTATTCAACACATTCCTGGTGTGGAAAGCAATGGTTGAGAACAAAACTGGTGGAAAGCTGAAGACGTTAAGATCGGATAATGGGACCGAGTACACGGATGGGGCATTTAAGGAGCTTTGTAATCAGGAAGGCATTGTGAGGCACTGGACAGTAGTAAACACACCTCAACAGAATGGAGTCGCAGAGAGATTGAACCGTACACTACTTGAGAAGGCTAGATGTATGCACTCCAATTCGGGATTAGGCGTAAAATGGTGGGCAGAATCTGTTGCTACAGCTTGTTATATTGTGAACAGGTCTCCACATTCTTCTTTAGATGGCGGCATATATACCTTACGAGATGTGGTCAGGTGAACATGCAGGTTACGGGAGACTTAGGGTTTTCGGTTGTACGGCCTATTACCATGTTAAAGGTAACAAACTTGACAATAAAGCAAAGAAGGCAATTTTCTTAGGATATGCTACAGGAGTCAAGGGTTATCGGTTATGGTGTACGGAAGACAAGAAGTTTGTAATCAGCAGAGATGTGGTGTTTGATGAGTCATCTATTGTAGCTATGGCGAAAGCTACGGTGCCTAGTTGTGGTGATGTTGGGTCTACTAAAACTCAAGTAGTAGAAGTAGAAGCCGAAGACCAACGGGTTTCTAGGAATCATGATCAGGTGGAGCATCAGGATAATACTCAGGATGTGGAAATTGATGAACCCGATCATGAGGAGGTTCAAGGGGAAGGTACACAAGTTTTACAACAACAGCAGCAGGATGTTTCGGTACACACTAGGCCGAAACGGTTATATAAGCTGGTACAGAGGTTAGGGTCAGACGAACCTCTTAGGCATTACGGGCAGGCAAATGTGGTTGAATATGCATTCTCGGTGGAAGATGACGAGCCGGTCACCTTCAAACAAGCTATTACTGCGGAGGAAAGAGAGAGTTGGTTGGTTGCTATGCAAGAAGAGATGGAGTCTCTTCACAAGAACAAGACATGGGAAGTTGTCCCATTGCCCGAAGGAAAGTCTGTTATTGGTTGTAAATGGGTGTACAAGAAGAAAGAGGATTCTTCCGAGATCAAGGGTACAAGGTATAAGGCAAGACTAGTGGCCAAGGGTTATGCACAGAAAGAAGGGGTCGACTACAATGAGATTTTCTCCCCGGTCGTGAAACATACTTCTATTCGGGTGCTATTGAGTATTGTTGCTCACAGTGATCTTGAGCTGGAACAACTCGATGTTAAAACCGTTTTCTTGCACGGGGATTTGGATGAAGAAATTTATATGGCTCAACCTGAGGGATACAAGGTTGAGGGTAAAGAAAATCAAGTATGTCGTTTGAGGAAATCTCTTTACGGATTAAAACAATCCCCTCGCTAATGGTACAAACGATTTGATTTTTTCATGCTAAAGCATGGTTTTCGCAGAAGTGACTATGATTGTTGTGTATACATCAAGAAGCTTCGCGAAAGTGACTTTATTTATCTCCTTTTGTATGTGGATGACATGCTTATTGCTTCTCGAAGCATGGTGGAGATAGATAAGTTGAAATCTCAACTCAGTCAAGAGTTTGAGATGAAAGACATGGACGCTGCAAAGAAGATACTGGGAATGGAGATTAAGAGAGAGCGGTCAAGTAAGAAACTGTACTTGAATCAGAAAGGTTACATCGAACGAGTAGTTTCTCGATTCAGGATGCAGAGAGCGGTGTCAACACCATTGGCACCACACTTCAGGCTCTCGGGAAAACAATCTCCCACTACTACGGTGGAGAAGGATCATATGGATCGTGTACCGTATGCTAGTGCAGTTGGCAGTTTGATGTACGCTATGGTGTGTACTCGTCCGGATATTTCACAAGCGGTCAGTGTGGTTAGTAGGTTTATGGCAAACCCGGGGAAGACACATTAGGAAGCTGTGAAGTGGGTCTTGAGGTACTTGAAGGGTACCGTTGATACGGGTTTGTGCTTTGGTGGAGACACATGTCAGGTAAGCGGTTATGTTGACTTGGATTTTGCTGGCGATCTAGATAGAAGACGATCTACTACTGGTTATGTATTTAGGGTACATGGTGCTCCAGTTAGTTGGCGATCGATGTTACAATCTACAGTTGCGTTATCTACTACGGAGGCCGAGTATATGGCTATGGCCGAGGGTGTGAAGGAAGCATTGTGGTTGTGGGGTCTTCTGGATGATCTAGGGATTAAGCAGGAGTGCGTGGATGTATGGTGTGATAGTCAAAGTGCGATCCACTTGGCGAAGAATCAGGTCCATCATGCTCGTACTAAGCATATCGATGTCATCTATCACTTTGTACGAGATGTCATAGAGGAAGGTGATGTTTCTCTCATGAAGGTTCACACAGATGAAAATCCCGCGGACATGTTGACTAAAGTAGTGACGTGTAGCAAGTTTCAGCATTGCTTGGAATTGCTACAAATCGGCTCGTGTTAAGTTGCCCGAAAGGGCGTAATGGCGACAAGGTAAACTTTATGTGAAGGATTGGTAGAACTACGGTAGGCTTGATCCTATAAAAGGGTACGTAGGCAACCATGGTCAAATGGTGCAGTCGGATGAAGTTACAAGAAGCAGATATATCTTACAAGGAGTATCCTGGTGTTCGTCCAAAATTTGAAGAGTATCAAATTGTGTACGAGGTGGAGAATTGTGAGAGGAAGGTTTCCAAATTTCAAAAGAGGAGGCAGTTTCCAAATTCATGTAGGCGGTTTAGTTGGCTTCATGTAGGCGGTTTGAAATTGATGATGGCAGTTTGAAGGTTTCCAATTTGGTTCAATTTGGAGTCGGTTTAAAGCAATCCCACCGGCTTATATTATTATATAAATAGGGGTATTGAGAGCCTACAATAATCACAACAACAACATCAACACAACTACTCAACAACAACTCTTCTTTAGAGAGCTAGAGAGAGAGCAAGTGAGAGAGATTTTGTTCATATTTTTGAGCGGTGTTTAATTTCTCGGTCGTCGAAGATTTAGTATAGAAGGTTAATTTCTATACGGTACCATCTTGGGACGAACTTGCGGGTTGTGTGAGTCGTCTTCATCTATCCTTCAATAAAGATTTCTTGTTCGCCCGAGGACGTAGGCTTTAAAGCCGAACCTCATTAAATTCTGTTCGCATATTTGATTTTGATTTAGCTTTTCGATTAATCTTCATAATCGGATCAATTTCTAGGATAGGTTCGATAGCTTCCGCGACTTTTAGTTCTAACACTAAAGAACAAAAACTCAACGAATTAGAAACACTTCTGAAAGAAATTTGCTTGTATTTATCGTTCACTTTCCTGGTCTCAATTGGGCCCATCAGGTTCACACTACTGGTAGTAATTAATATTCAAATATTTTTTTGTTAAAAGTAGTAATGTTCGACTTGAACACCAATGATGTCAATGTACTTTTGAATTTTATTAACCCTAATCATGTTATGGTATGAAGAATTTTTTTTTTTGAATTGTCAGCGAGCCTCGAATCCTTGTCCTCTAAAGTGGAAGACTAAACCTTCTTACCACTTCAACCAAAGGTTGTTCGCAAAATGTATGAAGAACTTCTTATTGCTTAAAAAAACAACATTTTAGTACAAAGAGCATTTTCCATACAATCCAAGCAAAAGTGCATTCACTTTTTTTTTTTTTTAAATCCGTAAGAACTGAAATAGTTTGATGTTAACAATGGCTTTAACCATGGAGCAACCAAATGATCATTTTTCTTTATTGAGAAAATAGGACGAACTTGCAATCAAACAATCCTACACCAGAAAATGCACAAAAATCATCGTTAGAAAAAATTTAATTTAAAAACAAAAACAAAATTAAGCAAACTAGACTCATTAATGGCCGTTTTGATTCATAATTTTTCTTCTCGTCGTGACTTTTATGTGTTGTTGGTTGTCAAAACCCATGATTTAAATTAAGGAGAAGAAGAACAATAAGAAATTCACCTTGCCAACATAGATAGGTGACCCAAGAGTCTTTGTGTACTTTAAATACATTACTAAGAAGGAACTGCTAAGATGAAAATTTGCGTTGAAAGATCGTGAAGCTTTAGAAGGCAATAAAAGCAGGACATAGGTACATCTTTCTTTTCCCATATCCGACCTCTTTGCAACATTTGAGTCCCGACCAAACCAAGCGTGCCATTCACAAACTCCATATGTTTTATTCTTTCTAAGAATATGAATGAATATATTGAAAGAACGAAAAAGATATATGATCACTCGAGACAAGAAATCCATTTCCACCAATATATTTGTTAAGAATTCAACAATATATTTTAGTAACAGGTCAGATAATAAAAAATAGTCAAAAAAAAATACTAATGAGATGGACTTTTTTTCATCTGCAAAAGCAACTTTCATGGAGTAAGTGAAAAGATATTACACTCTGATTTGAAGTTTCAACGTTGTCTTTGAGATAACTATCTGTTCAAGTCACGTTGTTCCTTTTGAGTTTCCTCACCTAACCTGAAAATACAATGAGTTTAAACTAAAAGTAAATCAAATTCCAAAATGGAGATGAATTGAAGAACTTGATATAAGAACTATGTCCGTTGAATAGAGAAATTCGTACAAGAAAACTAATCAGATAAGTGAGAAGAAACTTTCGTAAACCTAAGAAGATCTTCTTCAATAATCAGAAGTTTTCAAATAAAAAATAAAAAGTTTTTTATTGCTCTCTATTTTCTTATTCTCCTACACATAAAAGTTCCTTCCTACAATTCCCAGCAACCCTAATCAAGAAAATAAAATTATTTAGCCATTATATCCGATGAAGAAGATAATAACCTAGATATCCAAACTAACCGAATTATTTCATCATTTCCCCAATATGATTACAGATTAGCACCAAATGATTTCATCTCTCTATTACAACAATCTAGATATAAACAAAGAGAATTCAATACCAAAGAGAGAGAAACAAAAAGCAATTTTAGAACCAATCGATTTTATTGACTGTTGCTCTTACATATATGAGAGAGAAGAGAGATAAAACAAAGGAAGATGAAACATTGAAGGGAGAGGAGAGGCGTGACTATTTTGAACAATAATGGTCTCTATTGAATGGAGACTGAAGATGAGGAGACGACCGTTTAAGAAAGCTAATAAAGTCAAGAATTTTGTCAACTTTTGTCTTTGAGTGAAAATGAGTCATTAAGTCAAGAATTTTGTCAAGGACTTCGTACATGTAGCACTCCCGGTAAGTAAGAGTAACGGTCAATAAAAGGCCTAATAAAGGAGTATGGTTGAGTGTGTTGCTTTTGGTCGTTAGATTAATCCTGGTCACATCAAATTTAAGGGCTTATTGATGGTCATCAGAACACAAAGGTTGAGATTTAAAAGTTGGAGAGATATAAAGGTTGGGATATAAAGATGGAGAAATGGACAACCAAATTTATCTCTGGGTTTGTCCCAGAATTTGTCTTTGAGCTTGTCCCAGTCAGCAGTCTTCATTCTGTTTTATATAATAGTTTTTTTTAAGTTGATTTATTTGTGTTGTTTGCTGATTTTATTTTCAAATTTGAAGACTTATTAGGGATTTCAAATTCAAAATCAACTTACTTACTAAGCTGACAAGCAGTTACTTTTTTTTTTTGTTGAGATGACACGTTGTTACTAATTGTATATAAATTTGAATGTTGTTTATGATTTATACTTTTTGTGTACAAAATTGACTTTAGGTATTCAAATTCATATAGTAATTTGGTCAAT
The DNA here is from genome assembly GCF_041429995.1 of Eschscholzia californica. Classification (NCBI taxonomy): domain Eukaryota; kingdom Viridiplantae; phylum Streptophyta; class Magnoliopsida; order Ranunculales; family Papaveraceae; genus Eschscholzia; species Eschscholzia californica. Next base: position 43,283,653 of record NW_028238309.1, on the reverse strand, counting down.
TTACTTCTGTGCATGAATTGTTTGATAATATGTCCAATAGACATCTACCAAGCATAGCTAATTTTGTTCATTTTATTGTTTATAGTTTTGATTGTTTTGTAATATCTAGATTTCATTAATTGCTTTTGATATGTCATATGTTGATATGTAAGTGGATATGTTTATATACACTTGTTTATTTAATAGTTTGATCCAATTTAATTGTAATTTTTTATTTTTTAGCCTTCTAATAAAATGTCGGAAATTCCTCAAGTAACTAAGCGGAGGAAGGCGATAAATTCATATTTCAAACTTCGAGAACATAACAAGACAAATTCATAATAACTTTTGTATGCAAAAAATCTAATAACTTCAACTCAGAGGTCAGTCCACCTGGAATTAAAATCCTGGTTCCGCCCTTGACCACCACCACCATCTCCCTCTCCTTCTATTATCATTTTCTCCCCTTTATCTTTCCTTTTCCTTTCTCTTTTGTCTCTCTATTCCAAAGATGGGGTTCCCTTTGCTGGAACACCCAATCTAGTTTGGGACCCTAAACCATACCGGTTGTCCGCTGGGAGGAGGGACACACAAATAGACAAAAGAAAGAAAAGAGAGACAAACATAGGAGAAAGCGAGAAAGAGAGAGGGAAATAGTGGTGTGGTGTTGGTGGTCGGTGGTAATGTTGAAAATAAGACTAGGGTATAAAAAGCAAACAAGTCGATTTTTAGAGTAAAAATAACGTCACTCTTTAAGTCAAATCTTAATAACCAGATCTTTATGTCCTAAAGAATATTTTGGATGCCCAAAGCCACTTTCTCGAAAAAAGAAAATTAATTTTTGGTCCCAAAATCACCTAAGAAAAAAGATCCACTTCAAAAAAAAAGAAGAAAATCAGTCTAAAATGTCAAGTTTAGAGTTGAAATGTCGAATTCAGGTTAGTTTGAATGCGATAATGTCACATCTCGAAGAGTAAAAAGTGTAAACTACATGTTTTGTAAGTAAATTTTTGTCGGTCAGGTGCACGTGAGGTATGTCAGATGCACATGATTATATTAGGAAAAAAATATTAGATTATGTACAAGACATTTCAAAATGTATTATGCACGAATTTATGCACTGTGCGAAATACTAGATAAATGGACAGTGCAAATGTATTGTACGCGAATTTATGTCCAGTGCAAATTACCAAATAAAGGGAGGGACATCTGGGAATGTACTTCGTCGAAGAAATATGACGTTTTTACACTGCAAATTATGTGATGTAATAGGGAAAAAGTGTTATTCCACAACTTTTTATGTACCGCAGCAGGCAAGTTTTTCTAGCCCAAAACTTCGCTGACATCACATTTTATTGCGACCCAACTTTTGGGACTTTCCGCTATTTTTGTTTTTTCCTCTCTCTTCTCTCTCCCCCCTCTCATTGTTCTTTTTTGAGTTATTTTGCGAAAGGAGCAGACATATGTACCGAGTGATGAGTTTGGGGGCATGAAGATTTCTGTTTTTGAGTTTGGGACGTGGACTAATTTTGACTAACTTTATCATCCAAAAAAAGTAACGGTGTCAAATAACAATTAATGTTAGTTAACTCTCCTGTTAGTCAAAAGAAATGAGATGGCCCAAACACTAGTTTTATCTAACTTATGATGTCACATACACTAATTTTTCAAATCAAGTGTCACTAACACTAATGTTGCAATTTTTTTTAAAAAAATATTAAAATTAAAATCCTATTTATATCTATTAACCATATTCACATAAACCTCCCCACTCATATATATTCATAAATCTCGTGTACAAATCTGCGTATCACAGGAAGTGTTAAAAATTAATCTCTATCAATATTCAAGTAACTTAGTGTTGTCAAAAAAATTAAATTTACGACGATGAATTGGAGAATAATATTTTGTATCAGGATAATTCAAGTTTTGGGTGGGAAAATCTTAGATGAACCCTACCACTGTCTCTCTTTATTTTCCCATTGTCCCGCCAAAATAAGGAAGAGTTTCCTTCTAGGTAACCCGCATGGAGAGTTTTAAGATGTCAAGTACAACACTTCTGCTCTGCCGCAACAATTATAAGAGAGAAAGTGAGAGAGTTATAAGGTAACCTGACACCTTTTAAGTTTCACATGAGACCCTTCCGAGGACGAAGAAGGGTTCCGACGAAAGAAATCCTCTCTTTGGTGAAACAGTGAAAGAGAAGGAGAGTGCAGAGGAGGGAGGAGAGAAAAAATGGTGGTGATCAGCGAAGACAAATGTTGAATACGCAAGTTTATGTAAATATATTTTATAGATATGATTACATTTTTATTTTTATTTTGAATATTCTCAAAAAATTGCAATAATAGTGTTAGGGTAGGGACACTTGAATTTGAAAAATTAGCATTTGAGACATCAAAAGTTAAATAAAACCAGTATTTGGTAGGGGTGAACATCGGTTGGATAACCAACTTTTTGGGCCAATCCAAAGTCCAAACTGAAGGGTTCGGTTTTTTCAAATCTAAATCCGAACCAATCCGTTCATGGTTTGGTTTGGTTACCGATTCGTTGGATAATCGAACCACCTGTGACATTTTACCATAACCAAAATTTCGCATTTTCGACTTAAAAATATGGAACTTACTCAACTATTGAATTAAGCTACAGTTATCCACGCCATTTACTTTATGTTACACATGCATTAGGCTACAATATCAACAAACGTGAAACAAACTTAACTATTAAATCACTAGCAACTATTGAAAGATATTTTCCGTTCCAACAACGGGACCGACTCCAACACCGGAACTGACTCCGACATTGGCGAGTCTTCTAGGATTTAATTTATCGTTTTTTCCAATTGATTTGGGACTTAATCTACCAATTTCAAATTATGAATCTAATTATAGAGATAAAATTCGTAGCCACTATATACAAGGTCCATTTCAACTAAAGGAGTTTTTATTGAAACAAAAGTTTTTGGTAAAATATGAACTCTCGCAAAGGTCAATCGCGTTTGTAATTGTTGGTGTATTAATATAATTAATGAATATAAATATTTTATTAATTACAATGTTTGTAAAAAATAATATTTTAACTATCCAACTACACAACTCAATCCTCTGCCTCTCTCTATATATATATCTCATTTTTCCATCTCAAATCACACCAAAATCACTTATCCTCTATTACTACTACTACTACTACTTCATCTATTTAAGTATTCAAGCTCAACTAGCAGCTATTGATATTCTGCTCCAACACCGAAACCGACTCCAACACCGGAACTAACTCCGACATTGGTGAGTCCTCTCGGATTTAATTTATCGTCTTTCCCAATTGATCCGGGATTTAGGTGCTGTTTGTTTTTTCAAAAATTTCAGATCTGAAATCTGAATTGGAGCCAATTCAGATTTCAGATGTTTGTTTTTTTTTATTTTACAAAATCTGAAATTTGGGCTGAATGATTACATGTCTGAATGGGGCTGAATAAGGAACCAATTATTTCAGACTTCAAAACAAATCTGAAATGGATTCCTACCATCTGAAAATATCTGAATTACTTATATACCCCCACAAATTTTAGGAAAATGCTTCTCTGTCCACATGTTCATCTCTGCTACTGCCACCACCACCACCATCAACATCAACGACCACCACCAACGCCACTTTCTTCAACTCGAAAATTTCACAGTGTAGTTCACAAAGAGGGGAAAACAAATATGATCTTTCTCAAAATAAAAGAATAATCACATCAAAGTTTCAAGATTAAGATCAGATCGAGAAGGTTGGGATGGTGACTTTCGAAGCATTTTCCTCCATCTCGGTTCTTCACTATCTCTGTTTCGGCAACTTGTATTCTGATGAAGAGGCGGCTGCGAGTTCGAGATCTCCTTCTAGGGTTTTGAGAACGAAAGTTAGGGTTTGAGAGTGTGCAGTTGGTGCTTGTGCTCTTCTATTAGGGTTTGAGAAAGAAATGATGGTTGTTAGGATTTGAGAGAAGATGATATGACTTTTAGGGTTTTGAGTTTGGTAGGAGATAGGCTGCTAGGGTTTTGAGTTTGGGAGAGAAAGGCTGCTAGGGTTTGAGTTTGAGAGGTTAAATAAGTTTTAATATTAGGGGTAAGGGTAGAAACGTCACTTGCTATTTCCAGACCTATGATTTCAGATGGAAAAACAAACACTTTAATTCGCACCCCCTAGATAAAAATTCGGAATCCCCTGTTGCTAATAATGCATTTTGGAAAGATCAATAGGCGCAGACCGTGAGTGTTTAAATAATCAATGTTTAAATAATATATTTAAATAATCAATGTTTAAATAATCAATAATAATGTTTAAATAATCAATAATAATGTTTAAATAATCAATAATAATGTTTAAATAATCAATAATCAATGTTTAAATAATCTATCTTTAAAATAATAAGTGTTTAACTAAATAGAATATGGTGGAAGAGATATCTCAAATCACCAAGAAGTATCTTTAGATCTTTAATAGTTTGATTGTCTCCTGCAAGACCACCGTCCTTGCTTGTTTAATATCTCTGTTGTATTTATCCGGCTTTTCACTTCCCAAGTGTTCTAACTGTTTGACAAGAACCTGAACACTTCCCAAGTGTTTAATTGTCATATAACTCCCCCTTGCATTATTGTTATGATAGTCTTTTTGCTCAATTGTTCTCCTATCTCTACAAATAAGAAATAATACAAACTGTGAGAACCAATAATCAATGTTTAAATAATCAAATAGAAAATTGTAAGATTTAGGTTAAATTGTTTAAATAATCAATATTTAAATAATATATTTGAATAATCAATGTTTAAATAATCAGTGTTTAAATAATATATTTAAATAATCAATGTTTAAATAATCAATAATTAATGTTTAAATAATCAATGTTTAAATAATTAATGTTTAAATAATTAATGTTTAAATAATCAATGTTTAAATAATATATTTAAATATTATATATAATGTGTATATATTATTTATCATATGTGCATCCATATGAAAAAAGTGAAGTTAAAAAAAAGAGTTAATTCCTATTTGGCCCCCCTACTTTGTGACCAACTTCTTTTATGACTTTATATTTTTTGTAAATTCAAATATGATCCCCTTTTTTTATGTAAATGTCTTAACTACCCTTCCTATAAATATTTTTTCAAAATAAAATAAAAAAGAAAACATAAATTCCACCTCACTTCTCTCTCTACCACACATCTCTCCATGTCACTTCTCTCTCTCTCCGTCTCACCTTTCTCTCCAACTCACCTCTCTCTTCTCCGACGAAGGTCGCCGATCGGAAATTTTCTGGCCGGCGACCTTTAAAAAAAAATTCTCTCATCTCTGTCTAAGTCACCTATCTCTTCTCTGACGAAGGTCACTGGCTGGAAAATTTTCCGACCGGCGACCTTCAAACATTAGAAAAAAAAAAATCTCTCATCTCTCTCTCTAAACTTAACAAGACTCTCTTCTACATATATACACATCCATACAAGAAATCTCTCTCTCTCTCTCTAATTCATCATATAACTTAAACTTTTCTGGCCACCACATTCCCACCTAGTTCAACAAAAAAAAAAAAAAACATTCCCACCTTCCAATTATATCACTTCTTTTGGACAAACACTGTACATAAGTAATAATTTTGAGAGATCGCATGGTAAGCTAGTTTAGTTATTGCATTGAGATTCACTAGAATCATGACTTGTCAGACTGTGTAACTCGGTTAAATACTGTAATAGGGAATATTTCATAAATATGTTAGGGAGATTTTAAAAGGCCTCCCCGTTTTTGTTAAAAGGCCTCCCCATGCATGGTTTCGTTGACTTAGTAAAACACGTTTGACTTAGCTTGGTTAAAGGGCCCCCCCTCTTTGAATGGGTGAAAAAAACCCCCTTTAAGGGTGTATTTCACCCACATTAACATTTTAGTTGTTAATTATTAAACTTCCCAAAACCCAAATCCCTAGAAACCCAAATCCCAAGAAATTCCTCTCTTATATTCTTCTTCCCTCTTCTTCCACCGGAATTGTCAACATCACCGGCGACCATCATCAACGGGGAAAGTTCATCGGAGTTGTGCAACAATCACACATTGTTGTTGCACTCCTAAACCACTTCTCTATCCCTTTCTAAACTCTTAAACCACCATGGATGAAGCAAGTTTCAAAAGTTTTGGAGAAACATCAAAGGATCCTAAATCATCAATTTCTGGACAAGATTCAATCTCCCAAGAGGTAGATGAACATATCCTAACACTTTTTTCCAAGTTGTATGATATATTCGTTGGTTGTATGAAAATTTTTTGGTTGTTGAACACGGAGGGTATTTTCGGTCTGGTACAACCGAATTTATGCCATTTTACGGCTCGAGTCCGCCGAAAATATGCACAGTAGCTACTGTGCAAAAATTCGGTGGGGTCGAACCGAAAAATGTCAATAAATTCGGTTCGTGCCCACCGAATTTATGCACAGTAGCTATTGTGCATATTTTCGGCGGACTCGAGTCGTAAAGTAATACATAAAACGGTGGTCTCGGGCCGTTTTGACTAAAATTCTCTTTTTTCCTTATAGGGCTTTGCTGCTGTGGCTTCTTCTCAACTTCCATCTCAAATTACTACAGACACTTGGGATTTTGGAGGTTCTAATACACAAGAAAGGTGGCATGATGCAGTCGAAGAAAACGAAGCATCATCGGAATTTGGATGTCTTAAAATTGTAAATCGTGAATGTGGAGAAGAAGAACCCAACCTTGAAGTTCCAGATAAGAAAGAAGAAAATCAAGAAGAAAACAGACCATATGAAGGTTTTGTCAGCATTGATGTTAGTGAGTATTTTCGAACTGAACAAGTGTTTGAAACGAGAGATGAGTTAGTTAAATGGGCAAAAGAAATTGGTATAAAAAACAAGATGGTTGTTATGATTGGTAAGTCTGCTGCGCGGAAAGGTGGTAAAACACCGAAGATGGATTTACGATGTGAAAGAAGTGGAGAGTATCATTCTCATCTTAAGGCAGAAATAATTCCTAAAACAAAAGAACCGTCCACCAAAAAGAGAAAAACGAGTACTAAGAAATGCAATTGCCCCTTCAAGTTAAAAGGAATACCGATAGACGGAGACAAGTGGAAGGTGGAAGTTGTGTGTGGGATCCATAATCATGAACTTGCAGTGACCTTAATTGGGCATGCATATGCCAATAGATTGAATAATGAAGAAAAGGCTTTTGTTGAAGAACTATATCAATGTGGTACAAAACCACGACAAATTCTTTCTCAAATAAAGAAAAAATTCAACGATAATACCTCGACAATGCGTACCATATACAACGAAAGGATACGAATCCGGCATAGTCAACAAGAAGGTAGAACTCCTATGCAACAATTGATGAAATTTTTAGTTCAACACAATTATGTTTATTGGCATTCAATGAAGAAGGAAACAGGGGAGATTACTAACTTATTTTGGGCACACCCGGAATCTATCCAATTGCTGAAGTGCTTCCACACGGTGTTAATGCTTGATTGTACATACAAAACAAACCGATACGGGAAACCATTGCTTGAGATTGTTGGGATGACTTCGACTATGAAATCATTCACCGCGGCTATGGTTTTTATGGATGGAGAGGCAGAACATCTATACACTTGGGCTTTGAATCGTTTGAGGACATTATTTCCTCCTAACTCTATGCCGAAGGTATTTTTGACTGATCGGGAACAAGCATTAATCAATGCAATAGGTGAAGTCTTCCCACATGCAGATCGTTTATTATGTACTTTCCATATAGATAAGTGTGTGGTTGGAAAGGTTAAACCACACTTGAAAAACAAACCATTCCGAAAGTTCATGTCAATGTTTCGACTAATCATGTTTCCGGAAACCGAGGCGGATTATAATCGCGCTGTTGAAGATTTCGTCACAACGTGGTCGAAGAGTAACGCCATTGATGTTATTTATGTTCAGAAGACTTGGTTGCCACTTAGGGAACATTTTGTAACGGCATGGACCGATAATGTGATGCATTTGGGTAATACTACAACGAATAGGGTTGAAGGTGCACATGCGAAGCTGAAAAGAAACTTGGATACATCCGAGGGTAACTTCGTCACATGTTGGGAATCTATACATTCAATGACTGAGACAGAGATTGTTGCGATTAAAGCTACATTCGAGAAAAGTCGTACATCAGTGAAGATGTCTCATCAAATCAACGCCTTTAGGGAACTCAGGGGTTATGTCTCACACAATGCACTTGACCTGTTGGCAGATGAGGTGGAGCGGGCAAAAACTATAGGAATTGATTCAAATTTGTGTGGATGTGTGTATAGGTCTGTGTATGGTCTCCCTTGTGCTCACGAGATGGAAATCATTATGAGACGCGGTGAGGTGATATCTTTGTCACTCATTGACCCACAATAGACTAAACTCTCAATTATTCCTACTCCTGAGGTATATAACGAACTTCAGAGTTCTTACGAATTAGGATTGTTGTACTCCATGTGGGATATGTCGACCGGTCCTGAGAGAAAAGCCATATTAGAAAGGTTGAGGAGTATTGTTTGTCCTCCTTCCTCTTTCTCGCACTTACAGTTTGTGCGACACGTTCAGACATGACTAAAGGTAAAATAGGATATATAAATAAAGTCAAACAACTTGGAAAAAATGGCATTAGAAAGCATAAATAAAGACAACAAAATTTGACCTACTGTGCATATTTTCGGTGGGCTCGAACCGAAAATATGCACAAAATTCGGCTCGAGCCCACCGTAAAAATGCACAGTAGCTACTGTGCATTTTTACGGTGGGCTCGAACCGAAAATATGCACAAAATACGGCTCGAGCCCACCGTAAAAATGCACAGTAGCTACTGTGCATTTTTACGGTGGGCTCGAGCCGAATTTTGTGCATAAAAACGGTCTGGTTCGACCGAAAATATGCTTGGTGAAGAAAAAATTGGGGGTTTTCTATCTCTACGGTCTGGTACGACCGTATTATGATTTTTAAGCATTAAAATTCTAACTTAAACTAAATTAAACCAAAATCATGAACATCATAACAATTGGGTATGTAAAAATCATGAAAATTCACACATTCAATCCAATCAAAACCCTATTATTAATATAAACTAACTATACTATTGGGTATGTAAAAATCAAACTTTCCCTAAATAAACATCAGAAATAACAAAACCCTATGTGTTATGAAACTATCCCTCCTTCAACAAACCAAAAACCCCTTTGAATAAAAACCCTAAATTCGAACTCAAATCTAGAGCAAGACATATATATATAGAGAGAGAGAAAGATATAAGGAGAGAGAGAGATATACTAACTGTTCCTTGGTACAATGGTGAAGAATGAGAGAGAGGGCGACAGAGATCCAAAGCACGAGAGAGAGAGAGAAGGCGGGAGAGAGAGAGAAGGCGGGAGATAGAAAGAGAGAAGGGATTTTGGAGAAACTGGTTGGGAAGGAGATGGTCAAGGGTTTTAGGGTCAATTTTGGTCTTGGGTTAAGTTTGACCTAACGGCGTTAACTTTGCCATTAGGTCAAATATAGAAGAGGGAGGTGCTCCTTTGCAGAGGGGGCCCTATAACCAAATGGGTTATAATGAGGGGCGCTTTTAGCGGGGAGGCCTTTTAACAAAAACGGGGGGGCCTTTTAAAATTTCCCAATATGTTATACCAAGAAAAATACATTGTTATATTATTATTATTATTAGAAGTTTCAAAAAAAATTAAATTAAATCTTATTAAGTACTTGATTGTACGGCAATGAATTTTAGTACACTAATGACCAGGTTCTTAACGAGAGGCTAATCCCTCAAATGTTGTGCTGGTTAGATCAGTTCTGACTCGCAGTGATCTTGGTGGTGCAAGTGTGCAACCACTGAAGGTGCTGATTTCAGTGATGCTGTCTTGGACCTTTCCCAAAAGCAGGTATTATTTTGTTTCTCATGATTTTATTGTTTCTAACTGTCAATATTCTGCTTGCTACTGTTTATCTGCTACCTCATATTTTCGTAATCTATTAATATTTTGTTAAAAGAAAATAACTATTGATGTTATTTGTGATAGTATCTTTGTAATCATATATAATTCATTGTGGAAGCCCAGAATTCTCTTTAGCCAAGGAACTCTTTAGTGATAATACTAAATAAAATGAATTCAAAGGTCATAATAAAGGATAATGATATCAATTCATAACATTCTAACTCGATTCAATATCAATAGTTGTCTTCTGAATATTTTATATACTAATTTCATTACCAATAGCATCAGATATGGTGACTCGTCAGTAGTGGTTGGTTGAAATTATTTTATATTTTTCTTTTTACACTTTTGGATCATCTGAACATTGTGTAAAAATGAACCTAATGAATAATTGTATTTTATGATCGTAACCAAGGTATTAAATTTCAATTCATGTCTATATTTGGTCGACTTAGAAGTGACGATATTTAGGTCAGTGTGGAAAGAACTAAAATAGTAGAAATGACAGAAACATTGTGCAAATGGTGGAAATATGATTCAATTCTTTGTAACAAGATTATCAAACAATAAAAAGAGAACAAAAAAAATATGCAACCAAACTCTAGGTTGCGGAAATAGTCAGCGTAGTGCATACGGTACTCCATCTTCCCCGCTGTTAAGTGCTCCAACGCAAAAGCTGCTTGACCGAGATGGGTTCTGTGATCCAGCCACCGGTCTCTGCGATGCCAAGTAAATACAAATACCGAGAGGACCCAACATCATCCCATGGGGCTGTTAGTACGAACTATTATTCTATACAAAGACATCTGAAATAACAAGCTTGATCGATCTGCTTTATAGTTTATATATTGCTCGTCAAATTTGTGTATCCGTAAAAACATCATGTCATGTAAAATCGTCATATTTTTCTTTCTGTAAGAAAATCCTAGATGAGTTTGTTGATTAACAGCTCCCTGAAGTATAAATGGTGAGAGCAAGAAGATGGTAGTCTGGTCAGGAACAAATGTATTATATAATGAACGACCAACACCATGATATGTCCAATTAAATAAAAATGTTAAGATAGCCCCAAAAAGTGGGACAAATGTAGGTCGAAATGGGATCATGGATGTACTGGATTCAAACCACTTTTATCTTTTTAAAATGTTTCCATTTTTATCTTTCTAAAATAGTGGGTTCACTCCCGGCCTTTCAAGTCAGATTCAGAAGGGGGTTGAATCCAGACCGTGCACCTACATTTGTGATTTGTCTTTATGATTCTTTGCCTTTTCTCTGTTCTGCCGTACCCATCATTTTTGTTTTTGGTAACCAATAAATTTTCCTTTTTTTTGCTCCGTCTTTGTTGATTACTTTTTGAGAAGCACTATTAGGATGATCGTCTTTTTTCTCGGTCAACTTATATAATACAGTTAGTCATTTAGTGAGGAGAGACTCGAGATCAAGAGTATATTATACCCATCAAATGAGGACTTGAGTTTATGCGCATATGAAAATCTATCCTATTATAAAGATCAAAAGATCACCGATTTCAGTTTCATATAGGCATCTCTAAACACTTATACATGTTGCCTATGTACATAGAATACAAGTATTTCCCAGCACATCAGTTTTCATTTTAGACTTAGTACGTATGCATCTGTAGTTTTCTGCTCAAAATGAATTTGAAATATGTTGTAACTCAATATCATATCTACCACTCGAATCTTTTTCGTGAAAAATAATTTATTTTTCTGAATTTTGATTACTGTCTTGTAAGAGGCGGTTTCATCAATGAGGCGGTTTCATCAAATTGGTAGGCGGTTTGGTGAAGGTCGGTGGAATTGGCATCCCATTCCACCGACTCCAATTTTGAGTCCAAATTGGACTCAAAATTTGGAAACCCTTGCATATATATATATATGGGGTATTGAGAGCCTATCATCAACAACAAACACAACTCTTCTTTAGAGAGAGCTAGAGAGAGAGCAAGTAAGAGAGATTTTTTGTTCATAGTTTTGAGCGGTGTTAAATTTCTCGGTCGTCGAAGATTTAGTATAGAAGGTTAATTTCTATACGGTACCATCTTGGGACGAACTTGCGGGTTGTGTGAGTCGTCTTCATCTATCCTTCAATAAAGATTTCTTGTTCGCCCGAGGACGTAGGCTTTAAAGCCGAACCTCGTTAAATTCTGTTCGCATATTTGACTTTGACTTAGCTTTTCGATTCATCTTCATAATCGGATCAATTTCTAGGATAGGTTCGATAGCTTCCGCGACTTTTAGTTATAACAATTGGTATCAGAGCCTTGTTGAGATTGAACGAAGAGAAGATGGGATCGAGAAGTGGTACGGTCAAATCAGGGAAATATGAGATAGAGAAGTTCGATGGGAAAAACGATTTTTCTTATTGGCGGATGCAGATGAAGAATCTGTTAATCTCGCAGAAATTACACAAGACGTTGATGGGAAAGAAACCAGGAGATATGTCAGATGAGGATTGGGAAGAGTTAGACCTCGAAGCACGGGCTACCATTATGTTGTGTCTTGAGAGGGACGTGGCGTTCCTAGTAGACGAAGAAACAACGGCGGCGGGTGTTTGGTTAAAGCTAGAAAGCAGTTTCATGACGAAAACTTTAACGAATCGGGTCTACTTAAAATCCAAATTATTCACATGTAGAATGGAAGAGGGTTTTTCTATTCAGGAATATGTGAATAGGTTTGACAGGATTATCTCAGATTTGAAGGATATTGATGTTAAGGTTGAGGATGAGGACCAAGCCCTTATATTGTTACTTTCATTGCCTAAATCCTATGAGAACCTTGTTCAAACTTTGATGCTTGTTGGTGATGTAGGGTTTTGTGTATCCTATACACTATCTAGTGTTCTAAGCGGAATCTCAAACATCATATGTTAACACTAGATTTCCCAGGATCATATGCATAAACTAATCAATGAACTAGAAGAGGGATAAATACCTTAACGCGTTTTTCCCTCGAACCATTCCAATCGCATGTAAAGATCGAGAGCTCCAATTGTAGCTCCTCTACTTGAGACACCGAGTGAATAGACTTGATCTCCCTTCCTTTCAGACTGCTAGGACTTATTAGAAGGTTGAGAAGAACTCTTCTTCTTGACTAGATTGATAGAACGGGAGCTTTTTCTCTATATTCCTCTCTCTCCAATAGCTGTATATTCAGAGAGAGAGAGAGAGCTGTATATTTTTCCTTAGAGAAAAATCCACACCTTTTCTGTTCTCAACTGACCCAATATATAGACAAACCCTAATTAGAATCCCATCAAGATTAGGTCTTTCTATTTTCGGGTCATAGAAAAGATAATTACCAAAATACCCTTTTGGGGTATTTTGACAAGTCCCTTTAGTGTGGCCGGCCAGAACAACCCACCATGGGCTTTCTATGGCCGGCCCACTTGCTCTGGTCGGCCATCACATGGCCGGCCTTATGAGCCTTCCCCGGGGCACCCCTTTTAAGGCCCGGTTCTTTCTATCTTGATCCGAATCTCCATTCGAACCCTTTCGGCCTTTCTAGTTGGATCCCATCCATCTTTAGCCTGTTCCCGTCTAGTCAAGTCTCTCCGATCAAGCTACCACTCTTATGTGTAACCCGTTGTAGGATCCGGTCTATGTTAGTCGCGAATCAACTCCTTGATCCGACGATCGTAGTTGGCTTCTAGCAAAGCATTACGACCCCTAATTGGACCGGACTGGATGATCTTTACGTGTGGTCATCGTTATCCTAACTGACAAATTGATCGCATTGCCACCTTGGTCGAAGGACACTCCTTCGGAAGGACATCTCCTTCAGACCGAACGGATATATCCTTCAGGTGATAGTCTAAGCATGGAAGAGACGAGAAATTCGTTATTAGCGGATGACCTTCGTAAGGTTGCTACTAACAGTATGGCGTCGGGTGGAGTAGACAAGGATCAAGCACAAGGGTTGTTTGTAACGAGGGGGAGGAGTAATGAAAGGGGAAAGGGAAAGAGGGCGGGAAATCTAGATCCAAATCTAGAGGCTCTTTCAACAAAACATGCTTTAGTTGTGGTGAGCTTGGCCACTTTAAAGCGGCTTGTCCAAAAAGAAAGTTGAAGCAAAAGAACGAAGGCTACAAGGAGAAACAAGAGATGCAAGAGGCGGGATATGTGTCAGAAGACCCTGACGAATGTTTCTCGATAACAGAGGTGTCTGAGAAGATCTCCGATAAGTGGATGCTTGATTCAGGGGCGTCACACCATATGTGTCCAAATAGGGAGTGGTTTACTACCTATAGGAGTATAGACGGTGGTACAGTTATACTGGGTGATGATAGTATATGTAAAACTATGGGACTCGGAACAATACGGATCAAGATGCACGATGGAGTGGTGAGAACATTGACGGACGTGAGACACATACCCGATTTGCGGAAAAATCTAATTTCCCTTGGTGTGTTGGAGCGGAACGGCTGTAAGATAATTATAGAGAATGGCTCCATAAAAGTCGTTAAGGGTTCTTTGGTGGTAATGAGAGGTACTCGTTATGGTAATTTATACAAACTTTTGGGAACAACAATTACGGGAGATGTAGCAGTAGGAATCAGTGGAAGGGATCCAACGGCTAGTACGAGGCTTTGGCATATGCGCCTTGGGCATATGTCAGAAAAGGGTCTATCTTTGATGTGCGGGAAAGGCTTGTTGAAGGACATGAAGAAGCCTTGCATGGAGTTTTGTGAGCATTGTGTGTTCGGGAAGGCACAGAGGGTGACGTTCTCTACAAGCAAGCACAGGAGCAAAGAGGTGTTAGACTACGTACACACCGATGTCTGGGGACCGGCAAAGTTACCTTCCAAGGGTGGTTCCAGGTATTTTGTTACATTCGTTGATGATCATTCGAGATTTGTCTGGCTTTATTTTCTGAAGCATAAGAATGAGGTATTCAACACGTTCCTGGTGTGGAAAGCAATGGTTGAGAACAAAACTGGTCGAAAGCTGAAGACGTTAAGGTCGGATAATGGGACCGAGTACACGGATGGGGCATTCAAGGAGTTTTGTAATCAGGAAGGCATTGTGAGGCACTGGACAGTAGTAAACACACCTCAGCAGAATGGAGTCGCAGAGAGATTGAACCGTACACTACTTGAGAAGGCTAGATGTATGCGCTCCAATTCGGGATTAGGCGTAGAATGGTGGGCAGAATCTGTTGCTACAGCTTGTTATATTGTGAACAGGTCTCCACATTCTTCTTTAGATGGCGGCATAGAAAGTCAAACAACTTGGAAAAAATGGCATTAGAAAGCATAAATAAAGACAACAAAATTTGACCTACTGTGCATATTTTCGGTGGGCTCGAACCGAAAATATGCAAAAAATTCGGCTCGAGCCCACCGTAAAAATGCACAGTAGCTACTGTGCATTTTTACGGTGGGCTCGAACCGAAAATATGCACAAAATACGGCTCGAGCCCACCGTAAAAATGCACAGTAGCTACTGTGCATTTTTACGGTGGGCTCGAGCCGAATTTTGTGCATAAAAACGGTCTGGTTCGACCGAAAATATGCTTGGTGAAGAAAAAATTGGGGGTTTTCTATCTCTACGGTCTGGTACGACCGTATTATGATTTTTAAGCATTAAAATTCTAACTTAAACTAAATTAAACCAAAATCATGAACATCATAACAATTGGGTATGTAAAAATCATGAAAATTCACACATTCAATCCAATCAAAACCCTATTATTAATATAAACTAACTATACTATTGGGTATGTAAAAATCAAACTTTCCCTAAATAAACATCAGAAATAACAAAACCCTATGTGTTATGAAACTATCCCTCCTTCAACAAACCAAAAACCCCTTTGTATAAAAACCCTAAATTCGAACTCAAATCTAGAGCAAGACATATATATATATAGAGAGAGAAAGATATAAGGAGAGAGAGAGATATACTAACTGTTCCTTGGTACAATGGTGAAGAATGAGAGAGAGGGCGACAGAGATCCAAAGCACGAGAGAGAGAGAGAAGGCGGGAGAGAGAGAGAAGGCGGGAGAGAGAGAGAAGGCGGGAGATAGAAAGAGAGAAGGGATTTTGGAGAAACTGGTTGGGAAGGAGATGGTCAAGGGTTTTAGGGTCAATTTTGGTCTTGGGTTAAGTTTGACCTAACGGCGTTAACTTTGCCATTAGGTCAAATATAGAAGAGGGAGGTGCTCCTTTGCAGAGGGGGCCCTATAACCAAATGGGTTATAATGAGGGGCGCTTTTAGCGGGGAGGCCTTTTAACAAAAACGGGGGGCCTTTTAAAATTTCCCAATATGTTATACCAAGAAAAATACATTGTTATATTATTATTATTATTAGAAGTTTCAAAAAAAATTAAATTAAATCTTATTAAGTACTTGATTGTACGGCAATGAATTTTAGTACACTAATGACCAGGTTCTTAACGAGAGGCTAATCCCTCAAATGTTGTGCTGGTTAGATCAGTTCTGACTCGCAGTGATCTTGGTGGTGCAAGTGTGCAACCACTGAAGGTGCTGATTTCAGTGATGCTGTCTTGGACCTTTCCCAAAAGCAGGTATTATTTTGTTTCTCATGATTTTATTGTTTCTAACTGTCAATATTCTGCTTGCTACTGTTTATCTGCTACCTCATATTTTCGTAATCTATTAATATTTTGTTAAAAGAAAATAACTATTGATGTTATTTGTGATAGTATCTTTGTAATCATATATAATTCATTGTGGAAGCCCAGAATTCTCTTTAGCCAAGGAACTCTTTAGTGATAATACTAAATAAAATGAATTCAAAGGTCATAATAAAGGATAATGATATCAATTCATAACATTTTAACTCGATTCAATATCTGTAGTTGTCTTCTGAATATTTTATATACTAATTTCATTACCAATAGCATCAGATATGGTGACTCGTCAGTAGTGGTTGGTTGAAATTATTTTCTATTTTTCTTTTTACACTTTTGGATCATCTGGACATTGTGTAAAAATGAACCTAATGTAGAATTGTATTTTATGATCGTAACCAAGGTATTAAATTTCGATTCATGTCTATATTTGGTCGACTTAGAAGTGACGATATTTAGGTCAGTGTGGAAAAAATTAAAATTAGTAGAAATGACAGAAACATTGTGCAAATGGTGGAAATATGATTCAATTCTTTGTAACAAGATTATCGAACAATAAAAAAAGAACAAAAAAACATGCAACCAAACTCTAGGTTGCGGAAATAGTCAGCGTAGTGCATACGGTACTCCATCTTCCCCGCTGTTAAGTGCTCCAACGCAAAAGCTGCTTGACCGAGATGGGTTCTGTGATCCAGCCACCGGTCTCTGCGATGCCAAGTAAATACAAATACCGAGAGGACCCAACATCATCCCATGGGGCTGTTAGTACGAACTATTATTCTATACAAAGACATCTGAAATAACAAGCTTGATCGATCTGCTTTATAGTTTATATATTGCTCGTCAAATTTGTGTATCCGTAAAAACATCATGTCATGTAAAATCGTCATATTTTTCTTTCTGTAAGAAAATCCTAGATGAGTTTGTTGATTAACAGCTCCGTGAAGTATAAATGGTGAGAGCAAGAAGATGGTAGTCTGGTCAGGAACAAATGTATTATATAATGAACGACCAACACCATGATATGTCCAATTAAATAAAAATGTTAAGATAGCCCCAAAAAGTGGGACAAATGTAGGTCGAAATGGGATCATGGATGTACTGGATTCAAACCACTTTTATCTTTTTAAAATGTTTCCATTTTTATCTTTCTAAAATAGTGGGTTCACTCCCGGCCTTTCAAGTCAGATTCAGAAGGGGGTTGAATCCAGACCGTGCACCTACATTTGTGATTTGTCTTTATGATTCTTTGCCTTTTCTCTGTTCTGCCGTACCCATCATTTTTGTTTTTGGTAACCAATAAATTTTCCTTTTTTTTGCTCCGTCTTTGTTGATTACTTTTTGAGAAGCACTATTAGGATGATCGTCTTTTTTCTCGGTCAACTTATATAATACAGTTAGTCATTTAGTGAGGAGAGACTCGAGATCAAGAGTATATTATACCCATCAAATGAGGACTTGAGTTTATGCGCATATGAAAATCTATCCTATCATAAAGATCAAAAGATCACCGATTTCAGTTTCATATAGGCATCTCTAAACACTTATACATGTTGCCTATGTACATAGAATACAAGTATTTCCTAGCACATAAGTTTTCATTTTAGACTTAGTACGTATGCATCTGTAGTTTTCTGCTCAAAATGAATTTGAAATATGTTGTAACTCAATATCATATCTATCACTCGAATCCTTTTCGTGAAAAATAATTTATTTTTCTGAATTTTGATTACTGTCTATTTTGTTCACGGAATTTCATCAATCGATCTAAGACCATCAAACGATAAATGAGAAAAACGAATTAGTTTTGATGATGTGAGATTCAACACTTCATGAACCGCTTCTCTACAGTTAGCTGGGGTTAGACTCCAACTGGAAGCAGTATGACCCGCAGGGTTGGGGCCAACTTCATGAGCCACGACAAACAATCGTTGTTTGTGTAATGTACATGATAAGCATATGATTTCATTTGTTAATTCTTACTGAAAGTTTTATGTATGTTTTCTATGGTGTGATGCCCTTTAAAGTTGTAAAGCTAATGTTGACGAGATTTGATGTAACTAAATAAGCTTATTGATACTAATTGTTATAACTTTTACGAATCTCTAAAGAGCAAAATTTTAAATTTCAAGGAATCTATACACCGCTGTTTGTTCCCATTTGAAGCCACTTTTTTTTTTTTTTTTTTGAAAGGAAATGAAAAGAAACCAACTAAGAACCAAGATCCGAAGTCAGAGCTTGTAGCGAGTTCCAGGCCTGTCATTTCTGATTTCTCCTGGCCCATTTCGCTAACATATCAGCTTCTTTGTTGTTGCTTCTCGAAATGTGAATGAATAAAATATTGTCTAACTCGCTTTTGATATTCCTTATCGCTTCCAGGTGTTTCTCTGACTGCCAATGGATCGTCGAGACTTTGCTATTGAGGTTGTTGATCAAATTCAGATTATCACTTTCGATGGCTAATTGCAATACTTGGAGATCTTTTGCCCATTGGAGCGCATTGAGGATGGCTAGGCATTCGCATTCTTCTGAATTTTGGCCACGAATAGTGTCTGCTATCGCCATTATGAATTTTGACTGAGCATTTATCAAGATGCATCTGTAACCTGCTGGCTCTTGGATATTAATAAAAGACGCATCCACCTTAATTTTATAGAAGTCGCTTTTGATGTCAGATCCCTGTTGCTCTTTGTTATTGAGTTTCCCTGTCTTTTTGTTGGGAATGTTAGTTACCATATTCTTTATAGATGAGATCGCTTGCATGAGTGTTAAACAGAGGAAAAGAAAATATGTGATATTTTACGCTTTACCAGATACTGCCGCTTCTATTGTAGTTGCAAGTTGTTACTTAAAATTAGTAAATGGTCATTTTTTTATTCATTGGCCTAATGATGAGTAAGTAGCACCCTGACCTAATTATGTTTTTTAGATTGCTATGTGTTTTCTTATTTTTGGCTCTTTTATTTCATTAGGACTCTTTCAACCTTCTGATTATTAACTATTTTCTTTCATCTACAGTCAGTGAGTTCTATATCTATCTAAAATGTGTTCTTTTATATGCTGCATCGCTGACGTTCATTCATTTTTTTAGTGGTCTAATACATAACCGTAACTTGTGGCTTAACAATCTGGTTGTTTCTTTTGGAAGTAGAAATGGAGAAAGAAAAAGGTAATCAGGTTGCGGATGCACAGTCGATACCTCTTTGTTACTAACTTAAGGATTGTGAAGATTGTAAATGATCTCCTGGGTCTAACTGATAAGGAGAATGTTTTAAGCACTCCAAAGAAGACAATGTCAGAAATATGTCGACACATAACGGTACAAACTTAAAGACCAAAAACGGAGAGACTTTATTGGTATAGGAGGTATACTCTTTCATCCGGTTTCACAATATATAATATATGAGTTGAATCTTATGTTTATCTTTGACAGGGAAGAAAGTCTGTAAAAGTCCAAAATTTCGGATATTGGTTGTTGTATTGGTTGTAGAAAAAAACAAGAAATGAAGAGAAGGAGAAGGTGATCATGAAGTCTGAACCAACATAACAGCAAAAGTTTTTTTTTTTCTTCCATGTTGAAGCAAAGAAGAGATCTAGACTCTCAGTTGCATCCAAGCCATTTATTTTGCAACTGAGATGCTTACGCTTCAAGTTAAAAAAGTTGTTACTGCCCCGTTGAATTGGATTGGTGTGTCATATGTTTTTTTTTTTTGTTAAAATGTGTCATATGTTTTTAGGTCTACACAATAATTCATTTGGTCCCACCCTTAAATTGACAGTTGTATGGTCCTAATATTGTGCAATATATTCATGAATTAGACAAAATAAAGGTTTAGGATTTGTTAGATGTCTTATTTTCCATTCTGCAATCTTTTGGGGACCCTTTATTTCTTTGTTGATTATTGTTAACATTATGATTATAACCTTACAAAAAGTCAGTAGGTACATTAGTTCACGTTGTCCTTTTTCTGTGTTGGGTCTGAACTAAGAGGTCTTCAACATTAGTTCGGTACATCGGAGACGTATTTTTCTCATAATGAGTAGTACTATTGATCACACGGTCTAACTACTCTACTACTACTCCTTTTTTTTTCTGTGTTGGGTCTAAACTAAGAGGTCTTTTACATTATTACTCTATTAATACTATTACTACCACTACTACTACTCTTCATTTAATCTTATTTGAGTATTTGGGTCTATAACCTGATTTTTAGTTCAATGCACTACATATGAGTTGCTTTCTACCATTAAACGAATTACAGATATCTCAATATTTAGTAAAATACAAAGTAGTATGATTGCAGTTCACATTTCTAAATTGATAACAACTCACACCCGAAAGAAGGAAAATCTGAAACTGATTCATTTAACACTTTTTAAGCATGATGAAACCATTTCAGTTTTCCACTGCCATTTAATCAAACACTTTCTGAGCAAGAGAAAACCAGGAAACAACATTTTTAAGTAGCGATTAAAGTTCTTAAACAATCTAACAATGAAATTGGAGAAAAACTTTGTTAGTAATCAGAAATTAAAAAAAATAACTTCCTTGATAATCTATACACAAGAAATAATAAAAACAAATACAATAAAAATACTATGAAGAACATATTCTTAGATAGAATCCAAATCACCTCTAAAGTAACAAATACAATAAAAATACTGTGAAGAAAATATTCTTAGATAAAATCCAAATCACCTCTGAAGTAAGAAATCCATAAATCTCTAAACTTCAAACTGTTTTGATCCTTGTACTATGAAGAACATATTCTTAAATAGAATCTAAATCACATCTGAAGTAAGAAATCCATAAATCAAAATAGTGCCAAAAACTCTAAAAATAAAAGAACGAAAGTTTAAGTAAAATAATCACCTGATGAGAATTAATTATTAGTCTAGAGTTCGATCGTAGCGATGGATTACACCTGATGAGAGGATGAGAGCTAGAACGGTTGTCATTGATGGAGAAGTTGAAGAAATGTAACAGTCGATAGAGAGTTGGAACGTTTCGAAATAATAAGAGATTAGTGGTGGTCGGTGCTCTTGAGAAGATGTGTCCACCCCCATTGCTGAACTACAAACTAATAGAATTTGTGATCTTCTACATGCTTATGTGAAAGAATTTACACATTTACTAACTAACAGACAACATGAATCAAGATTTCAAGTTCCTGAATTGTCATTTGGCAGTATAAGAGTTCTATAATCTTCACAAATGTAAACACTAGAGAAGTTGAAAGAAAACCTTTATGAATTTCAGTCTTCATAAATGTAAATCATGAATCCGATTACTATGATTTCAGTCTCAGTTTGTTGATGATTGTGAATCGGATTCAAAATCAATTGTTCTTGTTAGATTACCAATCGCCTATTGCTACAAAATCAATGGTTTTTTAGGTTGGTTCTTCGTCAAATTAGACCATCCTGTCAGCCTATGAAATGATGCCCTAATATTTTGTTAATGAGAAGTAACACTGATTTAAAAGTAAAAAAACACACATCATCTGAATCCTTGGCACAAAACGACTTACCCACTCAGAGAAGAAGACATCAATTTAGGGACTGACAAAGTACCCATTCAATAACTACAATACCACATGTTCTAACATCTATCTTCGATGAATTGACATAACAAAGTTTTATATCTTCTAGTGTTACTCAATAACTAAATAGTTGACTCGGATATTACCAGAATTTCTTTTTTACCAAAAGTTTTGGTTTTATAGATTATGTACAACTATACAGAAGCATCATAAGCAAGAAGGAAACTACAAAGACTCCCTCCCATTGTCGAACTACTAAGTAATAGAATTTACGCAGTATAAGAGTTCTAAAGGAATTGCAAGGTAATCTACGACTCTGATCAAACTTGTAAAAGATGCTAATCAAATGTAAATCATGTTACCACTAACTTCAAACTGTAATGGAAACCACAAAATACAATCCATAATCCCAAAAAATTCACATAGACATTTCACCAAACATGTAGTGTGCACAGAATTCACATAGACATTTCACCATACAATCGATCACTATGATTTCAGTCTCAGTTTGTTGATGAAGAGAACAAAAAAACTAACCTTTCCTGCGCCGACTGAATCCCCCACACGAAGAAGCACAAACAGATTCGGAGAAGAGATCGACTGAATCCCCAAACAAAGAATCATAAAAATCAGAAAACCGAAAATCAAATTGAAAGAACATAACAATCAGGAAACCGAAAATCAAATTGATACAAAAACTGACCTTGCCTGCTGTCTAATATCAAATTTTTGGGAGAAATTCTGAAGCATAGGATTTTTATGAAGAGAAATGAGAAGAGGCGCGACGGAGAGGTGTGTCTGTCCGTCATGAATTGAGATGCCGAAAGATGCATTGCTACGGGTTGGGATGAGTCACTCAATCCAGTGGTGGATGAGAGTCCTGACGTGGATGGGACGACTGGATTTATCCAAGTGTTTGTCTCGGTCAGCACCCACCCACCTATTTTATTATATAGATATATAAAAAATTACAATAAATGGTTTGGTTCGGTTTGTTCGGCTATTCGTCAACCAAATCCATAAACCGATCCAAACCACTCGGTTTTGTCATTTTAACATCCGAATCAATCCGGCTCTCTATTGGTTCGGTCCCCAAACCGTCCAAATCCGTTTGGATCGGTCGGTTCGGATAATAAATGAACACCATCATCTCACGGACCGAAATTAGTGGCCTCAACTAGCAGCTCAGGTGGCCCGGACCAGCAGCAACTTAACACCAAAGAGCAGCCCGAACAGCCCACATTGGAGTGCCCCAAACAGCAGCTATACGTTGGGTCGGACAGCAGCTTGGGAGCACAAGGCAGCAGCCCAGAAGCAGCTATAAATGATGGGACAGAACATATGAGAGTTGGGCTGCCTTGTGCACAGGTGGGAGCTTCATCCTTGGCCCAGCCCAAGAGACTTCTCTAGAGAATGGAGGAGATATTTTGGTGGGAAGCTTCTAGAGTTGCTTCGAGCCCAAGTTTTCTAGAGAAGCTTCCTAGCCATTAGATGCTTACCAAGTGGCTTAATCTTAGCCCTCCATTGTATAGCCAAACTAGTATAAATAGGGGTGATCCCCTCATTTGTAAAACAACAAGTTGAGGAACAAGTTGAGAGCCACCAAGTTGGTATCCAAGAGAGTGAGTGACTTGGGAAGTGTGCCCACTTGTAAAGAGTTTTTCATAAGCAATAAAGCTTGGAGTTTTCTCTTAGAGTGTTCTTGTGCATACTTAGAAGCTTTCTTTGTTCAAGCATACTAGTTTGGAGCAGCCTATTAGTCTTAGTTACATAGGCATCCAAGTTATAAAGGCTTAGACTTGTGCAGGAAAAGAAGCTACACAAGTGCCGCACGGAGTGAACAGCATAGCCGAGATTTTACTCCGTGACAAGTGGTATCAGAGCTACGTAGGAACCATGTTGAGCGAGATCGAGAATGTGCCACAAGATGCTGTCAGGAAGGAGGGACGACCCAAGACAAAGGGAGGAAAGGCTGCACGAGAGAAGTTGGCAGACCGGGAGGCTTCTTCCATGGAGGCAAGATTTGTAGCTATCGAGGAGAGGTTGGACATGATGGCGTTACGTATCGAGAAGTCGGAAGAGTTCTGTGGGGACGTGACAAACATCCTAGATCGTCAAGAAGATGCTATCGATGGGATCGAGAAGTCAGTGGAGACGGTGGTGGATGTCTTGAAGCGGGACATGGACAGTATGCGCCAATCCACGGAGAGGATGCGTGCTGAGTTCGAAGACTTCAAATCGAGATACCTAGTGATGGAATAGGTGGTAGCCAACATGGAGAGCAGGCCAAGCCTAGCAGCACCTAAGGTAAGGATACCTGACCCTAAGTGCTTTAATGGTGCCAGGGATGCCAAAGAAGTGGAGAATTTCCTATGGCACATGGAGAGATACTTCAAAGCTATGGGGCTTGAAGTAGAGGAGGACATGGTGGAGACGGCAGCAATGTACTTGGCCGAGGACGCCTTGCTATGGTGGCGAAGGAAGACGGACGAGATGGCCAAGGGACGTTGCAGGATCGACACTTGGGAGGAGTTCCAAAGAGAATTCAAGGCGCAATTCTTTCCCGAGAATATCGAGTTTCGAGCACGAGACAAGTTGATGGTGCTCAAGCATACGGGAACAATCACAACATATATCAAGGAGTTCAACACCCTTATGCTTGACATCCCAAACATGTCGGACACAAATCGGTTGTACTTCTTCCTACATGGGTTGCAGAATTGGGCAAGGACAGAGCTAATACGCAGAGATGTGGAGGACCTGTCCGCTGCCCTGGTCATGGCGGAGAAACTTGAAGATTTCAGGGTGGACTATGCAAAGAAGCCCAAAGAAGGTGGCTAGGAACATGGTGGGGGAGATGGGGATCGAGACAGGAATGCACGAGAAGCTCGGAACCACGACAGGGACCCGAGGAGATGGGAGACACCTAAGGACCAAAAGTCCAAGGAGCATGCCAACCCACCTAGGAAGTGCTGGAAATGTGGAGGCGAACATAGATCGTGGGAATGCTCGAAGAAGAGTACACTCAATGCCTTGCAAGCCAAAGAAGATAAAGGCAAAGATAGGGACAGAGGCAAGAACAAGGCTGAAGAGGAAGAGGAGGAATGCCCACAGGTTGGGGCCATTCACCTAAGTGCTCTTAAGGTAGAAGGTCGGGACACCATGCCAAAGAAGATGGTAAGGAAGGCTCTCATGTATGTGGACCTGAGCTTGAATGGACAGTCGACCCGTGCAATGGTCGATTGTGGAGCCAATCATAACTTCATCACGCCAAAGGAAGCCGCAAGGTTGGGGATGAAGGTCGAGGGAGATCATAACTCAACGATAAAAGCGGTGAACTCAGAGGCAAAGGCCGTGCATGGAGTGGCAAGGCATGTTCCACTCAAGATAGGAGCTTGGAGCGGAAGGGTAGACTTCTACGTCGGGGACATTGATGATCACAAAGTTATCTTGGGGCTGGACTTTCTCGAGGTAGCCAAGGCATCTGTGATACCACACTTGAATGTTTTGCAGGTGTTAGATGAGAAGTCCCCATGTGTGGTGCCAGTGGAGCGCACCAAAGAGAGCAAGGTTGGGACGGTATCCGCACTCCAACTAGGTGATGGGCAAAGGAGGCAACCAAAGCCAACTTCAGGTACCACCAAGGATGGAAGGAACCAACCAAGCACTAGTGCAGCAGATGGCACTAGTAAGGAGCCGGCACGGGACGAGAAGGAGCCAAAGTGTCGGGAAGCTCGAGAGGCGGGACCTGTGCATAGCAAAAGTGTACGGAGGCGCCAAAGGCAAAGGCAAAGGAGAGCCTTGAAGGAGCACCAGAATATCTTGGAGCAGGCCAAAGGACGAGTTACATGTTGTTGTGAAGGATGCGGCCGAGTACGCGACGAGGACGTCTGCGGCTTAGGTGGGGGAGAATGTCACGGACCGAAATTAGTGGCCCAAACTAGCAGCCCAGATGGCCCAGACCAGCAGCAACTTAACACCAAAGAGCAGCCCGAACAGCCCACATTGGAGTGCCCCAAACAGCAGCTATACGTTGGGTCGGACAACAGCTTGGGAGCACAAGGCAGCAGCCCAGAAGCAGTTATAAATGATGGGACAGAACACATGAGAGCTGGGCTGCCTTGTGCACAGGTGGGAGCTTCATCCTTGGCCCAGCCCAAGAGACTTCTCTAGAGAATGGAGGAGATATTTTGGTGGTAAGCTTCTAGAGTTGCTTAGAGCCCAAGTTTTTTTAGAGAAGCAACCTAGCCATTAGATGCTTACCAAGTGGCTTAATCTTAGCCCTCCATTGTATAGCCAAACTAGTAAAAATAGGGGTGATCCCCTCATTTGTAAAACAACAAGTTGAGGAACACTCTCATCAAAAAAAAAAACAAGTTGAGGAACAAGTTGAAAGCCACCAAGTTGGTATCTAAGAGAGTGAGTGACTTGGGAAGTGTGCCCACTTGTAAAGAGTTTTCATAAGCAATAAAGCTTGGAGCTTTCTCTCACAGTGTTCTTGTATCAAGGTGGCGAAATAATTCCTTTTTTTTTTTTTTTTGCTAGAACTATCTTTGTCGCAGGCAAAAAGGTTTAGGGGAGGACTTCACACCCTCATTTGTGCTACTCTGAGAGAGAGAGAGAGGATGGATTACAGTTTGGCGGCGTTGAAAGTAACGTGCGAGCAGCTGAAGCACGCTCGGCAGGATTCTTCCTCATCCGCCATGACTCTCGGCGGGGTTCTCTTTCAACGAGCATGGCTTCAGGTTTTTGTCTCTTTTTCAATTTCATTTCCCTCCTAATGTGAATATACTCAAGTTTAATTCTTCATGAACTAATAATAATAACCTAATTCTCAGGGCATATTAATATCAGAACCGGCGGAAGGACATTTTCTTCTCGACGATGGTACTGGCATCATCCAACTCTACCTCTCCAACGAATTCCGCCTCCTTGACTGGAAAATAGGTTCCCCTTCCTTCCTCTCTCTCTCTATCTCTCTAAACGGCTGGCGGATCTTTATACATTTCCCTCTCCTTTTGTATATTATGCACAGGTATGTATGTAATGGCTATTGGAGCCTACGTAATTCGTACGGCGGACTCGCCCATGATTAAGGTAAAATAATTCATCTAACTCTGAAACAAGGGCAAGCAAGCAATCAAATTATGTTCGCTAACTGTTTGTAATTTTGTCTATCAAACATTTTTCTTCTATTATGAGAGAAAAGTTATGCTTCTTCTTCTTCTTGTTTTGGAGTGAAAAAGAAGCTGGTTTTATAACTTCAATTGATTGCAAAATTTCATTTTGAAAATAAGGAAATAGGATGCCATAGCTGCCATTAATCCTTGGTTGGAGTTGTCACGAACTTGGTTTCAGCCCTCTAGGTCTCGTGGTCTAGGCTTTACGGGTTTCATACTCCCTTAAAAGTATGTTAACCAATAAAAAAGGAAAACGGAATGTGATAAAATGAACTTTAAAACACAAAAATAAGTGATTTTGAGTACATTCTGAATCTGAAAGTGATTTATGCCTTAGGTAGTGTTTGTTTTTTCTAAGTCTGACTCGAGGTCCGAATTGTTTTTGAAGTAGATTTCGGAACGTTTGTTTTTGTCTGACTTGTGATGTCCAACTCTGTCTAAACGGTTGAATTTGGGTCCATTTGAGTCATACAAGTTAGACTTCAAATCGTGGAAAAAAGGAACACCACAATTGTGGATGACAAAACCTAGATTCACGATTAACCTTAATAAACAGAAAATTAGCTTTTGGTTCAAAAAGTTACCCTGTAGAAAAAAATCAATCCAAAATGTCAGGTTTGGAGTTGATCAGTTGAAATGTCAAGCGCGGATTGGGTTCGGATGTGATAATGTCACATCTCGCAGGGTAAAAACTTAAAATGCATGTACTATACATAAACTTGTGTCGCGTTCACGTGGGTTGTGTCAAGTGCACATGGCTATATTAGATTACTACGCACGAATTTATGCACTGTGCAAAATACTAGATAAAGGGGCGACCATTTGCAAAATACTAGATAAAAGAGTCTGTAAATCTTTATATTCTCATGACTAATCAAAGATATGGATTTCATTTTCTCTTTATACCCATTAGAACTGAACAAATTTGATTTGTATTGCAGGTTCACAAGATGGTTGATTTATCCGGATTTCCTGATCGAGAAGCTATGTGGCATTTAGAGATCATTGAGGCTTACAAGTTATTTTACCAGTTCTCATTTGAAGAATAAACAATCTATGCATGAAATCCATACTTGGTAATTTTTCTGTAACCATTGAAGAATGAACAAGCTCTATATTGTTCTGCATTTTCGGCAGACACCCAAATTTTAGGACAGGATAATCAGTCATAAAAAGTACTGATTAATGGAAAAATCTGTCTTGATGTTCATTCTTTAGTGTAGAAGTAGGAAGGAAATTGCATATATACATACAAAGAGGAGGTTGCAGCTTGAAGATTCAAAATTTTTTTTAAGTTCTTTTGTGACTGCAGTTAATGAACATTTGCTAGTCTATCAAAATGTTGGGATTTGAATGTACTTGACATTTGAAAATCAATGAATCTCATTTCCCATTGCTTAAAGAAATAACATTTGTGTTACTCTCTAGATTTGTTTCATGGCAAGGGTGATTGTGGTGTTATAGAGGCTAGTCAAGTAAAGACAAACAGATAGATAGATTGAATTAAAGAATTTGCATGGGGAAGTAAAACAGGAGTTCAATTGCTATTCTAAAAGGAGACACATGGCTAGGAAATTCTGAGAGCTTTTAATTGCCAAAAGACAGATGTTTTCCCTTCAGATTTATCAATTACTCTTCCTAACAACAACAAGAATCACTTCAACAGAGAAGAGAGAGAGAGAGAGAGAGAGATAGTAACCAACATGAGGTGTTCAAACTGTTCTTCTTCAGTTTCATTTGGACCTTGTTCATCATGTTCATCACATATACTACTGTTGGTGGTGGTAGTTCCACTGATTTTGATATCTGGGTTTCTTTGTCTGATAGGTTCAAATACCTCCTCTTCTTTATCATCTACTTGGGTTTCTCTCTCTAACTATTCTACATGGGTACCAACAACTACTCATCCTGGAATCTCATCAGCACCTCCTCCTTCCTCTGCTTCTTTTTCTGTACCAACAATTACTAAAGAAAGGGATAATCAGAATCAAATTGATTTCAGTACAGAGGTACAGAAAGAAGCTCATCAATTACATATAGCAGAAGAATCTCCTCCATCAGAAGCTTTTGTCTTCAACAACATTTCTCCTTCACCACAGAAAACCATTGAATTCCACCAACCAGTGTGTAACTAAACACCCCTTCTTTTATTTTCTTCTTTAGCTCTCTGTGTATATATTTGATTGTTAAATTTTGATAATGAACCCACACTTGATGAGATACAGGATCAAATAATAAAGCAAGAAGAAGGATTAAAAACTAGTTCCATGAATATATCTGATTTTGATCCTGATAGAGCAAGAAGGGTAATAAAACAAACTACCAAATTACAAAAACTTGAATCAAGACTTGCAAAAGCTAGAGCTGCAATAAGGGAAGCTGCTAAGAATGGAAATAATCAAATCCCAGACCCTGATTATGTTCCAGCAGGTCCCATGTACTGGAACTCTCATGCATTCCATAGGTACCCACATTCATGTCCATTAATCTCCACCCTGATTTTCATCATCCATTAAATGTCTATTTGAATCAAGATTTAGTTCTTCCTTTTTCATTTAACAGGAGTTATTTGGAAATGGAAAAGCAATTTAAGATCTTCATCTATGATGAAGGAGAACCACCACTTTTTCATAGTGGTCCATGCAAGAGTATTTACTCAATAGAGGGTAACTTCATTCATCAAATGGAAATGGAGCATCGATTTCGAACCAGAGATCCAAATAAGGCTCATGTTTATTTTCTACCATTCAGTGTAGTGATGATGGTTCGATTTGTTTATGTTCCAAATTCTCATGATCATCGTCCCATCTCAAAAACTGTAATTGATTATGTCAATGTCATTAGAACAAAATACCCGTTTTGGAATAGAAGCCTTGGAGCTGATCATTTCATGCTTTCTTGCCATGATTGGGTAATAATTCTTCACCAACTTATAGGATTAGCTTCCCACTTCTTTAATTTGGAACCAATGTCTAGTTCAATACGGGTTTTGCAGGTGCGACTAGTCCGACTTACAGAGGAGATTTTGCCGGATTTGTGTCTCGCCTTGAGTCCACAGGGACATATTCACAATGGAGATTCTGTCGGATTTGAGTCTCGTCTGTAAGTCGCCAGGATTCGGTTGGAGCCTCCTCTGTTACTCTCCAAAGCCTCCGGGGAGACTCTGCAGGATTTGAATCTCATCTTTGAGATGTCGGGGCGTGTCTGTGTCACACTTTTGAGGCACGGGTGTCCCAGGCTTCCTGAACTTATGTTGCTTTGTTTTCTTACAGGGTCCAGGAACATCTAAATCAGTACCTTACCTGTACAAGAACTCGATCCGAGCTCTCTGCAATGCTAATACTTCAGAAGGTTTCATACCTTCTAAAGATCTCTCAATTCCAGAAATCGATCTAAAAACAGGAGACATCAAAGGTTGGGTTGGTGGACCATCTCCATCTCACAGACCAATACTTGCATTCTTCGCCGGAGGACTACACGGGCCAATCCGGCCCATTCTTTTCCTACATTGGATGAACAAAGACGAAGATATTAAGGTTTATCAGTATCTTCCTAAACATATATCGTACCAAGACATGATGAAGAAGAGCAAATACTGCATTTGCCCAAGTGGGTATGAAGTAGCAAGCCCAAGAATTGTCGAAGCATTTTATGCAGGCTGTGTCCCGGTTCTGATATCAGATCATTATGTACCTCCATTTAGCGATGTTTTGAACTGGAAATCTTTTTCTGTCGAAGTTCCTGTAAGTGAGGTGCCAAACTTGAAGAAAATATTGATGGGTATCTCACAAAGACAATACATAAAGATGCAGAGAAGAGGACTTAAAGTTTTGAAGCATTTTGAAGTGAATTCTCCACCGAAAAGGTTCGACGTTTTTCACATGATCCTTCATTCTATTTGGCTTAGAAGATTGAATGTTCAAATTCATGGTGATAAATAGTTCGGCAGGATGAAGTAATTCATTAGCACTCAAAGCAGAATAGAAGTCAAACTGTAGAACTAAAAAGTAATGAAGCTTTTAGTGATACAAGTTGTGTATAACGAAGGATGACTATTTGAATAAAACTAATGTTTGTAAAGAGGATTTATTGTATTATCCAATGAGAGAATGTGTTAATCGTTTACTCAACTCATCACATTGTTCGATATATGTTATGGAAGAATGAGTTCTGTGGTTTCATGTTGCTATAACAGCTTAAGATCCTATCTGAGTCAGATTTCATCTTCTCTTCTCGGTAAAACCAAATTTATTATGCTTGTTTTTAGAGAGAAAGAAGTCTAAATTCGAAAATTTCTGTTCTTCTCCTCCCCTTTTTTGATTTTTTTTTTCGTTTTTAATATTTCATGTGAATGTTGTTCTTGCCTCCTCGTCCTCCTATGTGGTTTTGATAAGATATTTGCTTTCCTCTACATATAAATTCTCATATTAGACTTGCACGCCTAGATGATATGGATTCGGATATCAAATGTTACATCTCTTTTGTTATTTTCACGGTAGAAGTAGTATCTTGGTGTGTACTTTGCTCAGCGCGAGAATTAGATATATTAGCAATTTTGTAACACAGTTATTTGGGACAAGAAGTAATTCTAGGCTTGGAGAAAAACTAGAAAGGCTTAACATGCGCTCACCTATCTTGTCGAGGGATGAGGCTTATGGATGTCTGAACTCGAGGATGAGTAACACTCAGCATTGTGAATGTTTGAACTCGATGACGAGTAATACTTGCATTGTGGATGGCTGTACTTGATGACGAGTAATACTCGCATTGTGGATGGTTGTACCTGATGACGTTTGAACTCCAGAATGAGTAATACTCGCATTTTGATAGTTGAACTCGATGATGAGTAATACTCGCTTTGTAGATGGTCGATGATGGGTAGTACTTGTGTACTTGCATGACTCTAGGTTTTAGTAGGTGGTTCGGTCATTAGAGAGTACCTAGTGGCTAATGATATCAGCGGTGTGTGCTCGTGCCGGCCCGATTCCCTCCCCTTTTGCCCTGTTGGGAAGACATAAAATCATTTCACGCACCATAAGGAAGTTTTTGGTGGGAATTGAGGAAGTATAAAACTGAACTTTTTCAAGACCCTAGAATTCGTTTCTCAAAACAAAAATGGCGCTTTCTGAATTGGCGATTGGAGTAATCGAAGACGAAGAAGAGGTGAAAGATGAAGATGGAAAAGAAATAGAAGAAGAAATGTCGGAATTGGCATCTCACCACCCTTCCTCCGAGGTATTGCGACCAAACCCTAAACCCTTAAGAATTTATCTCAAGCTTGTTCACTTTTTATTTGAACAATTTCACCTAGGTTTTTATTTGGAGATTTCGTTTAACCTTGGAGAAAATGACCAAGGTGAAGAAGATGAAGTAGTAATGGGGGTAGTTAAAGTAGGGTTTGAATCGAGAGGAAGAAGACGAAGTAGTGAGGGACGTAGCAAAAGTAAATTAGGGTTTTGGGTTTTCTCTTGATGGAGAACAGCAAAGAGGCCCATCTGTGATTATCATTTTGTGTTTGTGCTCCAAAGAAATATCACATCTGTAGAAATCCCTTTTTCCATTTCAAAGAAAAACAAATCTTTTTTTCCTGATATTAGGACATTTTTTAATTTATATGGACATAATAAGCAAAGATTATAGACAAAATTATATATGCATCTAATTTCATTTATCTGGCTTACATATCCTTGTTTACCTCAGTTATTCGACGTTTCAACCACAATTGATCCGAGCTATATTATCTCTCTGATACGTAAACTTATACCTCATGATCCTAAGAGTAAACAACATAATGGTGAAGGTAACAATCAAAATAATTCCATCGAAGGTGGAGAATTTGTTAAGGCTGAAGAAAATACGGCTGTTACCTCCAGTTTTTGTGTTCCAACTCTTCCTAACAATAAACTTGAGGGTATGGACATTCCTGATGAGCATAATGAAGGAGGACAGAGAAACTTAGATGTTTCGGAAGATTGTGAAATTTCAGCAGCGAACGAAGCTTGGGAAGAGTATGGCTGCATTTTGTGGGATCTTGCAGCAAACAAAAATCATGCAGAGTTTATGGTATTTGATCCTTTTCTTTTGTTCCTGAGATATGCTTATACTCGCTTTTGTGGTATTTGATCCTTTGGTTCTTAATAACCCTAAATCTTGAGCAGGTGGAAAACCTTTTGCTGGATGTGCTTTTGACAAGTCTTTCTGTTTCACAGTCTGTTCGGGTTACAGTAAGTAAGATTTGCATTTAATCTCTCCTTGGCTATTGTAGTCTTTGACATTCTTTTACATGCTTTTGCATATATTCTTATGAGATATTATGCTGGCATTAACATTTACGGATATTTTATTTTTCTTGTTAAAAGAAAACATATTCATACCAGTGTATTCCTTTTATTATAGGAGATTGGCCTGGGAATTCTCGCAAACCTTGCCTGCCATGAAATTCCTGGAAAACGTATAGTCTCGACGAAGGGATTGATTGAGATAGTTGTGGATCAATTGTTCTTAGATGACTCCACATGCCTGTGTGAAGCTTGCAGGTAATACTAACTGTTTTCGTATATTAATTGCACCCGTTCTCCTGATACTCTATAGTTGCCTGGTATTTCTTGGCTTCTTGCTCAAGAAAAATGTAATCAGGGTCCCAACAAAGAATACCAATATACACAGGGTTTTGTCTATTGAAGAATCGATATTGTAGTAAACTGAAAGTGCTTGATTTTGAGAAACAGTACATGCTTCAACATGTAAGTATGATACATATCTAAAAAAACAAATTTTTAGTAGCTATGTGTTTTAGAATCCAATTTCTTATTTATGACGCTGGTAGAGGTCACCAAACCACAAAAGGACTCATTTAGTAAAGATAACATACCGTCATTTTTGCATGCAATATATCATACTATTATTTCATTGATAATAAACACTTAATGTTATGTTTTTTTCGCAGTAAATCACTTTTCACAGTGAGTATTTTGAAACAGGTTATTTACTTCGGGTCTACGAGGTAGTGGATCCGTCACTTGGGCAGAAGTATTGCAACGAGAACACATTGTAGGCCGTACTCTATGGATTGCAGAGAACACACTCAACCATCAGTTGTTAGAAAAGGTATTAATAATTGTGCAGCAATCTTATTTCACATTTCTATGTACATTTTAAGTAGAAATACGATTAGCAGTGAATTTGCTGATTGTACTTGATTGGGTCTTTAGAGATCTCCTGCTAGCTGGTCACTGGTTTTCATAATAATTATATATAATTTCTTTTTTCTTCTTCAATTCCATTTTCCCATTTCCGTCCAACATCAGATCTATTTCATCGGAAAGCATTGAAGTTCTTATTGCAACTCATTCACCATAATTTTGCCACCAAAATCGCATTTTGCTATGTTTGTCTTCAGCCTATAGGTAAGTTATGTTTGTTTTAACCACTTTTCATCTATCTGTATAAGTTAAATTCATCTCTCCTTTTAGTTTTGGCCAAGTAGAAGGGAATGAGGAGTTGCATAAAGTATATATATGGATTTGGCAGCCAGGAACTAATGAATCTAGCATCAATTGTTCAGTTTTACATCATTGGGTGCTATTTCTCCCCCGTCTTGACAATTTTATACAAGGATATTATATTACAAGGCTAATTTCAGAAAAAAAAAAATATACTATGTTACAGGGCCAATCATTCACTTATCTAATTCTAATCTGTTTACTGGTACAGATAATTGGTTTATTTTTAGCCATGGTGGACAATCAACATGAAGTAACAAAACTCGTTCTCCCACCTCTGATGAAGTTGGGTTTGCCAAGTATATTAATTAATCTGTTGGCGTGCGAGGTGAAAACATTATATGGTGACACAATACCTGATAGGTAGTAGAACGAATCTTGTCTTTTGTTTTCCAATCTTGAACTAAACAGCTTTATATCTATTTGTGAACTAGATTACTAGACCACATAAATCTTCATCTAATTCCGATCTTCCTCTTTGATATACATGTATAGTATTTCACTTCTTTTTGCTTCAGGTACTCTGTCCTTGATGTGCTTCTTGAGGTCATTGAAGCTCTTTCTGTTGTTGATAGTTATTCAAAAGTGATTTCTGCAAATAACGAACTCTTCAAGCTAGTTCTTGATGTGGTGAAGCTTCCTGACAAAGTTGAGGTATACCCATTTCACCTTTTAACCTTGCGCTGATAATTCAAATATACAATTCTCATGTCTGATATTCTAATAAGTTTTTCCGCTTTTACACTTTTGATAGATATCCAGTTCTTGTGTTACTGCTATGGTCTTGTTTGCAAATATTCTATCTGATGCTCCTGATCTTGTTTCCCAAGTTTCAGAAGGTGAAATTGGTTCTGAAATTCTCATATACTTCCATCAAATTT
Source organism: Eschscholzia californica (assembly GCF_041429995.1). Taxonomy (NCBI): domain Eukaryota; kingdom Viridiplantae; phylum Streptophyta; class Magnoliopsida; order Ranunculales; family Papaveraceae; genus Eschscholzia; species Eschscholzia californica. The sequence continues at coordinate 43,247,977 of NW_028238309.1, read as the reverse complement.
CTTCCTGACTGAAAATAACATTGTGGGTATATCCATATAGATGTGTCTTTCTTTCAGGGTCTATTAGAAATCCTCGCCTATGTTTCAGATGATTCAGAAGCACGAAACGCGCTCTGGAGCATCTTGGAGAAGTTACTTATTCGAGTTCAAGAAGATAAGATAACTCCATTACAACTAAACCAGTATGTATCTGTTCTAGTTGATAAATCAGAAGTTATTGAGGAAGACTTGATTGATCACAAAGAACAAGACCTAGATGAAAAGCATAACAACTCAATCTCATCAGACATTCACCGGAAAGCCAGAATCACATCTGTATCCTATTCTGGCAAAATGTCAATATGCCATTATCACAAAGTATTAAATTTACTTCACGATTCATCATCGGTACATAGTTTCTCTTAACCATTGTTACAGCTAAACAGGATAAACATGATTTTGCAATACTGGGTGGATATAAAAGACAATCTTTCAGAGATGGATGTGCTGAAAGGCAATCAAGCAGATGATGAAAAACTCAAAAGATTGATCAAATGTTGTTCTATCAATGCCATGTAAGTTGTAATTCAGATAAAATTACAAATCATAGGTTGATGATTGTTCCAGCAAATATCGATCGAAGTGGGTTGGCTTGCGTCCGGATCAAGAAGAAAATGTATTACCGAACATAGTTAACAGAATTTTTATTCAATTTTCTAAAAATATGTTGTGAGTTCGTTGCGCGTATTTATGATTTTCTGTGGTGTTTGTTCCTTTTTATCTTTATCTGACTGGTCTGACTCGATTGAATCAAATAGATATAAACACTTAGGCATCACGAGTTAGACAAAAAACAAACAATTTTTGATATCTGATTTGGGTTTAACTCAGTCTCAGACCTTCAGTAGGAGAGGAGATAGTTAAGATCCGGGAGGTTTATGTTTACTAAGAGAAGCTTTAAATTAGATAACGGGAGGTCTACCTATTGTAACTGCAGATAAATGAACCCTAAGGTCATCAAAGAAATGCATGTAACCCTAACAACCTACTTCCAAAATGACAAAATAATTGCTGACTAAGCTGTCGTCACCCAAGTAGGAGGACAGATGTCAACCAATGACATCACTCCTACTACTACGTGTCCTTCTACAACCACGTGGCAATTGCCAATACACGTGTCAGCAATTCTTTTCTCCTTCTCTTCATATAAACCCATATGCGTTTGTATTCTAATTCATACATATTTCCAAATACTGTAGTTTGAAAAAAGAAATCCTGTGAGAAAAATATTCAGTTCTGATCATAAGAAAAAAAGAAATGGCATCAAGACAATCTAAAGAAGAGAGAGCAGAATACCTAGCTAGTGAGGCAGCTGCTGAACTGAAAGATGCAAATAGAGATAGAATGCATGAATCCACATATGAAAGCATTCATCAAGATCAACAACAACAAAAACCAGGTATAATTGGTTCCATGTTTAAAGCTGTTCAAGGAACAGTAGGTCATGCAAAAGAAGCTGTCATGGGCAAACCCCATGATTCTTATTCCACTACTGATCAAACAGCTTTAGATTCTGCTGCTGATAAAACAAAGCAAACTAAAGATTATACTACTGAGAAGGCTAAAGAGTATGGAGATAGTGCTGCACAAAAGGCGAAGGAGACGAAAGATTATACTAGTGAGAAGGCTAAAGAGTATGGAGATAGTGCTGCACAAAAGGCGAAGCAGACGACGGAGAAGATGGGAGAATATAAGGATTATGCAGCTGATAAAGCTAAGGAAGGGAAGGATGTAACAATGAAGAAAGCTGAAGAGGGGAAGGATTATACTGCTGAGAAAGCTCGTGAAGGGAAAGATTCAGCTGTTGGTAAAGTTACTCAGTTGAAAGATTCAGCAGCTGATGCTGCTCATAGAGCTATGGATTATATTACTGGGAAGAAGGAAGAAGTTAAAGAAAAGACTGCTGAAACTGGTCAAGCAACCAAGGTATATATATATATATGTGAATATATCAGTTTGTATGTGATTTGTGCTCCCATGAATCTAATGATTTGAATTCTAAATTTGTTATACAGGAGAAGATGACAGAGGCAGAGGAAGCGACGAGGCGAAAGATGGAGGAAATGAAGGTGAAGGGGAGTGAGTATAGGGAAGAAGCTGGAAGGAAAACAGAACCAGGGGAAGTTGCATCTGTTTTGAAGCAATCTGATCAAATGTCTGGTCAGACATTTAATGATGTTGGTGAGATAGGTGATGAGAGTGTTGAAGTTCGGACTCGCCGTACTATAATCCCCTGAGTCAGTCCTGATCAGTTAGTTGTTGATGGATAAAAATGGTGGAATTTAGGGTGTTCTTTTTTGGGAGCATGGATGGCAATAAGTAGTAGTAGTAGATGTTGTCTATGTAGGGGGGGTCTTGTGATCTTGTTTCGTAAGTGGTACACCAGATCCAGATGTGGGAAGGAGCTACTAGTAGTGGGTGTTGGTTTTTGTATGGAGATGGGTTTTGAGTTGTGTTTTTAATGTAATGTTAATAAAATATGTTATTAATGTATACCATATTGGAAGCCTTTTTTGTTGTTGTTGTTGTTGTTGGAACTGGAAGATGCATACCATATTGGAGAAGTAAGAATGGGGAATCACTTTCAATCCATTCTGCGCCAATGATAGAATTATGAATTCTTCCCAATCTCCTAATATGGTGTTTTAGTAAGAACGGAATTGGACCTTCAATTTTTAATTGTTCAGTTTGAGAGATGCAATTGGAATAGCCAAACGACTCTGAGACGCCTATCTGACAGGATTCTACCAAAATTGTCACTTCATATTAATAATAAAATTGAAACATTCTTAGTTGTCTTAACGTAGGTCAAGCGGTTGAAGCGGATTATCAGTAATTTTTATTTCGAATTAATCGAGTTACACAATATTATGGATTATCAATAATTTTTATTTTGAATTAATCGAGATACACAATATTAATAGAACGAGGCGAGAATAAATTCTTTTTCCTTAAGACATCTTACATGTCCCATAATAGTACTAGCGATTAGGGTGCACGCCTTCGGGATACAACAACTATCCTTTCAGAATTTAAGATGGTGCTTTTATATTCTGAAAGCGGACGAACCCTCGTAAATAATATGAGCTCTTGGACTGATGGGAATAGATTTCTACACATGAATATTATAATTTCACTCAGATACTTCTCTCTTCGGAATTCCAGATATACCAGAATATTTCTAAAAACATAATTATATTCCAAAACACCAGAATACTGATTTCAGAAGAGAAGAGAAGAAGAGAATAGACGGAATTCACTCGAAGACTTCTTACTTCATTCTAGATATACTAGAATATTTTTAAAATCAGAATTATATTCTAGACACAACAGAATACCGATTTTTAGAAGAGAATAACAGAATACATCATTTTCGTCCAACCAATAAGACTCCAGATTCGTCCAACCAATAAGACTCCTTCCTTGCACCAAAAGCATTTTAAATATCTTCATTTGAGCCCTCTCAACTTATCTTTTAAAACCCTAACCATCAACTCATATAAATACATCATTTTCTTCTCATCCTTGAGTATAATCCCTCTCAATCCCTCTTACCTATGTCCCCTCTGTCTCTCTCTCTCTCTACTCTCCTCTTCTAGTTCTAACAACAAAAACTCAAGCCTCCATCCTTCTCTTCTACTACTCCTTCTACCCTAAGTTCTTCTCAATTTCTTTCTAATTTATCTATCTTTGTAATTCTTTTCTTCTCTTCTCATAATTTATTCCTTTCTACATTTTCTCTCCTAAATCTCTCTTCTTTAACCTATTCTCAAGCAATAAAAGATGTTATTATTTAGATTTGGAGCATAATGTGGATCATATTTGGAGCAAGGATTTGGGTGACTTCTTTTCTTTGTCTCATTTATTTCTATGTATTTTGTTTTATCAATAGAATGTGGCTTTAAATTCAATGAGTAGCTAATTTCATATTTAGGGTTGTAGAGGAAACCTATTTTGGATCTTTTTTAAATATGTATTTGACTGATTAAATCCTTTAATTGAGCTTAAATGTCTATTAATTGTCATTCCATATAGATCTTATATCATTTCCATTGTTCATGCTTCATAATTAGATATCTCAAGCTTTCGTTAAGTTGTTAAATGGAATATGCTTGTTAGATGATGAATGATAGTTAAAAGAGTATAGTCTTTATATGATAGTCAATTCGAAATACATGATTATGAAATGTGTTAATCAAGAAAATCTTCCGAAATCTAAATAGTCCATTATGTTAGGATTTCGAGTTATAATGAAAAAGGATTAGTTAATTAATTGCATGTTTTAGGGAGTGGATTTATGTGGTGGAATCGAAAATCCTAGATCATTTCTCATATTACCTTCATTCTTCTTTAGTCTATTATTGTTTTCTTAATAAAATAATTTTCAAAAAAAAACCAAATTTAAGAATGGGGTGTTAATTTGAGATTTAAGCCGAATTTACTTATCCTTGAGGATCGATTCCGGACTTCCGGATTTACTATAACTTGATCCCGTATACTTGCGGGAATAGACCCATTTTAGGCCTATCAGGGACCTATTTACAAAGATTTATGGATTTAATTATAATATCCATTAATCCCGAGATCTTCCAGCAAAGGTCCTTTCTTTTAACATATCTGAGGATCCTTTTATAATTCTTAGACAGATCTATGGACCTTCCTGCAAATTATACTAATTTATCGTCTAAATATGTTATGCAAAATAACTTATTTTCTCGAAGACAAGATTCATTTCAGAATTTTGCATTCTCCGTCAACTTTGTATTCGAGACCGTTTTACATAATTTTCATTATCTTAGACCGATGAATTATTTCAAACAGTTCATCATTTGGTAACTTTGTATGACGAGAACATTTTGTTGTCGGCCTTGTCTAACTTTTTAGGTTTCGACATTTGGCTTGACACACTTCTCCTCTCACTTATGTGGTTGTCTTCTTCGATTCGTCATCGAATTGAATCTTTAGGATCAATTAGTATTCAAGACTACTTTTATCAATGTCATTGATGTCTCTCCATATTCGCGATAGCCGTTTTTGCACCCATTATTTCTGTCTATACTTGGTGTTCAGGGTGTCGCTTAGCTCTTCGGTGTCTTTGTAATCGAGAAGGTATTTAAGAGTCATCAGCAAAATCAACATTTATGGTGACTATGTGATGAGCCTTATTCTTGCCCACGGCTAGGGAAGGTTAGCCTTTAGTGAAATACTTCACAAGATCCAGCGAGATTAGATTGATCATCGTTCTCAATCACCACTAATTGAAGTCTAACCCTTTTAACGGACCTGACTTTTCTCTGTGAATGGAGGATATTAGAACTATACGATCTATTTATTTCGTACTTCCTATTTCTGCTTCACATGGAACATGGAGGACTCAACAATATACGTAGAATTATTAATTTCATTAAAAATAGGTGCCTTCGGCATTACAGAGGTAACATTTAGTTTAAATATCCCCACACATAAATAGCCCTTCCGAATATAAATCTCATTCTTAAATAGGATAAAGGTATCTGACAAAAAGATTAGTTTGAACCCGTTCTCACTTAAAAGGGAACCCGAAACCAAGTTCTTTCGACGTCTAGAGCATGGAGTACATCGTTCAAAGTCACTTATATATCTAAAGTGAATTTCGACACGATCTTCCCCCTTTCTTTGACTCGGGTGATCGAGTCATTTTCCTTGAACACTGTCTCTCCTTCGGCTACCTCCTTATAGGAAGAGAATAGGCTTTTATCACTACAAATGTGACGACTTGCTCCGGTGTCGACCCACCATTATCTCTGGTTGTTAACCAAGTTAACTTCATATGCAACTGCACAGAGGTCCATCTTCTAAAGTTTTTTAGACACTTTTTTGGTTTCAGTGGTCATAAGACAAAGATTTTGATTTTCGATGTCTTTACTAACGAAGATTGGTTCTTCACCTTTTCCTATCGATTGCCATATGTGGAGCGACAATCTTTGGCTAGGTGGCCCCGCTTGCCACAGTTGTAGCATTCGTTGTCGAAATTCTTCTTTTTCTTCGGTTTGCCTCTATTTTTTAGACGCTACTTACGCTTTGGATTCTTACTTGACCCAGACTCTATGCCGAACTTTTTAACACCCACTTTTTCTGTTTTGTATTTATTGATCAGGGTGTCCCATAGTTCTTTGGACATCTCTATTACAGAATAGAGATTATAGAGTCCAGCATTCAGATTTTGAAGGAGGTAGTTCTTGTAGAGGAAATCTCCTTGTTTCCATGCATTTAATGCAGCAGTACGTTGTGCTTCATCCTCAATTTCTGCATGTGTGGGTCCCTCTTCAGTTAAGTATTTAACTAGACCCAATGTCGTCAGGTAGAACATCATCTTCAACTTCCATCGGTTGAAGTCATGCCCCTTAAACTTCTTTGGTTTTTCCCTGTATGTGGTGTTAGGTGGAAAAACCCGTAAAGTTGTTTTGGTTCTTGCCATTTCTTCTGAAATACACAAACAATAAACCAAATAAATATCTTATAACCAGAGAAATAATCGTTATATAAAATGTCTTAAGATTGTTGTTCCTCTGGTTATGGGTCGAGTAAACTTTATCCCTGTCTTGTCTGAGCAAGACAGAGTCTGGGTTGAAGTAGGAAACTTCTTTTCTCTAAGTTATAGGCAGATAGACAATAAACGGATCATCAGTAATCATTCTTTCGGTTTAACCGAGATAGACAAAATTAATGGAGTCGAGGTGAGAATAAATTTTCTTTCCTTAAGAAATTTTACACCCCCGTAATAGTACAAACGGTTAGGGCGTATGCCTTCGGGATACAACGACTATCCTTTCAGAATTTCAGATGGTACTTCTATATTCTGAAAGCGGACGAACCTTCATAAATAATATGAGTTCTTGGACTGATGCGGATAGATCTTCTAGACACTTGAATATTATAACTTCACTCGGATACTTCTCTCTTCGGAATTCTAGACACACCAGAATATTTCTAAAATCAGAATTATATTCTTGACACACCAGAATACTGATTTCAGGAGAGAAGAGAAGAAGAGAATAGACTGAATTCACTCGGAGACTTTGTACGTCAGAATTCTAGATATACTAGAATATTTCTAAAATCAGAATTATATTCCAGACACACCAGAATACTGATTTGGGAAGAAAATGAATTGGATGAAAAGTGTAATGATTTTGGGTTGTTTATATAGGAATCAAGTAGACACTTAATTTGGGATACGCCTCTTGGTATTGTGGGACAAAACCATTGGATTTTTGAACTCTTGAAAAGAGTTGGTTATATAACTGTGAATTTCGGCTAAAATTTGGACCGTCAGATCAAGCTAAAGCTCGCGGAGCAAATGCTGATCATTAGATGATCTTGGATACATACCAAAAGCTACCCAACGAGTGAGACAGATGACCTTTATATTAAGATCTACCGAAATCTTGAAGCTAGCCCGACACGGAGATGACGCGGGTATTTGGATCTTGCGGATCCAACGCTTCTAGTTTGTGCAGTAAACTAGTCCGAGGACCCTAATCGCGCGACCGTCGGATTTGATTCAAATCGCGCGGAGTGAATGCAAGTCATCCCGATCTGGACGTGTTCGCTTTTCTCAGATGGCCCTCAATCTAATTTTGTCCATTTTGACGTTTTAGTCCCTAACTTAACAAATCTTCGTCCAAACTTTAAACTTGAATTTCTCATTCATCCGGAATCAGATTTGAGTGATTCTTGGCTCTAAATTCAAGAGCTAGACGAGACGAACACAATGACATATTTCGTTTCTGAGTTTGACGAGTCGGCTTGAACCAAAATTGGCTCCGATTCCAACATAAGCTAGACAAAAATTCTTCGTTGTCTTACAATAGATGAAGCAGGGGAAAGACAGAACAATTGTGATATGATTGATGAAAAGTGTCACCGAAGACACCAATGAAGATGAATATATCGCTGAAGTAGGAGAAGTAGATAAAAAGGTAAAAGTGAGACTCAAATCAAATAATCTTATTTAAACTAAAACCAATTTTTTTTATGGTATCTGAGTTTAGAAAACTCTAACGAGTATAGTTCGATCTTATTTTGCTTCCGTTTAATTCCTTTACTATCAGTATCAGTTTTTTTTCTCTTAGTATTCTCATCATATTTCGATCACCAAAATCATAGTTTGATCATCATCTTCATCAATTGATTTTAGTATTCTCAAAAGCATCTTCATAGTACCCAGTTCATCACCATTTCTATCAATTTCTAGTCGGCAAAACAAGATATTTTGAGATATTTAAGTGTTGTCTGGATAACTTCAATTTTGTGCAAATCAAGCGCGATAGAATCAGAAGGGACAATTTTATCATAATTCTTCCCCATTGCAGGTGTATCTGGCGTCGATATCACCTTAAGCTCGACGTCGATCTGTGTCAAAGAGCCTTTAAACCTTAAGTTGTTCTCTTTCTATTGTCATGAACCTCTGAAACCGTCATGATTATTTTTAATAAGTGCAATCTTGCTGCCATGGGCCTCTGGACCAGAGTGGTTATGCTCATTAAGTGCATTTTTTTTAAATGACTTTGAATCCGTTGATATTATGTCACGTTTGCTCGTTACAATTACATGGTTATTTCGTTATCTACACCAAATACAAGCTTGTTCATCAACCAACTCCATGATTGTCTTAATGAAGAATGTCAAAGAATCGTCTCATCAAGTAACTTCTCAAACTGAACTTTTGGTTTGATCCTCCGTTCAATTTGCGGGAGGGTAATACGGGTAAAATTGGGAGTACGATTGGGAGTAAAATTGGGACTCAAATCTAATATTCCTATTCAAGATACAAATCAAAAGAATTATTTTCGCATATATCTCCAAGATACAAATATACTAGGATTATGATTGTTTCTATTAACGTTATTTGTTTCCATCCATTTTAATATTCTTTTAGTATAAGGTTTTTCTCAACCAAAACCTAAATCCTTTAGTTGAAGTAGGAGTTTAAATCTCCATGGATGCATTAAATGCATTAAATGGGTCGCCAACACACAAACTATAAAAGTTTTAGGGGAAAATGAGAAAGGTTTAGGTAACCATCCTTTTTTATTCTGGAAGAGACTCTGAAACTAGCCAAAATTAGCTACATGCAAGAGGCTTTGATGTCATTGTTGGCTTATGGAGTCTTCACGTATTCTAAGAGGTATTTCATACGTCTAATACTAGTTTCAGCATCTCATGAATAAACTAATAATGAACTAGTTAAGGATGGAGATTTACATGAATTGCTTTCACTTAGACTAAACTGACTACTTTTGTTCCGAAGATCAAGAACTTCAACTGCATCTCCTTTACTTGAGACACCCGAGCAATCGACTTGATATTTCGCCTTTAAAGTTAGCTAAAACCTTATTCAGCAGTTAAATGAAGAACTATCTTTTTCTCTCTCTGCTTAATGTGGCAGAGATGTAAATCCTCTTGACAGAAAATTCATACCTTTTCTGTTTTATTAAGGTCTTTATATAAAAACCCTAAAGTCAAAATCTCAGTCTAAATAGGATTCAGTAAGGACCACAGAAAAAGTAAGACTTAGAACATTCTAAGTGGAATTTCCAGATGGAGTTTTATCCCATCTAGGATTCCTTTTCCCAAAATAGTGGTCGGCCAAGGCTAGGGGTGGGATTTTGGCCCGAAACCCGTCCGAGTCTGAAGGGTCTGTGACTGTCCGATGCCTGAATCGGTCTGTACCCGTCCGACCCAAATAGCTTAAGCGGACGGTTGCGGGCATAGGTTTTTACCCGGTGATCCGACCGAGTCCGCCCGCTTTAATAGTCCGCCCGACCTAACCCATCCATACCTGTCCGTTTATCCTATCCGTTATACCTGCCCCCCCCCCCCCCCATATGATTGATTTTAAGCCTTTAGATCTGTAGGATTAACTACAACAGTTAGATTTCAAGAGTAAAAATATATAAGTATATGACCTTAAAAATCACTTTTCTTAATCTTGTCTTCGCCTGTCTACCTCTCTAGTCTCTCTCTCCTCCAAAATCTCAATTTCTCATCAGTAACCTTAGAATTCACAATACACGGATCGTAATCCATGAGAAGAAGAATAGAACCGATCGTAATTCATGAGAAATCTCCATTATTATCTTTTAATTTTGTATTCATATACTTTTTGGAATTGTAAAGTGGGAATTTAGAAAGTTATATGTAGCTACTAAATAGTTTTAATTTCAAATAAAAATTTCTTTATTTGTTCATTAGTGACCGGCGCCCGACCGACCGATACCCGATTTGCCCGACTATTAGGATGTCTGAGTGGACACTTAGGACTTGTGCCTGTTCCACTCGGACCAGCTGATTTAGTGTTCGTTTCCCGCCGTCCGAACCGATTCGCACCCCTAGCCAAGGCATCCCATATGTGGGCTTTGCCTGGCCGGTCCACTTACTTTAGTCGGCCATAATGTGGCGGCCCCTTTGCATAGGCCGGGCCTAATGCCCGAGCACTCTTTTAGGCCTGGACACTTGGTCCGACATGTGTTGTCTTTGTGTGGTTCTGAACATGACCCTTTGGGCATACTTAGATGGATCTAATTCATCCCTTTTAGCCATGTTCCTTTTAGTTGCATCTTCCGATCGGATCCGGTCGAAGTTAGCCGCGAATCATCCGAGTGATTCGCCGAGCGTAATTGATTTCTAGCTAAAACGATCTCTAAAATGACCGGACTTGATAATCTACTTAACCATTTATTCTATCCGACAAATGGAGTGCATTGCCATTTTGGTCGAAGGACATCTCTTTCAGCATTCCAGCGAAGGAGTTATCCCCTCCGCCGAAAAACATAGGGATCACGAAAAATGGAAAGAGATCACAAAAGAGAGTGGAAGATTACGAAAGAGAGAGAGAGGGAAAGAGAGAGAGAGAGAGAGAGAGAGAGAGAGAGATGGACAAAAGTGTTGTTATTGATGGTGGTGGTATCACAAGATGAAGAAGAAAAGAAAAAAATGTTTGAAGATCGCCGCAGAAGATTATTGACAGACGATCTTCTGGTAGAGAAAAAGAATGTGGAGAAAAATAAGAATAGTAAGAAGAGAGAGAGAGAGAGAGAGAGAGAGAGAGAGAGAGAGAGAGAGAGATGAAGTGGATGAGAGAAGAGATGAAGTGGAAGAAAGAATGAGATGAAGTGGAAGAAGGAAGGAGAGACGAGGTGGACAAGAGAAACAATATTCTCATTAAAATGCCACAAGGGTAGATATGAAAATAATTGAAATTATTTTGGGTATTCAGGACTGAAACAAACTGTCAGATACTTAGAGCATCTCCAATGAGACACTTAATCTCTAAAAGTTAGAGTGCCACTTAAATTAGGATATAAAGAGTTTTTGGAAAAAAAAAAAACATTGTCCAATGGACACTCTACTAGACACTCCACGATGATGTGGAGGTATAGAGACTCTCGAGAGATATACTTGAGACTCTCTTAGTGCCACTCTAAAATTTAAACCAATAGAAACTCTTGTTTTTTAACTACTTTTTTCCTATTGAATTTAAGAGTGATATGTGTATTATGTAGAGGTATTTTAGAGATTTTTATTAGAGAGAAGAAAAAAGTTTAGAGTGTCTCTGTATCACTTAAGAAAGAAAATCTTCATTGACAGTTGACAACTAAAATTCTTAGAGTTTCTGTTAGAGTGTCCATTAGATGCTCTTATGAGACTAAAAGAATCAACTGGTCCTGAATCGAAACTCGAAAGCCAAACTAGAATTAACCAACAAGGATCCAAACATCTATCAATGGTCAAACCTAGAAAGTAAGAGAGAGGACCTTCCTTGGATGTACCTTCCTTGCATGTGATGTACAAGGCTGTTCTCCCAAACAAAAAATAAACATAATTCTAGCTCAAAAGCATGTCTTAGATACATAGAGAGAATTATTTGCAGCCCAAGGACTATCCTTTCCCTGGTTGAAAGAAAATGATTAAATTTCGACCTCCCACGGTGAAGTTTTGGTCTTTTAAAAAAATTATATGGAGAAGGATGGAAACTAACAAAATTTCTATTATGTGTGGTTTAACATCTAGACGGACTACAATCTTAGGGCTGATGTGGTTAGCCCGGATATTCCATACACCTTTTCTCCCTAACGCGCTTAGAAAATCAAGTCGACCGCATCAACTATTGCACTGTAATCGCCCAAAAAAAGTTCATTTCTTTCTCCACATTTCTTTTTAGGGCAGTACCTAATAATATCAATTGAAAATAATGTCCACATGCCAGAAAAGGTCACGACATAATAGGAACAAAATGAAGGGAAAAAAGGTCTGAAAATGTGAAATGGAAGATAAATTATAATAAGAGATCTCTGTTTGTTTGGACTTACAAGTGGTCTACCAATCCCCAAACACCAACTAGTCTATCATGTTATCTAAAGTTACTCAAAAGACATTTTGTCGATAAGATCAAAAAAATTCCAACTCTATCAACTATTGATATTGTCTTTTCATAATTAATTATTAACCAATCATTCATTTTAAACTATTTAATTAGAAGTTTGGTTCTCTTACAGTCTTACTTGCTTCCATATAATGTTGTTTAGACCACAATTTGCATAGTGACTGTGAATCTAGGAACCAAAAGGGTAATACTGAATGGCCTTTCTAATTCTGAATGTCAAATGAAAACTCATACATTTCTTTATCTTTATATAACAAATATTGTAATTCGTCTTCGATAAAATATTGCCATTGGGCGAATTTAAAAACGATTTCTGGACGAAAATTTTAAATTCTTTTTCTCCGGTGTTAGAAGGTGTTTAACCATTATTGTCATGTGTTATTGGCGAATACAATACCTAAGAAAAGGTGGGTACTCGTGGTGCATCAAATACTTTTCATTCTTTTTGACATTTATTATATAATCATGGTTACTACTAATAACTAATAAGTTATGCCAACAATTGGTAGCGGTAAGTGCATCTACTTCGTAATGCGGATGTCACAGGTTCGATCCATTGGAAGTGCAAACCCAGAAATATTATATTTGGGTATAAATAAATTAAATAGTTTATGTTGGCTTTAGACCATTTATTTTCATCCGGTTTTAACCCAGTAATAATTCGATAATTATTGTGCTTATTACAATGTTAACGTCTTTGTAATAGTCATTGTAGTCAATATTCAAAAAAAAGTAAAGTTATATATCATTCAAAAACCTAGAACATGTTTAAAAAGAGATGGATGATTTTGTTAAAATTTACAGCAATTTTATTATTATATATTAGAAGTTATTAAAATTATTATTATGTTTTTTTAATTATCAATTAAGAACGATATACTAAGCGAGAAACTCAAATAGCGTAAGTAATTGAGACCTTCAAATTAACAAAAGAAATAAATAATCTCAAGAAGGATGTACTAAGTGAGAAACTCAAATAGCCTAAGTAGATGAGACCCTAAAATTAACAAAAGAAACAACTAATCTCAACAAGATACTATTTATAGTCTCTTCTTGAAACATCTTTACTGAAAATGGCTATTTGTGTCAAAATATTAGACAAAATAAATAAAAAATCAATGGTTTTCTGAAAATGTCATGGTTATTATGAGTAATTGTGGCTTATATGTGAGATAATATCTCTAATTATAATTCAGGTCATTTTGTTTCTTTTTCATTCTAAAAAACTATGTCGCAAATAAAAATCATTCTCTCCTCTCCCCTCTCTCTCTCTCTCTCTCTCCCTCTCTCTCTCTCTCTCTCCTCTCTCTCTCTCTCCTCTCTCTCTCTCTCTCTCTCTCTCCTCATAACGATTTAGTTTTCCTCATAATTACAAGACGACGAAATTAAATCAGATTTGTTTCTGAAAAGAAGAGGAAGATGAAGCTTTATCAGAATTTTGGAAAATGAAGCTTCACGATCTGATTCGTCGTCCTTTGTCACCTTTTCTCACTATAAATTGTTTCGAAGACCTAGGTTTCTGATTTGAATTTAAGTTTGCAATTATCGATTAGAGAACTTAGGATTAAGATAGAGGGTGATGAGAGCAAAGGAAGTCTAAACAGTTTTGCCGTTATCCATATCTTCTAAACTCATTCACATACACGGGAAAACCCATCATTAATTGAAAACCAGAGAAACTGCTGATCAGAATGAACAAGATTGCTCTATTTTGAGATGAAGATTCTAGATTTGTTCAATCAATTTCAGTTGTTAGTTATTGGGTGCTTTTCTTGTTTTAGATTTGTTTGCATCTGAAAATGAGTTCGGGAGATTTTTAACTGAGTTTGCGAGATTTTTATTCTAGTTTCGAAATTGCAAACTCAGTTGCATCTATAAACCAATTTCGCGATATTCGGAAATCCAGTTTGCATTTGCAAGATTTGCAAAGTCTAGTTTTCAAAGAAAAACATTGTTATATCTAAAAAAAATGAGAGAAGGCTATTGAAAGTCGATCTTGTTAGAAAGATCATGAACAATCTTTTCTAGATATATCAGTTTAATAAAAATTTGACATCTAATAAAAAAATTGTATGTATTTAAAGTTTAAAGAGAAAAGTTACATGTAAAATTGATTTAGTTTTTACAAATATTTTAACCGGAGTAGTAATTGTGAAATATTTTTTTTATCTCAACTGTCCAACGTAAAAATTATTAATTCCTTGAATGTTATCAAATCCAGTTTGTAAGATTATTTAAATTTAGTTTGCGAGATTTGCAAATTCAGTTGCATCTATAAACCGAGTTTTCGATATTCACAAATCCAGTTTGCAAAAAGAAATACTGTTATTTCTAAAAAGAAATTGAGAGTAAGCTATTTAAATGATCTTGATTAAAACATCATAAAAAACTTTTCTAAATATATAAGTTTAACCAAATCCGAAATATAATGAAAAAGTTATAATATGTTTAAATTTTAAAGAGAAAAATTACATAAAAAAAATAATTTAGTTTCTACAAATATTTTAATCTGATTAGTAATTGAGATTCAAATAATGCAACAGTATGTTCATCTTAGCAATTTCTCAAAGATTTATATTGCTCAATGTCGTAACCTCTACAAGGGTGGAATAGTGTTGATACAGTCTGTAAGAGTAAGAGGCGGTTTCATGGCCATGGATAGAGGCGGTTTGCTTGTGGCGGTTTCATGAATGCTTGTGGCGGTTTTGGTTTGAATTGAGGCAGTTTCCAAAAGCTATGCCAAGGCGGTTTAGTTTGGTTTCTAAATTGATTCAAATTGGATTCAATATGTCGGCTTATATTATTATATAAATAGGGGGTCTTGAGTCCAATCAAATCATCAACAACAAACACAACTCTTCTTTAGAGAGAGCTAGAGAGAGAGCAAGTAAGAGAGATTTTTTGTTCATAGTTTTGAGCGGTGTTAAATTTCTCGGTCGTCGAAGATTTAGTATAGAAGGTTAATTTCTATACGGTACCATCTTGGGACGAACTTGCGGGTTGTGTGAGTCATCTTCATCTATCCTTTAGTAAAGATTTCTTGTTCGCCCGAGGACGTAGGCTTTAAAGCCGAACTTCGTTAAATTCTGTTCGCATATTTGATTTTGACTTAGCTTTTCGATTAATCTTCATAATCGGATCAATTTCTAGGATAGGTTCGATAGCTTCTGCGACTTTCAGTTATAACAATTGGTACCAGAGCCTTGTTGAGATTGAACGAAGAGAAAATGGGATCGAGAAGTGGTACGGTCAAATCAGGGAAATATGAGATAGAGAAGTTCAATGGGAAAAACGATTTTTCTTATTGGCGGATGCAGATGAAGAATCTGCTAATCTCGCAGAAATTACACAAGACGTTGACGGGAAAGAAACCAGGAGATATGTCAGATGAGGATTGGGAGGAGTTAGATCTCGAAGCACGGGCCACCATTATGTTGTGTCTTGAGAGGGACGTGGCGTTCCTAGTAGACGGAGAAGCAACGGCGGCGAGTGTGTGGTTAAAGCTAGAAAGCAGTTTCATGACGAAAACTTTAACAAATCGGGTCTACTTAAAATCTAAATTATTCACATGTAGAATGGAAGAGGGTTCTTCTATTCAGGAATATGTGAATAGGTTTGACAGGATTATCTCAGATTTGAAGGATATTGATGTTAAGGTTGAGGATGAGGACCAAGCCCTCATATTGTTACTTTCATTGCCTAAATCCTATGAGAACCTTGTTCAAACTTTGATGCTTGTTGGTGATAGTCTAAGCATGGAAGAGACGAAAAATTCGCTATTAGCGGATGACCTTCGTAAGGTTGCTACTAGCAGTATGGCGTCGGGTGGAGTAGACAAAGAACAAGCACAAGGGTTGTTTGTAACGAGGGGGAGGAGTAATGAAAGGGGAAAGGGAAAGGGCGGGAAATCTAGATCCAAATCTAGAGGCTCTTTCAAGAAAACGTGCTTTAGTTGTGGTGAGCTTGGCCACTTTAAAGCGGCTTGTCCAAAGAGAAAGTTGAAGCAAAAGAACGAAGGCTACAAGGAGAAACAAGAGATGCAAGAGGCGGGATATGTGTCAGAAGAGGCGGACGAATGTTTCTCGGTGACAGAGGTGTCTGAGAAGATCTTCAATAAGTGGATGCTTGATTCAGGGGCGTCACACCATATGTGCCCAAATAGGGAGTGGTTTACTACCTATAGGAGTATAGATGGTGGTACAGTTATACTGGGTGATGATAGTATATGTAAAACTGTGGGACTCGGAACAATACGGATCAAGATGCACGATGGAGTGGTGAGAACATTGACGGACGTAAGACACATACCCGATTTGCGGAAAAATCTAATTTCCCTTGGTGTGTTGGAGCGGAACGGCTGTAAGATAATTATAGAGAATGGCTCCATAAAAGTCGTTAAGGGTTCTTTGGTGGTAATGAGAGGTACTCGTTACGGTAATTTATACAAACTTTTGGGGACAACAATTACGGGAGATGTAGCAGTAGGAATCAGTGGAAGGGATCCAACGGCTAGTACGAGGCTTTGGCATATGCGCCTTGGGCATATGTCAGCATATGTCAGAAAAGGGTCTATCTTTGATGTGCGGGAAAGGCTTGTTGAAGGACATGAAGAAGCCTTGCATGGAGTTTTGTGAGCATTGTGTGTTCGGGAAGGCACACAGGGTGACGTTCTCTACAAGCAAGCACAGGAGCAAAGAGGTATTAGACTACGTACATACCGATGTCTGGGGACCGGCAAAGTTACCTTCCAAGGGTGGTTCCAGGTATTTTGTTACGTTCGTTGATGATCATTCGAGATTTGTCTGGCTTTATTTTCTGAAGCATAAGAATGAGGTATTCAACACGTTCCTGGTGTGGAAAGCAATGGTTGAGAACAAAACTGGTCGAAAGCTGAAGACGTTAAGGTCGGATAATGGGACCGAGTACACGGATGGGGCATTCAAGGAGTTTTGTAATCAGGAAGGCATTGTGAGGCACTGGACAGTAGTAAACACACCTCAACAGAATGGAGTCGCAGAGAGATTGAACCGTACACTACTTGAGAAGGCTAGATGTATGCGCTCCAATTCGGGACTAGGCGTAGAATGGTGGGCAGAATCTGTTGCTACAGCTTGTTATATTGTGAACAGGTCTCCACATTCTTCTTTAGATGGCGGCATACCTTACGAGGTGTGGTCAGGTGAACATGCAGATTACGGGAGACTTAAGGTTTTCGGTTGTACGGCCTATTACCATGTTAAAGGTAACAAACTTGACAATAGAGCAAAGAAGGCAATTTTCTTAGGATATGCTACAGGAGTCAAGGGTTATCGGTTATGGTGTACGGAAGACAAGAAGTTTGTAATCAGCAGAGATGTGGTGTTTGATGAGTCATCTATTGTAGCTATGGTGAAAGCTACGGTGCCTAGTTGTGGTGATGTTGGGTCTACTAAAGCTCAAGTAGTGGAAGTAGAAATCGAAGACCAACGGGTTTCTAGGAATCATGATCAGGTGGAGCATCAGGATAATACTCAGGATGAGGAAATTGATGAACCCGATCATGAGGAGGTTCAAGGGGAAGGTACACAAGTTTTACAACAACAACAGCAGGATGTTTCGGTACACACTAGGCCGAAACGGTTATATAAGCCGGTACAGAGGTTAGGGTCAGACAAACCTCTTAGGCATTACGGGCAGGCAAATGTGGTTGAATATGCACTCTCGGTGGAAGACGACGAGCCGGTCACCTTCAAACAAGCTATTACCGCGGCGGAAAGAGAGAGTTGGTTGGTTGCTATGCAAGAAGAGATGGAGTCTCTTCACAAGAACCAGACATGGGAGGTTGTCCCATTGCCCGAAGGTAAGTCTGTTATTGGTTGTAAATTGGTGTACAAGAAGAAAGAGGATTCTTCCCAGATCAAGGGTACAAGGTATAAGGCAAGACTAGTGGCCAAGGGTTATGCACAGAAAGAAGGGGTCGACTACAATGAGATTTTCTCACCAGTCGTGAAACATACTTCTATTCGGGTGCTATTGAGTATTGTTGCTCATAGTGATCTTGAGCTGGAACAACTCGATGTTAAAACCGTCTTCTTGCACGGAGATTTGGAAGAAGAAATTTATATGGCTCAACCTGAGGGATACAAGGTTGAGGGTAAAGAAAATCAAGTATGTCGTTTGAGGAAATCTCTTTACGGATTAAAACAATCCCCTCGCCAACGGTACAAACGATTTGATTTTTTCATGCTAAAGCATGGTTTTCGCAGAAGTGACTATGATTGTTGTGTATACATCAAAAAGCTTCGGGAAGGTGACTTTATTTATCTCCTCTTGTATGTGGATGACATGCTTATTGCTTCTCGAAGCATGGTGGAGATAGATAAGTTGAAATCTCAACTCAGTCAAGAGTTTGAGATGAAAGACATGGGCGCTGTAAAGAAGATACTGGGAATGGAGATTAAGAGAGAGCGGTCAAGTAAGAAACTGTACTTGAATCAAAAAGGTTACATCGAACGAGTAGTTTCTCGGTTCGGGATGCAGAATGCGAAGGCGGTGTCAACACCTTTGGCACCACACTTCAGGCTCTCGGGAAGACAATCTCCCACTACTACGGTGGAGAAGGATCATATGGATCGTGTACCGTATGCTAGTGCAGTTGGCAGTTTGATGTACGCTATGGTGTGTACTCGTCCGGATATTTCACAAGCGGTCAGTGTAGTTAGCAGGTTTATGGCAAATCCGAGGAAGACACATTGGGAAGCTGTGAAGTGGGTCTTGAGGTTCTTGAAGGGTATTACTGATACGGGTTTGTGCTTTGGTGGAGACACATGTCAGGTAAGCGGTTATGTTGACTCAGATTATGCTGGCGATCTAGATAGAAGACGATCTACTACTGGTTATGTATTTAGGGTACATGGTGCTCCAGTTAGTTGGCGATCGATGTTACAATCTACAGTTGCGTTATCTACTACGGAGGCCGAGTATATGGCTATGGCCGAGGGTGTGAAGGAAGCATTGTGGTTGTGGGGTCTTCTGGACGATCTGGGGATTAAGCAGGAGTGCGTAGATGTATGGTGTGATAGTCAAAGTGCAATCCACTTGGCGAAGAATCAGGTTCATCATGCTCGTACTAAGCATATCGATGTTAGGTATAACTTTGTACGAGATGTCATAGAGAAAGGTGATGTTTCTCTCATGAAGGTACACACAGATGAAAATCCCGCGGACATGTTGACTAAAGTGGTGACGTGTAGCAAGTTTCAGCATTGCCTAGAATTGCTACAAATCGACTCGTGTTAAGTTGCCCGAAAGGGCGTAATGGCGACAAGGTAAACTTTATGTGAAGGGTTGGTAGAACTACGGTAGGCTTGATCCTGTAAAAGGGTACGTAGGCAACCATGGTCATATGGTGCAGTCGGATGAAGTTACAAGAAGCAGATATATCTTACAAGGAGTATCCTGGTGTTTGTCCAAAATTTGAAGCGTATCAAATTGTGTACAAGGTGGAGAATTGTAAGAGTAAGGGGCGGTTTCATGGCCATGGATAGAGGCGGTTTGCTTGTGGCGGTTTCATGAATGCTTGTGGCGGTTTTGGTTTGAATTGAGGCAGTTTCCAAAAGCTATGCCAAGGCGGTTTAGTTTGGTTTCTAAATTGATTCAAATTGGATTCAATATGTCGGCTTATATTATTATATAAATAGGGGGTCTTGAGTCCAATCAAATCATCAACAACAAACACAACTCTTCTTTAGAGAGAGCTAGAGAGAGAGCAAGTAAGAGAGATTTTTTGTTCATAGTTTTGAGCGGTGTTAAATTTCTCGGTCGTCGAAGATTTAGTATAGAAGGTTAATTTCTATACGGTACCATCTTGGGACGAACTTGCGGGTTGTGTGAGTCGTCTTCATCTATCCTTCAATAAAGATTTCTTGTTCGCCCGAGGACGTAGGCTTTAAAGCCGAACTTCGTTAAATTCTGTTCGCATATTTGATTTTGACTTAGCTTTTCGATTAATCTTCATAATCGGATCAATTTCTAGGATAGGTTTGATAGCTTCCGCGACTTTCAGTTATAACACAGTCGGCCTCGTCCAAGGGTCATCACCATGACACCATGGATCAATCTTTAAACGTCTTTTTGAAATTTTATGTTTTATTCTTGTAAAATATGTATGCTAGTTGTTTATATGATCAGTTAGCACAGTTCAGTATTATTGAACACATCACTCAGAAATGGTATAGTACTTATGGGTCGAACCCGTTGTTGAACTGCAATGAAGGGCAGGTTCTTATTAAAAAAAACTGTGCTTTCTTCACATGTATCCCCACATCCCTACACACAATCCATTGGTTCCCCTTCTCTCCCCTCTTCTCCTTTCCTTCACTCTCTTAATCATCTCTTCTACACATATTTTTTTTTTCTTTTTGTTCTTAGCTACCAATCAGGGGCGGAACTATGTGGAGACCAGGCTGGGCAGTTACCCAACTGCCCAGCCTGATCTTCACATATTTAATTTAGACTCCCAACATTGATTACATTTACTTTAGCTCCGATGGTGGAGTCTGTATGATTCCATGGCAAAGACAGGAGTTTCGACTCCCATTGCCGCCCTATTTTTTCTTTTTTATTTTTCACTTTGGTTTCAAACTACTAATGGACCTAAATTAACTGACTAATTGAGTAGCATTGAGTAATTGTAATATAAAGATCTTACATTAATGATTAATAATATGCAAAAAAAATTCTTTAAAATGTAAAATAGTCAATATAGAATCTATCGATATTTTGGTACTCCATTGAGTTATGTAATGTTACGTCAATTTGCAAATGTAAGTTAAAAAATCACTTCTATTGTTTTAGTTAGATTATTAACTTATAAGATGAATGTAAAAAATCATGATACGAAAAGATGTTCTTAAAAAATTGTGTTGTGTTTGTGTTGTATCTTGTAAGACCATACACATTACAAGTAGGAGCTTACATTATGGAGACTTTAGGCTTGCCCTGTCTAGCATGAAATCTTGGTTCCATCCCTGCTATCAATGTTTCAAATGCATTTGAAAATTTAGATTTTCCATATATGATAGTGATAAGGACATAGAAATCTTTCCCATGATTTATATTTGAATTTCAAATTCAAATGTGCATATCCTATTTCCCTCTTCATATTATTTAGTCGTGATTGCATATATTATCATATATTATCATATGTTATCATATATATTATAGATATTATTTAGGGTCCATGGGTTGTAGACCCAAAATAAAGTTCAAAAAAGAATTAGGGTTCAATCTTCCTAGAAAAATGGTTTTTAATCATTTTCCATTTTGGACCCTAATACCCTCTTTTAGATAAACAAATTCCATCCATATCCCACAACAATTCTCGCTCATTTTTTAGACCTAGCCAAACCAGAAAATTAAGGACAACAAATTAGCGTGATTTGGGGTTTAAAATAGGTAACGTATATATCACTTTCTTTCTCTTACTTTCAGATTTGGAAACAGAATATATCTTTCTCTCTTTTCTAAAAATCCAAACAACATCTTATAAACGGTGATTCAGGCTACGAAAAAGGAAAAAATCTTTTTAATTTCTCTTTCTAAATTTCAAAGACCAGAAATAAAATCTTTTTTTTCTCTCTCTTCGAAAAATCGATCGACCAGAATTTTGTAGGGTTTTCAGATTTAGTTTTTTTATTCTTATTTTCGTATATGTTGTTTGTAAGAATGAAAGTTTACAGAGAAAAAGTGGGATTCTGATTTTCATACAGTGTATTTAATACTGAAATACTGGTAATTTATATAAAATTTTGAATAGTGTAAAACAAGTTAACTTGTTTATGTATCTGCAGGAGATTGATGGAATGGAGAAAGATCTAGCTGGTCTTGAACTAGAAAATATATATATATATTGATGGAATCAGTACATGATTTTTATTAGAACTAACACATATTGATGAAATTTTTTCACATAAATATATAGTCCATTGTAAATAATGTATATTGTATGACACAAATTACATTATGGTAATGTTTTTGTTTAAAACAATATATAAATAATATGTTATTTATTAGATATTTTACATCTTACACAGAATATATTCACTAATGTTATTCATTTGATACAAGTAAGTGATAGAGTTGCTGATGAAGAAAGTGAACAAGAAATAAATTTGTTGAAGTAGGCGGTTCTTGATTTAACTCGCGATTGAAGTTCATCTTCTCCATTATATGCATACGAACTGCATCCAACATCGTTGTAATTGGAAGTACCTTAGCATGTCGGATCTGGTTGTTGAATGACTCTGATAGTTGTGAAGATATAGCAGCGTACCTATGTAACAATAATAGATTAATAACTTATTTATTATTTATCTTAAATGTGTTCAGGTAGATAAATTATGATATGTCCACTAGAAATAATGTTTTTTTATTCATAAATAATGTATAATTTATAAATAATTCTCTGTAATTGGAAAATATATTTTGTTTTGTCAACAATACGTATCATTTATGAAAAACAGCAGGGTAAAATACGGTAAAGTATATATAATGTTTAATAAAATTCATGATGTGTTCAATAAAAACTAAACTTTATTTTAAATAAGACGGCTACTGTTATGTGAAATAATATGTGTTATGTATAATAAAATACACATAATGTTTGGTAAAATTATTATAATTTAAAATCTTTTACAATCGAATGGTATGGAAACCTTCATCTGGTTCAAAAATGGTACGGAAACCTTCATCTGGTTACAACATGGATTTTAACAATCAAAATCTAAAACCTAAAACTAATGAAAATTAATACTGAGAGACAATGATATCATAATCGAAGATAATGAAATATAAACACGTATATGACAAGGATGAAAAAAACAGGTAATGAATTTTAGAGGGAGAAAATTTATAATGATGAAGATGTTTAAAGATGATACAGATAAAATGAAAGTTCAAACAAAATAGATGAAACAGATTACAGTGAAAATTATGGATATGTTTAATGATGATGAAGAAGAACATTAAACAGAAAGATGCATCTTTAAACCATTATTCATTACAAGCAGTTGATGTTCTTCTCATGAATACGAACCTGGTTATTTGATGATGGAATTCGAAATGAACGATGGTGGATTGAGTTGGTGAAATAGATTTGAAGAAGATTTCGAGCTTCAAAAATGGAGAATGCATAATGGTTTCTGAATCACAAAAGGGTTTCAGTTTTGGGGAGAGAAAACATAAGGTTTTGGGTTTCGGTTTTAGAGAGGGGGAATAAAGGATTTCTGTTATTTGGGAGGAGATTGGAAAGAGAAAGGGGGAGATAAAAAAGAAAATATAATTTTTGGGGAATTATATTCACAAGAAGGTGTTGTCTTATATATATAAGGTCATTATGGGTATTATAATTTAATATGAAACCTAGAGATTTGTGTTTTCTATAGATATGAAACTATTTGGACTAGATTTCCATTTAAATTAATAT
Organism: Eschscholzia californica; assembly: GCF_041429995.1. Taxonomy (NCBI): domain Eukaryota; kingdom Viridiplantae; phylum Streptophyta; class Magnoliopsida; order Ranunculales; family Papaveraceae; genus Eschscholzia; species Eschscholzia californica. The sequence goes on along the minus strand of NW_028238309.1, from coordinate 43,224,047 downwards.
TTTGACTTAATATTCTATATTAGGGTTAGGGTGGAACAAAAGTGGGTTTAAGTGTAGGTTTTTGGACTACAAACCGAAAATTATATTATTTATTCAGTTAAAATATTCAACATATATTGTAATAATCTAATTACGGTTATAAATAGAGCCTGTGAATCTCATTCAAGGGACACCGAGAAATTTACTCTTTCATGACATCTTGAGTTAAGGTATTTTTTCTATGTCTTATTTCTAATCGACCTCTCTAATGGCTCCTCCTAATTCTTCATCTTCTACAAACACATGTTTGGATCAAGTTGGACCACAATAATTATCTAACTTTGAAGAAACAAGTCATTTCTGTAATGAAATCACGGGAACTCTATATCCATGTTGAACCTAATTCTACCTCTCTCCCTTCCACCATTATTGATCCTGAAACTAACGTACCTATTACTAATCCAGCGTTCCTCCATTGTACACGGATTGATCAAATAATTATTTTGTGGCTTAATACTACCCTCACACCTTCAATTCTTTGTCAAACCCCTGATTTTTAAACATCAAAAGAACTTTTCCTTTACCTTAAAGACATATTTTTTGCTCAAAACAGTGCTCGTAAGTCGCAACTTATGCTTCATCTACAAACTATCGGAAAGAACACACTCTTTATGGCCTAGTTCATCGCCAGAATCAAAGAAATTTCATATGCAATTTTTGCCTCTCATGCACCTATACCGACATTAAGTTGGTTCTCCATACATTACGTGGGTTAGGATCGGATTATGTTACCTTTGTTACAGCGATTAAAACTCGCGAAAATCTGTCTACTTTAATTCAACTTCAACCCATATTGTGTACTCAGGAGATGAAGATAACTCATCAACATTCATTATCATCTTCAACGGCCTTAGTTGCAAAAATAACAACATCTTCTCAATCTTTCAAGCCTACTCACCATTGAGGTAACTACCAAGTACGAGGGGCTGCTAGTGGTGGTCGATCAAACACAAGAGGTCGAGGCCGAGCTCGATCCAATAATCAATAGGGATCTTATTCTCATAATCTTGGTTCTTCTTCTTCATCCATACTTGCTAATCATTCTCAATCAGAAAATCGGTCTGTTGTTTGTCAGATTTGTGGTCGTAATGGTCATTCGACTTTACACTATCATCGAGATGATTATGCATATCAGCTCAATGATGTCCCTCAAAGCTTCACCGCCTACCAACCTCAAGAAGTGATTGTTTATCCTAATCATTATGTCGATTCAGGAGCATTGAATCATATGACCAATGATGCAACCAACATGACAACTCGAGGACCGTATTATGGAGGAGATCAAGTTGCAATTGGTAATGGTGAATTAATTTCTGTTAAGAATGTTGGTAATACCAAACTTGGTTCCCCTACTTGTTCTCTTACTTTGAAGAATGTATTTCATGTGGCTTCTCTCTAAAAAATTTACTTTCGGCTGGATTGTTTTGTTGTTTTTTATCGTGATATGTTTTTTGTATAGGATCAGCAAACAGAGAAGCGGATCCTTCAAGGCGTTAACAAAGGGGGACTTTACTAATGTTGGGGCAAAGCACTAAGGGATTTCTCTAAGAGTCTCCAATCATTAAATTTTTATTTCCTAGGAAATAATACTAAAAATAATGTGTGGCATATGCGCCTAGGATACCCATACTCTCGTACTTTTAATAAAATAATTTCAAATAAAATGCTTCCTCAAATTAAGAATTTATCATCATCTCATATATGTGAATCTTGTGTTCTTTCCAAACACCATCGTCTCCCTTACTCTTTATCAACTAATTATTCCAAAACACTCATTTCTATAATTCACACAGATTTGTGGGGACCCTCTACACTCCAGTAACATCCTCTCAAGAATTTAGGTACTTTTTTTTATTATTTCTTGACGAGTCTACTCGCTACACTTGGTTGTATTTTCTCAAAGAAAAATCTATTTTTTTTTAAATGCTTTAAGGATTTTAAGAACCTAGTTGAAAACCGGTTTAACTCCAAAATACAAATTTTACTAAGTGTTCGCAGTGGCGAATTTTCTTCGACTTTATTAAAAGAATTCCTTTTTTAACATGGAATTTTTCACCAATTTTCTTGTCCCCATACCCCCAACTAAATGGGACGGGAGAAAGGAAAATTTGTCATATAGTCGAAACGGGGCTTGCACTTCTACATCAAAGTCATCTTCCAAAGTATTTTTGGCCTGACGCTTTTGACACCACCGCTTATCTAATAAATCGTTTTCCAACTCCGGTTTTACAAAATCAACCTCCTTTTTTCTCTTATTCAACCAACAACCAAATTATAATTTTCTTAAAGGTTTTTGTTGTAGCTGTTACCCACTTCTTACACCTTATCGGAAAAATAAATTAGAATGTAAAAGTAAGTCTTGTGTCTTTACAGGTTATAGTGACCATCATAAAGGGTATAAGTGTTTAGACCCCACAACCATGAAACTTTATATCTCAAAAGATGTTCTATAACTTTATATCTCGGTTATAGTAGGCCATAACCCTATGTTCTGCCTCTGTACTGCTCCTAGAAACAGTTGGTTGTTTCTTAGATGATCAAGCAAATAGATGATTACCGAGACAAACACAAGAACCTGAAATTGGTCGACGCCAATCTGGGACACCGGCTCAATCAGCATCTGAATAAAATAATCCACGTCCAAGAGTGCCTTTGAGATATTGTAAAATACGTTTGACTGCACTAAGATGGACATCGGTCGGGCTATGTATATACTAACAAACCTGGTTTACTGAATAAGTTATATCGGATCTTATAAGAGACAAATATTGTAGAGCACCAACAAGTGATCGATAAAGGGTAGCACCTTGAAACAAATATGATAAGATTTCCAAAAGAATAGAATTTGATAGAAGAAAGGGAGAAAAATAATTATTAAATCGGTTTCAAAATACCATATAACAAAAAAGTTACGACTTTTTGGAGTATTGCATTGGAGAAATTTTCAAAATAAAGTATCAACAGTGATAGACCATGCGCCTAGCCCGTCTCTCGGCCAAGCAAGATTAGAGAGAATTACCCGTGTAGGATTCAACCATGAAACCGGCCGAATAGAGTCTTATTTTTCATGAAGTTTCTTTATAAGACCAACTAGAAATCAGACTTAGCCAATAGAGATTTATTTGAGTTTTGCATTGGAGATATTTCTGAGTGTTAAATATATTTTTTCCCAATAGGGGAAATAAGTTATTGAGGAACTTTCCTGACAATAGAAATTTGGTTTTCCTTTCTTTGAAACATTTCCAAGTTTAGAGTTAGACTGGTTGGTAATTTGGATACCATAAAGGAATTTATTTAAATTCACCATCATGTTTAAAATAATATTGTATACACATGTCACATGTTTTGTTTGGAAACTCCTCTTATAAAAGAAGCATCTTAATAATCCTCACTTCTAAGAATCTCTCTCCCACCTCTCAAAGTTTCATTTCTTATGTTTGTGTTTTCATCTCTCCAACTCAATCAAACAGACTAGTTTCCTCCTCCTTAGAGAGAGAGAGAGAGAAGAAGAAGTAGTCATGACAACAAAAGGGTTTGTTTTGTATTTGATATCTGGTTTCTCAGTGGCTATTCTTTCATCAATCTTACTCCTCAATCACCCACAATACCTTTCAACTCTTGAAATTGATGGATCAAGTTTTGCCCAATTCAATAATGGATTGAGTTCTGAACCTTCTGGTGATGACAGAGTTTGGCCTGTATAAAATCTTCTCTATATCTTAATTCTCTTCTTATTTGGTTATTTTATATACTTAAATTAAAATTGACTTCTTTTTCTTTAATGGGTTGTTGCAGAAACTGAAGTTTAGTTGGAAGATTGTAGTGGCAACTTTAATTGGATTCTTTGGTTCAGCTTTTGGAACTGTTGGTGGTGTGGGTGGTGGTGGGATTTTTGTTCCAATGCTTAATTTGGTTATTGGATTTGATACTAAATCTGCAGCTGCTCTCTCTAAATGTAATACTCTCTTTCTTTCTCTCTCTAAAAACAGAGATATAACCTGCATTTGTACCTCTCTCTCTCTCTCTAACAGACAAGTAGTGGGTTTTTTTTGTTATCTATGTCTATTGATTGATTGATTGATGTTTCAGGTATGATAATGGGAGCATCAGCATCATCAGTTTGGTATAATCTAAGGGTTCCTCATCCATCAAAAGAAGTACCCATTATTGATTATGATTTAGCATTACTATTTCAACCAATGCTCATGTTAGGAATCACAATTGGTGTTTCTTTGAGTGTTATCTTCCCTTTTTGGCTTATTACTATTCTCATCATCATTCTCTTCCTGGGTATATAATTCAATTTCCTTCTATGATTTCTTACAAAAATTCTGATTCTTTTTTTTTTTAACTTATGAAATTTATATCAAATATTTCAGGAACTTCATCAAGATCTTTCTTTAGGGGACTCCAAATGTGGAAGCAAGAAACTATTTTTAATGTTAGTTGTTCATAATTCAGTTTTTTTTCACTTGGTTTAGATCCTTTGAGGTAATAAAATATGATTTCTGATAACCCTTTTTTTACATGTCTCTGAAACAGAGAGCATTTGAAGTTCAACAACAAGGACTCTTGAACTCTAATGGTGAATGTAAGATCTTTAAAAGAAAAACTATGAATTTGTCATAAAAATTTGAACTTTTTTTAAATCTGGGTTTTATTAAAAAAATTGGTATTTTGTCTGTTTTTTTACAGGTCATATCAATGCAGATTATCAGGCTCTGGTTCCACCAGCAAAGAAATCTGGATTGGTGAGTAAGAAACTAAACACTTTGTTTGTTATATGAAAAATGATAGAGACAAGAAAAGCGGGCAGACTCTGGGTGGAAATTTTATGTGTCTAGCAGTGATTTGTGTTTTCGATGATTCTGATCCACTGAGGCGCGAATCATGACAAGGCACATAAGATTTCTGCTGACCTAGTTTTTCTTGTTCTCTAACATTACTCATTTTGATATCGACCTAGTTTTTTTTGTGCTCTAGCATTACTCATTTTGATATCTACCTAGTTTTTCTTGTGCTCTAACATTACTCATTTTCAGAACTTCTAATTCACTATACTTTTTTAGGAAATACTAAGATTTAATCTTAGGTGGCGTAAAGTTCTTGTGCTATTGGCTGTTTGGGTTTCTTTTCTACTCCTTCAAATCATCAAGGTAATACCCTCTCTCTCTATATATACATCTCTCTCTCTCTATCAAATACTGATTCTTGTCTCTCTGTTTTCAGAATCTGACATCAGACTGTAGTTTCTGGTTCTGGGTACTCAACTTCATACAGGTAAAGAGTGATTTCTAATTTGATAAAAGATTCATATTGATCAAATCCAGTATACTTTGTGACTCAACTTATGTCTTTCCTCCTTTTATGATTTGGGTTTTCAGATTCCAGTTGCACTTGTTGTGTTTGGGTTTGAAGCAGTAAAATTAAACAAAGAAAGCAAACAGAGAAGGTTTGATGGAAACACTGAAACAGTATGTGAAGCAACCATCCAATGGAGCGGATTTCATATCGCCTTTTGTGCTCTATGTGGACTCATAGGAGGCACAGTTGGTGGTCTCCTTGGCTCTGGTGGTGGCTTCATTCTTGGTCCTCTCTTGCTTGAGCTTGGAGTCATCCCTCAGGTATATAATTGTCATTCCCGTTGGGTCTGTCACGTGTGGGTTTAACTCTGCTACCATCAAACCAAACAACTAGCAATATGGAGGAGCATTAAATAGTTTATAATCCTCCATGTGTGGGACTATTCTCACAAACACAAGTTGACAGTTCTATTAAATTTTCGCGTAGGTTGCAAGCGCGACGGCAACATTCGTTATGATGTTCTCGGCATCGCTATCAGTTGTTGAGTTTTACTTGTTGGGTAGATTTCCAGTTCCTTATGGTAAGTTAGATTCCTTCTCAATTCTCATTTAACATTCTTCTTCCTACCTAGTTTTAGCGTATTTTTGCCTATTTGGATACTAATTAAGTTCCATCTTTGCAGCTTTATATCTCATTGGAGTATCAGTAATGGCAGGATTCTGGGGTCAGTTTTTCGTCCGAAAAATAGTGACAATTTTGAAAAGAGCTTCAATCATCATCTTCATTCTCTCAGCTGTCATCTTTGCTAGTGCTTTGACAATGGGTATTCATCAAAACAAACTCGTAAACTTCATTTAAACGTATGAAACTAATGGATAAATACTAAATTTTGCGATCTTTTTCATTGTTTTTCAGGCGTTGTCGGCATTGAGAGGAGCCTTCATATGATACATAATCATGAGTACATGGGTTTTCTAAACTTTTGTGGTTAGAATAAGTACTCCGACGACGACTGAATGGGATAAAATTAAAAGAGAAGCAGTAAATGGTTATATTATAGCAGCATTAACAGAGAAAGAAAGAAAGAAAGAGTTATTGGTTAATACCTAATTGACCAAACTAAACTCTGTTTAGAAACCTAGTAAAAATTGTCTTGGTTTTGAGTATTTTGTGTGTGTTAACTTCTTGTTAACACATCTTCATTCTTGTTTGATTTTTGTGATAAGTATGATTAAAATGTTGAATTTTAAAAATTAAACATGATTAAGTTATTGTTTGTTCTAGCTTATTCTAGGAGATCCATCATTGAATCCTTTTGATTTTACCTTTTCATATTTGATTGACACCCATTTCAACTGGAATGACTATTAGGTGTGTGTGTGTGTGTGTGTGAGAGAGAGAGAGTATTAGCTTTTAATTGAAAATATACTACATGGAAATTGAATGTTAGGTATGAGTCATAGATCAGTCTGGGTTAAGGGTATACAATATTAGATCATGTTTGCCTCGCCATCGATAGCAATGTCGTAAGGGTAGATTATTTGGTTAGATTTTTGAAGAAAGGGAATCGCAAACCAACCCACCTGCCCCTTAAGTTTGGGGTTCTACCTTGAGGAAATGCAACGTACGAAACATCATTAAAAGAGTCTGAGTAATAATATGCATTCTATTCCCACGTCTCGCCCAAAGGGAATAACCACCATTAGATATACACATAGAATTCTCACAGAGAGCAAAAGAACAATTTAAACTCCTTACCCCTTAATTTATTCAAATTTTAAGTTTTTCGAACGGCCAATACATTATCAACTGCGCTAAATGGTCCGACTTTCAAGCCAGATCACGGCCCGAAAGGTGATATGGGCGGCCCCAGTGGGTTAGCTTGTTTCTCATTCCTCACGGCATGATCAATCGGGGCCGGCCACATCACCTTTTGAGCCGTGGTCGGGCACGAAAGTCAGGCCATTTAGGGTTTTTGATATATTATAGACCACTACTACCAAATAGGAGTCCGGGGGTTCTGTTTAATTGTAATATAATTTCATGGAAAAGCAGGAAACATGAAATATGCCTTTTAGATGTTGATAAACTTACAGAGTTTTGATTGTCCCAAGTGAAGCCATCTCCATTCAATCTTCCTTCTGAGTTCTCCCCATTGAAGAAGATCCATTCTCTATGAAAAATTAGGGAAGAGTTTCTGTTGGGAACCCCCATGGGCTTATTTCCTCACTTGTGGCTCTGACCTCTCGTGCTCCAAATTTGGCCCATGGAAATTTTCAAATTAATAATATATGTGCACACATTTTTCACTTGAGTTCGATCAATTTATTATGACCAAGTCAAGTTAATTTGAAGTTGGTTCTATTTTTATTTTTTTTGAAACCCTCGAAACCATATTTCATTCATAAGTGATACAATTACAAATTTACAGAGATAAAATATTATTCCTATTGGCCAGATACTTGAGAGTTACATAAGTAAGTTCACAGAACTTCGAATGTAAAGTGTCTCATGTATTGAGAGAATTTGAATAGACACTGACGAAACGAGAAAGTCGAAAGATGAAAGGATCCTAAAGATCAAAGATGAAAAGACCCTAAAGGTCACCAAATAACTGGAAAAAATCGAAAACAACCACTGCCGCTGTCACCGGGGTCACCGGAAAATTTTCGCCGAAAAACCGTCGCCGTCACCGGAAAACTGCCGCCACCATAGAAAAAACCGCCGACACTTAATCCCAGGCCCCACCTTCACCACATCACACCACCATCACCATAATCACAACCATTTTCTTCATAACTCTACGCCATCGCACCACCATTGATTCCCAGAGCCCACCGTCACCAACACCACACCACCAACATCATCATTAACCCCCCACAAGATCCGATCAGCAACCTTGTCCTTGTACCCTAACCAGATCCGAACACCCCAAACCACCACTAAGCACATCACTACTCCCAGATTCAATCATAAATCAAATCTCTCCACCACCAGATCCATACCCTACCACCACCACATAAACCACCGCCACGAGCAGATCGGTCACAGCACAGCACCACATACACTCCACTAAGAAACAAAAAGAGAAGGAGAGAAAGAGAGAGCGGAACAGAAAAAAAGGGAAAGAGGAAAAGAGGAGCCCTCGCCGGATCCTGCGAGGGTTCCAATCTATATCTCAGAATTAAAACCTTAAAGCAATATTTATCTGGAGAGTGGAAGAGAAAGAGAGAGGAAAGAGAACAGCAAATCTTACTGATAGTCAAAAATCACCGCCCAAAGTGGTGGCGCCGGCCAATAACCGCCCTATCTCCACTGCAGAGCCCGTCAGTGAAAGATTATCCCCTTAGAAATTTGAGATAAGTTGATTCTATTTTTGCTTCCTAAAGATAGTCAATTCATTAAAATGGCCCCATGGACGTGACCAGTTTCCAAAATACCTTTCTTTTTTTGCAAGTTTATGTCAGTGTAGGCCAATTCTAACGGTCCGATTTTTTACTTTATTTTTTTTTCTTTTATTTTCATGTGTATTCACCTCTCTATCCTTCCTCTATTTTTCATTACCAGAGGAAGGTCGCCTACACACTCCCCGTAGGCCAGCATCACCACCACCAACCTCCCTTTCACTTCGGTTCTCTCTCTTCCTTTGTTCCTCTGCCTCTTTCTGTCCCCCTCTCTTTTGTGTCATACTCTCTAAATAACCCTAGAATATCTGAGATAAACTGTAGTTTTTTCGAGAGAACAAGAAAGGAGAAGAAAAGATGAGAGGATAGGAGACAGACATATAAGAAAAGATAGAGATGCTCATGGTGGCGATGTTGTCCGAAGGACAGTGATAGCGGTGGAAGGAGGAGGAAAAAGAGGAAGAGACGAAAGAGGAGGAAAAAAAAAGGAGGAGGAGGATGAGGAGCCAGTAAATTTGACAGTCAAAATAAAAAAAGTCAATAAATTTAAAATCATAATAAATTTGTCTTGTCAAAATCAAAATTACAGGTTTAAGGTGTGTATGAATAACAATGGGGTGAGTAAATCCATGCCGTCTTTATTTTTGTAAGTTTCGTGTTGTAACTTTGACAGTCAAAATCATAATTTGACTTGTCAAAGTCAAAATAATGTTCACGACCTCTAGATGTGATTTTTAGGATCTTTTCATTTTGTGGTTTTTAAGGTCTTTTTATTTTATTTTTGCAATATTGTACTCTTTTACCTTCATAAAGTCTTTACTTTTGTAAGTTCCGTGTTGTAATTTACGATAGTAAATCTATGTTGTACTCAAAAGAGTCAAAAGTCTCCAAACCATGTAATGTATTGGATTTAATTCCTACATATATATATATATATATATATATATATATATATATATATATGAAAATTTTGGTTTTATAAAAAAAAAAAAAAAAAAAAGAATAACAAGGTGTGAGTAGTATTTTCTTTTTTTTAAAGTTAGGCGTGAATACCTCATCAAAAAAAAAGTTAGGCGTGAATAGTTAGAAACATGTGTTTGTAAAATTTCCGAGAGGACAGCTTCTTTCATTTGAGAAATTTTATGAGCGCCTCCAACTGTTGCTCTTCAAGCCTAAACTTGTCTGGTTGTTTAAGCTAAATCAAAATATTAGATGGTTGAATCAGTAATCAATTTAATATCATATAAGAAATATTATAAAGAATATGAAATATTATTAATCAGGCCATATTTTAGTTTACTTTATAGAGTAATCTTTATCTGTTTTTGTTACAATTTAAGGTGTTAATATTATGGTTTACTTTTAGTAATTAAAGGTACAACTTCTCTGTCTCATATTAATTAAGAAAAATTATCAAGTTGTTAGCTAACAAATATGATTTGTTTATTTCTAGTTAAATAATTAGAGAGGAGTCTTAGGACAAGAGGAAAATATTGTCTTTTTCTTTTTGGGATATATGAAGAGTAAATGTCTTGAGACCTGAACCTGATCCTTTGTCACAGTGATCTCTTGAAAATCAACTCTTTGAGTGTGTGAGTGTCATTACAAAACTTTAAACTTACTACCTAACCAACATGGGGCTCAAAAGAAGTTAGGGGATACAAACTATGTGGATAAATGTAGACCTTTGAACTTTTCTTTTATGTTTAATTATGATTTTGCTGGTTAAAGATAATTATTGGACAAACAATGGGGAAAAAAAGAGCAAAATCAATAATAAAAAATACCTGAGCAAAAATGGATGAAAAATTGAAAACGAGAAGCAGTTTAGAAGCTGGTCATCCTTACGATGTCCACTTTAGTAAGTTTGTCGTCTTTAGGAAGCCAAAACAAAATTAACTTTTATTTTGTACAAATACAGGAAATTAGGTCGGAAGTCCACTTTGTGATTTTTAGCTAAACAATTACATTTTCACCACAATAAGATGAGATTTTCAAGCAGGTTTTCCACTAAAGATTTGGGTAATTCAATTGATTGGTTGTTCTAGAAACTACTGCGCGGTCCATTTTAGCTCTGTTGCAGCGAAAATCGAGTTGTTTAGGGTCTCAAGCAGATTTTAATCGCAATGACATGAGATTCCGAACAGATTTTCAACTTAAGATTTGGGAAATTCCATTGATTAGTTTTTAAGAAGCTAATGGGTGATCTGTTAAATTAAGCTCCGTTGAGGTGAACATCGGGTTCTTTCGAGTTTTTTGGTTGAAAATTCTGTGAAAAGATATTAAAGAGATAAACTCTATTAAAGCTCTACTGCTTTCTGAAAATTTTCATATACCAACGTAGACTGCAGCAAATAATGGAAAGAATTTTGATTGTTTCAAGGTTTTTTTCGAGAGAATACCCTCTTATTTTGCAGTTGCAAATCAATGCAAAAATCCAATAATGTTCTTGAGTTCAATTTATAAACTAGTTGCGGACCATTATAAATTCCATGTTTTGTCTTTGATTTCGAGTTGTAAACTATTGCACTTGCGAACCATTGAAAATCATTTTTCAACAAAACATCAAATGTCTTTTTAGTTAAAGTACTTGCATCATTATAAGGATGTGAAATATATAAAGAAAGTCCCACATTGGATAATTAAAGGAAGTTGAAGGGTTTACCTTGCCCACTCGTATTGAGTATGAACGAAACAATAATCCAGTGCTTTGCGGAGTTTACACCATGCGTGACTTGGGCAATGGCCGTTTAGGACGCATTGGACACTTTAGAGGCGTCCGCACACACTTTGCATGTCGCTAGGAGCGTAGAAGCCTTTATTTTTTTCGTACCGAAGGCAATCTGATGGAGAAGATTAAATCTAAATATGAACGTTGCGATCTAACGGTCCCACTTAGATGATATTTTGACAGTTGTAAGTCAACTATGATGATCACAATCCCACAGACCAGAATAAACCTGTGAGATAGTACATCCTCGCTTCAAAAGATTGTGATTGTTCCCTCCAAATGTGACTACTTGTTAACAGTCACCTCTCACCTATAAATAAGCCCTAAAATCATACTTAGAAACTCACTTCGAATTAACAGAGTTTAAAGCATTCAAGAGTTTGACGTTCGAAAGATTTTCATATCCAAGTACCTCCAATTTGAAAAGGTAATCCGTTGTATCCTTGGAGATAAACTGCCTATACTGTTCTTATAATAAATAAGGAGTATTAATATTTTAAGGAAATAGATCACTTGTCTCGGTTCCAATTGAATTATTTTATGTTCACTACCCTCTATTTTTATTTTATTTGAAATACAATTCACATCTGGAATTTTGAAACAGTGTACGGACAGACTACTTTTTACGTAAGGATTTTATATTTTAGAATCCAGTCTGTTTATCTCTGATTAGTTTCAAAAGGAAATTATCGTTGTTTAAAATAGAACGATAAACCAGTATACTAATACAACAAGATATGTATAAATTGAAAAGATATTAGGGTTTTAGAGGTTTCTATTTCGATTTATTCTCACTATTGTTTTTTTTATTACGGATGAAGACTTTGTTTGTTTGATTATGGATGAAAATTTTGATTGGTTTTCATTGTCCATTAACATTAAGTCATGAAGAACAAGAAGTTTCGTTAGATTTGAAGATGAAGAAGAAATTAAAAAGATAAATTGTTCTAGATTTGCAAATCGTGTTTGAATTCTGCAAACAGAGTTTACATAATCAGCATGTCAGGTTCACATTCTGCAAACAAGTTTGCAAACTGAGTTTGATAAAAAATAGTGAAAAATGTCTTTTTTTTAAAAAAAAAGTATTGAAAGTGGATCTCGATAGAAAGATGACGAAAAATCTTTTCTAACTATATAAACTTTATCGAAATCCGACATCGAACTAAAAGGTTATATATTTTTTTACTTAAACAATAATTATAAAATGTTTGATGTTCTTTTTTTACCTATTTTAACTATTATTTAGACTCAAATATCTAAAACCCCTTCAAAAAAAATAAAAATGCGTAAATTGGCTAATATGATTCGGCCCCGAGACCATTTGAGTTAACTCCAAACAACCTACCAATAAGTTACTGCGACTTCAATGTTTTACCTACACGCATTTATAATTAGTATCGTTTTTAAATCAAAATTAACCAACTGCCTGAAAAATTGGCCCCTTGTGGTGAGGGATCAATACGGCACAACACACACCTGATGTGGAACCATTTATTATAGAGAAACTTCTAAACTTAGAGTATCTTTTTTAGTTTTCTAAGTGTCCCCTCATGACACTCTAAATTTTAAATTAATTTTTTAATTATTATTTTTACCATTAAATTTAAGAGTGGCATGTATATCAAATAGAATTATTCTCTATTGGAGACATCAAAAATTTAGAGTGTCTTTATTTTATTTTATTTTGAATTATTAGCGTGCCTCGAACTTTTTACCTCAAAAGTATAAGACTGAACCTCTTACCACTCCAATCAGGGGCGAGCCCACATAGGGGTCTGTGGGGGTGCAGGCCCCCAAGAGTACCCTAACGTGGCTCGCTAATGTTATGCGACATTTACCGCTATATTAGATACATATATATATATATATATATACATATTCCCGTTTTTCAAACACAATTGTTCCCTAGCTTAGTTGGTGAAGCGATTATGTTTCAACTTTGAGGTCAAGGGATTGAGTCCCACACACAACATTCTTTTTTCCTCGAAAATTTCTACTACTTGTACTTTTTTTTTCTAACATATCTACTACTTAAGTTAGTTGAAATTATTGTTTGGTTAGATGACTACTTATTAAAAATACATTATAAAGGTCATGCTTGGCTTAAAATTAGTTCTTATTAATTGAATAACTCAATTTTGACCTCCTCAAAGTGACCAACTAAATAAAATGGCCTCGTAGAGATGATGAGTTTTCTAAACGTCCCCCTTAATTTTGATTTTGTTTCGGTGACTTATATTTTGAATTTCAAAATTGTCTTTTTTAGACTTTTGCGTTGGTAAAACATGTTGTTAGAAAGAAAACTTAATCTTCATCTTTTCTTCAATTACGATCACTTCCTCTTCATCATGCATCTAGCATCGTTCTTCTTAATCTTAACCATTATCTCTTCATCCCCTCTTTTGTTTTTTATTTCAGTACATTTTGGGAATCTAGTTGGAGGAATGATCCTTGATCTATATTGAGAAAATTAGAGATTGATTGTTATACATCAAAATTACCACGGAATATCTTAACTATAAATAAAATTTTGTTAAAAATTTGCTTTTCGATTCTAGCTTGATCGTGTACTGTGGAATTCTTTCATTACCTATAACAAAGAGGTGCCCCCACTCATAAAAGTTTCTGGCTTCGCCACTGACTCCAATCAAGGGATGTTGACAGAGGGTATCTATTTTGTCATTAAGGAGAACTTCAATTCACAATTAAAACCGTAAGTAATTTATTTTTTTTTATTTTTTTTTTTTAGGGTCACTAACTTTGAACTCAATTTGGTTCCACTTTGACCCCAAGTTGCAACAGTCAGTCATCCCTAAATATCTCCTAATACCAATTCCACAAAGAAGAATAAGACCTTCTAGAAGTTCTTGTCCAAAACTGAGTCCTATTCCAAGAGTCAACCAGCCGCCTGGTTTGACGTATCCCCATTTACTTCCCTCTCTCCCACGTAATCCTAGCTGTCATCTAACCACAGGATCATCAATAATCGGACGGCTTAGAATTTCTCAATGTTCAATATCCCACTGGCTTTTTAGCAGCAGCCAACCTGGAAGATATTTTTGCTAGTGGCAGCTCCATAGAATGACAACCCGATTAAACCAATTTTGCTGGTTAAATAATGTTGAAATTGGACTAAATTGGATAGTTTTGATATCTTAAACTTTTTATTATTAATGGGATCACATTAGGTTAACTACAAAAGTAATTAGTGGTTTGTTCCGCTAATACTTCCGATTTTGAGTTAATCTACCTACTCCAAATAAAAATAGAAACGATATGTTATTTATTTATTTTATATTTTTCTTGCCACTGAATTTACACTCATTTGTCTGGATTGTTTTGTTTTTTTTCGCTAATAGACTTAAGAAAAACAAAATTATTTTACTTTAAATAGTTAATTTTATTTTTCTTATCTTTAAACAAACTAGGTTTCCTCCCCGTCCTACGGACGGGGAAGATCCCTCTTGGCTAACGCCGTTAGATCGAATATTTCTTATTTTCTTCAGTCCAAATTAAATTAATGGTGAAAAGTTTTTTTTTGGAAAAGTAGTTTCTTGGTAAACAATTTTTTAGTATTGAAATCTTTGGAATAAATTTTGACATAAATACAGGGAGTTTCAAAACCGATTTTCAAAACCAATTTACCTCTCTTGAAGAGCAACCGTGAGGATTAGTGGAGAGATTTGAGGGCACAACCTCCCTTTTTTCCTCTCTATTCTAAAGGTGGGTTACTTTTACTTAATTACCCCAAAAATATTTATGTAATTACAAAAATGTGTTTAAACGGTTTTTATTCATGAATTATCGTCCGTTGGATCAGGCTCCAACCAAATCTCTAAAATAAAATGGAGGGTCAGACTTATCCCCTAGATAACCGACCGACCTGTTTTAATATAATAGATATTGAATTTTTAATTAGCCTCCACTTTTTAAGGATGTTATAGTTGAGGGTATAGTTAAAGTTTAGCTTGTTACAAAGGTTTGCAATTGACTAATTCTTTTTGTTATTGTTAGTAAGTTACTTATCATCATATTATATATATTTTATGGTTATATTTACAAGAAAACACAACATTTGTGAATTATTTAAGTACAATAATGTTAATTATCATTACGATATAAAAATACAAAAGACCTCGACCGAATCTTCAATAATATGCTACAACCAAATTGATAATTACCATTATTATAAACACAAAAACCTTAATCAATTTAAGGTATTTTTCCATGGGATAGAAGTTATGATTATGATATTATTTGGACATTATAAAAAAATCAATCCAAGAGACTAAATGATTTATTTAAGAACACAAGTAAAGCAAAATGTTTCAAATGGGTTTTTGAGAGGTAGTCAGTCATCTTATACACCAGTAGGGCTACCAGATTCTTTCATTTCTACGATAGTTTCTCTCGGATTAGTTCAAAATTTAATTTGGATCCTGACAACATTTAATTCTATTATGAGTCGAGAAGAAACTCAATATTTGGGAGATTTTTCTTGAGAATCTCAGAGCATCTCCAATGTTAAACTCAAAGAAAACTCTAAAGGCATCTCAAATGCAAAACTCAAGAAAAATTGTAAACTTCATAGGTGTCAAATGTGAAAAGGGAATCCCTAAATGATCTCTTACCTACGTGTCAATTTAGAGATACTCTACTAGAAAACCTTCTCTAAATCAACACTCAAAAAAAATCTAAAACTTTTATTTTGATCATAAAATTAATTGATTTGTTAATGCGACACTTAGAGATCTTTAAGAGCACACTCTAAATTTAGAGTGTCATCTTGAAGATCTCTAAAATAAATCTTGCCACATCATCTTAAATATTCATGTTGAGTTTTACATTGGATATTGGTTTTTAAAGAGAAACTCTAAAAAATTTATGTGACACTCTAAGTTTTAGAATTTAGAGTTTGAGTGTTGCATTGCAGATGCTCTAATTATCTTGTGGTCAAGATTCAATTGAAATGTTCTTTCCTAGATGACACTATTGGGGTCTTAAATTCAAAAAGTCAATTCCCATGCAACACTCTAAAACTTAAAAATTACTTAAGTGTCATTTTCTAGATGGGTAGTTTTGTTTTATTGAGTGGATATGTCTTTTTTAATAGACTCAATAGTTTCATCTAAGAAAGAGAATGTCAATTGAGACTTAACAATTTTCCCTAGTTTTCGGTTGGAGATGTTCTTGATAGAAGGAATATCATCCAACAGAAGTCAATTATTTCTTTTAGAGAATTAAGGTTCATACTAGACTATTAATCTTAGGCTATGTTTGGTGTGCGGAAATGGCGTGGGAATGGAATGCCAGATCATTGTTTGGCTTGTGGGAATGGCGTGGGCCCGGGAATGTGATTCCCTCAAAATGGAGTAATAACAAGCCCAGTGGGGAGGTGGATTTGTGATTCTCATTCCCCTGGAATCACATATATTAATATTCATTGACAAATATATCCTTAACAAAATATTAAATTGCCAATTTTATTTTTTGTGGGATTTGGTGTTAATAAGTATTATTTATGTTCATGAACAAAATTTAATTTTAGATAAATTTCGATTTAGGTTTACGAACAAAAATTTATTTTAGATAAATTCTTATTAAGACATTTATGTATTATCTTTAAATTCTATCCCTTTGGTGTATCGTGTAATTATTTCATATCTACGAATTTGAATAAATAATACTAATTTTAATATATAACAAAAATGATGTGTATTTTATGTAGTTTAAGTAAGGGTAAAAATGAACTTTTACAAATATTTACATTCCTATTCCTATACGAACCAAACACCTAATTGGGAATATGGCAGGAATCAAATTCTCATTCCTGGTCAAATCAAACATCAAACTACAGTTATGTGATTCCCAGGAATCACATTCCATTCCCGCGCGCCAAACACTGCCTTATAGTTACTCGACATGCAAAAGTCTTTACTCTCTCTATGAAGTGAAAGTTCCAATTTACTTTACCATGTTACACTTACAAATAGGCATCTCTAATATACTTAGAAGTGGAAATTGAGTCTAATCAGAATATTGACATAGCTGGTTTATTTAGTACTTATATTGTCACAGATTTCAAACACTTCAAGAAGGTTTACAACTGTATTACTATCTTGACATATCCGAGCAGAGAACGATCCTCTCGATGTAAACGTAGATAGTTAATGGTGTTAAGTTTCTAGTTTTCAAATTCAAAACCAATTGACAATAAATATATTAGATTTATCTAATACAATTGATTTTTTGTAATTCTTTTTGGTTAGAAGGGTAACTAGATTGTTTGGTTATTATGATGGGTACCCTATTATGATATAAGACTATTCTGACCGATTCTTTACGTCATCAACATTAAATTTGATTAATATTTTTTTGTTTTTTGTCACTTTCAATATGTCGAACGTAAAATTTATTTTGACTATCAAATTTGTAGCTGAATGTGAATATGCTAAAAGAAAAAAAAAAAAAAAGCATTCCATTTTATTGTATTCCTCTCTCCTCTCTCCTCTCATACACTTTTTTTTTTTTATGAATTGTTTATAGGAGAACCTTTCCCCCATTGTGTTTACCACTTTCCCCACTAAAATAAATAAAATAGATCCAACCTTCCTTGCTAAACTCAATTAGCAACACCTTTGGCTTTGGTGGAGTCATAGTCTAAATTTTTTCTTTTTGGAAGAGAGAGAAAGTAGACCCTGTTTGGTTTTGTTTAATTTTGGAAAAAGAAACTTCAAATCTGAAAAAATGCTTTTAATTCCATTTGCCTCGCAAAGACAGTTCAACAATGCTCCTCCTACATTATTTATTCTCACAACACCAAGAAGAACAACAAGGTAACAAGAAGAAGAAGATTCCATCATCATCTTTGGGTCTTCTTCTTCTTCTTCCCCAAGAACTAAAATTGAATTGATTTTCTTCGGTTATGGGTTCTAGCCCTATTATCGGAATCAGTAACAACACCAGTAATAGTACTAGTACTAGTACTACCAGTAGTAATAACAGTTGTTGTGATATGAGTCTCAAGTGTTGGTGTAGATGGAGATGGGATCATTGTTTTCTCTCTCCAACTTTTCTCTTCTTTCTTTCTTCCTTCATTATCTTTGGTTTCATCGCTACCCTTTACTCCTGGCTTGCTTTTTCCCCATACCCACCTCCTTCTTTATCTTCTTCTTTAGGTTGTCAAAATGACAACGAAGGTTCTTGGTCGATCGGTGTTTTCTATGGGGATTCTCCATTCTCTTTAAAACCTATTGAATCTGTAAGTCTAATTTTGTGTTTTTTTTTTCTTTCTGAGATCTGGGTTTTTGTTTGTTGAAATTTCTGATTGAATTGATATTTGGGTTTGAATCTGAATTAGGTAAATGTGTGGAAAAATGAAAGTGCGGCTTGGCCAGTGGCAAATCCGATTTTTACTTGTGCTTCTGCTTCAAATGCTGGGTTTCCTAGTAATTTTGTGGCTGATCCTTTTCTTTATATTCAGGTAATCTTTTTTATTTATTTGATTTTGAAGTTGCCACAGTTGTTAGGGTTAGCCAGTAGACTAGTAATTGATGAACAATTGAGTTGCTAAAGTGAATTTATTAGTGAGTTATTTTCATCTTTCAAAGAACTTGCATGATACTATCTTGAAGGGATTGTTTGGTCTATTGAGGCACATAGTTTCGAGTTTTTTTTTACTCCGCCTCTTGGGTTGTTTGTGGTTGCTCTTATGTTGTTAGTAGGCGATAGGAAATACCTAAAAGGTTGAATGGATCTTGATGAAAACTTGTGATCGTATTGGCCACTGGGTAGTTTGTTACCCAATCTTGATGACGAACGAGTTACGGGTCTCTTGAAAGACTTCATTCGGGAAGTACAAATTAACTCGAATGAGAGGAGTCATTTTGAGACGACCCCATCTTCGTCTATGAAAAATGGGTTTTACTCCTTGGGATGCAGAATAGTGAAATGAAGGATTGCTCAAGCCAGGCCACTGACAGCTCTTAGACTGAACATTTATGTAATTGCTGTAGGATGTTGTTTTAATTGAGCATAATTTACCCTGCATTATAAGTCAATACCTTTACTCCAGAATCTGCAAAATGTTTTCGCCAGTCTAGACAAGCTTATTATAACATTCTCCTATTTAACAAAGAGAATAGTGAGGATATTTTGATTCTCTTGTTGTGAATTTGTTCATAAGCAATGCCTTGAACACTTCCTGTTAACCATAAGTTGATCTATGTTGTTGCTGTCTCATTTTTGTGAGCATTTTGCTTAAATTTGCCTCTTAATCGACTCTGGAATGCCTTCTCCAACAACTTATACTGGCTGCATTATACAGGGGGATGCACTATATTTGTTTTATGAAACCAAGAATTCTGTCACTATGCAAGGAGACATTGGTGTTGCAAAAAGTATAGATAAGGGTGCAACTTGGCAGCAATTGGGAATCGCGTTAGATGAGGACTGGCATCTTTCTTATCCATATGTTTTTGAATATGATGGACAAGTAAGTATCAACTCTTAGTAGTTTCCATAGCTTAAGAGTGGAGGAACTTTTCGGTTGGGCCACCTCTTGACTGGCTTTTCTTTTCCGTAATTTTGGTTTCTGTTATCTGTTTTGACCAGATATATATGATGCCTGAAGGCAGTCGGAAGGGGGATATTCGTCTCTATAGGGCAATAAATTTTCCACTCCAATGGACACTGGATAAGGTTATCATGAAGAAGCCCTTAGTGGACGCATTTCTCATTAATTTTAATGGCCATTACTGGCTATTTGGGTCAGATCATAGTGGTTTTGGCACTAAGAAGAATGGACAACTAGAAATCTGGTACAGTGACTCCCCTATGGGTCCATGGAAACCACACAAGAAGAATCCTATATATAACACCGATAAGAGCTTCGGAGCGAGGAATGGAGGCCGGCCATTTGTATATAACGGAAACCTATACCGCACGGGTCAAGACTGTGGTGAAACATATGGGCGCCGAACCCATACCTTCAAGGTGGAGGTGCTCACAAAAGACGAATATAAAGAAGTGGAAGTCCCATTAGGGATCGAAGAGTCTCGAAAAGGTCGAAATGCTTGGAATGGTGCTCGTTATCATCACCTTGATGTACAAAAGCTAAGTACTGGTGAATGGG
Source organism: Eschscholzia californica (assembly GCF_041429995.1). Lineage (NCBI taxonomy): Eukaryota > Viridiplantae > Streptophyta > Magnoliopsida > Ranunculales > Papaveraceae > Eschscholzia > Eschscholzia californica. The sequence goes on along the minus strand of NW_028238309.1, from coordinate 43,203,436 downwards.
TTGGGGTAATGGATGGTGACCGGGTTCCTTCGGGTGACTCTTTTCATAGACTAATTGTAGGTTCTGTAGCAATTGCACTTGTGGTTGCCCTTGTTATGCTAGTAGGGTTTTTGCTTGGAGCCGTCAAGTGTATTTTACCACTCAACTGGTGCTCCCACAGCATGGGGAAGAGAAGTGATGCGTTCTCAACATGGGATCGGCCAAACATGTCGTCTTCTAAGCTAAGGCGGTTTTATACGCGCTTGAACAGAGCAAGTTTGTCTGTCAGAGGTCGGATGAAGCCCAACTCTTGGCCCCGGAAAGTAGTTTTCACTTTAATGTTTATAATTGGCGTGGCTCTAATATGCATTGGTGTTAGTCACATCTATGGTGGTAATGGTGCGGAAGAAGCTTACACATTGAAAGGTCATCATTCTCAGTTCACATTACTAACAATGACGTACGATGCTAGGCTATGGAATTTAAAAATGTATGTGAAGCATTACTCGAGGTGTTCATCTGTTGGAGAAATTGTAGTAGTTTGGAACAAAGGGGAACCTCCAAAGCTAAGTGAACTAGATTCTGCAGTGCCGGTTAGAATCAGAGTAGAGAAGAAAAATTCATTAAATAATCGTTTTGAGATAGATCCTCTGATAAAGACTCGGGCAGTACTCGAGTTAGATGATGACATTATGATGACATGTAACGATGTTGAACGAGGATTCCAAGTATGGCGAGAACACCCAGATAGGATAGTTGGGTTTTATCCACGACTTGTAGACGGGAAACCATTAATGTACAGGAATGAAAAATATGCTCGAAAACGTCAAGGATATAACATGATATTAACAGGAGCAGCATTTATGGACAGTAAGTTGGCATTTGAGAGGTATTGGAGTGAGAAAGCGAAAGCGGGTAGAGACTTGGTGGATAAGTACTTTAACTGTGAAGATGTGCTTCTAAATTTCTTATACGCAAATTCAAGTTCGTCAAGAACAGTCGAGTATGTTAGACCAGCTTGGGCTATCGATACATCTAAGTTCTCTGGGGTAGCGATAAGCGGAAATACTCAAGTTCATTACAATATAAGATCAAATTGTCTTCAGAAGTTTTCAAAGATATATGGTAGTTTGCATAGTGAAAGATGGAAATTTAATGGAAGGAAAGATGGTTGGGATGTATAGGAAGAAAGTTTCTAACAAGAACAGGTTATTTGCTACTCATTTTCTTTTTTCTCTTCCTAGTGTTGCTGCTATTTTTCACTCAACTGTATAATTTCTTCTCTATATTTTTGTTTCGTTTTCGGCTTTGTCGAATAGGTTAGTTAATTAGTCATATGTACATTGATGTTTTCATGGCTTGTTTTTTTATCTTCTTTTTCTGTCTTGCTATGCATTTAGGGTTTTTTCAGTTTCTATTGTGGAAAGTTGGTAATGTTTGTTAAATAGGAAGACAAAGTGAATTCACAATTACATGATCCTTTCTCTTTATTTACAAGCATTTTATATTGGTTGAAGATATCAATCGCATCTGAATAGGGATGTTTTCTCTTATTTATGTTTTGGTTGAGTAAGATTTTGAAATTTATTCAGTCAAGAGCAATGACCACGACTAGTTGGAAAGAAAAAAAAAAAAGTGTCTCTAAAGGTGCCCCATCCTTTTGCTCCCCATTCCTCTCTTGCCCCAATCCGTGGGCCTCAGACTGAACAATCCGAGGTCCACGAATTGCAGCAGCCTAAGGGTCCTCGCACTGGGATTAATCCGTGTTGTTCAAGCCTAGCACGGATAAGCCTAGCACGGATTACGCCAGTCCGAGGGCGGCCGCAAAAAGAGGAGGCCAAAAAGTAAAATTAAGGGGTGACACCCAGAAAAAAAAAAAAAACCGGGTTAGTTGGGTCTGTCTGAGTGGTAGCTGGTAAGACCCGACAGGAGCCGATCAGAAGTGTTAATTCTAGGATTGAAGATTTTCAAGTTTATTCCATATCATATACAGGTGCATTATTGATTGAACCAATAATGCAAATATGGTAACTTTTTTATGATTGTTTCTCTCTCTAATCATCTTAACTTTACAACCTTTTACACTTCATATAGAAGATAAAATATTGGCAAGAAAAAGAAGCCCTAGATCGTGGGTAATACCAAATATGTGCTCTTTGTCCTTCGCAAGGAAATCAATGCACAAGTGGTCTAGGATGGCCCCATAATCTACAACTTATATCACATACTCCTTTTTTTTGATAGATTTGATATAATATACTCATTATTCTTAACTTCTGATTATCTTAAATCCTGTTATTTTTTGTTGGGATGAATTTTGTAAATTAGGGTTTGAATCAAATTAATATTTTTAAATTAATGAATGTCAACTGCCCCAGATTTGCATGGTCATGGCCAGGGAAGTTCATCTGTTCTGTTTATATTCTAGTAGTACTGGTTAGTTAACCACTTAGGTGTTTCGCTATTTAGGTTTTGGAGTTTAGGGTTCTTCAGGAAATAACATGATACATAATGAGTATACGAGAACAATTTTATTCGCTTATATTCATAATAGTCTCATTCAAGGAATTTGTCAGCTGCTTGTAGTTCTGAGTCAATCTGAACTGCAAAAAAACAGAACCTTGAACCTAATGTGTTACCTGAACAATTCAGACATCAGTTCCAAAGAATATGGAAAATACAGTTATCTGTAACGGAGAAGGATTAAAAGCACAAATACAAAATCATGTTTTCATGGTATCTTCATTGATCTTGGAGTTTCGAAATGATTCCGAGCTAGAAGAGATATCTCGCACAATGATTCGTGAAAAATAACTTAAAGACTTCAAGGGTTTCTCTGATGCTTTGATCATAAGAGGAGTCTTCGAATGTCATTGAAGTTTGAATTCAAAGCTTTAAGGAATGAACCTGCAAATAAATTGATAGATAACTCATAAAAAATTGTTTTATCCTAAGCAATTCAAATACGTCTTAAGTCTTGTCTGAATTGTTCGGTTAGTGGCTTAACTCTTTGATGGTATAAGAAAGATATTTTTGTACCCATTTTTCATATCACTCGGGCATGAGAAGTAATGAATCAAATTTGGAACTCTTAAAGGCTCAGAAGTTTTGAAAGACTGGCAACGCAATTCAACAGATAAAACAACAGAAGATGGGTTTTTAGTTTACGTACTTCCGACTTTGCCATCAAAAACACGATGATCGGCTGATAATGTTAAGTTCATTCTTGTGACAACTCCAGGTTTCTCTTGTCCTGCAAAAGAGAAAACAAAAGTTAATAAAGAAGTTATTCGGAAATTTCAAATAATTAAGTACAATGTGAAATGCAAATATTTCTTACCATCGCTGCCAACTATAGGTTCAACAATCTTGTTACCTCTACCCACCGCCATAATGCACGCCTGCAAAAAAAGTATGAGAAGGACACTAGTTCGACCTTTTAAGGTCCTTACTTGAAATTGTAAAAAACAGATGAAATCTTTTATAATACAAAAATGAGTAAGAAATGATCGATGAGAATCTGGAATGTAGAACTTGAAATCAGAGGTTTCTAATGTCCCCAAGGAGACCGTGCACGATATAATAGATCCCCATGGAAAAGGGATGTCCAAAGTGAAGATCTAAGTTCATGTGGGATTGTTGAGACTTGAGACAGAAATCTTGTCACGCAATGACATGAAGGTCGATTCAAGAAGATCAGTTGTACCTGTGGAGGGTTAATAATCGCACAAAATCGATCCACTGGAAACATTCCCAAATTTGAAATGCTGCATGCAATTAGAAACAAGTTTAATATTCACCACCATGTCAGAAATAAAAACAGGAGGCAAGTAGATTATAATGTGGACCAAGATGACAAGTCCACCTGAATGTTCCTCCTTGAAATTCGTTTGGTGAAAGTTTCCCTGTTCGTGCTTTCTCTGCTAATTCTTTAACCTGAAATGAGAACGTCAAGTTTGAGAAAGGTCATCGCTGAATAATGTCATCGATTTTTCCGATAAGGCAGTTAAATGATAACCAGAAATAATAAAAGAAAAACTATTTGGAAGGAGTAGTTGAAGTTCTCTCTGATAATACTAGATTTATTCAAGTGCACTAATATGGAGAACTTAAGCTATTGAGTACTGGCAAAACATAATTCTGTTTAGAGCTTAGGTTTTTTCAAGAAACAGCATCAAGGAATAACAATATAAACTCAATGTTTATTACTTGAAGTTCCAGAGGAACTATAGATTCATCATATTTTCCCAACAAAAATAAATACTTTATGTAATCACCTCTGCAGAAATTGCTGAAATAGTCTTTTGATCGGCATTCCGCACAATTGGAGTCATCAAACCCTGATCGTCAAAATTCATTAGTTCTTGTAAGAGCTGGCTACATTGTCAAATTTCTCAAACAAAAAATTGCCTGCAAAAGTACCTTTTCAGTTGCCACAGCAATTGAAATGTCAACAGAATCGCAAAGAATCACTTCTTCTTTCTCAGCATCCCAGTAAGCTGCCCATGTAGCAACCAAGTATGATTAAAGTTAACTATAAGAAACTACTCAAACAAGAACTGTTGGAACACAACATAAGGAAAACCAAGATAGTATGTAGCCACAACAATCGGATCCGGCATCCTTTCAAAATACACTTCCCCTCTTACTCTCTAGAAAATAGATATGGAGTTATGGACTGCTTAAACTCTATCTAAAATGTTATACCGTTAGCTTCAGGTACATTTCTTAGAGCAATTGCAACAGCCTTGATGACAATATCATTTACTGAAACCTTAACATCATGCTTCTCTGCAAAAAGAAATGGAAATGATTGTGTTCATGGTGTTACTAGAGAGCTATAGCCAAAGTAAACAAAGATAAACTTAAGCATTCACATTACCTTTAAGGTCCTTTCTAAAAGTGAGCAGAGGATCCAGTAAAACATCTGATGACAATAATCGGGTCTTTTAAGTTGCTGAATGAGTTAATTGATAACAAATGTAGTCAACTAATAGCTTATATGGGTCAAACCTGATGTTAAATACAGATGAGGTGTACTTTGTTTAGATTCCAATAACCTTCTTGCTATCACCTGAAATAAAAAAAATATAGGGTTCTCACAACATATTTGGAAACATATCTCTGACTCATCAATAAAGTCTCCAATTTAGAAAATGAAAAATTCCTATGTTCAATGTGAACGCTTCTCTTTTCTTACAGCCGACAGCTTCTGTCGAAATTATCAGTTCAGAATTTTTTCGAAGGAACAGTATAACTAAGCATGGAGTGCTCAAGCTCTCTAAGCAAGTGAAGCATATATGTTGATATTAAGATAGTCCAGAACCCTTAAAGTAGGAAACTCCTGCAAAGATGTCTGGATTTGGAGAATCCCAAGATATTGTACATCTAAAGTCTACTACACCTTCCTTCAACTCAGCCTTCCATTATCAGAATTAAAGATCGATCCTTCCACGGCGTAGATAGATGATAGACCCCACTTGCAAGATTACTATTGATAAAGTTTTTTCCTAAGATATCTCTAGATCCTAGACAAACCCTTGAGTGGGACAGCCATTCGTAAAGAAGTCCTGAACCATAACCAGTTAAAATCAAAAAATCTATAGAAGAACAAATGGTAGTACACTCCCTCTGACTTCTCATAGATGAAAATTGTCCTGGAAGCGGCAGATCTTGCGCGTGGATCTCAAGTGATTCCTTCCAGTCGGGCAATGACGTGATGTATTGTTAAATCAAGTCATACTTGAAAAGTAAGTCATAGACGCAATTTGAGACATATTTCATAATACTGTTCGGAAACAAATATAACCTAGCTCGTAAGCTACAAACAGAGAAACTATAGTTAAATACATAAGCAATTTTAACAATAAATACTTGCCTTCCGAATTTGACTGTTTGGTAGATCTTCGTAACTATCTGAATGTGAAGACTCGGAAGTAGATACTTGAGATGCTTGTGGCAGGGTCTGAGGTGATGGAGCTGATTTCGTTTTAGATTCATGAGAAGTTTTTGATGATCCCTTTCCAGACTTTATTGCCGCTAAAACATCTCCTTTCAGAAGGGTACCACGTGGTCCTGATGCATGCAATGAAGATGCATCTAATCCAAATTCTGTAATCAGCAACTTTGCCGATGGACTAATCCTGCTGAAACCTGTTTTCTGTGATATTCCTTCTTTCTGTACATCTTGCTGAGTCGAGTCGGACGACTTTTCCTTCTTGACCTCTGAAGCACTAGAAATTGTAGTACTAGAGATGGTTTTAATATCATCTGGATCCTCAACCTGGAAATTAACCAAGATTACTGTTCACAACATACTAGGTTCCTTTACTGTGATAGCTCCAACAGAAAACGGAAAAAAAAAAACCGCATGGTAAATGAGAAAAGATGAAAATGAATAATCTGAATTTGATTATAAGAAATCTTGGAGAAATAAAGCGCCTCTAATCTATATAATGAAATATTGCTTATCTTGAAAGGCAGTCCATGAGGAAATACAGGACCGATATATGTACAAGTAAAATTAGAACTTACTGTTATTGCAATAGCTTGTCCCACCGCGACATCCTTTGAACCTTCAGGCACAAGTATCTTGGCGAGGAACCTATAAAGTGTTTCCAGTCACAAATCAAAGCATGAGAATCAAAGAAGTTAAATTTCAAACAATCAAGTGAAAGTGCTCTTAGTCAGATTCATCATTACTGAAAGGTTTACAAGACTGGAGGTTAAGTTACAAATAAAATCTTGGATCCACCAAAACAACAGATCACAATGGGCTATGTGAGAAGAAATAGAAGCATGATCTCAAACAAACAGCAAGAGAAAAAGCACAGGATACAATTGTGGAGGCTGTGTTGAAAATTTATGGGAAACAGCACAATGCAGTATGCGACTTGGCACTTCTTCATGTGAATATCCTCTATCTGCCCCAACAAAAACATAAAGAAAAACTAAACATTCTTACCCTTCTTCGAGACTCTCAAACTCGAGGGTAGCTTTATCTGTCTCTATCTCGCATATCACATCGCCGACTTCTATCTGATAAATCCAATAAAAGATCAAGAAGGGTTGACTGACTGATTTAACATTGATAGTACTAATTTTTTGTTTCTTTTTGTATACCAACAAATTTTAACAGGATATCAAATATGAATTGACCTTATCCCCTTCTTTCTTTCTCCACTTTGCGATGTTGCCTTGGTTCTGCTCAAAACGTGAACTCAATTTCAGCTCGATCCAGAATAGAAGAAAGAAAGCGTAACTGAAAACTGAGCTATATGTGTTCCTTTTCGCAAATATCTTACCATGGTAGGGGACAACGCTGGCATGTCAAGAACAACATGTGGAGGAAGTTCTGCAATGACATAAACATAGAATTTCATTTAGTAGATTGTACATCATTAACTTCTAATTGCAAACGAACTCTTTATTTAACTGAAGATTCTCATTGTGATACTGTTACAACTACAATTTGAAACTTTGTTATCATTTGAGTGGGACTATTTTCAGACACGACATGAAAATGTTAGCTACTAGTGAAGTTTGGCATTCTTTAGTGTTCATGAAGAAGGCAATCCTTCCAGTTCTCCTTTGCTTCTCCCATATACTGAATAGTATCAGATAATATCAAACCATTACCCAGACAAATACAATAATCTGGTGTTAGAATGTACTATTTGATACCATAAAATGGCAAAGCTAGGAAGAATAAAGATTTTAATGAATTTCGCGTAGAGTATGAATAAAAGAGTAAAAGTGACGCTTAGCCATAAGCAAGAAGTGAATCGGTTCTCAGATTATGTGGGTAAATAGCAAGATAATTGGCGAAGTACTGAACCTTAAAAAGGAAGTAAGAAGTAATTCAGCTGAAAGAAATTGTTTTACTGATAGTTAATGGATAAAGTTAAATAATATTAAGAGGGAAGGAACAGTTTGACGCGGTGATGTTTATCCCAGGTGGTTAAAACAGTTCGCATAACGTTTTCTAGACCAAAATTATATACAAAAAACCAGAAGAAACTACAAACTTCATCTTGATTCCCTATGGCAAAAATGGAAGAGATCTCCTTTAAGCAATTACTATTACGAGAAACAGAAAGTCATGTACCAGCAGATGAAATTTGAGTTCCACTATTTTGTTTGGCTGGTGTTTCTTCTTTCACCTCTGAACCACTAGATGTATTAGTTGGAAGATTCTTAATGTCATCTGCATCCTCAACCTACAAAACCAGTAGAACTAAATGAGAAACATTATGTGTCTTAACTAACAAGGTTCCAAGTGATAGACGGCACATACAACTAATAGCAAAACCTAAAATAACAAAATCATGACTAAGTTTTTTCCACTGAACAAGTAAAGGACTGTTTAGAGACAGTCCTCCACGAGAATCGGAAAGGAACAATACATATATCAACCTTAACAAACTTACTGTTATTGCAATAGGTTGCCCCACAGGAACATCTTTTGAACCTTCAGGGGCTAGTATCTTAGCCAAGAACCTGCAGAGAACATTTATCCAGAAAACCCAAGTGAGACCAACTGACCAATAAGAAGCTCAAAAGTTAATCCTAAACAAGTACGTAGGTAGAAGCTCAGCGGTGGCTTTATTCAATTAAAAGTTAAAAATCATCCTAACTAGCATGCTCAAGCTTACATTTACATCAATCTGACTAAAACAAAGATATATTAATCAAAGTTAAGAACTCGAGGCTTACAAGCCAACATGGTATAACAGGTAACCCTCTTCTTACGGGTTTCCATATCCGAACCGTAAAGCTGATGACAATCCAAATCTAAAGAGCAATTAATAAACAGAAACAAATAAATAAAAATATAATGATCTTATATTATGGTATGCTATGCTAGCTGTAGGATCCTCACGTGCTATTTACATTTAGGATGACCAAAGTGACAAAGTTATACATGAAATTGGCACCTAATGGAGTTTTAGATTAATAAGATTGTACAAATAAAAAAAAGACAAGCATAGTTGGGTTAATGAGAACAAGTCATCCTTAAGAGATCATGGGCTCCAAAAGGAAATAAGCAAAACTGTAGCAAGTTGCAGTATTTGCAGGTTGAGCTGATCTTCTTTCTGAGGAATTGATTAACATGCACAGAAATAGCGGAAATAGAAGTTATAGAATTACCCCTCCTCAAGACTTTCAAATTCAAGAGTAGCTTTGTCCGTCTCAATTTCACAAATTACATCGCCCACTTCTATCTGTTCCAATTAGTTAGTCAAGAGTCTATGACTTGTTACAACAATAAAATAGCGTGAAATAAGATTGATTTTGTCGTTGAAAACTACCAAAGAAAAGATAAATGACCTTATCTCCTTCTTTCTTCCTCCACTTAGCAATGTTACCCTGGTTCTGCAAAGCGCAGACGAATATAAATACAACCTCAGCTCTGACAAAATCCAGTATGATAAAAGCTGGTGAAAGTTAGTTCCTTAACCACTTCTCTTACCATTGTAGGTGATAATGCCGGCATTGATAGAACAATATGTGCAGGAGCCTCTGCAATAACACAAAAATATCCCACTAACTGTTAGATAAGGATCCCTTACCCTGCAAAAGTAACAGCTACTTTCCTCTATATAAACAATCACTATAACCAGATCGAAATACACTTGTAGAAGAAATCATTAAGCTTGCACATATATAACCAATGGGGTACGGGTACCTATTTAAGTCTATGTTCACAGTAATTCCAAAAGGTATTTTACCGAAGAGGCAAAGATGGTAACTCAGTAACGAAATTCCTCTCTATGAATATATATATAGATGCTGTACTATTTCTTTGGCTGGGTTTGTAGAGACGGAGACCTCTAGAGCTATCACGCAATGGAACTAAAGTCCAGACTTCTGTGACATATAACAATTTGCAAAATGCAACTTGTGTTTTACTTTGTCATATTTTGCCATCTTGTCATCGATAGTCATGGGAACGTACCTGCATATAACTAGCTAAAGATCCTGGCATGACGTTTTGGACTTTTGGTATTTAAGTGACACATATCGTGATTCCTCAAACAGTACCCTAGTAATGGTTAGTTTGTAACTCAGGAACTGTGTTAACTGTTGGGATCATAGTACAAATCATATCTTACTGCCGGGACACCAAAGCTAGCATGAAAGAGTACTTAGGATAGATACAAAATGGTTACTAATAAATGGTTTTTCAGATTAGACTAATCAGAGAAACTTTTGTGAACGGGAAGAGTTATTCAATATGATAGTATCATCACACAAGTAATTTTAGGACTCGCACGCCATAAACCTTAACTAACAACTAAACACAAAGGAGAAGAAATTTTAAGAATGCCTTACCAGAAGAAGAGAAAAATCGAGCTCCATTCTGCAGGTGTAACATATAGCTCGAAATCAGAAAATTCCTAGCCAAGATGAAAAGAAACTTTGTACATTTGAAATACTGACCTCGAAAACTGTACGACTGTGAAAAACTCCACCAACCATTGCCATTGGTGATGCCACTGGTCTAAGATTAAGAGTTAAAACAACCAAAATTACAAACAACAAAAGCAGTCACAAACGAAAAAAAAATAGCAGGAAAAGTAATTAAAGGCGGCAGCGACAGAGAGAGGGATCGATTCCCTGAAACGATGACTAGTAAACTATTTGCATCTTAAACTAGTCGAAATGATATTTTGGCTCTTGTAGCAAACATATTCTATGTCAGAAATTATACTTTTAGGTTTTAATCATCGAACTTGATCAGAGTTACAAGAAAATAGATAAAGAATACTAACCTCAACAAAGTGCCATTACCGGCACCATCACTGAAACAATTATGAGCATTCGCCAAGCTGAACGAACATCAGGAATTCAATCAGAAGCTAGTGGTATATAGCGTTCAATCTTATATGGAAAAATGTGGATGAACAAATCGATCAATCAAAGTATACTACTCAAAAGCTAACCAAATTATCCTTGTGTGAATTCGATGAAAAAGTATAGATAGCTAAAATCTGATTTTCTATTGACTTCTAAGAAGCAAAATAGAAATGATTGATCAATTCACAAGGAGAAACTAAAATACTGAAATTAGCGTATGATGATTGTTTAGAGGTTAATTGCTTCATTCATCATTGACTCAAAAATGGCGGAAAAAAGCAATCAATCGTAAAAAGCAGATGAGAGAGAGAGAGAGAGAAGGTACCGTGTGAAGGATCGAGAGGAAGTCGTAGGGCGAGAACGTAAGATCGAAGGAGAACGAGATAGAACCAGACGACGAACTTGAGAGAACGCCATCAGAGAGAGAGAGAGAGGAAGAAAGAGAGAGAGAGAGGGAGATCGGAATCGAACCAAAATTTTATTTGTTTTCCGTGGAGAGAATACGGTGGTGTATGTTAATTCAGACCAGTTTGGTTCGGTTCGGTTTGGTCTCCTCTTCGGCCAGCCCTGCCTTTTCCCAATTCCCATCCCCTCAGCGTCTGGTGAGCCAAGATAGAAAGAAGTTAGCATTCCAAAACAATATTATTAGAGCATCTCCAATGCAAAACTCAAAAAAAATCTCTGTTCATCATGTGTCAAATTCTATTTGAGATTCTCACTTCTAGATGGCGTTAATAGAGATCCTCAATTATTATTTTTTTGTCTCCAATGCAAAACTCTAAACTCTAAACTTATCTTATTTACTTATGTGACATAGTTATTTTTGTAAATAAATAATTAGTTATTTTAGAAAATATAGAAGACTCGATTTCTATTGGTTGAAAATCAAAATAGAGTGTTGCATTGGAGAGGATTTTTAAGAAAAAAACTCTAAGAATCCTAAGTGGCACTCGGAGTTTCTAAGATTGAGCGTTGCATTGGAGATGCTCTTACCCCTAGGAAGAGAGATTTTGATATTCGCACTCCGGACACAGAATATTCTATCAACGGTGTTAAGTGAGATGCGTATGTGATACATAACTTTTTGTTACCCATCGTTAAGATATTATAACGTATTTACATGGTTTTTGTTGCTATATTTTATTTTAATTCAAACTTACAAATACTGAGAATTAGATTGTTATCACGATACAAAATTCATGAATATTGGCTAGAAGTGAATCTTGTAGTTAGATGATGGGTAAGTAATAGGATGGCTTCTTAGGGTCCCATCAGAGAGAAAATTTCAAGTGTTTCGTAGAGTTGTAGAGTAATGACAGAGTGCCTTTAAAATATCGTGGGCTCTTCTTGATTCGTCGTCATCTTCTTCCAAAAATCCTAATGACTCCCATCTAGGGTTAATTCAGTGATCAACGACGCGTATTGTTCTCGACAAACTTTTTGTTCCCTATGAGCACGGGTTTTACCTAATATATATACATAATACTTGTACATTTGTTAAATAAAATAGTTTTACTTATATGTATGTAAATACATCGCTACATGTGTTTATGATACCTGAAAAGGGCGATGAAACCGTGAACTGAGTTGGTTTAAATTAGTATTTGAGAAACAAATAGAACCAACAGTTTTGTAAGAGAAAATGTTACTTCAATTACACTTGAGTTGGGGTTTCGGTAATATACGATTATTAGGTTCCCACGAAAGACAGGGACATCTTTGGCCGGCCTAGCAGTCGCTGGGATTTCATGGCCCCATGGTCCGGGCTCAAAAGAAAAAAAAATCCCTATACCCTAAAATAGGTAATAGTAATTTCATTTATATAAACCCTGATACATATCTAAAAACAAAAGAATGAAATGGACATACGTCTCTCACAGCATTCGAAGAGGTACCACCACTAGGATTTAAAATTTTAGCCTACCAGAGCCCTAATTCTCCATCCCTAACTACACTATCACAAAGTCATACTTTTGAAAAGCATGTTTATAAACACAGGTTGCTTAATAAGAATTTATAATACTATTTAGAGTTATTTCTTTTTTGACCTCCTACTTTGTGACCAGCTTCCTTCTTGACCCCATATTTTTCATAAATTCAAATTTAACCCCTATTTTCAAGCAAATGTCATAACTACCCTTCCTAATTTCAAGATAAAAATATTAAAAAAAAAAAAGATATTTCCACCTCACCTATTTTTAAGTAAATGTCATAATTACCCGGATTATTTTTTTTATTAATATTTTTTTGAATTTATGAACAATAGGGTGCCAAAAAGGAAGCTGGTCACAAAATAGGGGGTCAAAAAGGAAATAACTCTACTATTTATGTTCCTAACCCCAAGTATTTGGAAATAAGTGTTAAATGATCTTTTACACTAGGGTTCTTTTTACCTCACTTGCTCAACCCTAATTGTTAATGGAATTTATCTTCTTATATTTATTATTTTTTTAAAAACACCAGTGTGGTGTTTGGCGTGTGAGAAAAAAAATGTGATTACTAGGACCAACGATCCGTTAATGTGACTCGTGACAACTTTTCTACCTTACATTATTATTTTGATTTGGTCATGAATAAGATCAATGACTATCTTTTTTGTGGATTATTTAGTTTAAGATTATAGTCCCACATGCCAAACATGACTTGTAGTTTTGACAGAAATAGTAAATTAAAAGATCCAATTACCCATAACTGAAGCCTGAAGGGGATAAACTCAATTACCGGTTAATTTTGAGGAGGTAAAGTAAAAAAAAACCTACTTATAATAAGACAAATCATGTTGGAATCAATATACTTCAACTGGAGCGATTTTTGCACTTTTGACAAGGTTTCAATTGTCAAAACAACTCGAGGAACGCATATTCAGGGCGGCCCCAGCCCAAAGTCACAAAAGTGTAGTTGGTAGATTGGTCCATATACTAGTTTACAACCAAATTGACTAGGGTTGGAGTCCTTACAAACTTAGTTTTCTTAACAATTTTTTATAAAGCGGTTAAAAGAACATACATTGAGGGCCCAAAAATTGTAAATGGCTTTGGGCCCTATAAGTGATGAGACCGGTCCTGCGCATATTTGCTTTCATCTCGTCGAGAGCTTGAATTTCAAGCTATGGCTTGCTAAAAAAGACAATAAAAATAAATATTATCTTTCGAAGTTTTGGTAAAAATATGAGAAAGATGTGAACTAGCTAAAAAAAAAGTCGCATATATCATAATTATAACCAAGGGTTTAGAATAACTTTCTCTCTCATCACACAATTAAAGAAAGGGGAAGAGTTTATAATAACTTTCTCTCATACTACACTAAGAACGAAATAATGATCCAAAGCTTTGCGTGGTTTGCAATAAAATAATGTATAAATAATGTATCATTATTGTGCACTAGCTTTATCATATTCCCATGGGGTTCAAGTAGAACTAGTTTTCCTCATTATATAATGAGATAGAGTATCCTCACTACTCATTCACTTGAATCACTTTAAACCAAAAAAATGAGTAGCAACAAAAGATCCACATTTCATGTTGCTATGCTTCCCTGGTTTGCAATGGGTCATCTTACTCCTTTTCTTCATCTCTCTAACAAATTTGCAGATAATGGTCACAAAGTTTCCTTCTTTTCGCCAACAAAAACTATCTCCAAATTAGAACACCTTAATCTTCATCCCAGTCTCATAACCTTCTTCCCTATTACCGTCCCTCATGTCGAAGGCCTTCGCCAAGGCGCAGAAACCATGTCGGACGTTCACATTTCTATCTCTCATCTTCTTACCTCCGCATTTTATCTCTCTAAGGATTATGTCCAATCCGTTCTTCTAGATCTCAAGCCAGATTTCATATTCTACGATTTCGCTGGTTGGGTCCCTTCTTTCGCCCGCCCCCTTGGTATCAAATCTATTCACCATACAGTTGTTAGTGCAGCTTCTACTGCTTATCTTTTAGTCCCTTCACGAAATTTCTATTCAGAAAGTCTTTCGGTTATTTCTACTTATGATGATCAGCAAAAGAATATAGAGACTCAATTAATGGGACCTCCCCCTGGTTTTCCACTTAGTACTTACATCGCCCTTAATGCTTCATATCCATGAAGTTCGAACAATATCGTCGTTTGTTGCTCGAAAGAACGAACTTATAGGTCTTTCTTTCTACGAACAACTTACTAATTCGATGAAAGAATGTGATATTATCTCTTTTAGAACATGTAGAGAGATCGAAGGTATTTACTGTGACTACATCGAAACTCAATATGGAAAGCCCGTACTCTTAACGGGTCCGGCATTACCTGAAAACGTCAATCAACCTTTAGAGAGAAAATGGGAATGTTGGTTAGATGTATTCAAAGAAAAATCAGTTATATATTGTGCATTTGGAAGTGAATGGCTTCTAAGAAAAGACCAATTCCAAGAACTAGTTCTTGGTTTTGAGCTTACGGGTATGCCGTTTTTCATTGCGTTAAAACCACCAATGGGTTGTAAGACGGTTGACGAGGCATTACCCGACGGGTTCAAGGAAAGGGTTAGAGACAGAGGGGTGGTTCATGGAGGTTGGGTTCAACAACCACAGATATTAGCCCACCCATCTGTTGGATGTTTTGTGAGCCACTGTGGGTTTGGGTCAATGTGGGAAGCTTTAATGAGTGACTGTCAAATAGTTTTGATGCCTCATTTAGGAGATCAATTTTTTAATACAAGAATACTGGCAGGGGATTTGAAGGTCGCTGTGGAGGTAGAAAGGAGAGAAGAAGATGGGGGGTTTACTAAGGAAAATGTGTGTAATGTGGTGAAGGGGGTAATGGATGAAGATAGCCAAGTTGGGCCTCAAGTTAGGGCTAACCATTCTAAGTTAAGAGAGATTCTGTCAAGTGAAGGTTTTGAGTCTTCTTATATGGATGTTGTCATAAACAAATTGCTTGAGATGGTGAATCTCTCCTAGTATAATTACAAGATCGAACGACAAATGTATGAAAGAATGAATGATAACTTGTTCACTTATGTTGAGAGAGATGACTAATTAGATAATATGTAATGATGTTATGTTGGGATTAGTTTAGAAAGTGAAGATTCATCGAGTATGTTAATACATATGTATCTGAAATTGCTCCACATGACAAAATTTATGGCTTCGCCACTGGTGATGGTCATGTTTTTTTGGTGAAGTTTAAAATTATAGAGTAAAAAAACAAACAAGTTAATTTTTTCTTCTTAAATTATAATTGTCAGTGAATTCATTATTTGACCAGAAATATTATACTGTGAGAATATTCCGATGATAGTTTTTTTTTCTTTTTCACTTATATGAGGTGAGGTTAGGGATGACTCGAATCCTTAGTATTCTCTTATTTATCACCTGTGTCTACTATTTAGGCAGAATACCGTCACCTATTGTCACTAAGATACTGAAAGGAACTTCAGAAACGAAAGAAAGGGGGAAAGTGAAAAAGAAACAGATGTAGAAATAGAAAAAAATTTCTGAAACGAAATGGACTAAACAGAAACAATAAGGACCCACTGAAGAAGACACGTCCCCTTCCCTTTGTTCGGAAGAAAAGGAGGACCCGGACAAAATAGATGAAACGGAAGAAATCCAAGTGAAGGGAAAGGAAAAAACAAAAGATAAATTCCAATTTCACTTTAAAGAACCATGCAATAAAAATAGTCCGGTTTATGAAAATGTTTATCTTGATGGGAATCAAGAAAATTCGAAGTTAGAGATACTTAAACTTAAAGACGATAAAAACCTTCACTGCTTTGAAAAACAAGTTGTTCGAATCGAGCATATAATGAGTTGCTCGAGTTTGGCTCGACTATTGCTCGTGTTGAACTCGAAGATTAACGAGTACGAGCTTAACACGAGTCCAAAATCATGCTCGTTTGTATTAACAAGTCGAGTTTGACCGTTCTTTAGTGTGTCTCGAACTACTCGTGAACATCTCGTTTAACATACTATCTATAATAGTGTAGTACATAATTATGTATCTGTATAAGAAACTTGTACATGGAATACCAACCATCAAAAGATTATTAGAATTTAACTCATCAAGGATCCCAACCATTATCAATAATTAATAGTTTTCTTAACAATTAGTGAAACATACAGAGATCAAAATGGCAGAGTTGAAAGTAACGATCTTAAAGCGATGCGAGCTTGAGGTTTTTGAAACATATACGAATCGAGTTCGAGAAAGTTAACAGTTACTCGGCCGATCTTGAGCTTAAGTAAACTGTCAAAGACACTAGACGAGCTTGAACATCTTACTACTAGTATCGGCTTGGATGAGTACACTGTACACCCCTACGTGAGGTTTCAATTCATCTTATAAATTGACCACCAACGCTCCCCCACAAAGAACATAACTCGTTTGTTTGTTTGAAGGGAGCCCCCGGCCTAAAGACATCCCAACAGAAAAAGGCGAAGAAGAGTTGGCCAACTCAGATTTCAGAGAACTTCCCTAAGAAGATGAACTCTTTCATGGCTTCTTCTTCCAGAACTGAGTCGACTCACTATCGACTTTACGAGTTTGCTAAAATTGCCCTCATCAAGATCTTCGTCTCCCCTTATGCCACTGTCTCTCTCTCTCTCTGCCCTTATCTCTATTCTCTCTCTCTCTCTCTACTTATTCACATACAAAATTTGATCTCTTTTGTGTTAATTTTGATGATTAGGTTTGTGACTTGTACTGTGGAGCTGGAATTGATACAAACAAATGGGATGATTCTCAAATTGGTCACTATATTGGAATAGGTATATAAAAAAAAGGTCTCTAATTTCTTCTTTAGAAACACAAGATACCGTTTTTATGATTAGGGTTGAATGATGTATATATATATTTGTTTGTTTTGTTTCTATAGATTCTTACTCTCCTGGGATTCATGAAGCTAGAGATATTTGGGAAAGTCAGAAAAAGGGTTGTCCAGTTGATTTCTGTAATGTTGATCCTTGTGTGGTAAGACCCCATTAAAGCTCAATTCTTGAAACCCTAATGTAATAGTCCCACATCTCTTGGGAATAGTGTGTACTCTCAATCTTAGACGTGGGCTCGTGAAGCCTTCACCAGGAACAAAACCCTGTACCATGGACTTGGGTGTGGGTGTCGAAAGCAAAGACAATGTCTTTAATTTTTAAGGCATGGGGCATTACACCTAAAACCCTAATTTTAACATCTTTTGCATGTTTCTGCAACAGGACAAGTTGGAATCATATCTACAGGACAAGGGTATACCTGCAGATATTGTTTGTTGCTTGCAGCATTTACAGGTCTTGTTTGTCGAAAGAAAAAGTTTTTTTTTCTTGGTTATTGGCTTATTGCATTTGGTTTACTTTTGATTGTGTATGAAATTTGTAATGAATGAAAATGCAGTTGTGTTTTGAAACTGAGGAAAGAGCTAGGAGTCTTCTTCGAAATGTATCATCTTTGCTTAGACCCGGGGGTTATTTTTTCGGTATTACTCCAGACTCATCCACTATATGGTATGAATTTAAAGTTGTTTGTGGGTTTCTGTTTGGATTCCTTTCTATCTTCTTTAGTTTCTTGGTGCGTGGTGATTAACTGAAATAAAATCACGTCCTCTTTTTTGTTAATTTTCTGCTACTTTCCGTGAAAATGTGAATACAGGAGATTCTCTCTGGTGGTTTAGTACATCTCGAGGTTCAAACTGTTCGAACTTTATATCTAAGATCCCACTTGCTCTTATAGTAGATATTATACCTAAACTAATCAGTGAAGGAGTGGAAACGTAGGCGTTCATAAGATGACTGAGCTAACCTCTATCACCTGTACCTCGATAGACAATTGACTATAAGATTCATGTGGTATTTGTTAGCAGATATTTTTTTAGATGGACAATGAGAGGATGAATTCCGGGTTAGTCACAACTCAAGATAGTAAGGAAAGAGAATTTCATTGTTAGTTGTCCAAAGTGTACATCTTGGTGCTGATTTTCTGCTTCAACTCATCATGATATACTTCTAACAAGTTGAAACTCTCTTATCAACATCCATGCTTTGTTTGGCTTCTTATTTTTTTTTCTCCTTTGGTATTAATAACACTTTAGCTAGTTTCTTATCATTGTGACTGATTATTCGTCTGGTTATAGGGCAAAGTACCAGAAGAACGTTGAAGTATCACACAATAAAGTAGGTGGTATGAAACCCAATGTAGTTCCAAACTGCATTCGGTCAGAAAGCTACATGATCACTTTCGAAGTTGAGGAAGAAAAGTAAAAAACCAGTAGCTCTTCCACACATTATGTTCTGTCTTTGATCATATTGTAGAGTTCTTGATGTCTCATCTTCATTGTGTGATTCCATTTTTTAGGTTCCCATTATTCGGGAAAAAATACCAGTTGAAATTCGCCAGTGACCCTGTCTCCGAGACCCACTGCTTGGTCCATTTCCCGAGCTTCATCAGGTTAAAACTTATCTTCTCTTTTGCTTTTCAAACTACCTTGATTCTCTTGAGTCGTCCTTGCCTTGAATAAAAGTACTGCTCTATATGAAGTTGAAATGTGAAGTAGGATTTCTTTTGACGCCCACAATATATTGATATAATATTCGCACCAGGTTGGCTAGAGAGGTTGGTCTTGAATACGTAGAGATACAAAACTTGACCGAGTTCTATGATGATAACAGGTAACCAAGTTTGCACTCATCGTCTCTCTTTTTCCCTCCTGGTCTCTCATTTATATTCTTAAAAAATTGAACTTTTGTTTTCGCTGTCATCAAGAGCACAATTTGCAGGTATGCTTCACAATGCCGGACCCAATATTTTGGATCCTAGAGGAAGGCTTCTTCCTCGATCATTCGATGTCTTAGGTACTCTTAGTTCTTTCTATCTATGGACCCATCATCTTTATATCATTAGATTACATAACCCGTGATTCTCAGAATCGTAATCTCCAATATTCACTCTTGCAGGGTTATATACAACTTTCATATTTCAAAAGCCCGATCCAGATATCGTTCCGCCTATTATGACACCCATAATGCCAGAACACGCGGAAACAAGTCACGTCCACGAAGAAGTAAATGTGTTCAAAGATTTAGAGACATCTTTTTCTCTCTAGCTTTTAACGTGATCATCATCTAACTTTTGAGTTGTTTTGGTGATGTAGCGTGAATTGCAGGGAAACAACTGGAGACATCTGAAGTCGACGGTGGTGGTGGATGAGGAAAAGAATGGTCACGCAGAACCACCTTCTACTGGCATTACCAGTAAAATAGCAGAGCAGGAGAAAGGGATACTAGGTCCTGGTCCAGCTGATTTACGATTTTCGGAAGCTTTTGTACCTGATTATACAAGACATAGTGGGTATGACTAGTCCTAGATTTGGGTTCTTCAAAGTTTAGAAATTTGAAGAAAGGGATATACCGGGGCGCTCAGGAGTTCTTTCTTCCCTCTAAAGGCCCTTATGCCCAACCTGAGAGCGGACAGCTAATGCGTAGTTTTAGATCAGAAGACGATTTTAGCATTTCTCAGTGAAGAAAAGAATTGCTTGTATCATTACGTGAGTAAGTTATAGATATCATATTTCAGTCGATGTTCGATTGTTTTTATTTCGAATAGAGGATAACTCTGGAATGGCACTCCAAATGTATTTATGGCTTTTCTAAGAAAGATTGCAGGAATTTATGTTCTTAACTTTCCTCTCCAAAGATTGTATTTATGGCTATTTGATCTTCACCTATCAGTTGAGATGCCACCAGTTCCTCCATCCTTCTCCTATTAATATTTCGACCAGTTCTTCCTTCTCTAATTTGTCTGTCATTCTCGATTCTGATTTTCTGCTTGAAGGTAGCTTTCAGCTCATCTATGAACCTTGGTCGTAATAATGCCTTAGCCTGCTCTTGTTGTTCAACTGACCACTGATCCGATATTGCCTCTCTAACTTTCGCTCTAAGTTCACAATCAATCATAACATGCCCAATTCTTCCACAGTAATAACAACATCGAGTCAGTTTTCATATTTTATTTGTAATGTGCACGATTTGTCATCGGAAAGCTCAACCCTAATTCTAGGGTTTTTGTTATGTCCATACAAACCCTAATTCTTGCATATCTTTCCCACTTATTTCTCGGACGCCTTTTCCAACTCGGATTAGTAATCTGACCTGCACTTTCCAGAGGGTCTTAACAGGAGTCCAGGACCAAAAGGAAATATATTCATTCCTTGGTTAAAACTTTAGAAGAGGTTCTTAAACAAAAAAAAAAAGCATAAAAGTTGGCCCACACCCGGTGGGACTCGAACCCACAATCGCCTGATTAGAAGTCAGACGCCTTATCCATTAGGCCACGGGTGCTGTTGTTGAAGTGGTGGTTGCCAAGACACCCTTTAATTAAACAGAGCGTCAGGCCAAATATGGAGAATTCAGATTGTTGAAAATCCGAACACTTCGGATTAATTAGTAGATGACTTAAAGATATCGGATCACTGTTTTTAGTCTATTATGTGGAGAAGCCACAACATTTTGTCTATAATGTTGTTGGAGTTTGGTGCAAGGAAAGACATTTTCTCTTAGGAACAAATTCAAGATTTTATTTTTTGCTTATATGGGGGCTTGTTCGTGTAACATTTGACTCAGATAGTTCTTTTATCCATTTTAAAAACATATATCTTATGCAAGGTCTCTCAAAAAAGTTACCTTTCATCTTTGTCACTACACAATTCTTCAAAAAGTTCAATGAAATAGAAAGGTCGCATAAGAAATTAATCAAGAAACATTGATTTAGATGGTATATTTTTCTTTTGATCCAAAAATTGACTTGATTAAACATTGTCTCCTAATCTTCATCTTCTCAGCTTCTCTCTCTCACTATTTTAACAAATTTGGGGGTGTAATGAAGTCATTTAATGGTCATAAGAAATGCCCATAACTGTGGTTGTAATGAAGCTCCATTAATGGCAGCCTTTGGAATCATCCAGAAACCTCCGCCAATGAGGACAACGTTGGATAGGATAAATTTTCCATTCACGCCACTAACAACCCACATTAGCTTATACCCTTGAGGCATCGGACCAGCGACCATGGTTGGTGGAGTATTAACATAAGCTCCAATGAGGGCAAGACCAGAAGAAATCAAAACTCTATAGTTGGCTATCAATGTTGTTGATAAAGATTCACTGGTAGAATCCAAGAGAAATCACATGTGAATTAGGGTTTGTCTGTTCAGTTTTGGTGGTATTTTGATTCAGGTTTAATTTCTTATAAATGGGGGAGATCTTTGATTTCCATTTTTTTCATGTGTGGTTTGTTGATTTAGTTTGCTCTAGTCGCATGAGAGAGAGATGAGAGAGAGACGGCAATGGTGGTCAAAATGGTAGCACTGGAAAGTTGTCGTGGTGAAGGGATGGAGAAGATGAAGATTAGAAGACAATGTTTGATTAACTTTTGAGTTCAAACATAACATGCCCCCGAGAATATACAAAAGAACATGAATTCCCTAAAGAATTTATTTCCCCAAGATTATATTCTTTATTCCCAAAGCAACATCAAATTTTTTGTAGAAAGCCGGGTAGATAAAATGAAAAGAAATTCTGATTATAGTGTCTGAAGGAGCATGGAACTGCCTCAGTACCACACACTGTTGTTTTCTTTCAATACATAAATACGCCCTCATGGTAACCAGGCTTTTTCTCTATCTTTTCGCTCTAACCTCTGGAATCTATTGACATTTTTATGTAATATTGTTTCTCCAGATTAGTTCAACCGACGTTTCAAAAATAAATCAAAGTAGAATAACTTAAAACACTTGGAAAGGTAAAGCAGACAATAACATAGAGAACTTCTAATCCTCGAGCTCAATGATCTTCACCACCGAAGAATCACCTACTTTCTGGCAAACAACTACTCGATCATGGGATTTGATAACCCCTGAAGCCTTGCCGTGATCAAGAGCAACCTTCAAAACTGACTCGTTTGTGGCACTTGTTGATTCAGCCTGTCACAATACCATCAGCAGATATTTCATCATTAAGCAATGTGAAAATTTTAATATGTAGAAGTAAGTCTATAAGCAGAACTTACTGGGTGCCTAGGATCTGCAAGCATGGGGAAAAGACCTCTGACGATAAGTGATTGCCTGGCCTGCTCGTTCACCACCAAATTGACGACATTAACTATCATTAGCTTTAGAGAGGGGGATAGAGAGTATGGGAGGATAGTGATTTTTCGAAGGGCTTACCTCAAAGGCGCCGGTGAAACTCCAACGAAGTTGATTGGTTTTGAGGCGAGGGACAACAACTGATAGCACAGGCATCGTTGGCCTGTACTTTGCGATTAATCTACAGTCACGAGAACCATTATTAGATCATTGAGCAATTAACTAGAAGCAAAATCACACTGCTTTAATGATATCTAACAAATCGAACAAGAACTTTCTAGAACGGATAACTTGTAGTCTTGTACAGAACATGAAGTACCTTGCAGCTCTTCCAGATGAGGTGAAGACAATAATAACGGATGCCTTCACTTTAATTGCAGCTCGAACCTAGAAAAATATCACGACTATTTTTTAATACGAATCCTATAACAGATGACATGCTCAGGGAGGCAGGGACAACTATACTGATAACACAACCAATGATTGTCGTTAAATAGTAATGCTTACTGCTGAGGAAGCAATAGATTCCAAGTGAGTCATGGGTTCGCCGACATATTTCACAGTCTTCTTGAAATATAAATCTTGGTTGAAAACCTTCTCAGCCTGCACATGTAACACAATGCAAGTAAGCTTGCATAAAATTTAAATATAGTTACCTCGTAAATGAGATCTAATCTTAGAATATTTATACATGAGAGAACATGGATATACATGTTCACTTGTTGGATACAGACACAAGGAGTGGAACTTTTTTGCAACAAAAAAGTAACATGCTTCTTAACATGCAAAATGAGTCCACAATATTTTATTTTTGGGGTTTTTTTTTAATTGTACATGCTTCTATGCTGGATCCTCTTGTTAGTTAACTCTGTTTCTGGAACTTGAGTTTTAGAATTCTTCAACAACCATTAGACGACATCATGGTCACTCAGACTTGAAAAAGAAAATTACCTCTGCACAAATTTTACCAACAATAGAAATTGTCTCAACAGGGTACAATCCTCTAAGAGTCTCAGCCCCAAGAAGAATGGCATCAGTACCTGGAACAATAAACCCGCAAAAGAAATATGAAAATGGACACAAAAAGATTTGAATGCAATAAATTGATCGTTATGACACTGAACCCCGAATAGTTTAACTAATATCTAATTGCACTACCTACACCAACATTATACATGTACAAGGTCTGGATGAAACCAGGTTTCGTTGGTGTAGCTAGTATTCTTTTTTTAGTGCAGGTTTATTGGAAGTTAAAGGTAGAGTTAACAAGAGATCTTTCAGTGAGGGCCTCATCTGACAGGGTAAAACAATATAGTGTGTTTATAGCACAGTTAATGTATTGTTTCCGCGTCAACATGATCTGGGAACAGACAGATAGTGATTATTCACTGAAGTGAGCCAACATACCATCTAACACGGCATTGGCAACATCAGTTGCCTCAGCACGAGTTGGTCTCAGGTTGTCAGTCATACTGTCTACCACACGAGTAACGACTGCAGGTTTTCCAGCCATGTTACACTTGTAAACTGCAGCCTTTTGAAATAAGAAAACCTGCAAAGTGAGAAGATTCATTAGTAATGAAGGACAACGGTAACTAGCTTGCCTGAAACATACATGAAATGAAACTTGACCCCAGAAGTTCTCATTTGAGACAAAACTTTTCATAATAATCAGTAAATCACCAACTATACAGTATATATAGTTCATACTATTGGGCATTGTAATTTAGAAAAATCACTTCAAACAAGTGACCAGACCAATACGCGTGTTTTTGAAATGAATGATTATGACAAGTAAATGCACAATGTACCCATACATGGGCATAAAGCATGACATGGCATTTGCTGTTTTACGTGAAATAAGATCTCCACAGAAACCTTACAAAATCTTTTAGTGATAGGGATAGCTAACACGAAATATACGGACAGGTATATATAACTTTTCACTGGAACTGGGTTTCTTAAGCTCAAATTCAGAACTCTGACCTTCTCAGGTGGCAGATCTATGCCAAGGTTTCCTCGAGAAAGGATAATTCCATCTGCTTCCTGGAGAATCTCGTCGAAGTGAGTTAATCCCTGCAACAAATATTTAAGCGAGAAACGGGCAAGTTAACATCCAGATGCTGACAAAAGAATACTATTGTGGAGTTACCGAACCCATGGATTGGAAAAAAAACATTATGCAAAGAAAGCTAAATCTCCATGTAAATCACCTCAACGTTTTCAATCTTCGCAAAAATTTGAGTTTGACTCAAGTCACCCAATTTTGAGAGAAACTCGCGAGCCTACAGATAAAGCAAGAGGGATTAGTACTCTATAGGGAGTATAGCTTAATCATAATTTCAAGTGAACAGCGAACTTAGTATCCAAAATTAATGGTGGTCCCAGAGTATGATAACTTTTTAAAATAGCAATTGACCTACACAGGTGCAGCAAAAGACAAATAAGAGCCACCTACAGATAGTGACACAAAGTAGTACTTACTTGTCGAACATCTTCCGCATGCCGCGTATACGATAGGGAGAGGAAGTCGATATTGTTTTTAACTCCCCATGTGCTTATGTTCTGAAGAACGAATTCAGTTAAAAAATTAGGTAAACATAACTTCATAGTCCTAACAACAAAGTAAGTGCCTTGGGGTAACTTAATATGAAATCAGAGATTGAACAATATCTCATGTAACAGTACAGCTCCTAGTAGAGTAATAGATAAAGAGATGACAAATTTGAGATAATGGAAAACTGAAAATCAAAACTCGATAGCCCTACTTATAAGATGATTTCTTAGATCATTAATAAGCGAAATTTGTAACATATAGTATATAGATACTCACTTCTTTATCTTTGTCAGTCAATGTTGGCATATCAATATGAACTTGAGAAACATGCAAAGTGAACAATGCCCCAGCCAGAGTAGCAGAATTCTTTACAATACAAACAACATCTTCCCCTTTCACCTCAGACACCTGCAAAAGAAATTTGAGGATTAACAACAATCAACAACAAAGCACAAGAACTTTAGGTTGATAGAGAAGCCTAAAGCCAGTGGTCTCCAGCTTAAACTTACTCTTACCTCAAGTGACTTAAATTTCAAGTGATTATTTTCCTATTAACCGAAGGGAATAAAAGATGATGGCATCTAACTTCGGTAATAGGCTCACTTCCCTAACTTGACAAACTAAAACTCCAACTTTAACAACTTCTAACTAACAAAGATCAGCTCACCTCAAGCCAAACAGATGTCGTTTCACTTCCTGTAAAAAGATACTGGCCAACGAAAATGGTGTCCCCTTTCTTTACTGCCTGCAACACCGATAATAAAATTCAATAACGGAAATGTAAAAGAGAAGCAAAGTACTGTAAAGACGATAACTACAGAAAAGCGACAACACTTCAAAGGGAATCAATTACGAAAATATTGAATAACAAAAGAACCTTAATTGATAAAAATCAGGAAAAATTGCTCCAAAAGAAAATATACTGAACCCAAAAGCACATATACTGAAAATATTTGTGTAAAATGAAAACCCAGCAAACTTGACTGAAGAACATATATCGTGAGCTCTATATATAATATCGAACCTTAGCTAGTCCATCAAAATTGATGGGTAATATTTCTGAACTTGCTTCTTTATCTTGATCTGGAGTCAGAGTGACAAATCCATCAGCTTTAAGCAAAATTGGTCCCTCACTCTTGTTAACAACTTGCAATTCTGCTCCAACGGTATCTAACATAACCTGGAAAAAAAATACACAATTCATGTTCACTTAAACCTGAATAGAAACTTCGAAATAAGATCATTGAAAATTCAAAGAAGCAAATCAAAATTGAATCAAAACCCAGAATTCATTAAAACCCCAAGATCTCAGCATGACATGAAACAAATGAAAACAAAGTAAGAAATTGAACTCACAGCGCATAGCTTCTTAGTACTCTTGACAGCAACTTTCAAGTTCTCTAGAGTTTCTTGGTGATACTCAGCATCGCCCAACGAGAAATCAAACCGTGCAACTAACACAAAATGAATTCAAAAACACAATCAAAATCCAATCTATACAATAGACCAACATCAAAGTTATAAGATCAAAAGTTTCAGGAACACCGAAATCCGATCAACTCAACTTTAAACAATACTAAAGAGAGATAGAGAGAGAGAGATGGAGCAAATCGTACCAGACATCCCAGCCTTGAGACATCCAGAAATAACCTCAACAGATCTCGATTTTGCACCTAGTGTTCCGACGATTCTTGTCATTGCAGAGTAAAAGTTCTGCAAAATTCATCATCACAAATCTTAAAATCAACATCATAGAAAAAAATCAAAGTAGACCTAAATCAACTAACCTATATTCCTCAAAATCCATATCAATTTTAACAGAGATATCAAACGAGTTATGAAATCAACATCTAAGAAGAAACTCCAAATGAGGACATAATAGAGAGAGAGAGAGAGGTTACAGTTTTGGATGGTTCGAGAATGGAAGCCATCCTGATAGGCTCTTCGAGGAGCAAGTGTGTTACATGCATTTTTGATAAACTGAGATTTACAGTTCAGACTTGATTTGTTCACCGGAAGATCGCTGGATCCAATCGAAGAAGAAGAAGAAGATGAAAGCCGCTGCCGGACAAGAAGAAGAAGTAGAAAGAAAACAAAATTCTCTCCCCCACAGATTTTAAAGAGGTTCGATTCTTTTTCACTACCACCGTTATTTGTAGTCGGCCTCGAACCCAGAACCGAAAATGGAAAACCAATTACGGCTGTACTATAAAAAAAACGGTTTAGGATTTTTCATTTCTCAATCGCCCGGACTCTTATAAGCATTTTTGCTATATTCCATTTTTGTTATACTCACTATAGATTACGCTGATCGTCGAATTCAAACTTGGAAATGATCTGTGCTGAAAGCGAACATAGCAGTCGTTTTGGGTTCAAAATGATAACTATATTTTAGCTAAATTTTTAACGTGATATGGGTTGCAGTCCATCAGCGAAGAGTTTAGATAATCGAATCCTCCCACAACACAGTATTAAGAATTTAGTTTATTTTTTCTAACATGTCTTACGTAGGGCTCTAATTTACGCTTGAAGTCTCTCAAATACTTTGTATGATTTTGTTTAAGCTCTTACCGAAATGAGTCTAAAATGTTACTAAATTACTAGTCTAAATCCACCGAACTTCATTATTTTTATCCAAATTTAATAAATCTCGTATCGCAAAATAGATGCACTACCAACTAACCTATCAGCATTTGGCATTTATGAGATATCTAACTGGAATTTATCTGTGATATTTTTGAACCCAGGATAAATGTCTAATGTTCTGGTTCCAATCTTGAACCAGGTTATTGGGGTTGTTACCTAATACCTTATAATAACGGAAGCACAAAACGACCTTTCCTGGTTTGCTTGGCCGCATACTTTAAAAAGTGGGACCCACCACAAAAACAATCGTGGGAAATTTTGGGTGGTGAGACTTTTAAGAGTGTGAAACACATAGTTTTTGGTGAAGAACATTTTTTTGAATGGACAAACATCTCTCTCTCTCTCTCTCTCTCTCTCTCTCTCTCCAATACTCCGTCACCAAAACCCATACTCTTCAAAAGGTGGAGTAACTTTTTTTTTTTTTGTTGAAAAAAGGTGGAGTAACTTGGAAATCAATTTACATATATTGTCAAGGCCTTGCTGCAGGTTTAGCTATTGGGTACACAAAGTTTTATAGGTCTATTGAATTTTTTTTCCTCCCTTTTTTTTAAAATGGATAATAACAATAATATTATTAACAAGAATACAATTACATAACATATTAGATAGCATATTGGGATTTATTTTTAGAATCTATTGTTATTAGGTTTTTTAGAATATTTTGTGAGTTTGTCTGTTTGAGTGTTTTGATATCTTGCAATATAAGCAAAGTGAATATCATGGAATTTTGGTATGAGTTTTTTTATACACTATATGTCGTTCCTCGATTGCAATTGAATAGTGTATGGGATTTTGTAGATGTTGCATGAGACTAAGATTATCGCTTTATATAATGATATAATGTAGTTGTGAGCCACCACCCATCGAATACCAGCAAGGATTGCTTGAGCTTCACTTTCCTCACTTGTGCGAGCACACACCGTTTCTATTTTAGCTTCAATAAATTTTGACTAATGATCATGGATAATGAGGTTGATCTCGATGCAAGTATTAATATCTGTAAAAGAAGCGTCTACATTAATTTTTTTTAAAGGAGAAGTAGGTGGTTGCCATCATGATGGACTTTTATGTTTAGATTTTTTTTGGTCGCCATTCACCCGGGGGAATGGCATAATTTGTTGTATGACTTGGGTGGGAGAGTTAATGATATGCTGAAAGCAGTCATCACATCTGACTTTCCAGATGTGCCATAAGATGGTGACAAAGTGAATATTCGTAGTCGTGTGGGTGATATGTCGGGAATCATGCCAAGAGAAGATCCAACCAAAGATGGAGGAAATGTTAGAAGATATCATATTGAAGTAAAATCACATATTTTTTGCAAAATGGCAATGTAGCAAAGCATGTTCAGGCGATTCAGTTTGATTATACATAAGACACATAAATTGATTTCCTATATATCTACCAGTTATTTGGTGAAAAAATGAGAGCTCCGTGCAGCATTACCACAGAAAAAGGGAAATACGGGAAATAGATTCATAGACCAGATGAAAGACCAGTTAGGGGTAGAGGAGGATTGAGGATTCTGAGTCAGACTTAAGTGTTGGTACATGGATTTAACAAAAAAACAGACCAGAAGAAGTTAGGGTCCACTTCATCTGGTCAGAACCATTATCAGAAAGGGGGATCGCCTTAATAAGAATACAGGTGGTCCCATCAAATTTGGCCTCAAGGATCTGGTCCTGCCACTAGTTGTTAGGTTAGGGGAGTTTAGTGTCAGGAATCCAATAATCAGTCCGTATATTGATTTGAGAGCCATTACGCACTTCCCACGTGGTTTAGTTAATGATAAGGTCATAATGTTTCCTTATAACTTAACAGATCCACGAATGCGCATTTCTGGTTGGGCCCGTTTGGGCAGAGTTGTTGAAATATTTTGCTTTGAGAAATTTAACCCAGTTCTAGTTAGGCTCAGTTTTTAAGCACCACACGAGCTTGCTGAGGAGAGGTGTGTTATCTAGGTGAGACTGATAAATGCCTAAACTCCCGTACCTCTTAGGAAGACATATGTAAGACCAAACTGGGGCAAATTTAGAGAGTCACCTGCTTTTTTTTTGAAATGTTCACCTAAGTTCGGTAGTAAAATAGTACGTATCAAGAGAAAATAAATAACAAAAAGAATGGTTTAAAATAACTATTTTAGAAGTTGATTAAATATGGAGGCCCTTTTCTGAGTTAGTCATAATACAAGAGCAAAACAAAATTATCTCTCTAGTTAAAAGAAGAAAATGAGCAAAACAAGGGTGGAAGTATGTTAAAGGGGCTTGAACCTCTGACCTTTAATGCCCAAGGCAAACAAACAACCACTGAGATACAACTTCATTTCAGTTACATCTCTATAGGAAAATCGTAGAAGCTCTGTCATGAACAATGGCCCAGGCTGGTCTACACATGGGTACGCCTCTGTAGCCACCGCCAAGCAAAATCAACTGTAATCACTTTTTTATAGAGTTTCAGGCCCTTCTATCAGAATTGTCATTGAAAGTCTTTTTCGTTTGGGACGAAGAGAAATGTCAACGACATAGAGATCTCGTTTGTTGTTGATAAATAGCATTGAGAGGAGGAGAGAAAACATAAAAAGGAAGAATTGACTGAATGAAGAGAGAAATGGCAAAGAGTCGAGGGAGATGGTTATGGTCGGCAACATAGGTGCGACGATACCCCGAGCTCCTCCTCAAACACCCAACTCATGTATAAAATTTTGAAAGACTAGACCATTTCAATAAATGAATTATAGCTTATTTAGTGCATTGTTAATGTTAAAATTTGTCAACCTGGTATCAGTCATAATAGTGAATCTGCAGCGTTGGATCCCGTCTTGATGATTAATCTCCTTCGTTGAATCCCGCTTCCACTCCCTTGAACCTGGGAAAAACCAATAAGGAGCTCGAAGTTGTCTCTGACACTCAAGACAGTCAGATTTCCCTTGCAGTTAAAGAATTGAGTATTGAGTGAACGGTGAAGTTCATACCTTGTTCAAGGCGAGTTGATGCCCTTTTATAGGCTATTTTGGTCGAATGTTGATAGACGGTGATGATGAGGCGGTTGAGATCCACCTATGGGATTGAAACTACTTTCTTGTAGTTAGAAGATTTAAGATTTTCCTTTGAAGTTATCTCATATCTTGAATATTTAGGAGTTTCTCTGTTTTAGGATCCTTGGTAGATATCTTTCCAAGTTATATTAAATCTTCTAGGAGATGTTTCCTCCTTCCAGGACTCTTGAAGCCCAAGTAAGGTAAATGCTCGAGATCTTCACCGTCTGGGATCTTTGATAAGATTCAGGATTAAGTCGGTAAGCGTTAGGCGCACCTACCTCCCCATGTTTCGAGATTTACTTCCTTAGCCTTCTCGCAAATTCCAGGGGAAGATCTGGTCGAATTTAAGTCAGGCAGGGCTTAAGGTGCCCAAGATAATTGTACAGACCCCTAATTTTGGACTATAGTGGCAGACCTCATTGGGTTCGACCTCCCTGTTGACTTGACGCAGGTTAACCAACTTTTTTTCGGTCTTTTCTTGACTCGTTGACCTTAGTCAATTGATGTTCGTTTTTTGGATCATTAAGCACCTTACATTATAAACATTAAATTTTGACACCATCTTCGACCATCACCAGCATCATTTATCTCCTTTATTTCGCTCTTTATTTTCTTCTTCCTTCTCCCACCACCTCCACCACCATTTTTCTTTCATCTACCCTCCTTTACCCCCTCTTTCTCTCTCATCCCTTTCTTATATCCTTCTCTCTATATTCTAACAAATTGGAGGACCCCTTTCCCCGAAACGCTGATATGGTTTGCGGAAATTTCCCAAACCACTAATCACCATTAAAGGGAAATCCTCCAAACCAACAAGCACATTTTGGCTTAAAGACAACCTTCCCCATAGGAGACGTCAATACTTCATAAAACATAATTTACATCATATTCGATATAATGACGATCATTCTTTAAATAGTGTGAATAAGATCGTTCCACGTCCAAATTGATTTCACCTCCTCCCATGATTTATAGGTTTAAGTAGATGTTTCATTTAAAGGTAATTGTAAAGGCGCCCCCTCAAAATGTTATCGGCGCCCTTCACATCAAACAGTAGGGGATAATGTGAGGAAAATGTGTGCCAAGACACTTTGAGGAGCACCTTTAAAATTACCTTTCATTTCATTCAATTCCATTCTCTACTGTTGTTGGCATTATTATACATGGTCATAAGTCTAACTTTGTTAAAAGCCAAAGAAGACATCATCTGGTGCAGATCGAGTGAAGAAGGGGAATGTAGAACAATCTTGTTAGACTTAAAATGGGACATGAAGCTCAACTCTTTGACAATTATGGTGTAAAGCGACACAACAATGGTGATTAAAGAAATATAAGAGAAATAAACACAATTTCCATAGGACAACCTTAGCTTTAAGAAATAAAAGAACTTGGGAAGATTCTTATCAATTAACTTTTGTTTCTAAAGATAACTCAAAATAACTTTGCAAACTCTATAGATAAAAAGTCTAAAACTGCAAACACTGCCTCTATAAGTGGGAAGTTATTTCTTTCTTTGGTCGTGTTTCTTACGTAAACAATGTACATATTCCTATTTGATGGTTAATAAAGGCGAGTTTTAACCCAAAAATCATCTCCAACTAATTAAGTGAATTTTTATGTGAGTGAAAAATCTAAAGCCACCATAGGAACTTATATTTTAAGAAACCCTTTCTAGAGAGAAAGAAGCATAGTCTTCTTGAGAGAAAATCGTGTTCGATCTTCTTTTTGTCTGAGTTTGACTTAAGGTTCTGTTAATGATCTTTGCAAATTTTATATAAGTTCCATTTGTTAGAAGATTTTACTTTTGTGTTAGATTTTGTGGAAGATTTTACTTTTGTGTTAGATTTTGTGGAAGATTTGTGAAAAATGTAGAAACAAGTTTGGAGTTTGGCACATTGGTGACTGTTTGAAGGTCGTATCTATCTATTTTGTCTCATTTTCTTCGCTTGCAACTGGATTTGGTAGTTCCTTGTCGCGTGATCTTTTAGGGCCTAATTTATCGATAACTTTTTTTCTCTCCCTCTCTCTCATTTGGAAAGAAAATATATATATATATCATCATTTGTGCATGTGAACCACATTGTTTATGTGGGAAAACTTCTTAGCATTCTTTTGTCCTAAACCCCACATGCTCTCATGGGTAAGCTAATATGGTGTTATTTTAATTTATCTTAGGTTGTGTTTGATACACAACTTTCCCGGAGAAAGTAGAAATATTTTCCCCAAAATTTACATTTCTTTTGTGTTTGGTAGCCTGTTTCGGAAAGGGAAATTTTGGCCTCACGTGACTTGTTTTTCTCAATTTTCCCCAAAATGGAGGGAATTTTGTACCCTCCTCCTACGAGAGTAAAACTTTCTCTCTTTGTGGAAAAGAAAAAAAAAGTAACCTTCTTTCTCTCTCTCTTTACTCTTTTTTTACTCTCTTTAAATTTCATGCCTAGGTCATCAACAAAGTCCAACTTCATGTTTATCTTTTTCTCTCTCTAGAAAAAGCTTCAGACATCACCACCATCCCTCTCTTTCTCTCTAGAAAAACAAAATTAAATCAACCCATGGTTCAAAATAATGGAAGGGACAAATCAGTTCACGGGAGTGAAGGGAGATGGAGAACGATGGTTTGAAATGGTCTTGTTACTAGTCCTAACATTGATCTAGAGTTCTCTCTCTCTCTAAAAATCATAACATTGATCTAGAGTTCTCTCTCTCTAAAAATAGGGGTTAATTCCGTTTTAGCCCCCGATTTGTGACCAACTGGCCGTTTTGGCCCCGAATTGTGTCCGGCAGTTCGTTTTGGCCCCAAAAAAATTCCTAAATGGCCCCAAATTTTTTCAACCTCCCAATTTTACCCCCATGGCATTTCTGTAATTATCTTTTTTTCTTTTTCTTTGTCCACCTCATCTAACAATCACCACATCACTCTGTCCACCTCACCCTTCTTCTCCGGCGAAAGGTTGTCGGCCGGAATAAAAAATTCCGGCCGGCCACCTTTACCAAAAAAAAAAAAATTTTCTTCATTTCTCTCTCTACTTCATCTCCTTCTTTCTCTCTCTTCTTTATCTCCTTCTTTCTCTCTCTTCTTCTTCTTTATCTCTCTTCTTCTTTCTCTCTTCTTCCTCTTTCTCTCTAACCCCTCTCCGGCGAAGGGGCTCCGCCCCTTCGCCGGAGTTATAGAGAGAGAGAAGAGAGAGGGGTTAGAGAGAAAGAGGAAGAAGAGAGAAAGAAGAAGAAGAGAGATAAAGAAGAAGAAGAGAGATAAAGAAGAAGAAGAGAGATAAAGAAGAAGAGAGAGAAAGAAGGAGATGAAGAAGAGAGAGAAATGAAGAAGATGAAGAAATTTTTTTTTTGATAAAGGTGGCCGGCCGGAATTTTTTATTCCGGCCGGCAACCTTTCGCCGGAGAAGAAGGGTGAGGTGGACAGAGTGATGTGGTGATTGTTAGATGAGGTGGACAAAGAAAAAGAAAAAAAAGATAATTACAGAAATGCCATGGGGGTAAAATTGGGAGGTTGAAAAAATTTGGGGCCATTTAGGAATTTTTTGGGGCCAAAACGAACTGCCGGACACAATTCGGGGCCAAAACGGCCAGTTGGTCACAAATCGGGGGCTAAAACGGAATTAACCCCTAAAAATATACAGTTGGAAAAGAGGTATTTCCATTATTGTTGTTAATGTTCCAGGAACCTGCTTACTCATATTTTTTGGTGGGGTTTCCTTCCAAATCATTTGGTTAACTATAGTGGCTTACTCCTAATAAATGGAGAAACATGAGTGTTAATCTGTTCTTTTTGGATGGTTCGATTTAGATGAGAATAACATAGTATAAAATAAGGTTGTCTATGCTTCTTACAACTTGGAAATGGTTTGTTAATCTTAGTGTTTTGATCATCCATTAATTACTCAAGATGGTAAAATTTTGTGTACTTTAAGAAATCTGTTCTTTTGTTCTTGTTTATGAGATATTGATAACATCTATTTCTTAGATTTGATTTTTGCCCAGTTTCTGGTAAAGAGAAGTAATGTGGAGAAGTTTGATCCAGAGTAATTTGTTTTTGTTGTGTTATGCTTCTTATCTTTAATACATTTTAGGGTTTCACTATACGAAAATCAACACCTATCTCTTTCTCTTCTATAAATATGTGTACTTTCAGATTGAAGAACAAATTATTTCCGTAGAGAACCAAACAGAGGAAAACAAGAAAAATGGGTAACAATTTCTTTTTCCAAGTGTTAACCAAACAATAGAAAATATGAACTTTTATATAGAGAAAATGATTCTAGGTGAAAAAAATTCCTAGAGTAAAAATTTCTCTATTTTCCTCAAATAGCTATCAAACACAACCTTATTAGTTGATCACTAGAGTGAGTTTACCCTTATGGAAATGAAGTGCTTCCTTTCTGCTACCACGCCCGTCTATGTTCCTTCCATTAATCTAGGTGGTCGATGTTCCTTTCATCTATCTAAAAGAATTTTCTTTTGTTTCACTTATTCTTACAACAGGCTTACTCTCACCAACTCTTTTATCTACACTCTTAGGCTTGCCCTTTTATTTTTCTTGAGTATGTGTAATCTCTCTACATTTGCATTACTACTTCAATGTGATTTTTTTTTGCGTTAGTTCTAAATTTCTTAATTCAAGGTCTGCAAGGATCCCAATTATAAGAGTCTGTTATTCACTTCCGATCGCGTAATGAATACGACTCGAGTTCTCTGCATAGTAGCATATAGGAGGTAATCCTCCTTTTGTCAGCTCATACTTCTCAGTTTCATCCGCTCTTTGTCTTTTCAGAGCATTGAGTGTTCACAATTTGTTTGGAGAATCTAAGGAGTCAAAAGTTTGATTTGGTGGGTTTATAGTCTTATAACTTGGAAGAGTGACGCCCAAAGAAGACTCAAATACTTTAGTAAACTAGAGAGGAATGATCATTCAAGCTAATGGGACTAGCAAAAGGCTGCCACCAGCTGAACTCTATGTTAAGAGTTTGCTTGCTTTATCGTGTAGATAGAGTTTATAATCGAGACTCAAACTTGTTAGACGAATTATCTAGTAAGCTCGAGGCCTTTAGATATTGGTATAAAAGATGAACTTTATCTTTCTGAATTGAAAGTATATGTAATCTTGTGTTGAATTAAAGGAAGTCATCGTTTTGTGGAAACAAAAAAAAATTTGCGATACAAGTTGTTGAATTACTAACAAAAATTTTGCGACACAAGTTGTTGAATTACTAGCAGATTTTTATGTTTCTCCGAAGGCCAGCTGTCACGGGGTAAAATCTCGGCTATGTTGTTTACTCCGTGCGGCACTTGTGTAGCTTCTT
The DNA here is from genome assembly GCF_041429995.1 of Eschscholzia californica. Classification (NCBI taxonomy): domain Eukaryota; kingdom Viridiplantae; phylum Streptophyta; class Magnoliopsida; order Ranunculales; family Papaveraceae; genus Eschscholzia; species Eschscholzia californica. Next base: position 43,166,949 of record NW_028238309.1, on the reverse strand, counting down.
TTCCTGCACAAGTCTAAGCCTTTATAACTTGGATGCCTATGTAACTAAGACTAATAGGCTGCTCCAACACTATATGATTGAACAAAGAAAGCTTCTTAAGTATGCACAAGAACACTCTAAGAGAAAACTCCAAGCTTTATTGCTTATGAAAAACTCTTTACAAGTGGGCACACTTCCCAAGTCACTCACTCTCTTGGATACCAACTTGGTTGCTCTCAACTTGTTGATTTACAAATGAGGGGATCACCCCTATTTATACTAGTTTGGCTATACAATGGAGGGCTAAGATTAAGCCACTTGGTTTGCATCTAATGGCTAGGAAGCTTCCTAGGAATTCTCTAGAAAACTTGGGCTCCAAGCAACTCGAGAAGCTTCACACCAAAATATCTCCCAAATGCTCTAGAGAGCTCCATTGGGCTGGGCCAAATTTGATGGAGTATGCATCCTTTCACTAGGCAGCCCAGCACCTTTACTCCCACCCTTGTATGCTGTTTGGGGCTGCTGTAAGCTGCTGTCCCGAGTTGGGCAAGCTGCTGCCTGGTCCAAATTGTTGCTACTGTCCAGCCCACTTGGTAGTTGCTGTTTGGTGCACTCATATGTGGGTTGTTTGGGCTGCAGCCTGGTGCCATCATGTTGCTGGTCCGGGCCACCTGAGCTGCTAGTTGGGGCCACTAATTTTGGTCCGTGACACAGCGCTTTGGGGAAAGCTAAATAGTTTCCGGGGTGTGAAGACTTGGTCAAAAAAAGGTCAATTTTGTTTGACAATTTTATTTAGGGGGAAAACAAAATAGCTTCTCCACCTCAGCTCTCTCTCTCCACCTCACTTCTCTCCCTCCACCTCATCTTCTCTCTCCACCTCATCTTCTCTCTCTCTTCTCCGATTAGGTCGCCGACCGGAAAATTTTCCGGCCGGCGACCATGAAAAAAAAAAAAATCACTAACTCTCTCTCTCTAGAAACTCCGGCGAAGGGGTTTCCCTTCGCCGGAGTTCCGGTCTGTTGAAGAACAGACCAGTTCCGGTCTGTTGAAGAACAGACCAGTTCCGGTATATTGAAGAAGAACAGACCGGAACTCCGGCGAAGGGAAGGCCCTTCGCCGGAGTTACTAGAGAGAGAGAGTGAGTGAATTTTTTTTTTTTTTTTGATGGTCGCCGGCCGGAAAATTTTCAGGCCGGCAACCTATCGGAGAAGAGAGAGAAGACGAGGTGGAGAGAGAAGATGAGGTGGAGAGAGAAGATGAGGTGGAGGGAGGTGAGTGGGAGAGTTTTTTTATTTTGAACCATATTCCCCTTAAAATATGTTTCCCCGAAATTTTTTTAAAATTTTGCATATTTCCTTTAAAATTTCAAACCCTGGAAACTATTTAGCTTTCCCCAAAGCGCTGGCCTTCTCCGAAAGGGCAGAGCTCAATAAAATTGAAAAATTACTTAAAAATAATAAAATAAAAATTTATGTGGCGAAGAATTACTTTTTTTTTTTTTTTTTCCGTTGAACTGCTGTTGAAGAATTACTTAAAAAATAAAATAAAATATGTGTGTGACCTTTCGAAAGACAAAGACGGGCCTCAACAATTTTGGTAGTAATATCATTTTATTAATGTGGGCGGGCCCGAACGTGCGTGAGTGCGTCAGTAGTATTACTACTTTTCCATATAACGTCCGTCATCACAATACTGTGACGGTTTCTGCTACGATAATTCACGGCGATAACCACACCGTCAATCTCATTTCTAGGGTTTCCCATACTCTCCGTCCACTGTAAACTAACGTCGTCTAACTTCCCGTTCCCCAAACTCCCTTTCCTAACCCTAACTCCGTCAATCTATGGCTTCCTGCGACGACGATTTCTCCCTCCTCGCCGATGACAACCAAACTCCTCATCACTCCCACCACCATCTCCACCACCTCCAAACTTACAATTCTCATCCTTTCACATCCAAATCTACGCCGATCAACTCACAACTTCAACCACCACCACCGACACAACAACTATCTACCTCCATCAACATCATCGGTGGTGTCGAAAACCCTAATAAATCAGATGCTGATGAAGAAGATAGAGATGATGATGATTACAGTAATGTTGGATTCAATAGTAGTAAGTGTACATCTACCTCCTTCAACGACGTGAATGTTTTTGGTGAAGATGATTCAAATCCTTTTGCTACTCCTGATCAATCTGATCCTAACAAATCTAGGGCAAATTCTCGATCTGAAAAGAGAAAAGAACAAGAAGAACTCACTGATGATGGAACAACTACTTACTCTTACAAGAAATCAAAACCAACAAGTTCAACAAATACAACTACAATTACGATTACTACATCATCAAGTGGAATGGATTATAGATATAAAGGCGAATACCGAAAAGATCGAGAGGAATGGAGTGAAAATGCAATAGGTATTCTTCTTGATGCATATATGGATAAATTTGTTCAGCTTAATAGAGGGAATTTAAGAGGTAGAGATTGGGAAGAAGTAGCTGCCATTGTTAGTGAGAGAAGTGATAAACAAAAAGCTGGTAAAAGTGTTGAACAATGTAAGAACAAAGTTGATAATTTGAAGAAAAGATATAAAGTTGAGATGAATAGAATGAATAGTAGTGGTTTAACTGTGAGTCATTGGCCATGGTTTAAGAAGATCGAACAAATACTTGTTAATTCCCCTTCGTCCAAGACGAATTCTGCTGGAGATAATAACTCTCCTATTGCTCCTGCTAGTATCACTAGGCAGCAGCAAAAGAGGTATTATTGTCTTCTGGTTTTGAATGATTATTATGTGGATTTAGTTAATTTTGTTCGTAATTGTTTCATATGATCTTCATAGCTATTTTCTATCTGGTAAATAATTGTTTTGGGTTAAAAAGGTTAGATCTTTCTCATGTTTCGATATAAATAATTAGGGTTTTCGCCTTAGAATTTCTGTAGGGGCATATTGCTTTATTTAGTGAATTGTCTATCTTAGAGAGACCTGATTAATGCCCAACATATTTTAAAGCAACTTGGCAAATGAATCCATGAATTTCTTTTTATCCAATTGTCATGTCAATCAGGTGTTGTGCCAATTATCCGAAGTTTGTTTGGACGATTCAGGTGGAAATTGAAGAAACTTGTTATTGCTAATCTACAATTACCATGAACTTTATGCATTTACGAAACTTGTTATGCTAATCTACAATTACCGTGAACTTTATGCATTTACTGTCTTACTCATTTAATTCTGTGATACTACATCAGAAACTTACTTCTTGTCCTTATTGCGGTTTATTTTAGAACAAATCGCTATTTTGGTGTTTGGTACACTTGGATGGAGGTTATATAGGTTAAACAAATAATTTCCTTCTTAACCAAAGTCTTCTATATAGTATTTATTTATTGTTATATTGCTTCAGTAATTTTTTTTAATCTTGATCGGGTACCCAATATTTGTCTAGGTACGCAGTTATAGCACCTCGGCCTGTTCCAATGGCAATTACCATGAACTCAAAGCCTTCGTCAATTCCTAGATGGCGAAGAGTGGTCTTTAAAATTAGTGGTGCTGCCCTAGCTGGGACAGGGAATCAAAGTATTGATCCCAAGGTATGTATTGCAATGTCGGTGCTAATATCTTTCGGAACATTTGATGCTATGCCGTGTTCATTATGGAATGGGAAGTCTTAATGTCGAAACTCGAAAGCATATAAACTAAAAAATTCCTTTGTCAGGTACCCTCGTTGATTGCTCGGGAGGTTGCAGCAGCTTGCCGCCTTGGTGTAGAGGTATCTCCAAAATTTTGCCAAAATGTTATTGGCAAATGTTTCCTCCTAGAATCTAAATTTTACTGCTTTTATAAATTTATTATTATTTTCTCCATTCACTAGGTTGCGATTATTGTCGGAGGCCGAAATTTCTTTTGTGGAGACTCATGGGTTGCTGCAACTGGTCAAGATCGAACTACAGCATACCATATTGGGTAATTTATTTATTTATATAGAATTGCAACATTTCTTATTGACCTTTTTCTCGCACTTCAACTGCGAGTTTTACTTGTTAAATTTCCTTTTTTTTTGATGAAGATTGTTAAATTTCCTTTGGACTTAGAGTTCCTTTAATGTTTTTGAATGTGTCAATAGATAACTGCAACCTGATTCTTAGCTTTGTTTTATCTAATTATCATATAGTTGGTTTGGTTAATCGATATTTCATTGTTGCGTTGTTGGGATCTGCTTGACTTATTACAGGATGATGTCAACTGTGATGAACTCTATATTGCTTCAATCCTCTTTGGAAAAGCAGGGTATCCAGACCCGTGTACAAACTTCATTTCCTATGGAGCTTGCAGAGTCATACTGCAAGAGACGGGCTATCCGCCATCTTGAAAAAGGAAGAGTTGTTATATTTGGTGGTGTTGGTGCTGGCTCGGGAAGTCCACTTTTCACCACAGACACAGCTGCAGCTCTTCGAGCGCCAGAGAGTATATCTACGCCTCGGAAATAGCATATAGTACTTTTTCCCTTTATTTCATATATTGCTTGGAGTTGATTTTTGACTCAGTATACATCTTTTCTGCCAGTTGGTGCGGAGGCAGTGCTCAAAGGAACTAACTTTGATGGTGTGTATGACCATCAGTCGAGAAACAATAGCATGGGCTTCGAGCACATTTCCTACAGAGAATTGGTCTCTAGAGGTGCAAATTCCATGGATGCTATGGCAATAACATTCTGCGAAGACAATGGGATTCCAAGTTAGTTTCTGTTTCTTTTTTCTCTCAGATCTGAATTGACCCGAGTAAGATCTCAAGATGTTTATTTTTATGGGACTCATCTGTCTTACTCGCCTGAAAGGCTTAGTCTGTCTATTTTGGGCTAGTAAGACATAAAAGAAGTTTGGTTTAGGACACACTGCCGAAAAGAAAATGACTATTGTGCCCTGACAAAAACAAGTCAGACTTAGAGGATTATAATCCAGACTGTCTATTTTGGGCTAGTAAGAACAAAAGAAGTTTGGTTTAGGAGACGCAACCGAAAAGAAAATGACCACTGTGCCCTGACAAAAACAAGTCAGACTTAGAGGATTATAATTCAGATCCCAACGAGTCAGATTCGGACGATAAAAAGACACCATCTTACTTTTAGAGACTCTTAGAGACTTACCATTTATTCCTACAAGATCTAATCTTCTGTTCTCTTGTTTTCTTGTAGTTGTGATCTTTAATCTCCTTGAACCTGGAAATATTTCACGAGCATTGTGTGGAAACCAAGTTGGTACCCTTATTGATCAATCAGCCAGGATGAGCTAACACCTCTAATAATTGATCTTTCAAATCCTTTTGAGGAACTAATATATTTCACCTAGCCAGTGTTCTTAATCAAGGAACTACCTCTATTGTGCTATATGGCTCAGCAACTTCCCATGTTCATGGACTTCTAAGCGATGGACTTCTAATCGGGTTAAGATGACGGAGAAGGTTCAATATCTAACTGTTGTGTTGTCTCTGCACTTAAAAGTGTATTAATCCTATTGTTGTCATAAATAATTGATATGGGAGATAGAAGTGAAAGGTGAGAATAGAATGTAATCATTCTCATCTCAAATGTATGAGACAATAATTTTAGACAATGTATTACTGACATTTAATATGAGAATTAGATCATCAAATCCGAAACTGGTGCAGAATGAAAACTTTGAAAATACATTCCGAGGAAATGGAAAATTTGGGTCAGACAAATGCATAATAATGGAGTGCATCATGATTACTTGCAGGTGAAAACACTGATAAACGGCGAATATTTTACAGCACTAGAAGAAAATAATCTGATAAGAGCAAATAACAGTCTGCAAAGAGACGATGCAGGAGAAAAATGAGAAAGATACAGAAAAGCCATTAAAACATTAGAGAAACAACAGAAATTAACAAGCTGAGAGATTGAGGGATTGGCCAGCTCAGTAGGTGGTAACTGCATCATCAGTTGGAACAAGAGATGGAGAAAGGGAACTACGTGATGGAGAGAGTGAACTACGCGATTCATCTAGACCTTCTCGCATTGGTGATTGCTCAACTTGAAATTCTTCAATCATCTTCACCACTTCTGACATAATGGGTCTCTTCTCTGCTGTCTGAGCAACACAAGCTAGGGCAACTTGAAGCATGGCAACCAGCTCTTCCTCTATGTTCTTGTATCTCAGTAACTCAGGATCAAATACTTCTGCTGTCCATTCGTCTCGGACAACAGACCGAACCCATTTTGGAAGATCAACTCCTTCCTCTTCTTGTCGAGGATTACTTGGTGTTGGATACAGAATAGGAGCTTTCCCAGTGAGAACTTCTAACACTAGTACTCCAAAACTATATACATCTGCTTCTTGAGATAGTTTCTTGGTTTCAGATTGTTCAGGGGCTTTATAACCTCCTAATCTTGAAGTTGCATGAATTGGATTCAAAAGTAAAGCTAACCCAAAATCAGAAATGCAGGCAACACCATTCTTGTCAAGTAAGACATTGGATGATTTTACGTTTCCGTGTGGGACTTTTGATTCAATGTATGTTTCATGGATGCGGGCAAGTCCACGAGCTGCTCCAAGCACTAAGCTGATTCTTGTTGTCCAATCTAAAGGTATTCGCCCTGCCCCACGATTCCCTAGTTCATACATACAAGGAAAATTCGAGATCAAATCACTCAATCTACGCAATATTAGGTTGTCCACTGCAATATTTCTAAGAATTAAGAAAAACCCGAAAACTCAAAACATTCGTAATAAAATAGATAGAGAGATTGTATACAACAAGCATCTAGATCTAACAAATAGTAAAAATAACAATATTAATGTATATACTAGTGAGAGAAACTTGTGAGATGAAAGAATTACCATGAAGAAGTGAATGAAGACTTCCATTAGAAAGATAGTCATAAACAAGAAGCTTTTCTTCCTTAGCATAATAATAACCTCGAAGACGAACAATATTTGGATGTCTAAGCTTCCCAATAACATCCATATACTGCTCAAATTCCTTTCTCTCACAAGGATTTGCATCTTTAAGCCTCTTAACTGCAACAGTACTACCATCTTCCAAAACTGCTCTATATACAGTCCCCAAATTCCCCTTCCCTAACATCTCGGCCGAAGCTCGAAGAAGATCTTCCAACATAAACTGTTTCCTTCTATCAAAGAACACAAGCTTACTTCTATCACTTGCAGTTGTTCCATCACTTTCTCCTCCACCACCACCATTACTGGCATAAACCCTTTTCTCACCATTATAATTACTTCTTCTATTCTTCTCAGCTTTTGGGTTCTCTTTTGAATATCTTCCACAATAGTAAGCAACAACAAATGAAGTAATCACAAGTAAAAACACAGCATTTCCTACTACAATTGCAACAATAGCACCTATACTTAAACCCTTAATAGACCCATTTTTACTCTCAGTAGAATTTGAAGTTTCAGGAAAAGAACTAGGATTTGATGGAACTACAGATTGAGCAGCAGTTGCAGCTAATGGAGGTAATGAATTAGTTGAAGAAGAAGAACAAACAGGAAATGACCCAGACCCACAAATCCCACCATTTCCTAGAAAACTTCTCACCCCAAATTTTCTCTGTAAATCTTGAGGTATTTTCCCATACAAGTTATTGTTTGACAAGTTGAGTTCTATGAGTTTGGGTAGTGATCTTGTAAAATCAGGAACTTCCCCAGAGAGAAGATTGTTCTGAAGACGAAGAGTCATTAACCTAGCAAGTTGAGAAACTTCATTTGGTATAGGACCATGAAGATTGTTATCTGAAAGGTCTAACCTAAGAAGACGTTTTAATGAATTAATGGAAGTGGGTATTTGACCAGAGAAATCATTACCAGATAAGTAAAGAAGTTTGAGATTAGAACAGTTAGTAATGGGGAGAATAGTTGAGTTGAATCGGTTAGAATGGAGATCAAGAAGACGAAGTTGGTCAAGTTGAGCTAGTGAATCAATGGGTCCTCTAAGATCTAAAGAAGGAAGAGAGAGTGAAGTTACTCTTCCTTGGGTACAACCGACACCATGCCAAGCGGCGGAGCAAGCGTCGCCGGTAGTCCAGTTAGAGAGGAGGTTACCATGAGTATCAGTTTGTAAACGAAACTGAGTTAGGGCTTGTGTGTCATTAGTGAATTGAGCAGTTGAAGAAGAAGAAGAGAAGATTATGAGAAAGAAAATAATGGTGGAAAACAGAGTGAATAAACCCATTTTGGGGTTTCTTCTTTGGGTTGAAATGAACAAGGCGGGAAGGTTATAGAGAGAGAGCTTGGTTTTAATAAAAACAAAAGAAAGACAGAGAGAGAGAGAAAGTAAAAGAGAAGAGTCTTTTCTTTTTCTCTCTCTCTCTCTACTTAAGTGGTGGGGATGATTAAAGGTGGTGTGGGGTTTGTTGAGTGGTGGTTAGAATGATTATCTGCTTCTGCACTCCACTAATCACAGTAAGAACTCCAATAATACAAAGATTTTGATATCCAAAATTTTATAGCAAAAAATTTGGTGTGTAGAAATTCAAATTTATGGGGCCATTAGTTGATGTAAAATTTGTTACTAACACAAATCACAACATTTCGGTTTATAGAGATGGGTATTTAGTTACAGATCAACAACAAACACAAGAAATGATTTATACAGTCGATAACTTAAATACGATATATAAAGTATTCTTAGCTCGAAAAAAGATATGAAAGTGATTTTTCGAATTTGAATTCTTCTGAGTGTAGAAACAACGGCTACAAATACAAGGAGTAGTTTTATTTATATTGATTGGTGGGGTAGAGAGGAAGGGCAGGTAGGCAGGCATTCATTGGAAGCACAAAGTTTTTTGAAAGTGTATCAAAGATTTGAAGCACCATTTAATTTGCAAATAAAAAGGTTGGTTTACTATATGGAGGGGGCAAATCCTTGTTTTTTTTTGTTTGTTTTTTTGGCTTTTTGGATTGAGTAGTGATAAAATGGGGTTAACTAATAAATAAAGTTCATTAAGTGTACATGTTTATGTTAGATTAATACTAAGAAGAAGATACTACTAACGTGATCGTAACGCAGCTGCTGCTGTTACCCTAACTTTCTTTATTGTAGTAGTAGTGTCTCTGTTTTAGAAAGAGAAAGATAGAGAGAGAGAGACAGAGGAGAGAGAAACTTTCAAATTTTACAGCAGCAACCTAGAGAGAGATAGAGAGAGAGACTAGAGAGGAGAGAGTCTATTGATATTCCATCCTTTTCTAGGTAGCTGCTCTCTTTCTCTCTCTCTCTCTGTTTTCAAGACAGAAAAAAAAAGGAACAAAGTTCTTTTGTACGGTTTTCAATTTCAAAAACACAGAAAAAAGTGGGAAAACAAAGACTTGCTTTTGTTTTCTGCCTTTGACCATCTACAAGCCGTATGTATTCGAGCCCAACGTTAAACAAATTTCCCGCTGGTATTTTAGAGAGACAGAACGACGAAGACATAATCCCAGCTAAGGGGGGGGTATTGGATTGGGACTTTCGCGGACATTTGAGAGTCCGCGAAAGTCCGAGGCATTCAAATCCAGACATTTAAGAGTCCACGAAAGTCTGAGGCATTCAAATCCAGACATTTGAGAGTCCACGAAAGTCTGAGGCATTCAAATCCAGACATTTGAGAGTCTATGAAAGTCCGAGGCATTCGATTTGTCTTCCAAAATGTCTCATACTTTGGTGGACTTCATAGTTTGATGGATTTGTGAAGGATTTGGGACAAATTTGGGAGCCAAAATGTCTTTCAAAAAACAAGAGACATTTGAAGTCCATCATGTGATTAACCAATAATAATAATATTAAAATAATAAATGTCTACCAAATGTCCATCAATGTCCACAAATATTCACAGATGTCTACGAAAGTCGAAAAATATATTTTTGAAATGTTAGTATAAATATATTATTTCATGTAATTAAAAAATAATAATAATATTAAAATAATAAATATCTATCAAATGTCCATCAATGTCCACAAATATTCACAGATGTCTACGAAAGTCGAAAAATATATTTTTGAAATGTTAGTATAAATATATTATTTCATGTAATTAAAAAATAATAATAATATTAAAATAATAGATATCTACCAAATGTCCATCAATGTCCACAAATATTCACAGATGTCTACGAAAATCGAAAAATATATTTTTGAAATGTTAGTATAAACATATTATTTCATGTGATTAAACAATATAATAATATTAAAATAATAAATATCTACCAAATGTCCATCAATGTCCACAAATATTCACAGATGTCTACGAAAATCGAAAAATATATTTTTGAAATGTTAGTATAAACATATTATTTCATGTGATTAAACAATATAATAATATTAAAATAATAAATATCTACCAAATGTCCATCAATGTCCACAAATATTCACAGATGTCTACGAAAATCGAAAAATATATTTTTGAAATGTTAGTATAAACATATTATTTCATGTGATTAAACAATAATAATAATATTAAAATAATAAATATCTACCAAATGTCCATCAATGTCCACAAATATTCACAGATGTCTACGAAAGTCGAAAAATATATTTTTGAAATGTTAGTATAAATATATTATTTCATATGATTAAACAATAATAATATTAAAATAATAAATGTCTACCAAATATCCATCAATGTCCACAAATATTCACAGATGTCTACAAAAGTCGAAAAATATATTTTTGATTAGCACAAATATAATATGCATTACACATTTTGTCAATAGACTCAAGATCTTAAAATGTCTCCAGGACATTTTGTTTATGGATCAAATGTCTTGAAATGTCTATAAAGACATTTTGTCTACAAACTCTCAATGTCTTGAAAATGTCTATGAACACATGTTGTCTATAATAAGTCATCCGAAATGTCTTGAAATGTCTTGAAATGTCTACGGGACAAAAAGTCTATGAAAGTCTATGAAAGTCTCGATCCACTACCCCCCCCTTAGACCCAACAGATACATTTGTGCTAACAAATGTAAATACAAAAATAATGGTCCAGTTTTCCACAAAAAAAAATAAATAAATAAAAAATAAAATAAAAATAAAAATAAAAATAATGGTCGAGAACAACCGAAAACGTCACTCTGTATCCAATTTACCAAGGAGCAGAATCTGAAAGAACTCTACCACTTAATCCTAGAACTCGGAGATGGATACGAGTTTCCTATAAGTCTTAAACCCTGCTCTAACTCTAAGGGGGGAGGGGGTATTGGATTGAGATTTTCGCGGACATTTGAGAGTCCGCGAAAGTCCGAGGCATTCAAATCCAGACATTTCAGAGTCCACGAAAGTCTGAGGCATTCAAATCCAGACATTTGAGAGTCCACGAAAGTCTTAGGCATTCAAATCCAGACATTTGAGAGTCTATGAAAGTCCGAGGCATTCGATTGTCTTCCAAAATGTCTCAGACTTTGGTGGACTTCATAGTTTGATGGATTTTGTGAAGGATTTGGGACAATTTTGGAAGCCAAAATGTCTTTAGGGTTATTTCCCTAATGGCCCCCTACTTTGTGACCAGCTTCCTACCTGGCCCCCTACTTTACAAGAAATACCCATATGGCCCCCTTCCGTTATAACACCGTTACTCTCTCTCTTCCATTTCTTTTCTCTCTCCTCCAGCATGTTTTCTCTCTCTGCCACCTCGTTAAACCAGCCACATCATCGTTTTCACCGGCAGGGTCGCCGGCCGGCCAAATTTCCGGCCGGCGACCTTCAAACTTTTTTTTTTCTCTCTCTCTCTCTAAAAAAAATTTTAAAAAATTCTCTCACCTCTCTCTCTCTAAACTCCGGCGAAGGGAAACCTTCGCCGGAGTTTAGAGAGAGAGAGGTTTTTTTTTTTTTAGAGAGAGAGAGAGAGAAGAGGGAGAAAAAAAAATTTGAAGGTCGCCGGCCGGAAATTTGGCCGGCCGGCGACCCTGCCGGTGAAGACGATGATGTGGCTGGTTTAACGAGGTGGCAGAGAGAGAAAACATGTTGGAGGAGAGAGAAAAAAAATGGAAGAGAGAGAGTAACGGTGTTATAACGGAAGGGGGCCATATGGGTATTTCTTGTAAAGTAGGGGGCCAGGCAGGAAGCTGGTCACAAAGTAGGGCCCATTAGGGAAATAACCCTTCAAAAAACAAGAGACATTTGAAGTCCATCATGTGATCAAACAACAATAATAATATTAAAATAATAAATGTCTACCAAATGTCCACCAATATCCACAAATATTCACAGATGTTTACTAAAGTCGAAAAATATATATTTGAAATGTTAGTAAAAATATATTATTTCATGTGATCAAACAACAATAATAATATTAAAATAATAAATGTCTACCAAATGTCCACTAATGTCCACAAATATTCACAGATGTTTACGAAAGTCGAAAAATATATATTTGAAATGTTAGTATAAATATATTATTTCATGTGATTAAACAATAATAAAAATATTAAAATAATAAATGTCTACCAAATGTCCACAAATGTCCACAAATATTCACAGATGTCTACGAAAGTTTCCCTTCGCCGGAGTTTAGAGAGAGAGAGGTTTTTTTTTTTTTAGAGAGAGAGAGAGAAGAGGGAGAAAAAAAATTTGAACAGACCTAGCTCCACGCGAAGGTTTCCCTTCGCCGGAGTTTAGAGAGAGAGAGGTTTTTTTTTTTTTTAGAGAGAGAGAGAGAAGAGGGAGAAAAAAAAAATTTGAAGGTCGCCGGCCGGAAATTTGGCCGGCCGGCGACCCTGCCGGTGAAGACGATGATGTGGCTGGTTTAACGAGGTGGCAGAGAGAGAAAACATGTTGGAGGAGAGAGAAAAAAAATGGAAAAGAGAGAGTAACGGTGTTATAACGGAAGGGGGCCATATGGGTATTTCTTGTAAAGTAGGGGGCCAGGCAGGACGCTGGTCACAAAGTAGGGGCCATTAGGGAAATAACCCTTCAAAAAACAAGAGACATTTGAAGTCCATCATGTGATCAAACAACAATAATAATATTAAAATAATAAATGTCTACCAAATGTCCACTAATGTCCACAAATATTCACAGATGTTTACGAAAGTCGAAAAATATATATTTGAAATGTTAGTATAAATATATTATTTCATGTGATTAAACAATAATAAAAATATTAAAATAATAAATGTCTACCAAATGTCCACAAATGTCCACAAATATTCACAGATGTCTACGAAAGTCGAAAAAAATATATATTTGAAATGTTAGTATATATTTTTTGTGATTAAACAATAACATTAAATATATTATTTCATGTGATTAAACAATAATAATAATATTAAAATAATAAATGTCTACCAAATGTCCACAAATATCCACAAATATTCACAGATGTCTACGAAAGTCGAAAAATATATATTTGAAATGTTTAGTATAAATATATTATTTCATGTGATTAAACATTAATAATAATATTAAAATAATAAATGTCCACCAATGTCCACAAATATTCACAGATGTCTACGAAGTCGAAAAAAATATATATATGAAATGTTAGTATAAATATATTATTTCATGTGATTATACAATAATAATAATATTAAAATAATAAATGTCTACCAAATGTCCACAAATATTCACAGATGTCTACGAAAGTCGAAAAAATATATATATTTGAAATGTTAGTATAAATATATTATTTCATGTGATTAAACAATAATAATAATATTAAAATAATAAATATCTATCCCCAGGACATTTTGTCTATGAATCAAATGTCTTGAAATGTCTATAAAGACATTTTGTCTACAAACTCAATGTCTTGAAAATGTCTATGAAGACATGTTGTCTATAAAAAGTCATCCGAAATGTTTTGAAATGTCTACGGAACATTTTGTCTTTGAAAGTCTGTGAAAGTCCCAATCCACTACCCCCACCTAAAGCGAACTAGAGTAGCCTGGTAAGAACTCCACTCTAGGTCTTGGAACAGCTAGCAGGTTTGCAGAAATCTGGTAAATACCTTAAAGTCTCGTCTCCCTGAACAACACGAGAAAGTGGAAGCGAGCCTAAATTACTCGATTTAAGCCCTAGCTTGAACTGAAACAGAGAAGGAACAACCAACAACCATCGCCCGCCACAGCTTCAAACAAAGCCTGGAGAGAGCTAAGTGACGTGGAAGATAAACAATCATGGAATATTATCATACTAACACCCATCAACGCTTGACTCCATCTAGGTATGTGCCTTACTATCACATCATCTTAGCTATTCGTCAAATCCGTCCAACTATACATATTTAAGCACAACATATTCACGCTAATTAGGGCATAAGGTTTATCTTTAAAACTCATGCTTTTGTATTCTTTAATTGCGAAAACACTCAAGACTTGAACGTCAGAGAAGTTTACGAGTTTTTTGCAGGTTCCATTTTCCAAAATCATACAAGGAGAAATTCATTAACTGTCCGTTGATTCTTGATCATTAGAGTGGTATCCTATTAAATAACTTGTAGACATCATCAAGATAAATTATCCGTATCCAATATTCTGTGTTTTTTGGAGATCGGTTAGAATAATCTTCATATTGAAGTTACATCTTACACTTCCACAGGGAATCGAATACGTGACCTCTAAGATTTTGGACTACATGTCTTACTGACTGAGCTATCAATTATTGGTTGTATCTAATGATGTTAGAAGGTCAATTCCTCAGAGAAATAAATAAATATTATTTTTGCTATTTTTTCTTCATCAAATAAAACTATAGAGTGCAACTAGAATTGAACCTTATATTACTCCTAATAAAAGACCTAATCACATAACTTGCCGAGAATAACCATGATCTCGTATAACATTCACTTAGCACAAGAGAGGTAAAGAATCATAAATTTTGCAAAAATTCTTCAATATTGTTAACAATTAATTTATCGAGATAATTTTCTTTATTATGTCACAAGTACATCCGCTTTTACATAATCATATTAGGGGCCGACTAAACCTTTTAGTCCGACGATCACATTTAAAGATCCCATATTAATTGTCCAAAGTTCTTGTATAAGACACCCTCTACTTGTCACTCTAATTAACATTTTAAAGAACATTTTTTTTAGAAATTGACTACAATGTACGATTGTCATTATAATGATACATCAAAGGTGTGATATGCACAATAACAATCAAATTTAACAAAAACAAGCCTAAAGCCCAACTAAACTATGCAATAAACCAAGGATTTCACTTCCTATGAAGATCGAACCCGAGACTTCCGGAGACTTTTGGAGTTTATGTCAACACTTTAAATCAGTTGGGCAATCAAGTGTTTGACAAGTAATCATCTTTTCAATAACAAGAGTATACGAATGAAATAAATGTTATATATCATTACAGATAGAATATGCTCATATCTGGTAGGAAACTCTTCTAACGATAGTCGTACACTTGACACGCCCTAAACACGATAGAAACTACCTCAAAAGCAATTATTTGTACAAAGTTAACTTTTTCTAATGGCAATTTGAATTTCTTTGCCACAATGATTCATAAATTTTCAACTACTAATAAACTCACTGACTTCTTGGTGGATGAATATTACTAATTGAATTCAAGTAATTAATAATTTACACAGTAAAAGCTGTTTCTTAATAGAGCTACATGATTGTAACCAATCACGCCAAAATGCATCATATCTCTCAACCCTCCCTCTAACCCTAAAAAGAAAAGAAAAGTAGGGAGAGAGAGAGAGAGAAGGTCCACCATCCTAAAGACAGACCACTCATCAAGGCCATGTCTGACGGAGTCATGAATCCCCCCTCTGTTATTGAGAATGACTTTTGCCCTATCAATAACATTACTTTTTCACCACCATCACCATTGGATAATCTTCAACAAATCAATTTATTCTTGTTATATTAACCAACTAGGGATTCAACAATATCTATCAAAATCAAAACTACCCATTTAACTGATGAAGCTGTACCTAGTCTTTTGGATGAATTCCCTTTTGAATAACATGGAAATTCATGAGATGCCAAATGCTTGTTACAACCCCATTTGAGAGCCCTAGAATTGCTTGTTTTGAAGCTAAACGACGAGCTTCTAAGACATTTTGGTTACTGAATAACTCATCAATAGCTTTCACCAGCTCTGCTTGTCCAGATACCTGCAAGAATAGTTTGCGAGCTCAAAGGTAAGTGACCACGTAATATTAATTAGGAACTCGATTCAATGAGCTATCTCGTCAAGAAAACAGAAGTATTTTTTTTTTCTGAGATTGAAGGCGTGGTTCTATTGGTACCCCATCACTCTACATGGTGAATCCCGCCTCCCCAATCCAGCGGTTCCAGATAGGGAATTTTGTATTTTGTATATCTCGGGTAGCTTACTAGAGAGGTCGGGACTTGGTGGAGAGGCAGTACCAATAAAATTTTCCGCGAAATGTATAGCAAATGTAGGAATAAGTATTTTGTAGCTTGAAAGAACTCAAAGCACAAAAAGATAATGCAGACACTCTTTAGCTAAACCCTAAACCTTTACCTGCGTCACTGACGAAGGATTCATCTGTTGCATTTTCGACGCCATACTAGAAAAGTGACCAACATAACGACCTACGAGATTGCAGGATTGAAAATGTTAACCACGTCATTCACATAAGACAAAAAGAAGTCGAAAATACAAAAACCTAATAAATAATTTAGTAGTAATGAGAATTTACCCGTGAAAACAACACATCCAGCTGCAGCTGCCTCTGAAAGGTTATGACCTGCTAAACTAGGCAAAAATGAACCTCCAATCACAGCTATTGGAGTTAATCTATAGAAGCTTCTCAGTTCTCCTATAAAAGAAAAACAAGGATCAGAGTTAAGTTGTCTACTATAGGTTGAAATGGAAAGAAAACACTCTGTATACATCTCGAGAAGATAAAACACCTAAAGTGTCCACCAAATAGATATTTGTGCGAGGCAAAATCTTTTCATTACAGGACCTCAAGCTAACATTCAACCCTTCTCTCTGTACTGCCTATCAGAATAAAAGAAGATGTATTAGAAATATAATAATGCAAGTAAAGTGTCAAATTGCGGTTAATGGAGTAAGTCCTTGGATGGACCGTCAACGAATTGACACAAACTGGGTATGCTTCATTGGAGCCAATATTGTCCTATAGTTCACATGTGAAGATGTATCAGTTTTACATTTGTGAACGATATCAGCAATTCACAAAAAGGTAGGCGCCCTGTTACGTATCATGCCATACATACACAAAAATCTCTTGCACTAGATAAAGATATTCTGAAGAGAGTTTCAAGAATGAACCCTGGATTCTAACAATAATATCACAAAGTAAGAATCAGTGTCATACCATGGCAATATGTTGTCCTTGATGTGGATGCCGTGGTACGATGATGGTCAAGATATCAGGGTATGTATGCATTAGCTCTTTGTGAACCCCCAGCATGACTGCAAAAAGTTTGTGCACTAAATTATATTTAAATGCTGTAGTCCATAAAAGTTCAGTTATATAGAAGTCAAGTTCTCACCATTACAAGAAAAATACAAGTTTACATAGGTTACCACATAGCATTTTCTACCAAATATTTGCAGTGGAAACAGATCTAAGTTTATCGACAAGTTAAATTTGGCATACCATCTGTAGTTCATCTTTGGGCAGAGCAAATATGAAGGGAATATTTTATATGACAAACAAATAATGTGTTCAGAAATAATAAGTTCATTTTCTTTTTTGCAAAGGTCAACATGGTCTTTAGAGAGGGCGAAGAACCTCACCACCAAGGATCAAACCCTGCTATCTTAACGAAAAGCAATGTATGGGACCACACCCAACCAAGTGGGGGGTTTCTCCGGAATAACTAGTTAGCAAGCTAAGAGATCATGTTACAAGACTCCGTCAATCCTAATGAATAGGATTATAGAGACTATAGTTATCCGGAGCAGCAGATCGAAACATAAATAGTAAGAAAAGAACAGAGGTAAGCCAATTTATATTTACAGACCAAACTACAAGAAAACCTGAATGGAAAGGAGATGTTCATCCTGTTCGCCCTAACGAAAATATCAAAGAGAAATATAAAGTGCTAACCTTCTTCTTCCCCCTCATGTATAGAAGAAGCCATCCAGACTGGCCGATTATTGAGCTGTAAACGCAGGTTTTCTACATTTGCGCGCTCTCCCTCAGAAATATCAATATCATTCACAGCTGAATTGTAGAGGATAGTAGCATCAAAAGAATGTCATTCTATTCACATAAATTAAAAGAAAATAGTGAATTCTACCATGGTTTCAAATACCGTAGTGGATTATTGAGTTACAAAAAGCCATGGCCCCGATAACGTAAGAATTTCTGATCCCTCAAAGACAAATAATGCAGTCGCGGCCCGTGTATGCCATTTGGGCATTACAGGCACTATTTGAACTCATGAATTACTTCCAGGGGTCAATAATTTTTTCAAACACAAGCCAGAAGCTACAATAGAGTATGATCGAGATAAAGAGTTCTTATGCAAAATTCTTCATTTCTTCTTACCAATAACTTATCTACATGAAGAGTTTTACACGTCAAAGATATATGCGTACCATATTTCAAGTCACCAGCAAAATTGATAATAAAGGGTGGAGCTTGTAGCATTTGAAAACGGATTGCCTCTAGCGTGCTCTGATATATACAAAAAATTATGATCAAAGGCTAGGTTATGTTACTTATGTATGCGTGTGGCAACAAGAGTTACAGGTTTTATATTGTTTACCAATGGGGCAATCAAGGAAAACTTTGAGAGCATCAGAGATATCAATGGCTTTGCTAACGATCCTGACCACAGTCTAAAGGATTTGGAAGACATACGCGCATTTAACAACGCCACCCTAATCTGCAAATAACTTCAGAAGTAAAATCATATATAATCAGTTACATGAAACACCTAGGACAAGGAAAATCAACTTAAGCTTAACTCCATTGATCCCAAACCCGATCAAGTTATAGACTCGTAAAACTATATTGTTTCAACTTGCAAACATTCGACATACGCAGAAGCATACTCATCTTGATTATTTCAATATAAACAGGTGGTGCTTTAAAATGGAAATAGTTGCTTACCCCTTTTCTAGAAGCACCAAAAATAAGATTTGGCCATAGCTCACTCTCCATAAGCACAATTGCTAGAGGATTCCAGTACCCCAGGAAAGTATCTATTGCACCAGGAGTATCAATAGGAGCAAACTGCAATATGCGCAAACACATAAGCAGAGCAAAAGCATACAAATTACTAACCGTTCATTTGTCATCATTTCATAGAGATATGTTATTCAATCTCAAAGATTTATTGATAAATTTATAAGGTATAAAGGTCAACACTCAACATGTAGGGGTTAACATTAACAATGGAGTTGATTTAGTTTTATTGAAAAACAAATATATCTCAGAATCCCATTGAACTAATTTACATGATTAAGAACACAAGATCAACTAGTGAAGTACTCTACCTGGTATAACACACCATTTGGAAGCCTGTTCTTAATTACTTCACTGCAAAACAAAAAGTTACAAACTTTCAATTTCTATTGACTTGTAAAACTGTGTTTGCCCTCCTAATAAAATCCAATTGTTCACTTGAAATAACAATCCCCATTTGTGATTTTTGATTTTCATTAAAGATGAGATTGAAATAAGGTTATTTTCATAGTTGTTAAACTTACAATGCTGAAGTTGTGGTAGTCGTCATCAAAATTGTTAACTTAGGTTGTTCATCAATACAATGTTTAATAACTGGAATTGTTGCCAATCCTTCACCTGATTATAAGAGTTCAAACAATCATGAAATATAAGAACCCTAAAACTGAAATACGATTCAGTAGGGGAGTTTGAATGAAGTTATTACCTAAGGAAACAGCGTGAAACCAGAGAAGAGGACCAGGAGGTCGAAGAAGAGAAGGACGACCTAATCGCTCAGGCCATCGTAAAGGGTGTTCGAGACCTCGAAATCTGCGCCAATGGAGATGAAGGTAGAGAAGTGGAGAGAGGGTGTAAGTAAGAGCTCTATACACCATGTAAACTAATTTCCCTTTCTCTCTCAACAACATTTTCTCTCTTATTTGATTAACAGAGAGAGAGTTGAGATGATCTTTCTCCTTTACTACTGTATACTGGATTGGATTAGGTTTTGATCTCAAGTTGATTTCCCGCTGGTATTTTAGAGGGTCGCGGCTTGGGGGAATAAAGAAAATTCTTCGGGGAATAAATTCTCGAGGGAATGCAGATTTTTTTTGAAAGTTCTCCGGGGAATAAATTTTTATGGGAATACAAAATACATTTTTATAAAAGTTCTCTTCCATCTCATCTATTCTCTCTGCCACTTCATCTTCTCGCCACCTCATCATCTTCTCCGACGAAGGTCGCCGGCCGGCCAATTTTCCGGCCGGCGACCTTCAAACATTAAAAAAAATTAAAATTAAAATTTTTTTCTCTCTCCTCTCTCTCAAATTTTTTTTATTTTTTTTCTTCCTCTCTCTCTCTAGATCTGTTCTAGAGAGAGAGTAGATCTCGAACAGACCTAGGTCTGTTCGTGATGAACTACTCTCTCTCTCTAGATCTGTTCTAGAGAGAGAGAGAGAGAGAGAGAGGAAGGACAAAAAAAAAAAAAAATTGAGAGAGAGGAGAGAGAAAAAAAATTTTAATATAATTCTTTTTTTTTTTTTTATGTTTGAAGGTCGCCGGCCGGCGACCTTCACCGGAGAAGATGATGAGATGGCGTGGAGATGAGGTGGTAGAGAGAGGTGATGAGATGGAGGAGAACTCCCAAAAATTAGAAGTCCCTTAGCAATTAAAAAAAACATAAAAGTCAAACTTATTTGACTAGTTTTAAGAAAAGTCTTTATTCCCCGGAGAATTTTCTTTATTCCCCAAAGCCGCGGGCTTTTAGAGAGACAGAACGACGAAGACATAATCCCAGCTAAGTCTGTGAATGGATATCTGAATATTCGACGTCCGATACGCATCCGTATTCGAATTTTTTAAAAATATCAGAAATTTCGGATTCGAATATGGATTCGGATATTTGCTTATCGGATATCGGATATTTGCTTATCGGATATCGGATACACTCATATTCGATCCGATAAATATCCGTACCCGATAAGTAATATAAAAAATTAAGAAAAATTTAAATTTATTCATAATAATATATAAAATGTATGGTTGAGATTTATTATTTAGATCTAATGGTTAATTATCGGGTTTCGAATATAATTATTTTATTTATAATATCCGTCGGATAATTATCTGATTCGGATATTCGGCTAGCTTATCGGATTCAGATACGGATATGCCTATATCCGATCCGATAAGCTACCGTTTACAGGCCTACCAGCTTTGGATTGCCTTGGCTCTTTCTCTCTTTTGATCCAGGTAAATCTATTTTGGCTCATCTAATGTCAATTAGCTATAGTTTTTATGTAAGAAAAGCCCAAGATTTGGGTTCAAATACGAAAAAAAACCTACTTGAGAATAATAATGAAAAAAAACCAAATTTTTAAACTGTTGGCAACACTTTTGAAACTGTGACAACATATATAATTATGTTCTTTATTATGTGTGAACAAAAACAAATTTATTCATACATTTACAAAATTGTTGAGAGCAAATACAAAATTGTTGAGAGCAAACTGTGTTTTCTTCAGAAATTTTCAAAAATATTTTGTAATTTCAACTTTTGAGTTTTTTTATTTGCATTATTATTCTGGGTTGGGCTTATTTGATATTTTGACCAGAATTTTGGGCCTTATAATTTTCCTCTCTTAGCTATACCCTTTTTTTATTAGATATTAGTGAAACCTCATTTTTTCGCATTTTATTTTGGAAGTCGACTACGATCAACGTTAGTCGTTTCATATTGCAATTGATACATCAAAGATGAGATAAGCTCAATAACTGCCCACTCAAATTGAAACAAGACCGGGCCAATAACCCAACAAGACAATGGCCTAAAGCCCAACTGCATTATTTATACCCTAATAATCCCAAATCAAATAACCAAAGATTCCACCTTCTCTGGGATTTGAACCTGGGACCTCAAGGGCTTTCTGGAGTTTATGTCAACACCTTTGAACCACTTGGGCTACCAACTGTTGACATTTTTTTGCATTTAAAAATATGAAAACAACCCTACACTTATTACATTCTCTTTTTTTCTCTCTCATATCACTACGATCAACATAACACTCTAACTTTCGTCTTCTCATAAATTTTTCTATCTAATTTGTAAGTGCACGGCTGACATAACACTCTAACTTCGATCATTCTATAAATTTTTTATTTAATTTACAAGTTCAATTAATAATTTGTCTTCTAACTTTTTAATTTTTCGTTTAATTCATAATTCCAATTAATACAATTAAAGAAGAACAAATATGTCCTTTTCAAATTGGTTACACTAAGAAACATCAATTGTAAAGTAAAACAGAGAACGAATGAGAAGTTAAATTTGTTTTGGAATTTACAATTTTTATTTTCGAATTTTTGTGATTTATTAGTTTTATATTTTCGATAAATGTTGTTGGTAAAGTAGAAAAAGATGGATAAGAAAAAAAATATATAAAACAATAAGGATAAGGGTATTTTTGTACTTTAAAGTTCAAAAAATGGAGTTTTACTAGTAATACTAATACAATAAAGATAGGTTTTACCTGTTTTAGTCTTTTAGTTCTATGTTGCACCTCTCATCCTTTACATTTCGTCTGCAATCTCTTGATGACTTTGTCGAGCTTTCCGGCTTGGGCTTCGCTAGCGACTCTATTTTCAGGTCGATCATAATCTTTTTCGATTGCGGTGGGGCATGCTTTTTCTTTCGAGAGAATACATGGTGGTAACCCTCGAATCTTCGAATTCTGTTTTTAAGAAATCTCAAGATTTTTTTAAAGTTTGAATTTATTTTTCCATCTAGTTCTTTTGGTGTGGTTCGAACTAATACTAGTACTGAAATGGTGGTCTTTGTGTGATCGGATTGTAAACAACTACTCGCAAAATGGTGGTCTTTGTGGGATCAGATTGTAACCAACTACTCGCATAGAAGAAGATCTTATTAATAGGAGTGTGTCACTCACGCTGTATTTTTTGTTTTTATTATCCTATGTTGTAGCTTTGTTTTGATCCTTGTAATATTTTGTTATATAAATAAAATGATGTTTCAACAGCAAAACACAAGCTCTTGATTGCGTCTTTGTAATACCTTTGATGCAATTCTGTACAAACCAACCTATTATTACGTCTGACCCTTGGAGGAAATATTTTTTCGGGATGTAAAGTCAATTTTGTCGAACAATTTATTTTCTAAATGTTAGAAAATAACGTTAGGGACTTGAAAAATAATGTCAAATTTAGTAAGACTTATTAAATGACTAGACTAATTATTTCTAGAAAGTTACCAAGAGGGTAGAGGATAGGGATTTAAAGGGACATTCGTGGACAAAATATCTCGTAGACATTTCAAGACATTTATCTATAGACAAAATGTTTTTGTAGACATTTCAAGACCTAAAAGTAAGATTATTTCTATATTTACGTTGTTTATTTCCAACCATTGTAATTCTCTTCTGTTATAAACAAACATTGAGGTATATGATTTTCCTCAACCAAAACCTAAATCTTTCACACCATAATGTCAGGTCGAGTTATGGAAGCAAACCAAACCTCATAGGAGCAGTTCCTTGTAGTAAGCAAATGGTTAATAGATTCACCTTCTGTATAGGTTCCCTACTGTTGGTAACTTCTAAAGAGTCGCAATTCATAGAATGACATTTATCCCTGGTTGTGTTTCCTTTCTAGAAATGATCTTCTGAGGCAGACTATCGCTACTTGTTGATTCCTTCATGGAGCTTTAGCAACATACATAGTTAATACTTCATTTTCAACCTCTTTCCAGTTGATACAATCTCCGTATTCTCCTTGTGAAGGCCAAGAGAGTAATAATGAGTAGCACAAATTAAATGAAAACAATAAAGTAATTACAATGAAAGAACAAAATAAAGTGAGTTTATGTTAAGGATCGTATTATCATCAGACAATTAGTTGTATCTGATTGTCATGGAAGTATCAACTATCAACGGCAACAAAACAATATACACTACAAAAATGAAGGCTATTGCCGACGGAGAAACACTATCGGTAACATAGGAAATACCGTCGGTAGTATACTTTGCCGACGACACAAGAGTGTCGGCTTTAAAGCGGTAGGCAATATTACTGCCGACGACACCGCCGACGGTACAAAGGTTGTCGATCCCTATATTACCGACGGGATCATAACTTCTCCCTACCGTCGGCAGGATTCGTAGGGATCATAACTCACTGATGGAACTAATATTACTTGAAAAAATTAAGAAATAAACTTCGTATGAAGGTAAAGAGGATTGGTCGATACCTGAAAACATCATTACAACAGACCATGCCTTAAACAATATAAATAAAATGCAATGGGGACTAAATGTGGGTTACCTGAACCCGTTTTCTCTTTTCGAATACCGCTTCTTTCCTGCAACCCTAACCCCATTGTCATATGTGCGAGAAGACAAAGATCGAGAAATGAGAGAGAGAGACGAAATATTCTGGTAGTGAAAACTATGTCCGGTGACAAAACAAGAACCAAGAAGATGTGTCCCTTGAGGAGGGAGAATAGAGATATAGGCGCCCGGGTGCCTATTTAAGAGGACCCACTTAATGATATACCAATGCTGATCCAATTGTTTACACCAATGTTGATGCGGGTCGGACGACTGGCTTTATCCAGAAGTTTGTCCCAGTCAGCACCCATCCACCTATTTTTATTATATAGACTAGGTATGCCCCATGCTTCCGACACGGACCCCTTTGTTGAATGAAAGTCGAACGAAAATATGAAACTAAGGAATTGAAAAAAAACATCAAAGTGTAGAAAACAATAGCCAGCAGCTATATATGCTCAATCGGTTATTTGCTCAGACCTGACATACACTCACCACAAAGACTCGTCGACATTAAAGATGCAAGATATTTGATTGTTGTTGGGGGTAAACGTTATCTCATATTCACACATGGCTTAAGAAATCAATTGATGCATATGGCTTGGGAAGTATATTTAACAATTATGGCAGTTAACAAACTTAATGAGAGGGACACAAAATCTGAAGATGAAGTTATTTTGTGGTTATTTAGTTTGTAGAGATAAAAATATTGCTAAAATGAAAATGTATGAGAAAGAAGATGAAGTCATTTTGCAGCTATTTAGTTTAGAGAGATAAAAGTAATGGACATGATGAAGAGAAGAAAGGTGATGTGCGTTATAAAGATAGCAGGAAAATGTTACGAATAAGAATCTTAATGGTTTTCCTGGGTATTGAAAAAGTTGTCGAGAGCTTAAAGTGTAGAAAATGTGATTTATGTTAATTACATAAATTTATGGAAAATCAATCAGTGTACAAAGGCAAATCAATGTGGTTTATTGATGGGATATCTATATTATGGTGCTAGTTAGTGTTTTGTATAACAGATTTTGAAGCAAAGTTTGAGATCTCGTACCAAAGTCAAAAAGATTTTTAGAAAATGATCATATAATCAACCAACCGAGTTCAAAATTTTGATATATGAACCACATAACCTCAAAGGAAAAATAAAGAAACTTGTCAACATATAGTACTCCAAGTAGAACGTATTTGAATTTTAAGTTTTAGTTACATTGGTGTAAAAGTAAAGAAAATTCTCAACAAATGGCTCAAGAACTTCTGCCTCCTCCATTGGTGCAAAAGTCATGCAAATGCTAAGATCTTGGACAACTTCTGCATACTTCCTGTATTAACGACGACCGTAGAGAAAATTTAGAAAAGCTTCTGAATATGACACTTTCGCTTTCGAGGAGTAAAGAATTACAATAGTGAAGAGTGAGAAAATGTACCTGCTATAGAGTAAAAATACATCATGATCTCTTCTTAATGACCATTGATGTGGTTGTTGAATCTACAATCTTCTTGATGCCATTATAGCCAACCTAGAACAAAAAAAAAGTTTGAGTCTGCAAATCATAGAAAATTATATAGTTCAAACAAAATCAACATACATTGTTCAACACAAAATAAACATAGTTCATACACGTTAAGCTACCCTCGTCGTTCAATATCTGCCCACACTTGATTACACAAACTATCTTGCCATTAATTAGCTTCTTCACGTTGTCGTTGTTGACATTGAAAAACCAAGCCAGTATCAATTTCATCATTGTAAACTGACAAGGAAGCTGAATACGGTTGATCTTCTTCATCTTTCGAAGGAAATTCACCAATACGAAATTATGCGAAGAAAATTGTGCAATTAGGCACATGCTAATACTATCTCTTCTTAAGTCTTAAATGGAAATGGAGGTGCGGACTTGAATATTGTAAATCGAGATTTAAACACACCAAGTATCCTCTAGACTACATTTCTTAAATAAGGATGTCAAAAGTTGAATAACTCATCAATTTTTTCTGGATGACAACCTTCACCAGCAAAATCTTGAAGATGATAATGAACACCACGGTATGGGGTTAGAAATTGTCGCCGATTTAGAAATCACAATCCACTAGATAATATTTATCTTACAAAATTATATTTTACATGCACGGTACAAGTTGTTAGCGGGGATGAATTTTAGGTCCGAAATCACAGGGTAAATGAGTTTAGAGCACAAAGATAATATTAATGGGGGATGAGTTTTAGGTAAAAAATTACAGGGTACGTAAATGGGTTTAGAGCCCAAAGATAATATTAAATAGAAAATAAATCCACTAGGAGTAATTTACATGTCTAACATCTTTTTTTTCTACTACTACCTAACCTATCCCAAGTTAAATAAAATTATCTAGAGTAGAAGATACAAATGTCATTTCAGATTCATGAAAATAATTCCTCAATAAGAAGTTTTCATCCCTACAAAAAGTTGTCTTTTCCTTTTAAATGAATGTTTCCGTAATCTTTTGATCTAAAGAAAAACTGTTATAACTCTCTCTTCTTCAGTTCACCGAGAGAAAACCTAGAGAAATCGCAGAGAAAAATCTTCAATGCTTTTTAGTCTTCATCTGGAGAAAATATAGAAGAACATGATGCTCATTGAATTAAATTTCTTCTTTTACCATGTTCTCGTTTTTTTAACGATAAATTGTTGCACCGTGCATGAAACGTTTAGTTTATTTTTTTCTCGTAAAAGCATCATTTAACACTTTTGAATCATGAGTTGACCCCTCCCATCCACTAATTACATGTATTTACTCCAAATCAAAGTTACAAAGTGCTACTACATAATGCAAAGTTATTCCATCACAGTTACGATAAATGCATTCATCACATTCCGGTACCATAGCTCGTATATGTACCATTCAAGGTTGCGATACATTCCTAAATAAAAATATTATAAATTAAAATTATAATCAAACGAGTTTACAATTAAGTTTTGAAAGTAAAACGAAACTAAAATTGAAGTTTGTGTACCTTAAAATATGAGTAAAATCTAGTAATGTCATTTATTTTAGTTTGTTGCAAGTATGGCAATCATTTGTCGTGCAATTGCGTTCAAGATTTTGATGAAAATTATTATTGACGGACCAACGAGATAGAATGGATGCCTCCCTATCGTAAAATATCGTGAGTTTTGACCAACAATAAGTAAGAACGTTGCAAACATTTCTTTCACACAAATAGATCCTGTATCTCGTACCGGTGTTTTCTCTCTAGTGATGTTGCATAATTTTCAAAACGCATCAGGACACATCATATATATTCGTCAAAAGTTTTCTGGATCCTCATTATAAGCTCATGTCCAAAACCTGCAATAGGAAGTTAAGATAACGAATATTCAATTTGCCGAAGACAAGTAGCATCTATTACTTTTGTCATGGCACACATGACAGAATAAGCTCCAACCTTTACAATATCAACACTCTCATAAAATGTTACTTTTTTCCTCGCTTCATCATCACTATCACTATCGTCACCGTTGTCATCATTGTTCTCTTCATTTTCTTCAGTAAGTCCGATAATTTTGCCTTCATTACTAACATTTATGTCCTAGTAAATTATACATGTACAAATAGACATATGCATTGCATTAGTATGTTAAAATATCTTAAGATAAATACAAATAATTATATAGAAGATAAAATAAACTTTGACTACAAATATTCACAAGGATGGTAAAAGATTCACATAACTTGTCACAGATATACATAAAGTGATAAAACATTAACCAAACTTTCATTTACATATATAACAAAAAGATATTCACTATGACAAAGATCAAAGCATTTAAGTTACATTACAAAAAGATCAGGTAAATGTTATTTACCAAAGATTCAAACAAAGTTATATATAACAAGTTAACAACTTTCAAGTGACAAGGTCATTCCAGAAGATGTCACTGTGACAAAAGACCAAAGTCTTTAGTGACATTTTTTTGTTGATGGAGTTTTGCAGAAGCCACATATCTTTATTTCTTCTAATTGTAAAAGTTTGAATATCTCTTCTTACCCCTTAGCGTCGAGCAAGTTTACTAAATTAAACTTCTCATTCGTAGATTAGTCATACATTTTTATTTTAGCTAAGGGTGAGCAACGGTCGATCGAACCGACCAGACCGAACTCGGTCGAACCGGAGCACCATTTAGGCCGAATCGAACATTGTTCGGCTCGGCTAAAAAATCGGTCAACCGATCGCAGTTTGGTTTGACTTCGACTTAGGATTTTGAAAACCGCCCAAACAGAACTACATATATCTATTATATATATATATTGTATAAAATAATACTCCCTCCGTCTCATATTCATAGTCCATTATCGAAACTCACCCGATTTATTTTCGTTTTGTGTGTTCCCATATTGTCCTTATTAAATAGGAATGCTAGCATTTATTGTTATTCAATCTAGTGAATTTTATTGGACAAAAGTAATACATGCATTATCTTTCCTAATAAATGCACTTGATATTGATGGAATTAAGGAGGGGTATATTTGCCAAAATATTGGATATTATAAGTTTTTTATGGTATGGGACTTTCATTTTGAGACAACCCAAAAAGGAATAATGGACTTTCATTTTGAGACGGAGGGAGTATTATAAATAATATATATATATGCATTTAAGACTTAATAATAAGGATTGGAAATTAAGAGAGGAGTATTCTAGGGAGTTGAACCTAATAGTTTAAAGAGTTCCTTTAAATTATAACTTCCATTAATTTTTTTCTTAAGTAAAAAATGTTTTTAAATCTAACCTAATTTTATATGGTTTTCAACTCATCTTCCTGCCGCCTCCTCTAAAGTCTTAATTTCAAAGCTCCAATCAAAGTAACAACGCCACTATCTATAGGTCTTTATTTTTTCGTCGCCGTTTAACAATGATTTAATCCGTGAACCACACAAAGAGGGTAAGATGATTTTGGTTCTTATTTTAGGTAGAGCTTTTTAGTTTTTTATTTTATTTAAAATTTTTGTTCTTAGTAATAGTATGAGAAAGACCAAAAGTGACAAACTAGAGAAAGAAAGTGACAATTGCTCCATTTTTTTCTTTTAGTGCTAACTACTATTAGTTCTACACTTTTATTTACTTAGCTTGTTGATTTGATTAACTTTTTTTTTTTATTCATGACTGATTAATCAAACTTGATAGATAGACACTTAAGCAAAATTTTGAAAAATTGTATTGACATAGGATTAATTGGCATAATTGATCTAGATTTTTTAATTATGACGTTCGAGTGTTAACTTTCGATTGTTAAATTTTATTTTGTACTTTTGTTTGTTTGTCTTATTTTATTTATTTGTCTTAATTCACTAATAAGAGTTGGATTCACTTTTTCTTTGACATGTTAAAATATATTCTCTAACATGGAATACCTTCTATACTCGAAATCAATTTTTATGGATGTCTGATAGTTAATTGTTTATGAATTGCATACTTGGTACCTTTAATAGTTTAATTAATGAAATATTCTCTTTTGTAAGAGATTATCTTTTGGCATCTTTGGTTATTTAAATATTTTTTTCGTGTCCTTGTCGAATAGATGTCTACTCAAGAGAAAATCAATGAGACGACTACTCTAAAAACAGGAAGCACACCAAATCAAACAACCATTGAGCAAACATAATTTACTCAACAGCCACCAGAGCAAGCTCGAACAACTACTGAATAAGCACAAACTACTCAACAACCACCGAAGTAAGTTCAAAAAAGTATTTTTGGTAAGAAAAAACTTCTAGTTACCCGTCTAAGGCTTGGGAACACTTTGTTAGAATAGAAGGTAACTTGGCGAAGCGTAACTATTGCAGAAAACAATATGCTAGTGACCCAAAAATGGAACATCAAACTTGAACAATCATATTGCATTACAATTTGTAAAATTTCTTGGTAATGTGTCTAACCAAACACTTTTGTCTGTTGAGCCTACGAAAATTGGAGAAGAAAAGGGTAAGCTCACTCTTTCTTCCTTCAACCAAGAGACTTGCAGAAAAGCACTTGTTAGGCATATCATCTTAGATGAATTATCATTTAGTCATGTAGAGAAAGAGGGATTTAGAGACCTTATAAGGCTTCTTGAGCTAAGGTTTATCATTCCATCTAGGTGGACTGTATGTAGAGATTGTTACAAGCTTTATGAAAAAAAGAAACTTAGGTTGAGGGAAATTTTGGTTGTTGATATCACCAAAGACTTTGTCTCACTACGGAGACATGGACATCTCTCCAAAATCTTAATTATATGTGTGTTACAGATCATTTCATTGATAGTGATTGGAAATTACAACAAAATAAAATTTTAAACTTTTGTCAAGTTATAGATCATAAGGGTGAGACCATTGGCAAGGCCATTGAGACATGCTTACTAGAATGGAACATTAATAGCATATTCACAAATACAGTTAATAATGCAAGCACTAATGACACTACTGTTGCATATCTAGGAAAAATGAGTGTAAAGACTCGATTTTGGGGAGTCAATTTATCCACATGAGATGTGATGCACATATCTTAAACTTATTGTTTCTGATGGATTAAAAGAATATGATGAATCAGTTGTTAGGATTCGTGAGGTGGTAAAGTATGTTAGGTCTTTTCCTGCAAGACAACAAAAGTTTAAATCTTATTGTGATCTTGTTAGGATTGAATTGAAACGAGATTCTGGCTCGATCTTCCAACTAGATGGAATTTTACCTACTTGATGTTAGGGTCATCAATAATTTTTCAAAAGAGATTTCAAAGAATGGAAATGGAAGATGGTTTATTTTTGTGGGAGGCACATTGCTCCGAATGATATGGAGTGGGAACACTCACATATTTTTGTTAAATTTTTGAAAGTATTGTATGAAGTTACTTTGAACTTTTCTAGTACACTTTATGTAACTTCAAATTATTTTTTGTGGCAATTGTGTACAATTCATGCTCAACTAAATATTTTGGGTAATAGTGAGGATAGTATTATGGTGAGAATGGCTAATAGTATGAAGAAAAAGTATGACAAATATTAGGGGAATTATGCAAAGATGAATGGTTTTCTTTTTGTTGATGTAATTCTTGATCCAAGGCATAAAGAAGGATTTGCTCTTTGTTTTGAAGTTTTATTTGGTGAAGATGAAGCAGTTGAACTCTCTAATCGAGTTAAAAGAACACTCATTCAAATGTATGGGGAATACAAATCAATTTATTCTGCAGAAGAACGATCAAGTCGAAGTGAGAATTCAGAAGTTACTACTAACATAGATGAGAGTTCTCAATCAGTTGGATAGGACATGTTAAGAGCACTTCGATGTAAAAGAAAGAAGGTGAGTGATAATAGGGTTTTAAGACAGTGAGTACAATTCAACATTGTACAAAATTAAATCTTGACTACAATTATGGAAAGAAAATGTAATTGAGGAGGACATGTTAGAGAGAACATATTCAACTTTCCACGCGACGAATATGCTCCTGCAGCAGCAATATCGAGAGCATAGGTTTACAAAGTACTCTGGATTAATTTCATGTCTTCTTGTTGCTAAACAAAATAACGAGTTATTAATGAAAAGTCATAATGCTCATCCCACTGGGAACGCACCATTCCTTGATGTGAATGTTGTTGCAACAATTAACCGTGAACACAGACATGGTAATGGGCGTGGTCGAGGCCGAGGTCGATATAATTATCGACAACATGTTGGTCTAATAAGCCTTCAAGTGAACAAAAGTTAGCATCAAACCACGAGAAGTGGAATAATGGCAAATACAATCATGACAAAGGAAACTATGTAGTATGTACAAACATCTAATCATCGTGAATATATTTGTCACTGATATGGTATGAAGGGGCATTGGTCACGTGTTTGTCGTACTGCTAAAAACTTGGTTAACCTTTACAAATATTCAATTAAGGTGAAATGAAAAGAAATAGAAGCTAATTTGGCAGAATTTGAAGTACCGATCAACACAACTCCTTTGGATATTTTTGATTATTTCTCAGATCATAGTGACAAAGAATTTGAAGTATCAATAGATCCAACTTATTTGGATGTTTCAGATTTTTTTGCAGATCCAAGTGGCAAAGAATTTGATATTTTACTCAACAATGCAAAGGTTAACTAGAATCTCTCCTAAAATTCTAGTTTTAATATGCTTTTAGGAAGATATATTTTTTTCTTAGGCTATGTTTTTTCCCATTGGCTTTATAGAAAGTTGTGTCTTTGTTTTGTTATTTCTATTATAAAATATTAAAGTATTTACTATGTTTTTCTTTTAGTTTCTGATTAGCATGGAGTTTCCTAAAGATTCCAAAACAAAATGTGGGGATGAATGTCTTATCGACTGTGGAACGACAAATACTATTCTGCAAGACAAGAAAATTTTCTTACAATTAAAATTAGTTAAGGCTAATGTCGTCACAATTCCAGGACCCACAGACCTAATAGAAGGCTATGGCAAAACCACTGTTATTTTACCAAATGGTACAAACATTGATATCCTAAAGGCTTTATATTCTACTGAATCTGCACAAAATCTATTAAGCTTTTTAGATTTTCGTCATAATGGATATCATATTGAGACAACTTGTGGCAAAAATAAAGAGTACCTTTGTATTACTTCAACAATCTCAAACAAAAAAGGTGGCCAATACGTGGACAACTGTTTTTTTTATATGGACAACTATTTTCGGGTCCGGTGCGAGTCAATTATGCTTGACTTAGTTGACTTTGATTTAGTAAGGGGACAACTTCATAAAGTCTTAAATACTAACAGTTACTAACTTGTGGATCATTAACAAAATAATAGTTCAAAATTGAAAACCTAAGTTGTCTTCTTCTTCATCATCTTCTTCTTCTTCCTTCTTCTTAATCTTATTCTTATTCTTGTACTGCTACTAAAAGTAAACTATAGTTTTTACCACTTCCTTTTGTTTTTTTTATCAAACCCTAGATGAATGAAGAAGATAAAACTCATCAATCTCCACTTCCCTTATTCTTTAGTAAACTATAGTTTCTATCACTTCTCTTTGTTTTTTAGTGAACTATAGTTTCTACTACTTCCCTTTGTTTTTTATCAAACCCTAGATCGGTTTTAATCAAACCCTACATTGATAGGTTGTGAAAGAATACAAAACGATTTCAAGGCAAAAAATCGAAGTGAAGAAGAAATTCCCAGAATTTCGTGGGAAATCTACGAAAATATGCTAGATTTTTGTGGCAAGTTTCCTTCTGTCTTGCCAAATTTTCGTAGGAAATCTACGAAATTGGCAAGTCAGTTTTTTTTTTTTTTTTTTTTTTTTTACAAAAACTCAGAAATTAAGATCTCTCGTGTTTTGTCGATTTTCCACGAAGCACGAGCAACTCTACTTTGTAAAAAATCTAGGGTTTTGAAATTTTTGATTTCTAGGTTTTAAAAGTTTAACGGGGTTTAGAGTTTTTAGATCTAATCTTTCTGGTACAATTCCCTTTCCTTTGTTTGATGTCATAATCTTCTCCAAAAAAATTATCTCTCTAGAATTTTGGGTTGATGATGAAGATGAAGTAGTAGAAGTAGACCAAACTTACTTAGGGTTTATGAGAAAAAATGGAGGTGTTAAAATAATACATCTAATTCAAAGAGGACTTGAGCTAAAATAATATAGAGTTGTCCCCTTAGAAACTGGTGTCCATATAAAAAAATTAATTATTTTGGTTGTCCACATAAGATAGTTGTCCATATAAAAAAAACGGTTGTCCACGTATAAGAATTATAGAGTCTAATTATTTGATGAACCAGAAGTTCAATTCAACGACTTTTGCAGTTTGGCATGATAGACTTGGTCACCGGGTTCTATAATGACTTGTCGAACAATAGAAAATTCCCATGGATATCCGTTGAAAAACCATATGATTTTTCAACCAAACAATTATTCACCTAGTTTTTTTCTCAAGGAAAGTTAACTGTTTGACCATCTCAATCAAAAATAGGCATCGAGTCACCTAGCTTTTTACAATGGATTCATGAAGACATATGTGCACCTATTCATCCACCTTGTGGGCCATTTTAATATTTTATGGTCTTAATAGATGCTTCAATACGATGCTCACATGTCTCTCTATTATCAACTTGCACTGTTGCGTTTGCTAGACTTCTTGCTCAAATAATAAGGTTAATGACACAATTGACTCACTGCCAAATAAAGACAATTAGTCTCGATAATGCAGGTGAGTTTACATCTAAGACATTTGATGATTATTGCATGTCAATAATTGGGATTACTGTTGAGCATCTAGTAGCTCATGCCCATACTCAAAATGGATTAGCTAAATCTTTTATTAAACGCTCACAGCTTATAGCTCGACTTTGTTATTAAGAGCTAAATTACCTAGTTCGACAATTTCTTATGTTGTGGATTCCAAGGGGGGAGTGTTGTAATGGTTTGTCTTCCACGATTATAAGATGTAACATCTACATTAATATGGTCATATGTAACCTTAATGTTAAAGACACATTCATGTGTATGCATGTAATCCCTTGTATACATGTCCATGAATGTAGTTCACACTGTAAAGTCTATAAAAGGGGTTCTAACTCAATGTAATGGACACAACAATTAGTAAAATATTTTACTACAATCTTAAGGTAGATATATGATAATCTTAGTCTATATTAGTTTTCTCTCTTCTATAATCTATCTCATTTCCTTAGTTTTTCACAACAAAGATGAAGATGTTGTGCAAAGAAAAGGGCTTGATAAGATTGTGTTTATCATAACTAAATCAAA
This sequence comes from Eschscholzia californica, assembly GCF_041429995.1. Lineage (NCBI taxonomy): Eukaryota > Viridiplantae > Streptophyta > Magnoliopsida > Ranunculales > Papaveraceae > Eschscholzia > Eschscholzia californica. Next base: position 43,131,772 of record NW_028238309.1, on the reverse strand, counting down.
TGTGAAGAACCACTTGAGCAAAAAATTATTAGTTCATATACTTCTTGTTCGACAAGATAGACTTCATTGAGTCGTGAAAGCCATGTGGTCTTGATATTAACTGAACAAATCCAAGCTGACAAAGGGTCCGTTTAGGATATATTATGCTAATGATATTGAAGCATACAAACATCTCAGTGTAGTATAACAACTGGTTAGACGCATAATGATCTCCATACTTTGCATAAGCATCCCAGCAAACTTGTTCGGTGCAACTTGGATGAAAAATATTCATTTTGAAGTGATTGAAGCTAATTTATGTATGTAAAATATAAGAAGTATATGACTCACTTCTATAGCTATCAAGTTATCATGTTTCTCCTTAAAAGCTTTAAGTGGTTTTTTAGTTTGTGGATTTGAAGCAGGTTGGGCTACCCATTTCCCAACCAATGGCAACCTTGAAATTCAGGATTCGCATTCCACCCATTAAGACTAGGAAGACACTTCTAATCCAAACCTAAGAAAATTTGTGATTTAGTAAACAGTTTCTAACAAAAAATTAAAAAATTTATTTAATACGAAATTCTTACGTACCAAAAGAAGGTTAAAGCACCACCCATCTGTTTCATCTCAAATTTGGTCGCAGTTAAAATTTGATGCAACAGGGCAGACAAAACTCCATGAGTAGTTACGGACCTTGTCCAGATCTTCAAAACATAACAGATATTGGGCATTCACCTATTACCGCTTTTGTCGGGACAAATACAAGATTCGACAACGTAAAGTAGATACGCCCTTAAGCAATACTCCTTCTGCCTCGATTGATCTTCAAATCCCGTTAGATAAAGCTAACTTCGAGTCATTCCGACAAAGTCCCGGAGTTCTACTCATCAGGGCTAACACATTATCAAAGTGCATTGAACCACTTGTTGCACCATGCACCACATTTCCATCAATAGGGAGATCGACGATGTGCTTTACATCGTTAAGTGTGATCATCATCATTAAGTGTCATATATGGTTGGCAATTTGCCACTTGTTTTAATTTAGTAATGATTGGTCCTTGGGGAACTCATCTGTAGGTTCTTCATGACTTGTTCTGCTTCTTCACCAAAATCTTTACTTTCTACTTCTCCCCGTTTCTTTCGCCTTTTCCTTGGCCGACTCCTCCCGTGATTCTTTGCCCCTGCTCTTCGTTAACGAGTTTGTTAACAGACTCGCTTGAATCTTCGTCCAACACATTAGGTTGCTACACAGAACGTCTCTCAACATTTTCTTTGGAACATAACTCCTAATGTCGGACATGTTCAAACATAGTAGGGGGTTTTCCTATCAGTAGGAACCACTGCACGAGAGGGACAGTCGAGTCGGTTCATCCATTCTTTGTATTTTACGTCTGGATAGCAAAATGTTTCAAATAAGTTTGTTGACTAATAATGTGAAGTAGAATAAGTCGAACTAATACAAAATATTCCAAATAAGTCTCAGTCCCAGAAAGATTTCGTGGGTCTGAGACACACAAGCGATTTTGTGGCCCTGAGTCCCACAAAAGATTTCGTACACCTCAGATCCTCGAAACCTTTCGTGGGATGCGACTTGCGAAATGGAAAGAAGTACCAACGTGGATCACATCCCACGAAATCTGGGTGGTGTACATGGTCCACCACAATGTCGTGACCTCTCTAATACAATATATTTCGACCAATTTTTGGACCAATCTAAACCATAACAACCAATGAATTCTGAAAAACAAAAACTAAATACAAATCTAACCGTAAGTTACAAACATGAAAATTATTATAGGGTTTTAGGTACGAGAGAAATGAGTCCTAAAATAAACATTAAAATAAGGATTGTTACCTCCCTTGAGGAAGGTCTTTTGATCATGATGCTTGATTTAAGTGCCCCGCATATTTGATTCTTTGAAATACCATTTTCTCATCTTGTGCAACTAATCATTTTTTTTTCTTTAAAATTTAAATATACTTTTTCTTCAGATGTCAGAATTCTATGACATTTATATATGTAGAAATGATTTTTCATTATCTTTCTAACAAGATCCACTTTTAATACTTTTGCAAATTGAAAAGGTGGATTCTTTGGGGAATAAAGGAAAATCTCTAGGGAATAAAGACTTAGTCAAATAAAATTGAGAATGGGACATATTTATTCTTTACCCCAAAAATTTACTTGATTGTCTGTAGGTTCCTAGTCTTCATCTCTTCCACCACCACTCCACCATTTCCGACCACCACGCACCTCATTCTCTCTCTCTCTCTGTTTTATTCTCTTTCTTTGTCGCTCTCTCTAGATCTCAATCTACCTCTATATCGCTCTCTATAGTTTTCCCTCTAACTGCCTCTCTCTATCTCTGTAGACCCCCTTCTCATTTCTCTCTTCTGCTCGTTTCTCTCCCTTCTTTAAATTCAGATGATAAAATTCAATTTCTAAAGACAAAGAAGAAGAAGAAGATGAATCAAATAGAGCCCAAAAACACAAATCCACCATTTTTTCTCCTCATCTTCATGATCAGAAACTGCTAAAACTCTTTTCTTTGTTTCCATTTTAACTTCGTCAACCCACTAGGGTTTCTTTTTGTTCCCAAATTGGAGATCTGTTATTTGCATATTTCAATTCAAAAACTTCTCCTGTATGTTTACTTTGAATGATTTTGACATATACTTCTAGTTAGGTTTGTGGAAATAAAATTTTAGTTTTTGCTGAAAACTTTATGATCCTTTTAGGGTTTCAATTATTTGGAATGATTTTGACATACAATTCTATTTAGGTTTGTGGAGATAAAATTTTAGTTTTTGATTTCTGAAAACTATATGATCCTTTTAGGGTTTCACTTATTTATGATTTTATGAACATCAGTTTTGATTTCTTGGTTAAACCTCTGTTAGTTAGGTTTTAACTTGTTATTATTTACTTTGGCAAGAATGTGTTCATTCATGGTTACACTGATATAATACTGAGACAGGGGCAGCAGAGAAAGAGAGATGGAGAGAGAGAGGATGAGCGGGACAGAGAGAGAAAAAAGAAGTGGTTGTGATAGTTGGAGAGAGATGAAGATTAGGAGGCATAATGCAATGAAGTAAATTTTTGGGTTAAAAATAAAGATGTCTACTAAATCAAATTTTTTCGACCCAAAGTCTTTATGCCCCGGAGACTTTTCTTTATTCCCCAAAGTCGCGGCCATTGAAAATTAGCCTAAAAGCATCACAGAAACAACATATAGTTTCCTTAAATCACAAAAAGAAACAGTTCAGGTTACTAAGTCTAGACATCAAAGATGTATCGACAATCGTAAATCCTCATAACCATGTTCTTTTGTTAGAAAACAAAATAGTCTTTGCCCACCGGACTTCATCAACTAGGTCCATTTAAGATGTAAGTCGTAAGTATCCATAAAAAAATTCAAGTGATAAAGGTATGTCTAGTCGAACCAAAGTCCTATGATCTGTTTGATCAAACAAATCCTAAGATATATCTATTTTAGAATGGTTTATCATAATCACAAATAAAAAAACAGAAACATCTATATAACAAAACATAAAAGTTGTGACTAGGACAAGCTGAGTAGGACAAATTTACAACTAAGCTGACTAGGCAACCCACCTTATTTGGAATTCTAATGGCTTTGATACATCTAATCATCCGTGCCACATCCACACAAATACAAACAGTTAGATTCAGCACTAAAATAAATCATTTAGTGGGTCCAATTAGTGCACATTGATTATAATCTTTAATGTGGATGAGTTTTAATTTTTGGGCATCTAAATCATGGGCGTCTGTATTGGTTGATCTCCGAGTATGACTTTTGAATCCTTTTGCGAGACGATTTTATTGCTTCAAACACCCTCCCATTAAATCTACTTATTATACACATCCCTTACCAAAAAATGACGTTCCAAGTCTTCCGGTATACGGTTATGAACGCTCCAAACTCCTTCCTCTTCACCTTCCTCGCTACTTTCATCTATGCTTGAACGTGGCGTTCCTCAATTACAAAAGCATCTTGTCGCTTTTTCTCTCAGAGCATTCTCAATGTGAAACAGGTAAGTTTTCTTCTAGGTTTTTCTCTCTCAGAATTTTCGGTGTTACCTCTTTCGTTTATTGGTAACATCTGTGTTTTTATTTGATCTTAAGTGTTCTAAAATTTAGAGATGTTTGTTTTGTTTGAAACTTAGCCGAGTACGGACTGTTCAAGGTTTTGGATGAAGAAAAGCTGTATAAATTCAATGTATATATTGATATCGTTCAATGTAAATATTGATTATTGTTGTTATTGATTTCTTAAGGTATCTAAAGGTTTAGAGTTTTTTCTTCTAATTTCGTTTATGTTACATTTTAGGGCTATAAAATTGAGTATTGTACCTAATGATATCATAATTTGGGGTTTTCTTCTTCTAACTTCGTTTAGCTCTTCTTATTTGGTTACTTAATATTTGGTTTCATATAATCAATTGATTTCTGTTTACCCTATGAATAATGGATTCTTAAAGCTATACTAATAATTTTTTTTTGAACAATCAGGGAGAGAAGTAGAGAGAACCAAATTAGGAAGTTTCGGTTCACCGAGGTAGGAACAAGCTATCTACATAGATTTCATATTTCCAGGTTTTGTGATCTCTCCCTCTATTTCTTTAGTTGTGACTATTCTACGGTTTGACATCAATAATTATTTGTATTTTTATCAATCCATTTTATTCTATCCATTATAGAAACTCTGACAATACATTAATTAGTTTTGTTATGATTTAATTCAGATGTTATAAGTCATTAGTTGATTACGTTGGGTATTTATGAGATTCTTTAGTATTCGTAGATTTGATTTAGTTTTCATAAAACTTAGGTTTTATCAGTCTTATCACAGGAAGAGGAAGTAACAGGTTTTGATTCAGACACCGAGTCAATTAGTAATATTAATAAGCTTTCATATATGAATCATATAATGGATTCAAATGAGGAAAAGCTTTTTTCGGAAAATGATTTCGGAGATAGAATCGCCCATTGAAGAACAAGATGAAGATATTGATGAGAATTTTGAAGCTTCAGGCTGCGAAGATAGCCCGAGAATAGTGGAGATTGAATTGAATGAAACTTCGAAACTTCTTTAGTTTTGAAGGGATAGATTTATTAGATTCAAGTGTTATAGGAAGATAATTTTTTACTGTAACTGAATTAGAACAAGAACAAGAAGAATTTAGTGAAGAAATGTAAGTCTACCCATTGAATTATCAGGATAAATCTCAAGATTCTCAAGATTGAGTTCGAAGAATTCATCAGTGTCCGAGTTTGAGGACTTTGATGAATTGGAGTCATTGGTGGAGCACCGCTGCACCGGGACTTGACATAGCAACTAAAAATGGAGATAAAGAAGATTAGATTAATAAGACTTTCAATTATCTTAGAAGAATACGAGTCCCCAAATATGGTTGAAGATTTTAAACCATGGAAGATCGACGAGAAGTACTTGCACAAAGATTGTATCAACCAGCTACACAAATTCTACAAGATTTACGAAGGATACCAAAATTTGATATTGTCAATTTTCAAAAAAATTACTCTTCAATTCTTCTCTTTGTTTACTATATATACCCATGATTTTCGTATACCTCATTATTCGTTTAGCACTGAATTGACAATCGATAGTGTTAATTCACCCACTTCGATCATTTGCTATCTCATCTTTAAAGTGTGTTGATAATTCATAGGTTTTCTTAAGTTTAAGGACCCATTTCATAAAACTTCATCAAGAAGATCAGGAACTCGAACTCTCACATTAATACTTTCACAAAATTTTCGATTTCCAAAACCTAAGAGGCCCGAAATGGAGTCAGCGACGAAGTTCAAAATTTGGAAGACCCCAATCTCTCTTGGTCAAAAACCTCTCCTCCACCACCTTAGACCATCACCATTTCCACCTCTCTTTCCCATTTCCTCCCTCATTTTTTTTTTTCTCTAAATGCTTTATTAGTTTTTCATTTTCTTAACCCGCAAATGACAACCTACACGCATGACAGAATATGCATTTAAGTTGTGTCGACTATGAAAGTATGTAATGGTTATGTAGAAAGTGCAAATTACATTGGACTAAACTCCATAGATAAATTTCTTGAGGCCATACTGGATTTAGCAACATGAACTTGGCAACAACGCATTTTCACCGTTTTTAAATTTTGTCGTGCCGGAGGCACGGGCTATACCTAGTAAGAAATAAAATAACTTTCTTAAACAGATCCATTAGTCGTTTGACTAAATAGATCCAAAGATAGGTCTGTTTGATCATACCAATCTGAAGATAGACTTGTTTTAGAAAGATTTATCATCATCAGAAATAAAAAAAATGAAAAACATATTCACCTGTTTAAGATTAAAAAAAACCTTAAACATATTTCGGGTCGGGACTCGGGTAAAGGGACTTACCCGTGTCCCGTCTATTAGAATCCGGCTTAACAGGCCGGGCAACCCTTGCTTCGGGTTCATTGTGTCTACGAGCCTTTTGTAGTTCGGGGCGGTCGCCTTCTTGTCACGGGTTTGCGGACCATTTTCCCAGCCCCACCCGCAACCCATAACCACGAACACCTATAAAATAGCACAGAAAAACCCACGTACTTCTCTCTCTCTCTCTCTTCTCCAATCAAATACTAACTTAGAGAGAGGTTGGTTTTCCTCTGGCCGCCATCACTCATTACTGATGAAGAAATACAATAACTTGTTAATCCAAATAGAACTCTAAACAACAACGGGATTATCCTTTTGGTGGAGTTAGTTCCGGTTGAATCACTAATCGCATACAAACAACATCTCAGTTCATATGATCATCATCATATCTTCAAGGTATCCTGTCGTATTAATCTTTACCGATTTTGGGTTATTTCATTTCTGATTGATTGTTCCTATTCTGATCAAAATAAATAAATTTAGGGAAGCTTTAAAATGATGATGATGATGATAGGAGTAATTGATCAAATTTGAGTTTGATTGTTTCTATGAAGAGACAACAATGCTGTCAAAAATCTATACTTGAATCAATTTATCACAATGGGTTTTGGGAAAGTTGACAATTTGATTCATTTTTCTATAGGTTTTCACACGTATGTGGTTGAATAGATTTGGGTTTGTTTAATTTACTTAATTTTGGATGGATGATCAATTCTTGGGTCAGTTTGATGCCGTCATTTTTCAAACATAAGAATATGTTGTGACTTGGAGGTTACTCAATCAGAGAATTAAAGAAAGTCAATTCATTTAATACTAAAACCTCTGAAATTTCATAATCTTAAGTACCCATTCTGTTCCAAGTAATTGATTTCAGTACAAAAAGGTTCAAAGTTCGAACAATTTCTCTTGAAAGAATCCGAAACCCATTGATTGATGGTATCTAGTGTATGTATTTATTACTCTTTTTTTCAATCTAATTTATGATTTTTCTTGGAGGAATACCAAACTAATTGATCAATTATCAATTGGACAAATATTTCTTGCAGAAGAAGTAGTAGTCATTTGTGCTATTTAAGCTACCACAAGCTTATTCAAACTATCGACGTTTCGACTAAACATTTTCGAAATGATTTTAGTTACTTAAGGAGTTATTCTTATATGCTCCTATCGATTTGCTATGTATGTTACTCTTTTATCGATTTGCTATGTATGTTAGTCGTTTATCGATTTGCTATGCATGTTAGTCGTTTATCGATTTGCTATGTATGTTCGTCTTTTATCAATTTGCTATGTATGTTACTATGTTAGTCTTTTATCAATTTGCTATGTATGTTAGTCTTTTATCAATTTGCTATGTATGTTAGTCTTTTATCAATTTGCTATGTATGTTACTATGTTAGTCTTTTATCAATTTGCTATGTATGTTAGTCTTTTATCAATTTGCTATGTATGTTAGTCTTTTATCGATTTGCTATGTACGTTAGTCTTTTATCGCTATGACGTTTCATTTAATACACGGATATAGTAATCATTTTTATTTGCTGTTTTTATGGTAGGTATGATGCAAAACATTGAAGTAGAACAGAAAGATTCGAACTTGATAATTTTTGCATATTGAAAGACAAGTTTGATTGAACTAGAAGATACAATGGTTGCGAAGGTGGAAAGGGAACAACTTGCTCGTGCTCAAGGAATGAGAAACGATTGGAACTTGGACAGTCCATCAAAGTTTCTCATTTTATGCTTGAACTCTATAGAAAATGCATTGCTACACGATGATACAATCAATCAAGATATACCCAGACATTTGTTGGTTAACGATTGGGGTATTGAATTCTGGCAGTGTTTATCATCTGGATCAGATATCCTTGAGACCACTGGAGTTTGTTCTTCAGTGGAGCAAATTGCCTGGATGATGTCTACAGCCACAGATATTATTTCCAGCAAGGAGCAAGAAGGTCTAAATGTTGCCAGCCCGTTCCTGTTATACCTTGTTCCTTCTCAAGAAAAAGTCTCTAAGGTTCGTTTAGTACCATTCTAAGCCTCCTTGCTTCACACATACTGTTTATGTTTTCTCGTAGAGCATTTTTACCGTTTTAGATCCGGAAAGGTGTCGTTGTGCATATTTATTGAAAGAACATACCTCAGACTAGATCTATATGTAGCTATATTATGAGCTTCCTCTTTGTGCGTTGTGTATTGTCAAAGTTTTCTGATTTTATTTCTTTATATGGGATGATATTTATTGTTTGTTGTCCTAATCTCTAACAATTAGGTTATGATCTTGCTCAGGTAAAATCCGTATGCAAACCTCTCAAGGCTTTCGGAGTACACACAATGAGCTTACATTCTGGTGCATCATTACATTACCAGATTCAACGGTGAGTTCCTTATTTTAAGCTAAACTAGACGGACCCTGAATGAAACTGAATGAAAGTACATGAAGGATTCCTTAGCGAATTACTTTTTTAGGATTAATCATGTGAGACACCAAATTACCAAAATGTTATATTTGACCGATCTGTGAGATGATGATATTATAACTTGAGTAGTTTCCTTCAATGAAGTAATGGGTGAGGGGTTTACATAACACATCATAAAGGAAACCCGAAAATTTCGGGTTTCTTCCTTCTGTTGCACCATAATGCGCAAATGGTATTGTTGCCTTAGAAGACTTAGTTTAATGTTATTGTTGCCTTAGAAGACTTAGTTTAATGTTATTGTTGCCTTATCTTTTGCTTATGTATTGATTTTTGCAAATATGTTTCTAAGGAAGTTTCTCTTTCTATAGCTAACAAATAATTGTCCTCCCACAGCTTTAAGACTTGTGAGCCCGAGTTCCTCGTATCCACCCCGGAGAGACTTGTGGAGCTTATTTCGCTAAATGCCATTGACATATCTTCTGTTTCCTTATTGGTATGATGTTATTTAAGTACATTATTAACGGTCAATTCTTTAGAATTTAGATTCAGAGCTACCTTAGAATTTAGCTTTCCATTATTTGTTGCACCTGATACATCGCATTTGGCCTTTGAACAGATTATTGATGGATTGGAAAACTTTATCAGAGATGGTTTCCTAGGCAAGATAGAAACCATTAGGCAACTTATTCCTGGGGTCTGTCAAACCGTTGTTTTTAGTGGGAATGATGGACAAGTTCCTAGAGCCGCCGTGCAAAAACTACTTGGTGGCACAATTTCTAGGTTATGTACTAGCGATTGTATAGCTAGTCAAAGCGCTTGCATCTCCCAGAGTGTACATGTATGTACTTCAGAAGAAAAGCTATTTAAGGTACGCATCTTTGAAAAGTGGTCAACTCACAAAATACATGTCTTAATTTTCCTATTTCCCAGGAAATGGTCTCTTTGGTGATGTAACAACTGCCACAAGGCCGCATCCGTTAGTGGGCTAGCCTGAGTTAGCCTACTTATAGTTCCATCTAGAGCGGCTTAGTATGTTCAATTCTTTTGAAGTTAATACTAATCAGTCCGGGTAAATATATCCGTTAAGAGTAGCATCTATAAATGGCCTTCTGTATAGAAATTCCAAGTTCTGCCTCTAAATTAGAAGCCATAATTCTGCACATGGTTTCTATTTCGAAGACATACGTGTTTGTATGTGGAAGAAATTTACTTTTTTTGCCCGAAATGGTATGTGTATGTAGATTTATGAATTGACGACACATTTTTACGTTCTTCATCAATGAAAAGCTCAATTGTATTACTAAAGGTACAAATACAGACTTCAATTTTTCTTGTCTTTGATGTTTGCAGAGTATAGAGATTCTAAACCGAGAATATGGAAATCGTTTATCATCCGAATATCTAAAGGTTCTATTTATAGGAGAAAGTGGAAAAACAAGGGTCATATCCGATACTCTTGTTGCTGAAGGCTACTCCATTTCTAATGATAACTTCTTCGACAACCCTAATGTAGTTACCAGGTAAACAAAAAAGAAATGAATCTTTTATAATTCTTGCCTCTGATGCGTTTCTTGCTTTGATCTATCAAAAAATGCAAAAGAAATATGATAATGGATTAAGGAAAAATTCTCACCTTGTATGTAACCGTTTGCAGTGAAAAAAAGGCTGTGGTGTTTGTGACTGATACATTGGATCTTGAGAAGACAGAAATCGATGAATTTGAAGTCGTTATCATAGTAAACTTCCCACAACTTATCGACGATTATGTCAGTATTCTAACAGGGATGGCTCGTTATACAGTCAATGGTGCATTTCACAGCTTTTTCTCTCAAGAAAATGCACCTATGGCTGGACAGTTGAAGAGCATACTTGAGCTGTGTGGCCAGTCTGTGCCAGAAGCCTTAACAAGGTACCTTTGACTCTTCTTCGTATCGGAACTCTCTTGTCTAAGATTTTGATTTCATTAAGTTTAAAACCTCTCTTTTTATCACATTCTTTATACTATTTCATCAATAACCTCAAGCTATGATGCAAATCTACTGGGCTAAACCCACTCTGCTCCAAGCTTAAATTTTGCATTTTTCATGTTATTAGTTTGGATTAGTTGAGGTTTCTGAACAAATCGGAAACCTGAGTTGGAAACGGGTCGATGTTTTAAATAGCCGAGTTTCTCTTCTCTTTGTTGATCTTCCTTTTTTAATTCGAAAACAGAATAGAACCATAAAATTTTGGAGCATTTTCATTTATATTAGTAACTTATTACAATGTCAAGACTTATTAAGTTAGACTTTGATTGATTTCACATTTCTGCAATGATGTCTCATGTGATTTTATTATGTAACTAGAAAAATATGAACATGATTAAGTATATATTGGTTCCAATTCTCAAAATGTTGGACTTGAAATGGATAATATTGTTCCTGAACTGAGGTAAGTAAGTACCTATGTCCTAAATGACCAGACAATGGTAGATAAAACTAGGTGTCTCTGTTTGGGTTTTAATAGCCCTAACATGCAGAAATTATTACTTTACCACTACTACCAGTACCAGCCCACAATAACTGTATCTTATCATTGAGAAGCAAGGGTAGGTCTGAAACCATGATTAAGAGATTTTTAGAGAGAGAAGATGTTAGAGAGAGAGAGAGAGAGATGCTTCAGATCTCATTTATGTAAGTGGTCCTACTCTGTTTGGGGAACATAGGGAGGGACTAAAAAGTGAGGAAAATTGATCTTTTGATGTATAGGTTTTTAGACCATTGAGATATTCAATTTAAACATTAAACAATAAAGAGTAAGATTGGAATAGGCTTCTTCACTACTCCATTGATCCTAATGTCGCATGGTCCTCTTTGTTCTTTTTCTCTCGTGGCCTAGCGATAGCGATATTATTTACAAATGTAGCTCGATGAGGAAAACATGCTTGGACTTGGGCGGGTATTTAAATGTCGTAAACATTTCTTAATGAGATACTACTTTTGTTGGAAAACCTCTCCATGCCTTCCTTGCACAATGCGCCTTCATCATTCCAAGGAGCCACTCTTATTTTTTAGTGTTTTTAATTATCCTCTACCACATAATGTTTATACTAAAGTTAATTCTTTATAACCCCAAGAAAAGGGTTGATTACTATGAAACAATGGGCAACTAACAAGAGTTGAACTTAGTAGTTTAATACCATATAGAAAAGAGAAAAGAAATTGTCTTCAAGATCAATTATATTAGCCAATTCAGTTGAAAACAACTTTTTCTAAAAGAGCATTGCTATTTATATAGGATAGAACAACAAACAACCTACTAAATGGTGAGAGAAGTCAACGGCTCAAGGTGGGATTGGATTAGACTCGCAGTTGTCTATAGTTTTGTGGCAGGTAAGGAAAGAGAGATGCTTAGCAATGTTTACTCAAACAAAGCCTTTTACAATATGTGTGATAAATAGAGCAAATTACCTTATACAGAGAATGACGATTACTCCGAAAGACCCTCCACTAAACGTAGTCATCTTAAGAAATTTTGTGAAGACCAACTTTGACATTTCGTTTGAAAACATAACTAATTATGCTACAACTTCTTTAGTGGTTTTCAATGATGCAGGTGATTGTATTGCACGCTCCGCAACCATCCTCAAATGCCAAACAGTAGATGAAAGGGGGGCAATGGCGGCAAAGCAGGCAGTCCAATTTGCCATTGCTTCAAGGTATATAATGGTGCTTTTGTGGGTAGCTCAGAAAATATCTAAATATGCTCAATGGGAAATCAAGCCAAGCACACTGGACATCGCATTATTTACAATCCTATATTAACTTAATGTGTGCTTGTTTTGAAACTTTTAAATTTTGTCATGTAAATAAAAAGTTTAATCGAGGTGCAGGTAAACATGCTCGGTTGACTAGGAAAAATGGCATAGTGCGATCTTGGTGTAATATATGCCACCAACTAGTTGTCAAGCTTCCAATTGTAATATTTCTTCTTATATTGAGGCAGTCGATTTTTTTTTTTAAAAAAAAGCAACCTACTAAAAAGGAAGATATTAACCTTGAACCAATCTCATAAAAAAAAAAACCCTTGAACCAGTTCCCTTGTGTATGATTAAGGATCAATTACTCCAAAACCCTTAATTTAGGGGCCAAACAATTCATTGGTAACAAAAGGAGGTAAAATGGATGAGTTTGTCATAATGTCGTCCCAAATGGAATTAACACAAAAAACCCACTAGTCTTTTTTTTTTTGGAAGTTAAAAAAAAGAAACCCACAAGTCACCACATATAGCTTGGAATGATTCGGACTCTATTCTTGAACTCAGTGAATTGCCTTGCTAATGGTAATACAGTTATGTTTATAATACTAATAATTTTTAGTTTCTTAATGGTTATTAAAGTATTCATTAATACTATTTTAGCTCACAATTCTAAGTTGATTCCGGGTTAAGAATATGTATAACAATTATTAGGAATGTCGTTACGACGTGCATCTCACTAAATTTTAACACTAGGACGAGTGGACCAATAAAAACAAGTTTACTCTCGAACAAGACCCAGTTTAGAATGAATACCAATATACTATGTTATCTATTTCGGCATATTATAAATTTTTGTTACAATTTCTAGACATTGCTGGGTACTTGGGTCATCAAAACAAAAGTCAGAAATGCGTCCTAATAGATTAATAGTCCACGAGGGCTTATGTAGGAGTCTGTCCAACTAAACAACTTATATAGGCGATTGGTAAGGGGAGCTGGAAATTGTTGTTGGGGAGTAGTAGTACAAAACCAGTTTTGTACTACTACAGCTCCCCATACCAATTTAGTATTAGGAGCTATTTTTTCGCATTTGAAATTAAATAATGAAATAGAGAGGGATTAAAAAAATAGTTACAATTAAAAAATTGTAATAGTAATTTTTCTTTTCTTTCCTATTTTTTCTTAAACCCTAAATATTTCAACAACAATACCTCTCTTTTCTTCTCCACAATCAAGTTACAAAACAACCATTACCAATATCGCAAGATATTTATGATGTTGCTTCTTTAATGGAGGAAAAATATATTTTTCAATCGAACCAACAACCACCAACCCAATCAAACAGTGTTAGTATAGATGAAGATCTCTCTCAAGATGTAAGGAATTCGCAAGACAAATATTTTCGGTTAAATTTTATTTCTCTTTTTTCCTTCAACTTTAAAAATTTGCCCAAAAAGAGGCAAACTATTTCTGCTCGTTCAACAATTTCCCTAGGGAATTTTTTGTAAACTTTCCTCCCAGATGAGGGAAAAAAAATCAAATATTTTCTCTATTTGTGAAATTTCTCTATTTAGAAAAAAGTAAAATAGTTTCTCGATTTTGGTTGATGTCTTCTTCATTGGGGAAAATACTTGGGTAGAAGTCGCCGTAAATTTGTAGTTAATGAAGGAAAAAGATTGCAAGAGGGATATTTAAGAGATTCGAATTCAGAAGAGAGAGTGAAAGAGGAAGAAAGCGTTTTTTTGTTATTTCTAAGATATTTGACTATATTACACTTGAGTCCTTCAAATTATGAGTTTCACATTTAAAATCCGTAACATTAAAGGTCTTCAAAATAATCCAAAAGTCTTATCTCCCCTTATTAATCTTTATAGCTCCCAACCATAATACCTCCCCAACAACAACTTCTAGCTCCCTTTACCAATCACCCTTATGTATCATAAAATCAAAATGAGATTAACAATATAGACAGACATATATGTCGTCCCTCAATAAAAGTGAGCCTTAGAATTGAAGTCTTCCGACTCCAATAATAAGCTAGACTCACAAGATTTCAACAAACATACCCACTCTACTCAATTGAGATCTCAGTCTCATAGTAGTTGAGGTGTTCGTTTGGCAACAATGCTTGAACATGGGACTGATATATAGAGAGAGAAAGGAGTTAGAGAGAGAGAGAGAGAGAGAGAGAGGAGTGAGAGAGAGAGAGATGAAAGTCATATCTCAATTTAAGCAACTACTAGAAAAGCAAAGGGAGAGGGTAGAGAGACCATTCCTTTTAAACCCTCTCTCTATCTCTCTCTTCAATCACATTATCTCTGTTTCTACCTAATCTCCATACTCCAATTTGAGAGAACCCACAAAATAGAAAAGGAAATCACTTTGAATGATTGATTCATTTTTGGGGATTTAAGATCTTAAAAATTAGAGTGAGATATCAATTTGGGTAGGTATTGTTTGTTGAAATCTTGTGGGTCTAGTTCAATAGTGGAGTAGAAACATTCAAGCTTACTACTGACAGTCCACCATTTTCCTTGCGTACTTCATAAGAGTAGAAATTACAAGAAAAAGAAGATAAAAAGTTAGAGAGAGAGAGAAAGAAACAATTTCGTGCTCTTTTCGCAAAGTTAAAGACTTTAAATTCATACTGTGATCTAGAACCATTCTTAGTACTACTCCCCTGTTTTAGGGTTCTTCTACTCTGTTTTAGAGAGAGAAAGAGATGGATCGAGTTGAACCAATCAGTCTTCTTCCAGGGTCAGCTGAGATTGAATTCATTTGGGAGCAAATTAAACCTCCATTAATCATCCCATTACTGAAAGTTGGTGTTTTTTTGTGTTTAGTAATGTCTGTGATGTTATTCATTGAAAGGGTTTATATGGGTATTGTTATCACTTATGTGAAGCTATTTGGGCGAAAATTAGAGAATCGTTATAAATGGGAACCAATTAAAGATGATCTTGAAATGGGTAATGAAGTTTACCCTATGGTTCTTGTTCAAATCCCAATGTTCAATGAAAAAGAGGTCTTAATTTCTCTCTGTCTCTCTCTCTTCTTTGATCCACCATTAAAGGTTTATTTTTCTATTTGGGTTTTTGACAAATCATCTTGATTTCTCATTATATGTTAAATGCAGGTTTATCAGCTATCAATTAGAGCTGCTTGTGGTCTATCATGGCCGTCTGATCGTATTATCATTCAAGTTCTTGATGACTCAACTGACCCAGCCATTAAGGTCTTCCTGTTAAACCCTAAACCCCAATTTTAGATTCAGTGAAATTTCCAAAGTTCTTCTCCCATTTTTTTGTCATTTTATGATCTGGGTTTCTGTCCTTTTTCTACTTTATAGCTCAAATCAACACTAAAAACCCTAACGAAAAACAAGTCATATACTGTAATCTCAATGACCCAAAATTAGGGTTGGGTTTAATTAATCTGTTCTTATTTGTTGACAGGATTTAGTAGAATTAGAATGTCAAAGATGGGGAAGCAAAGGAATTAATATAAAATATGAAATAAGAGATAATAGAATTGGGTATAAAGCAGGAGCTCTTAAAGAAGGAATGAAACATAATTATGTTAAACAATGTGATTATGTTGTAATTTTCGATGCTGATTTTCAACCTGAACCTGATTTTCTTTGGAGATCTATTCCTTTTCTTATTCATAATCCTGAAATTGGTCTTGTTCAAGCTCGTTGGGTCTTTGGTAATCTCTCTCTCTCTCTCTAAAACTCTTTTTCTTTCTCTCTCTAGTCTCTGTGTACCTCTATCTACCCTTTAAGACCCATTAAATACTGACATTTTAGAATTTCAGATTAGGTTACTATTTCAGTTCAGTTGTCGGTTGGCTGCTGGTTCTATGTTGTGTTTGTCTTTTAGCTCTTTAGTTTGAATTGAATATACACCGTTGGATCATGAATGCTCTGGTCCCACTCTGATCTAACTACCTCTCAGTTGTTACACCTATTTGCCCTAGTTATTTACTCTACCCCTACATTCAATCCCCCACCGGGCTTCCACTTGAATCGCATGGTAGAGAACCAAATGTTTCTTTCTCTTCTCACATGTTCAGTCACCAGGAAGAGAAACTCTTGTTTTTCTACATACGGTTCAAGTGGGAGTCCGAATGGGTGGATTGTGTAGCCTTGTTGTTTCTTAATGGGTGCCTGTACAGGCTCCCCATCCGTTTGCTCTTGAGTTGACCCTCTCTTGGCTCTCTCCGTGGGTTTCGAATTAGTCCGAGTCCGTGTTTTTAAGCTCGCACAGACTGTCCCAATATGTAGGGGCGCTAAGAGTGAGGGCAACCCAAGAGTAAAAATGTCAAGGCGTCTACAGACTTTTTCTTAACATAGGAGAATTATATTGGGCTATAAATTGTTTTTATTTTTAACATGTGCTAATTTTTTGTGTTTGGAGCAGTCCGGTTTGGGTTGGGTCCCAGTTTGGAACTAGGGTCGGCCTGCCGTATGAGGGTCTGATCTAGGGTGGGCTCGGTAGTCCGACTCAGCTTACACTTATGTCAGGACTTTAATTGTACTTTTGTGCTAAAGTTTGGGTTGGTTGTCATTTCATTTGCTTAGTTTGAAAATTTACCATCAATGAGTTTGAGTTTTAACTATGATGTTTTAGTCCGACCCAATCGGCAGGATTTTTTATTATCTTATAGAAATGAATTAATGAATTAACGGCCGGGAAATAGTAATGTGGCGTGTGAGTGATTTAATTGGTGATTTTGCAGCTAATGCTAACGAGTGTTTGATGACGAGAATGCAAGAAATGTCATTAGATTACCATTTCACAGTAGAGCAAGAAGTTGGATCATCTACTTATGCTTTCTTCGGATTCAACGGTAAACCACTTTCCATTGCCGTGAAACAGCTCATAATAGCGCTAGCTGTTTTGGGTCAAACTCAATTGTTGGATTTTGCTATGGTACAGGTACTGCCGGAGTATGGAGAATTGCAGCTATTAATGATGCAGGTGGATGGAAAGACAGGACTACAGTTGAAGACATGGATCTAGCCGTTCGTGCAAGTCTTCAAGGGTGGAAATTTGTCTATGTGGGGGATCTCCAGGTACTACTATAATATTCACATTTGTACCCATTTAAAGAATATGAAAGTCAAAGAGTATATGAAAGTTCGATAACCTATGGAATGGTAAAAATGAAAATGTAGGTGAAAAATGAATTGCCAAGTACGTTTAAGGCTTACCGTTTTCAACAACATCGATGGTCTTGTGGACCGGCTAATTTGTTCAGGAAAATGGCGATGGAGATTGTGAGGAATAAGGTTCGTTTTGATTTGAATTTCCCTCTTGTATGTTGTTATCACTTTGTTCTTTTACTGAACAACAATTTTTTTACTACTGCAGAAAGTTACTCTGTGGAAAAAAGTTTATGTCATTTACAGCTTCTTCTTCGTTAGAAAAATAATAGCTCATATGGTCACATTCATATTTTACTGCATCGTGATACCACTAACAGTATTAGTACCTGAAGTCGAGATCCCAAAGTGGGGTGCAATTTATATTCCGGCAATTATTACCATTCTGAACGCTGTTGGAACTCCAAGGTTTGTTGTTTATCCCATTGAAAGAAAAATTTTGGTTATGCTGAAATTTAGTTCAAAGGAGTTCTCTCTCATTTGTGTAGTTATGGCATTGCAGATCTGTCCACTTATTAGTCTACTGGATCCTTTTCGAAAATGTCATGGCTCTCCATAGAGCTAAAGCGACATTTATAGGTCTATTAGAGGCCGGGAGTGTAAACGAATGGGTTGTCACGGAGAAATTAGGAGATGCACTCAAGACTAAAACAAGCACAAAAGCAACACCAAAGAAACCTCGTCTTAGGATAATGGAGAGGTAACCTTAATTTTCACTCTAATTCTTGCGGACTCAATCCATACGAGATCGTATTTTGTTCCCACTTTTTGCCTCTACAAAAATTTGATTTCTTTTGCTGAAAATGTGAACAGAATCCTTCCATTAGAGCTTGCAGTCGGAGCCTTCCTCTTCTTCTGCGCTTGTTACGATTTTGCCTATGGGAAGAACCACTACTTCATATATCTCTACTTCCAAGCGGTTACATTTTTCGTCATGGGGTCCGGTTATGTTGGTACATTCATCCCCAATTCTTAGATAAAACTATGACATGAAAGAATTGGTATAACATCGATATCCATATCGATCTCTTGAACTGCAAACACGATTGGTTTTGCTCTCAAATTTATTTCTGTTTTAGCTTGTGAAGAGGAAGAAGAATGTTGGGTTGGTAATTGTTAACTCTTTCATGATAAGAAAAGCTTGTCCCATGAATAGTGTACTTGACATAGAAGGCTTTTAAGTGATTTAAGGTTTGGCACCTACTTAAAACAGAAGGGAGCCAGTTTTGTTTATGAATGGATAACAAATTTAGAAGAAGAAGAAGAAGATCAGAAAGAGCCAAGGAATTGAGCAGAGTACTAGTGTTATTAGTATATAGATTATGATGTAATTAAACATCTTTGTTTAGTTTTGTTTGAGCAAAGAATAAACTTATGAAGGGATTCAATTTTGATATAAATCTCTCTCTCTCTCTCTCCAACTAACTTAGGCTTTCCTGCTTTGTCGAGCACACCAATGACAACTAACTTAGGTTGGAACCTGGCAAATTCAGTACCGGAAACTAGGGGGCTTATTCTTACCGTCTGGTGCTGGAATGGTTCACCAGAGCTTATCTCAGTTTCCAGCGGATTCTGGGTTTATTGAGGGAGCCGCTGAGGTTTTCATGTTTCAATGATGGGAGTTTCAGTGACATGGTGAATCCTTTGAACATGTCTGAATATCTAAGGTGCTGTTTGTTTTTGCCACTTTTCAGACCTGAATTCCGAATTAGACTCCAATTCAGATTTCAGATGTTTGTTTTTGTTATTTGACAAAATCTGAAATATTGGCTGAATAAACTAGACATCTGAATAGGCTGAATAAAAGGCCACTTATTTCAGACATTAAAACAAGTCTGAAAAAGGAACCTGATATCTGAAATTTTACAAATGACGAATATAGCCCCGCAAGAAATAGAAAAAGACTATCTTCCTCTTTTTCATTTCAGCACCACCATTAATGTTCTTCATCTTCTTCATTTCAGAACCACATTAATGTTCTCCATCTTCTTCATTTCACCACCACCACCACCACCACCACCACCACCACCAATGTTCTTGTCACTCGCTAACGCCCTTGAAGAATATTACTCTAATGTAGTTCCACACTTGCATTTGCACCCTTCTGGTTCATAGTTTGCATATTGAACACCAATGCCAGATCCAAGGAAGTTCGTGCAGGATGAGGACTTTGGCATGTGTTTGATCAAACATTTCAGGTTAACATAAATTTAGAAGCTAAAAGAAGAAAAGGGTTTCGAGTTGATGGGAATCAAACGAATAATGATCGTTTGATAAAATTTGGTTATCTTATTTTAGAAAACAAATGGATCAAAGATTGTTCTGGTATTTGCGTTTAAATCATGATAAACTTTGTTATGTGAAATAGTGTTTTCCAGAGAGTAGAGAGAGAGAATGCAGGAGAGAAGAAGATGGAGGACGGCTGGAAGAAGGGTAGAGAAAAGAGATTAGGGTTTGAGGAGTTTCCCTGGGTTCACCTTTGTTTTATTATGGACTTGGATTTTTAAGAAGGGACTGTCTGAAGGCGCCCCACATAAACTCGGCCCAGCGAAAGAAAAAATGAAAGTAGGGGTATAAATGTCAAAATAATAATTCAGACACTATAATTCAGATTAGAAAACAAACATTCTAACTTGTAAAAAAATTCAGACATTTCAGATTCAGCCAATTCAGTTCGGCCATTTCAGATTCAGCCAATTCAGATTCAGACCCAAAATAAAAAACAAACAACACCTAAATCCTTACTCTAAGAGTGAAGGAGCAATTCGAAGTTCGGTAATGCTATGATAACAAAAGTTTTTGACAAAAAAATCTTACCTAACTGACGTGGCGAGATGGGTTGAAATTTTGACCACATTTCTTTGATTCTTTCTTCCCGTGTCCAGCAGTTTAGAGAGAGAGAGAGTGTGTCATTCTTCCTCTTATTTTCTTCATTCAATCCAATAGGAATTTGGACCGAATCACAGATACAAAACTATCTACCCAAACCTCTAATCTCAAGAACCCTTTTTTCTTGGCCAGTGCTTTGGGGAAAGCTAAATAGTTTCCTGAGTTGAAATTTTAAATGGAATATGCAAAATTTTGAAAAGTTTTCGAGGAAACATATTTATGGGGAAAATGGTTCGAAATAAAAAACCCTCAACCTCACCTCTCTCTCTTGTCCGACTAGGTCGCCGGTCGGAAAATTTTTCGGCCGGCGACCATGAAAAAAAAAAAATCACTCTCTCTCTCTAGAAACTCCGGCGAAGGGAAACCCCTTCGGCGGAGTTTCTAGAGAGAGAGAGTGATTTTTTTTTTTCATAGTCGCCGGTCGGAAAATTTTCCGACCGGCGAGCTAATCGGAGAAGAGAGAGAGAGAATGAGGTGGAGAGAGAGAGGTGAGGTGGGGCCCAGGGTTTTTTATTTTTTCCTCTAACAACTTACAAAATAAAATTGTCAAATAAAATTGACCAATTTTTGACCAAGTCTTCACACCCTGGAAACTATTTTGCTTTCCCCGAAGGCTGGCCTTTTTCTTTTTCACTTTTCAAACTGAAATCAAATTCTGTTGTGTTTTTTTTTGTTTGTTTGATGATGATCTTCTCCACTACTTTTTAAAACTAAATCTGTCCCAACGCGGCGTGTCTCTGAAAAATCTTTACCATATACATGTGAAGCTTGTAATTGTTGTTGATTTTGCTGCCAATTAGAATTTGACCCATCATTTATAAACTGATTTTCTGATTTAATATCATTATTATTATTGTATAGTTGTTGAGAATGAGTTTGATTTTGTGTCATCAAGAAAGGGCTATGGAGAAATTCAGACCATTTGATTTCTTCAGTGTCACCTTCAATTGATTGAATTCTTGTTTCCTTTTTCTGATGTACTACAATCTGTTCCTCCCAAACCCCATGAGAAAACACTATTCTCAAAAAAGGAACTATTACTATTTAATTGATCAATGCTGCTATTTCCACTGCTTCTACTACTGCCATTAGTACTTGAAATTCCAGCTTCCCAGTATTGAACTCCATTTAGGTTAAAAGAGTCAACTTGAAGATTATCAGTTGATGAAAGATTATTGATTGATGGTTTTAGACCTAATTGGGTTGGAAGAAGTGGAAACAGATGGAATAAGAGTTGAT
The DNA here is from genome assembly GCF_041429995.1 of Eschscholzia californica. Lineage (NCBI taxonomy): Eukaryota > Viridiplantae > Streptophyta > Magnoliopsida > Ranunculales > Papaveraceae > Eschscholzia > Eschscholzia californica. The sequence continues at coordinate 43,109,883 of NW_028238309.1, read as the reverse complement.
ATTGAACTTGAATTGTATTCAGAGTTCATTTCATAAGGTCTAGTTTCATTGGTATTAAACCAGAGTCAGAGAGATGGGTTTGGGTTATTGGAACTTGAATAATTCAATTGATGAAGAGGGAAATTATAACCCATGGTATCGGAAGACCAATCCAAGAAGAAGTCTTTGGTGGGTATACCACAATGAAGCTTTGAATTCTCAACCTTGAGGAACAATTCATTTGATTCACCAAGAGATTTAGGAGTAGTGTTGTTAAGAACATTATTTTCTTCTCCGTTCTCGACTTAGGAAAGAGGCTTGTGGGTGGTTGGGTCAATGCTTCTTTTCCTTTTATTTGATGAAATAAACTATAATTAAACAAGAGTCTATTACAAACCGACTAGAAATTCGAAAATAAAGAGAGAACATCCTGCCAGATTTTCTTATGACCATGGGTACGACCCCATTTAGCTAATGCATCAGCATAAGTGTTACAATTACGAGATATGTGCGTGAATATAGTGCCTGTAAATTTGTCCTTGATGTCTTTAATCTGATGAATAATACTTTGAGTTTGCCAGTGAAGATTTACTCCCTTGCCGTTGAGCGCTAGGATTATAGCTTGATTATCACTCTCTACGTGCACGTACTGAATTTGGAGTTGCAATGCATCTTTGAGACTCGATAATATTGCTAAGCTTTCGCATTCTTCCGCATGTTGTCCTCGAACAATGTCTGCCACCGCTATTATGTAGTTAGCCTCTGCATCTCATATGATGTAACCAATTCCCGCCTGTTCATTAATACTTACAAAAGAAGCATCCACATTAATCTTCATATATAGTGTCGATGGAGGTCTCCATGTTTGGGTAATGGTTTTTCCTTACATTTCTTGATGGTACTAGATTCAGTTCTAAGTGGTGTCGTCGAGGTGTTTATAATCCTTTCTATTATTTGTAAAGGATTTTGTTTATTCGTAGTAAAACAGTTCTCGCATCTGGCTTTCCACAGGAACCATAATATTTTAGCATAAAGGTTAATATTATCTTCTTCTAGCGGTTTCCATTGCTGAATCCACTGAGTAGTGGTATTGATCGTATCCGTTCTAATATTGAAATTGAACTATATTGCTTAGCAAAGGAGCAGTGCGACATAACATGATCGAGAGTCTCCTCTTCGTTACAATTAACACAAGAGTAATTATTGCCAATGAATTTTCCAATCTTAGCTCTAACTGGTAGGCTATTGGTGCAGCATTTCCAAAGAAATAGTTTAATCCGAGGAATGGTATTCATGTTCCATATAAAGAACCAGTCCATCTGATTTTGATTATTATAAATAGTCTGATTTCGAAGAAAATTATACATGGATTTAAGAGAGAAATTACCTGATTTAGTCAATGTCCATATGGCATTATCCTCTTCGTTAGGATTAAGGTTAATGCTAAGAATAGATCTGCAAATATCATTGTTAAAACACATATTTATTAAATTAATGTTCCAAGTACCATTCGTAATAAGTTGAGAAACCATCTCTAAAGAGCATCCTCTATCGTTAGTGATTGGAGGTGGATGATTAGGTATCCAATAGTCAGTCCAAATATTGATATGTTCACCTTTATTAATACTCCAAAAAATAAGGCTGTCAAGATTATGATGGTATTTGGAAATAGATTTCCAAGTCCAAGAATGATGATTCTTTGGCTGCGTTGGTTTAAGAGAGTTATGAAAGTATTTACCTTTAAGTACTTGAACCCATATAGCTTCCGGATTCTTGACTATGCGCCAATTAAGCTTGTGCAGAAAAGCTTGATTATCGAGCTGAGGAAGACGCAGACCTAGGCCACCCTGATTGCGAGGCTTGCAAATAGAATTCCAGTTGATAGTATGAAAGGTTTTGGATTTTCCCCACCAATAAGTCATTTGAATGGACTAAATGCTGTCACTAATGTCTTTAGGGAGAGCAAAGCACTGCATTTGGTATCGGGGAACAACCGCTGCGATAGTTGAGATGACTACCGAGCGGCCAGCTTGCGAAAGAAGATGAGTTTTCCATTTGGCAAGTTTATTCTTAATTTGAGTTATGAGGGAATTGAAAGCTTGTTTCTTGTTACGATCAATAAAAAGCTTGGTACCCAGGTATTTATCCCCAGAAGACGACTGATGAACTTTAAGTTCTCGGATAATCATTCGTTTGAATTTCGGGTGCGAGTTTTTAGAGAAAAATATGTTCGATTTAGCATAATTAATCATCTGCCTCGAAGCCTCACTGAATTCCTTAAGGATCTGTTTCAGATTGTAAATATTCTCCAGAGAGTTTTGCCCGAAAATGATACAGTCGTCAGCAAAGAGAAGATGCTTGATAGAGAGGCTAGAGTGAGGAATGGGAAAGCCAATGAAAGAAGACTCGTTGTGGTTCTTCTCTAAAAGACGACTAAGACCTTCCATCGCAATGGCAAAAAGAAAAGGAGAAAGAGGATCGCCCTGCTTAATTCCCCTGCTCACATTGAAAGTGCTGCCCGGGAGTCCATTGATAAGAACCGCCATAGAACTAGAGGTGATGCAGGTCTGGATGAGATTGATCCAAGAGCTAGAGAACCCCATCAAGTTCATAACCTTATTCAGATAACTCCATTCAATTCTGTCAAAAGCTTTAGACATGTCCAACTTAAGACCGAAGTAGCTTTTGGCGCCTTAGTTTTTTCTTAATGCAAGAGTTCCATAGATTTTTAATGGATTTTTGAGTCAACGGTCCAAAATCTGGGGGGTAAACCCCAAAAAAATCCACTCTTGCCCAAAAATTAGTTGCAGGTCCAAATGTCAGTTTTTTTTATCCCCCTCTTGCCCTTGGACGGGACATGCTGACGTTTTCCTGAAAAAAACTGACTGGTAAATAAAATAATTTACCAGTACACGAAAAATTCAAATTTTCAAAATTTTAATTCCCGCCCAGCAAACCATCTCTTCCCGGTAAATAAAATAATTTTCCGGTCACAAAATCTTTTTTTCGAAGTTTTGAAATTTTCAAACGAAATTTCAAATTCCCGCCCAAATTTTCAATTTTTTTTACGAAATTTCAAATTCCCGCCCAGCAAAAGTGTATAGTACAGAAAAAAATTTCCAATAAATAAAATAATTTCTCGAAAAAAATTTCGTTTCCCGGAAATTTTTCGGTGGCAGTTCCGTAAATTTCTGAACAGTACAGATTCTGATGGACAGGTTGTCAGATTCTTTTTCAGAAAAAATCATTTCCCGAGAAATTTTGATGACAATTTTGTAATTTTCAATGGCAATTTTGTAATTTTCGATGGCATGAACGGTAAATACTTTATTTTCCAAGGGCCTTTTCCGTAATTTTGAACCCCAAACTAACACATTGGACCTCTCTTTCATTTTTAGGCGACCGTGGGTGGGATTTTCATTTTGGGCCCCTTTTTGGACCAAGGGCCCAATCCCCCATTTTTAATCTCCTTGTCTGTTCTTCCTGGTAATTGTGCTGCAATTTGGGACCACCTGAAATGAAATTCATGACATAAAGTTTTAACTTTAGAAATAAGCACGATAAAGGAGGCGTCTTGAGTATCTACAACAACAGCATAAGCTTCCCAGCATAGGAAGAGGAAAATTACCAAATTGTGTCTCATATGCAACAACAACAACAACAACAACAACATAAGCTTTAAAACCGAGGCTTGAAATGATTCCTACTAAAATAGATATTAAAACTACAAATGGCCACAACAGAACTGATAGCCCGGCAAATGGCACATTAATAATATTGGATAACAACGATTCAACTAGGAAAGCAGATAAAATCCACATTGGTATATTATTCCCATCTTCAATGTAATGTTTGTATAAATTCACATAAAATATTCAAATAACTCCTATAAAAAATGAAAAGAATAACTATAGATTGCTAAAATAACTTCTGTGATGTTCACTTATTTCTCGACTTCTTCTTGTAATTGTGTTTCAATACCAATCCGGGTCTGGAAAAATTTGAAAAGGAAAAGAATAGTGAGAATTAAATAAGAGATAATGTCTAATTTATTTAAAAAAAAAACGTCGGAGCAATCATTTACAAATATTATATCAAATTCATCAAGTTTTATACCGAATTCATCAAAAGCCAAGTAAAGCAACAAAGATATCAGAGCAGTCATTTACAAATATTTAGTTTATGAACATACCTCATGCGGTTGGGGTACTTTTATGGTTTAATTTTCTCTTTTTTGTCCTCACAGTGGGGTTCAGTCAATTTTGGCCTGAGCGTCCTTTACGGGTAGTTACTAATGGGTCTTTCACACTCACATTTTCTTCAATGTCGTCGGCATTGGTTTTCTTATAAGCACTCACGTCAGTTAACTCCATCGTACTATACATCTCCTTCTCATTATCAATCCATTGAGAAACTCTTCGACAGTGATCTTCATTCTCTGCTGCCAACTCAACAAGCTCAGTAAGTTTACAGTACAACATTTTAAACCGATTTTGTTCTATAGTAGTTTCAAGATCAGCTTCAACTGTCATCTTTGAGTGACACCTACGAACATCTCTCCTCCACCTCCTCAAAATGTACATATCGGGCACAAGTTTAACACCGTTTTGAAATAACACAAAAAGGGCATGGCTACATAATATCCCTTTGAACTCAAATGAATGACAAGTACATCGGACTTCGTTAGAATTGATGAATCGAACGAAAAAAGTCTTGGTCTTTTCGTACTCTCCTAACTTAATGTCTTCTTTTATCTTATGCTCCACCCCGACATACGCATCTTGAATTGAAATCAAACGACAATATAATCTTCCAGTCAATTCTAACTAAAACTCTTGAAACTTGGACATAGTGTATACACTTTGAATCTGTTCCCCCATCTAAAGTGTTGTCGCACATGGGACCATCTATGAGGAAGACTTGAAGTCAGCCAATGTTTCATTTTCTATTTTTTTCTTTGAAGCATTCTCACATTGCTCGACAAATTGTTTCAGTGTCGTCTTTGAATTTAGTATGCATCAAAAAAGCATTGACACTTTCACTCCTCTGAGTGCTAGACATACCAACCCAAAAAAATTGCTTCACGTAACATGGTACCCATCGATGTCTCTCTATATATAAGAAATATAACCATTCATTTTCATACAATTCAAAAGTTTCAATCATATTATCCCATTTATAATCAAATTCTCTAACATCATCTATGTCATACACCAACCTTTGTAAAACACTAGTTATTTCGTCACAACGGATTTGACTTCCCAACTTTTAAGGCATTTTTTTTCATTATATGCCACAAACACCAACGGTGTCTGGTATTGAGGAATACCTCCGCAATTGCACATTTCATTTCTTGATCTTGGTCGGTAATTATACCCTGTGGAGCAACATTATCCATGCATTCAAGAACTGCATCAAATAACCAAATAAATGATTTGGTATCCTCATTAGAGATCAAACCGAAACTAAAAGAATTGATTGACCCCCACAAATGGTGCAAATGGCATCTCGTACCCATTTGTCAAGTAAGTAGTGTCAAAAGTGACAACCTCTCTAAATTCCTTGTAGGCTTTTCTACTACGCCCATCTGCCCAAAACACATTTTTTAACCGATCTTGATCGTCACACTCGGTTTTGAAGAAAAATCCTTGGTTTGTTCGTTCATTTTCAAGAAATATCGGCTAATTGCAAGTGCATTTCCCTCGCCTAGTCACTCTTTTCTTGATACATCTAAATAATTCCTGATATCTTTTTCAATAAATGGTAGATTTTCATACCCTCTAGCTTCAATTACTAGTTTTTTGTGACTCTTACTTGAACAAATTCCAGCTTTATCACCTAATTCGAGTTGCCGCTTAACAAGTTTACTAAGGTATCTATTACACCGAAAGTAGCGAGATTTTGTAGGAGTAATAACCTTATGATTATGGTCGAGCTGAACTTTGGTCAAAATCCATTGACCATCAAATTCTAATCTTCCGACAACCTTAACCTTACAACCTGTTTGCGCGGTAGCCCTTGGTTGCAGTGATTTGCTAGTTTTAAGAACTTTGTTGCCTTCACGAGAACACACAAATGTGACATACCTATAATTGTCATCGATATCCTTGTTCGAAGATCTTCTCCTAACCGAAAATCCCCTTCCACAAGCATAACTTCTGAAAAACTCATATAATTCTTCACGCGAACTAAATTTCATACCAACTTCGGGTTTAACCAACTGCTCTTCGCCCACGATGGGTTGTTGAATTTCTTCGTCAGTGATTAACTCTTTTTCCACTACATTATAATGTATATAAAACATGATATGTAATATAACGACACATGGTATATGTAAATCTATTTTGTTAGGGTATCTACCATAGTATCCTACATTGAATTTTGTGTTATTCTATGTTGCAATTGTTTTTACTCTATGTTGCAATGGGTCCTATTCTTTGTTTAACATATAAACTATAAAATTCTATAATGATAATTGTCCATACCTTCAAATGAGGAAAAGCCATCTTGAGTTTCACCTCCAATTTCATTCATAATGCTTTCAGATTTCATTCTCACACAATGTTTAAGGAAAGCTGCAAAAAAACCGGCAAAAAAATCACTACAAGATATTAAAATGACAAGCATTCAACTCACCAGCTCAAATTAGTCATTGAGTCAACTGTAAAATAATCAACTTAAACCTTTGTAATAAGAAAAACTATAAAAGCAGGATAAATAAAACCCTAAACCTAAAATCAGTAGAAAGAAAAATCCTAAAAAATCAATAGCACAAAACCCTAATAGGTTTCAATCCATAGAAAAAAACCCTAAAAATATCCTAAATCAGTAGCACAAACTGTAATATGATAAAATGCATAGCAAAAAACCCTAAAAAAAATCCTAAACTCAATAACACAAAATCTCTAATAAGACCTCGTCAATGAGTAGAAAAATTATACAAGTAGAAAAATCCTTGGTCTACTTCTTCGTTGATTACGCAAGCTCCCGTAGTATCCAAATTCCTATTGGATTGAATGAAGAAAAGAAGAGGAAGAATGACACACTCTCTCTCTAAACTGCTGGACACGGGAAAAAAAGAATCAAAGAAATGGGGAGGTAAGGGTTCATCTTATTTAATCTAGGCCGTTCATTCTCAACGGCCCAGGTGTGGTCAAAATTTCAACCCATCTCGCCACGTCATCTAGTAGGATTTTTTGTCAAAAACTTTTGTTATCATAGCATTACCGTTCAAAGTTCCTCTGATGTTCTCTTTGATGGATCGAAACCTGTACTAGGGTCTCAAAATCAGGTGAATGAGTCAACTACGAGAGAATTTGAAGTTGTTTCAGTTTCTAGTGATGGGGGGGACTACTGATGGGAGCCAATGAAGATTGATGTAAAATCCAGGGGTTCGGTAAGAACGTCCGCTGAACCGAAACAAGCAAATGGTATTTCTAGCATTGAATTAGATAATGCTGAATCTAGTGGTGGTTGTGGTAGAGAAAATGAGACATCTATGTCGGTAAATGCTGATAGAGAACCTTCTTCATCTAAGGGACTTGGCCCAAATAAAAGGAATAAGGCTACATTTTGCCTTAACTCAACTTGGACTGGTAAAGCTAAGAAGCATGGGAAAGATAACTCTCAAGCTTCCGGTCCGCCCAAGGAAGATTATGTTTATGTTCGAGCAAGAAGGGGCCAGACATGACAAACAGTCATAGTCTAGCAGATAAAGTATGATTCTTCTATATATAATTTTGTAAGATGTGAAGGCAAAATGTCCTAAAGAGGGCAGAACTATTGTATTTATAGAAATGATACATGTGTACAGTTACAATTATATCCTTCATATATAAAGTAAAGACAACAAAGTATATATTCTTATTAACACCTCTCCTCAAGCCGAACCACGTTGTACCAGAGAGAGCTTGAAACGTAAATCTTGTAGTGGATAAACCCTTTGTGAAAAGTTCCGCTATTTGAGATTCACCCGGTAAGTAATGAACACGTAATTTCCCATTGGTAACTTGTTCCTAACGAAATGAAAATTATGGCAGCATGACGAGTTTTGGAGTGCAAATTGGGGTTTACAACCAAATAGGTCGTAGTAATATTGTCACAGTAGATAATTGGAGATGACGTGGACTTGTAACCCAATTCAAATAACAAATTCTGTAGCCATATGATGTCAGCAGTTGTGTGGGCAACAACCCGATACTCAGCCTCTGTGGATGATCGGGCCACAGTGGGTTGAGTTTTGGAGGTCCACATAATAAGATTTGGACCAAGAAAAATACATGAGCCGGTGGTGGATCTTCGGTCATCAGGTGACCCGACCCAATCCGCATCAGAAAAACCCAACAATGGAAGATCAATGGCTGACCAGAGCCGGAGACCAGTGGTGATTGAACCCTTGAAATAACGAATGATACGTTTTACAACCATCCAATTGACTGCTGTAGGATGATGCATAAACTTGGATACTTGATTTACATAATATGCAATATCTGGCCTTGTGAGGGTGAGATATTGTAATGGCCCAACAAGACTTCGAAATTCTTGAGGATTCGTTAATGGATCACCATCAAACTTTGTCAGTTTCTTACCTGTGAGGACTGGAGTAGCAACAGGTTTTGAATCAGAAAGAACAAATCGTTTTAATAAATCCAAAGTATACTTATGTTGTGTGAGAAGAAGAGAGGAGTTATCACGAGTAACCTCCATGCCAAAGAAATAACTTAAATCAGACATGTCAAATTGGGATTTTAAATTTAAAATTAGGGTTTGCAAATCCCAAGTGGAAGATCCCGTAGTAATAATATCATCCACATAGAGTAATAAGATTGTGATACCTGATGATGTACGATGGGAGAACATTGAGGGGCCAGAGATGGATTGAATAATTCTTTAATGAAATAAGCAAGAGCTAAAAGATGATTCCAAGCCCTTGGTGCATGCTTGAGGCCATAGAGGGCTTTGTTCAACTTGCAAACATGATCAGGGAATTTTGAATCCTCGAATCCTTTCGGTTGAGTCATGAAAACTTTTTCCTCTAAATCCCCATTAAGAAATGCACTTTTGATATCCAGTTGTCGAATTAACCAATTTCCAGTAACAGCGAAGGATAAAATCGTGCGTATAGTGGTCGGACGAACAACATGACTGAAGGTCTCATCCTAATCGATACCTTGTTTCTGAGTAAACCCACGAGATACCAAACATGTCTTTTGTCTTTCAATCGAGCCATCAGAACGTTGTTTAACACGAAAAACCCACTTACAATCAACGAGATTCATATTAGGATATTTTGGGACTAATGTCCAAAGTGTTGTTTTTATGAAGAGCTCTAAGCTCACCAGCCATTGCTATTCGCCAATGCTCATGCTTCGACGCTTGAAGAAATGTAGAGGGTTCTTCAAGTGCCGAAGAGTTGGCGATTGAAGAGGGAAAATTAGAATTACTGGTCGTGTAAAGAATCTTTTCCTTTCTGGTACCATCTCTAGTGCGAGTGACTATGGGATGCCTAGAACCAACTGATGGAACAGGTTTTTCTGAATCAGAGGAAGGTGGTGGTAAAGAAATTTCAGTAGAGAAAGAGTGGAAAGGAACAGAGGACGCGTTTTCTGGTAGAGATGGTACTATTGCACTAGGATTGGGTTAAGAAGAGAAGTCAGAGGAGTGGGGAACAACAGATGACACATGTGGGACCATAGGGACAGATGGAGGTAATGATGGACAAGAAATGGATGAGTGGTGAGGATGGATAGGATTGGAAGCAACGAGTTGAAGATTAGAAGAAGAGGACTGGACACGTATCTGTGCATTGTTAGAGGGACGACCAAGAGTAGATAACGGTAGAGGACCTCGATGAGGTGGACAGACACGTGGAACAACAACAGGAGATGTATGTGGGACAGGTGTTACAAGGGGAACAGATGGATGTGGGACAGTCGTTTGAAAATATTTGTCGTTAATTGAAGGAGGGGTTTTAACGGTCCAATTTAGGGTTAGGGGAGAAGGAAGAGAAGACGATGAAATTGGGGATTTCTGCGTGGGAGATGAAAAGGGAAAGATGGTTTCATCGAAAATTACATTGCGAGAGATGTAAACTCGACTTGAAAATTCATCTAAGCAACGATAGCCCTTGTGACCAGGACTATAACCAATAAATATGCAAGGTTCAGTTTTTGAATCAAGCTTTGAAGATCTGTATGAGGTGGGGAGAGGGAAACATCAACAACCAAAACCTCTAAGTAACGAATAATCTGGTCTTTTTTCAGTGAGATTTTGATAAGGAGAGATATTTCTAAAAACAGAGGATGGAAGTTGATTGATTGTTTAAATGGCAGTCGAAAAGGTTTCAGGCCATAAAGAAGATGGAACAGAGGCCTGATGAAGGAGGCAAAGAGAGGTTTCAGCGAGGTGGCGAATCTTTATCTCGGCCACCCCATTTTGTTGGGGTGTATGTGAAGGATATATCCTTGCGATCTGAAGGAGATGCCTGTGGCAATTCATTCAGTTTGTCAGTTAGGATAACAATGACTTTATCCGGAAGATCATCTAGTCCGGTCCAATTAGGGTCGTAATGCTTAGCTAGAAGCCGCTTACGATCGTCGGGCTACTTTAGTAATCCGTAGCTAACATAGACTGGATCCTACAACGGGTTACACCAAAGAGTGGTAGCTTGATCAGAGAGATTTGACTAGTGGGAGCTTGCCTATAGATGGATATGATCCAGTCTGATAGTGCCAAAAGATTAAAAGAATCAGACTCGAAAGAGAAGCCCGAAAAAGTGGAAAACCCACTTATGAGGTGTCCTGACTAAGACCGACCATAGTGTGGGAGTGAGCCGGCTAGGCGAAACCCATTAATGGGCTTAAGTGGCCAGTCACACTAAATTAGGGGAAACCCTAATTTCCAGTCAGAAAGAGTTCTGATGGGTTTATCTTTTCTGAGACTCCTATTGAAACCTAATTTGAGTGAGACTCTTATTAGGGTTTCTTTACATAAGGGTCATTAGAGTTCAGAAAAAGGGTTGGATTTTTCTCAAGAGAAAGCAGCTTCTCTCTCAGAATATACAGCTAAGTGGCAAGAGAGGGTTTTAGAGAAAAAACTCTCAATCTATCTAATTAGTCAAAAGAAGAATGGTTCTTCTTCTCAACCTTCAATGGAGTTCTAGCAGACAACAAAGAAGGGAGATCAAGTTATTTACTCGGGTGCCTCAAGTAGATGAGCGACAATTGGAGCTCTCATCTTCTTCGGGATAAAGTCATTGGAATCTAGTTCGCGGGAAAGCGAATCCAGGTATTCTACTTTCAGTTTCTAGTTCATTATTCGTTCATGCATATGATCCTAGTTATCTAGCGTTAAACATACAATGTTTGAGATTCCGCTTACAACGTTAGTTAGATGATTAGTAGTCTTAGAGACGTACAAAATCCTACAGTGGCATCACGAGCCGTTTGCATGTAACTAGTTTTGACTAAAACGAATTAGATTCAGACTTGATTTATTGGTGGCCAATACATGGACAACTAATTATTTTATGTGGACAACTATTTTTAGGTCCGGTACAAGTCAACCATACTTCACCTTGTTGACTTCGATTTATTAGAGGGACAACTCTATAAGGCCTTTAACATTAAAAACTAAATAATTTGAGGACCTCAAAAAGATAGTCAATTAAAATAGAAAACAGTCATTGTTCATCTTTGACTTCTTCATCTTTGTTCATGTTCGACTTGTTCATCTTCACTGGAGAACTACAACTTAACGACAAAGTGCAATTATTCTTCTTCTTTAACCAATAGAGATCCAACTATTCCAATTGAAATTAATTTGAATACACACAACAGGTTTCTCACAAGTGACAACACTGCCCTAAAATTGATTCATAATCAAATCCATCAAATGATAATCCATTAAGACTTCCACAGATCTCCATGTCAGTCTCTGTAAAGCTTCATGGCGAATTGAAGCATCTCTTTTACAATCACCTAAGTTTAGATTCAAGTGAATAAGGTGGGGTTTTCCAATCTCCAATCCTCTCTCAAGGTCTCTCTCTCTAAAAATCCCCAAACCCCCTCTCTCTCCATACAAAAAAACCTTTCTTCTACATTAAAATAAAATTCTTCATACCAGATGAAGGTAAAATTATCTTCATCATTATTTTCTACTTCGTTAGTTCATTTTATTCTGATTTTTCATAGTTCTCAATTTTTCTCCTTTCAATTTAACAATGGTTTTCTCATTTCCAGTTTCATATAACAAACTTCACCCGGTATCTCCCCATCCCAACTTTGTTCTTAGCACATACAAATAGTGATTAATGGAGTAATTACTAAATGTCGAAGTGAATCAGAAGCTTTGCTATTATGTCGATGATGTTGATTTTTTTTTTGGTCTAGCCATAATAGACAGTCTTTCCACAACTTCTCTCTCTACAAATTAGTTGTTGGTGATGAAGAAGGCGCCTAGGGTTTATGGAAAACTTAAAATAAAAAGTCTAAATTTCAGAGGACTTGAGTGGAATGTGCTAGAGTAATGTCCCCCTAAAGATTAATGTCCACATAAGATTTCTGATTTTATCTTTTGTCCATATAAAATTGTTGTCCACATAATATATTTGATTGTCCATATATTGGTTACCGATTTATTAGGTAGATTAGTTTGAATAGAGATCTGAACACGTTTTGGTTAGTTTGAATTAGATTTATACGTAATCAAAACATAGTTTTGAAAGGGTTTCAAAGCATAGAAACCTTAGATTTTGAGTTTTTTTAAAAGGGTTTCGAAACTTTGATTTTAGGATTTTGATTTTGAAAAGAAGTTTTAAAAATCATTGTTTTTTATGATTGAATCATAAAAAACATGAGTATACAACAACAGCTACGTGAGAAGGAAGAAGAAGATAAAGATTTAAAAGTTTCTAAATTGTCGGCCTTAATGGCCTGGTCGCGTCCAGGACACGACTGGGACGCGTCCCAGACGCGTCCAGAATGCGACTTAGTCGCGTCCTATGCTTCTTGGGCCGGAAACCTAGCCAACCCGGACTAGGTGTTCCAACCTTCCTGAACCAGGAATCCTAGTCCGTCTAGGACTAGGATAGGTTTCGGTCTTATCGGACTTAGAGTCCGAGAAGATGCAACCTTGACCTAGGTCGCGCCTTAGAGATGCGATCACGAGTCAAGACGCGTCTAAAGCTTGAGACGCGTCCTCGAGCTGCTGACCAGACGCGTCTAAGGCATTTCGGGCTCCTAGTCCGAGATGACCAATGACACGATCTTGGTCAAGACGCGTCTTGGACGCATCTGGGACATAAGGACGCGTCCTCCCTAGGGCTTGGACGCGTCTGGACTGAGGGACGCGACACATTTGGAACATGTCGTCCCTGGAATGGTTCCAAAGAGGTCTTTTCTCAAGGTCTAGAGATATGAAACTGATGTAAATGGTTACCGAGAACTAAGTTGTCATATCAGACAAAATATTTCTTTATGAGATAAAGAAATATTGGGGATTCTTCCACAAACAATCAGAGAACAAGGTGGTTGTTGCTCATAATGGCGTCTTGCTTGAAATAAGAGTTAATTCCAAGAAGACAAGTGGAAGAAATTTAAGATATCGAAGAAATTCGATATGAGCAACAAACTGACAGTGATGTATGAATGTCAAAAATCGTGGTTCCTATCTATTCATAGCCGATAGATATGGAATGAGAGGTAGAGATAGGAGATCTCGAAGATCCTCCCGCATAAGTCGAATTAGATTCGCAGGAGAACCTCAAGGAGTTGAGATCGTCTCAAAGTTTTTCAAACCCCTTATAGGACTTGAAGGCTCATAGATCTGTCTCAGAGGACTGAAATCCTGTTGAAGAAGAAAGTGACCTACCTACACAGAAACTATGACAAAATCACTCCGAAATGTGACTTAGAGCCATAAGATCAGAATAGAATCCATGTCTAAAATCAACTTTTGGAACTTGATCTATTTGCTTAAAGCAATAGTTCCTATCAAGTACAAATAGGTTTTTCATAGTGGAAAACAGACAAGGATGGAAACGTTGGTGTTTCGCAGAGCGAGACTAAGGAAAAAGGTCACAGATTTCATGGTGTAGAGCATGAAAAGACCATCTCTCATGTCACGGGGCTTAAGACCATATTGATCAATCACTAGCAAAAGACTGTGTACATGACACATTCTAAAAACTGGTGAAGAATGCAAGCTTTAGAAATCTGTCTGTAGATTAAAGCGGGCAAGTAGGAGTAGGAATCTTCGATTCAGCAAAGTAATCAAGAGTTGATTTATTTGGGAATGAAGAGAACTCTTGAATTCAGGAAGTTCAAGAAGGTTAGTAGGAGTGACCCAATTTTCTTTGGTCCGGTATGTAGACGACATACTAGAGATTGAGAACAACATTCTGATGTTGGAAACAGTTTAGAACTGACTCAATAAAAGAACCACACATAGGTGAAATGCTTTTAGGCATCAAAGATCTATGGAGATAGATCGAGAAGACGATAAGACTCGTTCAAGAAAAGGTCTTGAAAAGTCTAAATGTGAAAGACTCAAGTAGAGTATTTTTACCCAAGTCTCATGCACACAACTTAGCAAGATTCAACATCTGAAGGATTCTGATGAGCAAACACGCATGATAAAGATGGTTATGCTCAAGGCATAAGATCGGTCATGTTGGACATGATAAGCATTCGCGTAGACGTCTCAAAATACTTTGAGTATCTATAGTCGTCACCAATTAAAATCATATAAGCTGATCTGGATTGCACAAAGTTCTTGAAAAGAACTTGTGATAAATTCTCGGTAGGAAATAAAAGGTTGAAAAGTCATATGTTGCAAACTTCCAAAATAAGACGACAATCTTGACATGGAAGAACAGTAAGCTGGAAGGGTTCCAGGCGAAGACTGTTGCAGACTTTACAAATAAAATAGTCAAAGCTTGAGAAGCCTAATTTATTATTGAAATATTAAAGATTATCAACATGATGATAACTAGCAAAATCCACATAGATTAGATCTACTAACTAAACTGTCACCTTAGACTAAGTATGCAAGCCATACTAGGGTCATAGGCATTAAGCTTTCCTGAAAAGCTTAGACTGGTAAACTTGAGGGTGTAAGGAGTTACACGGGAAGGTTCAAATTTACAAACTCTTATTATCAGAAATAAGTTAATTATTTCGTCGTTAAATCGTGGTTTAGTATTTAACCGACAGTCCAAAAATAATGAAGCATTCCAAGTAGGATTATCAGATACGTGATCTGGTAAATGAAACCCTACTAAGTGAACTTGGAATAGATTCATTATTAAAGTCCCTAGTCCAGGTCATTGCATGAACAACAATGACTTATGAAGACTAGTTTGACTGATAACGCAGTTTCATGGGCTATACGAATTGGGAATTCCAGTAAATTACATGGGTGTATGATTGAGAATATACACTGGATAACCCAAAATGAGAGTTCTTTAAGTTATTAAAAACGTCATGAACTCTCATAGACAAGATTGGAGAGGTTCCTTAAACATGAGTGCTCCACTCATCTTATGTAAGGAGTGTCAAACTTTGGTACCGCCAAACGCTGTGTCGTAAAAAGAGGTTATAAAAGCGGATTATCGGGAATGACACGATAGACATGAAGTTAAGTGGGAGTACAAGATTGGATTATGTCCATGATGGGCCTAAAAGGTTACCCTAAATAGGTCTCCACCCGCAAGTATACGGGCGTCAAGTAATAACCCGGTAAGACCGGGATCGATCCTCAAGGATAGAGAGGTAATTCGGATATCGAGAGAGTCTAGCCACCGGTCTAGGTGTCACTCACTATCTTAGACTAAAATAAAAGGTGATAATTTGGTTTTTTGGATTGATTTATAAGAAACAACGAAAAGTAAACTAAACTATATAAGGAGAGATGAGACAGATTCGGGAAAAAGGGTCGAGCAAGAATAAAGTGAGGAGGATACTTCGATCCACAAAGTCGATAGTGACTAGTACTAATGATCTGTAAGCATGAAAAGTTAGTTAACTTCACCCATTTACTTAAATTAGTCAACGAACTCTTGGTTTAACTCAGGTTCCAGTCCATGAACGGTCTAAAAACCCGGAAGATTTTATCATTAAAAGCAATAAAACTCTTTTGTCACATCAAAACATGTTTCACAAGTATCCGACTACAAAAGCTAGCTAGACATGGCGATACAAATAATAAATGGGAAGAAAATAAAGAAAGACACGAGTTAAGGTGAGAATCTCATTATTCCGATGAGGCGCGAGACTAAGATCGACGGGAAATATATGTGTTGAAGTGCTGTCGATCTCCCTGTAACAGAATGCAGGGGTCCTCTTAACAGTATACAATGGGTGTCCTCTCAGCAGAACTTGACCTCCCCTTATCAGCCAGTATCATCTTCTTCCTTAAGAAAAATCCACCATGAAAGCTTCACTTAAGCTTTCTCTCTCTAGATATATTAACTAAAAAACTCAATCAAACACAAAGAGCATCAAATCAATGGAATGGACAGTAAAAACCCTAAACTTTCCGGCCAAAATAATGGCCGGAATCACCCAAACTAATCCGGTCAGATCTGGTATTTCCGGCAAGAAAGAAGGTAGAATTGTTGTTGTCCCGTGAATACCCGAGCTGTTGTTGTACCGGAGCTTGAGCTGCTGCTCACTTGGAATCCCGACCCGAGAAGGAAAGCCCTGAGCTAGCAGCTAATTGATTGTTGCAGCCGAGCACCTGTAATGGAGTCCCGAGCTCTTCCCGTGGCTGCTGCTGTTCCCGTCTTCCCGTGGCTGCTGCTGTTCCCGAGCTACTCCAATGGAGAACCCGAGCTGGTGTGTTAATGGTGCTCTCTGGTTCTCCGAGTTGCTGCTGGTGTCTGCTCTCTCTGCCGTGCCGACCGAGTTGCTGGCCGGCTTCTTTCTCTCTCCCCTCAGCCTCTTTGCTAATGGAGAAGAAACTCTAAAACCCTAGCTTTTGTTATCATAAACCCCCCAAGTCTGATTTTCTTTTCTCTTTTCTAAAGACCCCCACCTTTTCTTAATGGCCCAAAGACTAAAACTAGGTCACTTGAGTTGGTCCAACTTCTTTGACTTGGGCCAAACTAGGGGTGCTCATAAAACTTCTATTTGTCCCTTCTCTTTTAAGCTTCTGGGCTTGTCATTTAGAAATCAAGGGAGTGCCTGTAAGTTTGTCTCTACTTCTAATTTGCAGAAATGACCAAAATGACCATCCGCTTCATTCTTCCATAACTTTTCCGTCCGACCACCGATTCGACTTCCGTCTTCACCGCCGGACTCACCATTGACTCCACTTTCCATTGAACCTCTGATTTCACCAAAATGACCAAAATACCCCTGGTGCTATTTTCCTTACGGTTCCCACATGAGATGAAAATGTGACAAACGCTCTGTTTTATTCCGAATTAAGAGTCAAACTCCAAATACCTACCTACCAAGAAAAACATATAAATAATTAGAAATAAAACACGAAAAGAACTAACTCATCGAAGTTAAGTAATCCAAATGTGGTATTTTAACGCCACATCAGTCCACCTAACTAGGTTAGGATTAGTATCTCCGGGTCACTTGAGGAGAAGCAACTGAAAATGTGCGGTCGCACTCAAATGGATTAATAGTTAATCATTTGGTTTGACAATTGTTCTCCAGATCAAGAAAATCTGAAAGGTATGACGTATCAGATTAGATACGAAGCACATGGGAATCGAGCATTGCACTTGTTCTAAGTACAAGTGGGAGACTGAAGGATATATCCTTGCAGTCTGAAGGAGATGTCCTTCCGAAGGAGTGTCCTTCGACCAAGGTGGCAATGCGTTCAATTTGTCAGTTAGGATAACGATGACTTTATCCGGAAGATCATCTAGTCTTATCCAATTAGGGTCGTAATGCTTAGCTAGAAGTCGCTTACGATCGTCGGGTTACTTCGGTAATCCGCGGCTAACATAGACTGGATCCTACAACGGGTTACACCAAAGAGTGGTAGCTTGATCGGAGACAGTTGACTAGTGGGAGCTCGCCTATAGATGGATAAGATCCAGTCTGATAGTGCCAAAAGATAGAAAGAATCGGGCTCGAAAGAGAAACACGAAAAAGTTGAAAATCCACTTTAGGGTGTCCTGACCAAGCTCGGTAAGGGATTGATGAGGACCAGCCATAGGGTGGGAATGGGCCGGCCAGGCCAAGCCCATTAATGTGCTTAAGTGCCCGGCCACACTAAATTAGAAGAAACCCTAATGATAGGCCTAAAAAGTTTCCTAAATAGGTCTACACCCGCAAGTGCACGGGTGTCAAGTTGTAATAAATTCCGGTAAGACCGGTTCGTTCCTCAGAGACTAAGTGAAATCTATTCTAAAACTAGGAAGTAATAAGATTTTTTAAATGTTTTAGTTTTGATTTTGAAATGAATAAAATATTAAAGTAAAATTACGGAAAGAAAATAATTACAAATGATACAAGGAACTCAAATGGGGTAGAGGAGTATAGGGTTTAGGATTCCACCACATAAAATCACTTTTAGAAACAAATACTTAAAATGGTTAATTTTCTTTTTTTATAACTCAGAATTTCGAATAATGAACTATCCTAATTCCGGGAGATGTTTTCGATAAAATCGGTTTTTAGATCATAAAATGGTATTTGTCTTCTTTTGAAAAATATATTTCTAAACTACTATTTATCAATTAATAAGTATGAACCGTCAAATGATTTAACATAAGCACGATGCATCAAATCGAAAAGTATAAATAGTGAAAAGATAACCGATTTAACAAATTAAACTTTATCGTTCGATCAAAAGAATTAATCAATCAAGAATATATCTAAAAGATCAAGAATTAGTTTCTTTATAAAATCCTAAGGAGAGATTATTAGCTAATTATGATCGAGATTTAAACAAATATGAAAAGTAAGAGAGAAAATGGAAGAAAAATCATAACTTTTCTTGCTGATTTCCTGTCTGGCAGCCAAACGCACCCTAAGGAGCAGTTTTCCTTCTGATTTTACTGTTTTACAGACAAACAGACCCTTAGGGAAATCGATTTTCTCATCTTCTCGGAAACGATTTCTCTGTGGGAAAATTATTTTCAATTCAATTTTCTCATCTTCCTCAATTGATTTCTCTCTCTCTCTCTACTGTTTTTTCACTTTCTTCTAAACCCTCTCTCTCTCTCCTATAACTAAGAACTAAACAATTACAGAGAGATACAAGAAATATGAAGATGAAATAAACGGTTTTAATTAATTCTCTGCCTCTCTCTCTCTACAAATCTCTCTATCTCTTTGTTTCTCTCTCTCTGTTCTTTAACTTCTCTCTCTCTGTTATCCCTTTCTCTTACTAAAAAAAACAATAAAGAAAAGAAGTATATGATAATGGTGTTTTCTCTCTCTCTGATTTTTATTTAGGTTGAGCTCGAGATGATAACCCCCAAAACCGAGATAAAATTCTAGTTGTTCCAACCTCTGTTTTATAGATGAAAAGAAATATCTTCAACTCTCTTTCAACTTCAGAAACTTTCTCTGATTTCTAAGATATTCAACCACCATTATCACTATCAAGAATCCTGTCCACTGTAAAATTTCTCTCTCGAAATATTTCAATCTCTGATCTCCTATGAAATTCCATCTCCGATATCTCTCGATCCTCAATCGAATATTCAATTTCTTCTCTCTCAATCGATCTCCATTATATTGAGAAAATATTTCTCAATCTCCATCTCTGTTAAGATTATAGAGAGAGAAGATATTCTTCTTCAATCTCTTTGAATATATACAGCCGAATCAACCTTGCTCAATTTTTTCCTTCACTTCCTCTTTCCAACTTAGTTTGAATCAAATCCTACCTCTCTAGATTTCTTTACTATAATATATGAGAGAAAGAGGGAAAGAGAAGTTTTTTTTTTTTTGTTGAAATATTCTCATATATTAAACTATAAAGTTATTACAGTATTTTGAAACTAACATATAAGGTACATTTTTCCATATTCTATTTGCATTCTTCTTTCTTGACCATTTTGCCAGTTTATCTGCACTTGAGTTTCCCGATCTCTGGATGTAGTTGAATTTCACCTCTTCAAATTCTTTAATTTTTTCTTGGATTTTCTGCACATGAATAAGAGATTGCCAATGTATAGAGTGTTTTATGTTATGAAGATGTTTTATGAGATTGACATTATCATTTTCCACTATTATATTTTTATGATTTTTCTATATGGCCCATTCGAGCCCAAATAAAATTGCTAGGGCTTCGCCCTTTTCACTGTTCCTCGCTCTCGTAGTTTTAGCCTGTGCTTCGATGAATTTGGAATCTGCATTGTGAACAATAAAGCTAACACCCACATTAGAATTAAGATTTGTATAGGATGCATCAACGTTCACCTTGATAAAATTTTGTGGAGGAGGTTGCCAATTAACAGCTAATCTTTTTTTACTACTTTTTTGATTAGTTTTGCTTTTGGGGAAATTTTCTATCATTCTGATAATATAAGTGAGATCTGTAATCTCATGTTGGAAGCAGTGGTCACACCTCACTTTCCAAATAATCCATAAAATGGTAGAAAAGTGAATGTTATTATTAGTGTAACTAAGATTAACATTATCTTCCCACGAGAAGATCCAGTCTGAAATAGAAGTGATGTTTTCAGTGATGATATTATAATAGAACCAAATATTCTTCGCTAACGTACAATGAAACAGTGCATGTTCAATAGATTCAGAGAGATTGCAATTCGGGCAATTGGTGATATTATTAATATATTTTCCTATCCTTTCTCTAACTGGAAGGGCTTTGGAGCAAATTTTCCAGATAAATAACTTGATACGCGGAATAGCCGAAATAGACCAGATAAAGTTCCAGTTAAGGTTGCTAGTATTATGATTGCTATTATTGACACTAAGGCGTTGATACATGGAGGCTACCGTAAATTTACCAGATTTGGTGAGTTTCCATTTGGGCCGGTCTCTGCCTCTACTATTAATCGGTATAGTTCTAATAAGATTCTGAGTATTATCGTCAAAGTTGTCCCTCAGCATATCATTATTCCACCTATCATTGGTGATCAGTTGAGCTACTTTAATAAGATTGGACTGATTGTTGTTCTGAATGGTACCGTTGATTTCTGGAATCCAGTTATCAGTCCAAATATTAATATCTGTCCCCGACTGAACTTCCCACGTGGTAAGATCTTCAATCATCTCTAGATGTTTACGGATCGTTTTCCATATCCAAGATTAATGAGCCTTAGCTGGACCAGGGATGTTGGAGTGCGGGTAGTACTTGGATTTCAGCATTTTAACCCACATAGCTTCTGGATTTGATTTGAGCCGCCAAGCCATCTTAGAAAGAAGAGCAGTGTTATCTAAATCCGGTAAGTGGAGACCTAGTCCTCCCAATTTCCTAGGGGTACAGATAGTGTCCCAGGCTTTAGTGCATATACCATTAGACTTACCCCACCAGAATTTCCGTTGGACGGCCTTGATGCTTTTGCAAATACCTTTAGGTATTGCGAAGCACTGCATCTGGTATCGGGGTACGGCCGCGGCTATGGCTGAAATTACCACAGTACGACCTGCTTGCGAAAGAAACGAGTGATTCCATTTATTAAGCTTCTTCTGAATCTGGTCGAGTAACTCTTTGAACACTTTAGTTTTATGTGCCCCAATGAACAATTGGGCTCCTAGATATTTCTCTGAAGTAGAAGCATATTTCACTTTAAGAGTCCGCATAATTAGCCTTTTGAACTTAGGATGTGAATTCTTAGAGTAGAAGATATTGGATTTTGCATAGTTGATCATCTGACCCGAGGTATCACTGAAATCTTGGAGGATCTTTTTGAGTATGTGGATATTATCAATATTGTTTTTCCCAAAAATGATACAGTCATCTGCAAAAAGAAGATGGGAAATCTCAAAGTTATTATGAGTGGCTTTGAAACCTTCAAATCTTTCCGGACTACTATTCCTCATAAGCTTACGACTAAGACCCTCCATGGCAAGAGTGAAAAGAAACGGGGATAACGGATCTCCTTGTCTGATACCTCTGGAAGGGTAAAAGACCGGTCCGGGACGACCATTAATCAGGACTGACATCGATGAATTAGTAATACAGGCCCTAATCATCTGGATCCAATGATCATCGTATCCAAGATTACGCATAATGTCCATAAGGAATTTCCATTCTATTCTGTCGAAAGCTTTGGACATATCCAATTTAAGCCCAAAATAGCCCGTAGGACCTTTCATCTTCTTGAAGGAATGGATAATTTCTTGACCCATAATAATGTTATCTGTAATCTGTCTACCAGGAACATATGCTGCTTGAAAAGGAGAAATAATATCAGTTAAAGTATGTTTAAATCTTTCAGCAAGGATCTTGGTGATGACTTTATAAGTAGTGTTCAACAGACTAATGGGCCGAAAATCAGCAGGTGTTTGGGGAGTATGGGTTTTGGGGATTAAGCAAATATGAGTGTGATTGATACCTGGGGGTAAATAGGTTGTTTTAAAGAAGTGCTGAACTAAATCATAAATATCCTCGTTAATAGTCTCCCAATTAGATTGAAAGAAGTAAGGAGGGTAACCGTCTGGTCCAGGCGCAGCTTCTTTCTTCAGACTCTGCATAGCCCAGTTAATCTCTTCTATGTTAGGAATCTTGGTAAGATCTTTATTTTGGATCTGAGTGATAGTGGGGTAGAATAAGTTAAGGGTATCCTCATATTCTCTAGGATTGATCGTAGTATTAATGTCAAGGAGATGCGACGTGAACGTATCATGAATATCCTTAATATCTTCTTTCCAGTCTCCATTCTTGTCTTTAATTGCTCTAATAGAATTAGTTCTGCTTCGTTGAATAGCCTGGGAGTGGAAATATTTGGTATTCTTGTCTCCTAAAGTAATGAAGTTATTTCTTGATTTTTCTTTCCAAATACTCTCTTGATGCTGATAAAGCTCCTCTAACGCTAAATTGAGCTTGTTATTATCCTCTTTGGAATTTGTGGTTTGCAGCTGTTTAATGATATAATTGATCTTATTATCTATATTGCCGTAGACCTTTTTATTCCAAATCGTGAGTTTGTTGCTGAGTTTCTTTAAGTTGCACTGTATATTCTCTGTAATTTGGTTATTCTTAATGTGTTTCCAGTTATCTGCTATAAAATCGAAACATTCGGGGTGTGTCATCCAAGTCCTAATGAATTTGAAAGTCTTGGGTTTGCTGTGATTACCATCTATATCAGCTAACAGAATCGGCATGTGGTCAGACCCAACCGCTTCAAGGTGGATGACTCCCTGGGATTTGAAATGCTAGAGCCAAGTTAGATTCGCTAGGGCTCGATCTAGTCTTTCTTGAATTAGATTCTCGCCATATTGCTTATTACTCCACGTATAAGGGTTGCCTTGGAAGCCCACATCCGTAAGCCCAAGATCACTAATAATCTCATTAATTCTAGTATTAGTAGAATTGGATCCTTGGGAGCCACCTAACTTCTCAGTGGGGTCTAGAATACAGTTAAGATCACCTATCATAATCCAAGGGGTATCTTTATCCTGATTAATTTGTCTAAGAGTCTTCCAAGGATGGATCTTCTTCTTGTTATACGGAGAACCATAAAAACCCGTGATCTTAAGAGGATTCTAGTTGAGGTTAGTCTGCATCTCAATATGAATCATATTGTTATCCGAGTAGATGATCCGAACATTAAGGTGGTGCTTCCAGTAAATAGCTAAGCCTCCCGCTTTCTTGATGGGTTCAACAAAATGGCTAGCATAGCTCTTGTTAATAGGAAAAATTTTATTCATCTTGGTAGATCTGTTTTTGGTCTCCGATAAGAAAATAACGTCAGGCTTATATTTATAAGTCAATTTGTTTAAGTATTTCTTGGTGCTAAGAGAAGAAGCCCCCCTAACATTCCAACTTAAGATTGTTGGACTATCCATCCTAGGGCCCATCAAGGGACACACCATAAAGGCCTCCTCTACTAAAAGCACCGAGAGAAACAGGAGCCGGGAGAAAGAGAGGCAAAACAAGGAGAACACCAAAACAAATCCTAATAAAACCTACTAACAGATCAAACTACAAAGACAATATAATCACAGACTGCTACTAAAGACTACTAAAATAACCTAAATAGATCTAACAACCAAGAACAAGAAGATTAAGATTAACAATTAAGATAAACTATTATATCCATGCATTAAACTGATAACATTTAGACTTACAAGATATAACCAATAACAGCTAAACCAGTAACAACAAACTTGCATGGGAGACTATCTAAAACTTACTATCAACTACGACAGAGACGACCCTGAAGTAACTCGACTATCAACAATAGTCAGTCAACTCCTATCCAAAATACAAAAGATCTCTATCATCACATCACCAAAATAAACATCAACAAGATAAACCTGACTGACACTAATACATGAACATAAAATTACGACTAAACACTAACACCACTAGATAATTAAGACCAAATAAACTAGATTAAGTCTGAGGATTGGACTGTTCATCTTCACCCTCTTCCCTTGCCACTTGATCCTGACCTGGGGACACCAACAAAGAGTCTGCAAAGATATGCCTCCTCCTCTCCTCCTGACTATCAATCGACTCGGGAGGAGGACAGTACCAGCTAGACGGGATAATCGAGAGAGACTCACAGAATCAGAAGAATTACTAGAAGTTCTATACGACTTGCTGAGAGCACCTGAAGGACCACCACCTGAAGAGCTATCACCCTTGAACCACTCTCTATGATGTTTTTCGGCATTATTTCTGTAATCCCCTTCCTCAATTTTGACATCTATGAGCGCTTGACCCTCCTTTCTTTTACCTCTATATTGAAACAACTCATGAGGTGGTATTGGAGAGATAGGAATAGCTGTAGGATGAGGAACAGATAAAGCCCAATTTTGCTGAGAGTGAGGCTGCGGTTGAGAAGTATCCATGGCAGAAAACCTAGGCTGGGAGTTAGCTCGAATACAAGGGGTAGGAGGGTGTTCTATGATACGGCACACATGACAAATCGCTTTAGGGAATCTTGCGTAGCTGAAGTTCACAGGTTTACCTCTGTCTGTGAAGATTGAATTCAGAGTAGCTAAGAGAGGAGTACGAACATCATACATAAATTGAATCCTTATGTATGAGTTTTTGTCACCATGCTAAAATTCTTTGGCTGCACTTGCATGATATACCCCATGCATGAGAAGATAATATCCAAGTCATGCTGATTTTGGACCGATGAAGGAAGCCTTGAAAAACTGCACCACATTGGTTCTTGCATTAACTCAGGCAACTCACCAGAGAGAGGGAAATCCACTTCTTGCATTACTACCAAAAGGCCTCTAATGATCCAATGACGTCCTTGGTTAATCTCGTTCATAACTATGCTGCTTCTTGGTTGAATAGTGAAGTAATTATGTCCCATACTGAGAGGATCTATCTTACACTCCCTGTAGAATTTAGATTGATAGGAGAGATTGCGTCTGATAAATCCTATGCCATAGTTGTAATGACAACAAAGTCTGGCTACAAATCCTCTCGAAATCTCCTGTAATTCCTTATTCTCCGCCGGCTTAGGGTAAGTGATAGTCAGATTCCCATAATCCGATAGGTTAAGCTGTAACCCCATATTCGTCGTTAAGTTGTCGACGTTAAACTCAGAAGAATGAGACGACATGTATACTAAGAGGAAGAAGATGAAAAAGCTTCTGCTTATAATGGAGGGAGTAGATGTAAGTGGTTGAAGTAACCCAAGAGATATAAAAGGTGGAATCGAGGTTACTTCCTAGAAAAGACCTAGGGAACCCAAATAAGGTCGGAAACAAAATCCAAAACAGCATAATTCCAATAATTCTTCTCGGGAAGGAGAGAAAGAATTAAAACTCTTAGGCTTGGGAAGCTCAACCGATGAGAGACAACCAGACGGATTAATGCCCGAGGTTCGTTACATGCAAGGTTAGAAGAAGGCGAAGCAGTCCAATCCCCTCAGATTATATTTGACACATGTTAAAAGATAATAAAGGAAAAATTAAAGTTAATAGATTCTTACCTGATTTTAAATCTGGTTATAATTACTTTTTTCCTTTCTAGTTGCTCCTTCCCTAGGCAAATCGAAGCTTCTTCTTACTAAACCGTACACTTGTGATGAATACCTCGATGAGTTAAGACCTAGGTGATAATTTGATCTTCCTTTACTAGATTCAATAAGTGTATAGCTGCTTATAGGTTAACAGGAATTCCCGGTTCAATTTCTGTGGACTTTAGTTCTTGGATTGTTAATTTTCAGCCTGGATTTGTACTTAGGGTTTCAGAATTGGGGAAAAGAAGAGAGAAACCAAATCGCCTTGCTGTTTATGTGATGTTTCCTTTCTCTCTCTCTCTAAAATATATTATCTTCCTAATTGTAAAAAGAAAGAGAGAGTGAAAAGGAAACTACCTAATCACGTGAAGTTGCCTGGCAAGATTATTGAGGATATGGTGTAGCATGGCCCCACCAGTTAGTAGCTGGAAGTTATCAATAAGGGATGATCCGGTAAATTGAGGATCATAGGAAGGTGCTACAACGCCCTTAAAGTATAACGCCATGTGTCCTTAAACAAGCAGCAGACGTCCGATTTTCACGTGAGTTATAGCATTCGTCGGATGTGAAAGGGGAGTAATGAAGAATGGGCGACCGAAGCACCGAATCATATTCAAAATAAATCCCGAATGTCATCCTGCGCAACCCACCAATATACCGACAATTTTTCCCACACCGTCACATTACATGCCACGTGTCCTCTGGTTGGCTTGGTTAACGGAGGTTGAACCAAACTTTGACCCGTCCTAATTTTCGCATCCGGACTCCGATTTGACTTCCGTCTTCGCCATTGGGTTTGTCTTGGAGTCTACTTTTCAACCGAGCACTAACATTTCCAGAACACTCTCATCTCTAAAAGACCGAAATGCCCTCAAGTGTGTCTTTCTCCCGATATTTGCAATTTTTGGCACCAAACTCCGTAAAAGACACCTGGAAAAGAAAATCAAACAAATCATTAGAGTAACAGCTCGAACTGGACTAACTAACCTGAGTTAAGAGATTCAGATGGGACATTTTCATGTCTCATCACCTAATTTCCAGTCAGAAAGAGTTCTGATGAGTTTATCTTTTATGGGACTCCTATTGAAACCTAATTTGAGTGAGCCTCCTATTAAGGTTTCTCTATATAAGGGTCACTAGAGTTCAGAAAAAGGGTTGGAATTTTCTCAAGAGAAACAGCTTTTCTCTTACAATATACAGCTAAGTGGAGAGAGAGGGTTTTAGAGAAAAAGCTCACAATTTATCTAATTAGTCAAAAGAAGATTGGTTCTTCTTCACAACCTTCAATGGAGTTCTAGCAGACAACAAAGAAGGGAGATCAAGTTATTTACTCGGGTGTCTCAAGTAGATGAGCGACAATTGGAGCTCTCATCTTCTTCGAGATAAAGTCATTGGAATCTAGTTCGTGAGAAAGCGAATCCAGGTATTCTACTTTCAGTTTCTAGTTTATTATTAGCAGGGGCGACCCGGGCCCAAAGCGACCAAAGCGGCCGCTTTGGGCCCCAACTTGTTGAAGGGCCTCTCGATTCGATATTTTGTATGTCAGCTTCCAAATAATATTTATATTCTTACCAAACTTTTAACAAGAAAGAAGTTGTAGTTCAATTGGTAAGGGTTTAGGATGCATGCAATAGGTTAAGGGTTCAAATCCACCTATAAACATTATTAAAACTTAATTTTTTTTTCTAACTTGTCTTACATAGGGCCCCCATTTTAACTTCGCTTGGGGCCTCCAAAATACTTGGGCCGGCCCTGATTATTAGTTCATGCATATGATCCTGTTTAGCTAGCGTTAAACATACGTGTTTGAGATTCCGCTTACAATGTTAGTTAGATGATTAGTATTCTTAGAGACGTACAAAACCCCGCAGTATGAGGACAGGATTTTCGATGAATAATACCATTTTGAAGAAGGAAATCAGAGAGTGATTTACTTATAAATTCTCCACCTCCATCTGTTTGAAATCATTTTATAGGTTTAAAAAACTGTTTTTCAACCATTACTTTAAAATCTCGAAAATGAATGTCTACGATTTGTGCTTCAGGAAATAAAGCAATGTGAATCTAGAATAATCATCAGCAAGAAGCAGAACAAAACAAAACAAAAACCAGAAGCAGATGAAACAGGGTTTGGTCCCCACAAACCAAAATGAATTAACTCATTAGGAGAAGATGAGGAATGATTAACATTAACAAATGGAAATTGATGATGTTTACCAGTAATGCAACTAACACATTTTGGTTTAGTCATTAAAGACTTTGTTAATGGTAACATTTCATTACTAACTAAGGAATTTAAAACTTGCAGATTTGGGTGACCAAGGTGAGAGTGCCATGTATCTGCAGAAGTACGAACACCAGGAGACAAAGACTAAGCAAACAGAGTTAGTGGAGGAGCAGAGGCTGGAGACAACTAGAATAAGCCATCTTCAATCGTTCCTTCGAGGAGTATCTTCCCGGTGGGAAGTTCCTGAATAAAGAAACCATGGCGATGAAAAATAACGAAACAGTTAAAGTCATGAAGCAGTTTAGAGATTGAGATTAAATTCTTTTTAAAGGTAGAGACAATCAAGACATTTTTAAGAGTGATTTTAGAGTTGAGAGGAAAGTTATCAACACCAGAGACTGAAGCAGTGTGTCCATTACCCACCATGACTTGATCAGGGCCTGGAGCATTAGATCGAAAAGTAATTGAAACATTATATGAAGCAGTATGAGATATGGCTCCAGAATCAACTTACCAGTTGGGATAAGAATAAATAGAATCAATGCCTAAAGCAACAAAGGATTGAGTGAGATCTTGTTGACGAAGAAGATTGAAGCATTGTCTGGCTGAATGGCCTTGACGACCATAATATTGACATATGATGATTTGGCATTCAGGGGGAGGACCAAGAAAAGAGTTAGAAAAAGAACGCTGAAAACCTCCTCTGTTTGAGTAAGAATCACGAGAAAAACCTCTATGACCCCCTCTATTTCTGTTAGAATAAGAACCACGACCTCCTCGTTGAGTAGGAGTAGAAAATCGAGGAGGAGGTGTTTGAGTGAAAAGGGCAGCAGGTTGAGGGGAGGGAGGTAGAAGAAGCTGAAGGCGATATTCATGGGTGAGAAGATGAGAGTGAAGCTCAGAGGAGGTGGGAGGAGTAAGACGAGTGGTAATGTAAGTTACAAAACTTTCACAAGAAGGACCAAGACCAGAGAGAGTTATAAGTACCATCTCATCATCAACCACTGGATGACCAATGGCAGCAAGAGAATCAGAGATAGTTTTGAGACGAAGAAGATATTTAGAGACAGTGAGAAAGCCTTTCTTGGTGGTTTGAACCTGAAGCTTGAGATTCATGAGACGAGTAGAGTTAATGGAAGAAAATGTGTTTTAAAGGGATTCCCAAACAACACGAGAAGAAGAAAGGCCTAAGACTTGATTAAGGATAGGTTCAGTGAGGGTAGCATTAATCTAAGAGAAGAGCATTTGATCAACACGATACCAATAAACATAATCTGGATTTGGAATAAGATCAGAGGAACTCTCAGCTGAAGAAGGTATAAACTCAGTAAGAGGTGGGAAGGTGCCATTAACAAACTTGAAGAGGTCTTAAGAATGGAGGACGGGAAGAAGTTAGTTGCGCCAGAGAAGATAGTTTGAGTTATCAAGACGAATAGAAATAAGATTAGAGATGTTTGTGAGGTTGGGTAGAGTAGGAATCGAACTGGTTGAGAAATTTGAGGTAGAAATGGTGGGAGGAGTAGACTGTTGTTCAACCGAATCAACCATTGATGAGGAGAAGAATAAGAAGAAGGTTGGCACTGAAAACTAGGGAAGGAGGGAATACACTTAGAGATTTGGAGATGGCTCTGATACCATGTAAAATGTGGAAGGCAAAATGCCCTAAAGAGGGCAGAACTATTGTATTTATAGAAAGGATACATGAGTACAATTACAATTATAACCTTCATATATAAAGTAAAGACAACAATGTATATATTCTTATTTACAGGTTTTTATGTTTGAAAAAAAAGTTTTGGGTCAATTACGTTTTCGACAATTTGATTTGTTCGGTTCATAGGTACAACGAGAGAAGATTAGTGAAAGGATGTTTTGTGCATTTATGCGCCATATATTTCCACTTTGGAATCAGTGTCTCATCTTAATGACTCGTGTATAGATGCCAAATACATGGGGTGATGAACTGAAAAATGTCATTCAAATGAACTTGGGCGGCAACTTTCCTTGAATTGGTCAAGAATTAGATGGTAAAACTTTCAATAAGTCTAGACAGTCCGTCTAAGAGGAACCGCCAGCTGAACCGTGCTGCCTACATGGAGAAAAAAGACAAACCTTCCTTATTAAGTCTCTTGCACTTGCTGTGTAATTAGGAAAGTAATTCTCTCTCCTAAGGTGGATGAGGGAAAAAGACGAGGGAGAAAAGTTTGACTAACGACATCTTTTCCCGTCGTCCACGTTAGGAGAGAGAAAAATAATTTAAAATACTATAATTTTCTCCCTCTCAAGTACACAACAAGTGTAAGAGACTTGACAAAAAAGATTTGTCTTTTTCTCCATGTAGGCTGCAAGGTTCGGCTGGCGGTTCATCTTTAACCGGTAGTCTAGACTTATTGTAAAACTTTTACGGATAAACCAAAAAAAAATCCACTCTTGCCCAAAAATTAGTTGCAGGTCCAAATGTCAGTTTTTTTTTTATTCCCCTCTTGCCCTTGGACGGGACATGCTGACGTTTTCCTGAAAAAAAAAATGTCTGGTAAATAAAATAATTTACCAGTACACGAAAAATTCAAAGTTTCAAAATTTTTTGAAAATAAATTTCAAATTCACGCCCAGCAAACTATCTCTTCTCGGTAAATAAAATAATTTCCCGTACACAAAAAATTCCAATTTTCAAATTTTTTTGAAATTTTTAAACGAAATATTTTTTTCGAAATTTTGAAATTTTTTTGAAATTTTCAAACGAAATTTCAAATTCCCGGCCAAATTTTCAAATTTTTTTGAAAATTTTAAATTCCCGCCCAGCAAAAGTGTCTAGTACAGAAAAAATTTCCAGTAAATAAAATAATTTCCCAGTCACAAAATCTTTTTTTCGAAGTTTTGAAATTTTCAAACGAAATTTCAAATTCCCGCCCAAATTTACAAATTTTTTTACGAAATTTCAAATTCCCGCCCAGCAAAAATGTCTAGTACAGAAAAAAATTTCCAGTAAATAAAATAATTTCCCGAAAAAAATTTCGTTTCATGGGAATTTTTCGGTGGCAGTTCCGTAAATTTCTGAACAGTACACATTCTGATGGACGGGTTGTCAAATTATTTTTCAGAAAAAAAAATCGTTTCCCGAGAAATTTCGATGGCAATTTTGTAATTTTCAATGGCAATTTTGTAATTTTCGATGGCATGAACGGTAAATACTTTATTTTCTAAGGGCCCTTTACGTAATTTTGACCCCCAAACTGACACATTGGACCTCCCTTTCATTTTTAGGCAACTTTGGGTGGGATTTTCATTTTGGTCCCCTTTTTGGACCAATGGCCCAATACCTCAACTTTTATTTGATTTTGCAGCAAAATTATCTCCTCAAGTGATTCTGAGTTCGCTGAAGTTAACCATACAGTTCCGAGAAATGCTAAATGTACAAAGGATTTTTGACAAAATCCTTACAGTGTCACACGGGTTACAAAACGGTCTAGATTAAAGTCAAACTTTGAAATAACTTTGTTCTTTAGTGAAAGTGAGTCATTAAGTCGAGGATTTTGTCATTGCGGCACTCCCCGTCAGTTTTTCGTATTGGAATTTCAAGTCCATAGCCTACTAGCAACATGCCAACATGAAAGAGCTCTGATAAACCCTTTTCTTCTACTATGATAGGCCAAGTCAGGGCGGCCCAAGCATTTGGGGACCCCAAGCGAAACTAAAATTTGGGGCCCTAATATAGCGCATATTGGAAAAAACAAATAAATTCCTAATAATGGTTCAAAGAGGGGTCAAACTCTTAACTTCTTACATAAACTCATGCTCTTATCCACTAAGCCACAACTTTATTTAAATCTATTTGAAACATAATTATTATTTCGAAAATATCATACAAAATTTGAAATTTGAGGTCTTTAACTACGTTGGGGTCCAAAGCGACCGCTTTGGTCCCAGGCTGCCACTGAGCGAAGCCAATATCTGGTATTTTAACATGTATCATTTGATGAAGATAACAAAGCTCAGAAAGCTTCCATGTAAATCAATCTATATGTCTAGCCATATACATATATGAGATGTTTATTTATATGAGAAGAATCAATATATATTGAAGGCATGGAACAGGTCGATCTAGTAGGAAGGATTCGATTAGTTGGTAATGTATAGTATATTGATTTTTTTTTTTTGAGTTAAACCAGAAATTTCATTCATATGTAGGAATTCAATCCAGTACATTACATGGTTTTGAGACTTTTGACTACTTTGAACACAACATGAGATTTAGAAAAGTAAATTACAACATGACACTTACAAAAGTGAAGTACAACATGAAGCTAAAGGAGTACAACATTACAAGAACAAAATGAAAAGATCCTCAAAATCACAAAATAAAAAGATCCTAAAGATCACAAATGAGAAAACCCTAAAGATCTTAAACTTTATTATACTTAAAAAATGTCAAATGTAAGGTAGAGAGTGGGAACGGTCTCACATTGTACGTACCAAATGTACTCTCATAACCAAGAATCTAACAGTTGGCGTTTTCTACTCGTTACTAATTAGTTTTGAGTTGATCGAACGTAATAGATAAGATAAACACCGTAAATTGGGATTTTGGTAAGCATATAGAGTAAATTTTTTTGTATTTCTACGAGTTAAAATAAGACATTTAAGAAAGAAATAAAAGACTAATTAATAAGACTCCCCTTTTTGTGGTCTGCAAAGGCACCATTTGTTGGAAATACGTTTTGTTAGGTTGAGAGTACGTTTTGTTATTAGTGATTACTAGGTTTCCTCCCCGTCCTACGGACGGGGAAGATCCCTCTTGGCTAACGCCTGAGAAAATAAATAAATTTAAATTAGAACGTTCTTGGAAAGAGAATAAAGAAGATAATGGAGAATAAATAGGGAGAGATATTAACCAACAGTTGTAAATCTGACTGAAAATGGTGAGGGAGAGAAATACGCGGGAAGGAAGTTAAATGGGAGAGAAATACGTGTGAAGTTAAATGGTGAGGGAGAGAAATACGTGGATAGTTATGTAGGGATATCCTAACCACTTTTGGTCGTTTTATACTATTACCCTTCTATTTTGAAGGGATTTACACGAAAAGGGATTTTATAACAACCATTAGATGTGATCTTTATGAAAATCCCAATAAAAATAGACGGTCAGACTTATCCCCTGGATAACCGACTGAGCTGTTTTAATAAGGACTTAGGGATTTACACGTAAAGAGTAGGTCGGATTGCTAAATGATTTATCTATAATCTTCTTTGAATAAGGACTTAAAATAATGAAATAAATAACTATTATTGATTATAATCTATGCCAAAAGTTTCAAAGTCACAAGAATAAGATCACACCTTTAAGTCTTTTTTTTTTGTTGAAAAGATCACACCTAAGTCTGTCGTATGTTAAAAACACTATCCAAGCACGCAAAATATGTGGTACGCCATAGAAATTGTGGTCCCAAGATTAGATGGTGTCGTAATGGAGACAAGGACTCGCGCTTGGCCTTTGGGGTCATAGAAAAGGGTAAAGTTGGGTTAGGTTTTCAATCAATTACAACATGTAATATTATTTCCAAAAAAGAATTCATTTATGTAAAATATTGAGATGATCTATTCTCATTCCTTTTCTTATTTTCCAATTATGCCCATTATCAACCAATTTCATAACTTGAGGTATCATTAGGTTTTTTTTAATCTCTAAATGATCTATTCTCATTCCTTTTCTTATTTTCCAATTCCTAAGTGACAAATCAAAATTTCGTTGTATTTGGAAATCCATCATTTATTAATTTATTTAAGGATAGAAATAAAAGTGGATCAGTGGATGAATTTTAACATACTTTTTAGAGTCTTTTGGATGATGAATGTCCTCTAAGCAGTTTCACAGCAATTACGAATATATTTCTTCTTTGTGACGTAACTAAACCATACATCAATTTATCTATATATGAGAATTTATCAGTTTTTCTTATTTTAGCCTACGTTCTATAAAAGAACATATCTTGAGTTTTTCGTTTCATCACACCGTACATCAATTAGGGTCCAGATACACCTTAAAAGTGGAAAATGCGTTGCACAGTTATGGATCTTGATCAAAACTCTATTTTACATTAATGGTCTGAACTTTTCAAGATTCAGTATCGACAACAATTTTGGTTTCAATAATTTCACTTCACCCACTTCCTATTTTTCCTATATCAATTCTATTGGTATTTTATCTTCACTAAAGTCTCTGCATTATGAGTAAAACTCATTTGGGTGTGTGATCACATATACATTTCTCTCTTAGAGAGACCAAAGTTCGAATCTTACTACTTCTAACAAAAGAAAAACTTTTATACTATTATATATATATGATGTCTATTCTACTCATATAATCATGTATTTAAAAGAAATGAAGGGTAATTTGGAATTTTGGACTAGATTGATAGGGAGGTTCTCAAATCTCACGTCTTGATCAACCCTTTAACGTTGCCGCTTATTGAAGTTTCTTGGTCAACCCTGCGACTTGCAACTTTATTTTTTATTTTTTTGTTGAAAGGCGGCGTTGCAACTTATGGAACTTTCGAAGAAAACGCGTTTGGAAGGAAATGTCTACATCATTAATTAATCACACATAGAGTACCATTATAAATTCACACTCAAACAAAAAAGAAGAAACAGATTAAAAACAGAAGAGTATTTGGTTGATAAATTGGGTTGAGAAAACAAGGAGGATAACAATGGAGCTCTACTGTTAGTTTGGTAACATTGATGTCTCTTTGGTTATATTTGGGTGCAATTTTGCTTAAATTTAGAAACTCCATGGCTGGCAAAATGTTTGAGAAACTTGGGTTTTGTTTGATTGTTATAGCCTTCTATTGGGCTACTTCCACTGCAGTTGGACCAAACAGCATCATCCAGTTCCTGATCTGGCCCATGGCTGCTCTTAATTTACTTGTTCTTGTTTTCACTTCTGGGGGTAGTTCCACTAATGAGGCCAAGATGTTACAATCCCTTGTCAAATCATGAACTCCTGCTCCCGCACCGGAATATGCTATTGATACAGGCGGCGGCGGCCGAGGAGGCGGGGTATTTCCGATAGAAGTGAAACTGTGAATTTGACAACACTATTATCTAATTAAGCTTGTTCGTTTTTATTTTATTTTATTTTACAATGTTTGCTTTCTTGTTTGATTTCGGTTAGTAATTGTTTATTCGAGCAGTTGGTGGTTTGGAATATAAAAAGAAGTTTTTGTAGTTGTGATAGTGTTTGTGGTGGTGTTGGTCGTTGGGACGAGAGGATGAAGAACGAAGAACAAAGGGGGAGAAACTAAACTTTCAGAAAGGAGATGGAATTAAAATTAGGAAAAAAGTAAAGAAAAACACATTTGACAATGCCTCAAAAGTAAAATAGCCAGAAAAAGAAACGAAGGGGCTAGAATTAAAATTACTAAATTAACTCCCTTTATAAAACCAAGCAGGAACTCTTTTTTTTTTTTGCAAAAGAGCAAGCCAAAATTGACCACTAAATTCGTAAAATTGAACCCACACCAAGGAATGGTCCTCACCGTCTCCGCAAGAATTATGTCGTATTCCAGATTGATTTGAAAGAAAAATCTAAAGAAAAGGCCACGGCTTGGACATGGCCGTGTCTGTGAATTTAGGGACTCAGTGCAAAAAATTAATTTGGGCCCTTCGTATAATCAAAATATAAAAAAATTACATACAAAATGATAACGGATTCAAAATAATTTGACTTAGACAATTGAAAAAATTTAGTATGGTGATACTGATGCAATTATTTGCACTTCAATATAAATTTGTAGATGCACTCATAAAGAACACATTACCAATACACCTGTAGTAATTTGTAAGAACGACTTAAATAAGATAATGAAAAAATTATTGTATCCACAAATTTATAAAAAAAGAAAATCAAAATATTGTTCATTAAGGGACTAAGCCCTTTTTTAGTATCTACCAAAGAGATGAGTCCTTATTTTCTGGTAAACAAAAGGAGAGAATAAGCCATTTTTTAGTATTTAGGAAAAAGATGACTCATGATTTCCAGGTAAGGAAATGAGAGGATAAAAATAGAAGTTAAAAAAAAGGTACCCCAAAAAGTAACTAGAGAGAAAAAGTAATAATAAAGAGAGAAGAAAGTAAAGAGAGAAAGAGCAAATGAGCAATGCGTCATACTTGGAGAGTGGGCGCCTTCTTATCTAAATATACCCTAACGTTCTTTTTTGTGTTTGACTTTTTCAAACTTCTTTTTTTTTTTCTAAATTGAAAATGGAATGGCAATTACAAGATTTTGGGGCCACTTTGGTGGGGTGCCAGTGCGCGCCCTGCATGCACTGGGCACCGCACCGACTTGGCTTGGAGAACGAAAGAAAAAATTTTGGGGCATAAATAATTAGTCAATAAATATTGATTTAAAGGGCACATTCTTCTTTTAATCCAAAAATTGACTTGATCAAACATTGCCACCTAATTTTCATTTTCTCTCTTTTTTTCTGAACTCTGAACTCTCCCTCTCCCTGAACTCCAAACTCTCTCTCGCTTTCCCTTTCCCTGAATTGTGTGTTTGTCTTTTCTCACAAAACACTTTCATTACCTACATTCGTTCTTGCCAATGGTGATATTGATGATGGTATCACCCATCGAGTTATCTTAACTGGTTTCGCCCGCGCAATAGTCGAATTAATAAACAATCAAAGATAGATTTACTAACAACCCGACACGTTCCGATAAAAAATGATCATAATACCTGATGATGCATAAAATGTCCAGACGTTGACTAACGTCGGAAGAGTCAAGATCAGACCTGAAGTCCATCAGGTTAACCCGGCTTAAGGTAACATGTCAGTTGAACCCTTGACGATCCGTCACGAACTTCCCTAACTAGAAGGTCGGCTAGAGGAAACCATCCCTGTAACGCCTTTGGTATGAACGGATCAGCCCTGCGGTTTCTAAATGAATGAGGAGGGTCCACGTAGGTTCGGTCGATGCCCTACGCCCAGAACTAGGAAGGCAAAGCGCACCAGCAACCTACCGACTTAATCCCAGAATCTCCACAGAGATCTCAGTCGGTTACAGATCTCTAAGTGTATAAGCAAGTTTGGACTTCACGCGTCCAAAGAAGGAAATTTCTCCCCAAAGATCTATCACATCCGCAGGATATCTATGAAAGATCCTTAAATTTAGGAACTTTCATCTATCCTGAATACGAGATAAACACAAAGGGAAAACTTCCCTCCACGGCAATCACCGCCGCCTCTTAAGCCTATAAAAGGCCCCCAACTCGTCCTTCAAAGGACACGATCTCTAAACCCTAAAAGATCACAAGAAACTCTGAGTTCTCACAACTCACCCCAAAAGGGTCAATCAATATTCATTCTTTTACTGCAAACACCCTGACTGTCTTGAGCGTCAGAGCGATTTTCGAACCCTTTGCCGGTTTTTCCCCCTTTGGGAACAGACGAACATGAGCAGTGGGCAGGAGCAAGGAGTAAGGAGCAGGAGCAAGGAGTTAGGAACAGGTGCAAAGAGCGAGGATTATGAGCAAAGAAGCAGAGAATCAGAACTGGAGGCAGAAACACTCGGCATAATCTAACTTGACTTAACAGAATATTCACCATAACGGAGGTTGTCATGCATCAACTCCCTGTTTCATGTTCATATAACGGAAGACCATTTTTTGACATCAGCAATATCCATACCGACAGGTTTCCAACTTACGAACGTCTTCGCCCTTCTGCACACAATGACAAGCATTTTGTTTAGTTAGAAACACGTAACAACATAAATAATGTCCAAGTTCCAACCATCCATTATTCGGGGCTATTCTCTTTTGTATCTTCCACTCGTTTCGAAACAGAGTTCATCTTCATTATAACGGTTTCCTTTACCGCTCTGATTAATATGGACATCAGTGTGGTCATACCTTCGAATATGCATCGATTTTGTTCTTTTGAAATGTGATAGATGTAACCATTGAACACCAGGCGGCCCAATTGTGCCCCAATGGACTTACCTCTCAAATGACTTGTTTAGCAGATTTGGTAATATTGGGCTTTCAGTTGGATCCAGTAGTCAGCCCAAAATTTAAATGGGTTAGCTTCTCATACAGCCCATTTAAATCAGTCCAAACTTTCTGCATAGAAAATTGTAAGTACGATATTTCTTCAACCTGAGTTGAAGTTATGAATTAAAACAGTTGGGGTTTAACTCGTCGCCGCCGACGACAACTACCGGAAAATTGAGAAAATGGCTAAACAACTTCTCCGATTGTTTACTTCAAACGTCCGAAACCCTCATACTCACGCTCAAGTTCCTCTCCATAGATTCCTCT
This sequence comes from Eschscholzia californica, assembly GCF_041429995.1. Lineage (NCBI taxonomy): Eukaryota > Viridiplantae > Streptophyta > Magnoliopsida > Ranunculales > Papaveraceae > Eschscholzia > Eschscholzia californica. The sequence goes on along the minus strand of NW_028238309.1, from coordinate 43,071,264 downwards.
GCTCTCAATCTCTAAATGAGAAGTTCCAACAACGTGAAGAAGAAGAAGAAGAAGAAGAAGGAGAAGTGACAACTAACATTGAAGTAAGTGAAATCAAAGAAGAACAATCCCTTAATGAGCAAGTAAGAAAGCTTCGAATTTTTCTACAGGAAGGTCGTTCTGAATCTGCCCAAACCCTAGTTAAATCTTTCCTTCTATCTAAAACCCGAAACCCTAATTCTCCTTCTGAACTATTACGTCTATTTTCTCTTTCTTGTCCAGCTTTAAAACAATCTTTCTCGAATCTTCTTTTCTCAGTATGTGTTGAATTGAAATTGCCTAATGAAGCTACTGAAATTTTCTTGTTAATGAAAAAATATAGAATTGCACCTTCTATTGTTCGTTTGGATCAATTATTAGGAACCCTAGTTTCACTTGGTAAGTACAAGGAAACCCTAGATTTATTTTCTGAAATTGTTGACCTTGGTATTCATCCTGATAAATTTGCTTATAATAAAGCGGTACAATCAGCTGTTAAATTGGGGAATTTGAAAAAAGCTCTAGAATTTATGGAAGAGAGAAGAAAATGGAGACCTGATTCATTTACATATAATGTGGTTCTTTCTGGGTTTTGTAAGGAGAAAAGGATGGAAGATGCAGGAGACTTGTTTGAGAAAATGCTTAAACAAAGAATTAGACCAAATCAAATTACATATAATACACTGATAGATGGATATATAAAGGTGGGTAATTTGGATAAGGCTTTTAAGATTCGAGATTTGATGAAATCTGATGGTTTTCTTCCAAATATGATTACCTTCAATTCTTTGTTAAGTGGGCTTTTTCGAGCTCAACGAATTGAGCAAGCGAAAGAGTTGTTCGGGGAAATGATAGATCACGGGCTTGTTCCAGATGCATTCACTTATAGCTCTCTTTTCGATGGGCTTTCGAGGTCTGCTAATTATGATGATTTATTGTCTTCATTTGACAGAATGATGGGAGATGGAGTTCAGCTCAATGACTATACTTGTAGCATTCTAATAAATGGTCTATGTAAGGGGGGAAAGATGAAAGAGGCTGAGGTAATCTTGAAGAAACTAAGGGATAATGGATTTGTTCCAACAGGAGTGATATATAACACTGTTGTTGATGGGTATTGTCGAGCTGGTGATGTAAAAGCTGCTCTCTCTACAATTGAACTAATGGAATCCCTTGGATTGAAGGCAAATTGCATTACTTTCAATTCCTTAATTAAGAGGTATTGTGATATGAAGCAGATGTCTGAAGCAGAAGACTTAGTGGAGGAGATGGAGTCGAAGGGAATTCCTCCAAATATCGAAACTTATAACATTTTGATAGATGGGTATGGAGGGAATGATCAGTTCGATAGATGTTTTCAGATTCTTGAAGAAATGGAAAAGAAAGGGCTGAAACCCAATACATCGAGTTATGGTTCTCTAATAAATTGTTTCTCCAAAAGAGGTAAGGTTCTCGAAGCTGAACTTCTTCTTAGTGATATGGCAAGTAGAGATATTCCTTTGAGTGCTCAAATTTATAACATGCTTATCGATGGTTATTGTAAAGGGGGTAAACTGAAAGATGCATTTAGATTGTTTAGTGAAATGGAGGAAAAGAAGATAAAACCTACTCTTGTGACATATAACTCTCTGATAAATGGATTGTGCAAAGAAGGAAATGTATCACAAGCAGAAGAATTAGCAAACGACATTGCGAGGAATGGTGCAAAACTTGATGTGATTACATATAACTCTTTAATTTACGGGTATTGCCAATTTGGAAACCCCCAAAAAGCTTTAGAGCTGTACAAAAAGATGAAAGAATCGGGTCTTAAACCTACCTTGATTACTTATCATTCTCTTATTAGTGGTCTTGGTGGTGAAGGAACCGTTCAAGAAGTAGAGAAGTTGTATCAAGAAATGTTAGAACAAAATCTTGCTCTTGATAGACTCGTGTATAATGCAATTATTCGTTGTTATGCAAAATACGGAAACGTGCAGAAATCATTTGATCTTTACCAAGAAATGTTGGATAAGGGGATTACTCCCGACAGCACAACTTATAATAGCTTAATCATGGGGCACTTAAGGGAAGGGAGGATAGATGAAGCTAACAAGTCATTTGAAGATATGAAAGCAAAAGAGCTAAGTCCTAATGCTTTTACTTATAGTTCATTAGTTGAAGGTCACTGCAAGTTGGAGGATTTTGCAGGAGCTTCTGTTTGGTTTAGAGAAATGTTAGATGAAGGTTTCATTCCTCACATTTATACTTGTAGTGTATTCATTCAGGGTCTGAGAAAAGAGGGTAGGTTGCAGGAAGCCGAACTTCTCTGCCACGAATTGGCAGAGAAAGGAGTTTCCGAATGGACTGTTGATGATGATCCTGCCATTGCAAAAACTTTGTGAGGTGATGGCAACAACATAGAAAAGAGAATATGTATTAAATTTTGAAATTGGTTTTTGATGAGCTCCAATTATTATTCAATTGTTGTAAATCTAATTTGTAATCATATTGTTTTTTTGCTCATTTGAGAGAAATTCAAGGAAATAAAACATTTTCAACAGAAAAAAAGTAAGACATGGATTGTTGTTATAGCCTAATAGGTCGTTGATTCGTTTCTTCAGAGGGTTTGTAGAGGCTACATAGTTGGATTAGAACCTTATAGATTACGAGTTTAATAGGAGACTCGCTCGACAAAAGGACCACTCTAAGGTTATACTTTCGTATCTATCAATATCTAATCCAATTCAAAACTGAACTACTAACAGTTTGGGAGTAAGAGATATCATAACAGTTCATAAGACAAAAGTTGACAAATTGAAGCTTTTAGCAAAATATTAACAATGAAGAGAAAAAGGAAAAATCAAAATGCTGGCTATGGGGTTCGAACCCATGCGCACTTATGTGCAGAAGATCTTAAGTCTTCCCCCTTAACCACTCGGGCAAACCAGCTCTGTTGTCCAACTTACCTTCCTTTCACTTTAACAAGAAATGTTGCTGTACGTGCTCGGGTATTATGACCCTTAGCTGCCGGATTTTGGTTCACTCAGATTGATTTTATTTGACCCACACACACTCTTGGCAGTAGGGGTGTCAACAGGTCGGTTCCTGTTCAGATATCTAACTACCCAGAACCGGAACCTATTAACTGCAACGGTTTCGGTTCTTGACGGTTCCGGTAACTCAATAGAAGATTACCTTGGGTACCACCGAATATATAATTATTTTCTTTTATATTATTTCGGGTACCCGTTATCCGCCGCATATCCGACGGATATACCTGATTAGGACCCGCTTCCTACTCGGGTCCAATCGGGTATATCCCTTTAGGACCCAATTTGGCTAATGGGTCTAAAATATAGATCCAAAACCGACCCATTAAGATTCGGTCTGATTCGGTTCTCGGGTAACCGGGTACCCATTGTCGTCCCTTCTTGGTACATAGTTTTGATAGGTTTTCTGCACCCCATCTCTCTTTCACTCTCGCACTCTCTGTCTCGCTTACTTCTCCCCCCCTCTCTAACTTCTCTCTCTATAACTTGTATCTTTCTCGCTCTAACTTTTTACTTTTTAAGATTTGTCAGACAGGTTTCATCCAGATGCCTTATGAACTTTCGGGGCGTCCTCCCCGAAAGTTTTTGAGGGTGTCGATTCAACCCCATAGTTTTTGTTCGCAATATGGTTAACCTGACAACCTTCAAGAACTTTCGATTGGTAAACATGAGTTCCTCAGGTTCTTTGATCAAACAGTGAGGTTGTCATTCTTGTTCTTGTTTTCTTCATTCTTAAGTTTTTATTTAAAGTTTATAAGGGTTTATTGGTTTTGTTTAAGTACTAGATGTGGGACTAACTTTAACTAGTTCATATCTCCCGCTTTATAACTCAAACTTTAAATGTTAATATCTCATGCATATGGAATTTGTTTTATGCAATCTTTTGTCGAAATCCAAGCCCTCAGACACGAATTCAACGCTGCATGTCTCGAGTTGTTTCGATGATATGAAAAAAACGTCTTCGGCGTTTTTGGGTCAGATTCCAACAATCCTCCCACATGAATGGATATTAACTTTGTTTCTTTCTTTCTTTCTTTTGAAGATTATCCAGATATACTTAAGGTTTATTAGGCCGATCCTGACAAAGTTTATATGCGGAAGTTCACTGCAACGGGAAAGATAACTTTTGGCTTTAAATCTTCCCACGTGAATAGTTCTTGGATTTAAAGGGACTTCAATGAACGTTATTTCGTCTGGAGCTGAATCATATGATCTATAAACCTGTGCAATAACTACCACACAGTCAATTTCTTACTTACTTAAGTTCTCGGTTGTGTTCATTTCAGTCTTGAACATTCTCAGGTTTTGTGTGTGCTTTAGAGAAGTCGACCATTACGATCTTACCACATAACCGACATCAATTCACACAGTGACGGATTTATGTGGGGGTGAGGGTAGGCTATAGCCTCCCCTCAAACCCCACAAAAGTTGAAAGGAATTTAGAACTAGCTCACATCCCCTCCGTGTAACAATAAGAGTTGTGACGTTCCTAAGCTAATCACAAGATTGGATGTAGCTCAGTTGCAAAGAGCTGGAGTTATGAATTTGGTTTGCTCCCATATATCATGGGTTCGAAATCCTTAGCTGTATTTTTTATCAATGTTTTCTTTTCTAAGACCTTTTTAACCTTGTTTTTTTTCATTGGTTTTTGTAGCCAAAAGTTTTAATCTCAAAATTTAATACTCCCTCTGTCCCAAATTAAGTCCCATATTGGGAATCCGACTTATTTCATATTTTCTCTTCTTCCATGTTTGCCCTTATTTATTTGATAACTTTTCTTGAAGTAATTCAAAGATTACCATTTTTCTAGAAATACATGTAACCATATTAATTTCTCACTTGATCAATCCAAAATAATGGATTTGTTCATTGGAAAAACAAGTTTTTGTATTGGAAATAATCAAATGTCTTAATTAACTTAATTAATGCACCATATATTGAAAACGTATAAGAAAGGGTATTTATGGAAAAGTAAGTGATTTTATGTGATATATAAGGAATGGGACTCTTAATTTGAGACATCTAAAAAAGGAATAGTGGACTCTTAATTTGAGATGGAGGGAGTAGGTTCAGGTGTGTCATAAAAGTTTAGGTATTGTTATCATAGTCTCGTTGGCATATTTTTCAAAGTTTTGCGTTCAAAGTATTTGTCATTATATGTAAATATCATATTGAATGATTTGGTTGAGCTAATGATTCGTATTATCGCCAAATTTACGATTGTAAATCGTGAATTCTAGCTAAGCTCACTCAGGAAACTCATTGCTTAATTTAAAATTGATGTAAAACTATGAAAAACGTCTCACTTGGGAAACTCATTGTTTAAATAGATTACAAGTTATCAAGGACAAAAATATGATTTTCTAAGTAAAAATATTATTTCTCAATAAAAAAAATAAAAAATAAAAAAAATATTATAAATATTTGTTTCTAAGTTAAAAATGCAACATATAGTATTGAAGATTTAAAGTTATCGTTGAACTCTTTACAAAATTGTCTTCTTTTTTTCACTTTAGCCTCCCCTAAACATTAATCCAGAATCCGCCACCGTTCACACACATATAGGTAATCCTTCGAAAGGTATCCTGCTATACCCCGTTAGAAATATGTCTAATTCTTAGGATTGACTAAAAGCACAATGCTTATCCTTACTCTTTGCAGGGTACAATGATTCATCCTAGGAATGAGGAAGAGATAAATCCCTTTCAATGTTACTGTCGAGTTAGTATATAACTTCAGTTTCCCATTGAACCTAGATCTTGAGATTTTCATTCAGTTAGGTTGGGTTTCTGTTTTGACTTCCCTCATTTCCTTTAATCCCCTTGATGAAGCAACCACTATCTCTTTAGGTAGCCCATTTATAAACGAATCCCCTATGTTATCCTTCGACTTGACATAATCTACAGTTATAACTTCTCAAAGTAGTTGCTTTACGAATGATGTCTGCGACGAATATGTCGAGACTTACCGTTATACATTTGACTATGTGTCTTTGCAATAGATGTTCTTTTGTCACATTCTATTTTCATTGTAGGCACTGGTTTGGCCCATACTAGAAACTTTTTTAAATGATATTCAAGATAAGCATGTTCTAGAAAAATTAATAGAATTAGAGGAACTATTCATAAATCGACTTCTGGATCTGCTCAAGAGATAGGGCCAAGATACTTTGATTTATTACGTTTTAGCAAACATGGTCGTATGTTTGTTTATGTCGTACATGATGCTAATTTGAATTAGTGAATTTTTTTTTCGTTATTTGTATGATTAACACATTAATATAGTTATCATTATTTATTCAACAAGTTCGATTGATTGATACGAGTTGATTTTCTATTACGATGAGTTGACGAAACAATAGTTATATCCTTTAGGAAGTGTCACAACCACTCTGCCTCTTTCGCTTCGTTATCTAGAGCAATGAACTTTGAGACCATTGTCGATCGACTATGCACGTCTACTTCGAGGATTTCTAAGATACGATGACCCCACCTAATGTGAATACATATACACTAGTTGATTTAGTATCATCTGTATTTGAGATCCAATTTGCATCGCAATATCCTTCTAATACCTCTGGATATAAAGAGTAATTGAGCTCATATCCTTTTGTCTCTCTCGGATACCTTAGTACTCGTACCATAACAACATATGTTGATTTCCTGTGTACCTACTTAATTTTTTTAATCGCGTATGCTATGTCTGGTCTAGTACAATTCATTAAGTACATTAGACTTCAGATAATCCTTGAGTATTCCAGTTGTTTTATTCATTGACTTGTATTTTTTACCAATTGTATACTTGGGCCTATCGGTGTACTTACAATTTTTATTAAATTTTTCTAAGATTTTCTCAACCTAGAGAAATTGAGATAAAGTTATCCCATTGGGATTTCTAGAAATTTTAATTCAAAAAATGACTTCTGCTTTACCTCAGTCTCTCACATCGAAATTAGAGAGCTAGTATTTTTTTTTTGTAGCCTTAATGATATCCAAATTATTTCCCATATCATCTACATAAAACATATGATAACACATCCTTTGACAGAGGTCTTAATATAGACACATTTGTCACATTCATTTATTTTGAACCCGTTCAATATTCGTAGTTGGGTAAAACAAACCCTTTAGGTTTTTTTTTTTTTGGAAGGAACAAACCCTTTAGATTGAGTCATATAGATCTCTTCCTTTAAGTGTCCATTCATGAAGGCTAGTTTTACATCCATCTGGTGTATTTCCAGATTATGTATGGGAGTCATGGCTAGCAACACCCGAATCGAGGTAATTCGAGTAATAAAAAGCTAAGGCCGCGGCTTTGGGGAATAAAAGAAATTCTCCGAGGAATAAAGATTTTGTCAATAAATATTGATTCATGGACATATTTTCTTTTTTAGTTCAAAAATTGACATGATCAAACATTGCCTCCTAATCTTCGTCTATCCTCTCTCTCTCTATCTCCATCTCGCTCTCTCCCTCTATCTCTCTCTCTCACTATATATCTATAGATATATGGGGGATCTTTTGAATAGTTCTGCCTCATATTGATTGCAGGTCTGGACGTCTGGTTCATTCTTATTTAGCCCTCTCTAAAACTAAAGATGCTCTATATGTTACCAGGAGGCTATGAAGGCTATGCCACAGTCAGCTCAAACTCTCAAACTAGTCGGTGATGTACATGCCAGCCATCCTGTTTGAAGGAAAAGGTAACCTTAGTCTAAGTGAATACCAGGGGCGTGGGTAAAGGGGTGCATCCGGTGCGGTCGCACCGGGCCCCACTTTACCCAGGGGCCCCTTTATACCCAATAGGTAATGCTAAGTATTCCAAAAAAAAAGTTACTATCCTCATTGGGAATGTACATCTAGCAGCAGCTTTATACTGGTTAGGACTTTAATTGTGTAACTTTCTAACTTTTTCTTTACCTCATTATTAAATGTTTTTCTCTCTCTCTCACTTTTGTCCTTTTTTTATCTAATGACCGTTGGACATTCCTTTTCTTTGACTCTTTCTATCTTTCTAACTTACTTCTTTATTAATTCTCTCAAACTAGTTACATCCCATTAAATGTGGTGTACTATTTATATATCTTCCATGTTTGTTCTTTCCTTATCTTTTTTTTATCTCATCTCATCAGAGAACTCAAGTAAAGTAGATCATCTCATATCCATATTTTATTGATTTTCTTTTTCCTAAATTTCAATTTCAAGTGATCAAGTCAAGACAATTTTCTTATTTCTTTAGAATTGACAAAGTAGTGAATCATAAGTCTTCCATCGCAAAGGTACTCCCGTAATCCCTCACTTATTTTTTATTTTGTATATTTGATTCATTGTTTGTTTAATACTTGAAAGCACTTTTAATTGTTAATTTGCCATATTGTGGGTTAGAACTTAGAAGTTAGAAGATAGATTACAAATATTGCATATTTTTTTTTTATCTTGTAACTACGATTCTATGTTTATTGTCTTGTTGGATAGATAATTTGTTAATTTTGTTTTTCTATCAATTTTTTGCTATGTTTGCTTTGTAGTTTGAATTTATCTAAAATCCGATTTTTCGTTTAATTAAAATGTTTAAAAATTTATTTTCAATTTTTACTTGTGGATTTATTCGATTTATCGATTATAGAACGGAGGGCCCCATACTGCAGTTTCGCACCGGGCCCCCAAATTCTCGGCCACGCCACTGGTGAATACTCAGATAATGTTAAACTCCTGTGTTTGATTTCCATTTTTGGATTTTGTTTATATAAACATGGTTAAGTATGATAAAAACAGGATAACTAGGAAAACTGTTATGTTTTACACTACTTACACTAAGCACGGAAATTTCGGTTCTCTTTAAGCTTTTTTAGTCTCATTGCAAATCTTGATATAAGGAGTTGTTAGAGGTTAGAGAGGAGAAGAGATGAAAAAAAAAACAGGAGAAGAGAGAGAGATAGATAGAGAGAGATCAATAGTGAGAGCGAGAGGGAGTGAACAAAAGCAACAAGAGAGAGAGGGTAAAGTGGGTTAGAGAGGAAAGAGAAGAGGTGGCAATGGTGGTCGGAATGGTGGTAGGAAGTTAGTGGTGGTGAAGGTGATAAAGAAGTTGAATATTAGGGGTTAATGTTTGATCAAGAGAGTTTTTAGACTAAAATAAAATATGCCCCCGAGAATGAATAAAAAAACATGGATTCCCTAGAGAATTTATTCCCCGGAGATTATTCTTTATTCCCCAAAGCCGCGGCCAAAGCTAAGCGTCGAAATAATCTAATCCTTCTCGTTGTCTGAATCCCTTTCCGAAAAATCTAGCCTTGTACTTATCTATCGAGCCATTTGTTTTCATGTTATTTTTGAAAATCCATTTGCATCTCAGAGGTTTGCATCCTCGTGGGAGTTCCACTAACTCCTCATTGTGGTTAACCAATATAGACTCGATTTCACTATTCACGATTTTTTCCAAAAGGGGGCTTCTAGAGTAGCCATGGATTCTAAGTAAATTTGTGGATGATTTTCTTAACATATAAGTTAGAAATCAGGTCCAAAGTCTTTACACACTCTTGCCCTTTTTCCTCTTTGAGGTTCTCTAAGTTCTTGGTGTCTGTCTTCATTAGATTTTTCAACATATTTCCTCTTTTCCTTTTCATCACGTTTTCTCTTTAGTGATTTTCATATACTTTTGTTTTATATAGAGAAATTGATTCAATGAATTCGACATCCCTTTACTCTACGACTGTGTTTACGTGAATGTCTGGTATTACAGTTTTACACACCAAAAATCTATATGCACTACTATTTATTGCATGCCCAATAAAAATACAATCTACTGTTTTTGGCCCAACCTGGACACGTTTTGGAAGTAGCACCATAACCTTCACTAGGCACCCTCACGCTTTTGTGAATTTAAAGGAAAATTTTCTGCCTTTCCACGATTCATATGGTAAATTTCATGTTTTCTTGTGCGAAAGTTTGTTTAGTAAATAATTTGCAGAAAAATAGCTTACCTCAAGCTTTGGGTAAACCATAAATATTAATATAGCATTCATCGTTTCCTTTAAGGTTCGATTTTTCCGCTCTTCTATACCATTTTGTTGTGGTGTGTAAGGTGTTGTTGTTTGATGAATTATGCTATTTTTGACGCAAATTTCAACATGCAGAGATTCGTACTCTCCACCTCGATCACTTATCAACATTTTAATTTTCTTGTGTAGTTGAACTTCAATTTCAGTTTTGGATACTTCAAATTTTTGCTACTGTTTCGTCTTTGCTTTTTAATAAATAAGCGTAACAATAGCTGGTATATGGTCAATGAAAGTAAGTATTTTTTTTCGTCCCTCCTCTTGTCTAAACCTACTTTATGTTGCAAATATCAGTGTGAATTAAATGTAATAGTTTTGTATTCTTTTCTATTGATTGGAATTGAGTTTTAGATAACTCTGACTTATTAATTTTGCCCATGTTCGTCAATTTTCTTAAAATGTTATAATTGATGTGTCCTAATCGTTCATGTCAAATACAATGTGAATCAATAATATAAGCGGAAGAATTAATTTTATTAATATTCTTAGCCATTATTATTACTACATTTAATTTAAAGTGCCCACCACTCATATATCAATTTCCCACTTACATTCCATGTTTAGACAGTACGAAGTTATCATATTAAAAAACTATCTTAACACCATTCTTGCTATGCATGGATTCGGAGACTAAGTTCTTCCTTATTTCTTTCAACAAAAAAAAAAAAGTTCTTCCTTATTTCGAGAGTGTGACGGACTTTATTTAGAGTTGCCTCTTTTCCTGAAGTAAATTTGAAAATAATCTTCCCTTTGCCCTCCACCTTGGATGTTGAAGAATTCCCCAAATATAGAGATTCACCGTCTTCAACCTTATGATAAGTAGAGAACATCCACCTGTATGCACATATGTGGCGGGTGGGCTCAGTGTCAACCCAGCATTCTTTCGGGTTGCTCACTAGGTTAACTTCAGAGATTATTGAACAAATGTTCATATTTTGCATATCTTCAATCAACTCTTCAATTCCAGTCATCGTAGCATACAAACTTCGTATTCTACTAGCGAGGCTTGCTGCCTTACTTTTTTATTTTTATTTACCTGCCCATTTTTAGAGCAGCAATACTTGGCAAAGGTGTCCCTTTCTTACGGCAATTAATACTATCAGCTTTAAACTTTGATTTTGCCGGCTAACCTGTTTCTTGGTTCGAACATTTCTGCTTCCGTTTCAGTCTACCTTCAATTGCATTAACTGTGGTTTCTCATAAGAAGGTTTCTCTGGTTTTTTTTTTTGCAAGTCTATTGTCCTCTTCGGTGCAGTTTTTTATCATTGCTCTGACTGGGAAGGCTTCGTTTGTTACAACATTTTTAGCCTTTATTTATTGTACGATAATCTGAAATTTTTTAACTTGCACCATTACTGGCTTCGAATCATTATTTTGAAGTCGAAGGATCTACCTACAATGAATTTTTCATACCTGCAGTCTCGGCTCTATACTTGTTGGCTAAGGTTTCCCACAGTTACTTTGATGTCTCAATAACATAATACACATTGTAAAGACTATCATCTAAATCATTCAGAATATAGTTCTTACACAGAAAGTCACTATGGTTCCATGCATCTATTATAGACACATGTTAGACATCCATTCTCGCTCAGATATGTTTTGCATCTGGTAAATATTTGACAAGTCCTGATATTATTAAATGAAACATCTTTTGGTGTGACTCGGATGGATTCATAGTTTGACACCATTACTATCTTTCTTTCTGATCACAGGAAATACACGGAATCAGTAACCTAAACTTATGGAAAGCTCCTAAGATTGTTAGTCTCATTATACATACTGATCTCATGAATTATTGTCTCGAGTCCTCTAATATTTCTTACTGTGGAAATAAAGAACAATGATAAACCAAAATAAATTATAATCGAACATAATTATCTTAACAAATGATTAGATTAAATAAAGGACAAAGTGGAGAAGTCCGACTAGACGGTCCAAGACATAACTCAATCATTCAGACTGGATAGTTATTTCATACAACAAATGGTTAGACTAGTCTAGTACGAATGGTTGAGATTTTAAGTTTTTCTCAACACCATGGTTTCTCACTTCTCAGAATGTTTCTATGCAGAAATCCGTCAGAGCATGCCTTAGAAGTTGGATCAAGCATTGCTCTAGCATTGGCTATTGTGTTATCACAACAGCAGAAGATTCAATTTGAATATGTAACACAAAGAAACTCACAAAGACAAGATATAGTATTTGATATTTTTATACCTAATAGCAAGTTCAAATTACTAAAACCCAAGAAAATAACATAACTAACCAAAACTCATCAACACAATTGTGTCTTTAATCCAAAATGTATCATTCCAATCTATCTTAAGTGCACACTAACAGAAGTCATAGCTTCTCATAGTAATAATCTTTAGACATCCTCCATTTTCTCCTTCTCTAGTTAATTACCCGCAAAACCACCCAAAAAGTAAAACTCGAGCATCTGAACTTCTATAGACCCCGACCACCTTTCTCCTTCCCTCATTTAGCAGCACTGTGTTTTGCCTTAGAATGAGACTCTAGGGCTTTGTCCGAGTTGAAGGTCCTGCAAGGCAAATGGTTTAGAACCATGAGAAACAATAACTGAAACTAGTACCCATCAGCTAACTAGTGATTAGCAGAAAAATTGAGGCGAAAAGGTTTCAACGTACTTGCTGCATGAACCACATGTAACTGAAGCAGCAGATTTTGGGCTTTGCTTAGATTTGTCACTGGCAGGAGTCTTCGCAGCAGCTTTCTTTGCTGGGTGGGGAGTTGCTGTATGGCCACCGCTACCTTTCTTGCCATCTCCACCTAGGAAATGATTCAAGTAATAAGCAACAAAAACTAACAAAAACAAGCGAAACTAGCAACAAATAAACACGAAGTAAGGGATTACCAGTTTTCTGAGGAGTAACTAGTTTAGCCTTCTTCTCCACAGGTGTCTTAGTGGCAGAATCAGCAGCTCTCTTCTTGCTCTGCTCAGGCTTCAACAAGTGAATAAATCATATAGATACCATTAGTGGTGTGCCGTATGGTGAGAATAAAATGAACTTTCAGATACCACTAGCATACCTTCTTTGGAGTCTCCTCATCTTCCTCATCAGAACTATCAGCATCATCTTCTTCATCACTATCATCTGAGGCATCACCCATCTCCTGTAGAATAACCCAGATCAACACCAAATCTATAAACACAAAAAAATAGTTCATTGTGATCGGAGAAATTTGGGACAGATCATGACAAGTTCATGGGTAGTCCACATTTCATAAAGAAATAACATCCCGAAAGAGATATCCTTTAAAAAGACAGATACTGTAAGGGGTAGAAAAATCATAACTCCGTTAACCAGATTTGGCAAAAACATATCACGAGGTCACTCCATTTAAAGAATGAACCTTCCTGAGCAATCACCTCTACTGTTAGCATCTCAGGATTTCAAATTATATAGGACATATGCAGTTATAGGCTGCTATACAGATCTTCTTTGTCGATGGAAGATATAACAATTTCATACTTATCAAGATGACTTGCCTCATTAAAATAACAACAAGATAAAATAAAAGGATAAAAACCTCATCACTGGAGTCATCTTCACCCAAGCCATCTTCAGAATCATCACTGTCATCTTCATCGCTATCATCATTCTTGGACTTGTCATCCTTGCTTGGTTCCACAATTTTCACCTTAGCCTTAGCTTCAGAAGAAGCAGCTTTTCCAGCATTAGCAGTGACTTCTGGTTTCCCTAAGTAGAGTAGTCAAACAGGAATTAGTAATTTAAAACGTTAATACAACTACTATATGTTAGTCCAAGTAATAAAATACAACAACCTTACCATTTTCCTTATTGGCAATAACAGGAAGACCCTCCTCATCATCTGAACTCTCAGACTCTGGAAACACAAACAGTTAAACATGAATCAATAATATGCAACTTGACCTTCGATTAAGGCAGGTTACTAAAGATCAACTACTTATCATATCATTTAAACATAAAGAATGCAGACAAAGTATTTAATACCTTCTTCTGAGTCTACTTCAGGGGCAGATTTGTATCCACAGAAATAGACACTCCCATTTTTCCAGTTGTGAGAAAGTTCAAAATCTTTCTCGAAAACCAAGTCATAAGAAATGTGAGATTTATCCTGAGAAAGTGTCCCAATGACAAGCTTCTGACCAGCAATGTTCAAAAAGATGGGAATCGATTCATTTCCTTTCGCATTCTTTGCCTCACCAAGTGTTGCCTGTATGACAATATTAATAAAACATTATTTCACATTTTATCTAAAGTTTGGAAAACCAAAAGTGTAGTTAAGATCTAGAATATAACCTGAGAAAGATGCAAGATCCTATCATCAATTTCAACCTTAAGAGGCTGACCAGCTTTTACTTCAACACCTAAATATAATAGAAATTTAAGAATAAATATATATTCCCAGGTTTGGAATAAGAAACAAGAACATACCTAGGGTTTACAAAAAGGAAGTAAAAAGAAGCACATAAAACCAGAATCAAACAGTAAGCAGTGTTCTTCTTGTTTGAATGGGAGATCCTAATAAAATTATCATAACATTATCTGAAATCCAAACTTCAGGTAAACAGAAACAGTAAAAAGAAAATCAAACCTAAACCCTAGTCCCGAAATTGACACTTTCATACCCTAACGTCCGTATGATTGAGGAGGTTATTAGACGAATCAACACATTCAGAACAGATATCAAACTTAATAGGAATATATATATACAGTTTAATCAACCAAAAGAACCAAGTTTCAAGCAAACAAATAATCTAAAGGACGATATCATATTACAAACATAAAACCTTAACAGGAAACGAGTGACGTACTAAAACCCTAGAAAATACTTAGAAGAATAGAAGACGAAGGATTACCCCAGAACTCCATTGAGAGAGAGAGAAGGAAGAGCTGCGAAGATGGTAAAGTTGATTTGGAGTGAGAGAGAGAGAGACTGAATGAGAACAACTAGGGTTAGAAGATGAGAATTTAAAGAGAGTATGCCAGGGTTTTAGTAGCGGAAGCGGCGAAACCCTTAAAACAGAAAGGGCGATATTGTACTACACGTACTACCAAAATATATGTAGCCCCAATAAGAGGCTAAGAGCAGACCAGGCTAGGGGTGGGAAAGAAGCCCGTGGATCCGAATCCGCCCACAAGCACCCGAGCCCAAGACCTACCATGGCGTCCACAACCGGTTGTGAGCAACAACAACCGCCTTGACGAGCTTTTGTGGGCGGGCTCGGTTTTAAACCCTTACCCGAGGTCTCGTCCACACTCGATACCACCCGAGCAGATCCAATGGATGCTTGATGAACCCACTAGAGAGACTATCTGTAATGTATGCCCGTTATTTATATCTCGATAACCCTACCTGACTCTTTGGACGACCTTTTAGATGAGTCAAAGTCCCATTGATCTAAAAGGCATTGTCGTCCATTGAGGGGTCACTATTTCCAACTGTTACATTATCGTGAGAGTTTTCTATTTAAGTGTTGAATTTATTATTAACCCTCATCCCTTCACTTCTGCCTTCTAGTTTATTATTGCGACAACAACTCTTCTTCGGTTGAACTTCAGTATTATCTTTTCTTACAAACTTGTAATCTATTATAAGTGAGTATAATGTGGGGTTAAACAATAGTTTCGGTAGATCTTTCACCTCTGTTTCCCAAAGAAAAGATCATTGATCTAATAACACATTACCCTTTAGTTTCTTAAATCTATTAGATATTAAGAAAATATTACATTATTTTCTTGAAAACGAATTGTTTTTTTGTCTCTTTTGTTCTAGTTTTTACATATTTGCTTTTCTTATACTTCTGGTTTTTTAGGTTTGTTAGATATTTTGAAAATATTGCACCCCTTTCGTGAAAACCTAATGGTTTGTCGTTAATCTAGTTCCACTTTTTTCTACTTCGGTTAAGATCAGTTACATTTTTTGAAATATCACACTATTTCCTTGAACACGAGCGGTTTTCTGTCTATATTGTTCTCGTTTTTACAGATTTGTTTTTTCTGCTCCTTGTTTCTTAGATCTGTTAGATATTTCAAAAATATTGCACATTTTTCTTGAAGTCCTAATGGTTTGTTGTCTATATTTCTGGTGGGCCACTCACTTCTCTTTCATGAAGCCATATTAGATAGATTTGGTGAGATTTTATCTTCTCTCGTTCTAATTTTTACAGATCTGTTTATTTTCTGCTTTTAGTTTCTTAGATCTGTTAGATATTTCGAAAATATTTCACTTTTTTATTGAAACTAATGTTTTTTCTAGTCCTAGTTCTGAAGATATATTTATTTATTTTTCTCTAATTTCTTAAATTTGTTACTTATTTAAAAAATGTTACACCATTTTCTTGAGAACTAATGATTTGTTGTCTCTGTTATTCTAGCTTTTGAAGATATGTTCCTTTAATAATTCTAGTTTCTTAAATCTGGTACGGATTTGTTCTCTTCTTTAGTCTCTGTTTACAGATCTATTTCTCACTTCAGTAATATTGTAATCTTCTGTCAATAACTTATGGTGGTTTGCCCATATTTTATAGATATTAAGTACATTCCTGTCCAAATTGACCTCAATATCAATCCTAACTTTTACATATTCTGATAATACTAAAGTAATAGAAGACATTATTTCTGCAACACCATTTGTATCTGAGTGCATTCGGAGTCTACATATGCAATGGCAAATGAAGGTCTTGTATATGATGTCTTATTATGATGGAATTGGAATCTCAAAGTAAACATGATGGCTTCTATTACATGGCAACAACTTATTAGAGTTTTGGGATTTTTGAGATCATGATGATTTACATCATTGAACATTAATGTAGCATGAATTGTGAATGATTTGATCCTAAATGTTTAACCTTTGCATGTAGTTCATCCTCTTGTTGGTGGTCCCCCTCACCCAATAGTTGGTGAACAACCAGTTGAAGTTGTGAAGGGTGATCAGAATTGTAACAAGAGGAAGATGTCTCCAGAATTTCGGGAAATGTAAGCCTTTGTTGAAGTCCTTGATCATGAGAATGCTGAGAGAACTAAGCAAGTAGTCTATTGTAACATTTGTGGTGAATGTAAGGAACCCAAGCCTAAGAATGACACCAACTATTTCATCAGGCAAACTGCAATTTTTTCTGAAAAACACAAGGTGGATTCAAAATAGTCCATTACATCTTCGATGCATTATGGTATTCTTGCGTCGTTAAGATATAGCTTTATCATGCTCGTGATAATACGATAAAGTTAATTATTATGATGGACCATTTTTTGGAAGTTTGTAGAGGATAATTTCTTAGAATTTTGTATTACTGATAGTTGATGATCCAAAAAATGGTCATCAATTGACTAAGGTTAATGAGTCAAGAGAAGACCAAAAGCCTGGTAGCTCATCCCGCTTCAAGTCAATAGGGAGGTTGAATCCGAAGGAATCTGTCACTCAAGGCCAAAACTGGCGCCTTAAGCTCTACCCTGACTCAAATATAACTAGGTCTGCACTGAGATTTAAGAGAGGGTGCTTCTAAAGGCACCGGGCCAAAAGGCTGTCAGCATCCATCTCTGTTAGCACCAGATCCAACTGCTCTTTTCTCTATTAGCACCAACCAACTATGTAGGCACCCGTGTTTTCTTTGTTAACTCTAACCCTATCCATTACCTTCTTCAAACCTAACTTGTTTTTCCCCTCTCTTTTAAAAAAAAATTCCTCTCTACTCTATCTCTCTAACAGGAACATACCCTGTCTCTCTCTCTCTCACCTCTCTCCATACAATTCCGGCGAAGGGGAGAAACCCCTTCGTCGGAGACACCAGACCGGAATCTGGTTAAAACCGGACAAGGGTCAACAGAAACCCTAGAAACGAAAGCATAGCTTCTTTGGCTAGTGGTTTAGGTTCTAGATTTTTGCTTATAATTGTTGGTTATCTTAGCTTTAATGGTTTTAAGAAACATAAGAATTCTTATTGCTGGTTATCTTAGTCTTAATGCTTTTAAGAAACATAAGAATTCTTATGTCGCTTTGATTATTGAAACGGGTATGAAAATTTATGTGTTCCATAAATTTTATATTATTACTTTCTGTTGAATTTCAGAAACCATAATTTTTTTGGATTAATGAGGTAAGATTGCTACAAGATTTAGAATTTGGGTAGTCTTTACTTTTGGGGTTGTTTAAACCCAAACCACGAGACATGGATCAAGAGAAAGACCTCCCTTTTTCTTTACTCTCTCTTGTATATATTTTTTTCAGTGATTTATTTTCTAGAGGGAAAGTGATGAGTTTGATGTAAACAGTTAATCCTGTTTTCTATCCTGCTTCTTGTTTGATTTTTGGTGATTAGTACATGAAGACGTAGAGAGAGAGGAGAGAAAGGAAGAGAGGGTGAACAGGTGCTTATAGAGAATACGAGTCAATGGCTATTGACCCGAGTCAATAAAATTTCCGGATGCTAACAGTCTTTTGGCCCGATGCTTTTAGAAGCACCCTTTAAGAGAAGAGTATAATTTATGGAATATAAGGGTTATTTTCCAAATGGCTCCTTAGTTTATGACCAGCTTCCCGCGTTATCGAAAATACCCAGATGACCCCCTTTTTGTCGTTAACGTCAAAAGTTCGTTAACTTAGTATTTTTTCTCCCAACATTATCCCTCTTTCAATTCCCTAACATATTCAACTTTTTTTTTCCCTCTTTCTCTAAAAACTCTCACCACCATTATTTCTCACTTTACTTTCTTTCTCTCACTAGTTTCTTTCAATTATCTTGTCTATCAAGTTTGCTCTCTTATAGTTTCCTCAAAATCTTTTTTTTCTTTTTCTGTCTCTAAAACTATTTTTTCTACAAAACCACAATCTTCATCTCCATCTTCGTACTCTTCTCTAGAAATTTCTTTTAGCAACTTTAGCTGCCACTACTTCCTCCCACCTCCACCATCACCAATAAAACACTTTCTCTCTAGATATCTATTTCTCTGTCTCTACAAGTTTATTAGTTTGCACTCATCATATCACAAAGAAATCAAACAAGAAGAAGTAAAGAAAACAAGATTAATTACATCAAACTCATTACTTTCTCTCTGTAGAAAATAAATCGCTGAAAAAAAAGTAGAGAGAGTAAAGAAAAGGGGGTTTCAAAAATGTATGGAAGAGATTGGGGAGGTCCATTAGAGATAAATGCAACAGATTCAACAACAAAGGATGATTGAAGTAGAAATGTACAAGATTTTGATAAAGCATCTTTATCAAGACCATTTGATGAAACTCAACAAAGTTGGTTATTAGGTCCAGGTGAACAAAAGAAGAAAAAAAATATGTAGATCTTGTTTGTATAATTGTTAGTCGTAAGATCTTTGTTTGGACAGTTGGTACTTTACGTGTTTCTTGATTTCCTTGCTGGTTTAATTACTTTAATTGTTAGTCCTCGTCATCATCATCATGAACCTCGTCCTGATAATTGTTAAAACTGGTTTAATTGCTTAGTGTTTATATCAATACCATAAACCTTCAATGGTTACCATTTCCACATCCAAGTTCAGCAACAGTTTTATCTTTGAAGATGGATTTAGGATTTTATTCAATCCTTCATGGAAAGTGAAAGACCAATCTTCTGGTACAAATAAGAAAACTCGAGTTATTGATGATCTTAAATCTTATCTTATTGATGTTGATTACTTGAACTTTGTTTGGATCTTTCCGGATCTGTGTTCCATTAGCTTTGTTGTTGGATTTTTATCTAGGTTCGATTACTTGAACTTTGTCAAGATTTTGATGATTTTGTGGATGTTGATGATTGTGATAATTTATCTGATTTTGTTGATGATTTTGGGATTCAATCAATACTTTTTTTATAATGAATTTCTGATGATGATGATGATGAAATCTGCTGATGGTGCTGATGATTTTAGGATTCTCTTTATCTGATGATGAATGTTGATGATGATTTTGGGATTCAATCCCTAATTTTTTTGTTGATGATGAATTTCTGATGATGACGATGATGATGAAATCTGATGATGGTGATGAAATCTGATGATGGTGCTGATAATTATGGGATTCTTTATCTGATGAGGAATGTTGATGATGATTTTGGGATTCTCTTTATCTCTCTACAACAAAAACTACTGAGGTGTTTTGATGAGAGAGCGAGAAAGAGTTTTGATGGTGGATATTTGGGTTGATGAGAGAGATAAATTTTGTAGAGGGAGAAATAATTTGGGGAAGATGAACAACAAAGAGTTTTTAGAGAGAAAAACAATTAAAAGAAGGCAACTTGGGAAGAAAAAAATCCGACTTTAACGGTCAATGGACGTTAACGACAAAAAGGGGGTCATATGGGTATTTTCGATAAACTAAGGGGCTACGAGAGGGGGATGGTCATGAACTAAGGGGCCATTGGGAAAATAAAACCCTATGATTTATACCATATGAAACTTACCTAAAAGATGACAAATATAAAAGAAAAGATCTCATGGAATATTATTTATACCATATGGAACTTACTTAAAAGTAAAAGATAACAAATATAAAAGAAAAGATATTATAAGGAATATTATTTATATTGTACGGAACTAGGGTATAGCCCGTGCCCATAGGGCACGGTTTTTTCTATAAGTATGTTATGAGAGAATAATAAAAATACACTAAAAATGATAATTATAATTAAATTAAGTTTGGAGATAATATTGGATTATTTCAAGAGAGAGAAGATGAAAAAGAGAAAGAATCATGTGAATTATTTTAAGATAAGAGAGAGAAAAATAGTTAGAGACTTTATAGGAACTGGGTAGTTATTTGATATTTAAATATTATATAAGACCTTTTAAAAAAGAAGGTCAAAATTTACTCAAGATATTTAAACGCCCAAGATTTATACATGGTAGTTATGACATGACACAAAACCTATGTCATTTGTTATATAGATATAATTTATAGGACATAAGTCCATAATAAGAATTTAGAAAAACAGGTCGGGCTATGTCCAATCCAAACCGGGCTAAACTGACCCGTTGGGCTCTGATCGAAGCCCAACATAAGATAAAACTTTTGGCTTGGCCCCTCATCTGTGCGACCCGACCTTCCTAAACGGGTCTGATCCGGGCTGAATCGGACCGACAAGCACCATCAACTTACAGTCTTCATCCTGCTTACAAAAAGTTATTGTGGTATACTCATAAATCGATTGATTAATTTTTTAGAATTTGTTGTTAGCCCCGACAAGATCTCCTTAACATCTAATGTGTGGAAATCTAATCAAAATTTGAGTTATGTAAAAAAAGAAAATGACTTAACATCCCACTTTATAGATACTAATTAGGCTCTTCACAAAATGATTACTACATATTGTTTGTTGGATAAAACTCATAATGGTGAACACATTACTCGGTTGATTTCTTTATAAAGTTTCGAGTGGGAGATTTCTCACAAAGTGTTGTTTTTCATTTGTTAAAGTTAGTGCCAACACTCTTAGTATTTCTAAGTTGAAATGTTTGCTACCGAATCTTTCTCTTCAGTCTTTCATGTTCGTTGTTGTTGTTGTCATATTTTGAATCTTGTGGTGCAAGGTGGGTTAAGAGTTCAACAATTCAAGGACATGTTTTGTCATTTAAAAAGCAATATTGAATACATTATGGTTTTGGATGTCCGATATGAACAATATGGAGCATTACGCATTTCAATTGGATTGGGTCGTAAGAAGCTTTAACTTGACGTTAAACACCGGTGGAGTTCCACCTATTTGATGCTTAAGGCGGTCATGCTTTATCGAAATGCTAAAACCAAATTATTTTTGGATAGATCATGTCTTTGTGTGCTGAATGAATAAGATTGGATGTTCCTTAAGACTTTTTATGATGCAATTAACTTCTTTTGTCGTGTCTTGTGTTACTTCAAATCATGTGCTAGACCATTTGCTTGATATTTGTCTGATTTTTAAGGAAATCATGACTGATCCCTAGTTAGGTGACATTGTTAGGGCAATGGAAGCCAAATTTGTGAAAATATTGAAGAGAAACTAATTTGTTATTTGGTAATCAAGTGTATCATACCCAAAGGTAATCCAAGATCAAGTTGGTGTTGGAGGAGTTGGATTACTCTTCTGAAACTTCAGATAGTATTAATGTTAATTTTCTCACTCTGTGTTAATTGAATGCAAACCTCGGGAACAAAGAATCTCTTGCAATGTCCGGCAAGGGCTCGAACAAAGACATTTGCGCAAGTGAGAGAGGGAGAGAAGGCGATAGTGGTGATGTTGGTCGGTGGTGGATCTGGTGGGCGGTGATGGTGGTGGAGTGGTGGCGGTAGAGAAGTGAGAAGGAATAGAGAAGCACTTTTGTTCCACACGATTATAAATCGCCATTCCTCAAATTTAAGATGGTGTCATTTAGTTTTCAAACTTGTTGGGGAGTTTGAAAAATGGCTTTTGTTCAGCCATTCGAATCTCCAGACCATTAGCCAAATTTTCAGCTATTCTAAAAAAGAAAAATGAACATCAGAAATGGGACCTAATTTAAATTTCAAATATGAAAGTTTTAAAAAATAAACACAACCTTAGTGAATCCTAATCGTTCGTGGCTGACTGAAACAACTAATACGAGTCAAACTCAGACAAAAACACAAATATTTCCATGTTTAGTTAATGGATTATTGGTGTGCAAGGGATCTAAGGAAGTTGCAGTTAAAGAGACAAGTGAATATAAGGAAGTTGCAGTTAAAGCGATAAGTGAATCTAGTGTAGCTGATAGCAAATTTTCTTTCAGAACTGATGGCCAATAAGTGGACAACCAATTCACTTATATGGACAACTATTTTAGGCCTGGTGCAAGTCAACTATGTTTGACTTAGTTGACTTTGGTTTAATAAGGGAACAACTCTATAAGGACTTGAATATTAACACTAATTAATCTGATGACCATTAACGAATACAATAGTTAAAAATAAAAAATTAACTTTCATTCATATTCATCATCACCTTCTTCTTCTTCTTGTTAGTTTTATTCTTATTCCTTTAAGACAACTACAAATAAACTACAATTTTCACCACTTCGCTATCTTATTTATCAAACCCTAGATGGATGAGGCAGATAAAACCCCTCAATCTCCACCCAAAGAAGTTCTTCCAGGCGTTTATGTAGTTGAAATTAATGATATTGATGCGGCAAAACCCTCACTTTTACTATTTTATTTTGTATTTGGGTAGTTTGGAAGAATTGAAAACGATTTCATGAGCAAAATTCGAAGTGAAAGAGACGATTACCAGAATTTCGTTGAAAATCCACGAAAATTTATTACTTTTATGGGATTTTACCACGAAAATATATGAAGATCTCTTGTTTCTGCCACGAAATTTTCAAAACACATTTCAAATCTGGATTTTTTTATATTTCCCAATCTTACTTGTATGTTCTTTACAACGTTCTTATAGAGCACCCAATTTAACTCACAAACATCATCGCTTGGAGACGAGGTCATACATTTAAGAGTTGAATTTCCTGACTTAAGTGAACTCTTTACGACTGAGAGGGTGTGCTTTTCTTACTTACGCATCGTATACTTTTTTTATACATTGTACTAACTGATAAACAAATCTTTAATTTTACATTTTTGCGAGGCAAGAGAGTCAATTTTTAGGTGGTGCATGGAGTAGGGGCAGCAAAATCTCTTCGTCCTAGTTAAAAGATCCGGAAGAAACAAAATCAATGAAGGCAAATGGTCATTCAGTTTGTTAAGGTGTTTTCGGGTGATACATATGCAAGTCACAAGGAGAAGAATTTCAAGTCCAACACAGACCCCGCCAAAAAGAGACGCACAAGTTCTTCAAAGTGTGATTGCCCTTTTTCTATCAGAGTAAAATATTTGGGACACGACAAGTGGAGTGTTGAAGTATTAAACAGACATCACAACCACCCGCTAGCGCATGATCTTACTGGTGAAGGGTGGTTACATGGCAACAATTTATGAAGTTGTCAATTGAGTAACACTATCTCGTGAAGTATAGATGTGAGGAGAACTCTATCAGGTGAAAGATCTTTTTTTTTCAGGCATCCAAAGTGCATAAATCTTGCTTAATGTTTCCCTCAGATATTGATTATTGACTGCACGTACAAGACAAATCAGTATAAGCACCCTCTATTTCAGGTCGTCTCCACAACTTCAACACGAAAATCGTTCGCAATAGCATGTGCTTTTATGTGTAAGGAAATTACAGAACATTACATATGGGTTTAGAATGTCTCAGGCAGTTGTATAAAGTTGATTATCTTCCTTCCTTTATTATTGCTGACATAGAACAAGCTTTGATGTGTGTAATTGAAATTGTACGAGCTTAATAATTTGTGATGATAAAAATGACGATGATAAAACTGACGAGCTTAATAAGATTGTGGATGAGTTTTTCGATGATGACAAATGATAGCATGGTCGGATACAGAGGAAACTTTTACAGATAGATGTGATAGGTTTGTAAATAAGTGGAGTAAAGTCTCAGGAGGGGTTGGTAGCATATTGTCAAATTACTTGGTTAACACCGTACAAGAAACGCTTTGTGCATTTTTTTTTAGAATTCGACTACGATATACGTTAGTCGTTACACGGCATTGATGCATCATGAAGATGTAATAAGCACGATAGCTGTCTAATTTAAACCAAGAATGAAAGAGGCCTAGAGCCCGACAAATTATTACATTATTTATAGCCTAAATTACATATGATAAATCTTGATGGCAAACTGCTTCCACCGAGACTCGATCTCACGACCTCATGGACTTAAGAGTGGTGTCCAACCGTTGCACCAAAGGGTGGTGGACCACCACCTCCACAAGTAGAGCTGGGGGACAACACGGTAGGCTGAAAAGTTGTTAGCTAACTGATGTAGACGCAGCGGAATTAAAATAAGAACAATAAAATAAACGAAGAACTGTAAAGAAAACGATAAATAAACTAAAACTTAATTAACTTCAATGGTTTTTCTCTTTAATCTGAATAACATAATAGACTAGACCTCCTTTTATAGGATAACAAACTTTCCTAGATAGACTCAAACTAGGATTCCTAAATAATAAAATACTCAAAACATAGAAACTTCAAAATAAAGAAATATCAATTTAAAGTAACTTCCTAATCCTATACTAATTAAGACTATTATTATGGCCGAATGGGATGTGGGCACGCGTGGACGTGGGCCCACGTGTTATGCGCCTGCATCATCACCCTGTTCCCCAGAAGGTTCGTCCCGAACCGTTTCGATGAAGGAAACAATGTGAGCCACCCGTATACTCTGAATTCCTCCATGGCGATCCGTAATTCCCACTTCGAACGAAATTTGCAGACAATCGGTAGAAGACAATGATGGACTAACGAACCCAATATAATCCGGACTCCTTGACACGACAAGATTCGTAAAATCCACAGTAGTGAAGAAACATCCAACAAATTGTGACATCGACCGTCATCTTTTAGTGGGATGAAGAAGATTGCACATACCAAAATATCCTCTTTGAAAAATCGGACCTCCAAAATCATCTTCCAATATATCACGATTTCGTGTTCACCGGAAGCTAAAAAGTGAACTGGTGGTGAGATACATTTATTTTTCTTCACATTACTCTTTTCTGTTAATGTAGCAAGTATCCCATTGATTTTTCTAAGGAGCATTTTCTCGAACACGTTAGAGACACCAATTAATATTCCCATGTTTGACCTCCCGTGTGGTAAGGTGAAGCTCCATCCACCTCCTTTCATTAATCCCCTGTTTCTCAAGTAAAGACTTTCATGTGATGAAGCCATTGAAGATGATGATGATTTGCTGCCAATTAATTTGTATGTAGGCATCTTTGTAATAGTTTCAGTTGATTTTTCCCTCCTCTCCACTGAATTTACAATTGACTTCTTATTAATATACTGTGATGAAGAAATTGTTGATGGAGAAGATAACAAAACATAACTATCATTGGCATCAGTGTTAGTAATCAGATCTTTGAGCAGGAAACGTTTCGTCTTCATCCAGTAATCTTCAGACGACGATGATGTTGATAGATTGCTTTCATGATGAATTTGATTGAATTTAAACTGTCTACCGGAGAAGATTTCAGTAGGGTAAATATGAAATACAAAAGCTAATTCAAAGTCAACATCGCAAGTGGGATGATCTCCAATCTTTGTGTTATGATCACTCGATGAAGGATCATAGCGAAATTCTTCATTATCTGCTAACGTCTCAAGCCAAATTAGTTGATTATCTGCATATAGTTGAGCTCCCCAATACCTGTTATCTTGTGAAATTTTGCCTTTAAACCTCCTAAAAGTGGTAACATTATCAAGTTGTGATCGTTTATTGGAAGACCATGGGGTACTACTATAATTTGAATACGAAATAGGTTTCTCCCATGATAATGAATGAAGGTTTGTTTGATCATGGGGAGTCGAAACTCTCAAAGCTCCTGGATCCCAAATAAAATCAAAATTATCTTCTTCTATTGTTGGGGAATATTCATCTTCATCTTCTTCAGTTTCAACTTCGTTGTGATCTTCATGTTTAATATCAATGGAATCATCCTCTGTTAGTACTTCTTTATAGTTGGAATCATCTTTTTCAACTTCTTGTTCTTCTTCTTCTTTAACTACAACTTCTTTGTAATCAACTTCGTCAACTTGTTCAAACTCTTCTTTTTCTTCTTTTATTACTTCTTCATGGTTAATGGAAATAAGAGGTTGTGAATAATAATAGTACGGTGGTGGTGTATAATAAGAAGATGGAGGTGATGGTGAATATGGTGGTGAGTATGGTGGTGGTGTATAAGAGTACGGAGGTGATGTGAGACATAATTGATGCGGTAAAATTTTATGATTCGAAACAAGGATGTCGTCTCCCGGAATGTCATATGAATCATAAAATTTGGTCAGACATTGATGTTTCATATCTCGACTAGGATTTAGATTTGATGAAGGAAAATTACTTCCTTCTTCCTCCTCCGCCATTGACTGAATTTTGTTCCTTTTTCCCTGAACTTCTCCTTCAATATCATCGATCTTAGTGATAGAAGATGTCAAACTTTTACCATCCTTTGATATAATGATTTGTAGTTCATTAGGTTTGTTGTAGGATCGACAAATACACGTGTTGTTCTTGGACTTGGGTTTGAAACCACATGATGTGAATTGCATGCAAACCACTGATCATAACCTTCAATAGTCTCGTAAGGGAAACCTGTCGGAATACGAAGATCAATACTTAACGTGTGACATCCCGTATTATTCCAATCCCATAAAACTGACTAACAATAGTGAGGAATATAGTGATTCAGGGTCAAGGTTGACCGATCTACATCGTGTACGTGAGGTGTCTTCGGTATAATCTGACGGTAGCCTAGTTGAGGCAATACATGTTGTGAGTATAAGATAGAACCCATATCAAAGCAAATAATCATACATATGTAGTATACCAATCTCTCACTCGGTTAGTAATTACTTGAAGTGACATACGGGTCCCACACGACCTACAAATATTTAAAAGAACGATCGTATTATGATCTTCAATAAGTTAGTGTGTCATAAGTAAGTGAAAATTTTAGTTAGCTGGGTGACCCTTGTGTCGTCAAGGAATTCTCTCAGATTCTTAAGTCTCTCTTTTACATCATTGTACTGCGACAACTCTGCCACCCAAGTTCCTGTATCTGTCTACTAATGGTGCGAAGGGCTCCTATATCTAAACCTATACACGTATAAAAAAATGTTATTGATCCGTAACTTTAATACTAATAGAAGCAAATTTATAAATACTAACCTACCATGAGAATGTGGACACATCCTGAAATCTGTTTGCAGGCTTGTCTAGTAGCCTGAGATAACTTGTGCAACAAAAATGGTAAGCAAGATCATCCTCAACTATACTTCCCAACGTTATTTATGTCGTGCATGCAGCTTAGGTACTGTACATCGATACGGTTGCCGCTTTTATTAAGGCACATGCAACACCCAATGACATATAGAAGGTAAGCCCGAGCACATCGCTCTTTCTTCACTCTAGGATCAGTATCTTTTGACCTACTAAACTTCATAAGAAGAAGCTCAAGTTTCACTTATTTTAGTTCCCCCCCCCCCCCCCCAGATAATGCTGACTTTGCATGTGTTGGGGCGAGTCCGAGCGTGTCGTTCAACAAGTTAAGAACTACTTCGAGCTTCAAGTTACCACTATACGTGTCAGTTACAACTAGTCCTTCAATAGGCAAACCTGTGATGTGTTTCACATCTTCAAGAGTAATCATCATCTCTCCAAATGAGAGATGAAAAGTGTTCGTCTTTGGGTAAAATCTCCAAGAAATGCAGAGATAAGGACTTCATCAATCTTACGATGGACGGATTCGATGAAAGGAATCAAGTCTGAATTCCTAACCATTTTTTGTGCATCACTACACTCTGCTCTCAAGTCCCACTTGTCCAACCATTTAACTGGCGCTTTAACCATTAATACTCTCTTGGTGATCTGCAAGTAAAAGAAAAAAAAATTAACCACTTGATTACAATTATGATTTAATAATAAAAAACCAAATTTAAAAGGTCAACGACTTAATGATCCATCCCATATCCGATTCATTATATATGTAACAACGACCTCTCTACTGGATATCCTTTTTCGGACTTTGCTCTATCATTATTGTGATCAGTGTCTTCATCTGACATTGGTTCAGTCCGAGTTGGGATAATTTCTCTACTCATAGGATTCATTACTCGGTCAACATTGCTCTTCGACCTTATCTCTGCTATTCTTTTTCTCTCTGACGCGGTTGGGACATTATCCCTTTTTTGTTTTTTCCCTGCACATTTAGATTTTCATAAACTCATACTCCGGTTTACACAAAAACGACTAGATGTTATCTTAAGACGAGGTCTATAAGCGAAAGAATAAACAAAAAACATAAACATGAAAAACACATTAATGCCTAGTTTCTTATAAAATAGAATGCATAAGTTACTTGGCTTAATTGACAACAAAAGTTGATCAAAGTACTAAGGTCGATGTTTTGGGGAAACAAAAAAAGTTTTTGTAGGGTTTTGTGTATCCTATACACTATCTAGTGTTCTAAGCGGAATCTCAAACATCATATATTTAACACTAGATTGCCCAGGATCATATGCATAAACTAATCAATGAACTAGAAGAGGGATAAATACCTTAACGCGTTTTTCCCTCGAACCATTCCAATCGCATGCAAAGATCGAGAGCTCCAATTGTAGCTCCTCTACTTGAGACACCGAGTGAATAGACTTGATCTCCCTTCCTTTCAGACTGCTAGGACTTACTAGAAGGTTGAGAAGAACTCTTCCTCTTGACTAGATTGATAGAACAGGAGCTTTTTCTCTATATTTCTCTCTATCCAATAGCTGTATATTCAGAGAGAGAGAGAGCTGTATATTTTTCACTAGAGAAAAATCCACACCTTTTTTGTTCTCAACTGACCCAATATATAGACAAACCCTAATTAGAATCCCATTCAGATTAGGTTTTCTATTTTCGGGTCACAGAAAAGATAACTACCAAAATACCCTTTTGGGGTATTTTGATGATCCCTTAAGTGTGGCCGGTCAGGGCTGCCCACCATGGGCCTTATATGGCCGGCTCACTTACTCTGGTCGGCCATCTCATGGCCGGCCTTATGAGCCCTTTTTCTATCTTGTCCCGAATCTCCATTCGGACCCTTTTGGCCTTTCCAGTTGGATCCCATCCAACTTTAGCCAGTTCCTGTCTAGTCAATTCTCTCCGATCAAGCTACCACTCTTATGTGTAACCCGTTGTAGGATCCGGTCTATGTTAGCCGCGAATCAACTTCTTGATCCGACGATCGTAGTTGGCTTCTAGCAAAGCATTACGACCCCTAATTGGACCGGACTGAATGATCTTCACGTATGGTCATCGTTATCCTAACTGACAAATTGATCGCATTGCCACCTTGGTCGAAGGACACTCCTTCGGAAGGACATCTCCTTCAGACCGAACGGATAAATCCTTCAGTCTCCCACTTGTACTTAGAACAAGTGCAATGCTCGATTCCCATGTCGCTTAGTATCTCATCTGATACGTCACACCGTTCAGACTTTCTTGATCTGGAGAACAACTGTCAATTCAAATGATTAACTCTTAATCCATTTGAGTGCGGCCACACATTTTCCAGTTGGTTCTCCTCAAGTGGCCCGGAGATACTTATTCCTAACTTAATAGGAGGACATCATCCAGTCTTGTACTCCCACTTAACTTCATGTCTATCCTGTCTCCCCCAGTATGCCGTCTTTATAACCTTCTTTTACGGCGCGGCGTTTGACGGTACCAAAGTTCGACATTCCTTACATAAGATGAGTGGAGCACTCATATTTACGGAATCTCTCCAATTTTGCCTATGAGAGTTTGTGACGTTTTTCAACTCCTTGAAAAACTCTCATCTTTGGGTTATCCAGTGTAGATTCCCCAATCATACACCCATGTAATTGACTTAAATACCATATTCCTATAGCCCATGGAACTGCGCTATCAGTCAATTCCCATGCTAGTCTTCTTGAGTCATTGTTGTCCATGCAATGACCTGGACTAGGGACTCAATAATGAATCTATTCCATGTTCACTTAGTAGGGTTCTATTTACCAGATCACGTATCTGATAAACCTACCTGGAATTCCTCATTATTTTGGAATGTCATTAAACACTAAACCATGATTTAACGACAGAAATAACTAACTTATTTCTGATAATAAGAGTTTGTAAATCTTGAGCCTTCCCGTGTAACTCCTTACACCCTCAAGTTTACCAGTCTAAGCTTTTCAGGAAAGCTTAATGCCCAAGACCTTAGTATTACCACCATACTTAGTCGAGGGTGACAGTTTAGTTAATAGATCAAATCTATATGGATTTTGCTTGTTATCATCCGATGATAATCTTCAGTATTGCCATACCGAATTAAAACTTCCCAAGTTTTAACTACTTTCTTTTATTTGTAAAGTTTGCAACAGTCTCTGCCTGGAACCCTTCCAGCTTACTGTTCTTCCAAGTCAAGATTGTCATCTTATTCTGGAAGTCTGCAACATATGACTTTTCAACCTTTTATTTTCATACCGAGACCTCACAAGTTCTTCTCAAGTACATTGTGTGATCCAGATCAACTCATCTGGATTTGATTGGTGACGACCATAAATACTCCAAGTACTTTGCGACGTCGAGGCGAATGCTAATCATGTCCCACATGACCGATCTTATGCCTTTTGCATAACCATCTTTCTCATGCGTGCTTGCTCATCAGAATCCTTCAGATTCTAAATCTTGCTAAGCTGTGTGCCATGAGACTTGGGTAGAAATACTCCGTTTGAGTGTTTCACATTGGACTTTTCAAGACTTTTTCTTGAACAAGTCTTATCAACTTCTCGATCCATCTTCATAGATCTTTAGTGCCCAAAAGCATTTCACCTTTATGTGGTCCTTTTATTGAGTCAGTTCTAAAGCGTTTTCAACATCATAATGTTGTTCTCAATCTCTAGTATGTCTTCTACATACCGGACCAAAGAAAACTGGGTCACTCCCACTAACCTTCTTGAACTTCTTAAATTCAAGATTTCTCTTCATTCCCAAAGAAAACAACTCTTGTATTCTTTGCTGAATCAAAGATTTCAACTCCTAGATCTTTAGTCATGCTCTGGGAAACACCAATGTTTCCATCCTTGTCTGTTTTTCACTTTGAAAAACCTATTTGGACTTAACAGGAACCCTTCCTTTAAGAAAAATAGACCAAGTTCCAAACTTGATTTCAGACATGGATTCCATTCTGATCATATGGCTCCAAGCCATGTTTCGGAGTGATTCCGTCACTGCTTCTGTGTAGCAAACTCATTTTCTTCTTCAGCCGGATCTCCATCCTCTGAGACAGATTTATGAGCTTTCAAGGTCTATAAGGGGTGTGAGCAACTTTGAGACACTCTCAACTCCTTGAAAGTTCTCCTGCAAATCACATTCGCTCTGCGCGGGAGGATCTCCGAGATCTACCATCTCTTCCTCTGTTCCCTTTTCTATCGGCTCAGAATAGTTAGGATTCGCGACTTCTGACATTGTACATCACTGTCAGTTTTGTTGCTCAGATCGAATTTCTTCGATATCTAATATTTCTCCCACTTGTCTTCTTGAAATAACTCTTATTTCAAGGAAGACACCATCACGAGCAACAACCTCCTTGTTCTCTGATTGCTTGTGGAAGAATCCCCAATATTCATTTATCCCATAAATATTCTTTCTTGATATGCAAACTTGGTTCTCGGAAACCATTTACGTTTCATATCTATATTCCTTCAGAAAAGACCACTTTTGGAACCCTTCCAAACCCATACTCTTATGGTGTCTTTTCAGCTTTTTGACGGAATATGGTTAGCTAGGAAGAACGATCGTGTTTGAGAATATATCATAGAAAGTGTTCGGAAGCTTGGCCTAAACCCATCATTGATCGACTCATGTCTCACATGTTCGATTACTCCCACTAGACTCATCATCCATATGATGTGTTTGTGGAGTAAGGTGAGAAAATATTTCTCAACTTCTTTTTGATGGTTATCAAATTTCTGACTTCAAATATTTATCATCTCGATCCAATCGAATGACTTATATTTTCGTCAAGTGGATTCAAGTTAACTCTAGTTAGTGTACCAATAGTTTTACGTACATCTGTATGTACAAAGACTATTAGTTTACTAGCCATTTCTCCCTTTCTAAAAGGTGACTTTGTCAAATGGCCACGTTGAACAAAATTCACATGTGTCGTATGATTCAAAACCATTAGACTTAGAAATCCATACCATTGGATCTTCTTCATGTGTTTTATGTCAATTTGACCAATGACAAAACATGAGTTGACCTCTCTGAATCCTTTAATCATTGCCTATCGTATCATTGTTAATGCTCTTGGTTCTCTAAGAACCTTTCGTTAATTTAGCACTATTTTAAAACATCTGATGTTTCTAGAAGAACATAATAACGCTTATGAAGTTCTACCTAGATTAGCGTCTAAAAGAAGACTTTGATCCCTTTCAGCATCCTTAGCAACTCTTTGCTTCTGCTCCCTCTTGGATCCTTTCTTCTTTCAGTCAAGTATGTTATTTCCACGAAGGGAATCTACAATACTTGCTAGATTAACTTAATTAACAAAGATATAAGAATCGGAATTCATAATTCCTTTTCTTTTCTCTTCCAGGTACTCGGGGTAGTTTCCTTGAATGG
Organism: Eschscholzia californica; assembly: GCF_041429995.1. NCBI lineage: Eukaryota > Viridiplantae > Streptophyta > Magnoliopsida > Ranunculales > Papaveraceae > Eschscholzia > Eschscholzia californica. The sequence goes on along the minus strand of NW_028238309.1, from coordinate 43,037,933 downwards.
CCTAGCCAAACTTTTACATCGACCCTTTAACCTTTTGAATCATAAGAACTCTTCTTATATTCTTTCGGTATCTGAATCTTAAGAACTAGCTTCTTAGATTCAATCTTCCTCAATGTTCTTTTCAAGACGACTTTCTTAGAGGCACCGTCCTCTCCATTCACGACTTCTAGTGGAACTCTTCCTTTAGTTGTCGAATGGTTGTGTATGCATCCATATCATTAATCTCTACGTGAGAGAAGAATTTTATGGATGTTCACAAAAGACTTTGGATAATCATATCCTCAGTCGTCTGAAAAACCAATGAACATTAGGAATGAGATATTCTCGGACGTTTTCTTTCTTTCGAATTCGAGAACGTTTCTCGGATTCCTTTCCAATCATGAAAATAATTTTCGTTTAATTCCTTCTGAAGGAATGAACGAAGGTTGGAAAACTATTTTCTAATAGTCATATATCCTCTACTTTTAAAAGAAAATAAAACAAAATCCTAAAACTTATTATCATTGCAAAAACAGTTTTTGCCATATTATTCAATGAAAAGCGCCCCCCTTTGAATAATACGATTCCAAGACCCATTCCTGTGAAGTTAAGCGTACTTTGGCACTGCCCTTAACTTCACCCTCCTGGGTGAGTAACTCCTTACTGATCATATCTCATATGACTCTTGGTTGATGAATAACACTTATGTGTTCAATTCATCCTTTTGCCTCGAAATCCAAAACCCTTTTGCTGACTCGTTGAGAATAACCATTTAGACATGTAGACCTCTTCATAGGTCTACCCGTATTGCCCCGAGGTAAAAGATGGCACCCTGCTTTGGCATGACCCACCATCGATGAACAAGGGCGCAACAGGTGTCTTAATCTGGGTAGGCATTACTCAAAATTCTTTTTGGGGACTCTTACGTTTTTGTTTGCATGCATTACTGTGAACTCTAGCATAATCATACACCACGTAAAACGTAAATAAGTAAATGCGCGCGAGAAAATAAATCAAGCAGACATGATCCTAGTATGACCCTTAACCTAAAAAATCTAATCTTCTTAGGTTCTTTGCTTGTTTAGCCTCCGTTCACCTGGATCTCCATCCTCGAACATCCATTGAATTCTCCCACTCGAACCACGATCTCATCCTTTGGCTCTTTCATGGACTCTTTTGGACCCTTAACTCTAATTACAAAACTCAACGATTCGCAGATCGTATAAAACTTGAAATTAAATTAAATACATCGATCGGACACCCATCCGTGCTTAAAAACAAGATAGAACAATTCTATGGCCATACTAGAACCCGCATTCACATACATACATACATAATAATATGACACTCATAAAACACCCAAGTATGTATGAGATTCGCTTCATTAGGTCGAATCTAGGTTTGCTATGTTCTAGATAGCTATTCGGGAGATACTACCGACATCTCTATGTCTAACGTGCCTTAAGTCTAACTAATGGCTCGTTTCGGTTTTATCCTAAAAGATTATGAAATCGTTTTGGAAAAACTCCGATTCAGGCTTTGGTTGGCCCGGGTCGCTTTCGGAAAAAAATATGGTCAAAGTTGGAAAAAGAAAATAGAAACCTCCCACTTAAGTCAAGGCCCAAAAGACCCGAGTTTAACTCCAAAGACTTAAGTCAAACTTGGTCAAGGAACCCTTTGACTAGACCTAGTCAAGTCATGGTCAAGGTCCGAGCCAAGGTCGGACCCGGATTGGCACGTTCCAAACCGTGCCAAGTCCCTCGGGTGGACGCGTCCTGGCCCTAGGCCAGACGCTTCCCAGCCCCACAGACGCGTCCTAGACGCTCTGTCCAAGCCTATCCATCTCGGACTCCCAGTCCGAGACGGTTCCTGGTTTCACCAGACACGTCTCAGACGCGTTCTGGAAGGGACAGTCCCGGTCGCGTCCGGATTCTCAATCCGAGATGCGTCCGGACTTCTCTGTGGTCGCGTCATGAAGACGCGCCCTCAAGTGCCAGACTCGGATCTCCCGGGATCCCAGTCCGAGACGCTCTCGGACGCGTCTTCCTGTCCGAGAAAAACTCGGACGCGTCCTATCCGAGACGCTCTCGGATTCCCAGTCCGGGAAGGACTGGGACGCTTCCTGAGCGTCCGCGACTGGCCAGACGCGTCCTGGGACGCGTCCTGGTCAGTCCGGCTCCTGGACAACACCATCTTCCCATCCAATTTTCGTATTCTTCCCACTTTTTGCTGCTGTTTTGATGAATCTTCATCCAAAAACCAACAATTTTGAAAACTCTTTTAAAAAAACCATCCACTTTAAAACTTTCTTCTGAAAACTCTTTTCAAAAACTGAAAATTTTAAAGTTCTCCCATTGAAACTCTTTCAATTTTCTATCCGATTAAGTCTAAATCCAATTTAAACTAATCAATTTCATGTCTAAATCCCTATTTAAACATATAATCATCTAATCAATCAAGCTCGAATCTAATTCGACTAGTCAGAGATAGTTTCATGCAACCGGCTCGTGATGCCATTGTAGGGTTTTGTGTATCCTATACACTATCTAGTGTTCTAAGCGGAATCTCAAACATCATATGTTTAACACTAGATTGTCCAGGATCATATGCATAAACTAATCAATGAACTAGAAGAGGGATAAATACCTTAACGCGTTTTTCCGTCGAACCATTCCAATCGCATGCAAAGATCGAGAGCTCCAATTGTAGCTCCTCTACTTGAGACACCGAGTGAATAGACTTGATCTCCCTTCCTTTCAGACTACTAGGACTTACTAGAAGGTTGAGAAGAACTCTTCTTCTTGACTAGATTGATAGAACGAGAGCTTTTTCTCTATATTCCTCTCTCTCCAATAGTTGTATATTCAGAGAGAGAGAGCTGTATATTTTTCACTAGAGAAAAATCCACACCTTTTCTGTTCTCAACTGACCCAATATATAGACAAACCCTAATTAGAATCTCATTCAGATTAGGTTTTCTATTTTCGGGTCACAGAAAACATAATTACCAAAATACCCTTTTGGGATATTTTGATGATCCCTTAAGTGTGGCCGGCCAGGGCTGCCCACCATGGGCCTTATATGGCCGGCCCACTTACTCTGGTCGGCCATCTCATGGCCGGCCTTATGTGCCCTTTTTCTATCTTGTCCCGAATCTCCATTCGGACCCTTTCGGCCTTTCCAGTTGGATCCCATCCAACTTTAGCCAGTTCCCGTCTAGTCAATTCTCTCCGATCAAGCTACCACTCTTATGTGTAACCCGTTGTAGGATCCGGTCTATGTTAGCCGCGAATCAACTTCTTGATCCGACGATCGTAGCTGGCTTCTAGCAAAGCATTACGACCCCTAATTGGACCAGACTGGATGATCTTCACGTGTGGTCATCGTTATCCTAACTGACATATTGATCGCATTGCCACCTTGGTCGAAGGACACTCCTTCGGAAGGACATCTCCTTCAGACCGAACGGATAAATCCTTCAGTTTCCGGGGAAGACGGTGGAAAAACAAAAAATTCACCAAACGCCCCTTATTAGTAATCGACCATATATAAAATTGAGAGTAGAAATAGGGGAAGAAAGAGGAGGGTTAATCATTTTCATTATTAGTTGAAGAATAATTGAAATTTATACAACTGGTTCATAAATGAAAGACCTTGCTTTTGATGTTGTTTTGTCTGTATCTTTTCACGCTTAAGCTAAACTTGATGAAACATTCCAAATCTCAGAATCAACAAGCTCAATTTTAAAATCATCTTCTTTAAAACTTCTGGTTGAAATAAAGGGAGAAAGATGATTTTCGATTGAACTGATTGTTGATGGTTTGATTCTTTGTCCTTGTCAAGAATCTGGGATGGGTCTGAGCAAAAGTTACATATTATTTAAGAAATTGGAGAGTTCGGTGTAAATAATGGGAGGATGAATCTTCTTCTGGAAATGAATTCAGCCATGGAACTACAGTGTCGGCAGAAAGTTTCAGTTAGGCAAAACGTCGAACTGTTCATGTCTACAAATTTTTTTTTTGTTTTACACTAAAACTTCATCATTGAATATCTACGTTGAGACTTGGAAAAGATAATAGATGAACAAAATAAGAAGAATAACCAGAGAAATCCATTGAAGAACTACCCGATGAAATTTCAGGAGAAAGGGCTTGTTTGGCACATCAACTTCATCTCAATTCCCTATTATATATATGCTAATAGGGAAAAAGAGACAGGAGAAAAGAGAAAAGAGAGAGAAAAAGAGTTAATGGTCGTCGGAGTTAGTGTTGGTGGTGTCGTTGGAGTTAATGGTTGCCCGAGTTATGGTGGTGGAAGGGGAAAATGGAGGAAGAAGAAAAAAGAATACAATAAAAGTGGGTATTGTTTGGAGGAAATAGAAAAATATTGTTTCCTCCCAAAATTTTGTACCCGGATAATTTTTTTATTTTCCCAAATCACCCACCAATATTAAATGTGAACAATTAATTTGGATTCTCACCAAAATCATCTATATAACAAAACAGAACAGGGTTAAAGCTGACTAATACAAAATAAATAAGGCTGACTGGGACAATATAAATGAAGCTCTGACCCACTCTAGAATTAATCTAAACCGTTGAGTGAGATCATCTGGACCATTAAGTGAGATGAACGACTCAGTTGTATCCAAAACGGCAAAAACCTTTCGTCTCCAAACCGACGTGTCATTTTCTCTATCTCATGATAGCCCAAAACCTTTTCAACTACGAAAACTCCTTTTGTCTACCTGTCAAAGAATTCCTTCGTTCTCTCATCATCTCATCCTCTCATCTTCCTTCTCAATCAATCTCTTTCTTGGCTTCAAAATGAAGCTTAATCAATCTCAAACCCGAAATCTCTTTCATGGCTTCACACAAACATCTTGTGGTCCTGCTTCAATACAAATCGAACATGTTTGATTGATTGTCTGGGTTTTGAACTATCGAATGTAAGTTAAAATGGCACAGGTAAGGGCTTTATTCCTTACAATTGTATGCTAACTTGTTATTATAATTTTATTTTCCCATCCATATTTAATGTTGTATTCACATCAATCGTGCATGGTTTATCTGCTACCTTCTGAAACCTAATTGCTTCATTCTTAAAAAATCTAATACCTAGATTGAGGTCAACTACTATGAATTCATTCTTATCTTGTCGGCCGGATTTAAGGTTGATTTTACCAAATCTAAACTCCACAAAAATGTCTTCTGAAATCTAAATCACTTTAGGGGTTGGATTTCGATTCTCATTTGAACATTTGAACATTTGAACAAGTGATGGTTGTCTTGGAACTGTTTAGCTCACTGTTCAGTTATCTATTTCATTAAGACTACAACAATCTAATATAAATAGAAGTAAAAGTGTATACTCTTAAGTGCCAAAAAATTTATGTCTAATTACTTCGTAACTACTGAGAGAGGTTCATATTTGGAACTAACTTTACCATTGGCAGACGCTATAATGGTGCCTAGAGAAGAGTATATGTATGTGTTCTTTAAAGTTGAGCAAATATGTTACGTAAAGTTGAAGTTCCTGTTAGTATACATGTGTACCTTGACTTTGAAGAGTCGTAAACATCAATGGTTATATATTTCAAACATGGACACCACTCTTCTTCTTCCCCGATTGAAGGAATTCGTGGTAATTCTTCTTTTACATTTCAGGTTGGCTGCAACTATCAACATTCTCTATTTGTTCCGCTGCCTTCTGAAAGGTAAACCATTCCCATTTATCCTTTGATCTATGTTTGTTAGTTAGTTAAATTGTTTTCTCCTTTTATCTCTGATCTAATATTTTCTTAGAAAAGTGTTTGAACAAATTTGAAAGTGAAGTTCAAATTATATTACATAGTAAATTTCTTCATGGTTTTTGTTATTGTTGCTTGAAAAGTGTTTGAATTCATGACAAGGTCAAAATGCAAAACCGATTATGTTTTTAACTTGACCAATAAGAATTGAGGAGTCCACTAATGAGTTAGCTGCACCGAGTCAGTGATGTCTTCTTTCAGTATCAAAGAATCACTTATACAAGACTTTCATGGCCATACTCTGTGTTGGTCCAACTCTAATATGAGTAACATTTTCACATAAAACTAGCAAGCCATTGAACATGAATTTGAGACCGTTCTTGTCGGCTAATGGTTATAGTTGTTTAAGGTTTAGATGGAATTACAAGATGTTTTGTAACCATGGCGTGCGAGTTGACTATATTAGTTTAAAAGTTAAGCAAATATGTTGTAATATGTATGGTGTCTCATAGAAATGTCTGTGCCATATGGCACGGGTTGTCTCGAGAAGAAGACGACAAATCAAAATGACAACAACATAATAAAGTACTTTTTACAAAGATCATAACAGCGAATTCTTTTTCTAAAATTTCTGTTATTTCTTACTATCTAAGTCAATTTTTTATACTTACATCACATCCAAATACTAATTTTGTACCTAATACATACTAGTCGTAAAAACACAAACAAACACCCAAACATACAAATGTAATTCATAAAAAAAACCATTTGTCTTGTTCAAAAACTGTTGATTCAATTCAATAATCAAACACTAAAGCACTATAAAAACGAAAGGCAAACATAACGTAGACAATAGAAACGAAGAACACCAAAACCTTGAAATTCACCAACCTATATAAAAACGAAAAACACCGAAATAGTAACTAAATTTATAACAACTCAAGCAAATCACATAAACATGGAAGACAAAAAAGGATTATTTTGCAAGCTCATCTAAAAACACAAACACAAACACCAAATTACTAATGCCCTACATGTCCTTACCGACACAAAATATGCACTAACTCGTACCCTCTACACAAAATACACCAAAAGACTTGGGCAGTTAGACGCATAGTGTTTGTGCACATACAGAAGTATACAAATATAAATGGAGTTCACTAACTAAATATTGTATATATATATTTATGTAAAAAGCACACCACCATAAATATTACTAATACCGTATGCAAAACAATATTAATTCGATATATGGAATTGTTCTGAATACCAACTCTGCATAGTACTATTAAAACAATCGCCAAAATACATTTGTATACAAAAAGTCTGAGAAATTAACTCGATCCATATGACTCAGTACAATCACCAAACTAAACCTCTAGTCTGGATTCACCACAGTGCACCAAAATATGAAAAATATTGAGTTATATATATATATATATATATATATATAATAAAACAGGTGGATGGGTGCTGACTGGGATAAACCCCCAGATAAATCCGGCCGTCCGTGCCACATCAGCATTGATATAAACCTTTGGATCAATGCTGAATTCCTTTTTTTCACGGGACACATCTTTTCAGTACTCTCTCTCCCCGTGCTTAAGGTTTTGATGTTTAAAGTGTGAACAAATTCCAAGTATGAAACTTTAGGGTTTTTTGAGCTTACCCCCTCAAAATTAATTGATAATTGAGTTTACCCCCTTGAGTAATTGGTAATTGAGCTTACCTCCTTCAATTTAGATTTTTTGTCAAAAATACTAAGGATATGTTTGGTGTGTGATAATAAAATCAGAAAGTAAATAATATATAAACAAAATCAATCTTTACTAATCATATTCCTGACCAAATCAAACAATAAAATGAGGTAAAATCCCTAATGTGAATCATATTGAAGAATAGTTGTTCGTGGTAGTGGCAATTATTTCACGTACGCCAAACATAGCCTTTGTGTTTTTGTCACTAATAGTAAGTCCAAGGGGGTAAGCTCAATTACCCATTATTGAGGGGGGTAAACTCAATAACCAATTAGTGACGAGGGGGTAAGCCCAAAAAACCCAGAAACGTTATTTGTAAAATTTTGTTTCCTTATACAGAATATCTGTTCAAATCTAGCAAAGTAAAAAAAGAAAAATCTAATAGTCAAAGTGATTCCTTTTTAAACCTCTGGTTTTAATGGCAGATTTGGGGAAGGAAGAGAAAACTTTTAAGTCTTTTAAGGGTGTTGGAGGAGATGATGGGGAAGAAATGGCAGCAATGGATTTTGATTTGCTTAGTTCAACGGTTGCTTTACAAACTCAAAGTGGGTATTATTGGAGAGGTGGTAATTAGGAAAAATTAAATGATGCAGATGGAGAAATTGATGGTGGTGGGTTTAATGGAGGAGTTCAGAGGATGTGGGATGGTGACGTTTTAGTTTGTTTTCAAGATCGTCGAATTGCTTTAGAAACAATTTGGTAAGTTTTTATGCTTCTTTGAAGTTCGATTGTTATTTGGTGATTCTTTTATTTGGAAATTAGGGTTTCTTTTAAAAAAGCAAGGATGAAGGAGATATTCTGGTTCTAGATTTATGTTATGCTTCTTTGAAGTTCGATTGTTATTTGGTGATTCTTTTATTTGGAAATTAGGGTTTCTCTTAAAAAAGCAAGGATGAAGGAGATATTCTGGTTCTAGATTTATGTGGGAAGATGATGTTTTAGTTTCTTCTAATTGTCTGAATCTGAGTCGTCAAAATGTGAACTTTTTGACTGGAATGAGCCCAAAACAAATCAAAATTAGGTTGATGAGTCAACCAGAAACATTCTTAAATCTGAATGCAATTCAATTCAGACCACGACTCAGTTTCCAGATCTGACTTAAAGAAGAGGAACACCACCCAAGTCTCCCTCTCTGTCTCTTAGTTTGAGCTCTTTTTTTTTGAATTTGGTATCTTCATTTTCATATGGTAGTTTAGTGTTGCTTTATGAAGATGATGTGGGATAAATTGATGAACTTGTTTGTTTTGGTAGTTGCCCATGTTACACTTACACAGTTCCTTTATACAACGTAAGGTTAGTACTGCCTAATTGATTTTTCTTTTAATGATGTATCTATTTATGATACACAAGAAGACATATATCATAAAAACTGTTTTTGTCTCATTGAATGATTTGTCATGCGACTATTTGATTTGTTACTTTCCTTACCAGAATTCAAGTGCGGAGAATGGACAAATAGTTTAGTGCGAACGGGTCCTGCGTCAGTTCATAGTTAGCGATAAAGTAAAGTCTAATTATGTTGTGTTAAATTTGGGTTTATATTCTTGTGTAGTAAGCGGACAAGAGTGAGAAAAGATGCACTGAGGAATACTGCTCCAACCTCAAAAGGTATATCTCTACTCACCAATATTAATAAAGTTATGTATTTCTATGGTATTGTATTGTCGTTTTTTTATAAAAATAAACGTTTGATCAAGTGGTTGTTTTGATTTCAGTCTATTCTTTGAATTTTTGTTCAACTTATTGTTGGGTAGTTATTTACTCAATTAATTTACATGAAATTGACAAACACTAATGTGGAAATTAGTAGCTTCGATCAATTTATCTGCTAAGAATATAAAACAGTTCAATTACTCAACCCGGGAGGGTTATGTTAGTTGAAGCTCACAATCAGTTTCAAACAACTTCAATACGTTTAGCTCTCATATCTTGATTTGAATTTGATACCATGTATAATAGGTTTTAATAATGATGCAGGTTCAGGAAGCATATTCGACACATTAAGACTATCGAAACCTCTGATTGTAGTGGTGAATGAGGATTTGATGGACAATCATCAAAGCAAATTAGCAGAAGAACTAGCTGACAAAAAGCATCTACTTTGTGCTCGCCCTCAATCCTTTCACCAAACTATCAAAAGCATGGACTTATAATCTCATATCCCTTACCAGGCCGAAGATGCCATCCCAGTTGCTAAACTCATAAACAAGTGCTTAGGTTTCCCAGATGACAAACTCATGAAATTTTTTTTTATTACATTTGAGGTAAAACAACAAAAGCAGGACATAGACTCTTTTGTCTAACTAAATTAATGCTGACTGGGACAAACACCCGGATAAATCCAGCCATCCGTCCCACACCAGCATTATCATCCACCCTTGGATTCAGCTACGTATGTGTAGTAGAGTCAAGAAAAAAAAATTGCTTCTCAAGATGAGAAATTTCTAGACAGGCACATCTCTTGCTCACCAGACGCATATCCTCCCACTTTCCTTCATCAGATTATTCAGTGCACATCGGCAAGGTCAGTATTTTATTGTGTTTTGTTATTCTCGTGTTAGATTTGTGTTTTGTATAAGTCATCTGTTCTTCCAATGTGAGATGAATTCATTTCAATTTTTGTGTTTTGTTTTTTTTTTTGGTAGTTTGTTAAATGATAGAAATTCTGATTTGTTAAATGATAGAAATGAATATATAGGTGCATTGATTTTGATATGCATGTGAGTTTCAAATCCTATTTCAGTTTTGATTGATGTTCTTGCTCAGTTTTGGTTGCGTTTAAGGTTAGTATTTTCTGCTTAAAATCGAAAACATCTGTTTCATTCATCTTTCTCAATTTTGTTCTATGGAGTTCCAAAATCCAAGAACAGTTTTTGTTGGTCTTACTATTGTTGGTCAGACTAGAGTTCATATGCTGGCGAAGTGTTTGATAAAATGTCTCATAGAACTGTCGTGTTTGGGATTTGTTATCTACCATGTAGATAGTTTATATTTCTTCTATCTTCTTCTCTATTCTTTTTAAACCTTCTAATACTCTAAATTTGATTGCTTTGACCATTTAGGTTACTGACTTTGAATTCTTAGTATTGATTAATTAACTCATTCTTTATTGCTCCATCATTTCTGTCTCAACCTCCACTGATTCCGTTAAGGAGAGTTGGACATAGAATAAAAACATAAAGTATTTTATGATTTCAATGGGAGGTGTATATAGTTGTTGTTTGACGGGCTTCTCATGATTTGAGTAAGTTCTACAAATCAGAAAAGAAATAGGGTGTATATTATTGTTGTTCTATACTTAACAGTTAGATAAAGCACTTAGGAGAGAAAAAATGAGCGACAAATTTGTGTTGCAAGCAATTGCCAAACTATAATCTCAGTCAGGATATCTGGTCACTAAATCTGGTCGGGTCACTTGACGCCTTGGGCAGGTTGGCGTAGCTCTATTTTAGGTTGTTTTCTATGTCTGTGACTTGGTATATTTACGGGTCGAAACTATTAGAATAACTCTTGATGGGCGAAACATCGTTCCTGGCCCTGTGGTGTCCCATTATTATAGCATTTTAGCTGCATAATTTCCACCCGGATGTAGTTGGATTAGAGTGCCCAACATGTATTGCATCAATTCTTATACGAGCTTGTGTTGCTTTTATATCATGTACCTCGACAAAGTGAATTGGAAACTCTTTTTTAGTTATTTTCCGTGCTTTCGTGAAAAATTTAGCGATTTGATCATAGACAACTTATTTATTTTTGGCGTGCAGCTGTGTCAGCAGCAATAACGGCTGCACTTGTACCACTTTTGCTTATTTCCGACATTCCTGCATTGATAGCTGCTTCTACTTCCACCATTTCATCAGCATTATCTATTGTTCTTCTTTCTGGAATAGATGTGGCACGTTCTTCATTGATTTCCTGCATTTGCTCTTCAAGTCCCTCTATGAAAGGAGCTTTATGCTGAAAGAAAAAATGATTTACAAACTTTTTGACACATTAAGCAAACTTAGTGTAGACCACCAATTGTTCATATAGTGCAGTATCAATAAAATAACTAACTTGTGCGAATTGATAATTCTTGCAGGAAAAAGAAGAATTACGGATAACAATAATAGCACACGCATTCAGCTCTATTAAGGTAAAAATGAATCCAATTTTTTACATATTAACGTCTCGTATAATTTTTACATTGCTTACTCTAGGTTACACAACGATCTTTTGTTTTACAATTTTTACATATGCTTTACTTTTGTGTATTTACTTAGTTACAATTTTCTGGATACGTAGGCAGAGATTAGTGATATAATCTCTCTGCCCATTGAGTGTGTATGGTGTGTATGGTGTTTTTGTGTGCTTAGTTAGTTAGAATATAGGAGTCAGACGTGTTTATAGGATTGTAAAATTAGATTTTGCATTAATTTTGTATTCTCGTATACAATAGAAAAAAATGGAATATACATACGAGGGCACGATTAAGGGAAGAAGAAAAAGGGAAAAAGAATGAGATAACATGAAAGAGATGCATAAGAACTTACTTTGTACCCTACGAACTAACTTTTCGACTTTTTCGACCAAATGGTAAGTGGTGTCTTATTAGGAAGCCTTCATCCTTTCTCACATCATGCTTTTATTTCAAGCGATTGCTGCTTATTCTAAAATTCTTTAAAACAAACAAATCACTCCAAACATTTTGTTCATGGTGGCTTTAAGATGAATTCAAAACAGATATAAGTGAATATGTTTCTCCTTCTTATCTATAAGATTTTGTAAGTCTTGATTTGACTGTATATGATCTTATACTATTCACTGTGTCTATTGTATTCATTGTATGGCTACTATCTCATATCGATTTGAAGTTTGAACTATACCTAGATGCCACAAGATTTGAAGTTTGAACTATACTTGGAAACTACCTTTTAACTGACGCTCACTCATTGGGAAAGTTGTTCTTATAATCATAAGATTTGAAGTTTGAACTATACTTAGATGCCATACCAATTTTTTTGACATAAAGAAGTTCAATTGTTCAACTCTGATTCACACCTTTACCGTATATTGTTAAATTCACGATTATATAATAATCGAAGATATAGACAGAAAGTAATGACACGATAATTTAACGTGGTTCGGTCGATTACTCAAGACCTACATCCACGGAGAAATAATTCTTTATTAATAATTCACCACATACAATTGTATATGGGAGTTGATCGGTTACATTGGTCAGACATAACTCGATGAGTTTGAATCCTAGAACCCTCTCCTATTTATAGATGACTTAGGGTTTAGGGTTTCCTAGTTTCTGATTACTAAACTAGGAAATAATACAAAATCTATCTAATATTACCATTAGATAGTTACAAGAGATATTCTGAATATATTATACTAATATTACATATCTTCACATATCTTCTAATATCTTCACGTATCTTCAAATATATTCTGAATTCTTCTTGATCGTCGGATCTCGTCTTCTCGATCCGTCACGTACATACACGTGTTACACACGTATATTATTTCTGCAACTTATCTTGACCGCCGGATCTCTTATTTTCGATCCTCCTTATGTAACGTATCCTATTACCCCCCCGCAAGTTGGAGCACGTAAATTTTGAAGTGTCCGACTTGGAGAGAGAAAAAGGAAATACTTCTTGATTCGTCGTATTTGTCTTCTTGCAACTCTTGGATTGTGGATGCGTTGGAAGATGATTGAACGATGATTAAGTCACAACCAAAAGGTTGGTAGTTGCGGTCAAAAAATTGAGCGAAAATCAATGACAACGAAACTACATGTGTTTTTTCTCATGTATGTAAAGTTGGTCATTGTATGAAGAAAATGTCAACAACTAAGAGGTTGTGATGATCAATATCTTGCGTATAAAAACGTCAAGTATGAACTTTAGGAGTGACAACAAAATAATGTTGTTTTGTTTAAAATCGACAAGAAATCATTGTCGTAATTGCCAAAAAATATTGGAGAAGAAACAACCAAAAAGATGGTCGACATTAAATTCATTGCCAAAAATATGCAAGATCGATATAATTCCGAAAAAATAGAGATATTCTATTCATTGAAGAGATATTCTATTCGGTGGAGAAATATTCCAAAATGTTATTTGGTAGGAAAGACAAGTCATCATATATTAAGTATGAGTTGGAAAATGTCACGGGAGAATCCGGAAATAAAGATCAAAATAGATATATTCTATTTGTGGTGGGAAAATCCAAAATATAATTGGAAGAAATAAAATAATCATAAGAAAAATATGATTATGAAAATTTCGCGGGTTGATTTCCGGAATTAAAATCCAAAATAGGAATTCTTTCTCCATTGAAGAGAAAGTCCAATATTTTGGTAGAGAAATAAAATCGTCATAAACAAAGTATGACTTTGGAAATGTCACGGGTTTATCCGGAAATAAAAGTCAAAATAGATTAAATTAATCTATTTTAGTGTCACAAATAGAAGAGAAAGTGACAGAAAAAGTTGTGTCACAACTAGAAAAAGTTGGATATAGGTGACATTAGAAGTCTGTCACAAAATAAATTTCCGACAGATGAACTATGTCGAATAAATTTCACACAAAACTGTGGCAAAAAACAGTGTATAGTTGCGACAGATTTGTGAAATAAGTATTTTGTCGCAAAAAAAACTGTAACATTAGTGACAGTAGCAAATAGTGTCACTTTCCTTTAGATGGAAAACAGTGACATTTGCAAACTGTCACTGATCTGATAAAGTCGCCGTCACAAAATAATGTGGGGAAAAGAAACTGTCGCAAATATTGAATTTGGGGGAAATTTATGAACTTCTAAATTAGGGTTTACCCAAATTGGGAAATTTCTCAAAATTGGGATTCCCAAATCAGAAGGTAATTGAAAAATTAAACAAGATAAATCATATGGGATCTGTATGAGACTTCAAATTGATGATTTATATAATCATAAAAAACACGACCAAGAATCGTCGGTGATGAATCGGTTGTTAAAGAAAGAAAGCTCCAAAAGAAATAAGTTTCGGATTTTGAAATCAATCATAGATGATCGGGAATGGAAATCAATCACAGATGAAAAGTCGGCATGTACCCAGTGATAGTGTTGTAGGATATCTCAAATTCGACCAAGAAAACTCTGTCCGTGAAGAAGCTAGAGAGAGAAAGTTTGGTCTGCAATGGAAGAACCGAGAAGAAGAAGTCGTTTCTTCACCAAATCGCACGTAAAGTTGTTGGTGGGACGCCATCGATTGGGAATGGAAAACTCGCCGAGAAGTAAGTTGAAAAGCAGCCGTGGATGAGCAGCGGGCAGAAACCCTAGGGTTTTACGTGAGGAAGAAGAAGGCAGCCAAGTATGAAGGTCTCACGAGTCAAAGCTCGCTGACTAAGTCAGCGTCAACATTTGTAAAAACACGGGTCAACATGGGTGGACTTAGTCAGCGTGTCAAAAGGGTTGTTTGGTCGCGGGTTAAATAAAAACCGGGTTTTCTTTGTTCCGGAACGGGAAAAATCGGTGCCGGTGGGTTGAAATCGAACCAGATCTGAGAGTTTGGTTTCCGAATTTGTGTTTTCAATTTCAGACCTAATTTAGTTGAAAAAAAAAATTGAAAAAAATTGGAAATAAATGTAAAACATACCTTTTTGCGGAACCAACCATGAAGGTTTCAACCTTTTCTTTTGTTGTCGTTATAACAATTTTTCTTTTCTTTGTAGTCCCGTATTAGAAGTGTGATGGAATGAGAAATAATCACAAGATTAACTTGGGAAAAGAAATCGACTTAATAACTTATCGATTATTTAATCACAATGATATAAAAAAAATCATTGGGCTATGATATTCACAATGATATAAAAAGTCATTGGATTATGATATTCTCAAAAGTAACTTGGGAATTAAAAAAATCGTCAAACTAATTGATCGATTAATTAAGTCACAACGAATAAAAAAAACGTCGGAAATTTTGCAGAAGCTTAAATCAAAGTTGATTAACCTCGAAAAAATTTCGATGAAACAGGATTGAAATATAATATAATCACAACTAAAATAAAAGTTGGAATTTGCGGAAGCATAAATCAGGATCAATTAACCTGCTCATGATACCATGTTAAATTCACGATTATATAATAATCGAAGATATAGACAGAAAGTAATGACACGATAATTTAACGTGGTTCGGTCGATTACTCAAGACCTACATCCACGGAGAAATAATTCTTTATTAATAATTCACCACATACAATTGTATATGGGAGTTGATCGGTTACATTGGTCAGACATAACTCGATGAGTTTGAATCCTAGAACCCTCTCCTATTTATAGATGACTTAGGGTTTAGGGTTTCCTAGTTTCTGATTACTAAACTAGGAAATAATACAAAATCTATCTAATATTACCATTAGATAGTTACAAGAGATATTCTGAATATATTATACTAATATTACATATCTTCACATATCTTCTAATATCTTCACGTATCTTCAAATATATTCTGAATTCTTCTTGATCGTCGGATCTCGTCTTCTCGATCCGTCACGTACATACACGTGTTACACACGTATATTATTTCTGCAACTTATCTTGACCGCCGGATCTCTTATTTTCGATCCTCCTTATGTAACGTATCCTATTATATATTTTGATAAATTGATTTTCAGATTATCAAAAGTTATCGGGTTACTTAAACTGAAATTTGATAACGTCAATTTCTTTTTGATTTATTTGTGCAGAATACCGAAAGAGTACGGAAAGAGTAAAGAACCCTATCAAATTGTTGTTTCATGTATACGGTCACTACGACCTGTTGGAAACTCTTTCAGACAAAAGTAATGTGAAGTCCTTACGACAGAAAATCAGAAAAAAAAATTCTGTTAGGTAAGTTATTCTAAATTTTGTAGTGGAATACTTTGATTGTTAGTGAGTTTTCTATCTGCCAATCTACTATTTGGATTGGAATAAGCTCTTTTATTCTATTTCTAGATACAGTGGCGGGATTTATACTCAAAATTTCTGATACTGATAGTTTGTTTATCAAATGTGATCAGTGAATGAAATCATTTCTTTGGATCGTTTGAACCTCATCTTTAGCTGCAAAATCACAATTTTTTTCGCTGCTGGTAGAATTTTCCCAATTTCTGACGAGCAATCGATTTTGTAAAGACAAACACTCTTGCAACAAAGAAACTTTCAGAACTTGAAGCCTCCGGAATGGTAAATCTATTTGTGAACGTTTATGGTATTCCAAATTTTACAGTTCATTATTGTTACTTAAGTGACTCCTCAATTATAAATAGGGTTAATATAGATTGGTACTTAGTTGTCTATTTTAGTTTATGAATAAGATACAATCTGAAACTTCATTTAATTATTGGTTCTCCTTTTGAGTACAATCCTCACTTTTACCTCCATAAAGTACATGTTTGCCATTGTGTTTTCGGTTCAATTTCGAAGCATAGATGGTATTAGAAATCTTGGGTTTTCATTATTTTTATTAGTATATATGTAACTTGAACTGGATTGGCCCAAGAATGATTTCATTCTTGGAGTTGATGGAAATCATTATTTGACTTCTGAAGGAAGGTATTAACGTGTAATAACGTAAATTTTTGTTCTACATTAACATTAACTCAATGATTGCTAATTTTAATGGATGATGAAATTATCTACTAATAATCTATGTCTCAGTTAGATCTCCTTCGCGGTGTGCCACGCAAGCTCCAAAAGGTACTTTGACTTCTTCTCATAACTTAAAAACCAAGGTTTAACTCGTGAATGTTATCTTTCATCACTCTGCCATATATTTTATTAGCTTGATTGTTGGTAAATGGTCAACTGTTTTTCTTTAAGGTGTACGGTAAGATATAGGGTGTGTCTGAAGAAGATTATGATGATAACGATAATCAACTCACAGGCATGTACTTATTTCTATGAATTCTGCTTTTGTTTTTTAACTAATAAACGTTGGAAACCACAGATGCCGTTAAAGGACCACTATAAGCTACACTGAAGTATCTACCCATTACCTATTCACAAGCAATCAAGAAGGCCATAACAGTACCATTCCTATAGTATATTATATGTTTGTTCTTCTTTCTTTTATCAACCAGTTGAACCATTCAGCTACTGGTAAAAGATTTTGACGTTTAATCGTGAAGATTGATGAAGCTTGATTTATGAGAAGCCACAGACGACTATTTTGTAATGTGTTGAATTCGTTTTGTAATAAATAATAAAGATAAATGCAAATATCCAGTTTTGTATAGTTGTAGGTTTTGAGTGAATGTTTTGTAATATTAGGTTTGAGTGCTCCCGAGTAGACACCCTTAACTTCACGATGAATCTGTAATAAATAATAGAGGTAAATACAAATACCCAGTTCTGTATAGTTGTAGATTTTTAGCATTTTCTTGTTATTTACTTTGGGATATCAAACAAGAATTGAATATTGAAGTGTTTGGAAATTCTTCTTAATTTTTTCTCCACCCCTTTGCCTCTAAAATAATCTGTCTTTTCTTCTCGATTAACTACTTCCTGTGAAAAAAATTTACAATATTTGAAGTTCCTAACTAACTTTTTTTTGCAAAGGTGGAGTTTGAGGTAAACATACACATATTATAAAAGAAACTTGGGAAATTTATGACTCGAGGACTTTTCCGAGCCGGAGGCACGAGCTATACCCTAGTCTATATAACAAAACACAATGTTTTGTGCTGACTAGGACAAACCAAAAGACAAATTCAGTCGTTGGTTGTATTTTTTCTCAAATCTCGGCCACCAGATCTATTACCTACCTCAAAAAACCAGAATTTGTTCACCTCTTCATAAAAACCAGAATTAGTTCACCCTATGATATCATAGTCGTCCATTTCATATCAGCTTTTATCGTGCCTTTAGATTCATCTAACTACAACACTAATTACATGCATTTAAAATATTTAATATTACGACAGTTCCAAAAAAAAAAAAAACCAGTAAAACCTCTCACAAAGAACTTCAGTTACAATTCCTGCCTCTCCCTTTCTTCATCGATTTCTCTCTCTCTTCCAACGCTCTCTTTATCCTCTCTCTCTACCAACGGTTCCACTTTCAATCGTTCTTCTCTACAAATTAATGTACCCGGTACAAATCTTCATCTTCTTCAGTTACAATATTGGGAATTCACAATAGCATAATGGAGCTTTAAACCTACCCGTTTCATTCTTCTTCTTCTAGCTCAGTTAACTCTGCAATCTTCATCTTCTTCTATGCATTGGTAAGTTTCCTCTTCTGATTTTTTTTTTTTTCATTTATTCATTTGTCAATTCTTGCTTATGACTAAGGTAGAAGTGAAATTATATCAGAATCTCTAAACTTTAACCTGATTTACTTCATTTGTTCAATTTGAGATTTCCTAAAATTAAGGTTCCTGAAATCTCTTAATTTACCTGATTTAGTTAATTTGTGTGATACAATTATGCTTATATATTTGTTATGAGCATTGAGCAATGACCATAGTGTTAGCAACCGAAAATGGGTCTCCTTGATGTGCTGCGACTGGAACAATTTCAGGAGCTCCTTTCTCAGTTGTAAATATCGAATCATCTAATCTAATTGGTATGTAAATTTTCCTTTTCTTTTTCTTCTACATTTGCTGATGAATTATAGAATCCGATCTCCATACTTCAAATATTTGTGAAATTCTTTGATATTCATACAAGTTAATGTTATTGTGGAAGATAATTGGTTCGGATATGCTTACTCCAGTTCAATGTCGGGGTATTCAGAGAGTAGAACATTTCAAATCTATCAACCATCAAAAGAGGATTTAATGAACTCAGCGTCGGACTGTGGTTCCTTGAGAGCAAGCTAATAGTCGGATCTCTCGTGTATCTATTAATATCTAATACTCCTTTCATGGTATTAATCTAAGTTGCTTCATAAATTCCTAATAGTTCTTTTGCTGCTCTTTTCATGGTTGCAGGTACTACTTGTGCCACAATCTTTACACCCGCTACATTTTTTAGGGGTTCAAGTGCAGCTGTTGGAATGAATAAAATGAACCTTGAGGAGCCATACCAATGACATTTGATTCCGTTGTGACAAGATTTGGAAAGGAGATAACATATGGTAAGTACATGTGACGAAATAGCTCAGGTATCTTTTGCTTACTCTAGGGATATATATTTTGAGAAATCCTCGGAATGTTTATACGATGATATTGCAGGAGGAAAAATTGTCAATAAACGACCTATTTTGGTTGCCCGCTTTGTAGGTAGCTACAGACCTTATTTACCCGATTGGTCTGAGTACGATTAAGTTCTTTATTCCATTTGATTAACTCTAATATGAGGTGGACACATTTACTATAGAAACACTACTCTGGGTAAGATTTATAATTATCTGTTAGAATCATATTAAGTTATCAAAAAGCTTAGTCATTCGCGATTCACATTGTCGTTGTATTATCTTTAACGAATTAGCTTTGAGTATAATGACCATCATCCCAGTCCTCTGACCTCACCGCCTTTGTGACTTTGCACATAAGTTCTGGATCTTCGGGCTTTGTTAACTTTTCCGACTACGTAGTCTTCCATCGAATTTCATACTCTTACTTGCTACAATAGCAAAAGGTTCATAATTTACTTGTTTATTTGGCAATGCACAAAATGAACTACTGAATTACTTTGTTCTTAAGCATCTCAAGTTGCCCAAGCATCTTCTTTTTCATCACTTTCTCTTTAACAAATTCCCATTTACTTCTTTTGGTGAAGTGGGAACTATGGTGAATCTGTGACACTTGCCACTTCGAAAGAATTCCATAGGAGAAGAGTTCAGGTTCTAGTATAATTAGGTGTTGATCTTATAGCATTCGAAACAATTCCAAATAAGCTAGAAAATCAGGTAACTTTTGATCCTAAAACAATGATAGTTTATGATTCCTAGCATTTGCTTTATTTAACAAGCTCATTTGGCTTCTCCATTAATGCTGGGATCTTATCGGGGGCTTATCTCGTAACCTTGGTTGGTGCTTGCTCATACAGGCATTCGTTAAACTACTTGAGAAAGATGACCTAAACATTCCAGCATGGTTTTCTTTCAATTATAAGGACTGGTTGAATGTGGTTAGTGGAGATTCTATGACTGAATGTGCAACAGTTGCTGATTCATGTAAGAAGGTTGTTGTCGTCGGGATTAACTGTACTCCTCCTAGATTATTCTTGGACTGATTATTTCCGTTCAGAAGGTTTTTCCCTTTAACCCCAATCTTCATTTATTCGTGAATTCGATGCTTATTAGAAAGAATTAAAATTGGATGTAAGTGTGGCAAGTAATAGGATTAAACAATAGTGACTATTTATTCTTTAAATTTTGTACTGGTTATTCACTGGCTTGATAGTTTTTTGTTAAATACATCTGCATAAATGTTCGCTGGTCAATCTTGCATAAGAACCACTAATTTCGATCCACGAGAAGACACTTTCAAGCATAAACGGCAGGTAAATGTTTTTGGTCGTATTAAATTTCCTCCTATTGGAAGTTCTTAGTCATATTAAAGTTTTTAGTCATATTAAATGGAGTACATTAGTTTCATTTTCTTATTAACTTGCTTATTTCAAGGCAAAGGCCTTCGCTGATTGTGGCTCGCATCAAGGTGCAATAAGATTGTGGCTGGTTTCTAATTCTTTTTGGCTTAGAAAACTTTATGGTGTCCTCGTGTCAAATATCTATCTGGTTTAATGTTAAAAGATTTGAAATTCTATTGTAGGTATGTGCTACTAAAGCTCTTGAATTTGGAGAAAACAAGAAATGAAGTATGCTGATTGAGTTCTTCTCGGTTAGGGGCATTTACAGATCGGATTTTCTTCCATTGATCTTTAGCGTGTTTATTTTAACGAGATGGGAGTCAAATCTCCTAATCCACTAAATTAATATTCAGTTCTTTTTTATTCTGTTGCCATTTTACATTTGTATGTTACAATTCATTGCACACCTTTTAGTTTTGTTTTTCTGGACTGGCTTTTGCTATTTATGTGAATCGATTTCTACATTATTATTTTCACCTCTCACACAACATGGATCAGTCATTAGTTTTGGCTTGATAGCTTTGTTAATTTTTCAACTCAAGTTTTATTCTTTTTTCAGCTCATGAGCAAAATCTGATAGTGTTGAGGAGTTGGGCATTTAGCTATGGGATTTGGTGTCACGATAGAAGCACTATCTATAAGTCTTAGCCGTTTAATTTTTATTGTCTGCCATTTAGTTTTCATTCGTTAAACAACTATACGTCGATTAAATAATACATTCGTGAAATTTGGACGTGCCGGAGGCACGGGCTATAACTAGAAAATTTTTGGTTATATATATATAACCAAAACTTTGTTAACAGCCCATCAAACAAGAAAATTAACTATACCAAGCAAACGTTGTGAGACAGAAAATAGTGATATTACCTGCTTAGTGTTTGGTGAATGAAATTGTACTCTTATTCACAAGATATTATCTGTACTATACTACTACACCCAATATTCACAAGATATTATCAGTACTATACTACTATACCCGTTCGAAATTAAGGAATTCAGAAGATGTACTAAATAGTCCTAAACTACCAACATAGTCATGACATGAAACCTAAAAACATAAAACAAGTTGTTTTACTTGCTTAGCATAATAATAATAATAATTCTTAGAATAGATTTGTCAATACTTATTTTATTGCAAAGCTAAAGATGAGAGTGTTTTCCGCATCAATGAGTACAATGGAATGTAATAGGATGAGCCTTAGGAAAGCTGGTTTTCATATTATACTCTAGATGATAATTCAGATTTATCATTTTAATTCATATGAATAGAACATCAACTTGCAACTTATCTATTAAACAAACCACACGTTCGTGCTTGGATAAAACTAAAAACTTGGGTTCAGGTTCGCGTTACGAAAGTTAACTTTCATAATAGAAGTGTAACAATATCATAAAACAGTAAAAGTGAAAGAAGAATGTACTTCAAAATATTCCTTTTTGAATGTACTTCTAGCCTTCCCTCTTGGCCCATGAATCGACAGGTGTACAGGTTTTACTGTAAAAAAATGATCTTTAAACCACATATCTACAGTTGCATTGATATATTGAGCTAGAATTGTGAATTGAAGCCAAGTTGATTTCCTGTACATCAATAACCACAACCTTGTTATAAGTGGATCTATGCACACATAATGGGCTATAAAACCCTTTCTCCTATAACAAAAAGAAAGTTACCTGAAAAGAAGCAACTAATTTTCTAAGAATACAAGTCGATTAGTCTCGTTCAAAACAATAACTAGAAAATAAATCATTCAGTTCATAAACGAAATTGAATCAAACATGACTACGAGTGAAAGAGAAAAACATTACCTAGACAGTATATACTGGCCAAAAAACACAACCACCTAAGCAATACACAAACAGATATAAGCACAAAGCACAGCCAAATAATAACTTAATTTATATACAACTCAAACAATCAAAAAAAATACAAAAGACATCTAAAGATTATTATTATGAACTCATCTAAATATCTAATAACACATATACACTCTAGAAAATTCGGAATATTACACATAATTTTTGTGCACATACAGAAGCATACAAACATAAATGGAGACCACTAACTTGATATCATATATACATACTACTCATTCAGTTACACAATATCAACACATCTAAATACTAATTTTGAATAAATTACTCGACCAATAACAAAAATAAAGAATAGCTAAATGCACAACGTACACAAAACACCAACATGTTTAATCGATAGATACTACTAATCAATCTAATAATAAGAAATTAATTTAGACCGACAAAATACAAATTCTAAAATACGAACACACACCAAAGATCTACATACATTCAAAACACTAAACACTAGCACGATTCAGCAATCCGAAATACTAATCCCATACACAAGCGACCCAAAATATAACTTACACTACGAAGCAGTTCAGAATACCAACTGAGAGCATCCTATTATTTGAACAATCGTCAAAATATATATAAATGTACAGAAAAAGTCAGAAATATTAACTCGGTTGATATTACTCAGTACAATCACCAAATTTACGATTTCAATTCACCACAATACACCAAAATATGAAAACAATTAATATGAATATATTACACAAACATTCATACTAGATTTGCACGTAAATACTAAGCAAACATCGGGAGATTAAGAGAGAGTAATAATATTCAACTATTACCTGCTTAGTGCCCTGGTGAACAAAATTGTAATCTTAAGCTTAGGTATGTTACCTCGTTAGTTTCTCTTCACAGTTCAAACTCTTCAATGCAATTTTTCATTGAAGGTAACAAATTTAAGAAAAAATGGAACCTTCACGCCAAGGTAACAACTTTCTACTGAAGGCCAACCCAATAACAAAGAATGGGTTAACTTCACAATATTTGATTATCTATACCTCCTTGGAGTTTCAGAAGATGTACCCAATGGTCCTAAACTAGCTGACATACAACATCAGAAATCACTACAACTGAATTAGTCATGACATAAAACCTAAAAACATCGGTAATAAAAGGTGTTTTACTGGTTTAGCATAATAACAAAAATTCTAAGAATGTATTTGTCAATATTTATTTTACCACAAAACTAAATATGGGAGTATTTTAACACGAAGATGGGTTGGAATGTAATTTAGGAGCCTCGAGAACGCTGGTTCTTATACTCTACACCCTACATGATAATTTTGATTTATTATTTCTATTCATATAAGAAGAACACCAACATTGCAACTTAACTATTTTCATTTTCAGGAGACTCCAAACGGAATGGGCATTATTGTTTCAAGGAGGAGGAACAATCACAAGAGGGGGAGGAGATATTGATTTTCACCCCCTTTGCCTGAATTATACTTATACTAATACTTGATTTTCATATCATGGCATCTTCACCCCCTGTGGCGTCTCCCTGCTCCCTCTCCAAAATCATCCCCAATTCCCCATCACCACCACCACCACCCCTTGCTTAATTCTTCTTCCCCACCACCACCACCTCTTTCACCTTCATCCCCACCACCACCACCTCTTTCACCTTCATCCCCACCACCTGTGCAATCAAAACACCACCACCATCACCTGACCAATCAAAAACACCACCACCACTTAAATCCCCATCACCACCACCATCACCGCCCCCACCACCTGATGAACTTAACCATTCACCACCACCATTATCATCTCCACCGCCCGATGAATCTAAAAAATCACCTCCACCTGAATCATCTCCACCACCACCGGCGACAACAATACTTCCTACAACTTCGTCCTCTCCACCATCCATTCTGACACCAACATCAACACTTCCTTCAAATACACCACCCCACCTTCATCAACCTTACCACCATCACCAGATTCACCACTACAACCTTCATCACCTCCACCACCTTCGACATCAACAAATACTCCCCAACCACAACCAACAACCTTCACTCCACCACCACCAGCAACTCACAAAACCCTGTAATACTTACACCACCCACTCCCGGTATTAACGTTATCTTTACTCCACCAACCTCACCGACAAATCTGTTTCCACTACTTCCACTACCCTTCACACCATCTTCTGGTTCAATTTTTTCGGCTCCAAATGCATCATCAACATTAAGAACACCAACACGTACACCATTTTCATTGTCAAACAGTGCGTCTAGCAATACTGAGGTGGTTGGTGACAAGTTACCCCTTATAATTTAGATCACAACAGGGGGTAGGTTTGTTATTTATTGCCCTTATTGCAGTCTTTCGGCTTTGCCTCAATCTGCCTACCTCCGAAGGTAACTCTAACTCTATACCTTCTCCATCTTCTTTCTCCTGATACAAAATTCATCTAACTTTCATGATTCAAGGTTTAAGTCACATATGTAGGATATATTTAGATGTAATGTTAAGCAATAAGATGGCACCACCACTTCCGCCGGGTTTATTGGTGCCACCACCTGGTGCAGGTGCAGGATGGGGTAATCAGCAGCAACATTTTGTGTATAGTAGTAGTAGTTATCAATCTGGATAACCTAATCAACCCGCCACAACATATGGTGCTGCCTGCATCTCCGGGTGGTGGGCTCTCGGTAAATTAGAGTAGCTTTAGCTATGACGAGCTTGTTGCAACTACAAATGGATTCTCTCAGGATAACCTATTAGTTCAAGGTGGGTTTGGATACGTTCACAAAGGGGTGCTTCCTAACGGAATGGCCGGGCTTGAGATCATCACCCGTGTTCATCACCACCACTTTGTCTCTCTCGTGGGTTATTGTATTGCTGGTGGGCAGCGAATGCTTGTTTACGAGTTTGTTCCAAACAAGATGCTTGAGTATCACCTCCACAGTCAGTTTTTTCTTATATCATTGTCTATTCATTCATGCACTGAAAGATGCTACAAGGGCCACGTTATCTGACCACATAATGTAAAAGTCGACCGTTACCTAAATAATATATATCTTTTTATGAGCCCTTTGGGACAGACTACATTATAGTTGCAGGAAAAGGTCGTCCAACCATGGAGTGGTCGAAAAGAATTATCGGTATATATACTATTCTGAACACAATAATGCACATCACAGTTAAACTTACTCCTTGGATAAAATAAGATACTTGGGCTTAGGTTCGCATTACGGAAATTAAAATACTTCATAACAGAAGTGTAAGATATGGTAAAACAATAAAACTGAAAGAATAAATGTACCTCAATATATTCCTTTCTGACTGTTTCAATGCATGTTTTCCGCTACAAGCTTCATATCTAACATTGCGGGTTCTAGCCTTAGTCTCAGAGCAATTCCTGAATATCCACGAATCCATGGGTGTATGGTTTAACCGCAACAAAAAGATTTTTAAACCTCGTATCTATTGTTCCATGGATATACTGAGCTAGAATCATGAATTTGAAGCTCCATTGACTTCTAATAAATCAATAACAACAACCTTTTTCGTAAGTGGATATATGGGCACATAATGGGCCATAAACCCTTTCTCCTGTAACAAAAAAGTTATATGAAACGACTGCTAATTTTCTAACAACAATGTACCCAAGCAAGAAAAAAGAATATCATTTCATAGTTTTACTTTGTGCATGTTGTAAGTATCTTAATGATCCCAATTTAGAGAAATAGAAGTTGTTGGGAATGATAACTTACTCGTGCGGAAGTTATTCTTGTATGAATTTGGTCATCTCTATACTAATTGAAATATCAACACCCCTCTTAAACGTCAAGGTATTCATCTAAAGTGTCTCTCTAAAATGTCCCCTACTATTATTCTTTGGGTTACTCAATCAACCAAGTCACCTTTTCGTGCAACGACTAGTTCTCGGACAACCAAGTACATAGATCTTGATTACCCTTTTCTGTTTGTATGGGATTGGTATCTACTAAGGAAGCATTCTTAGGGTAGGTATAGATTATCTTAGAGGTTTTTCAATTTGAAGTGTTAGTAGTTGTATCTCCTACACTTCAACCACGTTTGCACAAAGTAGCGCTTTAATTTGAGGCCAAAGAACACAAGCTATTCTTTTCTCCTCCTACAGTAAACCGAAACCACCATCATATAATAACTGCAGAAGATAAATTAATCAACACTAGCTAGGTTGAGTTGGTCTATGACTCTATAAGCTACTGGCCACGTTTGCCCTTTTTCTCGACATCCATCAAGTCTGGTATTCTTTTGTTCTGCTAGACATATTACATGTATCCAAAATTGTTTGATTGGTTAAAGAAGTTTAACCCTCAAATAACTGATGAACTCAGTTAACTGATGAACCCAAATAAATGAACGAAAAATGAAGAGGAAGGCAGTAGATATCTAGAATTATATCCACAGAGAAGTCAAGAACTTTTTTTTATGTTATTATGAGTGGTAACATATCTTGCAGGGTCTCCAGCTTGTCGGCGACTAATAAAAGTTCATTTCAAATTATAACGACAACATGAACCAAAGACGCGGGCTCTATTGATTTTTTTTTCTTTTTTTGAAACTTATTTATTGTATCTTCTCTATCACATGACATGAGTTCAATGAAGTTATCATTTGGAACTTACATTATTTTGGAAAAGCATCAAGTTAGAAGAGCATAATCAAGTACAATTAGTGCATACCAAAGTCTCTCTCTATCAGGAAGGGAAGATTTGAAGTGTCTTGGAGACTCCAAGCACTCCAACCTACTAAATTGGAAGCAATGTTAGTATACAAAAAAACTAGTCAAAGGAGTGAACACTATGTGTATATATGACTAACTGAATAGCTCAAAATGCTCAAAGCAAAGATACCATAACCATTATGTCAAATGTTTTAGGATTTAATCTTGCACCTGCAAAGCGTTCCCACAATAAAAGTTACCATTACCATTATCGTGCAATTCAACGTTTAGCAACTCCCGTACCCACCTTAATTTTGTCTAGATTATAACATAACTACTGTATAAGATAAACTCGCCAATCGACATGTGTTCATCAGGTTGGTATATCCATCGTTAATAAAATAAATTTAGGGGCTTATAGCATAACAAACCATTTTTTAAGGCTGCGTTTAATACTTTTAGATCGTGATGAGACGCTTCATCAGATTCAGTATCACATCAACATCACTCAGCTATTAGAGGACCTGCAATCCACATGTGTCACACGAAAAGTAATGTAAAACTTAACATAAGTAACAAGATTACTTAGTTGAATAGGCTCTCGTATATTTTTCCAAAGATTCCTGCGATCCACATGTGTCACATTTTTTTCTTACTTGCCGGAATCTTTGGAAAAATATACGAGAGCCTATTCAACTAAGTAATCTTGTTTAGCACCCGGGACCAACTGTTCGTCCAAATGGACCCGAAGACGGGAGTTAAATGGTAAGTCAACATGGTTTAATTTAGTTTTCATAGTTCATAAATAGTTCCTAGATTGTCTTCAAGAAGCAAGAGTTAAGTGGTTACATTATCATACCTTCCAAGACTCAAGAGCTTCATGAGCCTTCAAGCTACTAGGTATTTCCGATTCAACAATTTTTTCGTGTCTGAATCGTAAGCCCAACTGAGGCCCCCGAATACTGTGTTGTTAGTGGTCATATTGTTCGTTTTTTTTGTGCATATTTGAGAGAGGTAGTAACTCAACACAAGAGCTTTTGGATCAATACTCGGGCCAAGTCAGGAATAAGATTCAGCAACAATATACTACCTTGCTTACTATTGGAACTATTATGATCTAATAGAAACTGTATTTTGTATCATAAAACAAGTTACTACTTTTTTGCCACTTCTTTAAACTCTACACGGTAGAAGTTCTGTTTCAACAAACTCCTCATCTCGTTGAAATATTTGAAACCAGCCGACTGCTACAGAACAATAATGTCAAAATTTTCCTTTAAATGCACATCAATAGTTACCATATTGAACAAGCTATCATAGTTTAGACAAACCAGAAAACTTGTGATTGTGTTTCTTTTTTCTTATTTGCAGGACAATATGAGAGGCTTAAAACCAAACATAAATATCTTTCAAAGGAAGATTAAACAAGTACCTTGTAATAAAAGAATATTGTTGTCTGAATTCTTTGTCAAACAGAAAACCAAAGAACTGAATGCCAGTAATATTCCTTCCTCAGTGGAAAGGAAACAAGTCTATGAGCTTGATTAGACAAGCTTAGTTATTAAACAAGAATCTTCAAACATCACAGGTATTGCCTCATCAGTTCGGAGATGGCGCATTAACCCTATTAGCTTGATAAATTACAACATAACGTCACTGCATATTCATATGCTCCAACACAAAAATATTAGGAACCACAAAAATAAACCAACTGCCAAGTGCAACCATTACTTGTATTATAATTTCTAGTCTATCGCAACTTCATCTTGAATGGACCCCCGTATTTTGGTATCAGACCATTATGTATGGAGATACTTACAATATAAGTTATTACTAGCAAATAAAATAAGCATCTTTGGACTCACATATATAACCAAAACCTTGAACTAATTGCCTATCATTATTTGCAATAAACCAATGCCAACCTTAACATCGAGTGAAACCCACAATTTTTAGTAGAAACATGTGATGTCAAAAGAAACTTACTAAAAACAAAAAGAAAGAAAAAGAAATAACAAAAGTTCAACAGACAGGTAAGTCTCTACATACATCACAAAAAAAAATCAGTGTCACAACTAATTAAAGTATTTCTTTGAGGCTTGACAAACTAGAATAGATACCACTGTCATCATTAGTCCCACATTACTTGTTACCCCACCGTCATATCATTTACACATTACTTGATCTCGAAAAAATCCCAAGTACCATATTGTATGATGTGTATCATATTCTCGAATAAAGCCACACATTGGTGGCGAATTTAGTGTCTATGAAGAGACTTGTCCAAATTTTTGAAAAATAAAATATACTAGTAAGAAGGAAACTAACATGAAGCTGTTAGAAAATAAAATAAGCATCTTCTGACACCACAGGTATAAGTTATTGATATTTAAACACCAACTGCCAACCACTTTTTGAGATAAACCAATGCCCGCCTTAATCTTGGATAAAATACAGAATCGTTGGTGGCAAAATCTGATGTCAAAAGACACTAAAATCACAAGATTTTAAATATTTACTAGGAAATTAAATAAGAAGATAAGCTTGACATGTAAGTCCCGATACACCGTAAATGATGTATGGGACTTAAAGAAGAAAGATAAATAAGCATCTCCGTGCGCCATAAGTATAAAATTTATAAACACAAAAAGTAAACCAACAACCAGCCATTACTTGTACTCTAATTTATAGTCAAGTTCCAACTCCATCTCTGACAAACCCACATTATTTGGTATTATACCTTGACGTATGGAGATACTTAAAAAACTACAACACAATTAAATTACTATATCAAATCATGTAAGCATCTTCAAACATCACAAATATTACCAACAATGTAAACCAACTGGCAACCTTAATCTCGAAAAATTGTCAGTAAAAAATGTGATGTCCAAAGAAACTTATTGAAATCACAAAAGTAAGAAAAGAAAGAAAAAAGTATTAGGTAAATCTCCACATACACCACAAAATCAGTGTCATACTCCTCACAGTCGTCATTTATCCCTACTGGTATTTCACACCACCAGTCTTAAAAGTTATATTCTCGAAAGTATATCAGTTACATACTCTGTCAACTATTACTTGTATTTTAATTTATAGTCAACATCCCAACACCGTCTCGAATGACCCCACATAATTTGGTATTATACCTTGATGTATGGACTATGGAGATACTTATAAAAGTTCCAAAACTATTATATATTATTATTAATATAAAATTAAATAAGCATCCTCGAACATCACAAATATTACCAACTGCCAATCATTATTTGCAAAAACCAAAGCCAAGCTCAATTTCAACTTTCGAGTAATTATTAGTAATTAGATGTGATGTCAAAAGAAACTTACAGAAAAAGATTTTGTTTAATAATTTGATTCAATTGGAATTGAAAGAAAATCTATTTTCGAATATGTCGACAAAACATCAAGAAACTTACAAAACCACAGAAGCAAGAAAGAAAAACAGAAACAAAATAAGTTTTAAGGCAAGTCTCCGCATACAACATAAGAACTCAGTGTCACATTCCCCACTGTTTCTCTCATATCAGCTCCCACCAACAATGCAAAAGCATATTATCTCAAAAACGACCCACATACCACTGTTGTATACACTGTACAACGTCATATGCAGAGACTTCCATTGAAAACTTTCAAAAGATCGTTAAAAATATGATAAAAGAGCAAAAATAAAATAAGCATCTTCGAACATCACAAATATTACCAACTGTCAATCATTATTTTCAAAAACCAATGCCAACCCCAATATCGAATCTCGAGTAATTATTAGTAATTAGATGTGATGTCAAAAGAAACTTACAAAAAGCACAGAAATAAGAAAGAAAAAAAAAGAAACAAAATAAGTTTTTAAGGTAGGTCTCCGCATACAACATAAGAACTCAGTGTCATATTCCCCATTGTTTCTCTTATATCAGCTACCACCAACAATGCAAAACCAGATTATCTCAAAAACATCCCACGTACCACCGATGTATACACTGTACGACGTCATATGCAGAGACCTCCAATAAAAACTTTCGGAAAATCGCTAAAAAAAATGATAAAAGAGCAAAAATAAAATGAAATAAGCATCTTCGAACATCACAAATATTACCAACTGTCAACCATTATTTTCAAAAACCAATGCCAACCCCAATATCGAATCTTGAGTAATTATTAGTAATTAGATGTGATGTCAAAAGAAACTTACAAAAAGCACAGAAGCATGAAAGAAAAAAAGAAACAAAATGAGTTTTAAGGAAGTCTCCGCGTACTACATAAGAACTCAGTATCATATTCTCCACTGCATCTCTTATATCAGCTACCACCAACAATACAAAAGCATATTATCTCAAAAACAACCCACATACTACTGCTGTATACACAGTGCAACGTCATATGCAGAGACTTCCCGTAAAAACTTTTGAAAGATCGTTAAAAAATATGATAAAAGAGCGAAAATAAAACAAACATCTTCATACATCGTATGATGAATAAATCGTATGATGAATAATCACAAAAGTAAACCAACTGCCAGCAAGTATTTGTAATTAAATCGATACCAGACTTTATCCCCAAAATATAAATATTACCTTGATGTATGAAGATATTTATTTTTTGAAAAATATATGAAGATATTTATGAAAACTTAAAAATTAGTAAATATTAGTACATCACTAAAAACTAAAATAAGTAAATATAGAAAAATGTTGATGCAAATAACAGTAACCGTCAAGTCGGAGTCCATCATTTTGGTGGGTTTAAAGACACAGCAATTTGTATTCTTGAATAAAGCATATTTTATCGCATGCCCTCACAAATGATCAGAACTTGTACAAGTTTTTCATATTAAGAACCATAAGGACTAGGACTTCGCACATCATAAGAGAAGTTAGACCAGCAATATTGTCAACTCTTGTTTCAAATATACCCACCTACTGTCAACCTTAATTTTTTCTTTGAAACAAATCTAGGGTTTAGGCCTTTAGGGTTACAGCCAACTTTGCAAGGGTACTTCTAAACCAGATTCATTTTCTTCTCTAATGGGTTATTCCAAGATTCATTTAAATAACTGCACAAATCATTCGGGTCAACAAAACTTTGTAAAGTAAGCAACCAAACATCCAAATAGACTCCATGTCTACGGGAAAAGGAAAGGTGAAATTACCAACAATAAGCCATCTGACTTTTAAAGTCGATTCCCTCTCACTGACGTACAAGATTAAGGTCGGTAGATCAGACCCCAACAAGGAGGAATTAGAGTTCCCCTAATGTCGAGTCTTTTCTTTGATTCGTAGAATTTAGGGTTTTCGATGTTAGAATTGTGAACAAAGAAATAAAAGATCTCGATAGCAAAGAAAAACATTGATTTAGGGTTTTCAAAAGGTATTGCAAACAAAAACATTGGGTAAGGAGTACAAGGACCTTCGTTTTCCGATGTTCAGATTCTCGTTCTTGATCGCGATGCTACAATACCGTCGTCTTTTTTTATCAAGATTCTCGTTCTTGATCTTTATTTCCAATCTTGCGTTCCCTTTTTATCAAGATTTCTCGTTCTCCCAGATATCTCTGATGATCTCCATGGCAGAGTCTCTCTGTTTCTTGATTGAGAAGGATGGATCTCTCTCTCTCTTCTACTTGTCCCCGTAAAAACAGTTTTTGATTTTCCGTCAATTGTTAAAACCTCATTCCATTAGTTTAAATGTCTATAAATCAACCAATGTAAAACTTATGGTCTGTTTGACACCGGGAAAAGTTCATTTCTTAAGGAATTCGATTTTCAATGTTACATTAGAACAAAAGAATGCAAAAACCATGTTTCTTGGGAGAAAAAAAGGTTAGGAAAAATTCAAAATATTTTACCATAAAATAAGTGGTAAAATGATTTTCTCACAATCATCTTCTCTTACACGATTAGCAAATCTTTTTTCTTCTCTCCCTTTGTCATATTAACCCCCTAGGCCGACATTAGAAACCCAGATCTATAACTTGGTTGTCCATTTGATTTTCAAATCGAAGTTCTTCGGGTTCTTCAAGTGAAGAAAGTTCTCCAGATCAGATTAATAAGTCAGATTTTCCCCCAACTTTTGTTTATTTTAACTACTATCTGCAAGAAATTTTATTTCAAAATGGATTTCATGGTTATCAGGTTCTGAGTTTAGTGGGTTTGACCTTTATAGTAGACTTAAATAGTAAATCATGAACAAGAAGTTGGGTTGAATCAGTTATACAGTCACACTTCAAGAGCGAAACAAAAAATTTTCAAATTGTATGTTACTGAACATTCATGACCCTGTAATCTTCACTCCTTGATGGTATATATATGCAACTGTGTCAAGTTTAGTTTCCTATGTGATACTTAATTTACTTGTAGGGTGTTGTGGAGGTTATTAATGATACACATATACGTGCAACTATGACAACCATTGATCAACCGAGATTTCGCAACCATAAAGGTGATATACGAGAAGATGTGCTTGTAGCATGTTCTTCCAATGTTAGGATTATGCATGTTTTAGCGATAAGAGAATTCCTTCGATCAAGATGACAATGCGATCAATATCAGACATGACAAATGGTGAAGGTTATCAAATATGGTCTTTTTAAACATCGTAGTCTTTAGCTAAGAAAAATTACAATTTGCGAGTCATTCGGATGGCTAGCGGCTGACGACGCCTAGATCCTACAACCATTTATCCATGAAGAGTGTCGACTCGATCAGAAGATATGACTAGAAGAAATGAGCTATAAGGCGCGAATTAGATCTGGATGAAGGGTACCTAGAGGACATTCTAATAGCGGGGGGTCCATGATAGCTAATGGATGGACCAAGGGGTCGGGCCAATGGTCCAGGGGTAGCCCAGCCAAGAGTCCCAAGAATTGGGGTTTCCCTGGCCACCACATCTAGGGGAATCTCAGGTGAGGATTTATTCCTCATTTAGGGGTTCTTGTTTCAGAAGAAGTTCTGATATATCTGATTCATACTTCCAGAAATTTTAATTTGATTACGATTCTGGCTTTAAAATGACTTTTTTTTTTTTGTTGAAAGATCTATAAAAAGACTTAATTCAATTAGATAAAATGTGGAAAATCTCAATAGTTTTCTATCTCTTTAGCTACACTGACAGAAGATGGAAAAGAGAATAAATGTCCAATTATCTAGTGATTTAATAAGGGTAAACACATGTGAGTAGGATCTAGACTTGGAAACTAAACTCAATATATGTTGAGGTAGAATCCTCAACAAAAAAAAAAAATATATGTTGAGGTAGAAGGAACATGTTCAATGGAACCCAACTTATCAAATTAAACCAGAACACTATCAAGTATCGAGATCCTCGAAACAGTTTGGTGGGTGTCTCTACTGCATTCATTTTCATCGATGAGTCTTTGTGTGATTGATCGAGCACAACCACAAAGAATTAAAAAACAATCAAATACAAAGAGGAGCGGGTAAAAAAAAAGGATTTACTGAGTATGTCTGTAAACCGAGCAGATCTGCTTGTCTTACGTACTACAAATTGATTTCTAGGTTCTATTATTTCGTGGGTGTCATGATCAACAATGTTTCACCAAAATTTCTCTCTCTACAAATTTGTGGATGATGAAGAAGAAGTAGAATTAAGTTTACGGTTTATGGAAGAAAGATGAAGGACTTGAAATAAAGCTTCCAATTCTTACAAGACATGAGTAAAAAATCATAGTGTGATATCTCCTTCAAAACCGTTGTCCATATAAAATTTTGATATTTTTAATTGTTCCCATAAAATAGGTGTCCATATAAGGAAATTGGTTGTCACGTATTGGCCACCTCAAAATCTGATGTTTTTAACTCAGTAGTGGTTCTGGCTATAACCCCGAGCAGGATGTGTTTTCAATTCACAAAATGAAATGTAGTATATAATATTTGTGCTAATTGTAAAATCTATTGTCATTAAAAGAGACAAAAGCATTCATCAATTCATGTTAGTATGTTAAATACATTAGAACTTAATTAAATGCCGTTCAAATTTAAAAAGAAGAAAGAAGTATTGCCTTCATCTTTTAAATTGAGGCTATAGAATCCACTCAGAGCAACTAGGTCTTGAACAAATTAAAGGTTTAACAAACATAAATCATTGTGGATTTGTGGTTATCCGTTCTTTGGTAAAATAATTTGGGCCATCTTGTGCCAGTCACCTCCCTTGTTTTTCTCATATCGTTTTTGTTGATCGGGAATTGATATTAGATGCGAAATTATGCTCATACTTGTATGAGAACTCGATGCTTACCTTGAGGGACGGTCAGACACATTCCTGAGTAAGAAAGACTCCAACCACTGAATCCACACACAACCTTTCCACTTTGTAAAGCGTCTATCTCCCTTGTGTTAATATTTCTTTTATTATTTCAAAGAAAAAAAAAAAATCTTTTGTTATTATTTCAAAAGAAAAAAAATCTTTTATTATGATATATTTATTCACTAAAAGTATACAATTTAAGTATCTGAACTCCTTTCGAAAACTCCAGACTTGGTTAAGACATAAGTTTGTATTCCTATGATTTTCTCTTTGTAATTGGCACAATTATGCATTTGCTATTGGAAAGCAGTACATTCTTGTATTGATGCTACGTTCGGCTCCTTCAGGTTTGGACAAGTCTACTGAATCTTGGGATAAAACAGCTAAATTCGGTGACGGAACAACTAAATTTTGTGATATAACAATATCATCTGGTTTTGCCCTCTCCCCATCTTCAGCGATACTCCCATACGTCGTACCTACGGTCCAATTCTTTGTTCTGTCTTCCAATGATCACAGACACTTTTCACTGTTCTCCTTTGAGATACTTGTAAATGAACCCCTTATGTTACTTCTAGATGATTTGTTGTTTTGTCTTGTCTCATTTTCTTCTATTTGCACTCCACCGAAGTTAAAAAATTTTAGGTCAGAAGCTGGGCCCCTTTTCATCTTTCCTTGCCAACTGATATCATCCTCTGGCTCTTCAATAAATATCATTTTATGTTTTTCGTGGCTTGTGTTGCTGTTGCATGTGGACTTCAAAGGAAATCTTGCTACAAGGGACACAAAGGCAGAGCTGTAAGAAGAACAAGTCTGAGATTATCATGGAAATTATGATCGTGCAAGTATAAGAACTCAATGTTTACCTTGAGAGATGGTCAAACACATTCCGAGTTAGACAAACTCCAACCACTGAATCCACAACAAATCCTTTTCACTGTGTGAAGCGTCTACCCTTGTGAGTTCTTTCATTTGTTATAATATATCCACAAAACATAAACAATTTAAAACTCGAAGCATTTTGAAAATTACAAACTTGGTTAAGACGTAAATTTGTATTTATATGAGTTTCTCTACATAACTAACCTCTGAAACTGGTGAATTTACTCATTTTCTATTGCAAAGCAGTAATATGCAATTTAAAAGTAGTAGAATCTGCATTTTCTATTTCCTTTGGCTTATGTTGTTTCACATTTAAGCCTCTCTTTCATAGGGTGTTATGTATGTTCTTTGTAGATCGGAACTTATCTTCCTCATTAGGTGGTAGGTAGAATCTGTATGATGTTATCCCATAATTCTCCAGTGCAATGACAATGGCAGTTATTATTAACATGTAGTAGATCATTCACTAAAATATGCATCATATCATAATAATAGAGCTTGAAGATGATGAAATATACCGACTTATTCAATTAGATTATATATTGAAGCCTTCTATTGACTAGAATATAGTTAAGTCATAATTTGAAGATATTATTTAGCAAATATATAATACGGGTTTGATACCTTGAATAAGATGCACGAGAGCAATAAAGGTTCTGCACTTCCACGAAAAACTTTTCATTCTTTTCCCACCACTTTTCTTTATCCCTATCAATTCCTTCAGCACCATCACTCCTTCCATTTCCCATCGGAAGTTTCCATACTCTGTGTTTTTCGGCTCCAGATCAACTTTGGCCCTTAACTGTCTATTTTTGTCAGGATCGAACTGTTTCTCATAAGAAACCATCCCGCCTTGCTTGCCAAATGGAACCAATGCATTTTGGTCCGATAGCAGCGATGTTTCCTCCCACCATTGATACTTAGATGACCTTGTTTCTGCGTGCTCCCTTCAATGGAAACGTTAAATTTCCATTGTCGTCCTAATGAATCTGCAGCTGCATTCCTTAAGGAGTTGTTACTGTTAGTGCATGAAGGGGCTGATTAAGAAAACAATTGATCATCAAGATAATGCAAAAAGTATCTTGTTACGAAAGGAATTACCTCTCGATTTCACACTGGCTTGAGGATAATCATACACATAACTCTCACTTTTGTGCACGTTCTCATTGTTTTTTCTGGGGGTCGAGACTGAATTCTCAGGACCAATTTTCTTGGTATTTCGCCATTTTCCTGTATTAGTTACATGGCTATCTCCAGGTAGGTCTTTTATGCAGTCTTGAGACATGTTGAAATTCTTAAGTTGGAGCTTATCACCAGCTGGAATTTTGAGAGGAGTTTTCGGCACATAATTGCAATCAACAGGTGAGGTTAACTCACATATGTTGTTAGATCCATTTGACCTGTCTCTGACTATCATATTTGTCTAGCCAAAGCTCATTGCAGTTTCAGAATGTTGAAACACATTCCTGCCAAGGGTGGCCCAACTTGGTTTTTGGTTTTGTGAAACAGTCCTGCCCAAGTACTTCGCTCTTGGCAATTACATTGATTTGCAATATCTTGTTGTCACCCATTTGGGACAGATATCACCCCTCCGTTCTGATGGTTTGTCGTAATGATACTATCCAATTGAGGAACGAACCCTCTGTTTCTGGCTTGTGGTGCAAACTATTTTTCTCTGTTAATATTCTCTTTCTGCATAACTGCTTCTCTTACACTAGGAAACGACTCAACCAAAGAAGGTATGCCAGAATTGATTGTAGCGTGGTATCTCTGTCCTCATTTTCTTGTAAGATTTCGGGGAGTGTGCCTCAACATCGCTACTATATTGCTAACGAATTTTTGAAGTTTGTTATCCACCTTGGCGAAGTTTTTAGGCTTGAACAGTCGATGATATCTAACCATTCAACAACAAAGTGACTTGGTCCGACCTAATCATAGGTGAAGATAGTTAGGTTACAAAGACTTGAGAACATGAAGAACAGGGAGGTTTTGAAAGTCATCTGGTGGGACAACCTGAAATATAAAACATGACAAGATTCTTAGGTATCAGATCTCTTCCATTAATTCAAGCAGCGACAAATGGCAATAGAACAAAAGGCAAGAGAATAGACAATTTTCATTTCTTCTGGAACACCAAATAAGCGACCAGATACCACAAATGCTTCAGCAAAGTGAAGTGAGACAATTAATAAGCTCCCAGGGCAGAACCCTTAGCTTTTGCTTTGTTGCAGCTATGTTTTTGGAGATGTGCAAGATTCTGCATTGTCGTCCTTATCACGCATGTTACTGAGAATGATATTAAATTACCAAGTCTAATAATCATAAGTTTAGAAATATTAGGTAGGGACATTTCCAAACATGTTATTAGAATCAATCACGGGCAATGATTATTTGTAATTCTTGCAGAAAACAACAATGAGGGGGCATCCTTGAAGTTGGGGCGCCCTTTAATGAATGATATATTAAGTAATAAAGTAATATCATTGTCAGAGAGATTGAGGTACCTTAAGTATTGCTCATCGAATCAAAGAATTTGCATACATGCTAAGTAATAACATAATGATTTATCAAATAATAACGTAATATTATAGCATATTATTAGGATTTACTGTTGTTTATAGTGAGTTACTAATAAAGCCCTTAGAAAATTTTCTTCGTTTGTGAATTTGACAGAAATTTATTGAATTTGAATATTTTCTAATTAATTCAGATCTTAGTATCATTACCTAACCCAAAGTTTGTGCTTTCTTGTTCACAGTAATGTAACCATTTTTTGCAGTTTCTGCTAGTCCAAGGGGTAAAGTTGATTTGATTTGATTTTCTTCTCTTTTTCATTTTAATTTCTCGTCCAATCCTCTCTTTTTCCATGATATCTGCTTAGTAAATTCCGAGAGATGGCGGGATTTTTGTGAACGATTTCGAATTAATTCAAAGAGCACCTGAGCACAACTTTTTTATTTTCCGAATTTGGCAAACATTATTAGATTTAAATATTTTTCTAATTAATTCAAATTTCTAGTATCATTTTACCTAAAAGTCTATATCTTTCTTGTTCGCCAACAAGTGGAAACAGCTTTTTCGTGTTTTCAGAAGATCTGCAAATTAAATTGGTCTATTAAAGGTGAATTTGAGTACGTTTTTCTCTTTATGTATTATCTTGATTCTGTTTGAAACTTTAGCCAGAAAAGACAGCAGAGAACATGGTTTCTGTTCTTGCCCTTTTCAGCTGGTTTTGATTTCGAAACAATTCAGAGGGTTCAAACAATTGGATTTCATGTTAGAAAAGAATTAGAAAGAGAAGCTAATTTGACAAGGAAGAAGATAGAAAGGATTCTTACATATAGCCAGGACCAGGAAAGATGGATTTCAATAGGTTGATGATGATGTAGGAAAAATGGACTAGGGTTCAGAGTCCTCGGTTCCCAGGTACACCTGCAAGACCAACCCCAATTAACCCAAAAGCAGTGATTCCGGTCTCTAATGGAAGTCAATCAGATAGAAGAAACTCGTGAGTCAGACTTGTATTATGTCTGAATCTGACTCTTCAGTCAGACTGACTCTTAAGTCAGCTGACTCTTAAGTCTGTCTGACTCTTAATTCAAACTTATTTTTATGTCCGATTCAAACGCACCCAAATCAGCTCGAATCAATGTGCAGACAAGTTAGACAAAAACAAACACTGAAATCGAACTCAGGACAGTTCATATTTGACTTCATTTAAGTTATTCAATATTTACGTTTAGATGCACGATTTTTTGATAAATTTTTTGATAACCAAATTCAGAACTTCCATTGTCCCTAATAAATAAGATCTTTTGAAGTAGTTGAAGCACTCTTGTCCAAAATTCCAATAGTGGCTTCCCAGAATCATATCTACCGGGAACAAACCAAAGCTTTTCAAGCAGTGAAAATTTGCTGAATAATAGCAACTACTTGCATCATATTCCTCACGGTAAGTGAATACTAGTGTTTTTGTTTTTGCATTGTTTGAATCTGACTCGTCCACTTCTGACCTGTTTGAATATGGACTTGTCTAAAACCGATTTGTCTTAGTCATGGGCATAATAGTCATTTCAAGTTATTTCAGACAATGGGCTCCTAAATCAAACTTATTTTATGTCCGACTCAAATGCACCCAAAATAGGCTCGAGACGGTCATTCAGACGAGTCAGACACAAAAAAACATTTTGAAATCTAACTCGAGTCAATCAGATCTCGAGTCAGGTTTCAGCTCTAACTATATCTGACCTTCATCATCCCTATTGAAATAAAAACACTTCCATTTTGCCTTTTTTTAGAACACTAATTAGCAATACTGCAATTTACAGATGAGTTCCGTGTTCCTTACCATCCCACCTTTAACCTTTATTCTTCAGCTGGAACATTATCGGATGTAGTCTCAAATAGGAATATGTATTTTCAGTCTTCTCCTGTAACGACAACTCCGGGTAAGAGATCAGAAAATCATCATCCTCAACTCGTAAATATTCAAGTAGAGAAAAGATTAGATTTGGTAACGAATAAACAGCTAGAGTTGATAAATCAAGGGAATATGGTGCTGAAAACCCTAGAAAAGACTCACTCGTGAAATCCAGAGAAGACTCATGCCACCTTTACACAGTTTAGAGCTAATCAAAATATTCAAAACCCTGAAAAGACAGGACATGGTTTTGAAATCAGTAAGACACCACAGGAGAAACCTAAACGGAAAAAAATCAGACCTAGAGTTGTCATAGAAGGCAAAAAGCCCAGAAAGATTCCATACTCCTATGCCAAGCATTCTAGCACAAAAGGAAAAGGGTATGTTGCAGAGCACTGTGGGCAATTCTTCCTGCATGTTAGCCTTTAACCACGGGCCTGAGTTCCTCTCCCGTGGAACATGCACGGAATCTAAGAGTGGCCTAGTGAAGAAATCAATCGTGCAGGTAGAGCGAGGGTTGGAAGTAGAAAACTCACCAGCACCTGCATTTGATCAGAATCGTTCCTTGACTCAAATTCTCGATAGGCCCATCTCGTCGGCTGATAAGGCTCTTTGTACCACCAGGAGAAAATATGAGCATCCTTACCAGTAACAAAAACAACATGGGGAAATCAGTGAATGGAATCTTCCAAACTAATTTAGGTGATCAAAATCATGGTGAACTTCGATTGATGAGCCAAAATAATTCAAACTATGTGGCAGCAAATGCACAATGAAGGGGAGTAAAGAGAAGATATAACCATACCATTGACGAAGCAGAAATACATTCCACGAATCAGATAAGTAACAGGTGGAATACTTTGCACGCGAATCAGCTTAGGTTACGAAAAAACCAACGGCAGCAAAATAGTAGTATATTGAGCTACACCCCCCAAAATCTAACAAGAAAATGAGGACAGAGATTAACCACATTACAGACAATTGTGGTATACCTTCTTCGGTTGAATTGTTTCTTGGTCCAAGAGAAGCAATGATGCAGAAAGAGAATAATAACAGAGAAAACCAGTTTGCACCACAAGCTAGAAACAAATGGTTGGTTCCTCAATTGGATAATATCGTTACGGCAAACCATCAGAATGGAGGGCTGATTTCTGTTCCAAATGGGCAACGACAAGCTATTGCAAATCAATATAATTGCCAAGAGCAAAGTACTTTGGCAGGACTGTTTTCACAAAACCAAAAACCAACTTGGGTCACCCTTGGTAGAAATGTGCTTCAACATTCTGAAACTGCAATGAGCTTTAGACAGACAGATATGATAGTCAAAAATAGGTCAAATGGACCTAACAACATATGTGAGTTAACCTCACCGGTTGATTGCAATAATGTGCCGAAAACTCCTCTCAAAATGGCACCTATAGCTGGTGATAAGCTCCAACTTAAGAATTTCAGCATGTCTCAAGACTGCATAAAAGACATGCCTAGAGATAGCCATTTAACTAAGACAAGAATATGGCGAAATACCAAGAAAATTGATCCTGAGAATTCAGTCTCGAGCCCCACAAAAACCAACAATAACCTGAACAAAAGTGGGAGCTTTGTGCATGATTATCCTCAAGCCAGTGTGAAATCAAGAGGTAACCCCTTTTGTAAAAAACTTTCTCGTCCTGACTGCAGCAATGAAGTCCCGGATTCACACCCTTTACTGAAAGGGGTTAGTTATTCTCTCAAACATTA
Organism: Eschscholzia californica; assembly: GCF_041429995.1. Lineage (NCBI taxonomy): Eukaryota > Viridiplantae > Streptophyta > Magnoliopsida > Ranunculales > Papaveraceae > Eschscholzia > Eschscholzia californica. The sequence continues at coordinate 42,995,042 of NW_028238309.1, read as the reverse complement.
TTAGTCTGAAAATATATTTCCCATATTTGTAGACACTTACACGTTGTTTACTACAGATGCCAACAAGAGAACCTGATGATCCCTGTTCATACCTTCTTGCAATACGGACACCAGGTAAAACAGCAGAATCGACTCAACCAGCTGCAAAAACTTGTGGTTCCCAAGTAGTAGGAAACATGTGCAATGAGAGTTTATGCTTATCGTGCAACAACGAACGTGAAGCAAACTCCCAAATGGTCAAAGGAACACTTCTGGTGAGAATTAACCGAATAATTGTTCATTGCATACCACTTAGATATTTTATTGTAATACCACCATTACATATTGATTCCCAATTTGGCATTACCAACACGATGAGCAGAAACCTTGCAGAACGGCAACGAGACGGAGTCCTAAACTAATTAGTAGATCAGTACTCTACTTTTTTCATGCATCCAGGAGTCTTAAACTGAAAAGGTAATTCTCTTACAGGTGTTTGCTGACCACGATTCAAGTGTTACACCAATAGATGTCCCAAGTGCCTGGATATGGCACCTACCAAGACGAACTGTTCTGATTGGAACGGCTATAGCATCAATATTAAAGATATACAGGATAATAGTCGTGAAGAGGGTAGATTAAAGACCATGTAGATAAAACAGAACGATTGATGTGAAACCTTTTTTTTTTCTAGGTCAAACAGCGCAGGAAATACAAAGCTGCTTCTGGAAAGGTTTGAAATTGAGTTTCGATTTTTATTTTAACTTGCTAATATAATATTCTGGAAACAATTGACAATCGGCAAATAAAAACTGGTATTGAAATTCTTTTGGCAGGTTATGTTTGTGTTAGGGGGTTCGACCAGAAAGAGCGTGCACCTCGTCCTCTTGTGGATAGGTTACATATTCAATATTGATGAGGAGATGAAAGACAAGAGAAAGCCGTAACCTAGATCTGTTAAAAACATCAGAAACAGGGCATTCAATAGTGCGTCCAATTACAAGAAAAGCATGCATCAAACGCTAAATTATTAAACATCATGATGATTATTTGATTACATGCTCAATATCGAGAGATTCCGCTATAAATTAATTGACTAAAAAGAAAGGAAAAAAAAACTTATATACTTCATATATATTTTCATCAGATGGAAGATATTGTTATTTGATCTCGTTTAGTCTAGAGCTTGTCAAGTATCGTGTTCAAATAGTCAAATGCTTCCCGCAATAACCCCTTAGTTTTTTTCGCCTTTAACCTAACGAAAGAAAACTAAAGAGCTTAATAGCCTCTAAAATAGCTGCTAAGTGCTGTTATCTTAATCCATAAAGTTATGTTTCCAATTTGAGTTTTCATGAAGGATTCAGCTTGTTGCTGAGATACCTTTTTTCCCAATATATATTGGCCTACCCAAGATTATGGTCTAATAAAAATCAGAAAAATATGAATTAGTGAGCATCAGAATTAAATCTCAGGATTATTAGTGTTATTTACTAAAACTATCAGAATTAAATTAGCAGATTAAATATAAGGGAAAGTGAAGATTCATACCAAAATAACTGAGCATCACTGAAAGAGAAATCCACGTAATCGTACAAAGAAAGTCATAGTTAGGGTTTAAGATGCCGCCAAAATATTTCATTAGGTTGAAGACGATCGTTTTAGAGAGAAAGAGAACGAGAGAGTCTATTCCTGATCGGCGTCTGGATCAGAACATCAGTTTGTAATTCAAAAGAAGAAGATCGGTTTATGCCGTTTTCTTCCCTATCAATCTCATTGAGAAGGATCGATCAACTCAATAGAAAATTTGAGTTTTTATGGTTTAATTCAAAAGAATGAGACAATTTTGGTATCGGATTAAAAACCAAATTATCGACTACTTGCAAGCATGTACCACCTTTAACAAAAGAAAATATGAATAAAATTGTAAACTACAATGCATTTTTTTTTATTTTTGTTGAAAACTACAATGCTTGTAGGACAACAAAATCTCTTTATAAATACCCAAGTATGCGATGAATAAAATTGTTCGAATGCATTTCTTCGCAATATTAGTTGTATTTCTTCGCAATATTATCTATTCACCCCAGACTAATTAATGTTGGAGATTATCTCCAAATAAAAATATACTACTTCCTTTAAAGCTAAGAGATTTTACATCTCGATACGATGGATTTTCCTCTCCCAAAGTTAAAACGACCTAGATTTCAATATTCATTTCGATGTTTATTTTTCTTTCCTCCTAGTATGTGTGTTTTATTTTTTTAATTTGTTTCCACTGTGTTCTCTCTTCTCTATCATTAGGATATATAAAAAAAAATTAGAAAAAAAAAATTACATAGAGAACAATAAAAGATAACAGAAAGAGGGGAAGTGACAAATAAAAGAAGATTTTATTTTGAATAATAGATCAACTATTCTTTCATCAAAAAAAAAAAAATAGATCAACTATTTAATTAGTAGAAATTTTAGATTATGTCATAAATTACCTAGAAATTTAATTAATAAGAACAAACGATGAGATAAAAGGTTTCAGACAACTATTTTGAGATGTCAGAAACTATCTATCGATTTTATGTAGGTACGTTTCATTTTTTAACAATACAAAAATATGGAATTTGTAAGTATATTTTATGTAATTCTTACTTGACATTCTTGATGGAGTTGAGATTAAGCGAACAAGATAGTAGTTACTAACTAGAGTGAAACTTTGGTGATAACCAAAATTTTCTCTTTGACAAGGGACGATATTTGAACATGAGATACGATGTGCCTTCTCTTTATCAGTACGGCCGACCAAAAACAACTTCACACTACTAACTTTTCATGTTCACGTATTTTACAATTAGAAAGCGTTTCGATTTGAGATTCATCAATTTAGTATACTGACGAGATACTGAGAAATTTTTTGGATCACACATATACATCAACATCAAGTAGCGGGTAACACATAAGGCATGCTATCACTAATAATTAAGTTACGAAACTCCCATACTCGTGGTTGGTCATTCTATAGCACAACATTAATGGCATGATACACGTTTGTCGTATAAATGAATTTCCGTTGCTGTCCGCTATTGTAATATTTGTCCACCGTAACAGATATTTGATTCCATAGGTACAATGTAATGTTTCACACGTCTTACCACGAACAACAATGTCTTTTCGTTATAAGATTCGAGCATATCTTTTATCAATATTCATCGGCATACATATATTCTAAAGGTTGCGACTAGTTTGAAAACTGTTTCAATTTTTCCCGAAATTCTTATTTTCATTTTCACAAGTTGTTTGTCAATTGTGCATTTGCACTTCATACAGTTTACCTTAAAATGTACTCAACCTTATATTTTCTCTTCAGTTATGTAATAACCATCTTTTTTGGTGGAAATGAAATATATATGGCTACTTGTAGTCCTTCTAGTATATTTTTATATGTAAAAAGTTTAAATTTGTTATACATAATTTTGGCACAATGGGTACATAGGAGGAATTGTTCCCGCATAAACTTTGACAAGTTTTCACCCTTTCACTATCCCTTCTGTGCTATCGTAATGTCGAAAGCTCCTAGTTTTCAATGTCATATTGATATTTTAAAAATATAGTGATTATATTACAGAGGTATTATTATAATGATCCAATATGTTAAGCAAAGGAGCACACTACAAAACACACTGGCTTTTGCTACGTTCTTTTCGCTACGGACTAACGTATTTAGTAGTTGTAGCAAATACTGACCAGTAGCTGCAAACGTCGCATGCAATTGCTATACATATGCCTGTATCCATTGCGTCGCGAGCACAAATTTTTCAGAATTTTGAATTCACTGTTTTGCTATGGTGCATAAATCATAGTAAATGGTCGACATTTGCTATACCCAGTCCATAGCTAAAAGCTGAAAAAATTGTTACGAAATGTCGCGCCAGGGGTGCGTTGTTAGGCCTCCAAAATTAGAAGGCTTGCACCCAAAATCGTTTTTCACCAAAAGTATCGAGAGCCTTATCCCTAAACAGTTTAGGAAACCTTTATACCAAAGAAGATTGAACTCGTCATCTTCTCCCAAATTATATATGTATTTGTTTATTTTTCAAAAATAATATATAAAATATGATAAAATACTTAAAAAGGACAATAAAGATACAATACCTAAAACAAAATTAACCAATCAATAAATAACGAAAAAAAACTGATACAAAAAACGTAATGCAAGTTTCAGAGATTTGAAGTGATTTCAGAATATCAGCTCCTAACCGTTCGAAGTAAAAAGTCGCACGTCTGTCAGTTATCTTTTAATATTTTCTTAAACTTTATTTTCACATATTTAAGGTATCAAATTTTCTTTAAGTATATTTTTTTAGTTATATGTTTTAATATTTTCTTACACAGCTAACATTTTCTCTAAGGTATCAATATTTCTTTAAGTAGTTTATTGATTTATTACCTATTGCTACAAATATTATTTTTTTAATTTTCTTTATGTTATATTTTTTAAGACTTGATTACCTCCTCTTTTATGTTTTTATTTTATTTTATTTTATTTGGGCATTGGTAAAATTTTTTCGTATGCACATTTTCGTTTTTGTTATAAGGATTAGACAACTTAATTAATAATAAATGTATCACAAACATCGAAAATATGATTAAAACAATCTTATTCTTCGATGAAAGAATTGATGACATACAATTTCCCGCTGCCTTATTGTTGTGTCGCAAATCGCCACAGAAAGCACTCACTATACCACCTCAAACTCGAACAATCTTTTTACGATCGTCTGGTATTGATATACTATTTTTAATCGCAAAAGTTACACGCTCGACGTCACGTAAGACTATTGAGTTTTTAGTGAATGTAGCTATAATAACCGTCCCTGACTGGAAAAGAGTAAAAAACGACTTCAGAAATATAGTTAGCCATCAACAACGATCAAAGCACGCATAACCACCAAGAATAAAAATAATATTTTCTTAGACTTTGATTACATTTTTTCTAAGGTATCAATATTTCTTTAAGTATTTTATTTTATTTTATTTATTACCTATTTTTATAAGCGTTATTTTTTAAACTTTCTTTATGTTATACACCATTTTTTAAGACTATATTACCTCTTTTTTTATGTTTTTATTTTATTTGGGCATTGATGACCTTTTTTTCCAACATTTTCGTTTTTGTTATAAGGATCAATTTATTTTTTAAGTTTATATATACATATATAGTTATTTTTCAAAAATAATAAGTAAAATATAATCAAGTACTTAAAAAGGACAAAAGAAAGAAGCAATATCTAAATCAAAACTAAATCAATCAATAAACAGCGAAAAAACTGAAAATGTAATGAAAGTTTAGATGTGAAGTGATTGAAATCAATCAACAATTAACGAGCTTTAGCTACACCCATTTCGCTACGGACTACGCATACCATAGTTGTTAGTCAACCATTTGCTATGAATACTTATTATTCGTAACAAATGGCGGCCAATACCCACGAAATTCTAATGCATTTAGTATGCCTGGACCTCTGTCAAAAGTTTCACAGGTAATTTTTTTTAAATTGAAAAACGTCTTTTGCTACGATGATTGACAGTAGTTAATGAGTAAAATATATTAGCAGATGTTGGTCTAGTTGGGCGCCAAACAATTGCGCCAAAATTTTAATGAAAAGAGCAGAAAGATTGGAGTCCTCCCTACCAAAATTTGTGATGCCCTAAATTATCCTCAAATCATCTCATAGTCAACTGACCAAAATCTGGGAAACCCTTCGAGACAGAGGGAGTCCGAGAAAGGGAGCCGGTTCGAGCAGCAGAGGCGGAGCCACTAGTGGGCTCCGCCGGGCTGCAGCCCTGGTGGATCAATAGATGATAAGGGGAAGTGGTGCTTTCTTTCAGAGGAGGAGTTGTAGCCAAGTGGGAAGAGTTGGGAAGGATTAAACCTGGAACTAATTCGTCAGGAGTTCGAGACCCGCCTGTCTAATATTTTTGCAACCTTTTGTAGGAAAAATCTGTTTCTGGTATTCGTATTTTCCTTATCACCAATGTCTTCAATTTTTTTCTTTCATTCTATATTACAATTCTTAATAATCATAGCTACAAATGTTATATACATATAGTCAACAGTTGGTAGTCCAAGTGGTTCCAAGGTGTTGACATAAACTCCAGAAAACCCTAGAGGTCTCAGGTTCGAATCCCAGAGAAGGTGGATTATGAGGGTATAAATAATGTTGTTGGGCTTCAGGTCATTGTCTTGTTGGGCTATAGGCCCGGTCTCGTTAGTGTTTGAGTGGGCGGTTATTGAGCTTATCACATCTATGATGTATCATATGCCAAAATATCACGACGTACGTAGATCGTAGTCGTCTTCCAAAAAAAAAAATGTTATATACATACTGTAACCAACAAAAGATATAAAGCTCCTATGTTTTGAGTACTAGGTGGTTATTGGAACGGGATTTTTTTTTCTTGTTATAACTTTTTTTTTTTTGAAGAAGATTCTTGTTATAACTTGTATATCATATGAGCAGAGGTAGTATTTACTATTAAAAATAGTTGATTCGTTAAAATAGGTTCTTACATTTTCAGGTAACAAATTAAAATTTATTAGATATACAAGAGAAAAAAATTTATGCACGTTTGATAATTGAGTTTTTTTTCTTTATTAGTTTTAGTTTTAGTCCGTCCCTTAATTAATTCCTGGCTTCGTCTCTGTCGAGCAAGAAGAAAATTTGTTCGAGCATCATTATCTTCTTCATCCAAGGTGAGCATCGCCATCACCATCATTCCTTGTGATTCGATCTTACATCAAGGTGAGCAAAGGTTTTACTAAGCATCATCACCATCTTTATTTTAGGGTTTAGAGAGCATCATCATTATCTTTATTATAGGGTTTTCTTTTTACCAATTTCTTGTATTTTTTACTTATTATTCCTGAAGTACAAATTCTTAGGGTTTTATATTATTTGATCCATGTGTTACTATAAGTGATTTTCTAGGGTTAGCTTTTTGTGTATAACTTGCATAATGTCTCACAATAAGTTAATTCAGCCTATTTAGTAGAATAGGCGGGTTGACTGCCTTTAATATGTTAATTCTGATAAATAAATTTGTACAAGAGATAATTTAGTATGGAAATCTGTAGAACAAATTTCAGACTTTAATCAAACTTTTGATTTTTTGATTCAAATTTGTCTTGATTTAGCAGTTGATTTGAACAAATCAATAGTTTGATAAAAAGATAAGGGTTATTTCCCTAATGGCCACCTACTTTGTGACCAGCTTCCTGCCTAGCCCCCTACTTTACAAGAAATGCCCATATGGCCCCCTCCCGTTATAACACCGTTACTCTCTCTCTTCCATTTCTTTTCTCTCTCCTCCAACATGTTTTCTCTCTCCTCCAACATGTTTTCTCTCTCTGCCACCTCGTTAAAACCTGCCAACTCATCATCTTCTCCGGGAAGGTCGCCGGCCGACCAATTTCCGGCCGGCGACCTTTAAACCTAAAAAAAAAACATTTTTTTTTCATCTCTCCTCTCTCTCTCTCTAAAAAAAAAAAAAAAAATTTTTTTTTCACCTCCCTCTCTCTCTCTAAACTCCGACGAAGGGGGTTACCCTTCGCCGGAGGACCTTTAAGGTCTGCCCGAGCAGACCTTAAATAAATAGCTTGATTTGTCATCCAGGTAATACCTTGTCTCTCTACTTTAACAATTTAAATCTCTTCACTTAATCATGGATTCGGAAATAGCTCTGTCCAGGTAACTCTCATTTATTTTCTTGTTACTATTTTCTAATTTCACAAACCATCTTCTTCATCTCCACTTTCTAATTTTGGTTATAATTAACTTTTGATTTATCACATTTCAGGTTTTGCTGATTATGGTCCTTTGGAAGGGATTTGCTTCTAAGTTTACTCATCTTCTATTGTCGCAAACTATTTTCCCGAGGTAATTTTCAATTAAATGAGAGTTTCTAGGTTTTGGTAAGGTTCTCTTGTAAGACTTTAAACTTTGTCCTTTTTAAGAGCAACTCCAATGTATAGGGTGCTGGGGCTCCCAATTTGAATTTAGGAGCCCCAGCCCCCAGCCCCTTGCCTCCAACCCGGGAGCCCCGGGGCTGGGCTCTCGGTGGGGCTGGGAGCCCCATGCTCCCGGACTTCCAAATGGGAGCCCTGGCTGGGGGCTCCCAGCCCCCAAAATATGGCCGTTGGGAGCTCCAACGGCCATATTTGGCGTGGATCCCCTATTCATTTTAATTTTTTTTTTAAATTAATTTTTTTTTTAATCTTCTTATTATTTTAAATACTTCATTTTTAAGTATTTTTCTCTAATTTTTTATTTTTTGTTTTTTTTGTGTTTATCTTTTTGAAATTATCTTTCTTAAATAATATCACATTTTAATTCATAGTCGAAATCTAATAATTTATAGTCGAAATTTAAAATCAAAATTTCGCACACGTACTTCACACACATATATTATTTTGATTTGGGAGCCCCTGCTGGAAGCCCAACGTTGGAATTGAGCAAAGCCCCGGGGCTCCTAAAATTCAGGGGCTCCCAAAATTGGGAGCCCGAGCCCCCACATTGGAGTTGCCCTAATAATGAATTACCTTTTCTCTATCTATCACTAAAACATGTTATTTAGTAGGAAATGGTTTCTAACCGGTAATATATTGTAGGGTTATTTCTCAAATAGCCTCCAACTTTGTGACCAGCTACCTGCCTAACCCCTTACTTTATCAATAATTTCCATATGGTCCCCTTTTTCAGTTACCGTTAACTCTCCGTTAACCAGTCATCGTTTCTCTCTCCTCCATCTCATCACCTCTCTTTGCCACCTCATGTATTCGCCACCTCATCGTCTTCACCGGAGTAGGTCGCCGACCGACCAATTTCCAGCAGGGCAACCTTCAACCATAAAAAAAAGGGGTTATTTTCCTAATGGCCCCCAACTTTGTGACCAGCTTCCCGCCTGGCCCCCTACTTTACGAGAAATACCCATATGGCCCCCTTCCGTTATAACACCGTTACTCTCTCCTCTATCTCTTTTTCTTTCTCTGCCATGTCACGCCACCTCATCACCTTCTCCGGCAGAGGTCGCTGGCCGGCGACCTTCAAACAAATTTTTTTTTTTTCTCTTCTTCTTCCTCTCTCTCTCCTGTTTTCTCTTTCCTTTTTTCTCTCTCTTCTTCTTCCTCTCTCTCTCTCTTCTTCTTCCTCTCTCTCTTTCTCTCTCATCTTCTTCTTCTCTCTCTCTCTAAAATAGCCGGCGAAGGGGGGAACCCTTCGCCGGCTGTCGGTCTGGGAAACCAGACCGACGAGGTTTGGTTATCCCAGACCTTCGAAGGTCTGGTTTCCCCAGACCTTCAGATATGGGAACTCCCAGATCCGGGAATTCCCAGACCGACGGGCGGCGAAGAGTTCCCCCCTTCGCCGACCATTTTAGAGAGAGAGAGAGAGTGAGAAGAAAGGGGAAGAGAGAGAGAGAGAGAGAGAGAGAGGAAGAAGATGAGAGAGAGATAGGAAGAAGATGAGAGAGAGAGAGAGGAAGAAGATGAGAGAGAGAGAGAGGAAGAAGATGAGAGAGAGAGAGGGAGGAAGAAGAAGAAGAGAGAAAACAGGAGAGAGAGAGAGGAAGAAGAGAAAAAAAAATTTAGTTTCAAGGTCGCCGGCCGGAAATTTGAACATCTGATGAGTCATCTAATGTAAATTGAACATCTGCAAATGATTAGTTGGAAAAAGGATTTTTAGAACTTCTTTGTAATCCGCCTCAAGGGTATTTAGAACTTCTTTATAGTCCGCCTTGAGGGCCGTACTTTGTTGAATTCACTAATTATTAGATGCAAAATATTGTTTAATAATAAAGAATATTTCACGACCAACCTGAGAGTATGACCAAATAAATTGTGAAATAGGGCAAATGTGTAGTATTATCATCACTGTGGTGTCACAAACTCTAAAAGTGTAGAATAAAATTGACATTTAGTACCATGGCAAAACAAATAATGGGAGTCAAAATAATGGAAGTATCAACTACGAATTATCCAAACTTCATCAAATTAATGTGTAATTGGTATCAACTTCAAAAGAAAATAGTAGTTAGCTCACATATGAAATATCAACTCAAACGAACAAGTTAGCTTAAGAAACTTTTAAACTTTAAGGTAAGCAAATAAGCTGCAATAGATGGCTTAGAAGCAAGTGAGAGTTTAGATCTCTTCTTTCACAAGACTTCACTTCGGTGTTCTCTTTGTTCAATCAACCTTGAAGTCAAAAGCTTCTAGTATTCTGTTGATTCAGTCTTCGCCTTCACAATCCTTTTTTCCTTCCCCTCAATTCTTGCTCATTTTCTTTGTAGAGTTATAGAGTAGCCAACTTATGAATTTTGGAGCTTCACTGAGCTTATTTCTTGCCGAAACACAATATAACATTGAACTCCTACTAAAGATTAGTGAATCAAGACAAAAGAGTAATACTTTTAGAGCAACAAAAACCTTACCTCTTTTAAGTTGGATGTTTATATCGGATTTGTTCACATACAGTCTGGTATCATCTTCCTTGGAAAGGTTGAAGATTTTGTGACTTTCGATATTTTCGGACCTCTCGTCCTCGGCTACTCTATTGCAGTTATATCTGGAAAATCATTTACAACCTTCTTCGCAACCACCGAGTTAATAACAGAGAGGTCTTGACTGACAATGCGTCCATAAACTGACTGACTTCATTCTCCTTTCTTTATTCACCAAAAGAAACAACCTGATTATTAAGCCACAAGTTACAACAATGTATTTGATCCCACAATCACGATAAAGAAATGTAAAATCTAATAGGAGACCTTCTCAAGAGAATGCTAGATCACCAGCCCATATGCTGCAAAACAATAAATAGAAGCAATCCTCAATTGCTAAATCTTCACAGGAAAAGAACATGATTCCTATCTAGAGAATTCTAGACAGATTTTTACAATTAAAGATCTCCCACCCTTGGTTGGAGTGGTAAGAGGTATAATCTTCCACCCTAGAGGTCAAGGGTTCGAGACACGCTGAACAATCCAAAAAAAAAAAATTTCTAGACAGATTTTTACAATTAAAGAACAAAAGAAATATATGCAACTTCCATAAGTTGTTCTTAAATAAACATGAACAAAACAAAAATTTCAAACCATCATAATAGATGAATAATATTTTGATGTGAACTCACTTCAACAAAGTGCGAGCGAGGAAGAATTGTACATTGATCTTACCCAATATCTAAAAACGGTTGAAATGACAAATTTTAAACCAATTTATAATCATATGTATTTGACTGTTCAATAATTTCTTCTCCGATTTTCAGAATGTCAAGCGAGTTTAGTATACCGACCATCACTTTCTCTCCACAGGAAAACCTTTCTAATTGGTGAACTAAATTATAAGACCAATTTTGTAAGTGAAATACTTGAATAAAGCAATGGAAGCTACTCTAACGAGCCTTTAGGGCTCGAGGATAGGCAATTGATCAAGCAGTCCCACATTGTAATTGAAGATCCTTCAGACCTGGGGTTCGTAACATAAAACTCATCTTACTGGCTAGGTTTACCAAGTGCTTCTTGGCGTTTAAGAGGAGAAACATTGGTTGGGCTAGGCAAGCTTATGCTAAGGAAGACTTTGTATGTTGTCAAGCTAAGGCTAGTGGGCCTAGGCGGTACCTATCCAGGTCTGAAGATCATATTCACTAAAGATCGCTCGGGCATCCGTTGGTACCAAACCCTAAGCCCAACTACCTAGCATTAAAATCTGCTACGGAGATACGCTGAGGTATATAATATGCTGGCTTAAATTGTAGAAAGCTAGCACGAAATAAAAAACAAAAAACAAAAATATGTTCAACTTGGGTCGTTATCATCTGTGCCCTAGTGATCCAGTTTCAGAGTCAAATATTCACCTGAGGTTCTTTAAAGTACCATTTTAACAGAGTATCATGGAAGAAAAGCCAAAAAAAATGACGGACAGTTTAGGCAATGCAAAGAACATGAAGAAGTAGAAAAAACTTACTTCTCTTGTGCTGCCATGTCAATTTTAAATTCAGGAGGGGCAAATGTCGGTGATTCGACAAAGGGTAGGTTCACATCACTGTAAAATGTGACAAGTTGTAAGTATACATCACATGAAATAAAAAAAGTATAAAGAAAGATTACCAACAAAATATGAACATCATCAAATAAAAGAAGTCATTTTTAACAGTAAGCTGCAAAGCTTTCTGGCTAGATACAAGTAAGGCTTCTCGAAGTTATAGTTACTCTTTGCAGATATCTAATATATAGAACTGGAGATTTTGCTTTTACTTGCATGTTCTTCTTATCAACCTTGTTTCTAGAAAGAACAATTGGGGTATCCTCGAAAACATTAAAAATACCAGATTCAAGCATGGTGGAAAGAGCTTATTAAGCAAAAGGATGTCTTCAAAAAATCGGCAAAGCCATAATAACCAAATAAACGAAAGAAATTGCCAAATTGGATACTATACCTGCAAAGATCTTTGTGCCATGTTGGGACATTCTTGTATGTCGACCGAGCGGTAACAGCAAACATAATGAGAACAAAGTGTTAGGACAGAAAAAAAAAAATAATAGTTTTCCATGATTCATAGGTAAAGGTTCGAGATACAGGGTTCTCTTCTACCAATAATAGGAACAAAGAACATAATGTACTCTCTACCAAAGTCACAAATTAGTAAGAGTTTCAAGAACTAATCTACCAGAGTCACAAATCTAAATCAAAACCACCAATGTACACAAAAAATACCAATTCAAAATGGTCGTTATAATAAAATATACCCAATCCAATCATCTCAGCCTATCGAATTCGCCTACAAAATTAATTCAAAAAGAGTGAATTGGAGGTTCTTCCAATTAAAATTCGTATATTGAGTCAATGAAGAAATTCAGAGATTCAAAGGTCACAACATTCAACCCTAATTTGAATTGAACAGATCAGAACAAAGAAAATGACATAATGATTATTAAATCAATAATATATAGTGTTTGAATCATATCAATCTTTTACCTATTTTGGAAAATGACCTGTCTTTAGGTTCATTTTGTTATTCTTTTGCACAAATTTCTCCAATCTTATGGTCATTTGATTTCTCATCCGAGGGCAAGTCATTGAGCATTGATGGTAGTGAATCTAAGTTATTTAATTTTCTTTGGTGACTATTAACATCTAAGCTAGGCTTGGCTTAGATTCTAAACATGATACAACAGAACTGAACATCTAGAACTCAATAAACATTAGTATTGGCAATTGTTCATAAACATTAATATCCTATAAAGAGTAAGAACTAACCTTCTGAGATGATGACGCTAAGTAATCCATACCAAATTCAGACTCTTCATATGAGTAATCGTCAAAAGTATATTGACCATTCTGCAACTTCTGTTGCGGTGGCTGATGTTGTTGTTGATAGTAAGGAAACGGATTAATATTACTACATTACTGTTTTAAGTGATTTCCATCGCACTCCAAAAGCATAATTGAACATAATTATTCGAAATGGTAATTTCGAGTAAAATGACAGCCTGGAATCGATGAAAGCAGTTCCCTTCACTCAGTAATAATATGATAGCAGCTTTTTCTGACCATTTCTCCCGCTATGCCTACATTAGTTTTAGTTGCAAACCAGCAGAGTCTGTTTAAAATTCTATGAAAAAAGAAGCAAAATGAACTACTCAACGTGGTGAAATGGAGAACCAATAAAATATGTCAATAACATCCAAATACTTAATCCTGCTAAAACTAATAAGAACCCAAATCCATAACCAGGTTGAAGGTGAAGATGGAATTAACTTTTTGTCCTAAACTTCAATCAGAGAACCTAATAGTACCAAACTTCAATCAGAGAACCCTAAACTCCAATCAAATAACCCTAAAACTTCAATAAAAGAACCCTAAAACTTCAATCAACATAGGCCATGAAATGGCATGAAATAAAGACATAAAAACACAAGATTAAAAACGAAGAAAAGCTCTGAGACAATATATGGTACCTATGAAGATGTCAATGAGAAGATAAACCTTCAACTCTACCAAAGGAAAACCTTCAAATCTTTTCCTCTATGCAAAGGTTAAATTCTGAAGATCATTAAACAAAAGCAAAAGAAAACACTATGATCATGTTAATGAGACAATAAACCTTACATTCTGCCAAAAAAGAATTGAATTGTCAAACATGTTGTATAACACAATATAATGAAATTGTATCTTATTATTAGCCCGTTCAAAGAAAAGAAAACTATATATTTCAACCAATTTCACCGGACAGTAACTATGATATAATTCTCTATGGGCAGTATATTGTCAAACCTGTGAACAGTATACGTAGTTCTCTATGGACAGTAACTATGATAAAATATCTAACTTACACCTCATTGCGGAGCTCCATATCGATCTCATCGGTTGTTCTTTGTGCTCCTGCTTGACCAAATATGTGTGATTTTTTCACATAACTGGAATAGTACTTAAAGCAGCTCATGTTCCGTATGACCCCCAAATCTGAAAAATGACCAAAATTTGTCACTACGAGAAAAAAGTTACTTAACATTAAATTGGTGGAATAAGAAATTGTAACATTTTGTGAACGATATTTACAATTTAGACTTTCAGATAATAGCATTTCATTCTGATTATTCGTTCAATAAGAAACATGCTAGAGGGATGAGAAGCAAAGTTATGAAACAAAGAGTATTTTACGACTCTTCAAAGTCAAGGTAAACATGTATACTAACCGGATGCTGAACTTTAAGTTACCAATTCGCTCAACTTTAAGAAACCATTTGGTAAAATCAATGTTAAATAAAATTTTACCGTATAAGCATGAATTTGTAATAGTTACCTAACCTAATGCGTCAGAGTTTAGAATAGAGAACTAATTGGGTTAATACACCATTAAATATTGATTAAATCAAAAGTATAACAACAAGTTACAAGTGGGACAAGACAATTGCAAAGACTAAAACCCCTTACCTCTGCGATTTTGACTTACCTTGGATGAATCAAGCTTCAGACAATCAACTAAACATGTTGGATTTGAAGAGAATGGTGATTTTTTTTCTTAAGCAGTGAAACAGATTTCCGGTTTGAGCGAGTGTTGAGATGGGTTAAGTTTGATTTAGAATGAATGGAAGAGACTAAGTGAGGAACAAAGAAGGAAGATGAGGGGATGAGAGGATGAGAGGATGAAGGAAATCTTTGATTGATGGACAAAAAGAGTTTTGATGGAGATGAAGAGTTTCCCGTTATGAGGTGATAGAGAGAAAACGAAACTTCGGTTTGGAGACGAATGGTCTTCTCAATCAATGGTCCAAATGATCTCATTCAAGGTCTAGATTAGTTCTAAGGTGGATTAGAGCCTCATTTATTTGTCCTAGTCAGCTTCTATTTATTTTGTCTTATTCAGCTTTGATCAGTGTTCTGTTTTGTTATATAGATATAGATGTAACTATGATAAGGATTTATCAAATTCATCCATGTCAAAAATTCATTATATATGACACAAAGTTGTCCTTGTGTCCCTGTTTTATGTGGAAGCTAGAGTCTTAAGGTATTATGCATCTTTAGATTGAAAAAGCCATAAGCAACTATAGTATTATAGGAGGTAACATCGGTTAAACCTCGGTTAGTCCTTGTTTCGCCTATAGGCTATTATAATAGCTAAAAGTTTATTGCATTTCTTTGAATTGTAAATCTAATAGTTATTTGTTAGCATTTTTTCGAATCGTGAATGTTATATTTCATCGAAAATGTGACTATATTGTTCTAGATTTTATTAAAGTGTCATTGCTTTTCATTGATTTATAATTACATTTTATATCTCGTTTACAGGAAAAGTTGGAGAAGTCAATCTGGACCATTGGGAGGAGGGAAAAAGATGCACTCCTCCCTTATTATATAGATAATGTTCAACTCTTAGATTTATAGACATGGGATAGTTTCGACGAGTTTCATATTTTCGTTCAATTTGACGGACGTACAACTGTGGAGGGCTAACTTTATGCACGAAGAATTTTTAATGAATGAACAGATTATTGATTTATCTTATTGTATATGCATTTTAGTTATATTTATATAGAGTATGACTACTCAGACAGCCTGATCAAACCCCCAATTGAACCGCCCAAGAGAGAAACCCATGTTTCTCTCCCCACGTGTCTCCACGTGACATGCACGTGAGAGGAGAGAGAAACATGGATCTCTCCCTTGGGCTGTTTAATTGGGGGTTTGATTTGGCGAGTTGAGTAGAATTATTCTGGATTACGGTTAATGAACTGTAATGGCTATTAAGGTAAGACTATTTAAAAAAAAAAACTCCAAAAAATATTGATGACTTGGACAATTAGAGTTATCTCAAGAGGACACTCTATTTCTATTTTCTAAAGTGTGTTCTTGAGATATCTCTATTCCACCCTCGACAAGTCATCTTTGAGATCTTAGTTGAGTTTTGTATTAGAGACTATATAAAAAAAACTCCAAAAATCATACGTGGTGCTCCAAGTTTCTAAGATTGAGTTTTGCACTAGAGATGCTCTTAGGGTTAGGGATTTGAAGATCCAAATAACAAGGAAACTAGTCGATCTTGTGAGTAAACTAACGTGTTATCGCTAATATGCTTGTATTCAATTCAAATAGAAGTCCTCGAATTTGTTTCTACTTCGGATTGTGTTTTGTTTTTTGCAAAGGAAACCCTAGAACACCTCAAACACTTTGTCAACTGAATGAATCTGGTATGAGCTCAGGAGTGAAATCATATTCGTTTACTGTCTGGCATAAGAACTTCGATTTCATCATTTTAATATCTTAAATTGAAGCATTTCCAAACAAACCCTCACCAAACCTGGTGAGGGTTCGAACAAGGAATCCCTTGCCAGGTCTAGTGAGGGTTCGAACAGCGAGAAAGGGAGAGAAGGTGATGGTTGTGATGTCTGGTCGGTGGTGGTTCTAGTGATTGGTGCCAGCGGTAGAGAAGTGAGAAGAGATAGAGAAGCTTTTTGTTCTACACAGTTATAATCTAGCTTAGCTGATAGCAATTTGTCTTCCAGAATTTGATGTTTTTACCTTTGTACTGGTTGGGGCTATAACCACGAGCAGTGTGTATTTTCAATTCACAAAATGAAATGTAGTACATATACAGCATATATTCATGAAATTTGTGCTAATTTTAAAATCTATTGTCCTTAAAGAGACAAAAGCATTCATCAAATTCAGGTAAAATTTGTAAAGTACATTAAAACTCAATTAAATGTGGGTTCAAATTTAAAAATAAGAAAGAAATATTGCTTCCATCTTTTAAATTGAGACAATAGAATCCACTCAGAGTGATTAGGTCTTGAATAAATTAAAGGTTTAACAAACATAAATCATTGTGGTTATTGGTTCTTTGGTAAAATATGTAATGTGGCATGTGGGCTATCTTGTGCCTGTCGCTTCCCCTGTCTTTCACATATCGACTTTGTAGATCGAGAACTGATATTGGATGGGAATTATGCTCATACGAGTACGAGAACTCAGATGCTTACCTTGGAAACGGGCAGACACATTCCGAATAAGAAAGACTCCAATCAAAGAATCCATAACAAAACCTTTCCACTTTTTGAAGCGTCTATCACCCTTATGTTAATATTTCTTTTATTATTATTTCAAAAGAAAAAAAATTCTTTCATTATGATATATCCACCATAGGTATACAATTTAAGCATCTGAACTCAGTTTTGAAAATTCCAGACTTGGTTAAGATATTTATTATTATTTCAAAACAAAACCTTTCCACTTATTGAAAACTCCCCGTGCCTTTCGTAGCATTAATAGTTGTCTCCATTGAGACCTTATCAGAAGAATGTACTTGCTCTTTCTGATTTGGTCGGGAGACCTTACATACCATCTGTATTTTCCTATCCTCCAAAGATATTCTCATTTCCCTATTTGAGATCTCTAGGGATTTTTCCAAAGTTGACTGCATCCTACTACCCTTTTGAGCTTGTGCCCGGACAAGGTTTCTAGTGTTTTTTTACTGAAATATCTTGATTTTGGAAGGTCTCCTCCCTAGATCTTTGAAGTTCGTTGAAGGAACCTTGGTGTGTTTGAAACCGAGCTTCTTGTTGTTCACTTATTAGTGGGTGCTTTAACTGTTTTCCGGATGGCAGGTATGCATTATCCATAGACGCCGTTGCCGTGTTCGTTGATGATGCCTGTTGAGGTTTTATAGTTTCAGCTGTTGGGATAACCCTACTGTCAAGTGTCTCCATCTCTTTTGTAGCTGCAAATTTGGACGCATTTAAAGGCAAATAAAACTTACTTTCTGTTTGTCTTGCTTCTGGACCCTTCACTTTCTCCACTGTATTTAGGGTTACATGCCTGAAGTAATCACTGGAAGGGGTATTGTGCAGTTGTGTATTGGAGAGATGAGAAGTAGGTTGGTATACACAAAATGAGTTTTTCCATTCATCTATTGCACCCTTGGTTATTCTCTCCTCTTGTTCTTTGGCTTCTAATGTATTATGACGAGTTATGGAGTTCACATATATTGGGAAGTTTTTCCATTCATCTATTAAACCCCCTATGTTACTTCCAGATGATTTGGTGCTGTCTCCTGTCTTCTTTTCTTCTGTGTGGGCTCCACGGAGGTTATAAAATTCTAGGTCAGAAGATGCGCCCCTTTGCATCTTTCCTTGCCAGCTGATATCGTCCTCTGGCTCTTCAATAATTATCTTTTTCTGTTCTTTGTGGCCTGTGCTGCTGTTGCACGTGGACTTCAAAGGAAATCTTGCCACAATGGACATGAAGGCAGAGCTGTAAGAAGAACAAGTCTATGAGATAGATATTAGATGGAAATTATGTTCGTACAAGTATAAGAACTCAATGTTTACCTTGAGAGATGGTCAGACACATTCTGAGTTTGACAAACTCCAACCACTGAATCCACAACAAATCCTTTTCACTGTGTGAAGCATTTATCCCCTGTAAGTTCTTTCATTTGTTATGATATATTCAATAAAAATATACAATTTAAGCATCTAAAACTCGACTCACTTTGTAAATTCACCTCTCAAACTGGTGAATTTACTCATTTTCCATTATAAAGCAGTGATATGCAATTTAAAAGTAGTAGAACTTTTGTCTATTTCTTTTGGTTTCTGCTGTTTCACATTTAAGCCTATATGTTGGAGGGTGTTCTATGTATTCTTTGTAGATCAGAGCTTATCTTCCTCATTAGCATTTTTTCCTCTGTAGTCTGTACCCGATGTGTAGTAGAAATGGTTTCGAGACCTTCATTAGGTGGTAGAATCTGTACGATGTTATCCCATAATTATCTAGTGCAATGACCATGGCAGTTAATATTAACATGTCGTAGATCATTCACTAGAATATGCATCATATCATAATATTAGAGCGTTTACTTGAAGACGATCAAATATACTGACTTATTCAATTAGATTGTATATTGAAACCTTTAATTGACTAGAACATAGTTGAGTCATAATTTGAAGACTTTATTTAGCAGATATATAGCACGGATTTGATACCTTGTATAAGATTCACGAGAGCAATGGAGGTTCTGCTCTTCCACGAAAAACTTTTCGTTCTTTTCGCCACCACTTACCTTTATCCCTATCAATTCCTTCAACATCATCACTTGTTTCATTTCCCATCAGAAGTTTCCATACCCTGTGTTTCTGGGTCCAAATCAACTCTGACCCTTAACTGCCTATTCTTGACAGGATCAACTGCTTCTTATAAGAAAACATTTCGCCTGGCTTAACAAATGGAACCCACCATTGATGCTTTGATGACCTTGTTTCTGCATGCTCCCTTCAGTGCAAACGTTAAATTTCCATTGTCGTCTTAATAAACCTGCAACTGGACTACCTAAGAAGCTGTACTGTAAGTGTATGAACGGGTTGATTAATAAAACAATTGATCATCATGAAAATGCAAAAAGTATCTTTTCACAAAATGGGTTACCTCTTGACTTCACACTGGCTTGAGGATAATCGTACACAAAGCTCTCACATTTGTTCAAGTTATCGTTTGTTTTTCTGAGGCTCGAGACTGAATTCTCAGGATCAATTTTCTTGGTGTTTCGCCATATTCTTGTCTTAGTTAAATGGCTATCTCCAGGTAGGTCTTTTATGCAGTCTTGAGACATGATGAAATTCTTAACTTGGAGCTTATCACCAGCTATAGGTGGCATTTTGAGAGAAGTTTTCGGCATATAATTGCAATCAACAGGTGAAGTTAACTCGCATATGTTGTTAGATCCATTTGACCTGCTTCTAACTGTCATAATTGTCTGACCGAAGTTCATTGTCGTTTCAGAATATTGAAGCACGTTCCTGCAAAGGGTTACCCAACTTGGTTTTTGGTTTTGTGAAATCAGTCCTGCCCAATTACTTGGCTCTTGGCAATTATGTTGATTTCCAACATCTTGTTGTAGCCCATTCGGAACAGATATCACCCCTCCGCTCTGATGGTTTGTCGTAATCATACTGTCCAATTGGAGAACCAACCCTCTGTTTCTGGCTTGTGGTGCGAACTGTTTTTCTCTGTAAATATTATCTTTCGGCAAAACTGCTTCTCTTGCACCAAGAAACGACTCAACTGAAGAAGGTATGCCAGAATTGACTGTAGTGTGGTATCTCTGTTCTCATTTTCTCGTTAGCTTGGGGGGAGTGTGCCTCAACATTGCTACTACTTCGCTAACGAATTCATTTGAAATTTGTTATCCACCTTGGCAAAGTTTTTAGACTTGATCAATCGATGATATCTAACCATTCAACCACAAAGTGACTTGTTCCGACCTAATCACAGGTGAAGATAGTTAGGTGCCCAAGACTTGAGAACATGAAGAACAGGGAGGTTATGAAAATCATCTGGTGAGACAACCTGAAATATAAAACATGACAAGATTCTTAGGTATCAGATCTCTTCTATTAATTCAAGCAGTGACAAATGGAAATAGAACAAAAGGCAAGAGAATAGACAATTTTCGTTTCTTCTGGAACACCAAATAAGTGACCAGATACCACTAATTCAAAATTCATCAAAGTGAAGTGAGACAATCAATAAGCTCCCGGGCAGAATCCTTAGCTTTTGCTTTGTTGCAGCTAAGTTTTTGGAGATGTGTAAGATTCTGCAGTGTCGTCCCTATCACAATGTTACTGGGAATGATATTAAATTCTCAAGTCTAATAATCAAAAGTTTAGAAATATCAGGTAGGGACATTTCCAAACATGTTATAGAATCGATCACGGGCAATAATTATTTGTAATCTTCTTAAAGAAAAAAGACAATGGGAGCATCCTTGAAGTTGAGGCACCCTTTAATGAATGATATATTAAGTAATAAAGTAATATCATTGTCAGAGAGATTGAGGTACCTTAAGTGTTGCTCATCGAATCAAGAAATTTGCTTACATGCTAAGTAATAACGTAATGATTTATCAAATAATAACGTAATGATTTATCAAATAATAACGTAATGATTTATCAAATAATAACGTAATGATTTATCAAATAATAACGTAATGATTTATCAAATAATAACGTAATGATTTATCAAATAATAACGTAATGATTTATCAATAATAACGTAATATTATAGAATTTTATTAGGATTTTTTGTTGTTTATATTGAGTTACTAACAAAGCCCTTGGAAAATTTCCTTCGTTGTGAATTTGGCAGAAATTTATTAAATTTGAATATTTTCTAATTAATTCAGATTTCTAGTATCATTACCTAACCCAAAGTTTGTTCTTTCTTGTTCACAGTAATGTAAACATTTTTTGCAGTTACTCATAGTCTAAGGGGTAAAGTTCCATTACTAAATCCCATTGTGCTTAGTGCTCACTATCTTTGAAGTTGATTTGATTTTCTTCTCTTTTTCTTCTTAATTTCTAGTCCAGCCCTCTCTTTTTCGGTAATATCTGTTTAGTAAATTCCGAGATCGTGGGATATTATGAACGATATCGTGCTTTTATGGTGAATCACTAAGAGCACCTGAGGACAACTTTTTTATTTTCCGAATTTGGCAAAATATTATTAGATTTCAATATTTTTCTAATTATTTCAAATTTCTAGTATCATTTAACCTAAAAGTCTATATCCTTCTTGTTCGCCAACAAGTGGAAACAGCTTTTTCGTGTTTTCAGAAGATCTGACAATTAAATTGGTCTATTAAAGGTGAATTTGAGTACGTTTTTCTCTTTATGTATAATCCTGATTCTGTTTGAAACTTTAGCCAGAAAAGACAGCAGAGAACATGGTTTCTGTTTTTACCCTTATCAGCTGGTTTTGATTTCGATTTCGATTTCAATTCGAAAGTCGAAACACTTCAGAGGGTTCAAGCAATTGGATTTCATGTTAGAAAAGAATTACAAGAGAAGCTAATTTGATAAGGAAGAGGATAGACAGGATTCTTACATATAGCCAGGACGAGGAAAGATGGATTTCAATCGGTAAATTATGATGAAGGAAAAATGGACTAGGTTTCAGAGTTCTCGGTTCCCAGGTACACCTGCAAGACCAATCCCAATTAACCCACAAGCAGTGATTCCGGTCTCTAATGGAAGTCAATCAGATCGAAGAAATACGGTTGACTCGGTCAAGTTCTCAGACGAGTTCTTCCAAGATATTCCTCAAATTACTAATACTTTAAAGGAAGAAACGAACTCATGTTTCAGTTCAATGAGTTGTGTGGATCAAAACAGAGGAGTCATAAATACCTGGGATAATATCGGTTTTGTCAAACCCTTAAATCTTAGTGAAAGATCACCCATTGCTGAAGCAAAACTAACTCAGAAAGGAAATAATAATGCAGCAACTAGTCCAAGAATTCCAATTTCAAATCCCCAAATTGATGGTGACCTGCAAAGATTAGATTCAAAAATCAAAAACCAAAATTTTTCGAGCAATAGTAACTATTCACATCATGTACCCCAGGCTCGGAGTAAGTTATGAAGCTTTATTTTCCTCCTTTGAATGTTTAAGAACTCTTGTATTATAGATTTTTAAATATTTAAGTTTGGAATCTTTAGATGATATTTTGATTTATGCAGTGATCCAACATACGGGAACTAGTAAAGTAGCAAGTAACCGAAGCACTCTTATCTCAAATTCCCAGATTAATAGTAGCTTCCAAAGATCATATCTGCCACAGACGAACCAAATTTTTTCAAGCTATGGGACTTCGCTGAATAATAGCAATTACACGCATCATATACCTCAGCGTAAGTGACTGGTAGTGTTGGTTTTTTTCTCATTATTTAAATTTGGCCGACTATCTGGATCTGAAGTGTCTTTAGCCAGGGGCACACTAATCATTTCAAATTAGTTTAGATATAAACTCATGAGTCAAACTTATGTTATGTCTGAGTCTGAGTCTGAGTCTGACTCTTCAGTCAGACTGACTTTTAAGTCAGCTAACTCTTAAGTCTGTCTGACTCTTAATTCAAAAAAAATATTATGTCTGACCCAAAAGCACACAAATCAGCTGGAATCAATGTTCAGACAAGTTAGACAAAAACAAACACTCTGAAATCTGAGTCAGAACAATTCATATTTGACTTCATTAGGTTATTCAATATTTACGTTTAGATGCACGATTTTTTGATAACCAAATTCAGAACTTCCATTGTCCCTAATATAAGAGCTTTTGAATTGTAGCTTCGATTCCACAAAGAGGGACTAGTAATGTAGGAAGTAGTCGAAGCACTGTCGTCCCAAATTTCAATAGTGGCTTTCAAGAATCATATCTACCTGGAACAAACCAAAGCTTTTCGAGCAGTGAAAATTTGCTGAATAATAGCAACTACTTGCATCTTATTCCTCACGGTAAGTGAATACTAGCGTTTTTGTTTTTGATTGTTTGAACCTGACTCGTCCACTTCTGACTTGTTTGAACATGGACTTGTCTGAAACCTATTTGTCTTAGTCATGGGCATAATAGTTAAGTTATTTCAGACAATGGGCTCATAAGTCAAACTTGTTTTCTGTTCGACTCCAATGCACCCAAAATAGGCTCGAGACGGTCATACAGACGAGTCAGACACAAAAAAGGAACAGTTTCAAATCTAACTCGAGTCAAACAGATCTCAAGTCAGATTTCAGCTCTAACTATTTTGCCTTTTTTTCGAACACTAATTAGCAATACTACAATTTTACAGATGAGTTCCGTGTTCCTCACCATCCCATCTTTGACCTTTATTCTTCAGCTGGAACATTATCGGATGTAGTCTCAAATAGGAATATGTATTCTCAGTGTTCTCCTGTAACGACAACTCCGGGTAAGAGATCAGAAAATCATCATCCTCAACTCGTAAATATTCAAGTAGAAAAAAGATCAGATTTGGTAAAGAATAAACAGCTAGATTCAGTTGATAAATCAAGGGAACATGCTGCTGAAAACCCTAGCAAAGACTCGCTCGTGAAGTCCAGAGAAGACTCGTATGCTACCTTTACACCGTTTAGAGCAAATATAAATATTCAAAACCCTGAAAAGACAGAAGGACATGGCATTGAAATCAGTAAGACACCACAGCAGAAACCTAAACGAAGAAAAATCAGACCTAGAGTTGTGATAGAAGGCAAAAAGCCCAGAAATATTCCATACTCCTATGCCAAGCAGTCTAGCACAAAAGGAAATATGCCTATGAAAAGGAAGTATGTAAGAAAAAATTCCGTTTCTCCATTTGTAAATGTAGCAAGAGAGGTCGATACAGATCAGACTGCTGTAAAATCTTGCAAACGATCTTTATTCGACCTAAGCGAAGAAACAAAAGATGGAAATTTTAGCAGCAAGACAAGTTACCAGGAGGGTATGTTGCAGAGCATTGTGGACAATTCTTCCTGCATGTTAGCCTTTAACCACGGGCCTGAGTTCCTCTGCCGCGAAACATGCACGGAATCTAAGAGTGGCCTAGTGAAGAAATCAATCGTGCAGGTAGATCGAGGGCTGGAAGTAGAAAACTCACCAGCGCCTGCATTTGATCCGAATCGTTCCTTGACTCAGATTCTCGATAGGCACATCTCGTTGGCTGATAAGCCTCTTTGTATCACCCCACCACCGATAAGGGAAGAACCACCAGGAGAAAATATGAGCATCTTTACCAGTAACAAAAACATGTGGAAATCAGGGAATGGAATCTTCCAAACTAATTTAGGTGACCATAATCATGAGAATGCTGCATTATCCAGATTCTATGGTGATGTCCGATTGATGAGCCAAAATAATTCAAACTATGTGGCTGCAAATGAACAATCAAGGGGAGTAAATAGAGGATATAACCATATCATTGACAAAGCGGAAATACATTCCACGAATCTGATACGTAACAAGTGGAATACTTTGCACGCGAATCAGCTTAGGTTACGAGAAAACCAACGGCAGCAAAATAGTAGTGATGTTGAGCTACTCTCCCCAAAAGCTAACAAGAAAATGAGGACAGAGATAGACCACATTACAGTCAATTGTGGCACACCTTCTTCGGTTGAATCGTTTCTTGGTCCAAGAGAAGCAATGATGCAGAAAGAGAATAATAACAGAGAAAACCAGTTTGCACCACAAACTAGAAACAGACGGTTGGTTCCTCAATTGGATAATATCATTACGGCAAACCATCAGAATGGAGGGTTGATTTCTGTTCCAAATGTGCGACGACAAGCTATTGCAAATCAATACAATTGCCAAGAGCAAACTACTTGGGCAGGACTGTTTTC
Source organism: Eschscholzia californica (assembly GCF_041429995.1). NCBI lineage: Eukaryota > Viridiplantae > Streptophyta > Magnoliopsida > Ranunculales > Papaveraceae > Eschscholzia > Eschscholzia californica. Next base: position 42,969,337 of record NW_028238309.1, on the reverse strand, counting down.
ACAAAACCAAAAACCAAGTTGGGTCACCCTTGGCAGGAATGTGCTTCATTCTGAAATTGCAATGGGCTTTGGACAGACAGATATGATAGTCAAAAACAGGTCAAATGGACCTAACAACATATGTGAGTTAACCTCACCGGTTGATTGCAATAATGTGCCGAAAACTCCTCTGAAAATGCCACCTATAGCTGGTGATAAGTTCCAACTTAAGAGTTTCAGCATGTCTCAAGGCTGCATAAAAGACCTACCTGGAGATAGCCATTTAACTAAGACAAGAATATGGCGAAATACCAAGAAAATTGATCATGAGAATTCAGTCTCGAGCCCAACAAAAACCAACGATAACCTGAACAAAAGTGAGAGCTTTGTGTATGATTATCCTCAAGCCAGTGAGAAATCAAGAGGTGACCCCTTTCATAAAAAGCTACTTCTTGCATTTTCATGATTATCACTTGTTTTCTTAATCAACCCCTACATAAACTAACAGTAACAGCTCCTTAGGGAATTCAGTTGCAGGTTCATTAGGACGACAATGGAAATTTAATGTTCCCGTAGATGGGAGCATGCAGAAACAAGGTAATCTAACTATCAATGGTGGGAGGAAAACGTCGCTTGTATCAGACCAAAATGTGTTGGTTCCATTTGGCGAAATGGTTCCTTATGAGAAGCAGTTTCATCATGTCAAGAATTGGCAGTTGAGGGCTAGAGTTGATCTGGACCCAGAAACAGAGAGAGTATGGAAAGTTCTGATGGGAAATGAAACAAGTAATGATGCTGAAGAAATTGATAGGGATAAAGAAAAGTGGTGGGAAGCAGAGCGAAAAGTTTTTCGCGGAAGAGCAGACTCCTTCATTGCGCGCATGCATCTAGTACAAGGTACAAAATCAATGTTATATATTTACATTACAATATCTTGAAATAATATGATCTTAACTGTGTTCAATTCAATAAAGGGTTTAATATATAATCTAATTGAAGATGCCTCATGCCGGTATATTTCTTCATCTTCAAGTGAATGCTCTAATATTATGATATAATGCATATTCTAGTGAATGATCTACTCCAAGGTACAATTAATACCTAAATAGCGAAGAAGGTCCCCGAACCAACTGTATCATACATCAGGTATAGAGAAAAAAATACAAATGAGTAAGATGAGAACTGATCTACAAACAATACAAATAACACATTCGAAAAAAGAGGCTTAATTGTGAAACCGCAGAAACCAAATGAAAACAGACTGCAAATTCTACTACTTTTAAATTGCATATTACTGCTTTACAATAGCAAATGACTAACATCACCAGTTTCAGAGCTTAGTTACATAGAGAAACTCATATAAATACAAACTTAAGTCCTAACCAAGTCTAAAATTTCAAAACGAGTTTAGATGATTAAATTGTATATTTTTAGTGCATATATATCATATAAAAGAAAGAATAACTTACAGGGGATAGATGCTTCACACGGTGGAAAGGATCTGTTGTGGATTCAGTGGTTGGAGTTTTTCTAACTCAGAATGTGTCTGACCATCTCTCAAGGTAAACATTGAGTTCTTATACTTGTACGAACATAATTTCCATCTAATATCTATCTCATAGACTTGTTCTTCTTACAGCTCTGCCTTCATGTCCATTGTGGCAAGATTTCCTTTGAAATCCACGTGCAACAGCAGCACAGACCACAAAGAACAGAAAAAGATAATTATTGAAGAGCCAGAGGACGATATCAGCTGGCAAGGAAAGATGCAAAGGGGCGCAGCTTCTGACCTAGAATTTTTTAACCTCCGTGGAGCCCACACAGAAGAAAAGAAGACAGGACACAGCACCAAATCATCTGGAAGTAACATAGTGGGTTCAATAGATGAATGGAAAAACTTCCCAATATGTGTGAACTCCATAACTGGTCATAATCCATTAGAAGCCAAAGAACAAGAGGAGAGAATAACCAAGGGTGCAATAGATGAATGGAAAAACTCATTTTGTGTATACCAGCCTACTTCTCATCTCTCCAATACACAACTGCTCAATACCCCTTCCAGTGATTACTTCAGGCATGTAACCCTAAATACAGTGGAGAAAGTGAAGAGTCCAGAAGCAAGACAAACAGAAAGTAGGTTTTATTTGCCTTCAAATGCGTCCAAATTTGCAGCTACAAAAGAGATGGAGACACTTGACAGTAGGGTTATCCCAACAGCTGAAACTATAAAACCTCAACAGGCATCATCAACGAACACTGCAACGACGTCTATGGATAATGCATACCTGCCATCCAGAAAACAGTTAAAGCACCCACTGATAAGTGAACAACAAGAAGCTCGGTTTCAAACACACCAAGGTTCCTTCAACGAACTTCAAAGATCTAGGGAGGAGACCTTTCAACATCAAGATATTTCAGTAAAAAACACTAGAAACCTTGTCTTGGCACAAGCTCAAAGGAGTAGTAGGATGCAGTCAACTTTGGAAAAATCCCTAGAGATCTCAAATAGGGAAATGAGAATATCTTTGGAGGATACGAAAATACAGATGGTATGTAAGGTCGCCCGACCAAATCAGAAAGAGCAAGTACATTCTTCTGATAAGGTCTCTATGGAGACAACTATTAATGCTATGAAAGGCACGGGAAGGGCCAACAAAGAGAAAAAGAAGGAATTTGACTGGGATAGCTTGAGAAGGGATGTATATCAGAAAGGCTTCAAAAAAGAAAGAACCGACAATACAGTAGACTCAGTAGATTGGGAAGAACTAAGATCTACAGACGTTAGTGAGCTTGCTAAGGCAATACAAGAACGAGGAATGAATCATATGCTTGCCGGAAGAATCAAGGTACACAAATGGATCTTTAATCACCTACCACTAGAAAAAAATTTCATTGGTTATCTAATCAATAAACAACCCTTATGTATGCAACTCCCTTAATTAAAAGCAATTGTAATTGGTTTTTACAGGATTTTCTCAACAGACTTGTAAGAGACCATGGAAGTATTGATCTTGAGTGGTTAAGAGATGTTCCCCCTGATAAAGCAAAGTAAGTCATCAAGTTTCTACTATTATTCATAAGCACGAGTTCAAGATTCAGGTATAATTTTTCCTATGCATCCAATTACCTTTGTTATTTGCAGGGAGTACTTGTTAAGCATCAACGGCTTAGGATTAAAAAGTGTTGAGTGTATTCGACTATTGACACTTCATCACATTGCTTTCCCAGTAAGATCTAAATTGGAAAATTATTTCTTTTTTTGAAATTTTAATTGGAAATTATTAGAAACAGACATGCCTAGTGAGAATGAAACTAACATACACCACCTTTACGTTTGAAACTTCAATAGGTTGACACGAATGTTGCACGCATCGCTGTGCGACTAGGATGGGTTCCACTCCAACCATTGCCTGGATCCCTTCAGCTTCACCTTTTAGAAGAGTGAGTATTTGATATGGAAATCCAAGAACACAAAATAGTTTCCTCCTCTGGAGCATGCTAATCGTGTTATGCCTACATAGGTACCCATTGCTGGACGCTGTACAGAAATATCTTTGGCCAAGGCTCTGCAAATTTGATTGGCTGAAGTTGTAAGCCCTGACTACCTTTTAGATTTACTCATATTAACTGCAAACTGAATTTGATTGTGAATATATTTGAAAAAGTAGGGAAAATATTCAGTTTTTATCTTAATTAAATACATTCTTATATTGATTGTCATCATACACCCACAGATATGAGCTGCATTATCAGATGATCACATGTGGAAAGGTATGTATTGCACCTACTAATAGAAATTTAAAACAGGTCAGTCCGCGTCGGCCCGTTCTGAGTCGTGGCGGGTCAGACCCGCCACTCCTTTTTTTTTTTACTAACGTGTCGGGCGGGTTAAACATTGAGCCGTGCTAAACATTGAGTACACAAGTTAACTATGCCTGTGCGAGGCGTGTTTGTGCTAACACGACGCGATTGACACCACTACTCACTAAGACTGGATTGGTGTCTCCCAAGCATGACTGCTCACAAATATTGTTTGAATTAATTTAGCATTTTTGGGGATCCCTGCAGGTCTTTTGTACGAAGAATAGGCCAAATTGCAATTCATGTCCAATGAGAGCAGAATGTAAACACTTCGCAAGTGCATTTGCAAGGTCTATCTCTTATCCGTCATTTTAACTAATTACAACTAGCATTCATCTGCTGGATATATGCCTTTACTTCTTTAACACATCGAGGCATATGCCTCAAGGCAACACCTCGTTTTTCCGGCACATCTTGAGGCGGAAAAACGATATTTTAAATGTTCCACGTAGTTAATATTACGCATGGTCAAATTTGAGAGTACAAATAACATACTTATATGAGCTGACATATTCTGATTTGTGGATATAGTGCAAGGCTAGCATTACCTGGGGCAGAAGAAGGCATTGTGACTTCAGTTCCAGTTGCAGCAAACCAAAATTCAGCCACAGGTGTCAACCAAATGCTGACTCCTCTACTAGAAGCAAATCTGTTAGTAGACACGGGATTCAGAAGGAATGACTGTGAACCTATCATTGAAGAACCAGCGTCACCTGAAAATGAATTTGAAAGAGCACCAGAGAGTGATATAGAGGACGCATGCTCTGAATGCCCTAATGAAATTCCTTTCATTGACCTCAACAATGAAGAGTTCACATTGAATTTGCAGAGTTATGTGCAGGATAACAAGATAGATCTCCAAAAGGTTGATATCTCCAATGCTTTAGTTGCATTACATCCACAAGCTGCTTCTATCAAAATACGTAAGCTAAAGACTGTGAACCGGCTTCGAACAGAACACCATGTGTAAGCATAAAACTAAATCCTAACTTCACATTTCTAGAGCTTAAAGTTTATTATATCAGGAACGCAGAAACTAGCTGCTCGAGCAACTTTCTACTTCTGAAATCCAGATAATAGATTAGAATCTGTGCTAATAACTTTCTCGCCCTGACTGCAGCTATGAACTTCCGGATTCACACCCTTTACTGAAAGGGGTTAGTTATTCTCTCAAACATTATTAGTCTGAAAATATATTTCCCATATTTGTAGACACTTAAACGTTGTTTACTACAGATGCCAACAAGAGAACCTGATGATCCCTGTTCATACCTTCTTGCGATATGGACACCAGGTGAAACAGCAGAATCGACTCAACCACCTGAAAAAACTTGTGGTTCTCAAGTAGTAGGAAACATGTGCAATGAGATTACATGCTTATCTTGCAACAACGTACGTGCAGCAAACTCCCAAATGGTCAAAGGAACACTTTTGGTGAGGATTAACCGAATAATTGTTCATTGCATACCGCTTAGATATTCTATTGTAATACCACTATTACATGTTGATTAATAATTTGGCATTACCAACACGATGAGCAGATACCTTGCAGAACGGCAACGAGAGGGCGTTTTCCATTGAATGGCACCTATTTTCAAGTGAACGAGGTAAATTAATTAGTAGTTCAGTACTCTACTTTTTTCATGCATCCAGGAGTCCTAAACTGAAAAGGTAATTCTCTTACAGGTGTTTGCTGACCATGAATCAAGTCGTACACCAATAGATGTCCCGAGGGCCTGGATATGGAACCTACCAAGACGAACTGTTCTTATCGGAACGGCTATAGCAACAATATTTAAAGGTATACAGGATAATAGTCGTGAAGAGGGTTGATTAAAGACCATGTAGATAAAACAGAACCACTGATGTGAAACCTTTTTTTTTCTAGGTCAAACAGCGCAGGAAATACAAAGCTGCTTCTGGAAAGGTTTGAAACTGAATTTCAATCATTTTGATCTTAACTTGCTAATATAATAGTCTGGAAACAATCGACAAAGAAAAACTGGTATTGAAATTGTTTTGGCAGGTTATGTTTGTGTTAGGGGGTTCGACCAGAAAGAGCGTGCACCTCGTCCTCTTGTGAAGTGGTTACATATTCCAGGTAGCAAGTTGGCTAAGATTAAGACAACTAGAAGCAAAGACTAGATCTTGATGAGGAGATGAAAGACAAGAGAAAGCCGTAACGTGGATCTGTTAAAAACATCAGAAACAAGGCATTCAATAGTGCGTCCGATAACAAGAAAAGCATGCATCAAACGCTAAATTTACATCATGATGATTATTTGATTACATGCTCAATATCGAGCGATTCTGCTATAAATTAAGGTTGACTAAAAAAAAAGGAAAAAAATTTATATACTTTATAGATATACTTTCATCAGATGGAAGATATTGTTATTTGATCTCGTTTAGTTTATCCATCTAAAACTTGTCAAGTATCGTGTTCAAATAGTCAAATGCTACCCGCAATAACTTAGTTTTTTTTTCGCCTTTAACCTAACAAAGAAAACTAAATAGCTGCTACGTGCTGCTATCTGGATTCATAAAGTTGTGTTTCCAATTTGAGTTTCCACGAAAAATATCAGCTTGTTGCTGAGAACCTTTTTCCCCAATAAAATATTGCCCTACCCAAGATTATGATCAGAAAAATATGAATTAGTGAGTGAAGAAAAAGCTTTCAACAAAAAAAAGAGTGAAGAAAAAGCAGAAACATAATCTTGGGTAGACCAATACATACTGGGAAATTCGACATATCTAACTTAATAGAAATCAGAAAAATATGAATTAGTGAGTGAAATAAGATCAAAATTCGACATATCTAACTAAAAATATATAATTGCCCTACCCAAGACCAAAATTAGTGAGTGAAATAAGATCAAAATTCGACATATCTAACTTAAATCTCAGGATTATTAGTGTTATTTACTAAAACTATCAGAATTAAATTAGCAGATTAAATATAAGGGAAAGTGAAGATTCATACCAAAATAACAAAAGTATTCAAATCTAGCAATCAAATTTAGGGTTTAAGATGCCGCCAAAATATTTCATTAGGTTGAAGACGGTAGTTTTAGAGAGAGGAGAGAACTAGAGAGTCTATTCATCATCGAGGTCTGGATCAGAACATCAGTTTGTAAGAGAACTGAGATTATTGGCCTCACCGATTAGGAGCAAGAAAGAAGATCGGTTTATGCCGTTTTCTTCCCTATCAATCAATAGAAAATTGAGTTTATGGTTTAATTCAAAAGAATGAGACAATTTGAGTAAAAGGTATTCAACAGTAATTTTGGTATCCGATTAAAAACCATACTATCGACTACTTTCAAGTGGCAACCACGAACCACCTTTAACAAAAGAAAATATGAACATGTACCAAATATCCTAAACTACATTTCTTTTAGGACAACAAAATCTCTTTATAAATACTAAAGTATGCGATGAATAAAATGTATTTCTTCGCAATATTATCCATTCATACCGGATTAATTAATGTTTGAGATTATCTCCCAATAAGAATATACTTCCTTTAAAGTTAAGAGATTCCAAATCTCCGGTAGGATAGATTTTTCTCTCTCAAGTTAAAATTGGCACAGACTTAAATGTCCATCTCTCATTCAATTTGACGTTTATTGTTCTTTCCTCTTAACATGTGTTTTTTCTTTCTTTAGTTTGTTTCAGATGTGTTCTCTCTTCTCTTTCATTAGGACATGAGAAAATGAAAATTAGAAAAAGAATTTAGAGAGGGAACAATAAAAGATAACAGAAAGGCGGAGAACGACAAGTAAAATAAAATTTATTTTAAATAACGGACAAACTATTTAATCAGAAGAAATTTGATATTATGTCAGAAATTACCTAGAAATTTAATTAATAAGAACAAGCGATGGGATGAAAGATTTCAGACAACAATTTTGAGATGTCAGAAACTATTTATCGATTTTATATAGGTACTTGGGTATAGCCCGTGCCTCCGGCACGAATTTTTTTTTTTTTTTTTGCATTAAATCATCTTAGTTGTTGATTTCTTCGAAACTATTTGAAAAGATAAAACATTAAAGTTCGTGTCCAAATGTATTATAAACTTTTACTGAGAGAGAAACATAAAACGTATATGTATTTAGAGAGTTTATGAGGTATATAAGAAATTTAATTTCAAATTAAAAGAAAAATAAATAAGATACTTTTGTCAAAAAAGTTATTTATGTTCACAAAATTTGATTACAAAACACCCACGTAACATTGAGACTGAAACCCTATCACTAAAGGCTGGTGCACAAAAAAAACTACAACAGACAACCATCAATTTTACCCATGAAGCATAATATAGTACTACTGTAGTAGAGATTTAACCTTTAATAACCTTGACGAACGTCTCTTAACAAAAAAAGAAAAACCTTGACGAACTTTTTAACTGAACTCCAGATCTCCAAACCTCTCAAATCATGACCTTTTTCTTAGATTCACTTACCAGTCCTCTTAAATTCAACCCTTTTCTTTTAATCTCGGTCAATATTCAACCACCCGGATCAGTAACTGAAGAATCCTCCTTTCACCAAATAGATAGTAGCTAGATTGACTAATCTACCTTTGCCATTACAATCCTCCTCCATCTTCTTCATCACAGCTTTCTTCTTCTAAATCTCTCATTCACTATCTTCTTCATCAATTGTATTATTTATACTAATAATTAGTGAGCACTCTGAATAAAATGAAAAATAAAAAGATACTTCAAATGTTTCTTATCTCAGATACATATCATCGTAGTTACATGGTCTATAATTTGTAGTGATAACTTGATTGTAACTGTTGTACATGGTCATGAAAATAGCAAAAAAAACTGTAGTTGCAGGAATAATCAAGATTTTTAAATTCAAGGATGTCTCTTCTTCTTCTACTGAGGGGTTTTATATTAGAAAGATGGGAGAGAAACAACGTCTATAACTGACGCAAGACAATCTCAGTTGTTAAAATAAAATCACTGCTCAAAAGTTGGAGGGAAAAAAATGTAATGGCCGAAATTTCAAAAGCTTGAGCGAAACTTATTATATGAGAGGGAAAGCTAGAATTAAATCTTAAAAGGTGAGATTTTAATTACAATTGACCTCTATGATCAAGGGGTTCAAAGTGCTTACTAATTATTATAAATAATACATTAATGAAGAGTTCATTGTGAATTCTTCTGCTTTCCTATCAAGAAAATGGCCACTTACCAATGCAGGGTGTGCATAATGTTCTAACTTGAGAAAGGGAGATGCTAGAGAGCCCAAATTTTTTGGGCATTTTAGTGCCCAGCTGATGTGGAATCACTAAAAGACAAGGTTTTTTCAAAGTTTGACTACGGTGGGGACCGCTTTTATTTCTAAATGAGGAAATATGTCACCCTCTAAGTACCAATTTCTAAGTCACTCTATCATTTCCCATATAATACCAACTTAGACTCCATGTCTCCATGAAGAAAACGAGTCATGAGTTAGTTTAAACATATTAGGGAAAAATAAGAAGAACTACTGAACAAAATGAAATAAATCTTACATTACCTATGTAACTACTCTGTAAGTAAGCTACATGAAATAAGAACCATCAATTATATAATAAATCTTATGTGTCGGGAACCAGATTTTGTTTCTGATGCGCGCCCCAAGAAGAGATAGAGCTCTTTCAACAAAAAAAAAGATAGAGCTACTGGGTTTATCTACAAGAATTATATAAGAACCCTCGAGATTGTGAAATCCAAAGTTAACAATAAAGAGTTAACATGAAAAAAGAAATGAAAATTGCCAAAATACGAGTTGAAATATCATGCAGCCCATAGCTTAAGAAATAGATCAATTACCATTTGCTCCTAATGTTGAACTGAAAAATAAGTCATATGGATTCATATATTGTTTTACTGATCCACATTTCACTATTAACTGCGTTCATAATGAAGATCTCCACTATTAACTTTTTCTTTTTAATTTTGAACACCAAAAGACAGACCCACCCTTCCATAACCGGAGGGCCCATCTAATTCAAATCCTAAACTTCCCCTACAAACACTCCGTGGGATTATTATTGAAACCCACAACTTACCCCTACCTATGTTTATTAGATGTTTCTGTGTTTATTAGATGTTTCTTTTCCATCTGAACAAAGTGCCATCTTCTTCTTCTCCTTCTGCAGAAAGGGTGGACGGGTGCACTCATGATTTGGCCTTGTTTATTAGTGTAGGAGTAACAGAGAACCCCAATGAGGAATAATGTAGCAATTAACTGGAAATTTTATAGATCACCCAACTATTGTAACTCTCTTAGTGCTATACCAGCATGCATAAAAGAAAGGATTGAAAAACAAATCTTGTCATAGAAAAAAAAAACTTCATTCTAAAGCAAATGCATACATATGTGTTGTGTGTGTGTCTGTGGGGCTTATAAGTATGCATTGTATTGATCATAATATCCCACATCGCTTCGGGGAATGTCTTGAACATAAGTAATATGTGATGGGCTATGGTTATTCATTATCAGTACTGTGAGAATAGTCCCACATGGGAGAATGGGTATCTAGCAACAAAGAATATAAGGTCTAGGTCCTCTCCACTCATTGTCAATTGGTTTTGAGTTGGATGACCACAAATTTAACATGGTATCAGAGCTAGGCTCACACGTGATGGGCTTAAAAGCCACACGTGATCCACGTCGCCCAAAGAAATACACGTGTTAGGCTCAAAGAACGCCACACGTGAGGGGGCGTGTGAGAATAGTCCCACATGGGAGAATGGGTATCTAGCAACAAATAATATAAGGTCTAGGTCCTCTCCACTCATTGCCAATTGGTTTTGAGTTGGATGACCACAAACTTAACAAGTACGTGTTTTGGGGTGGGAGGAAACCATGAGAGCAAATTCACAAACAAACCATGTGGTTGTTATGCTTATTCTATTAATCATACAAGAACGCGGAAGTAAATTATACCCTGACGATCCATTTTCATTTCTATGTTTTCTTTTACTCCTTTACTGGGAGGAAAGTAATCCTTACCAGAAAGACAGAAAAAAGTTTTTGTCCTGAAGCATGGGAAACTAACTATTCTCAAACATGAAAAAAAGAAGAAGAAAGAAGACCTACTTTCTCAAAGAAGTTGCACTGCATTTGTTTCTACCTTTGCCGGTACAAAAACATATAAAACTCCCGAAGGTATCGATTTGTTGTTCGATTTGCCCTTGTAAAACTTTTAGGTGCCTTCGGTATTATTTTCTACTAAGTGTATGGTTAACACTATTCGGCCTCAGGAATTTCTATTTTGGTGTGTATATCTTAAAGCTTGTGTTTTGAGGATGGGTTATTTTTTAAATTGTTTGGCAGATTGTTGATTGGTACAGACAAACAATACTTTACAACTACTATCTGCCACCATTCCTGGTGACATGGTGCTTGAAGATGCCTACTCACATTAGCTTCTCTTTTATTGATTTTTTAACATGGGCTTACTAATTATGTCAAATATGGTTGGCGGAGAGGCAACTGACGCAAACGTGCTTAGTACTTACTGTCAAATTTGCATCATGTGGTGCTTAGTACTTACTGTCAAATTTGATGAGTTACATAGCCAATGGAGAGTCACATAATAATGGTGCTTGAATACAAAGTAATGGTGGAGAACTTATGGTGGTGAGAGTTACAAAGTGTGGTGGTCATCCACCATAAATCAAATATTTATAACAGATTCTATTTTCTTTCACACTAAAATTGTTTACAAAAAACTTGTCGTGACAAAGAGAAAAGTAGGACAATCACAATAACAGAACACATTACAACAAAAAGTTATATACTGTATTGGGGAAGGATAAACTACTCATAGAATATAATTTATCAATTCTTTTTAAATCAGTTAAATCGTAGGTGTGATGATTTACTTTACGAGCGGGGTATCTGGTTCAAATCTACTACGACCCAATATTGAGAATACCTTCAATATTGTTGCATTTCTAGGGTTAAGGTTTACATTATGAATATTTAAATCTAAAGGCAAACCACCATTGCAACAACCCATTGTAGTCTAGTTGGTCAAGATACTCGGCTCTCACCTGAGAGACCAGCGTTCAATGTTAAAGAAAAATATGGTTAATCATAGGGAAGAAATAGAGAAGAGAAAATTCAAAATTATTAATTCATGGATAGCATATGACTGCTTCATTTTTCTTGTAATTGGACTAAAAAAATATAAACTGTGAGAACAACTTCTCGTAAAGAGACACCTAAAGTAACTTAACTCTTGTAATAACAAAAAAATTATAGTAATGGAAACACAAATATGCAAAAATAATACATATTTCACACAATGCATCTACTTGCAAGGGTTAAGGCCTAACCTCTAACTTATCCTAATCACAAATTAATCCTCCCTGTTGTTATTAACTTTTTTTTTACCATAGTGGATAATCGGGCGGTCGATATTGTTTGATTATAAATGCTACTACCTAAGCTCGTTGATTTATTCTTCATGCTAAGTTATCAAGATTGTTATTTTAGGGTCCGTTATTCGTTAATACTTTTTACTCTATCTTTTTTTTCCTACACCTTTAAAGATCTCATAATTTATAAGCGTTTTGACATATAAATGTTTAAAACTTTAAAGGTTCAGAAACTTTAAAGTTTTGAAACTTTTAAAGGTCCCGGACATTAAAAGTCCTAGATTTAGTAAGTTCTGAAATCTTTTTATTAAAATTTTGAAAATCTAGAATTTTTTGTTAGAACTTTAAAGGGTTCGTTTTAAATCTAAACCGTCCAATCTTATAATTGAGATTAAAACGAAAGTTATACTCTTTTAAGGGTTAAACTTTAAATATTAGTTGTATACTTTCTTCTTTATCTTCACCAAGCACCACAATTATTTTAAGATTAAAACGTTAAATAATTAAAACGAAAGTTAATTTACTTAAAAAGTTTAAATATGAAAACGAAAATTATATTATTTTAAAGTTAAAATTTTAAATATTAAATTTTTTAAGATTAAAACATTAATATTGAAACTTTTAATATTAAAACTTTTAATATTATTTAAAAGAAAAGTCAGGTGTCAATCCCGGGCTGACGTGGATGCCAAATTTAAGGAATTTGTCAGGTTTCAGAAACGGTCCCTTGAAAATTACTTCAATTAAACATAGGGGATTGTCATCAGAAATGGGTAAATCCCATTTTCTTTCCCACCTAATTGGTGAGAAGTCTGACACCTTTCTTCCCGCGATTTACCCTCTTCGTCTTCTTCAAAGCTCGATACCTTTCTTCCCATTTTCAGTCCAGCTATTGACGAGAAGCAAACCCTATTTCTACTTCATACTTGGTGATTTTGAACCCTATTTCTACTTCATACTTGGTGATTTTGAATAGATTTAAGACTCGACTGGTTCAAATTAGTTTCATTTATTTCCTATTTTGCCCTAAATTTTTGTAATTACATGTCAGATTCTAGAATGGTTCATTTGGTTAAAATTGGTGTCATGTAGGTTAAAATTTGCCCTAGGTTTCAATATGAAATAGGGTTTAATTGAAATAGGGTATGATAGGTTTGATAAAAGGGTCTAATTGGTCTGAAATATGGTTTAGTGGTTTCTGTTATCATTCAATTTTCTTACCTATTTTGATATATAGTTTTGGCCAAATTTTGCCAAATTTTCTTACTGTTTTTCAGCTTTGGGATTAAAATTTTAAATATTAGAACTTTAAATATTAAAACATATTACAACTTCAAATATTAAAACTTTTAAGATTAAAACTTTAAATATTAAAACTTTTAAGATTAAAATTTTAAATATTAAAACGGAAGTTATATTATTTTAAAATTAAAACTTTAAATATTAAAATTTTTAATATTAAAACTTTAAATATTAAAACCTTTAAGATTAAAATTAAGTTGTTGCCGGTGACATAGTTGAAGAGTTGTGGGAGATGCAAGTCGTCATCCGCCATAACTTAAGGTGGTGGTCTGCCTCTATTTTCCCTCTCTTACACTTTTAAATGTATATATTAATCAACATTAAAGTGTAATTGGATGTTATTAAATAACATAGAGTTTATATCTCTATAGAGAGAGAGATATTAATCGAAACATATATATATATATATCTATTATATAAAACGCAAACTTTTTTGCTGACTGGGACAAACTCGGAGACAAATCCGACCGTCTATTGATATTTTGTTAAGATACGTACCTTTAGATCTATTACCCACCCTGAAAACAAGAAATTGGTTCACCTACCTAATGAAAGAAAGTAAATAAAACGCTTAATCTCGACCGTCAGATTAGAATTGTTCACGTGAAATTAAACAGATAATACGTACAGACAGTCATTTGATCATTTTTCCAACTTTAATTTATGTTAGCCACCCTTCCTCCTTAATCAAAACTCTTGGTCAGTTTCTTTCATGCCAAATCCTTCCTCTCCCAATCTCAATTCCTAACGGCTCCTTAATCACCCAAGAATGGGTGCTTCTCATTATTTCCTTATTCAAAGTAGGATTTCAGTTATTTTTTCTCTCTATAAAAAATCTTAATTTTCATCCCCATCCATCCTTGTAAGTTTTTCGTTTCTTTTTCTGGTTGAATATTTTGTATTGGATTCTTGTTACTGTTGTTTATTATGATTGATTATTAGGTAGTTCTTTTTGTAGATATGTTAATGGTGATTCTCAAATACATACTTCTGCTTATCAGATTCACTTGGATTTGGTCGTGGTTTGATGTTAATTTACTTCTTCTTTATACTCAAAACAAACTTTAACATTTTGTATTTTTCCTTCTGTAGATTGGTGGAGAATGAATGAGATGAGACTTTTTCAGATTAAATTTGGTCAGAAAATTGAAGTTTGGTGTGAAGAAAGGAGGACGAAGAACTACGATTGCCTCAGGCATTTCTCTTTTTTTAGGGCATCAACTCTTTTAGAATCTTTTTTTTTTTTGAACCAACTCTTTTAGAATCATGTGTGAGATTTGTTTACTGGAATTTAGTTTATGTTTATTTTCATTTACTATTCTTATTTCCCCAAATACCCATAAGGTGAAGTACTTGTGAAACCATCAATCTCATTCTCATATTTTGGTCACAGATTGCGTACATACATACAAAGGAAACTTAACTTTTATGAATCATTAGGTAGAATTAGATGGCTTAGCTTTAGGTGCTTCAAGTGGTATTGGTTCCGAAACTGCACGTGTTCTTGTGACGCATGGAGTTCATGTAGTCTTTGGAGTTCATATTTGCTGGTGAGGATGTCAAAGAAGCAATAATAAAAGAAACTAAGACTGCTAAAGTGATATAACGGAGGTATCTTATTAGCTCAACGACATCAATGAGAATCTTTACTTCAGAGTTCAATTCTCTGGCTTTCCATGGAATCTTCTTATGTAAGAAAACTGATGCATTTCTAATCGGGTCGTTTAATTTGCACTATTTTACTTGTTTTCAGAACAGGTTCTGAATACAATTGTGATTGCTTAAGGTTCAAAGATCAAGATTTTCATATTTGTAAACGAAGATGGCATAAGCAAATGCCATGCCGGTGGTTATCCTATTCTAAACAAAACTCTAATTTTTGTGTGTTTTATATGGCAGTAACAATGGAGGAGTCATGGCAACCCCTTTCTTGCTTTCACAAGACAAAATAGAAATGAAGTTTGCGAAAAACATAAAGGTATGAGGCATATTCTCATAGTATACAAGCAACTCAAAGTTTGTTTTGAAAAGTTGTTTGATTCGAAGAGAACCGTAAAAAAAAGTTAGAAATGCAGTACAAAACTCGGTCATAGTAATACCAAACCAGGCTTTGGTCTTATGTTATTCTCATCTGCATTTTTTAAATATCAAAATGACGCAAAATAAATGTAGTAACTTAAAATTCTTTTCGTTTTTATTTTTTCAGATCATTTTCTTCTAACAGATCTTACGTTGGACTTGGAGAACATGAAAGGATTCAATTTCATAAAATTAATGACGAATACGAGTAATGTCCTGTTCTTTGAAAAAAATTACTCTCTTCCAACTTCATAGGATATTTATGTGGAAAATTCTTCAACCTGCGAAATCTGTGTACCTTAACTCTCTTTCTCTGTTATAAGTACAATACCCTAGGCGCTTATGGCCAATCAAAAATACTGCATGCCAATGAGCTCAGAAGACGACTAAAGGTACTCGTAGCTCAATTCAATTTTACATTATTTCTTCAAGAAGTTGCTCAGGATTTTATTGAGGAATCTAAGACATTGTCTATTCATTTGAACAGGAAGAAGGCGTGCAAATAACGGCTAATTCATTTCATCCAAGGGTTATAATTACTAATCGTCTTCGGCATAGTATCATTATAAGTGTTGTTTACTTTGTTTGGAAGAAATTCACAGTAACATGGTATTATTTCTTGCACTATGGGATTTTTGTTGAACACATCTTCTTTCTAATGCAAGTTTTGCATTAAAATATGACACTTTTAGTGTCCATCCAGGAGCTTAATTACATATTTATTTTTGAAATTATATGTAAATTTTGTCTCCCTCTTACAGTTACTTTCAGTAATAAGTCATCCCACTCTTATTCTTACTTCTATTTATAAAATGTTTCGTTAAATAGAATTTTATCTAGCGCAACTTGTAGATCTTTCTCATGATTTTTTTTTATAATACTAATTTGAAAGTTTACCTTTGGGTTGTACAAGTGTGGAAGAATTTTAGATTCAGTTGAGGGAGATGTGTAGTTATGATCTCTTTGAATTTGTTAATGAGATTATGTCTTTCAGAACAAGAATAATACATCAAAAAATGTGGGAGAATAAAAGAGATTTAAAGAGTCATAAGAAAAGATTTCTAAACTAATTATGCTTACGTCTGAGAAGAAATGAATAAGATTAGTACATGAATAAAACAAAGAATGAATCATGTTCAAGGAAGAATGAAGTATCTTTCAACAAAAAAAATGAAGAATTAAGTATGTGTTGTCATTGATGAGATGTTGTCATCATTGATGTGTGCATGGTTGTGTTTTGTATGAGAAGATTGGTTCTTTTGTACATCTAAAACTCTTAATGAATCTTTAAATTCACAATTATTAATCAAGTTTAGATTATTATTTTGTTTCAAAGATATTAGTTTATTTTGAATATTTTAGTTAAATTCTTATTCTTTGTGTCTGCAGATATATAATATTTCTAATTTTTAGTTTGATCTTTTGTGATAACTTATACACATACACATCCCCGTGCCCTGAGGGCACGGGTCATACCTAGTATATCTATATAACAAAACACAAAAGTTGTGACTAGGACAAGCTGACTAGGACAAAAAGAATGAAAAATTGCCAACAAAAAAGCCAACTGGATTGTTGTCTTCCCCCTCCATTATTTGATCCAACGATTGAGAAGAACATAACCCTACACCTTCTCTCTTTAACACCCGGGTGACTCTTCATTCTCTATAGAGTGTTAAAATTTTAATTTCTTCAATCCCCAGGACTTTCTTCTGGGAGTTTCAAATCTGTAAATCCAGGAGAATCCATTTACAGGAAAATCCATTTACAGAAAAATCCATATCTGTTGGAGAAAGAAGAGAAGATGAAGATCACAATTGAAGCTAAAAGTGTAACTGAGAGACCCAATTTCATGAAGAAAGAGAAAAAATTATCTCCAATTTTTTCCTGTGAAGAAAAGGGATCGAATTTCCAAGTTCTAAATGAGTCTTCAGTAGTCTCACGGATCTGAGACATTCAGAAGAACCTGAAATTGGGTAAACTTGTGTTCTATTTTTCATTTATAAATCGATTTTGTTCGTCAACTTTCTTTCCTCTTGCGTCTGCCATCCCACTTCTGATGCAGATTTTTATTTATAAATCGTCTATTGTTGGGGTTTTGTGTTCTATTGCAGGTTTTGTGCTTCTTCTGGTTTTGGTTTTACTCTTGGGGCTTTCTGGTTTTTGTATTACTGTTAGGGCTTTTTGATTTTGAGAATTTTCTATCCTACACACCAAGATTTGTTTAACACTTGGGAAGAATCAAAAGGTGAGGGTTTTGTGGTTTCCAATTATTGAACTTAAATTATGATTTTCTGGTTAGGTTTTTTCAGTATGAATCTTTAGCTCTTTTATGTTTTTAGTTGGTAATTGATTTGAAGTTCATGTTCTTCGTATTTGTGTTTTTCTTTATCTCCCAAAAGTGTGTGATATCGTTTGACGAAAAATTTACTTGCTTTGCGTTAAATCTGGCTCCCTCTAACTTTGATTTCAGTCATTGTGTTCATCGCATTGTAGGCTTCAACTCGCAATTGGAGTATCAGGGAGGGATCATAAGGTACTTTCTAAAATTGAACCATTCTTTTCTTAAATTGGTAGTTTATCTTCTATATTTTTGTATTAGATAAAGAGTTCTGAATCAACTACAATCTACTGAAAAGACTGATTCGGAACACCATGAAAATAAAGCAACATAATACATTCATTTCCTTAACACGCATATTCATTATGGCTTCATGTCACCTTTTCCATCTTCTTCTTCCGCTCTGGATGGATTGATTTCAGGAAGATTCATACTGCAAAAACCTAACTTGACTTAAGTTCAATTATATTTTAGATAAAAGAAAATACTAATATACATTTTTGCATGCATATGATACTAACTTCATGGTAACTAACTTAATGTGAATTCAGGTGAACTGAATTATTGACTGTTGGTGAGGAAGGAAGGAGAAGGTAGTGACTCTTGGGGGTGGAAAGTTTAGGTGGACATGTATAATCATCTTGGTTAGTCTTGCTCATTCTTGATTAATTGATTTCTCTTTGAAAAGTCATCTTACAAATCTAGGCCTATGTTATTAAATTGTTCGTGTTTATCTGGAAAATTCAACATTCACTTTTACGCATGTTCAGGTAAAATCAGTAAATGTCACATGGTGTTCGATGAAATGTTCGAAAGAGTTGTTGATTCATGGGCTTTATTAGTTGATGGTAATATAAAGGGTTTCAAATTTGCTGAAACTTTGTTTGTTGTTGAACATATGCTAATCAAAGGGTTGAACCTAACCAATTAAATTTGATTTAGGTTTATCTCTTTTTCGGTTTTTTGATCTCATGGTTGTCCAATTTAGCTTCCATATATTTGATCAAGTTTCTAATTTTAATGTATAGGGTGGATTAATTGCACTCGGCACACCAACAATTAGTTTTATAAGTCAATCAATGCGATCAACATCTTGCGGTACCTCAATCTCTTATGGTTAAATGCTTAACATCTTCCTGTTTTAGCTATGAAATTTATCTTCCTCTTTTAGCTATGAAAAAGCTGCACCGATAGTATTTCAATATAGGGTTATTTTGTCTATCTATATACATATCGTGAACAACGATATAAAAATATCAAAAGATAGTTGGAGAAGGGGTAAAAAAAATACTACCACGGTCGACCATCTTGGAGGGGTTCAAGTACATGTTGATATAAATTAAACATAGAAATTGGATTCATCCTTTACCAACTACCAATTTTTTTCTCTTTCATCTTCTTTCTACAACGTCCATTCCTTTTAGCTTGCCAGTGCTAATTCACATGAATAGTAATTGGATTCATCCTTTACCAACTACCGAATTTTCCTTCCATTTTCAAACAACAATTCAATATTCATAGAGGTATAGATATTTATGGTTCTCTTAGATGTATGATTTTCATTATAACCAGGATATGAATACAAAATAGTTTTCATTAAAAACTTCTTTTCCCCGTTTCTCAATCCTTATAAATCCCTTTTTGTACCTCGATAACAAAGTTCAGTCAATGTAGTCGTGGCTCTTATAAAGGAGACATGAACTATATCTAACCAATCCCTTACAAGATCATGAAAAACATGTTACATTTGGACGAATTCAAGATGGGTTCATTTATGTTATGAAATTCTAGCCCTACAAAAATATCTTCTGAAACCTACTATATTACAATCACTTGAGCATTGGTTGAGGTTAATTGTTAGGGATTGATTTTGGTTCTCATTTTAATATTTGTACAGGTGATGGCTGCCTTAGAACAGGCCATGCTCACTGCTCAGTTATCTATCATACAAAGGCTGCAACAATTTGGTATGAGTCGAAGTAGAAGTGTATACTCTAAAGTGCGAAAAAGATTCTATTTGATGACTTTGTAACTATCAAGAAAATTTCATATTCGAAACTAAATTTATCTAATATCTTTTTAATTTATTGGCAGGTGCTATAATGGTGTTCAGAGAAGAGCAAATATGTTTTGTAAGTTGAGCAATAGTGTTCGATAACTTTGTTTCTCATCTCTCTGGCATGTTTCATGTTGAACGGATTGTCAGAATGAAATGCTAGCATCTGAAATAAGCAGTAAATAGCGTTCACAAGCTGTTTATGAACCAGTTCTTCTCCAGTCACACACACACCTGCTGAGAGACGAACAACCTAAACAGGTGCCTCTCTCTCGCTCTCATATCTTAATGTTTTATTCTACTCACAAGCACATCCGTAAAGGTTAATTCAAGTTGTTTGATTTATTTATTTATTGGCACTAAGTGAACTTGAACAATCTTAACAGTCGGAAATTTAACAAAATTCAATGTTCCTAAGTGTTTATATTAGAAAATGGTCTGATTAATGTCCCTTTCACCGATTGTAATGCTAATTCTCCACTATTTATTTATGAGCCTGTTGTTTGATTCAATTGTTTCGAGAGAGTATTTGTTTTTTTCCCTTTCAGTTGAACAAACAAATTTTCTCTTTGTGTTAGACATACTTCGACGTGGATCGGAGATAATTTTGTTTAGTTGATCATTACTTTGCTAAATTGACATTAGCAAACCATATTTGAGATACCTTTGAAGATCTTACAAAACATGTGAGTGTTACTTGTAATAGGGAAGTAGTAGTTCACGCTCTGATTGAGATATCTTTTGTACTGAAATGGGATAAAAAATGATTGTTGAATTTTTTCCGCGAGAATCTTAGTTAAATGACGAGAATTGTATGTCGAAATTCTAGAAGTCCTAATATGAACTAGGGGTAGGATTGTTGGTCGACTGAAATGTTCATTTGATCATGTGTTTTATTTTTAAGAATACACAGCGAGAGAAGAAACGAATTTGGATAATGGCATCATATAGTTATATTAAGGGTAATTGAGCAACTTCTTTATCATAAGTATTGTTGTTTTTGTAATGAAGTTATACATTTTGTTGTTCTTACTGAGTTTGTATTATGTAAGTCGCGGAGATGGATAACTGTTTACTAAATACTCTACTGGTAAAAGTCGTTAAAACATCGTTTTCAGTGCAGCTATAGGAGGATGTGCTCCATTTTGTTAAACTAGATAAACGGTCAGCAATGCAATATACTAGGCAACAAAAACTTATGCTTCGAAATTGGCACAAAAAAGGGTTACTTATCAGATTTACTGTTATGATGTCGGATGGATATTTTTTAAATTTGTTTGGGTAATGATATCTCTCTCCACACAACTATATCTAAGGAGGTCTTACCAACACATTCAGAACAATTGGTTGGGTGCTCATTAATCACATGTGCATTCTTTAGAAGGGTTTTGGTAATGCTATTGTTGTCTTTTTTATATTGCAAGTTAGCTTGATTAATTCATTTTTTTGTGTTTGAAGTTCTTCATGAAGTTTTTGTTATTGATAACTGATGAATCTGAGATGTTCATTTGATACAGGAGTTTCGACATTAAGAAGTTGCAATCGGTTCAAGCTGAAAGGAAAGAGATCACGCACGAGCATGAGAGAAGTAAGTTGATGTTCATAACTCATAAGTAAGTTTAAATAGTCCAACCTGTTCTTGAATTAATTCCACATTTTCCTAATTAGTAAATGTCAATACCAAAAACACTTACTTCATGTATTCTCGAGACTATTAGTTAAATGAAAAGAATTTTATGTACAAATTACGAAAGTCCAAGTAAGAACTAGAGTTAGTGTTAGGTATGCTGGAATATTTTCACGAACTTTGTTCATATTTGCTAAATTCCACAAAATTCATTCAAATAGTGCAATTTGTTGTTCTATAGAGCTTAAAGATTTGCAATCTTACCAGAAACAAATTTAATTTTCTCGCTCACCTGTTATTGATTTTAATAATGTCTTACGTCGGTTAGGCTTCAGATCAAATAATTAATGGCCTTTGATAAGTTTGTGATCTATTATTATGATTTTTAAGAAGTCTTAAATATCTCATCTAAAATTACTAATACTTATCTGAATATGGACTAATTGTGATTTAATGTCTTAGTTTTATGTATGTCGAAATTATGCCAATCATGTTTGTTTAACCTATTCTATTTGATGTATTTTGTAGTGAGTACTCTATGCAAGAGCTAAATGCTTCTCGTTCAAAGTTCTTGAACCTCAGGATGACTTGGTTACATCCTTAAAGGATACAATTCCAAAGGAGCTGCAACGTGCGTGCAGTAGACACACACAACTTTTAACCTTTCCACTTTCATAGTTTTTAGTTGTGTAATTTTTATTTACTATTCAAAATTCTATTAGTAAATTTGTTTTTTTATATAGATCTCACCGTGCCGGAGGCACGGGTCATTCCTAGTATATATATATATATATATATATAGAATCGAAACAGAGTTTAAATGTATATATTAATCGAAATATATATATATATATATATATACAGATCCTTGTGACTGGGACACAATTAATACAAAAGAATGTGACTAGGATATGTGATTAGGACAAAATTAATATGATTGGACCTATGATATGTGATTATGTGATTAGGACATGAATTAAATTACTTTTAATTTCTTAATAATTATTATCCCTCCATCTTTATCTCTCCCTCTTCCATTATTTTTTATTTTAATATCTACTTACTCCTCCCACATTATATCAAATTTTTATCCTAATTTGTCTATTTCTCCCTTAGTTTAATTTCACTGTAATTATTTCTCATTTTAATATCTACTTAGTCCTCCCACATATATCAAATTTTATTCTAATTTGTCTATTTCTCCCTTAGTTTTTTCAATCTTGAAACACCGGCCATTTTAGTTTCTTTGGATTTTAGAATATATAAAACTTCATATGAAATTTCTCATATATAAAACTTCATTCGAAATTTCTCACTACATCTTTCTATCTTTGCACAGTCTGCTTGGGAAAATTTCGAAGTGAAAAAATTAAATATGTTCTGATGGATAGTTGTTATATCAATAACTCCAAATCCCTGTTATGTTGAATGCTATATTGAAGAGTCAAAAGATCTAGATGAATTTTTAATCGATGAATTACAAATTTCATTGTTGGTGCATGGACAAATAATGATAATAGGGTCAAGGCTTCCAACTCATGTGAAAAATTCTACAGGAGAATACTAAGAGGTTGTCGTACAATTAATACTAATGAACTCGTAAGAACCTTGAAATAATAATTGATTTCCATGTATAACATGATATGAACTAAAAATCTTAAAAAATTATATATGTTTGATCGAGTTAACTCTTATGCTGCGAGACTAATGTCTCTATTTTCCCACTTTCATAAATCATACCATATAATACGCCACCTCGAGTAAAATCCAACCGTATAGGTCCTTCATTTCTCTCAATGTCCCACTTCTCACAAATCAAATTCTCACGTTGTCACAACTCTTTGGTTTTTTATCTTTTCCTCTTCTCCTCCGTCATGAATCTCAAATCTGTAGATCCCAGTTTGAAACCCAACTCTATTTCTCCTCAAAATCAAACATAATTTTCAAGTAGTCAAAGTTACACTAACAAAACTGTCGTCATCACCAGTTTATAATGACAAAAAATGACCAACAGCTAGGTGAACAATTTTTATTTCTCACAAATCAAATTCCCACGTTGTCATTATTTTTTGGTTTTTCCTCCTTTTTTTTTCTCTCATGAATCCCAAATCTGTAAATCCGAGAGTTCGGAACCCAACTCCATTTTTCCTCAAAATTAAACACAATTTTCAAGTATTCAAAGTCACACTAACAAAACTTTCTTAATCGCCAATTTAGAATGACAAAAAATTACGAACAAGTGAACAATTTCTATTTCTCTTTTCTCCCGTGAAATAAATTGGTCTTTGATTCATTGCATGCATGACAATTCTTTCTTCGAATTTCTTGGCACCAAATCCTTCAGCTTCTTGTTTTGTTACAGTTGAAGTATGTAGATAAGAAAAATAGAGATCCTATCAGTGAAGTACATATCAAGATTTTCAATTCGAATTGAGTTATCATTTTTTTAGCTTAAAGATTAAATATGTTTGTTAATATCCTTCGCCACTAGGTAAACTTAGCCGCCGCATAAAGAAGATATGATCTTTTTTTTTTTTTTTTTTTTGCACTTTAAATTCCTTATACTAAACATTGTTTTCCTATCGTTGCAGGATTATCCAGGTTGGTAGTCGTTTCTTAAACCCATCTTACCGTGTGAGTGAGACTCTTTGTTTAGCGAAATTGTTATGTACAACAAACGCAACTAAAATTTCTTATACTAAGCTTTTTCTTCTTGTTGTTTTAGACCATTTTGTTTTGTAATATAGTCTAGGCAAAAAGAACACCAAATACGGAAACATTCAAAATTACCTTGGCAAAATGAGCAACAAATACGGAAACATTCAAAATTATCTTGACAAGACTTATTAACTTGTTAAAGTTGAAAATGTTGCAAGCATTAGATTCCTTGAAACTTTAAAAATTAGGAGCTTGCCAAGTAAAAGGTAGAAACTAAAACTGGGTAAGCCATCTGTTATAGGAGGATCACTAGAGATATCATTTGTTCTTTAATCAAGAGTGTGCATCTCTTGCGAAGAAATTAAAAGACACCCCTACAAGGTTCTCCCGCAGTGTATTTTCTCAATTCATCGCCTTTCGCAACCTTTTTCTTTCTTTCCCTGCAAGCTTCTTCATTACTTTTCGTTTATCTGAAACTCTCACTTATTATCATCCCCTCCTAAGAAATTAATTAGTTTAGTTATGGAGTTGTCACAAATTAAGTTCAGTACGTGTTCTTCTTCAATTTTTAGCCATTTGTTTGAACTTATGGTTGGAATTTCCTTGATTAAATGTTACATACAAATTAGTTTGTTCATTCTTTAGACCGTTGACTGTAATTTTGGTTTACATAGAGCTTATTCATGATAAACCAACTTACCAGGTAAATATATTTTCTCATAAGTCTTTCTTGCATAATTCCATTTGTAGTTTATATCTTTCTCATGTTCTATCCTTGTTTTTATTTGTAACTCTTTCTTTCGATCTTTCTCTCACTCTAATTATCTTAAAACCATTTACATCCATATACTTAAAAACTCAGTTTTTCCTAATAATTATACATTTCCTTTTGTTGTTTTAGATGTATTAAACAAGTGCAATATATTCAAACCCATGTTCGTAAATTGGTTATTTTTAATGATAGTATTTATATTCAACATTCTATCTTCAATCTTTACTCATTTTGTGGTGAATGGGTAAATGTCACGAACTGTGTGTTGAAATACCACAAAGAGATTTTGAATCATGAACAACGTTAAATGAAGCTACTATAAATGTTGTTGGTGTTTTGTTTTATGTTGAACATATGACACTTTCAGGAGTTCAACCTAATTAAGTAACAATTAGATTTAGGTTTTTATTCGATCGTCATGGTTGTTCATATTAGTTTGCGTATATATGTCAAACAAGATAATTTAACACAACAAATAGTTTTGTTTACTTTGATCGTCATGGTTGTGCATCTTAGTTTGCGTATATTAGATCAAAATTTGTGATTTTCATCTATAGGGTGGATAAATAGGACTAACAACATCGGTCTAAGAACTTCATTTAATTAGCATCTTGCGTTAACTCAATCTTTTATGCTGAAAAACTTATTTTATCTTTCCTTTTAGTAAAAAAAAAAATACTCCACAGGTAACAAATGGATAAATGTTATTCGATTTCAGGTATTTTGATCTTTAAATTTTTAATCAGAATCCTAACATACTTATATCAATATATGTCAAACAAGATAATCTGATCAAAAGGAACATTTCTATTTACTTCGATGTAAATTGTTGTTCATATTTTTGAATAAGTTTGATACAGTTTCGTGATTTTCTTGTATATGGTGGATTGATAGGACACGGCTGATGTTGATTCAGATGCACGTGGTAAATCAAGTATGTTCGTTAAGCAATGGTATGGAAAAATTTCATCATTTATGTTGTAATGAGCATCACGGTAGCGAGAAATATATTTTCTTAACAGATTTAAGAACGTCAAATGGTTTTGTAGGCTCAAATTAAACCTTAAATACCTTAAGATAATTACGTCTTATACTTCTAGAATACTACACATATATTTAGACGATCTGAAAAGTTAAAAATTACAATGAGAAAATATTAAACTCGGAGAAAAAGAGCAAAGTTAAATATTCAAATATCGCTTCTATATTTGGCTTAAAAGGCATTTCCCCGCCCGTAGGGCGGGGATTATGCCTAGTATATATATATAACGCAAAGTTTTTTGCTGACTGGCACAAGTCGAAAGACAAATCCGGCCATCCGTTATTATTTTGATAACATACTCACCTCTAGATCTATTACCCGCCTTAATTTGTTGACCTACTCAAAGAAAAAAAGTGACTAAACCTTTAATCTGGACGGTTATCTATTCCTCCTTCCATTCCCGCGTTACAACATTGATGGCAAAAATTGATGAAGAAATTTATGAGCTGATGTTACAAAAAACTGATTATGGAATTCCTTATCTTCTTATCTTCCCCCATTATCTTCTCCTTCCCACGTTACAACCTCTTCATGGCAAAAGATTGATGAAGAATTTGATTATGAAATTACCCTTCTTTCATTTCTTGGCAGAAGTATTTCATCCTCCTGGTTCAGGGATTCAGGGTTTCCTTCCTTTTTTTTTAATGGTTTTCAAATGGTTTTTAATTATGAAATTACCCCTCCTTCATTTCTTGACAGAAGAATTTCATCCTCTTGGTTCAGGGATCAGGGTTTCCTTCCTCTGTTTTTAATGGTTTTTAATTGTTTTCTTTTCAGGTGCAGGTGTTTAGGGTTTTGATTATAATTTCGCAGGTACCATCAATTTTTCTTTTGTTTAATGATCTACAGACTCTAACCTTTACATAGAAGAAAATTTTTGAACTTTCTCTCTAATCTTTTTGTTTCTTTTTCAGAGTTGAAGGTTTATCTTCTGGTTGACATGTTTATATGTACCATATGCTGTCTCAGAGCTTTTCTTCGCTTTTGTTTTTATGTTTTAATGTCTTTCTTTCATGTCATTTCATGACTTACGTTGATTGAAGTTTTAGTCTTCTTTTATTGAAGTTTTAGGGTTATTTGGTTGGAGTTTGGTGCTATTAGGTTCTCATGATTTGGGGACTGTGAGCATTCAAATATCAATTATTTACTGTTAGCTTCTTTGACATTATTCCCTTCACTATTAATTCCATCTTCACGTTTAACCTGGTTATGGATTTTGCCAAATTAAAATTTTCGAATTGGTAGTTGCCAAGACAAAAAATGGCGATGAAATTGACACTGATCACAACTCCTTAAAGACAACAAAGTCAAGGAAGTCATGTAGCTTGAGTGAGGGAAGCAGCAGCTTTAGTCAAGGAAGTCATGTAACTTGAGTGAGGGAAGCAGCAGCTTTATGGGCATATCGTTCAGTAAAATCGACATCTTTGATGGAAAAATTGCCTCAGAGAGAAGTGATTCTGTTGACAAGTCTTGATTATGTCAAAATTGTTCACGAATTCGGCTATGGATTGTTAGAACCCCATCCTGGGGTAGAGTATAAGGAGATGAAGATTGATTCCTAATAAGAATAAGAAGTGGTATATCCATGTTTGAGGGTTGATAATAGTACTGATTTGTGGGTCTTACAAATCTCATAATTTCACCATGTCACTTGTCATTATTATAATTTAGCAGTGTCTTGGCTCGGTTGTTTTTTATGCAATATGAGAAATATTTTGATAGCAGAGATAGAAGGTGAGGTATTTTCTCTGTCTATAGTAGAAATAAAGATGAAATCAAAGAAAGGATCGTGACCTGGATAGAGAGAGATTTCTTCTTTACTCAACATATAAACAGAGAGAAAGAAATCGAAGAGGATTTGGTAGAAGATTATAAAGATTTTAACCTAGAGAGAGGATGATTAGACAGAGATTGATTCTACAGAGATGATTGACCTGAATATTTTGTTACTGGAATGAGAAGAAGAAGATAGAGTGATCGAAGGAAGTCTTGATTTCTCCTCTCTTGGCTTATATAAAGAACAAGGATTAAAGAGAAAAACGATCTCATCTTTAGGGGGTAATCCTCTCTGGAGCTCAACTTGAACAGAAAAATCAGAGAGAGAGATAGAAAAACAGAGCACCATCATCTTTTATGTCAATTTCTTTATCTTCTGTAATCTTTTTTTTTTTGTGAGAGAAAAGGGAGATTAATAGAGAGAGAAAGAGTGGTTGAAAAGAGATTGATAGAGAAAATTGTAATCAAGAGGTTTAACAATGTTCATCATCTTTTCTTCTTCTTCTTCTTCTATTGTTTTCTGATTTTTGTGAGAAAGAAAGAAACAGAGAGTTATAGAGAGAGAAAGGAAGAGTTTAGAAGGAGAAAGTGAGAGAGTTTTCAGAAAGTTAGAGAGAGAAAAAGAGTTGGGGAAGACGAGAAAATCCGTGGGACAATTATTTTCTCACAGAGAAATCGTTTTCAAGAAGACGAGAAAATCGATTTCCTTAAGCCGCTGTTTGGTTCATCGGGAGAAATATTTTTCCACCTGCTGGAAAATATTTCCTTAAGGCCATGTTTGGTTGCAAAAATAGCAAGAGAAGTTAATTCTCTCCCCACTTTACTCTCATACTTTAAGTTGTTTAAATATTTACCTCTCTCACCATGAGTAGCTAATTCTCCATCTAGGGCTGGGATGAAACCCATATTTGAGCTTTTAGAGACGACATAAAACTATTTGATTAATTCTTTTGATCGTGCTTCACGTTTAAGTTGTTTGGTTTGTTAAATATGTAATCTTTTCATTATCTATGCTTTTAGATTTGATATATCATGCTTAGGTTAGATCCTTTGATGGTGTATACTTATTATTTGATAGATAATAGTTTAGAGATATAACTTTCGAAACAAACAACTACATTGTTATGCTTTATTATTTTTAATCGAAAACATCTCTCGGAATTAGGATAGTTTATTATCTGAATTTCTGAGTTATAAAGAAAGAGAATTGATTAGATAATTATATGTTCTAAAGGTGATTTTATGTGGTGAATTCCTAAACCCTAGACTTCTCCCCCGTTAGAGTTCATTTTTGTTATTTTTATATTAATATTTTATCACCAAAATCAATTTCAAGAACAAAAACCGTATTAATCCTAAGTTTTAGAATAGGTTTCACTTAGTCCCTGCAGATCGACCCGGTCTTACCGGATTTTATTACTTGATCCGTATACTTGCGAGTGGAGACCTTTTAGGCCCATCAGGTAACACATAAGGCATGCTATCATTTTAATGAATTACGAAACTCCCATACTCGTGGTTGGTCATTCTACACACAAAATTTGTGGCACGATACACGTTTGTCATACAAATGAATTTTCGTTGTTGTCTGTTATTGTAATATTCGTCCACTGTAACAAATATTTAATTCCATAGATACAATGTAATGTTTCGCACGTCTTACCATGAAAATCAATGACCTTTCGTTATAGGATTCGAGCTTATCTTTAACCATATTCATCGGCATACATATATTCTAGAGGTTCCGACTAATTTAAAAACGGTTGCAATTTTTCTCGTGCTTCGTGTTTTCATTTTTACAATTTATTTGTCAGTTGTGCATTTGCACTTCATACAGTTTACCTAAAATGAACTCAACCTTATAGTTTCTATTCAGTTATGTAATACACTTTTTGCATATATGAGGGTGTGTTCCCACATAAACAGTGCCAAGTTTTCACCCCTTTACTATCTACTTTGTGCTATCATAACGTCGAAAGTTCCTAGATTTCAATGTCATATTAAAATTTTAAAAATATAGTGGTTATATAACAGAGGTATGATTATAATGAGCCAATGTGAAAAGCAAAATACCACTTGCATCTATCGAATAATGAGATCATTATGGGAGCCGCTTTGGGTGTTCTTTAGGAACGAGTTTTTTAGGAGAAAGGCTAGCTTCTCGTCAGAGGTTAATACTCAGGGATTAGTCGATCGATACACACACTACGATGTCTCACTGCGATACTTTTTTATGGAGAATGAGTTTGATAATATGATTGCCCTAACGGGGAACCTTATGGGAGGAGAAGAAGATAGGAAATTTCGACTTGAAGAAGAGGACACTAACACAGAAGATGAATGTAGGAAAACTCTAGCCATTAAATTTATCTCAGGCAGAATCTTAAACTTAAATGTCTTGAAGGAAATATTAATTGGCGCATGGAAACCAGTTGGAAAAGCCTGGATGAATGAGTTCCATGAGAACTCGTACCTCTTAATTTTGAATTAGTTATCGATAAGGAGAAGGTAGAAGAAGGCTCTCCTTGGTACGTGCGAGATGAGTTAATGATATGGAGAGATGTAATAGGAACAACATCCCATCTGATTAATTATAGTTTCAACAAAACTATTTTAAAAGTGCAGATTCATGGCCTCCTGGTCGGATATCTCATGGTTGAGGTAGTTATGAAAATCGCAAAGAAATGATAGGATCACAATATGAGGTCTCTGACGATGATATTTTGAAGTGGCTGAAGTATGTCAAAATTAGGTTTACATGGACATTGAGCAAGCTTTAAAATTAGAATTAACAATGGGATTGGTGGTTCTAAATAATGTACTTCATAAATCAGATAGAGAAAGTATTTAAATGATGTTATGCGGGAAGATTGGACATATATTGGCAGATTCTGGAGTCAGAGCAAAGATTTGAGAAGCTGTATCTGATCAATGGCCCAAGATATTTACAGGAACAAGCTAAAAAATCTGTTGTTCCCAAGATTCAATGATGATCTCAAAGTTGAATTCAAATCTAAGGTGAAACAGGAACGTGGCAGATCGCATATTGACAAGTTTTGACAAGTTTGCTAGTGATGAAGTTAGAATAAGGGTACAGAGAGTTAGCCACATGGTAGAGAACGAGGATGGAGTTACGGGTCGTGATTCAAAGATGTCAGAACAATCCAAATTAATCTCTAACTAGAGGAACCTCTCTCAAATTGTTAAATTGCCTTCAGGGACAAAGATTCCAATCAGTGTTTATAATCAACTAGATGAGGAGTCTATCGCATAGGTAACAGTGACATTGTTTTCACGAAATATAGAGTTATTATCCCTCAGTGATCTTATTTACATTAAATATTAATATGGGTAGAGATATTGGCAGTAACAAGGATCGATGTACAGTTGAAGAAGTCAGAATATCAATTAGGTTCTGGAAACTTAGATTGCATTATTGATAGATCAATGAGCTCGGTACTGGATGAGAAGGTGGTAGTTACTAAGTGATGGGTCGTGAAAATGTCCCATCTAAGTCGTTTAATTTAGCCAAGTTAGTCGGTTTCGAGTCTTTATTATAATAAAATGGTTGGTTTTCTTGATTAGGTGTCTTTTGTAGAGTTATGTTTGAAAAGCGATTAAAAACGAGAGGAAGTTACTTGAAGGGCATTTTGGTCTTTTGAACACAAGGGTATTCTGGTAAATTTGGCCAAGATCAGTGTATGGGTGAAAAGTAGAGTCCGAGACGAGCTCGTAGGAGAAAACGGAAGTCAATTCAGAGTCCGGAAGAGTGAGATACGCATAGTTAAAGTTGGAGTCAAACAATGTAGACTGGTGGGACACTGTTGGGCACCATTCTGGCTGGTGGGACACAACCAGGTGACGTGGCACGTCCTGAATGCACCCAACGGACAGCAGCATGTGGTCCCTCTTTTCACTTTTAAGCCCTCCGGAAATTACTTTTATGCCCCTCCTTTTTGTCTCACTTTATGTTCAACCAATAAGAAATCATTTCTTGACTAGAAAGCAACCCTAACTTCCTATTTTAACCCTCTTTCTCCCATTTTCTCCCAATTAACTCCTAAAACCCTAGCCATCAACCCATCTATAAATAAATCTCTACCTCTTTCATTTCTCTCTAGACTTAAAATCCCTCTCAAAAGGCTTCCTTCTCTAATTTCTAAGCCACTTCTCTTTCCCTCTTCTAACCCTAAATCCATTTCTTCTACTACTTTCTCTACCACCTTCTTTCTAATTTCTTTCTACTTCTAATCTCTACATCTAACCTTCTAATTTCTTCATCCAAACTTCTAATTTCTTCATAAACTCTTCTTCTTCTATCTCTCTTCTAAATTTCTCTTCTTTTATCTTCTAATAAGCTATTATTTGGAGTTTTGGGTAATATTCTTGAGACATTTGGAGCTAATATTAGACATCAAAATGGAGATACATGGGAATATGGATTTTGAACATTCTTGGTGATTTCTTTCCATTAATCTTTTGTAATTCCATTTAATTTATAAATTCAATGAATATTACTTTAGATGAGTAGCTAAATTTGTATCTAGGGTGTAGAGGAAACCCATATTTGAGCTTATTTTGAGATATGTTATAAATCAATGAATCCTTATATTGAGCTTCAATGCCTATTGATTGTCATTTCATGTTGATTCTATAACCTTATTATCATTCATGCATTATAATTAGATATTTCATGCTTTTATTGAATTATTAGATGAGACATGCCTTTTAGTCTTTAGATAATGAATGATAGTGTAGAAATTTAGTTTTATATGATAGTCAATCAAATATTCTTGATTTTGAATTGTGTTATTAAAGAATATTATCCGAAACCTAATTAGTTCATTAAGCTAGGTTTTGAGTTATAAACAAAAAGTGATTTGTTGATTGAATGCTTGTCTTAAGTAGTCCTTTTATGTGGTGAAATCGAAATCCCTAGATCCTTTTTCTCACCTTGATTTCATTCTTATTAGTCTATTAGTATTGTTTTCTTTCTTTAAGTAGTTTCCAAATCAAACCAAAAATTCGAAGGGGGTTTTTAATTCGAGATTTAGGTAAAATAGCTTGTCCTTTGGAACGATACTCGATCTTATTTTAAATACTATAACTTGACCCCTACACTTGGGGAAAGACCTAATTTTAGGCCTATCACTAAGAATAAAGAGTTGAAGAAGTTGATGTTCGAGGTTGAGACGAAGTACCCTGATGCAGTAAGGACAACATCCACTGATGTATGGAAAGTTTAATTAAATTCGATGAAAAAGTTGGCAAGATGCAGTAACAAAACAACGAGTACAAACTTTAGTTTTGCCGGGAGTAAAGATAATGTCCACTGCTGTAGGGAAAGTTCAATTAAATTCAATGAAAAAGTAAGGCAACTATTTAATTTGACTCATACTTATATTGCTTTAATCCTAAAGATTAAAAATCCAGAAACTCGGTCAACAGTTGGTAGCCCAAGTGGTTCCAAGGTGTTGACATAAACTCCAGAAATCCCTGGAGGTCCCAGGTTCGAATCCCAGAGAAGGTGGAATCTTTGGTTATTTGAATTGGGGTTATTAGGGTGTAAATAATGTTGTTGGGCTTTAGGCCATGTCTTGTTGGTTCTGTTAGTGTTTGAGTGGGCAGTTATCGAGCTTCTCACATCTATGATGTATCAAGTGCCAAATGTAACGACATACGTAGATCGTAGTCGACTTCCAAAAAAAAAAAAAATCCAGAAACTCTGGTAGATTATAGACCACTCTTTCTATGTAATGTATTATATATGGTCATTAAAAAAAATTTGACTTGTAGATTTCGACCTCTACGGCAAGTTCGATTTCACAAGTTCAAGATGTTTTCGTATCGGGTAGACAAATATCAGATAACATTATTGTGGCATAGAAAAATTTTCACTCTATGGCTAATACCTCAGCGACAGATGGATCCTTTGCATTAAAGGTAGGCAAAGGCATATGATTGGGTAAATTAAAAAAAATTACGTGATGTTCTAACCCGATATGATATTCGAACAAAATCATTACTTGTTATTATGAACTAGGGTATAGCCCGTGTCTCCGCCACGGGATAATTTGTCGATCATGTTAGTAGATGAAGACAAATTACAATCATACAAAAAAAAAATGTCGATCAAATTCCTACTAAATTCGTCTCTTGAAAATCAAAATAAAATTATTTTTGCCTCAATATTAACATGACCAACACAAATTTAAGATGAAAATTGTAGGTAGTTATTTTAAGAATAAGTGGGGAGTTATATGTTGAGAGGTAGTTAAATTAGTGGGGAAAAATCCAATGGTGAAAATTGAACTATAGATATCGACGGATGAGATTTATGATTGCAAGTTATGACATGACACCAAAACCTATGTCATTTGTTATATAGATTGTGTAACAAACGACATCTTATCTATTTCATTGAATGGTAAATCTAAGGGTTTTTCCTACAACGAGCGAGGATTAAGACAGTGATTTGTTAAGCCCTTACTTATTTATATTATGTTGAGAAACACTCACCAAGGTGGTTCAGGCAGAAACTTATAGTATATATAGTGGATGAAATTGAACCAATACGCTCCAAGTGTAAGTCATTTGATGTGTTCACTGACAACTTATTCTTTTTGGCAAGGCATAGGAAACTAATGTTACATTGTTAAAACAAATCCTTGATTCTTATGCGTCTTATTCGAGACAACTTATAAATAATCATAAGTCGTCTGTTAAACTTAGTATGAATTGTGATTCGACTAGAATAGAGATGGTGATCAATGAGTTCATGAAATGAAGAATGATGAAAACAATTTTCTTATTAAACCAAAACACAAGATCAATTCATATGATTTTATCGTGGACAAAATTGAAAAGAAATTAGTAGGTTGGAAAAGGAAGACACTCTCACATGCGGGTAAAACGGTCATTCTAAAAGTGAGTTGTCCTGACCAATTTATTTTCAATCTACTACTATTGTTCCTAATTAAAGGGGTGATTGATAGTATTCAGAAACACGGAAGAAACTTTTGGTGGGGGTATGATACGGAACCTATGAAAATGCATTATCTAAGTTGGAGAATAAAGCAATGGTTGACGAATTGGTTCGGAGATTTATTAAAGAACCAAATGCTCTATGGCTTAGACTATTGAGAGCTAAATATCTTAAAAGTTCTTACTTTTGGCTACATGAATCCAAAACGTCATGTACATAAACTTGGAAAGGCATGTTATCAATGAAAGATTTAATTAAGGAAGGATTTTGTTTTGCAATAGGAGATGGTGCGAATACCCGTAGTTGGGAGGATTCTTGAGTTCCTACCTTAAGGGACTTCAAGTTAGGAAAAAGCTTAGAGGAACAAGACATACCAAATTTGTTTTGAGTTAAGGGCTTGATTAATTTATGGAAACGTATATCATTTCCATTGAGGTAATAGAGTGGGAAGAGTAGTTGCATGGTTGGAGAAGCTAAGATCAAAGGATCGATTCTTTTAAAAAAAAAAAATTAACTGTCATCTTGCCTCGAATCCTTGATCTTTAAGGAGGAAGACTAGACTCTTACCACTCCAACCAAGGGTCGTTGGCTTAAAGGTTCGATTCTTGTGACTTGTGAGATATATTGTTTTTTGAACAATTTTTCTCTTTTAAAAGCGGTACTAACAGAACAAATGTCCCAAACTGTACTAATATGTGGATTAGTAAAATCAATTAAAGTGTTAAACACACACTAATAATTAGGAAGTTTATAAGACAAATCATAACAAAGATTAATATGTGGTGTAAAGGACCCGTTGATACGTTCGCCTAGTGCCCGCCAAAAGTCAAGGTCAAGACTAATTTATGCGAAGAGTAGAGGAAGGAAGTGATAGTTGTGTTCGATAAAATCTCAGCGAGAGCTATACTACAAATTCAACTGAGTAAATAGAGAAGGATTGACAAAGCCATATGGGTTCACACAGCAAAGGGGAATTTTTCAATGAAATCACTTTACAAATCAATTGAGAAAGTTATCCCCTTATCGTCCAAAAATTGTAAGTTATCTTCAACTTTCTCCTGGCATTCTTTTCGGAAGAAGTTATGTGTGTTTGGTAGGGTCAAATTCTTCATTTGGCGGTTACATCATCAAGCTATTCCCACAAACGATCGTGCTCTTAGGTTCAATTTTGTGGTGTCGAAGCTCTGCCCCTTTTGTAATGAAGATGAGGAGGCTATCGCTTATTCAGGTCTTGCAGAGTGGCAATAGAGGTCTGGAATTGCTTGTTATTGCCTCTCGACTAGAAGAGGTTGCTAGTATCGAGGAAGTGTTACTATTCTGGATTAAAGAAGAAATTGATGACTACAAGGTGAGTCTGAAAATGTACACCATTTGGTTTCTATGGACACCTCGAAATAAACGTGTATTCGATGGGACGTTACATTGCGTTTTTATTTAATAGTTTAGTGGTGCTTATCGGAGTGGGTTGGGTTGGCCCGAAATAAAACAGTCCAGGGCGGGTTGTGTCCTGGCCAAGGGAACCCAGACTGGAATAGTCTCAGGTTGGGCCCTACCAGGGTTAGCTATACCCCTTGCCCAACCCGACCGGGATCGAGACTTGAACCAGGCAGGTCCAACCCGTGCATGGACGGGCCAACTCGTATATTATTTCTTATTTTTTAATAAATATTAATTAAATTAAAAGCTTACCTAATACTAAAAGTAAATTATAATAAAATGTTACAAACATAAAACTTAAAGATAACGAGTTAAAGCATGTGGATTTTTTTCCTTAGATCTTCGGATATAAAGTAACGAGTCAAGCATGATCCGATATAATTAATCGGTAAAGATTAACGCACCTAAAATATATGCAAGCTGGCACCAATTGTTACTATCGTTGGACGTAACTTATCTTGGAAATGAACGACCGAGATCTCGAGCTCATACCACAGGGTATGAGCTCGAGCTCAATGAATCAAAGCCCAAAGATTTTATGAAACTCATCTAAGACTTTCTTCTCTAATATAAAAAGAAAATATTTTATGAAACTTAACTAAAAATTTCTAATTGAACTTACGTAAAAGATTTTATAGAAGTTATGTAAAAGATTTTATGTAACTTAAATATTTCTTTTCTAATATAAAAAGAAAATTTATAAAACGTATCTAAAAGATTTTTATGGAACTTACCTAAAATTTCTTCACCAATACCAAAAAAAAGATTTTATGGGACTTACCTAAAAATTTATTTATATTACTTGCCTAAAAGATTTTATGGAACCTACCTAAAAGATTTTATAGAAGTTGCCTAAAAATTTCTTCTCTAATATAAAAAGAAATAAATTTATGGAATTTGCCTAAGATTTTATTTCTATCGCATAGAATATAATTTATAAGATATACATACTTGATTCGAAATTTTAAAGAAAGGAGGGAAAAAATACAGTCGGGCTCAACCCATGCTTTTGTCAGGTTGGACCCAGCTTGCCGGGCCTAAAAAAGCCTAAATTCAGGAGCCATGCCCATTTCGGACCGACCTGTCCTTTTAAGCACCATTACTATAGTTCAACAGGTAGAGAAGATGAGATATGACGATAACTTGTTGGGTTTAACAGAGGTTACTGAGAAGCAACTGAGTCTACCATCAAGCTCGATGCGTTGGTCCCCTCCTCGAGCAGGTAGGATCAAAATTAACTTTGACGTAGTAGTAAAAGACAGTATGGCTACAATTGCAGTTGTAGCTAGAGATTGTAAAGGTTTATTGATGTAGCCTAGGGATAAGTCATGTGGTGTGTGTAGTGTTTGTGTGTGTCTAATAGTCAGTTATGTTAGTTGTTTGAAACTTATGTGGTACTTAAAATATTTAAGAGTTATTTTTGTCTAACTTAGGAAGGCCTAGACAACAACTAGAAATTTCCAGAACTTGGACAACAAGAAGCTACTTGACAACAAGAAAAAAGGTTCTAGATACTCGGTAGCAAGCTGGCTATCTCTAGAGACTTGCAACAAGCTTCTACTCTATAAATACTACTCCCTCCATATGAAAATAAATGACCTATTTTGAAAACCCAACTTTTTAGGGGGACATCATTGATTAGAATTTGACTTTCAAAAATTAAATGATTTTTTCAATTATACCCTCACTAACTTTTCACATACAATGAAAAAGTTTAACTTATTTTTAAATAAAGTTGTCATTAAATTTAAAGTAGTGGGTATTATAGAAAGAGAGAAAAGTTCTTTTCTTTATTTTTTAGAAATGAGACACTAAAATGGGACAACCCAAAAAAGAAATTAGGTCATTCATTTTGGGGTTGAGGGAGTAAAAGGACAAATCAAAATAGAGAATATTCAGCGGTAGCTACTCCTTAAATTCTTCTTCCCAAGTCTTCTTCTTCTCAAGTCTTCTTCTTCCTAGGTTTGTTCCTTTTCTTTATAACTCTATTTTTCTCGCGCGCATCTGATTTCTTTCGCTTATCAAGTTTTTATTCTCTTCTTCTCTCTAAGTATCTTTCTTTCTTGAATTTCTCTTTCCCTCCTGTCAATTTCTCTTTCTATTCTCTGAATTTCACACCCTTCTTCCTTGTCGATTTTCTTTATCTTCTAGTCACTTTCATATGTTAGTGTTTACTGTTTAACCAAGTATTCTAGTGTTTGTCCTAATTTGATTATGTTTAATAGTCGTTGTTCGGTAATAAAGTCGTGAGCTAAGACTTATTAGTTGTTACCTGTATCTAACTTGATTACTACCTTTGTTCGTTTATTTACTTTAGGCTTAATATAGTTTTGCTAGTCATTGAATCCGTAGTTTACTCTCAATGTTAATTTTACATTCTAAACCATAGGATTGCATCATTTGTTATTAGCAGCAATAACAGAAGTTATAGTTGTGTCTGATGTGTTAGTGGCTGAGACTATGGAAGCTAAATTGGCAATCAATTTAGCCAAGGATCGGAACTACATGAATGTTACTTTGGAGGGGGTTAAATACATGTCATTTTGGCATGTAAAAGAATGGAAGAGCAGCCCCCATGGCGTATAGAGCATATCATTTCAAATATATTGTTGGAGATTCAGAGCTTCGATTACATTAAGTTTGGGCATTGTGCCTGGACGAATAATAGAAATGCCCATTTACTTCTAAAATTTGAGTTTTCTAATAATGTCACTCATAGTTGGGTGTCTTCAAACATCCCATCTTGCATAGTAAGTCAATTGGGGACTGATTTAGTCAATATTTCGTTTGAATAAATCTAGACTTCATCCTCTTCTCATAAAAAATATAGGGTGATTTTATAGGCAATGTCCAAAGTTGTTAAAGACAATCTTGTTAAAGGCAATTCTTAGTTTGGTTAAAAGCAATGTGTTTTAACAGGCAATGCATGTTTGACCTAATGGCGTCAATTGTCGTTAGGTTGTCGTCGGTTGCCAGTGATCGAATTTTTTTCTCTTTCTTCTTCCTTCTTCATCTTCTTCTTGCATCATCTTCTTCCTCTCAAAAATATTCTATTAAGTGTGGTTAAAGCAAATAATCATCATTGAGCACCCAATTCAATCAATAAATTTTTCAATCAAA
The DNA here is from genome assembly GCF_041429995.1 of Eschscholzia californica. Taxonomy (NCBI): domain Eukaryota; kingdom Viridiplantae; phylum Streptophyta; class Magnoliopsida; order Ranunculales; family Papaveraceae; genus Eschscholzia; species Eschscholzia californica. The sequence continues at coordinate 42,929,910 of NW_028238309.1, read as the reverse complement.
CAATACCTTAACTGATTTAGATTGAAGACTAGTGAAAATACCAATCAGATCTACTTACTAACTAGATTTAAACGATTGCAACAAAAAAAAAAACTAAATTTAAACAAAAAAAAGAGAAGGCCAAAGAAAAATCAAACTGAAATCACGGATGAAGTAAGATAGAGAATAAGAAAGAATTTCAATTTGTTAAACCTACGAGAAAGAGCGAGAATCCATGGAGAAAAGTTAAACCGTGTGTCTAGAAGTTTATTCCGTATCTCTTCTTGTTTTCCCCGCTTTTGCGTGGAGAAAATTAGGAAGAAGAGTGTTTTTTAGACAGAGATCAAACACTTAAAAACTTCAGATAACAAACAGAATAAAATAAAAAAAATAGTATTAGACTAAAAGCATTTTATAGAGATTGTTCCAAAGACTATCATCAGATAACCCTAAAACTGCCTAATAGTTTTAGACTTTGGAAGAGGTAAATGGTAGTAGATCCGAATTTATAAGCGCGATAACTAGGGTTTGAACGGTGTCCCTTCGCCGACCGATGGAGAGAGAGATGAGAGGAAGGAAGAAAAGGTAAAGCAAATGGTGAAGGAAGAAGATGAAGGAATGGATACACAGAGAATGAGAGGGATAGATACACAGATCAAACTAAACTTTTTCACTATTAAATAAAAAATTTGGATTCGTTGCTTCCAGATCCCAACGATCTGGTTTTTCCTCGTAAACCAAAAAATCATTGATTCATCTTCACTGTTATACCAAAAAAAATACCTGATCTGACTCTTAACAAGAACCTAACCATACGAACCCGATCATAGATCATCAACGATCCTTGATCTTCTTAACCATATGAAACCAATCATTGGTCTTCTTAACAATAAACTCCATCATATTCTGTTCTCTGTAAAATCAATGATTATCAACGATCTTCACAGCTTTTTGATCTTCTTAGTGTACTGATCTTTGTATCTTCCGATCTTGGTTCTTGAAAAAATGGAAACAAATTTGACTGTGAGTGAGTTTGAAGAGAGCAAAATGGAGATGATGAGTCTTTCTTTGAAAGAGAAAGATACAAAGAGAAGGAAAAGAAAATGCAATTTTCATTGATCGATGAAGAGATGAAAAGCTTTTGTTTGAAAGGAAAGTAAAAGAAATGGAAAGTTGTTAGAGAGAGAAAGGAAAAGTTTCATATTTAACTGACATTTGGTAAGAAGGGTACTTAAGGTATTAAGGAAATAAAGAACAATTTCCTTTGTGCTTTTCAGTTCCAGGCCCACCCATTGGACCTGCAACTCATTTGCATTTTGGCTTGGATCTTATCCTCTTGAGGGTCCTCCTTTTTTGACCCTAAACCAATTTTCCATTTAATAAGAAAACTATGCGTCCTTTAAGGTTTAGAATGCTTTTTCTCTTTTTATCTCTCTAACATTGTTTCTGATTTTAGAGAAATATTGGTAGATGGGTTGGAAATTTGGGGAAGACAAGTAAGAGAAGTGATGGAGAAGGAAGAACAAAAAAATTGGCTAGAAGTTATAAAGGAGATGAGATTGATGAGTTTTTCTCCACATAAGAAGAAAAAGGAGGGGAACAACAAAGAGGGGGAAATGACCTAAAATAATAAATAAAAATTGCTTAAAGTTACTTTTGTAAATTGAATTTTTTTTATATATTCCTCATGAGAAAATATTCCCTGCAGATTTTATAGAGAAATATGGGTTCCCCAGAGAACTTATTCCCCGAAGATTTTTCTTTATTCCCCAAAGTTGCGGCCTTATATTTTTGTGTATACATACTGAAATGCAATACCTTTAAGAGCGTCTCCAATGCAACACTCAATTTTAAAAATTCTGAGTGCCACATAAAATTTTTAGAGTGTTTTCTTGAAACCCCTCTCCAAAGCACACTCTTGAATCTCTAAGATGATGTAGAAGTAGTTAAGAGCATCTCCAATGCAACATTCAACAAAAACTCAATTAATCCAATGTGCAAGTGTGAATTGAGTTTCTCTTTCCTAGGTGCCACTATTGGGATACTCAATTCAAAATTCTTCTCTAATGCAACATTAAAAAAACTCAACATTTACTTTAGAATTACTCTTGTTTCTTATTTTAATATATAAAACGATGATGTGGACCAATTGAAATACAACAATAAATGTTGAGAGACTAAAAAGAAAACTGAACAATTGAGTTTTCTTTTGAGTATCTCAATATTTATTGTTGCCACATCATATTGAGTTTCTAGTTGAGTGTTGCATTAGAGAGTGTTTTTTTGTTAAAAACTCAAATAATCCTATGTGTCAAATTGAGTTTTTTAATTGAGTGTTGCATTGGAGATGCTCTAAATAGAGATATCTCAAAAAGACACTCTATTTGAAGAGTGTCCTCTTGAGATATCTCTAAGTCCAATTGTCCAACTCATCAATTTTTGAATTTCAACCAATAGAAATCAAGTCATATATATTTTCTAAATAACTAATTATTTCTTTACAAAACTAACTGTGTCACATAAGTAAATAAGATAAGTTTAGATTTTTGCATTGGACACACAACAAAGTTGAGGATCTACCTAAAAGTGAGAATCTCAATTGGAGCTTGACACCGACAAATAGAATTTTTTTGGAGTTTTGCATTGCAAATGCTCTTAACCTCTGTAAAAAGAACTTTGTAAGAGAATCTCAAATGCAACATTCATGTTGAAAAATTCAAATTGACACTTACGATTACTTGAGTTTTTAGCAAAAAAACACATCCAATACAACACTCATATAGTGTCTAGTAGCGTGTCCTATTAGAGAAGATTTTTTAATAAAATCACTGAAAAACTTAAGTGGCACTCTAAGTATTAGAGCATCTATATGGAGACCTCCATCGACACCATATTTAAAGTTGAACGTCGACGCCTCTTTTACCAACGCTACAGGTCCGGCCGGAATAGGATGTATCATTAGAGATGAAGAGTCGAATTTCATTATAGCAGCAGCAGACTCGGTGCGGTGCCAAAACGTGGAAGAATGTGAAGGATTGGCCATCCTTTCTAGTATACAATGGGCGTTACAATTGAACATCACTCACGCTCACATAGAAAGTGATAATCAAGCTCTTGTAAATTTCATCAATGGTCAAAGCGTAGGACTCCACTGGCAATCCTTAAAGATTATGCAACAAGCTAGGTCCCTTATAGATAAATTCGAGGGCATCATGTTCACCTGTGTACCTAGAGACTGTAATGCTCCAGCAGATGCGCTTGCAAAATGGGGAAGAAGAAATGAGGATCGAAAAGTGTGGAATTATGTACCTTCTTTTGTTTCTGTTCTACTTTAGTTGTATTGTTTGTATATTGTACGCTCGTTTTACTTTAATGCAATGTTCTCTCATCAAAAAAAAAGTATTAGAGCATCTCCAATGAGACATTCAATCTCTAATACTTAAAACCACAAATGACTTTTTGGAGTTTTTGTTAAAATCCCATCTCTAATGGAACACTTTGTTAGACACTCTAATATGAGGTGGAGACATTTATTATAGAGTGTCTAGAGAGAAACTCTAAAATGAGGGTGTCTACTTGAGACTCTCTAAGTGTTACTTTAGTATTCCAACCAATAAAAAATCTTGCTATTCAACTACTTTTGATCTATTGGATTGAAGAGGGACATGTGTATTAAGTACAGAGACTTTAGAGATCTCCATTGGAGACCAACAAAAATTAGAGTGTCTCGATATTGACAATTAAGAAAGAGAATCTCTATTGACATTTGACAATTAGAGCATCTCTAATGCAACACTCAATCTTAAAAACTTCGAGTGCCACTTAGGATTTTTAGAGTTTTTTCTTAAAAACCATCTCCAATGCAACACTCTATTTGGATCTCTAAGATGACGTGTCGAGGGTGGAATAGAGATATCTCAAGAGGACACTCTATTTCTAGAGTGTCCTCTTGAGATATCTCTAATTGTCCACCTCATCAATATTTGATTTTCAACCAATAGAATTCGAGTCTTCTATATTTTCTAAAATAACTAATTATTTATTTACAAAAATAACTATATGACACATAAGTAAATAAGATAAGTTTCGAGTTTTGCATTGGAGACACCAAAAATTTGAGGATCTCTATTGACGCCACCTAGGAGTGAGAATCTCAATTGGAACTTGACACATAGGATGAATAGAGATTTTTTTGAGTTTTGCATTGGAGATGCTCTTAGGATTTATAGAGTGTTTGTTAGAGAGTCTCATTAGAGATGCTCTTAGAGCATCTCCAATGCAAAACTCAATCTTAAAAACTCGGAGTGCCACATAGGATTTTCTGAATTTTTCTTAAAAAATCATCTCCAATGCAAAACTCAACTAAGATCTCAAAAATGATGTGTCTAGAGTGGAATAGAGATATCTCAAGAGGACACTCTATTTTTCAGAGTGTCCTCTTGAGATATCTCTAATTGTCCAACTCATCAATATTTAAATTTCAACTAATAGAAATCAAGTCTTCGTATACTTCCAAAATAACTAATTATTTTTTTACAAAAATAACCATGACACGTGAGTAAAATAAAAGAGTTTAGAGTGTTGCATTGGAGACATACAAGAATTGAGGATCTCTATTTTCGACACCTAGGAGTGAGAATCTTAATTGGAACTTGACAAGTAGGACGAATAGAGATTTTTTTGAGTTTTGCATTGGAGATGCTCTTAGAGTTTGATTGTACAAGTGGAGATGCTCTCAGGATTATTCCACCCGCCAAAAAAGGTCCGATACATTTGAGAGCTACAGTTGGTCGGTTCTTGTTGGAACCTTCTTCCGGGCTTCCATCAAAATATCAAGGATGAGAAGGCGGCGAAACCACCTGTCTATCTCCTCCTATAAATACTCCACTACTCCTTCCGACCAAAATATCTCCCTCCTTCCTTCGAAAACGGAGTTGCTGAAGAGTTTTACTCTTCTTCATTTTTCTCACTTTCTCTCTCCTCCACCTTGTTTTTCTATCTCCTCCTTTAACTCAATCCATGAATCCAAACGATGAAAATATATCTCCCCTTTCTCAAACTGATGATACTTCTTCCATTCCATTTGAATCTCTTTCTCCAAGTTCATCGGAGATCAACCCTTTATTACCATCAATGCTCAAAGGTATTTCCTTTGATGAGGGTTCTGGTTTTATTGGTTCTTCTTCTTCTTCTACCCATTCTCATTTCATTGAAGTTGAACCAATTAAACCCATTTCTGAAACTGGAGGAGGATTTGTTAGTGAAAAAGATTTAAGGGTTCAGATTAAAATTGAAGGGGTTCCTCAACCATTGGAATGCTTACAAGGAACCCCAATTCCTCCATTCCTATCAAAAACTTATGATCTTGTTAATGATCCATCACTTGATAAAGTTATCTCTTGGGGTTCAAGTGGTCAGAGTTTTGTGGTTTTGGATCCAGTTGAATTCTCAAATTTTGTTCTTCCCAGAAATTTCAAACACAACAATTTCTCCAGTTTTGTTCGCCAGCTTAATACTTATGTGGGTATTACAGTAACACAGCCACTTATGGCTTGTGTAAACTGTGTATGTAATAATTTTCCTTTTCTGATTCTTCTTTTTTTTCTCCCTGTAACTTGCTAATTCTTGTATGTTCTTTTCTTCTTAATTTTGTCTTTGAATTTGTAATTAGGTTTGATCCAACAATCTGTGGTAGACTTAGAAAGTTCTTGCTTTGTAGATTTTTTTTTTGTATGTGTATCCGTTTTTCGTTCTTGGTTTACTTGTTAATATTGAATCACAGGTTTGTTAATGTTTGTGTATTCTTCATTGGGATTTAATATATTGGAATTTTGATCATTTGGGTAGAAGTATTTCCGATTGCTGGCTTAATAGCATTAGGAATTTTGAAATGTAACACTTGATAAATGGAATTTCTCTGTCTCTTTTGTTATTGATTCGACTTAGTCTAAGATTTGAATGTGGTAATTGTATTTAGCTTTGCTTGTTATTAGATGAAACTCTGTAATTTGGATCAAGGAATGAAATTTCGGTTTCGGTGGAAATTTCGGTCGGTCCAAAAGTGGAAACGTTTCGTAGAAATGTTTCGGTCAGTGTGGAAATCTTACAAATCTACAGAAATGATAGAAATATGATGCAATTATGTATAACAAGATTATTAAACCATAATGAAGCATAAAAATGATGTTTACATTATCTATTAGTTTAGGGAGTATTAACAATTACACAGTTACTTCTGGGGGTAAATTGAATAATTTTTTGGCTATAACACCCAAAAGATAACATTCTTACTAATAATAATTAACAAACTATGTTAGTTTGAGAAGGTATCGTCAATTACGCAGTTATATTAGAGGTGTTACTAAGATAAAATCAATTTAGGCAGTTAAGTCAAGTCGTAAATCATTCAAATAGATTTAAAAACCATTGAAAACATAACATAAAAATCAAAAAAGATCTAAGAGAAATGAAGATGAAAAAGACGAAGAAATGGATATTTTTCTAGTATTAGTTTCTCTGATTTTTTTGCTAGACTTCTACTATGTCGGTCGAAATTTCCATCATGTCGGTGGAAATTTAGATATTTCCCACAACTTCGGTGGAAATGTCGATCATGTCGGTGGAAACTATGCAGGAAATAGTTGTAAGTGTTATTTCGTGCACCTAATCTCATTTTAGGAAACGTTTCGTGAAATTTCGGTGAAATTTCGGGAAGTTTCATTCCTTGATTTGGATTATAAGAGTAAAAGTTACTAGTTGATAAGTATGTTAACATAATGTATTGGACCTGATTTCTTATCGTCTGCCTCTGGAAATCAATCATTGCTATAGTGGGAATCGCAGTTTACATTCTTTTACAGGTAGTACTTTTTGGTCTTAGAGAATATTTAAGTTTCAATAATATAAACTGTGATTCTCACAATTTGATATCAACCAGAACTGCAATCTGAAGTATTCTGTCTAGTGGTTTGCCAGATTGTTTTGTAGGTATGGTATATCGGATAGTTCTCATTCATAATCTCGAGGGATGCAAATTCTAGTATCACTTAACCCATCTGTCAATGTATATCAATGTATGTAGTGTTTCAACTTATCTTGTAGTTACTCTTGAGATTATTCTGTTTCTCAGGGGTTCCGTAAGGTCGAAACTGATCGATGGGAGTTCGCTAACGAAGGTTTTCTGCGAGGTCAGAAGCATTTGTTGAAGAACATTCAGAGGCGTAAATCACAACAAAGCCAACAGATTGGGAGTTTTGATGCTTCTTCTGGTGAAACAGGGAAGTCTGGGTTGGATGGTGAGATAGAAAAGCTGAGAAATGACAGGAATTTCTTGATGCAGGAGCTTGTGAAATTGCAGCAGGAGCATCGTGGGAGAGCCAGCCAGGTAGAGGAAATGAAGCAGCGAATGGAAGTAGCGGAGCAGAAACAGAAGCAAATGGTTTCGTTCTTGGCGAAAGTGCTACAAAACCCTGTATTCTTGGCCCGTCTTCAGCAAATGAAAGAGCAAAAAGAGATAGGATCTTCAAGAGTGAAAAGGAAGTACAAATCTGTTTTAGGTGATCTCTCGTCACCTTCAGTCACCGAAGATTCACAAAGTGTCATGGATAAACAACTCCCTGGTAATCTCTTAGAAGATATGGTGGGCAAGCTAGGGTTAGGTGCGACACAATTAACTCAAGTTCAGATCGAGAGTATTCAATCAGAGAGATTTGGCCCAGAAATGATTGGAGCTTCGCCCATGATGGGGATAGGCACCACGGGATTGGGATCTATGTGTTCCGAAAAAGGGAAGGAAGTAGAAAAGTTTCAACCAGAAATTGATGCTGGATACTTTGTTTCTTTCGGGGAGGATTTGGTGAAGGAGAAGACTTTTCCTGAGTTTATGCCCCCAGGAGTTGAAAGCATCATTAAAGAGGAGGATAATTGGGGCATGGGTTTCAATGTCAGTGTTGGCCAACCTTCTTCTGCTCATGATGTTTGGGGGGATTTTGTGGATTATGATGCTCAAGAACTGGCAGTCTCGAGTGGATTATCAGATCTGTGGGAATTTGGTCCGCAACAAGTGACAGGAGGTCCGGAAAGTGATAATTGGCCCGATAATGAACCATCTTTTGATGACCTTGAGAGCAAGAAGAACAACTAAAATATATGATCGTTCTAGGAATTATTTTGCTTTAGCACTTGATTCCTTTGCAGATACAATTCTATATTTCTAATTAATGGTTTCCTGACTTCGGATGATTGATAATATATTCAATAATTACGGTTCTTACTCTTTTGAATCCATTCCTAAACATTTTAATCAGTCGATTAAATTTTCTGTTCAATATAAATGTGAAAATCTTGGTATATCTTATCTTACGAGCTCTCCCGAATTTGCAGGGTTTCCCAATGTCAAAAAATTTCCAAAGTGGGGAGTTCTGCAGATTTCCTAAGGGGAATATACTCTGGTTTCTCAGTCTCGAGATCCTATAACTCGGTAAGCATTCTCTTTATGTATTCAACCTTCCATTTTCTGTGAAAAGAGCGACGATAAACCAATGGGTGATAAAATATTCGTAATTAAAGTCAAATTTTCAAACATATAATGCATCAGACTGATACTTGCAACCTGCGGACTTTAGGTGTTATAAGGATTAGGATGACTGACTGGCCAAATGGTTGCACCAACCTGCTGATTGCAAACTAAATAGAACCCCAACACAGTAGAATTTGTATGGAGTTACAGGTACAAGGAAATCACATTCTGTTCATAGTTCATAATTTTCAATAACAATTGTATTATTTATCTTTAGTTTCTCATTTTCTATCTTGATATTTTTGTGCCAATGGTTTGAGTGCAATTCTCACTAGTTAGTGCTAGAAATAATTGTGTTCAAGTTTTGTTTAATATAGTCCACTTTGATGGTATGCATAATAGTCCCATATGGACAAGACACCGTATTTAGAATTTGGGGTCAATTTGATTGCCAATTGGGTTGAGCTGGATCTGCACTGACTAGTAGATGTTGTTTGGTCGAGCAGTTCCATCTATCATTTTTGTCCGGCAAATAGTTGGGCCAAATTGGTCGTTTTCTTCTTCCTTCAAGTTTCTTTCATTTAGTTCTCACATATTGCCGGTGTATCTCTCTATGTTTATCTGTGAAGTCCCCGAGTTGATCAAACTGTTAAGTGCTTCATACTGCAAGTCAAAATTTAAATGAATTTGCGCTTTTCCTAAATTATCTTGCAATTTTATCCATTAAAACTTTCTAAGTTATATACTTGAATTGTTGTAGCCTATGACGTTTTATTATGGGACCGGGTGAACGCTTTCGCTATTCTAGGACTGATTGTAAGATACTACAACGACCTTCACTTCGTGAACTTGCTTTATCTATTTGATATCACCATGGAATGGCGAAAAATTTCTCTATAAAAACAGTACAAGTAACATGCAATCTTTGTGCTTTCACATACATAGTTTACATACAAACAGTAGGATACACTAGAAGTAATCTAATCTAGTTAAGGTTTATGGTGATGGGAATAAATATAGTCCAAATGAGCTTCTTGAATCAGTCTTCTCTTTAAGCACTCTTCTTCTTCATCTCCATTCCCACAATCTTCTTGAGTCCCCATCAGCTGTAACAAAAAAGAAGATAAAATATTAGAAAGCATTAAATTTGAGACCTTTTGTTTATGTTGGACTATTCTCACACTAATCGGAATGAAAAAGACAACGAAAATGAAAAATAAGAGTAGAAAACGGCCAAACAACTTGCATTTGATGAATCTTCCTCCAAAATAGCATATGTTTGAAGAGGAAGTCTATTATTAGCATTCGCCGGAAGTTCTTCACCTGTAATTGCAAACAAAAACATAACTTTAGTTGAACTCCGACAAAACTAACACGTAAAATGAGAGATGAACAGAAGGATTTATAGGAAGAGAAGTTTTGTCCTACCACCTTTTGATGTCAAAGGGCGATACGCTGTCGTAGGATAGGTGTAAATAACTAAGGCAAAAAGGAGAAGGCAGGAAATAAGAAGCTGATGAGAGTTGAAGCAATTTTGGGTCACCATATTGGTTAATTGCTTGATATTAGTTCCAACCAGAGGAGCTGAAGAGGAAAGAAGACAGAGAGAGGATTGGTCTTGTATAGTGCAGGTAATGCCTATATATATATATAGATAGATAATGTGTGTGTAATTCATCTTGTGGGGCTTACCCACCATCTATACTGAGGTTTCAGATATGTATGGAGAGAGTGAGAAAGAGAGTTTTGGGCATGTATTAGTGGTGATTAGTGGCCTAGAAAACAGTCCAAATTGAAGCAAATTTGTCCAAACAAGTATCAAATGAAGGTACCACACATTCACTATCTCTATCTACCCATAAACAACATGTACCACTACTAGAATGCTTATACAGCTGTTTTCCACCACCACTAAGTTTTATACTCATAATTTAGTTTCTTGTACTTACACTACAAATTCCTAAAGAACCAAGTGCTGTTGAAAGTTGAAACATATCTAGCCTTTAAAAACTAAATACTAGTAAATCCTAAAATCAAGGGATTGACTTTATTAGGTCATCTTATAATAATACTACAATAATATACCAATATAAGATCTTATACTTATATGTTTACAAGTTTATAAGAAGAGGAACCTGATCATCATTTTGTTTCTTTAGAACTTTTAGGGAGAGAGATAGGGCATAGCTGTCTGGTAATCAGTGACAGATCTGTTTAATTATTCATATAATGACACTATCTACTAAATAAGCACATTCTTTTAACATAAACTCAAGTCTGAGCCTTGATTGAGGTACTACCCAAATTTGATGGTGTTCTTCTTTTTGGCATGAATGTAGTGGTTCACAACGAGCCGTGTCCTGTCGTCCCATCAAAAGTCCATGGCGTGTCACGCACCGCAAAATTATTTGGCATTGGTCGTGAAACGGATCGTGTTGTACCGTTGCCAGACAACAGAAGTTTTGCCCTGCCCTATAGAAGCTATGGACACAAATGATCAATTGTGTTGAGGGCTTACGAAAGTTACAAGTTAAGAGCATCTGCAATGCAAAACTCAAAACATCTTTATTAGTCTTATGTGTCGTGTTTTAATTGAGATTTTCTTTCTTAAATGGCAGAAATAGAAATAAAAGATGATTGGGGGACTTTTCCGTGTACTCCTGGCATACCTCATTGTTGAGGTAGCTAATAAGACAAGAGGTATTTTAATCTTTTCACCCTCCGAAAATACTGTAAAAAGACTAAAATACCCCTTGTCCTATAAGAGAGAGTACAAAAAAAGTGTGACCATTCATTTGTATCTCCAATGCAAAATTCTGAAGATATTTTGTTCCTTTTATGTGACATGGTTATTTTGTAACCCAATAGATAGATATTTTAAAGTTATATGAATTAGTTTAGATTCAAATATGATGAATTGGATAACTAGAAATATCTTAAGATGATATTATATTTTTATTAATTACATCCACATAATCTTAGAGACCCAAATTAAATTTTGCATTGGCGGGTGTTTTTCTCTAAAAGTTCTATTTGGCACTCGGATTTTATAAAAGTGATCGTTGCATGGGACTTGGGAGATGATCTAATAAAGAGAAGAATCAAATGTAGCTAAAGCTCACAATAACTTAAATATCTTATCATGATTTGATGCTTTCTTTGCTGAAGTGATGCTTTATTTCTATAGAGGAAGGCAATACCGGAGGGACAAAATGTTCTTCTTGTTCTCTTCCCACCTCCATACTTGTTCTCTTCTCATTTTTGTTTGAGATGTTGTATGAAGATAATCTTCAAGGAATTTTTGGCATGTATGGGTACTTGTGATGTTGATAGACCATTTCGAATAATAAAACAAATGACACTAGAATTTCGAGAAAAAAAATTCTACACCAAAAGCTTGCCTAAGCGGGTCAAGTTTGTTGTCCAAGCCTCATTCTAGCAACTTAGTTTAGAACTCTGATCTTTCAACAAAAAAAAAATAGATTAGAACTCTGATCTAAAGAATATAAGATGACTAGTACTAGTAGGTTGTCTTGGAGGAAAGTGAAGTTGGAAAAGAAATGATATATAGTTTACAATTTATTTGTTTTCTTTTGTCATAAAAAATTTATTTGTTTTCTTAGGGGTATAACAAAGAAGAAAAATTGTATCAGCAATGTCCTTATGTTGTTAAAAGACAATCTCGCTAAAAGCAATCTCACAAATGATTAGGGACAATGTTGTCTTAAGGGCTCAACGTTTATCTTCTTTCTTCTCCAACAAAAAGTTACCAACCAGCGATGGTTCGTCGAAGTAGAAAGAAAATGACACTGTCTCTGACCACACTTGGTCAACTTGTTTTAATCAAGTCTTTGGGAAAATCACATTATGTTTAACAACTTTGGGCATGCTTATAAGACTTCCTACAGAGGAAATACATAGTTATGTATGGAAATAATCTAACAATACCGATTATAAATAGTGAATACAAAAATGTAATATACAAATAAGTTGAGATGGCCGAGTTGGTCTAAGGCGCCAGATTAAGGTTCTGGTCCGAAAGGGCGTGGGTTCAAATCCCACTCTCAACATCCTTGTTTTTATCCTGCCTTGGGCAAATTCTAATTCTAGGCCTGCTAACAGAACTTTTACAGGCACCATTGTTTTGCTGTTGGCACCCCCCATTGGCTTGACGATTTCTCATAGGTGCAATTTTTCTTAAACTCGTTCTCTTCTTAGTTGTGGTTCTTTCAAGAATTTAACTGAGTAGATTTATGTAAGTCCGTCCTACTACTTGATAACCATCATATTCCAAATCAACATAACATCAACAAATTGACAAAGAAAACTCTACAGGCAATAAAACATGTTAGAAAGTCTTCAGGGTCGAACTGATATTGACTATTTGAAACCTCGAATTCGAAAATATTACATAAGAAAGGGTCTTCGGGGTCCTCATCGGTATTAAATAAGAAAGGGTCCAAGTAGGGCAATATATTCTCTATCTCAACCTAAACACGATGTCGATTGCTTTTGACAACAATAGAGCATGTCAAACAATTTATTTATTTATTTTGGACTAAATCTAGAAGCATATAAGAATTGCCAAGTCACCTACCTACTTATCTTATTGAAAACTAGTTGTGAGTGGTCTAAGTCTCAAGTCCATTCACATTACATTTGAATGATAGAAATTGAAATTGGAATCTTCAATTGAAATTTCACCAATTATTATTACACGGTTTCTTTAGGTCTTTTAGTGCTTTAGAGTATACAATTCTAACTGCCTAGTCTTCTATGTCTTCTTTGATTGAAAGTTGAAAAATGAATTGAGGTGAATAATTGGCATATATATAGTTAACTTGCTAACCTTTCTAGATTAACAAACCTAACTCTTTTTGTTTATGACATGATGATGTATTTCTTTGGGAAATGCAGTTGGTCAAGAAAGAATACCTAAAGAGGGGTTTAGTAAGAATTGGTGAGAGGGTTCAAGAGTTGGTAAATATGAAGTGAAAAGAGGAGATTTTTATATGAATGGGTAAAAGGGGATTAGCCAAGCCTTGGGTGAATAAGAAGATAGATGATGATTTGACGTCATCACGGAGCTTTTAGTCGGGCAACTTTCCACCCATTCCATACACCATCCCACTCTCTTTTTTCTTCTTCTTCTTCATGCGCCTTCTACTCTCTTCCTCCACCAACCCCACCCCCCACCACATTTCGGCCCTCCATAGAGACTCAATCCTCTTAAAAAAATGTATTTGGTTGAAAATTGTCTTTTAATTTTCATCACGAAGAAAAATCGTCCCAGCTAGTCAATCAACATTGATTTAGGACATTTATTTTTTAGTCTAAAAATATATTTGGTTGAAAATTGTCTCCTAATTTTCATCTTATCGCGTTAGTGCCACAACTTCAAATCACCCCAACTTACTTTTAGTGAGTAATTTGTCATACCTAACTTGAAAGTGATAATGCAGCTCTGATCCAGTTCATCAATGGCACTAGTGACGCTATCCACTGGCAATCTAAAAAAATCTTGACTCACTCAATGACCCTTAGAAAATATTTCACTCACATTATCTTCTCACATGTTCTGAGGGAATGCAATGTCAACGCGGACGCACTAGCCAAATGGAGAAGACAAAATGGTCAAAAAAAAAATTTGGAATGTGGCTCCTTCTTTTATTACTGCTTTACATTAGAAACCTTTGTTTGTTTGCCTAGTTATTTTTAATGCAATGTTCTTTGATTCTTTTTCATCGAAAACAAAAAAACTTGAAATCCTAATTCTGCCCCAAATCCACATTATAAGGGGAGTGACTATTTTTTGGTTGATTTCATTCAGTGCATAAATTGTCCTCACAAGAGTGGCTTTGGTAAGTAATTTAAACCCTTTCTTTTTTTCATTTATGTTTTTTTTAAGCCTGTCGAGTAAACTGAATATCTTTTTTTAAGTGTGTATAGGTGGTTCTTACATTATATGATCATCAAGGTCTTCATTTTGACAAATTGTAAACTGTAATAATTGATTTATACTTGCATTGACCAAGATCCAAATCCTAATGGCTTACATAAATCATAGTGTACTTATAAGCTTCAACGTGGAGATGTAAGCGCTACACATGACTAATTTGTCAAAGATGTTCTAGGGTTTAGTCAAGCCCTTTTTTCTTGTTGAAAGGGTTTAGTCAAATCGGGAGGTCTTTAACTGCAAATATAGTTTTTGAGCAAGATTTTTGAATTTTATTTTAGGAATGCTGGTATATGAAGATGACAATGGATGATGAGTTAAAAGATGAAGATGAGAGGATAGGAGAAAAGATGGTGGTGGTGGTGACAGTGGTTGGGGATTGCGATAAAATTGAGAGTAGTAGTGGTGGTGGAGATAGATTAGAGAGAAAACGTAGTAAAGAAGTGAGAGAATAAGAAAAAAAGAGAATCATTAAATAAAAAGAATTACAGAAATGTCATAAGACGGAAATAGGCTTTCTACATGTGTATCGTGCAAAGCAACGATTCTGATTAGATGCAGCAAAGAAAGAGACCTCATAGAAACCAACATATGAAGAAATAGATACGCCTATAATACTAGATTATATGGATAAAAGATCTAATTGATAGGGGAAGCGTCGTAAAGATCAATTAGCGAAATTCAAGGTCAAAACGAACTGCCATATACAATTGTGGACCAAAACAAAAGTACAATGGAGGTGGAAAACGGCCATTTGACTATAAATTGGGGGGCCAAAACAGAACCCTATATTTACTCAACCTCTTCCACCAAACTGCAAACATGGAAAAATACTTGTGGTATCAAATCTAAATCAGTTTTTCAACGGAAAAAAATCTAAATCCACACGTAAATACTTCCAAATAAGCTAATTGATAAGCTACTTATTGTAAGCTAATTCCACACTATTAGTTTGATTACTTCTTCTATTTGGCAATTATAGAAAATTGAATTTGTATTATAGTTGAACTGATAAGTGTAATTTCATTTGAATTGCAAGCCACAATCACCGATTGAGATACCTTGATTTGTTCTGACTCTTACCAACTAAATCAATTGGCCGAAAAATATTGTTTTCACATAAATATATACAAAGATAACATTATCTAATGATTAAACAATTTACCACTAAAAAATGTACTTAGCAATGATAAAGAATCATAAAATCTTAGCATGTAAACCATAAAGCGAAAGTGAAGGCTATATAATCAATTGTAATATCATGTTGACATAAATTTTAAGAAAAATTTGGGGTCAAGACGAACTGCCATACATAATTAGAGACTAAACCAGAAATACAATTGGGATCCAAAATGACCATTTGTTTATAAATTGTGGGCCAAAACAAACCCTTGTATTTAACCAACTTCTTCAAACAAATTGTAATATAAAAAGAGAACTTTTTTTTTTTATGAGATTTATAAATAAAAAATAAAAATAAATAAAAGAAAAGAAAGAGAACTTGTGATATCAAATCTAATTTCCTACATAAATTCTTCCAAATATGCTAATTTGTCTTATTGCACGCTAATTCCATACTATTGGTTTGGTTATTTCTTTTGTTGGCAATTATAGAAAATTTAATTTGTGATATAGTTGAATTGATAAGTGAAATTTCATTTGAATTGCAAGCTACAATCACCTGTTGAAATACCTTGATTTGTTTTGACTCTTACCTGTTAAATGAATTGGCTGAAAAATATTGTTTTTCTCTAGTTTCACATAAATTTAGAAAACAATATCATTATCTAGACGACTTAATGATTTGATAGCTTACCTTTTAAAAAAATACTTAGCAATGATAATCAATCATAAGTTTAAGCATATAAAAGGATGAATCAAAAACATAAAGTTATAATCAATTGCAGTAATACTATGTTGACATATATCAGTTACCTGATTAGAGAAAAAAAATACAATTGATCTATTCGCCGAATTATATTAAAAAGATTAGGTTAAACTATGGATGAAATCGTGAACAAAGCTACTCAAAGTACAAATTTTATCAGGTTTGTAGGTAATAAAAGAACTCCAACTTATAGTGTAGAAATATACAAACCTATAAACAAAGCAAGCAAAATCGTCGAACTAATCTAATCGTGTGCAAAGAAAAAAAAAAAAAAAAAGAACTACTAAACTAATATGAAATTTCCTTGTTTCATCTTCTTCTTCCAAACAATTTTGTGCCATTAAATTGGCTTAATACAGAAGTTTTAGTGTCTGTATTCACACTTTACACCCTAAACAAATACAAATTCAGCGAACCAGAACAACTTCGTATACATATATACATCCATCAAACCAACATTTTTTTTCTTTCTTGGTTTGAATAGATGAAATTAAAATTAAACAAGAAAAAAAATAATTAAAAAATAAAACAGTTTTAATTTTTATTTTATTTTTGTGGAGATATTTCGGGTTTTTCTTTTCTTCAATCTTCTTCTCGAGTCGGACTCCAAGGTGTCATATCGATCGGATAACTTCCTAAAACCCTAAGAAACGATGTAAATTCCTGAACCTCAGCCAGCGCATTTTGAGCTCGCGGGTCAGCCATCGAAGCTTCAAAATCAATATAAAACATATATTCGAAATGTTTAGCGGTTCCCACGTTAGCATCATCAACTAACCTAATTGGACGGTTCCGATGAGGTCTACTTTCAATCTTAGTCAAACTTATGTTTCTAAAAGCGAAGGCGGACAACACTTTGAACAACACAGATGTACCTTTATCATGAGCAAATACAATACTTGTTTTAAACGGCCGATCCGTTCTTGGTATAATCGGTTCACGAGCTAACATAACAAACCGAGTCACGTTTCCTGAATCGTCTTGAATTCCATCAGCTAATATTTGTAATCCATAAAGTTCCGCCGCTCGAGCACTAGCAATCGCCGCCGTATCACGTAGGTTGTTGGCCGCTACAAACTCGGCGGCGCCGGCTGTATCATCCACCGCTTCACGAGCAACGTTTAGACCGAGTTTAGTCAGAGTCCACTCGCACTGAGCCAAAGCTTGCGGGTGACTTATAACCCGATTCAAATACTCTTTTCTCACTCCTGATAGAGCGAGAAGACAGTGATGAACAGGAAGCTGAACTTCGCCGACGATATGAAGGCGGTGACGGAGGAGAAGATCGTAATTCCGGTGAATACTTCCGCCGAGAGAATTTTCAACTGGTAAAACGGCTCGATCGGCTATCCAAAGTTCAACAGCTTGAAAAGCAACTTCAAATTGATCACAAGGAATAGCTTCACATTTAGGGTAAGCTTTACCGGCGGCGGCTTCACTATAAGCGCCGGGAACACCTTGATAAGCGACTCGGAGTTGAGATCCATGCATCGGAGCAGGAGAAAGATCAGTGATGGTTAAGGGTTTAGGGAGGTTTTCAATTGAAGCAAGATCTAGGGTTTTGTGACCATTAACAGCCGTTATTTCGGAATTGCCGTTTTTTTCAGTTTCTTGTTGTTGATAAACGACTTTGCTAGCAAGGATGGCGCAAGAGCTCTGCCAATCGGCTCGGTTTGAACCGATTCCGCCTGAGAAGTTGATCGGATCGGGGCGGTAGACGCATTTAACCAAATGGATTCGGGTCTTGTGAGATCGAGCCTGGAATTTTGTCCCATATTTTAGCTTTTTAGTATCGGAAATTAAAGATTGAGATGATGAAATTGATTCCATTGTTTTTTTTTTCTCAAAGAAAAACAAAAAAAAAAAAAGAATGAGAGAGATAGAGAGAGAAGAAAGCTTGTTGTTCTCTAAAGAAGGGAACGCCAAGCTGAGGAATGAAGGGGGAGGGGTTAGGTGGTTTTATATGATGGAAAAAGTAGAGAGAGAAAGTGAGGTGATGATACAAGAGAAGACTTAGAGATGTGAGAGGGAAGGGAGGTGGGTAATGGTCAATCTCTCCAGTCATACCTACCCCCTCTTCCTTCTCTCTCTCTCTTCTTTCTCTCATTTTCTCACTCTAAACTCCTCTCTTTCTATCTTAGGGTCTGTTTGTTACGTGTGAAAATAGGGTAGGAAAATCAGTTTTCATATTTGAATGGATTTGGTAATCCTAATTCCAAGATATATACGTGAAGAAGTTGTTGGTATCGACTTCGGAAGGAGATATGTTTTAGAGCTTATAAAGGCGCCTAACTTTATGGTAAATGGCACCCCTTACTTTTGGGTTCCTCCTATTTTCTCCGAGCATACCAAACACAAATTTGATTTTGTGTAAGAAAATTTTGTTTTCTTTCCCATATGAAAAAAAATTGGTTTTAGCATCAAATGTTTTTCTACCTATCAAACGGACCCTTCAATTAGTATGTTAATTTCTTTCAAAATTTCATTGCGTTTGTAATTATATGATTGACTAATCCTTGAGTTTGGTTGGGCCGTTGGGGTGGTGAAAAGTAGAAGATAATTATATAGTAATTACTTGAACTAGTTGAGAATGTGTTTAAATTCAAAACATGATAATTAAACATGTCTCATTATCACATCATCCTAACATCATCATTTACCAAACCCTCTCACAAAGTCTTTATAGTGCGGATCTGTAGGATATGGCTTGGACGTGTTTATAATTCTATAAGGAACTCGTTTCTCCTAAAAGTTTTCATATATTTCATTTTTAAGATTGATTGATTCCAATGAGATGGGATTCAAATCTTGTTTGATTATGATAGTTGATTAAGTTTTTGAAGTGAAATAGTTGAATCTATATAATTTAATGAAGATACTAAATATATAGTTCAATTCAAATATGATTGATTCAAGCTCATTAAATTATACTACATTTTTCGGTTTAGTATCTTGAGATTTTACCTCATAGGTGTTGTTTCTCTATCATTATATCTCATTAACCATAGAAAAACAGATTCTTAGTTGTAAATGTTACTAAATTTTATTTAGCTCTTAATATATAACTATTCATTTGTACGTCAAATTTAGTTTAAAACCTTTCCCTTTTCCATCATGTAAGCTCTAGCGCATAACTTTTCTTGCAAATATTGATTTCTTAAAAGGAATCCTAGTTTATGAGTGTTCCATTTGTTTCTTTAAATCCTTCCGACCAATCCCGAAAGATTGTGTATAAAGAGTGGAGAGAATGAAAAGGGGGACCATTATAAGAAAAAAAATATTTGTAAGTGATGATAATTTAATACGAAATATTCGTATCCAGTAATATTGAATCATCTTAATTAGTCCCGATTAAAAATAAATGCAAAATATTTAGAAGAGATGTGATCATATTTTTTAACGCATATTTTACAAATGAAGTTTTCATCATAATAACAATACAAAGAAGTTGGGATCTTTTTTGGGTTATTTCCCTAATGGCCCCCTACTTTGTGACCAGCTTCCCGCCTGGCCCCCTACTTTACGAGAAATATCCATATGGCCCCCTTCCGTTATAACACCGTTACTCTCTCTCTTCACAATCTTTTATCTCTCCTCCAGCATGTTTTCTCTCTCTGCTACCTCGTTAAAACAAGCCACATCATCGTCTTCACCGACGGGTCGCCGGCCGGCGACCTTCAAACTTTTTTTTTTTTTTCTCTCTCTCTCTAAAAAAAAAAAAAAATTTTTTTAGATTCTCTACTCTCTCTCTCTCTCTAAACTCCGGCGAAGGGGGTTTCCCTTCGCCGGAGTAGGTCGAAATCGACCTTGAACAGATCTGTTCAAGGTCAGTTCGTGACCTTGAACAGATCTTGACCTTGAACAGATCTTGACCTTGAACAGATCTGTTCAAGGTCAGTTCGACCTACTCCGGCGAAGGGAAACCCCCTTCGCCGGAGTTTAGAGAGAGAGAGTAGAGAATCTAAAAAAAAAAAAAAATTATTTTTAGAGAGAGAAAGAAGAGAGAGAAAAAAAATTAATTTGAAGGTCGCCGGCCGGAATTTGGCCGGCCGGCGACCCGTCGGTGAAGACGATGATGTGGCTTGTTTTAACGAGGTAGCAGAGAGAGAAAACATGCTGGAGGAGAGAGAAAACATGCTGGAGGAGAGAGAAAAGATTGTGAAGAGAGAGAGTAACGGTGTTATAACGGAAGGGGGTCATATGGGTATTTCTTGTAAAGTAGGGGGCCAGGCGGGAAGCTGGTCACAAAGTAGAGGGCCAGGCGGGAAGCTGGTCACAAAGTAGGGGGCCATTAGGGAAATAACCCATCTTTTTTTTTGCTCTTCTCTTTTATTTCTCTTTAGAATCACAAGGCACTTTACTATCTTACCAATGCTATTTGTTCAACAAAAAAAAAAAATCTTACCAATGCTATTATCTACCAAACTATTTCTCTCTCTCCGGACGAATCCTTAAAAATAAATTTGTGGTGGAACTCAACTATGTTTCTCTAAACCCCACCATTATCAACATTAGTGGAATATAAGTTAAGTGCTAACTCTATCAAACGCGTCATACATATTTCGTTAGGAAAATGACACTATGCCTAACCCGTCTCCCCATTGAATCTCGATTAGGTGACGGGGCGGCATAGCGTCACAGGCTCACAGCTGATTTGTAAAATGAAATGAATTCTACATGTTTGTTATAACATTTGTTTTCTCACATAGTTCCTTCAAAGAATGACACTAAGGAGGTATAGAGTACATTAATAGAGTAGGAAGTTGAAGATTCATTGAGGAGATCAAAGATGTTGTTTGGTAGCTTAATTTTGGTACATTATTTCCCAAATAGTGTTGATACTTTTTGATTCATTGCCACCAATTTTCTACCAACATTTTTACAGCAGACATTAAGTAGGTGAGAGAAAATGAAATTCAACATCCCAACAACCACTGCATACGTGTCAAGCCAACTTTGCATTTTTTAACAATTACGTGTAATTTTTCCACTTAATTGGTCAATCCAATCATCCACTTAATTAGACATACTAATAATATCTGGATTAACAAATAATTACTCAAATTAGAGTCATTAATTACCAAAGATAATGCTGTCGTGACGACATTCCCATTCCAATTCACTAATCCAACACGCTTGAGCCTCTCAAATCCTATCTATGGCATATACCCTAGCTTGCCCCACTAATACAGTTTATTATGCGTGAATATAACGATGGTTTAAATGTTAATAATCTACTTAAGATATTGTCATAAACTAATGTTCGAAAGCGATAAGATAAGGAGGGTAATGAGAAGTATTCCTCAAAAACAATCGGACAACTATGGGTTACGTTTTAGAATTTTAATACCAGGAATTGTTGATATATAAAATTAGGTACTATTAGTCAATGTAGAGGAAAAAAGCGATATAGCTTGTTCTAATGATAGTTTCACATTTTTCACGTCATTTGTATACATTGATGTCACAATCTGTAGTAGGTAGAGCAAGATATATGACACAATTCGAGTAGATTGAATCTTTTCATTCTACTTGTATTTTACTTGCTTCCATCTAGGTCTTTTTGTTTCTGATGGTGTTTCACTCAGATCCCCACGATTAACCCGAGAAGTCCATCCAACTGGCATGGCATGGTGTATGCGCAGGGGACACACTAGACGAACCTGGCACACTTGGCCCGGGCCATTATAAATAACCCCGAATTAAAGAAAACCAAGTGAGTCAAGTCTGAGGAACCACAAGACGGAACAACCCTTTTATGCGTCGTTCCCATGGCTAAGGGGTGTCAGACACGCCACGGCATGGCACACTGCGGTTTCCGGGCACCTATAGAACTTGTATGTAGTCTGTGAATTAAAGACTCAAAAATGATTAAGGAAATCTAATAATAATGCTCAAAAGGCCACCACTGCTTTGCCTCAACAACTGCACATAAGAAATTGAGTTCCACTAAGATACACCAAATACATATGCTTAAATAAACAAATAACATTACAAGCTTACAGAAAACGTAGAGAAAATGAATAAAGAGTTCATCTAAATTTAGCACGACTCATTTTCAATACCTCAAACATTCGATGTAAAATGTTTATAACTTAGAATTACAACAAGATATGACCTTCCAAACTCAACACATTCTACATAAATTACTCCTTGTAAAGATCCGATCTATTATGGTCCTAAAAAAGTTCTAACGTGTATGAAGACCCGTCTTTAGAATGCCTTGTGCTACACAAAGTAACAACTCTCTGAATTTGGATAATGTTACAATGCCCCGACGATGTTTCTTCAGGATGTTGGCTCACATGAACTTAAAAGAGGATTATAATGGGGTTTAAACGCTCGAGTAAGAATTTATAGTCCGACCCATTTTACCCATTTGAAGATTCGTCCAACTCTGAAAGGTAACTCGTAATCTTTTCTAACAGCAGGCTCTCTTCTTGCTGTTTCTGTTTCTGTCCATACGTAAACTCCTCGTTCTTGTCTGCTACCTGGTACTGTGTTGTCAAGTATCACAGCTATGAGAAATGCAATCACCATGTTAAATGACAATAACGTATTTAGTACATAGTTCACCTGCAAAGATTCAATAACAGTATTTGTCAAATTTTAGGGGAATACACAGATTCAAAACTTTTCTAAGATATATACTATAAGGTGTGAGATTTGATTTAGAAGAAATCTTTGAATTCGCCAACACCTAGATAGGCAAAACGAAGATTTTATTCTCTTCGGGGAGTAGATGAACATTAGCTAGGGAAAGGTCGAGAGTCACATACCCCGCCATATTTGCTGTGAAAAGGTCCATGAGATGCCACAATGTACGGCTGGAAATAACTCGGGACAGATGAGTTGGCGTTGGGGGTAACACCATATTGCTGGAAATAAGAGGGTATGGACAAGGAGAAAAAGAGCGAGACTCCAACTATGATAATATTTCTAGAGCTTCCTGCCTCACTGTATCGTAAGTTGGACAAGCCAAGTGCTGCAAGCATCGCCCACATGAAACATAGAAGAGCGGCAACCATGACATCAGGAATTGAAGCAATAAAACCACCAACTTTACCTGTTGAGTTATTCAGGAGGAAGTTCAGTTAGGCATAACAAAACTCAAAAGCCTTTAGGGGGAAAAATATGAAAGCTGAAGAATAACTTTAATTACTTGTGCAAGTTTAATGAATCACGTCATAATTTTCATGTACTGATGTACCGTATAAGTTGATGTGTGTGTGTGTGTAATGAAGTCTTGGAAAGGATGTGAACTGCCAAACACTGACAAAGCAACAACTTGCATGATAATTTTATTGTTTGACTTTTGATTTAGATTAAATAGCATTATTTATAATATAAACATCATTTACAATATTAATCATTTATGTAAACAAAAAAAATTATTTTTTAGTTATTATAATGTTGATTACCATCACAAACTTAATTTGCACGCATGCTAACTAAATATATCAAATCAAATGTACAATCAACTCCACTTGCAGTTTCCAGAACAGTCACGTACGCAGTCCAATATAAAAAAGGAACATGGTCAAGAATCTTACCCACAAGGGACAAGAGTATCAAAATGCATGCCCCTATCTCAATTGATCTCCTGCTTCCTACTTTGGTCACGGCAATGGTGTGCACATTTTCAGTAAGGGTCGTGGAGCCAGTTCCCGTACCCCATAGACCAGCCAACACACTACACAGTCCTTCAAGGCCAATTCCACGGCTGAGAACACCTGGAGTTGGAGGTCTGGATGCCACCAACAAAGACGAGGCATGGTATGATCCAACCTAACCATAAGAAGCACCTCAAAGCAATCAAGGAATAGTCTAGCTACGTAAGAATATTATTTACTTCAGTTATCAAAGACCACTTCCAGAGTTCTACTCTGATAGGAGTTTGTTGAGTACCTAACAGATGAACATTAAGTCCAGTTCACTTGGTAGGGTTACAAACAGATCAACCTTACATTCAACTTGCAAATGAAAACAATGGGAAGTTAGGCATTACAGTTCTAAACTTCTGGCTAATCCGCTTTGAGACAACAAATCGACAACATCTACCTAACGTGGAATCAGATTAACTCAGACACATGATATAATCCACCAGACAAATAAAGCTTAAAAGCTACAATAAAAATTCCAATACGTATATATGTATATATATTAAACCAAACTTCGAAAATAGTAGGATACTCACGGAATCAACAGATGCGATGATGGACACCACACACATCACAAGAGCCGTTTTCCAATGAAAAGCAGGTATTCCCCACTGTAATGGATACGGAAATCTAAACCAGGGGGATGATTTTAATGCATGAGAAGTATCTACGCGACAGTGCTTCATCCTTGGGATGTGTTTCCTGCAGGCTTCAGATATAATATTTGAAGCAGGCACGTTTATATCACAACCTTTGTAATTATAGGCACCAGCCTCTGTAAGAAGAAAAGCAATTGCCCATGTGATCGCCAGACCCAATGGGACCTGAAAATCATCCCAACAAGATTTTACATTACACTCTCAAAATGTTTTAGTACTACAGAGAAGTGGTCAAAAACAGCAAAAGTGGAGAACGAATGAACCTGAACTTACTGCATAAATTAGAAATATACGGTGACCAAAGACAGCTACTTTACGAAGATACTGCGGGATCAAGATTGATTGTATTTGAAAGTTAGATTCGTCGAACCAACTAATGCTAATAGCAGTATCAGAAAAATCTGAACAAGATGAAATCAAGACTAGATGCTTTCCACTTACGAGTGCAAAAATAATAACCAATAGTATCTGCACGGCCCCAATCTCAAGGCAAGTACCAACTTGTGGAAAACCATAGCTATAGAAAGAAAGACCAACAGCAGCAATTGTTGGGGCCACGACGACTGGATTTATCAGCCTGAAAGTAAAATAAGCAAGGAACCATTCATTAACTATTCAAGCATCTTCACATTGATTAATCTGTATGCAAAGTTCAAGCAAGAGTATATAAGTATATAAGATCAGTCACATTTCAGATTTGTATTCTGGTCTTCTCCTCAGTACAATACGACAAAAGGAGTGGCAAAACAAAAAAAATGAGACAGGAAAGCACACGCTACAATTTGTGTCTGTATTATATTAACCAATTTGACTAAAACTCTTTCAAATCTAGTTTTCACTGAAGGGGTGGGAACATAAGGAAGCAAATTATGTCAGCATGGAGCTGTACCCAATCACCCTTTACTTCTTTCTTTCTTTCTTTCTTATTTTCCCCTCTTATTGAAGAACAAATAGGTAAAGGCCCTTGAACCTCATAAAATATCCAGAAATCGCTAGAGAAACAGTATAACATATTCTGAATTTAAGTTCCCCTCAAAAACATATAAATACGGGATTAACATCCTTAGCAACATACAGCTCTAGCCTATTGATGCTAAGCTGTCAAACTGTTCAAAGTTAAAAAGGACTACAAAGAATATGACGTAAACCTGGAGAACTATGATCAGAAGCATACCTCAAAATGACTGACATCAGGCCGCTGTACCCCAATATGGCTTGAAATGCTGATGATATAATTATAGCTCCTTGTAGTTCCTTCATTATGCGCTTAAAATTCTACAGTCGTTGAATAACCTCTGTTTAGTAGATTATAAAACTCTTCTTTTGTAACTCATCATATTTCGCAATTTAGGAACGGGTTAAAAATCATATGTTAGGAATAAAATAATAAAGAGAAACTAGAACTACGGTCAATCAAAAGGTAAAAGATGTATAATCAAAAGAAGAAAGGACAGCAATATGGCTGCACCCCTTGTTAATAAACCTACATAGAGTGTCAGTGGAGAACATAGACCTATATATTCTATCACTCAATCCATGTCCATACTTGAACGTGAGAGAAAAAGCTTCAAAGCATCACTGAACTTGTCTATGATGATGGCCTAATTTCACATCACCTGTAGATGGATGCACAGAGGTCCATAACTTCTTCTCTTTTAAAGAAATTCTCAATATAGACTAACATTCCAATTCTAAGAGACCTCTGAAAGTTGGGATGTGATTTACAGTTTTCCTTCTCAGTTCTCCCAGTATGACAAACAAATATCCATGATAGTAACAGTCAAGGTGCTCTCTAGACGCATTATACTGCCCAAGCAGCAAGGAGAAGTACAACCCAAGAGAAATATGGTGCGGAGAATTATCAAATCCGAAGAAATGCATAAAGATATGTATAGTTGTATACTACATCAAAAACAAGCATTCATGGATATCAAAACTTTAGTTTCCTTCTGGGCATCCCCAGGTAAGTAACTATTTGACTTCCAAGTTTGGAACTTTTTTATATTTGAAAATTGAAAGCACTTCGAGATGAGTCGACAAGTATCTATAGGAATAAAATAACCCTGAACTATCACTAATATCAAATTTACTTTTTAGCCTCCTTTATTCTAAAGTTGTTACATTTTTTATTACTCTTACATACTTCTTATAGTAATACTAACATTTACCTTGATCTTAGTATGTATAGAAAAAATTACTAAGACAATGTATGTCATTATACATTGTATATAAAGTGATCATCGATTCAATCTTTTCCCTCATAATGTTTACATTAAAATAAATTGTGCATTACTTGTCCATGCACCTTGCGGAAGTCACAAAAGACAGACACCTTTGAAAATTGACTTCCTGTAAAGGTTTGGAGGTGCAATACCCTTGTATGCCTCAAGGCGCTTGCTTTGCACCGTATACTAACTTACTAATTCAAATTAGGCTTATTTAGACTATTGCCTTGTCCAAAAGGGATACCACATGAACCAAATCAAGAGTTATTCACATAGGTTGTGGAGCAAGTAAGTAAGACAAGCAATAAAATAGCAGCACTTTACTCAACTTGACATGTTTATAATATGATTGGTTCTGGACAAAATCTTATATAATCTGCTTCTTATCAATAACAAAAACTTACATTCCCATTCAGTCCTTGGAATTCAGGGGAGTTAATAATAGCCAATGCCGGAGCTAGATAAACAAACGACGGACCCTGTATTAATGGTAACCTTGATCCAAAGAATGTATGCAAGAGAGTCGTAAGTCCGGAGACAAAAAGCACGGTTGACACCACCATTGCTGTATCTTCCTGGAACATCAATTTCATCTTTCATTAGTTTAATCCTTCAACTTCATATCTGAAACTAATACAAGAATGTTACTACTCACATGATCACCACCCATTGCCGGAACGATAACAAGTGGAATTAGAACTATTGACCCCAATATCGAAATATAATGCTGGAATCCATATAAACCAATTGGAACTGAAAACATCAAACGAAGTATAATCAGAACTATCAAGTACTAAGATTCAGTTAAAAAAGGTAACATTTTTACAACTCAATGAAATTGAATTTAGTGAGA
The DNA here is from genome assembly GCF_041429995.1 of Eschscholzia californica. NCBI lineage: Eukaryota > Viridiplantae > Streptophyta > Magnoliopsida > Ranunculales > Papaveraceae > Eschscholzia > Eschscholzia californica. The sequence goes on along the minus strand of NW_028238309.1, from coordinate 42,902,171 downwards.
AAAAGAAATTCACCAAGGCCAGGAGTATCTCTGAGTTCATATTTCATATGAGATGGACGACTAACAAACCCATCATCATCAAATGATTGTGGTAAAACATCAACAACTTCCTCAGCTCGACTAGGTTTTGGATGATGATGCACCGGATTTTCAACTCGAGCTTGACCATTTACACTTGGTACAGTATTCTTTGTTGCTCCGTCCGACTCTTTCCTCTTCTTCACCGACGGATCTTTCTCACTATTCTGTTCACCATTACTAACCACAGTTGTCCGACTTCGTCCGGATTCAAGATCCAGTGGAGCTGGATGATCAACTGGTTTAGGTTTTACTGGAAGAATCTGTCCTGAATCACTCACATTTGTCTCACCTGAAAGTTTAGGTTTAAATCCAGTTTTTTTGGCCCAAGAAGATGACGGCATTGTCGACTGTGGTTCTTGTGCCGGTGGCCATGGTCCTGGTCTAGGACGTTTAGATGCATCAGTGTTCGCCATTTTTTCCGACGAACTATAACAGCATAGCTGATTACAAAATGATGTTAAGTTATATATATATATATAGATCGAAAGATTTAGTTAGGGTTTCTGCAATAGATTTGTGTGAGTAGAGAGATGAAGTGGTTTGTTTTCAGTATTGTTGTAAAAAAACAGTCTAGGGTTTCAAGCTTGAAGAGAGAGAAAGGTAGAGACGGTTGGTTAGCTCAGATACAGAGAAAGAGTTTAGAGAGAGAGAGAGAGTGAGAGTATGTGGTGATGTTGGGAGGTGAAGAAACTCCAAAGAGCGCGTGAGACAGTACTAAACGGATAATGGGTCGGGTTTTATTTGTTACCCAAACCCGATTTATTTTCCTTACTCGATGAGTATTGAACGGTTAGATGTATCATAGTCAATTTTGACGGTTCAAGATGAGACTGGATTAGTTTAGTTCTTATAGTAGTGATGTATGGTAGTAATACTGTTTTCACTGAAAAACATTGGGGTTAGATGGAGCCCACTAACCAGATAATATGATGTATCTGCAACTATATGACCTTTAATGGCAAAGAGCCAAAGACTCCACCACCTTTACTACTTTTGGTTTAGGGCGGGACAATAAGAAATTACCTTTTTTTAATATCGCAATTGGTAGAACGACCAAAGCATGTTATATAGATTTGGCTAAATATTAATTTGATTTGGTACCTTTTTCTTATAGCAGACAATGCACCATTGCCTTTTAATACGTCGAGTAAGCTCAGGGACGGATCTACATGCAGGCCGCCAAAGGGGGCCATGGCCCTCCTTGACTTGCCGTAAATTGTTTTAGAAATGCTGATTGCTTTCTGATTTATCGCATAAATATAGTTCGAGTCATATGTAGAACATATATTTAGCGTGGGTGAGATGGTAGATGTCAGAGTTTTGGACGTGAGAGACATGGATTCGAGCACATAGACTTAGATTTTTCATTTTTTTTTTTGTTCGGCCCCCCTTGACTACTACTCCTAGTTCTGTCCCTGTAAGCTTGACATAACTATCTATACAATCTTAAATTTCATTGTACCATAAACTAAATTCGATTTGGCTTCTGTGTTTTTTTTAGATGGAGAGCAGTTAAGAAGTAACATTAATTTAATTCACATCAAAGTTGTTCGAGTTTCAGTTTAAAATGTGTTTACTGCGCTTCAATGAACAAAACATTGAATTGTTGATGGGTTAGAGCGAAATCTTTTTCCTTCCAAAGTTATACATTGTAAATACATTTATCCACTACTCTCTTCTCCTTTTGATTTATTGTTATCCATTGAGTGACCTTTATCTTGCTCGACCACCGAGAATGTGATATTTAGGAGGAGTTCATAATCCTTTACTAGATCGAAATGCATTAAAAAGACAACACAAAAGACGTGATTTTTAAAAACAGTTCAACTCCACATAGGATGAGTTGATTTTGTAAGAGAATAGAGATCAGACTAGAAACAGAGCACATCCCACTAAGTTAGAGAGAGAAACATTAGATAGTTAAGGCATGAATCTAATTACACTTCTATCACCAAGAGACCGTTGGGACTATTTGTAGTCTTATTTTGACACTCCAATTACACTGATTGAAGTCATTAAACCAAAATGGGAAGGAATTCTGTTTCTGGTCTGATCTCTATTCTCTTACAGATTTGCTTCTGAAAATACGTAAGTCTCTTTATTTAAAAACCAACGTTTTCCTATTTCTAATTAGCTTTATGAAAACTACAAATTGATATTTTTCAAAATCTACATAGTTGTATATAATGCATATAGGGTGAACGGTTGGGATTAATTTTCTCCTCGAAGAAGGGAATAAAAGATTCCACATGAACAAGGATGAATAAGATAAAGGGGTATGGTACTTATGGGGCATAGGCATGCGGGTATAATTAAGAGTCTAACCAGTTGACTTTATTAAAAAAGTCAAAATAAAATAATCTTAATTGATCAAATTTCTTCTTGTAACTCACTCATCTTTTACGCCTACCTGATGAAAGGCATATATCAATGACGGTGACGGTGACGGTGACGGTGACGGTGGACGAGAATAGAATTGAATCAAAACTTGGGGTTAGTGTTTTGCTTTGTTTCGTGTGACTAGTTTTTTCAGATGATTCCCTAAATTTACATAAATGATGATAGTCGTCTTCTGTGTTCAATGATATATTGAATAAAAAGTCAAATTTAAACTCTTCGATTATATTTTATTTTATTTATTTGCTTCATTTTTTTGTACTTTTCTCTTTTAATTTTTTATCTTTATTTATCCGCAAGAGCACATCCAGTAATGGAGGTCTTTAAAAATTTTCTTCTCAAATTGAAAGATCAACACACTCACTCTCTCAATTTTCTCGTAAGTTTCACTATCTTTCCCTAAAATTTTCTCTTTTCTCCAAAAAAAAAATTACAATTAGTAACAAAATTGTAAGTTTTAGTTTGAAATTAAAAAAGATGTAGAAAGTTTAGACTTTTGCACGAGATACCATAAATCCATAGATATTTGATGCACCAATCATGTTATCTTAGGCAATTTAGAGTTTTAAAGGCATTTGAGTCCACAAAAAATCGAACACAAGTTAGGGTAACTTTATTCTTTTTTTGTTGAAATGTAAATGCATCAAACTTCAAAACACTTCACAATATACAAAGTGCAAATCAAACTTAAAGAAAATAAGGAATTGCATGATATATCTTCGATCCGTAAAGCATTCTTCATTCTGTAACTTGAAAGTCCGACAACTCATCTTGAAAATGGTATGCAATTTGATCTTAGGAGTATGTATGGTTGAACGAGAGATGAAGCTTGTACCTAGAATCCTGTAACATTGAAGATAGATCAAACATACAACCAAAGTTTCAAAAAGAAGCGAAGATGTCTGCAAGAAGGAACCAAAAAATGATTCTAAGTTATTCCGCCAGTATTCTCTTAACAAAGAGACCATATCCGCTCGCGTCCTAATGAAAAAAATGAATTAGACACTTGGTAATTGGGATCGTTATAAATACCGAGCTAAGCCAACAAATGATCGCAATTAAATTGCGAAAAAGTGTGGAAGTAAAAATATTAAGGAATTTGGATAAAAGTTAGATCTATCCGATAACTATAGACAAAAGTAATTGACAAAAAGTGAGTTGGGAAATCAGTAACAAAAAGTGGACGACAAAGTTGGAAGTTAATATCTGAAATATAGTGTCCTCTAGGGTCGAAGGGTAAGTTAAGAGTAACGCTATGTATTGTAGCACCCTGATCTTCAAGTCAGAGAATCACACTACAAAAAAAAGGCCCATTAGGGACGGTAAATAACCTTCCCAAAAATGCAAAAACCGTCCCTAATAGTTTATTGGGGACAGTTTTTGTCCGTCCCAGTAAGTGGCGTCCCAAATAGTTTTAGGGACAGTTATAGCGACGGATACTATCTGTCCCCAAAACTACTTTTGGGACGATTTGTAACTGTCCCTATAGCAATGATTATTAGGGACAGTGACAAACTGTCCCTGAAAGTTCGGTTGGAATCCCCCCTTGTAAGCATTTGGGACAAGTGGTATCTGTCCCTAAAAGTTCGGGAAATTTCCCTTGCTTGTTTTTTGGGACAGTTAAAAGTAGTCAATATAAATTTGCGCCCATTTTCTCTAGGGACAATTAGTATTCATCTCTACAAATTCATCTGGAATTTCTTTTTAGGTTACATTTGCCAGAGCTAAGAACTACCCTTAAAAATATTGCAATAATTTCCTTTCAGATAAATATTTTAAATAAAAATCGCCTGTAATCGAATAAATTTGACACTTCCACTTAAAACGAGTTCAAACATCGATAAACAAAATACTTCGTTTGTAACTATTGTCAACCTTAACCAACTAGAGTTTAACAAATATTAAAAAAAAAAACATTTAAGATGTATGTTCTAAACCAGTCGGACATACGAAATCATATTTGTTACCAACAAGAAACTTGCACACTATCATTTGCATTTCTATCGATCTCATTGAACCACTGCTCGACATGATTGAAACTCTCAACCGCAGTAACGTCATAGACAATCTGCAAAACCTCAAGCATCAGTACGTGTCTTGATTATAAAAAATCGGAAAAAATATAACGCAAGTAACAATGCATGTCAATTTATTTATAGAAAGGTGAACGAATCTAGAAAGGTGCATACTATTTGATTCGGAAAGGTGAACGAATATAGAAAAACTGTGTAATACAATTAAGACCTATCTGACCAAAGGGAAAATCTATGGTGTTGCTAACATAGAATGCCAAATATTGATGAAGGGTAAGTAAGAAGTGTATCTCGTCTATGATTTTCATCTGCTCAAGAAAAATAAGAACTCTAGTAGGAAGCAGATATGACACTGAAATCTACTTTCGTTTCACCTAAGATGGACTAGTTTCTGGCTTACGAAGGAGAGGAAGAACCTACAACATTTCTCTCTCTACAATATCTCTATCAAATTTTTTTCTGCCATAAATTCATAATACAGAACAAAGGCAGAGAAGATGGAATAATGTGGGGTGTGATATCCACAAACTAGTAGAGGAAAATGAAGGAACGAAGAATTTGCACAAAACCATTTTGATCGATTTAAATGCAGCTATTATCGACAACTACAATTAGGCATGTAATTCTACCATATCAGAGTAATTTAGCATAAAGACTGATCCATTAGAACAAACAACCAATTATAAGAGAAACAACATCTGTGGTGACTCACCTCAATGACAGTCATTAATTGTAGAGGTTTCTCCCAACTAGATTGTTTTGTCTTCTTGTCGTAATAATATCTGCAGCGATTAGATACACAAAGTATTTAGGAAATTACAAAGAGCTATTGTATGAGACAGCACTGCAGTTATAGATAACAATTCTCAATTGATTAAGCAATAGGATTGAATGCAAATCAACACTTAAAACTCTACAGAAGTTAATTACAAAGTTCCGTAAAAATTGCATACCTTTTACCATCAGTAGAGGTATACTCTTGCCAATCCGACGACCCAACAGTTAGGGTATGTGAAGCATTCGTTGCCTGAAACTCCAAAATGAAGAGAACTCATCAAACGAATTAATGTCTGAAAATTGGAGCAACATGAAGGGTACTGTAACACAATATAGAGAACTAGAGATGAATATATAATTAGACACTGACTGGCACACTAGCAGTTGTAATCAGAAGACTGCTGGCCCATTTGCTGTACCGACGCGACAGGAGGTGTACTTTGGCTTCCAGATGACAACCAAGGTTGTTCGCTAGCAGGTGCACTAGGTGTATGCATCTAAGATATTGGTTGATATTGGGATGAGGCACTGATGTTATTCTGTGGATGACCAAAAGAAGGTGCAAACTGCAAAAATTGAAGTTATATAAAATCAGATCAGGCTTTATCATAAGCAATCCACCTATATCACCTCTGAGATAACATGAAGGATAAAGGGGAAACATACCGTGTATGACGAGGAAGGAGGCATTCTACTGCCACCTACACCAGCGACATGGTTACTATTTTGCTGAGATAACATGAAGGATAAAGGGGAAACATATCGTGTATGACGAGGAAGGAGGCACGAGTGTTACACATTAATAGAAGCAAAAGATAAATGACAAAAAATAATATAACCAACAAATGACTATAATAATCTAATTGAGGCAACTCAGAATAGTATGGTTATAGACTGTTGTAAGAATAAAAAAATCAAAGCCCTATGCCAAAGATCAAATTAGGAGGAGTCTATACTTAATGTTACATGGTATCATATTACAAAAGGCAAAAACATCCCGAGTGGTGAAGATCTTAAAGAGAATAAATGGGCAGATGGTCTTAGGTCACCATAATAAATGATCGGCAACCGGACATCAATTCAAAGTACTGCAATATAAAACTAATAAGCATATAAAAAAGGAGGTGTTTCAATTGAAGGTCTGATATAACAAGAACACAAAAAAGAGTTGCATAAAAATCATAGAAAGCATGAACTATTGTTACCTATTTCCATTGAAACTTTCTACCCGTAATTATGTATCTTTCACGTACAACTGAAACACAGAACTCTTATTCGACAATTTCACACCTTCAGAACAATTCTCACTTCTCAATTCTAAAGAATGAGTCTTTTTACAAACTGTACTTCTGTTTTGTCACAAGAAATTACTTGTAATATACATTAAATTGCCGAGCTATAAAGTTTAGACTAATTACTTATTTCTAGAAGGGCATATGATCTATAAGAATTATTTTGACCTATAATTTAAATCAAATCTTGTATCATTCTTCTCAATGCTGATTCTAAGTCATAAACTCTTAATTGCTTAATTTAAAGAAGAAGAAAAATAATAGGAAGAAGAACTAGAACAAACCAGGTCGTTGTTTTGCTGGACAAATTCCGTTGGTAGAACAATCGGGTAAAACTCTAAAATAGAAAAGATTTGCTACAAAACGGAATTAAGGTTCATGTTATAAACTCGAATCAGTTTATTGATTTAAAGAATAAGAAGAAGAAAAAGAAAAAGAAGAAAAGGGGGAAGAACCAAACCTTGTTGTGAGGAGATACCAACAGAACCAGAAAACCCTAAAACAAGAAGATGAACAAATTGCAGAGGCTACAACACCGATTGTAGAGGAAAAATAGAGAGGGGACTTGTGCTGTAAAGGAAGATAGAGAGGGAAATCGTGATGTAATGGGAAACCCTAGCTAGAACGAGAAGAAACCGTGTTGTAGTCTTACAGACGGAAAAAGAGTAGAGAGAAACAAAGGGGGAATAAAGAAAAAGAGGGAAACGTGAGGGTTCGTTTGCGCCAATTTTTGGCCGAAATTTTCCCCACTTTAAGCGCGGCATTTATTCTTTGTCCCTAGAACTATTTGTTTGTCCCTATTGTAATCTTAGTAGGGACAGATATTAAGAAATGGTCCCTATTCTGAATATATCAGGGACATACGTAAAAACGTCTGTCCCTATTGAGCATTTTTTTTGTAGTGTCAGCCGAGTTAGAGCACCAAGCATATTTAGTGGTTTCTTTTGAGATTTGGTATTGAATACTTATTTTAGTTGATTCAGACAGCCATCGGTTAAATTTGGAGAAAACACGCATTTTGACTGGTCACAGGAAAAGATCGGACATGGTTTGACTATCATTTTGTTTTCGGCAATGTTCTTCTTATCGAATTAATAAGAGCCATATATTTTCTTCACGGTTAGTTGTGGGGTGAAGAGAAAAAGAAAAGCTTAAAGTGAGGGTTTTTATGTAATTAATGAGGGTTTAATTAATAATATATAAGTGTGGCGGGACTTGTTATTAAGTAGTTAATAGTTCGGGATTGGAAAGTAAATTTATTTCATGACCATTTTATTTAGCAACATGTGTCATCCCATTAAAATCCCAACGCTAGCCCCAATTCCTGCTTACACATGCCAACCAAGTGCCACCATTTAAACCCACCTTTAATTGATTTCAAAATTAATTTCAAAGTAACTGAGTTGTGAGAATAAACTGGATTTTTTGGCAGTGAAGGGTTCCAGAGTTTCTTTCGTCGATTTCTTCACGAGTTTTGGTCGGAATTAAATGAAAATTGTTATAGGTAATTCTATTCGACTTGGTCGACATATCTAACGGTTTAGAATTTTCTATTTCATCCAAATTTGATGGTTTTATGATAGTTATTTCGAATACTATATAGTTGGATCAGATTTTCATTAGGTTCATAATTTGGAGCTATTTAGATGGTTATTATGCAATTTCCTCGAATGATTTATGTTCAGGAACTTGTTTAGGATGTTATGGACTATTTCCGCGTGTCCATATATAGACGGGATGCCGCCGAACTATTTTACTACTCGAATTTCATGTTTGGACTAGTTTTGGAATGAATTTGAATATAGAGGGTTGCCCGAACTTTGCCATATTTTATTTGAATGAACAATTTCGGTTATAGATTTATATTATTGGGTTCATTATATGATTTGTCAGCTTATGAAGACTCTGAAATGTAAAATATAGTTTATGGGAAGTTGGTTGTTGGTTTGTATGCATTTCAGGTATTCGGTGGAGTGTTTCAATGAATGGACAGTGTCGATAGGACGTTCTTAGTCTAGTTTCATTCATTTTATGCATTCTTACGTTGCAAGAGTTCTCTTGACAGTTACGTAACTGTCAAATGATAGTTTTGTCTTTTTATATTTCTAGGACTAATGTACTGCAATAGGGAGCTCGAGGAGAGGTGGAGCTTGGTCAAGAGCATCATTGGAGGCGCAAGAAGAGGTAGGATCCTATGAATCTTACTTGGAGTATGTGTATTCCCTTTTTCTCCACTTTATATATATATATATATATATATATATATATATATATATCTATAGTTATTATTTTCTTTTTATTGTTCTTTTAGTTCAAACTTGATATGATACGATTTGAATGTATGTGTTGTGTTCTGTGTTATGTATGTTTATCTTTTCAAAACAAATTGATTTTTCTGAAAAATAGTCACGTGGTGGCGGGATCACTTGAGCTGCGTGACCGTTTTGTGTGAACTGTAAACACGTGGTGGCGGAATCACTTGAGCTACATGTGTAACATAGTGTCGGAATCACCTGAACCGTGTTACTTGTAATGATTGTTTTCCGCAAGACATTGGTTGATCCCCTTTTTTATTTTTGGGAGAATTTGACATACACCCCCACTATTATATAAATATTAGGACTACACCCCCACTTTTTCAAAACTTTTGATATACACCCCCACTTGGACGGAAACCGTCAACTCAGAGTTAAGTTGGGTGTGTGCGAAACACACGCGCCAACCATGACAATTTTACCCTTTTGTAGTTGTTGAAATATTTTGAGAGATTTTGACATACACCCCCACTATTATATGAATATTTGGACTACACCCCCATTTTTTTGAAAAGAACAAAATTTTTCAATTTGCCCTCCAACGATCATCTTTTACTTTTTGTCTTATAAATTTATTTATCTTAGACAAGCTAAAAGGTCAAAGCGAAAGAACTATTTGAGATATCAAACTATAGAAAAGATGGGAGGAACTATTTGGGATATCAAGCGAAAGTTCTTTCGCTTTGATCTTTTGGATTGTCTAAGATAAATAAGTTTATAAGAAAAGAGGTAAAAGATGATCGTTGGAGGGCAAATTGAAAAATTTTGTTTTTTCAAAAAATGGGGGTGTAGTCCAAAAATTCATATAATAGTGGGGGTGTATGTCAAAATCGCTCAAAATATTTCAACAACTACAAAAGGGTAAAATCGTCATGGTTGGCGCGTGTGTTTCACACACACCCAACTTAACTCTGAGTTGACGGTTTCCGTCCAGGTGGGGGTGTATATCAAAAGTTTTCAAAAAGTGGGGGTGTAGTCCTAATATTCATATAATAGTGGGGGTGTATGTCAAATTCTCCCTTTATTTTTCTGTTATGGATTAGCCGTAAATTCATGTTAAGGGTTACACTTGGTGTGTGGCCAGCCGCTTGGTAACGACCATTCCAGTTTACCTAGAATGGGGTTCGAGAGAGGATGGGAGTTGGGGTATTCCGACCCTTAAAGTGATTAGGGGACTGACCGAATGCCATGTTTGTTTATTTATTCGGCTAAGCCACTGGCGTGTGTTATTTGAATTCTGTTATGACTTCTGATTGATACTTACAATATTTTCACCAAAATAAAAGAGGGTGTTTACTAGAGTTTGCATGATAAGAAAATGCTTAATCCCTGAAAGTGAAAATTTATAAAAGTGTGGCTTTAAACATGATTTACCTTACCTTGAGATACAAAAACTTTCTTCTCCTTTGGTGGATGTTACCTATTAGGAGGGTTTTATTTCTGTAGTTTTCGGAGCCACTTAAATCATTTAATATTATTACATGTTCATGCATATGTTTGGGTATTCTTCGAATGATTAATGAATTACATTAAGAGGCAGCGTTCGATCTGGTCGGGGGTAGGACGCTCCTCAAGACGAGAGAATTGTATCCCCGTAGGTATATGACTCTACTACACGACGATGCTCTTATAGTTGTCTGGATAAATCATTACATATTCTAAGCGTATCACTGTTTGAGTGAGATTTGTTATTTGATGTGTATTGAGATCACAAGCTAGTCCGATGTGCGATGATGACGAATGGAGAGTTGCGGAAGCTCTTGTCGGGTATTGCGTGGATCCATGTGTACACTACAGTAGTCAACTGTCCATAAGACGCCGTCTGGCTACCCACTAACAAAGACCTACCAGTTCTTCCTAGCTGAATAGTAGGTGACCTCGATTGAGGACGTATTCAGTCGTGATCTTGGTAAGCTAGAAGAACTATTTTGCTATGTTGTCTTGCTTGGTGTGCATAATGATATCTTTGTATATATGTATCACCTGTAATTATTGATATATTAAACTGTTGATGTATGTGGTGCGGGTAAGATGTCTAGGTATCCTATTGACATGACCTTCGAGGTATCTTATTCCTATTTGTTTTTGTTCAGTTGTAGGTATTAGTGACCCAGAGTTACATAGTTTACTTCGTTGACCCACATTATGTAAGCTCACATTGCCAAATAGTTTGGATTGTTCTCTCACTTGTTTGTGATTGTACACATGTAAATCGTATGCACACTATCACTTTGACTTCGATGGTATTGATATGTGATTTCAAGTTGTTTTGCTCTTTACAAAAAATATTTTTGGGTTACACATTTTCGGAGCATATTTTCAAAAGGTTCAAACTATGTTTGTTTTTCGATGCGTTTGATCTTGATTTGTAACCCGTGGTGGGAGTTTTGGCTTGAGTTTATACTTGAAGCTTGTCTAAGTGGGACTTTGACCGAGTTCCTTTTACAAATTGTCTAGTAAACCGTGATTCGGAACACGGGGCGTCAAATGTATGAATGTTCTGATCGAGAAGCAATGGTAACCAATAACTGACCGATATTTAATGTCCCTAAACTTATGCTGATACAATTGAACGTAAGTAGGTCGACGGTATGATAACACTTTATAACGATGAAAAGAAAGATAGTCTAAATAAACATAATGGGTAAACATGGCTAGTCGATATTGAAAATTGAGATTGAGATCTAAAAATACATATACTTGACCTCCTACCATAATATTCGCCTATCTTTACTCTATCTCTAGTTTGTCTCAGGTTTGATGAAGTTATTATTGGTCTCTAATTGTGCGATTAATCTTCCAATGATGATACACACTGTCTATTGGTTGACAAAAGTAGATTCAATAAAACGTTAATTTGATATTTCAAGCCCCAGAGTAACATTGTTATTGTTGGTATCACCAACTAGGGGTGGGAATCAGTCGGGCTGGGGCCGATCGGGCCCTTACCCGAAATGACCGCTAAGAATAGCGGGCGGACTCGGGCATGCAATTTATTTTATTTTGTTGCATGTGGCCCCGTCCGAGCCCGTTAAAAACCCCGGACCTATCGGGTTCCGGTTACTCATGCTTCGTGTATTTTGGTTCATTTATTTTAATTTCTTCCCTCCCTTTATATAAAAGTCCCCAACTCCATATTGTTTCTAAAGGGACAATGTGGGACTAATATTTTTAAAAAATTTCATTCACCATTCTTCATTTTCCTCTCTTATTATTTCTGATGAGGCAATGTGGGATTAATATCTTCATTCTCTTTTCTTATATAAAAGACTCTAACTCATTATTTCTAAGGATTTGAGTCACCCTTCTTCATTATCTTCTCTTATATAAAGTAATTTTTTAATTCAAAGAGAATGTGAGACTAATATCTTTGATAAAACTAAATCCCTTCTTTATTCCCTTTTCAGATTTTGTTCTTCACTTCCTATTTCTCTAAAAAAAGTCTTACATCCCCTATTGTTGGACTAATAAATTCATTAGATTTTGTTTATTATAATTCTTTTCTTTTCCCTATAATAAGAGTCTCACTTCCCCTTTAACTCAAGTGATGTGGGATTCATAAATTTAATGGTCTTAATGTTTTGTATGAACCTTATTTTTCATTTAATAAAAGTCTCAAATTCCTTTTCTAACTCTAAATAGGTGATGTGGGACTACAATTAAGAGACTTTTGTAGTTCTCTTTGGAAACTTAGTCCCACATTGAACATCTAAAGAAGAATTCATACGGGGAGAGGTTATATATAAAGCTCTCCAAGGACCTAAATTTTAGCAAGCTCTAACTCTTTAGTCTCACATTGGTGGGTTTAAAGATGGAGGAGCAAGGGGAGAGGTTATATAACCTCTTCTTTGCTTTACAATGCAAGGCTCTTTTAAGGCCAAAAGTTTCTACCCTCTTGGATCATATATAAAGTTATGTGGTTGGTCGGACGGGTTTCGGGCTTCGGAACTCGGGCAACTAACGGGTCGGGACTCGGATTGGAGGCCTTGACCGAGTCCCGCCCACTAACACCTGATACAACGGGCCGGGTAAGCTCGACTCGGGCTCCCTTCGAGCTACGGGTCCTCACGGATCGGGCGGATAGGGTCGGGTCTCGGGTTCTCGGACCGTTTTCTCGACCCTATCACCAACTACTCTGAATCTAAATCAAAGATTAATGAGAAAGAGTATAAACATAGAAGATCTCAAAATTATTGGGTGTAAAAGAAGATAAAGTAGAAACTCCCTAGAAATTTATGAAACTACTCTGATAAGAGCTGCTGAAACCCCCCAAGATGCATCTTCGTCCTGAGTAGTTGATCGAAGCCGCCATGAATTGTTGTAGATACTAGTTTGGATGAACCTGTGAAGCAAGTAAATGGATTTTCCATCAATTCTTCTAGTCGAAAAAATCTGATTGGTGATTTGTGTGACGATGGTAATGGGTTTTTGTGAGTTTTTGTTAAGTGTCTATCAGGTAGGGCGATTAGATCTGATGACTATGAGTTTTTTTCAAACACGTAAAATACTCGACGAAAGCACATTTGTTGAGGACATGGTTATGCCTAGTGTATATATGTATCATGATATATATAAATTTTGTATATACATAATACGCTACATATAAGTCATATATCAAAAATAATTTAAAGAAATATGTGTGCGATAAAATTATACGGACCTTTAAAAAAACTGGTCTACCTATCGAAATACCCTCATTAATCGCACATGTTCATAGTTTGTAGCTTTGACGAAGAAACTACATTGAAGAATGAATCAACGGGAGGTGAACTTTAGAAATGACGATTATATGCTTCTGATAAATTGTCAAATTCACTAGTACTTGAATTTCTTTTCGAGTTTACCGGAGGAAATTGGGATTAAAGACAAGATAGATCAGGGAAGAAATGAGTTGCACGGTTGAACTTAAATGAATGAATTTGTACATTAACTACTGAAGTTGATATGTTCCTTCATCTCTTTCTTGACAAGTTTGATTTGAAATTTGAACTAGCTGGTTTATAGTTTCTTCTTTTCTTTTTATTTCTTCTTTTGTGTTTTGTTCTTGCTGATTTTAGTTTAATTTTTGTGCGGATAAGCAATTCTTTTAATCGATCAACATTTTGTAAAAATCAAATGGGGTCTGAGTTTATGATAATTGCAAATAAAAAAGTATCAGGAAAACTCATTCGACTTTGTGTGTGTGAGAGAGATATCTGAGAGTAATCTGAGGGAGATCAGAGAGAGAGGTGGTCGGAGGAGAGGAGAGAAAGATTTGAAAATGACATATTGAGGGTCGTCGGTATTGGAAGTGCTTTTCATACTGTGTTGGTTAAGTGTTGTTGCTATCATCACAGATGACTTAGAAATCTAAATCAGGTTCTAACTTATTCCAATTTTTTGTTTTTTATACTATTTTTTACGTACCGGGAAAAGGAAAATCAAGAGCTATTACAAACGACAACCTTGGAATCTTGTAGAGTTGTTACCAATCATGCGAGATTATGAGTTAACCCGTTATACTTCCGATTGCAGTGCACATATGTTAGACTAATAAAAGATATCTTCATATCGTCTATAAATATGATAGTGTGGCACGCCAAGTCTATTGCTTGTTGAATTTTCTCTGTTGTAAAGTTAATGTTAAGAGTTCAGACCCATTGCATAGCTTCTAGCATAGCTTTGGCTTCTTCTTCTTCACTATTGCCCACTCTAGATACAATAGATAGGTTGTTAATAATACAAGACTCATGATCCCTGATCACCATTCCAATGCCTATTGGGACTAAAGATTTTTGAATTAAGACATCTGATTTAAATGAAACTTAAGTTACATTTAATTTTGTAATGATCGGTAGGAGTTTGTATCTTATATTCAAATAATTGGGGGGGGGGGGGTTGATTGTGTTCTATGATGAATCTGATTTAAATTGTAACTTTAATTTTTTTGACATAGTCAATAATTGTCTGAGTAACTATCTCGAGTTGTTGAAATTAAGCTTTGCATTTGAATTTCCAGGTGGTCCAGGGAATAATAGGAAAAAAGTGTCCTAGTGTATTGTTGTTGTTTTTCAATGTTATTTTCCATGTGGTAATCCATTCGGAAATGGATATAATGTGTAAAGAATGAATGTTAAAATAAAATCAGACTTGGAGAGCGTAATCACAGTATAACAATGCATGCTCAATAGTTTCAATGTCTTTATGACATATCTGACATATCTTTGATGCGTCGATAAACCGGACAACTTTGTTAAGAACCGGTAATTAACCAGAACAACATTTCCATAAGAATAATTTAGTCTTTGGGATGATATCCATATGCCAAATAAAGTGCCACTGTAATTTAGCAAAATGAGGCGAATTATGGTTCATAATTATATTGCATAAAGAAGCAATGGAGAATTTGTCATATTTTGTACGATTCCATTCATCTGGTTCGGGTCGTATTTGTGGATAGTGATGGCGAGAATAGAATTTAATTGTGAAACATCCAGGTTGTCATATAAAACTTGATTATTTGAATGACTATTGAGAATAAGTTGAGATACTTTTTCCAGTTGAGAATTTTTTGTATTTGTAATCGAAAATTGAATATTTGAGATCCATGCATCTGTCCAGATGTTAAATTTAGACCATCATCTATCTCCCAGATGTAATTCTTGTTAATAAGATAAAAAGACTTAGAGACTCTTCCATATCTACAAGTGATGGTTTTTTTGCATTGATTTAAGGATCAAAATTCTAGGGGTATCTAGATTTAAGAGATCGAATTCAAAGAGCAGAAGGTTCATCCTTAAGCCTCCACGCAAGGTTACCTTGGATGATTGGTCTCATAAAGGGGGTTACAAATACCCAGTCAACCTCTGGGTGATGTAGACGTAGCGGAATTAACGAAGAACAATAAAATAAACTAAAAACAATAGAGAAAACGATAAAATAAACTAAAATTCTTAATAACTTCAATGGTTTTTCTCTTCAAGGTGAATAATAACATAGACTAGATCTCCTTTTATAAGATAATAAACCTTCCTAGATAGACTCAAACTAGGATTCCTAAAATAATAAACTACTCAAACATAGAAACTTTAAAAATAAAGAAATATCAAATTAAAGTAACTTCTCCTATACTAAATAGACTACTATTATGACCAAATAGGATGTGGGCACGCGTGGACGTGGGCCCACACGTTTATGCGCCTGCATCAGCACCCTGTTCCCCAGAAGGTTCGTCCCGAACCGATTGTTGGATGGAGGTAAATTCATCAGATCCTTTCGCAATCGGCAACAAAGTGATAATCTTCTTCTTCCATGGAAACTCATAAACGTTCAAACGACCCTTGTAAATAGCATCCACATCTGACTGCCAAGGGCGTCCCAAAATGATATGACAAAGATCCATATCGGTAACATCACAAGTAATGTCAGATGAATAGAAAGAGCCAATAGATAGGGAAAAGGTACACATTCGCTCAACACGGGTAGCAGTACCGGATTGAATCCAAGCAGTATGATAAGGGTGTGGTTTTGGAATAGTAGGAATACCCAAGTAAGCCACAAGTCTGGAAGAAATCAAATTCTCCACACACCCATTATCAATAACAATCGTACAAACCTTGTTCAAGACTGTTCCTCGTGTAACAAATAAATTTTTCCGTTGAGAATGGTCTTGTTCAAGAGGAGTAAAAAGTACCCTACGAGTTACTAACATAACACGGTCTCCTGAATCTGGGTCAATATTGACATGATCGATCTCCTCATCCAAGTAATCCTGTTTTCCACCAAATTTACCTTACCACGTAACGGGCAATTATTAGAATAATGACCTGTCTCAAAGCAACGAAAACACTTACCTGGAGGTTGTTTTTTGTATGGATTTTCAGGAACATTCTTAGATCCGTTATCCGTTTGTTTAGAAAGATCAGTATCATCTGTAGGTTGCCGAATATAATTAATACGATTGTGGATCCCCCTATAAATAGCTCGAGAATCCGACTCAAAGGAACGAGCCACTCTAATACATTCCGAGACGGAAGAGAAAGGACGAAGGTTGACAAGATCCTTAATGTCACCTCGAAGGCCATCTTTAAAATTTTCCAATTTCATGGATTCAGTATCGGGAAGATTAAGCCTAGTACTTAAACGCTAGAATTCGGAGGCATATTCTTCAACTGAACGTCGTCTTTGACGACAACGAAGATATTCCAGACATAACTGATTTTCGTAATCGGGAGGGAGGAAACGGGCCATCATAAGTGGCTTAAGTTCAGACCACGAGGATATGGGAGGAAGATTTGAAAACCGTCTTTGTTCAGATTCTTGTTTCCACCATGTTAAAGCTGTTTTTGAAAGATATCCGGTGACACATCTAACCTGTTCTTGTCCATATACCTGCATAACATCAAAGAAGATTTCCAATCGAGCAATATAATCCAAAAAGTTTTCAATGTTGATGGAACCGTCATATGCCGGGACGTCCATTCGGACACGGTACGAAGAAGAAGTCGGTGGAGAATCGTGATCATCATCGGGGTGATAGTCGTCGGGTTCATGATAATTGGGGCGTGGATGAGTAAAACGGTTACGTTGCATGGACCTGTTATGATTTGGTTCTTGATAGGTGGGACGGTTTTTGGTTCTATCCGGTTCATAAGGGTGTGGTCGGTTTTGTGGACGGGTTTCATGACGGTAAGGGGGATAGTCGGGTTCAATGAGGTGTTGTCGGGGTTGTTCATGAAGGTCCTCTCGGTTTTGATGATGGGTCAAGGGGAAACCTAGGTCTCGGTTATGAGAGGAAAACGGGTAATCGGTGGGTCGGTTGATGATGGATTCGGGTAGCCGGGTTCGGGAAGGTGTGTAGCTATCGGCAAATTGATGGGCGTGGTGGGTTACGGTTTCCGATTCGTGGTGATGGAAGGGGTGGTGGCTATCGGTTCGGTGGTTAGAAGAAGATGTTCCTCGATTTGGCGTGAGATGGGAAGAGACGGCATGAGAGTGTTGGCGAGTGGGTGTTTCCATGTTGGTTTTTGAGGGTTCGGGGTTGCGGTTTTGGTGGTGGGTTTCGAGTAGAATGGTGCTTGGTGAATAATATTGCCGAGGGGTCTGGAAGGGGTATGGTTGGGTTATACTCGGGTTGGTAGTAGATTGGTGGGAGAACGACTCGGGTTGGTTTGATGTTTGTTGGTCGTTGAAGGAAAAGGTGGTGTGGTTGGAATGGTTGCAGGGTTTATGTATGTTAATGGAAAAACCGGTGAGAGTGGTGGTGTAGTGTTGATGTGAATCGGTGGGAGGAATGTGGTCGGGCATGGGTTAGTGATAGGTTGACCGAATAGGGGTATTGAAATTGGTGTGGTGGTTGCAACGGTTGAGTTTGTGGTGGTTGGAAGTGGTTGTGGTGATGATGTTTAAATTGAAGTAGAAGATGGAGGAGTGGTAGTAGAAGAGGGAGACTTACATATGCCTTCGAGTTGTTTAGATAACTTCATGATGGAATCATTGACTTGATCGAATCGATGATTGATATTGTCGAATTTTTCCATATTTTCCTTCTTGTAACTTTCGAAAGCTTCTTCCAATTTTGTAATCGAGGATAACTTCTTGTTGATGTTGTCCCATTCGGAGGCAAAACTTGGTGTCTTCTCTTTGATTGTTGTAGTAGGAACGGTAGGATTAACCATTGTGATTGGTTAAAAAAAATGGCTCTGAATACCACTTGATGTAGACGCAGCGGAATTAACGAAAAACAATAAAATAAACTAAGAACAATAAAGAAAACGATAAAATAAACTAAAATTCTTAATAACTTCAATGGTTTTTCTCTTCAAGGTGAATAATAACATAGACTAGATCTCCTTTTATAAGATAATAAACCTTCCTAGATAGACTCAAACTAGGATTCCTAAAATAATAAACTACTCAAACATAGAAACTTTAAAAATAAAGAAATATCAAATTAAAGTAACTTCTCCTATACTAAATAGACTACTATTATGACCAAATAGGATGTGGGCACGCGTGGACGTGGGCCCACACGTCTATGCGCCTGCATCACTGGGCTTCGAAGAACAAATCAACTTCCAATTATTGATATGAAGAGTTATTTGTCTTCCCCACCAAAAAGACTTCTGAAGATCTCAATGCGTTTGCAAATTCCTTTAGAGATTGCATAACACTACACTGGTAAAGGGGGGCGACTGCTGCTATTGTCAAGAAGAAACAAATCGGCCAGCTTGAGACATAAATTTGTTCTGTCATTTTGTAAGTTTGTTATGGATGGAATCAATTAATTGAGAGAACATCAAAATTTTACGCTTATCTATGTGAAGCTGAACACCCAAATATTTATCAAATAGAGAATTGATTTTGACTTTTATACGATGGGCAATTCTCTTTAATTTAGGATGAGAATTTTGAGAGAAGAAAATACTAGATTTGTTAAAATTTATCATTTGCCACTGATGAATCACAAAAAGAAGAAATAATTTCTTTGAACTTAATAATATCTTCTAACGAGTTTTTGCCAAAAAATTATGCAGTTATCAGCGAAAAGGAGGTGATGAATATTAAGATTCAGAGACTCCAAAGACTCCATAAGGAATTCCATGAAAAATTTATCTAATATTGCTGAGGATAAGAGACGGCTGAGACCTTCCATAGCTAAGATGAACAAAAAAGAGGAGGACGGGTCCTTGGAGAAGCCCGCGAGAAGGGAAAAAAGTTGGACTGTCGTTAATGAAGATAACTGTTGATGGAGTAGAGATACAAGCTGCTGCGAGATTACACCAATGAGAGGAGAAATTTAATTGTTTGAAAATAGTAAATAGAAAGGAACATTCGACTTTATCAAAAGCCTTAGACAAGTCTAGTTTAAGACCAAAATAATTCTTATTACCATTTAACTTTTTGAAAGAATGAAGTAGTTTACGAGCAATGAGAATGTCATCTGTAATTTGTCGACCCGGAAGAAAAACAGATTGGAAAGGGTGACGGATATCATTAAGACATGGCTTGAGACGATCAACCAAAATCGTAGTGATAATCTTGGAAGTAGTATTAAGCAGACTAATTTGTCTAAAATTTGTCGGGGATTAAAGAGATCTAGATTTAGAAAGTAAGAAAATATGAGTACGATCACAATTTGGGAAATGATAGAAGTACTGAAAAATTCTTGGGCCATATGAATGAGATTAGTTTCAATTGTTTCCCAATTCGCTTGGTAGAAGAAAGGGTTATAACCATCCAGTCTTGGGGGCGAATCTTTTTTTTTTTGTTTTTTGAGTTAAACCAAAATTTCATTCATAAGTAGGAATTCTATCCAATACTTTACATGGTTTTGAGACTTTTGACTCCTTTGAATATAACATGGATTTACTAAGATAAATTACAACATGAAACATACAAAAGTAAAGACAAGATGAAGGAAAATGAATGCAAAAACAAAACAAAAAAACCCTAAGGCCATGTTTGGTGCGCGGGAATGGAATGTGATTCCCAGGAATCACATTCCCGTAACTTGATCCCTAGGAATCAGATTATTGTAGTTTGACCTTTGGTTTGACCAGAAATGAGAATTTGATTCTTGACATATTCCTAATTAGGTGTTTGGTTCGTATAGGAATAGGAATGTAAATATTTGTAAAAGTTCACTTTTACCCTTACTTAAACTACATAAAATACACATCAACTTTTTTTTTTGTATAAAATATACACATCAACTTTGTTATATATTAAAATCAACATTATTTTTTCAAATTCGTAGATATGAAATAATAACACGATACATCAAAGGTTTAGAATTTAAAGATAATAAATAAATGTCTTAATAAAAATTTATCTAAAATAAAATTTTGTTCGTAAACCTAAATAGAAATTTATCTAAAATTAAATTTTGTTCATAAACATAAATAGTACTTATTAATACTAGATCCTACAAAAAATAAAATTGGTAATTCAATATTTTGTTAAGGATATATTTGTCAATAAATATTAATATATGTGATTCTGGGGGGAATGAGAATCACAAACCCACCTCCCTTTTGGGTTTGCTATTACCCTTTTTGTGGGAATCACATTCTCGCGCCCACACCATTTCTGTGAGCCAAATAATGATCTGGAATGTGATTTTCACGCCATTCCTTCGCGCCAAACATGACCTAAAAGTCACAAAGAAAAAGATCCTAATTTATTTTTCTTTCAACCGATAGAATGCTTTCAGTGGCCGGATGCCCGGATCCATGTGAAGACCGAGCGGTCGTAATTTTATAGAGAGCAGGGACAATTTGGGTATATACCTGCTTTAATTTCTTCCTTTATTTTTTTTTTAATTTGGGGACGTTGGGCAAGAAAGGGAGAGAGTTTCGACTTCTCAAATCGACAACAGCGAGGAGGAGCCGTGCAGCAAGTAAAGTGACCAACTGGTACTAGGGTTTATCTTTGATCTCCACTTTCTCTCTCAAGTATTTCTGGTTAGGGTTTCAAGTTGAACTTTCTCTCAAATCTTTCTCAAAGTCGACAACAGCATTGAGCCGAGCTGCCAAGCAATTAGGGTTTTTTTTTCTTAAATCTTCACTCCCTCTCTCAAGATTCGGTTCAACTTTCAATTTTGGAATACTCAAACGTTGGGGATATCCACATTTCTGGTGAGTACTGAATACTTGATTTGATTCTAACCCCTTTTAAGATGTTGATCAAGAAATTGATGAGTCTCTTTGAAAATTATGGAGATGGTTAAGGTTTAACCCCAACTGTGATGAAATTTGAAGGTTGAAATTGCAAATTAAAGACTTCAATGTTCAATCAATTGATGATTATGATCTTATGAACTATGATTCTTACTTTTCTATAATTATGAATCTTAGATAAGTTCAAATTTTCTTAATTAGACGATGATCGTTTGTTTATTGATGGTTATGATTTATGAATTGTGATTCTTAAGTTCTTGTAAGCTATAGTTCTTAGATAAGTTCAAGTTTTGTTTACGAGTTGATGTTCGTTTGTTGATTGATGGTTGTTACCGCTAGAAATAACCTTTAAATAACACTTTTACATGTATAACATGTATCATAGGTGGAAATTGGGAATTAAAGACGTCTAAAAGAACTGGTTATTTGGAGTTGGATCAGTGTACTGTTGAGATTAATAAACTTGGATCAATGATTCATGTAGTTTCTGTTACCCGAAGAGTAATGAATCTGATTAATGTCTTTGTAATGAATTCTCATGTGTTAATGTTATGAACAACCTAGAGCATTATGAAGAATTGTTTTTTTTTGAGTAAATGAAGAATTGTTGTTATAATCATTTTCAGCTGCCTCAAAGAATTGTTGTTACTTCTACCCACATTTGATATTTTCTTTCTGACTTTTATCGTTGTTTCTTATATAGTTTATCGTATATAATTTCGCACAAATATGGAAAGTGAAATGCTTGATGAATTAGGAGAAAAGAATGAGCTTCTTAGTTATATAGAAAAAGAAGTTGATGCGAAAAATGGAAGGTTAGGGTTCATGAGAAAAAGATATAACGTCCTTTCTGCAGAACTTAGTAAGATGAAGGAGGAGAAGGATAAGCAAAATCAAATTTATATTGAAGGTATTCTATCTGGTTACACTTTACGTTTTAATGGCACTTTTACTAAACGTGCTATGTTTTTTAACGAAAACAATGTATGAATCTTTATTGATTTTGCTCTTATGGTTTTATTTCTTCTTCAGAAAAAAGGAAACTGCAGTTAGTTGCAGATGAGTATGAGAAGTTACAGAGAGCATTTGATTCTAAAAGCAAAGAACTAGAGAATAAAGCTAAAGAAATCGAGAAACTTGAAGCCCAAATTGTTCTCGATCAAAAGGAGCTTTCTCAATTAAAGGTTAAGACACTTTTCCATTTTAAATCGTTTCCCCTTAAAGCATCATTTGTTATTCGATATTATTTTTGAGAAGATATTGTTTGGACTCGGCGACATCTAGTCAGTCATCTTACTTGTGCCCACCTTGTCAAATTGGCATTCATTAAGGCTATTGAAGCTATTCTTTCACTTTAGTCTCAAGACTCCTGCCTTAATAGCCCCAAACACAGGGCCGACCCAAGCGTGCCCGAAGTGTAGATGTAATTGGGGCCTTCCCACGAACCACACTCTCAACCTGAATACTACAACAAGAAGTTCTATAGATGCCCCCAGTTTTGTAAAAAGCGCCACTCACCCATTTGACTGTGATCAATCTCGGTTAAACGAGATTCCAAAGGCTCCCCTCGTTGCTGGTGCTACTAAAGCTATGTTGTAAGTTCTATTTTCTCACATCTTGCTCATTTTCTTTCTAAAATCTATACTTAGAGATCAACAAACTCAAATCCCTAAGTCCCACCTGTACCACTACTGATAGGGGCCATTATCCACCCCTTTGAACAAAGTCATCACTTCGACATTTGTACATTCTTTATTGTTTTGTCTTCTTCCATATCTAAACAAGAAAAGTTGCAAAATCTCAATGGAAGGAAGTCTTGAAAAAAAGGGGGATGTATCCCTAAGAACTTCAAAACCAGTTTCTCGGCATGTTCCCATCTTGAAAGAGGTATAAACATCCTCATGATATTATTTTTGTAATGTTTTAATTAGTTACTGGTTGTGCTTCACAAAAAACTTTTTCGGAACGTATGTACGGACTGATGCGATCGTCCAAATGTGCGTTCCCCAGTTTGACTCCACCGATTTCGGTGGGGACGATCCGACACATGAATCCAAAGTCAAATTGACTTCGCAAGAGATGGCCCCTCTGCATACTTATTCTTTTTTTGCCCTTTTTCTGCAGAACGTAGAGGACGACTTGCCTTTGACAGATTCTCGAGATTTTGGAGGGGTTTGTAACGAAAACAAGTGTAATGCCGAAGTTGAGAGCACTCCCCAACTTATTCTTCAAACATCCCATCCAGGCACTCCTCAAGGCACCCCAGAACAAGAACCCAAAGAGGAGAGTTTAAGTGTAAGTGTGAGTCCATATGACGAAAGTGTAGTAACTATTGACTTCGGTGAATATTTTCAGACAGAGGAGGTATTTGAATCACGAGACAAACTTATATGTTGGGCAAAAGAAATTGGAAAAAGACACATGTTTGTGATTATGATAGGTAAGTCAAGTACCGGGACGGGTAATGAGAAACCAAGGTTAGAGTTATGTTGTGAAAGGAGTGGAGAACCTCGTTCACATGTCAAGAAGACAAAGCAATCACTCGAAAGGAAAAGGAAAAGGAAGCCAACTATAAAGTGCAATTGTCCGTTCAAACTCAAAGGAATACCGGGAGATGATGGCACATGGAAGGTTAAAGTAGTGTCTGGATTCCATAACCATGAATTAGCTAAAGGTAGAAGTAGGATGAATAGTGAAGAGAAAATTATTGTGGAAAACCTTGTGAAGCTTGGTATGAGTCCACGTCAAATTCTTTCACAACTACATGAGAAATTCGATGATAATAACTCGACAGTGAAAGCCATATACAATGTACAATCAAGGTTACGTCGTAAAAACAACGAGGAACCTGATGGAGCCCATCAAATTGAAGAAGCCGAGAGGCCAAATGGGGAAGCCGACATCTCGTAATGGGATATTTTCTATTCGACCTGTTTTATTGCTATAAGTTGCACCAGAAAATGTATAACAACTTAGGAATTACTTTATTTTAGGTTTCTTATTTGCCCAACAAGTAGATTAAAACTTTAACCCTGTATTTAGTTCTGATTTCTTCATCAATTGAATATTAAACAAAGAACTTTGGTTGTGTATCTCCTCTAGTATCTTCTTTTCAGTTTTTACTTCCTAGTCATTATAGTTTTAATTATGGTGTCCTTGGTGTCATCGACCTGGTTCAGCGATGCCTTAGCGCCTTCTATGTTTTGTTCATTCAGAGTAATATACTTCATTATTGCCGATGTTGAAACCTAGAACTTAGCCCAGTCAGTGCTACAGGCACACTCAAATCTGTCCGGTTATTAATTAAGGGCCAATATCGAGATTATTAAAACTCCTTATAATCTATAGGAACTAATGAGAATTTATCGATATTGCCATCAGATGAGAAGAAAGGCCAAAAGGAGAGAATTGAAAACAACCTCTTATTGGGATCAAGCGGTTTTAAGAGCCAGAGGAGGGGCTATTTCGAGACGTGTTGTGATCGTCTAAGGAGATGGGAGATCTGTTGAGTTATGCTCATTGCTGAAACATGATATAACAAATTCAGAATGGCACCACTTCAAATTCGGAAAGCTTCGTGTATGTAATCAATCTCTAGATATATCGTTGGATTTAACGTTACACCTTGTCTTAATTCCGATCATACTTTATAACTAAGAAATATAAAGATTGAGAAAGGCAAATAATAATAATAGACGAAAGGTGATGAAAAACTAAAAGAACCTGAAACTTGAATTAGGTTAAAGAGCATATGAAGAAAATAAGTCAATAATGTTGGATCAGGTGAGTCCATCAATTAGCATTATTAATGAAAAATCATTATAGTTAACCCTGAAATTATTGCAACAACATATCCCTCCCACACGGTGCCCATAAAATTTTATCCCATTTTCTTTTTTGGAAATTGACTACGATCTACTATAGTCATTACATTGACATTGATACATCAAAGATGTGATAAACACGATTACTGCTGAATACAAACTCTTACAAAGAACGAGCCTATAGTCCAACTAAACTATGACTTAAAGCTCAACAACATTATTTATGCCATAATAATCCCAAATTCAATAATTTGAAGAGATTCCACCTTCTCTGAGGATCGAACTCGGTACCTCCAGGGACCTTTGGATATATGTCAACACATTGGACCACTTGGGGAACCAATTGTTGACTATGTGGAGTATGGTCAATTTGGGTATTTCACCTGCTTTGATTTTTTTTTTCTTTTTTTTTTATTATTTTATTTTATTTGGGGACGTCGGGTAACAAAGGGAGAGAGTTTCAACTCCTCAAATTGACAACAGAGACGAGGAGCCGATCAAAGCAAGCAACTAGTACTAGGGTTTATCTTTAATCTCCACTTTCTCTCTCAACGATTTCTGGTTAGGGTTTCAAGTTGAACTTTCTCAGAAAAAAAAAGTTGGCAACAGCAATGAGCCGAGCTGCCGAGCAATTAGGGGTTTTTCTTAAATCTTCACTTTCTCTCTCAAGATTCAGTTGAACTTTCAATTTTGGAATACTTCAACGTTGTTGGGGGGTATTCACATTTCTGGTGAGTACTCAGATATTTGATTTGATTCAAAACCATTTTGGTGTGTAATTTGTAAAAGATTCTGAAAAATCTGAATGGTCTAACACATATAGATAATTGAGCCTCAATCCTTAGGTCTTAGATAATTTTCCATCCCCTTTTAAGAAATTCATTAAGAAACTGATGAGTCTCTTTGAGAACTGTTTAGTGAAATTCCTCTTTTTTAAGTTTTTGTTTGCAGACCACTCAGAAGGTTAGAAATTGCAAATTAAAGACTTCAATGTTCAATCGCTTGTCGATTGGCATTGTTTACTAATTAATTTTGGTTTATTTGATTGTCAATTGATATTGTTTGATGTTTGATTCATGTTTAAATTATTTTAGTCAGAAAATTTACATAAATGTGAGATGCATCGTTAAGAATGTTTTGTTATCACTAGAAATTACCGTGAAATTAAAGCTTAGCCTCGTCGAAGTTGAAATCCCGGCTCCGCCTGTGGTTGCTAGTTGCTTTATTTTCGTTACTCTTATATAGAAACTTAACTTTTAGGGTTTTATGCAAGAAAATATCTATTTGGGTAAACATCATTTCTCATCAAAATAATTGTTCGAATTGCTAGCTGTAGCTCTTCTCTTACCTATTATTCTAGGATTTAGACTTTAGGGTTAGTTTGTTTACCTTCCGCGGGATGAGTAGAAATTGGGAATAAGATCAGTCTGCTTTTGAGATTAATGAACTTGATTCAACGATTCTCGTAGTTTCTGTTACCCAAAGAGTAATGAATTTGATCACTGTCTTCGTCATTTGTAACCACAGATCTGTTTTTTATTTTTAAGGGTTCACTTGTACCCACATTTCATATTTACTTTCTGACGGTTATTGTTGTTTCCTTATACAGTTTTATTGTATATATTTTCGCACGGAGATGGAAAATGAAACGCTTGATGAATTAGGGGAAAAGAGTGAGCTTCTTAATTATATGGAAAAAGAAGTTGATGCGAAAAATGGAAGGTTAGGGTTCATGAGAAAAAGATATAACCTGCTTTCAGCAGAACTTAGTAAGATAAAGGAGGAGAAGGATAAGCAAAATCAAGTTTATATTGAAGGTATTCTATCTAGTTACACTTTACGTTCTAATGGCGCTTTTGTTAGATCGTGCTATGTTTGAGCAAAAACATTTTATGAATCTTCATTGATATTTTCGCTCATGGTTATCTTTCTTCTTCAGAAAAAAAGAAACTGCAATTAGTTGCATCTGCGTATGAGAAGTTACAGAGAGCGTTTGATTCTAAAAACAAAGAAGTAGAGGGTAAAGCTAAAGAAATTGAGAAACTTGAGGCCCAAATTGCTCTCGATCAAAAGGAGCTTTCTAAATTAAAGGTAAAGATACTCTTGTTTTCCATTTGAAATCGGCACCTCATAAAGAATCATGTGTTATTTGATCTTCTTATGAGAAAATATTGTTTGACTTCTACTCAATCTTTTCCAAGCTACATCTGGTCAGTCAACTTACTTCTGCTCACCTTCTCAACTTGGTTTTCATAAAGGCTATTGAAGCTATTCTTTCACTTTACTCTTGAGACTCCAGCCTTTATAGCCCCAGACAGCAGGGCCGACCCAAGCGTTTTGTGTGCCCAAAGCGCAGATGAGATTGGGGCCCTCACACGAACCACTCTCTCAACCTCGAAATGACAACAGGAAGTTCTATACATTTGCCCCATTTTTGTTAAAAGCGCCCCTCACCCATTTGACTTTAGTCAATCTCGGTTTACCGGGATTCCAAAGGTTCCCCTCAAGGTACTACAAAAGCCATGTCGTAGGTTTTGTTTTTTCACGTCTCGCCCTCTTTCTTTTTAAAACCTAAACCTAGAAATCGACAAACTCAAATTTCTAAGCACCTCCATCAGCCACCCCTCTGAACGAAGTCATCACCTCGACATTTGTACATTTTCTGTTGTTTTGTCTTCAAGAAAACTTGTAAAATCACTATGGAAGAAAGCTCTAGAAAAAAGGGGGATATATCAAGAGGGACTTCAAAACCAGTTTCTTGACATGATCTTATTCTGAAAGAGGTATAAAAATCCTCATGAGATTATTTTATGTTTTAATTAGTTATCGGTTGCACTTCACAAAAAAAGAACTTTTTTGGGAACTTATGGACAGACTGGTGCAGTAGTCAATTTGCATTTCTCAGTTTGACTCCACTGATTGTGTAACATAAAATCGGTGGGAACGATAAGACATGAATTTAAAGTCAAATCGACTTTGCCATAGTTCATCCCCTGCATACTTATTGTTTTCTTTTCCCTTTTTATGCAGAACGTAGAATATGACATGCCTTTGACAGATTGTCTTGGAGAGCTTTGTAATGAAAACAGATGTCATGCCGTAGTTGAAAGCAACCCTGAAGTTATCCCTCTGGCATCCCAGAAAGACACTCCTCAAGGCACCCAAGAACAAGAATCGAAAGAGGATAATATAGATCCAGATGATAAGAGTTTAGTAACTATTGATTTTGGTGAATATTTTCAGACAGAGGAGGTGTTTGAATCACGAGACAAACTTATATGCTGGGCAAAAGAAATTGGAAGAAGACACATGTTTGTGGTTATGATAGGCAAGTCAGCTGCCAGAACCAGTAGTTCGAGACCAAGGTTACAGCTATGTTGTGAAAGAGGTGGAGATTATCGTTCACATGTCAAGAAAACAAACCAACCACTTGAAAGAAAAAGGAAAAGGAAGAGAAACACCACAAAGTGCAATTGTCCATTCAAACTCAAAGGAATACCGAGTGATGATGGCACATGGAAGGTTAAAGTAATATGTGGGTACCATAACCATGAATTGGCTAAAGGTAGAAGTAGGATGAATTGTGAAGAGAAAATTATTGTTGAAAACCTAGTTAAAATTGGTATGAATCCACGTCAAATTCTTTCACAACTACATGAGAGATTTGATGATAATAACTCCACCGTGAAAGCCATATACAATGTACAATCAAGGTTACGTCGAAGCAACACCGAGGAACTTAATGGAGCTCATAAAGTTGAAGAAGTCGAATCTCTTAAAGTTGAAGAAGCCCAGAGGCCAAATGAGGAAGCCGAGAGGCCAGATAAGGAAACCGATAGGCCAAATGAGAGAGCCGAGAGGCCAGATAAGGAAAGCGATAGGCCAAATGAGGAAACCGATAGGCCAAATGAGAAAGCCGAGAGGCCAGATAAGGAAACCGGTAGGCCAAATGAGGAAGCCGACATCCCTTAATGGGATACTTCTATTTTACCTGTTCTATATGTTAGGTTTCTTATTTGCTTAACAAGTAGATTAAAACTTTTACCCTGTATTTAGTTGTGAGTTCTTCATCAATTGAATATTAACCAAGGAACTTCGGTTGTATATCTCCTTTTTTAACTTCTTTCTGTTTTTTACTGTCCGCTCTTTATAGGTTTGATTAAGGTACCCTTGGCTACGTCCTGGTTCGGCATACGGCCCTGGCTAAGCGCCTTCCTTCATTGACTTTACACATTTCTTCATGTGTTCGCTGTTGTTTCTATGCTTTGTTCATTCAGAGTAATGTACTTAATTATTGCGGATGAGCTTCTACGAACTGTACGGTATTATTTGCAATTCTGAGGCTCATTCCTCAGCACTGCTCCAGGCTGCTGAGGTGTTCTGAAGCTATTCTTAGTCTCGACAGCCGCCTTAACCTTCTTCGATCATTACCTAAAACATTCTCTCTTGATTTTGCATATTTTGATCCTTTCAGTCCCTTCAATTAAGAAACTATTGTCAATATCCAGACGACTAAAGCTTCTTTTCATAGCCTACATGTACTACTTAAGCTAACAATATATAGATATTGCCATCAGATGATAAGGAAGGCCAAAAGGACAGGAGAATTTCTAGGATGAGAGCATATAATAAGTGGAAATACTTTGATTGTTCAAAGAGGGATGAACTACTAGAGGCCCAGCTAGGGTTGCTCTTGTAATGTACCATGGTTGGTATTTAAACAGGTCCTACATAAAAATATTACTTTCTCAATCCTTAAGAATGAGTACGGAATTCTCTCTTATTTCCAATCATACTTTATAACTAAGAAATATAAACATTGAGAAACACAGGTAGTAATAGATGAAGATGATGAAAAACTAAAACAACCTGAAACTTGAATTGGGTTAGAGAGCATATGAAGGACAAAAGTAGACAATGGTGGAAACACGAGACTCTACGGATAATGGACTGTTTCTTTTTTTAATGGTTCAGCGTGTGCCTCGTACCCTTGACCTCTAAGGTGAAAGATTATATCTCTTACCACTCCAACCAAGGGTTGTTGGCGCAAATTAAACTGTTGTATTGTGCTTCTCTAGTAACAATTTAGCCTTGAAGTCTTACCATCTTCGATCTGTATCTGTTATTGGAACTTATCTTGCCACTCCTTTATGGACTGTGTTGGTGCTCTTCTTGCTTTTAATGTCTATGGTTAATTACATCTTCAAACACTTTTTCCTAGGAAATGTCATTCAATGACTTGGTTCATTAGGTTAGTGTGTTAATTTCACGATGGCAGCCAATGTTCTGGATATCCTTATTTCCACTACTTGTACAGTTATACTTAATAATTGGGTTGTTCGGTTTTCTTGCCGAACCGAATCGAAGAGTGATCTGTTCGGTCCACAAATCCATTGGTCTGGTTCGACTTGATGTGGTCCGGGCGATTGAATCGGTTTTTACTCACCCTAATTTAGACGGTAATTATGTGTCGAAATTCAAATATAAGTTTAAATAAACAAAAGACAAAAAAACCTAAAAATCGAAAGTAGACACGGTTGATTTTTTTACTTTAGAGATTGACTACGATTTATATTAGTCATTACAAGATATTAATACATCTTCAGTATGTGATAAACACGATAACTAGCTAAATTAAATCAATAATTAAAGGGGTCTAAAATTCAACAAGATAAAACATGGGCCGAGAAATGTGGAGTATTTAGCAAATAGTTTTGATAGTACACGATCCATCTAAAGTCGTACACGTATACAACAAAATATGGGGTGACACATCCAACGGCGCAATACCTTTCCCGCACTTTTATACAACAAATCTTACTACCATAAGTACCACCACAAAATGAACGGTTTTCATATAGCCACGTATCTTAAGTGAACGGACAAGATGCGCATAAGAAATAGTGTTTTTTTCTCGTTGAAAGAAGCAGAGAAAAATAGTGGAATATTAGTAGTCATGTTTATGTTGGGGTGGAATAATTGTACGAAAGTTTGATTCTTCTTCCTTCTCTGTCTCTCCCAATTTCGATTCTTGTCTTTCTTCCATTCCAATCTTCTCTCATTTCTCTTCTTTCTCATTTTCTGGTTAAATTTTGCTTCTATCTATATGTGGCTTTTATTGGACTGACATTTTTAGGGTTTACTCGAGAGCAGAAGAAGATGTAATGTGGTTAAATAGCTTCTTCTTAATCAATAAATTATTAGTACTAACTGTTAATTGTTGCTTCTTTGTTTATTATTCTACTAGGGTTTATACTATAGAAGCTAAAAAGGCAGTGAAACTGGTGATTTGGAGTTTAACTAACCCCTTTGATTTTAAGATTAATACTACTAAAAAACTTGGATTAGTTATTGATTTGATCTCTGGGTATACCCAATTAGTTAGAATTCGACTATTGTCTAGGATTATTAGAATTTGATTTTCTTTTGCACTTAATGTGTTTGGAATAATAACCTAGAAGCATTTTGAAGAATTGTTGTGATCATGGGGTTGGCATATTTTCCCTCATTTATTTTAAAGTAGAGTAGTTTCTTATGGCATTCTAGGGTTAGTTTCCATGACTTTTAGGGTTTATTTCCATGGAGCATTTGTTCTCATGTAGTGTTTATGTGCTTATTGTTGTTCGTATGATGTAAAATCATGAATTTTAAGTTGTTTTGCTGCCACAATTGATACTTTACAAAAATAGTTGTTGTTTTGCTACCACAAGTGTCTGAATGTTCGAGTTTTAAGTTTCTTATTACTTGTATTCGGTTTCGTTATTTATGTTCTGGCTTTTATTGTTGTTTCTTAGATATTTTGTTAAATATTTATTCACACAAAGATGGCGGATGAAATCCTCGATGAATTAAGGGCAAAGAGTGAACTTGTTAATCATCTGGCTAAAGAAGTTGATTGGAAAAATGGAAGGTTAGGGTACATGGAGAAAAGGTGCGACCTGTTATCTGCCGAAATTAGTAAGATGAAAGAGGAGAAAGATAAGCAAAATCAAGCTTATGTTCAAGGTATACCAGATATCAGAGTAAGATGTTATTGTTTTATGTTTTTTTTTTTAACTCTTGGTGGTAGTTATTGACTGTTCATTGATGGTTTTCTTTCTTGTTCAGAAATAAGGAGACTGCATTTTACTGCATGTGAGTATGACAAGTTGCACCGAGAGTTAGATTCTAAAATCAAAGAATTTGAGCGTAAAGCTAAAGAAGTTGAGCAGCGTGAGGCTCTAATTGAGGAGCGTGAGGCTCATATTGAGGAGCGTGAAGGTCAAATTGAAGAGCGTGAGGCTCAAATTGAGGAGCGTCAGGCTCAAATTGAGGTGCGTCAGGCTCAAATTGAGGACCGTGAGGGTCAAATTGAAGAGCGTGAGGGTCAAATTGAAGTGCGTGAGGTTCAAATTGAGGAGCGTGAGGCTCAAAATGAGGAGCGTCAGGCTCAAATTGAGGATCGTCGGGCTCAAATTGAGCTTCAACAGAAGGAACTTTCTCAGTTAAAGGTACAAAGCGTCATTTCTTAATGTTTGGATCCTTTCTTTTCGAAAAAATATTGTTTCAACTTCTTATTCAATCTTACTCGAACCACGTGTGTTCGTTGTTCAAGCAACACATTCTCATCGCATCCTCAAATTGGTGTTAGAAGGCTATTGCAGCTAAATTTTCACTTTTAGACTGGGAGCTAATAGCCTATAGACTTGCTAGTGCCTAAGTTCCTTTTTTATTCTTATAATTTTGTTGTTTCTTTCTGCATTAGGCTGTCATTTCTATGTTTTGTTCATTTTTTTCCCATTCTTAAGTTTTTGAAAGAAAATCAACTAATTCCCGACCAGCTTTTAAAGTTTTCTTACGATATAAGTTGCGATTCTGAGACTTGATTCTTAATACTGTCTGAGGCTAACTTCGAGGAAATTAAGGATTTTCTTCTCAATCACTACCTTAGCCTTTTACTCATTATCTCAAACACTTAAAAACCACTCCTTGCTCCATAAATTATTTCCCCTTTCATCGTTATTGAAGATAAAGTGATGCATTTTCGCTTTTGGCCTATATCAATGAATGTCGGCATTTCAGAAAACATAATTTATTATCTAATTGGACTTCTCTCTTGTTCATTTCTAAGTTGATACAGTTATCTCGTGGTTGAACTTGATTTAAATATTCTATTTCGAGACAGAGTTATGCTTAACCATGTTTTAATTCTTCTCTAATAATTAGGGAACTAGTGTCAATAGCAAGATTGTAACAAGCTCCTTTTCTTTCCTAGTCTTGGAAACTACTCAACCTAACTATTTATCGATATTGCCATCAGGTGAAAAGGAAGGCCAAAATGATGCTAGGAAATTTCCCAGGATTAGAACATAAGCCAAGAGGAGATACTTTGACTATTGAATGGAAGACGAACGATTTAAGCCAAGAACTGGATGACAAAACAGATGAAATGGAAAGTCTTCTTGACCTCAATCAAGTCCTTATTCTCAAGGAACACAAAAGTAACCATGAGCTACAGGAGGCCCGGAAAGTTCTAATTGAGGTAATTTTTTCTCAAAAACTCGCATTCCTCGATACATTTTAGTTCGCTAGTCCACCTCTTCCATTTCGATGCAGTCTCTACCTATGAAATTGCAACCAAATCAGTATCCTATAGGCCTTGTATCAATTTTCCGAATGACGAAATCTATGCGAATATGTGATGCTTTCTGCTGATCAATACCATACAGGCTTTGGACGAGTATTGGGGTAACCATCGGAAACAAGCTCTTATTGGGATAAAGAGGTTGGGGGAGCTCGATCAAAAACCCTTTCGAGACTTGTGTGTGCAGAAGAAGGTCCCAGCTACCGAACGGGCCATGAGATCTGCTGAGTTATGCTCATTCTGGCAAGAGCATATATCAAATTCAGAATGGCACCCTTTTAAAAACAGCCTTGTCGACGGAAAGCTTCGAGTAAGTAGTCGATCTCTAGAAACATTCCAAAATCACTTTTTAATTTGTGTCATATCTACTATTATATTTTCTTCTTCTGACATGAGAATGGGTGTAGAAAAGTTTCTCATATTCTTCTCCCGAGTCCCGATAACATTTTATAACTTGAGAAATACGAATGTTGAGAAATGCAGGTAGTAATAGATGAAGATGATGAAAAACTGAAAGAGCTAAAACTTGAGTTCGGTGATAAAGTATATGATGCTGTAGTTACTGCTGTGATGGAGATAAATGAGTACAACGCCAGTGGAAGATATCCAGTTCGTGAACTTTGGAATTTTGAAGAAGGAAAGAAAGCTAGCTTGACGGAGGTAATCCTTTACATTCTGAAACAATGGAAGTCCCTTAAAAGTTTTAAGAAGCGAAGATCATAAATTCTAGGTAATACTGAAATTTTGTGAAAAGGCTAGAGTTCGAATCTTACTGTTTCTAAAAAAGTGATACTTAAACTTCAATCTCTATATATAGGTGCACACTCTGAGAACTTCTATTTACAATTAAAACTTCAAAATATGTTATTTTGTCCGTTCTTGTGTAATTGATTCTGTGAATATTTTGTTCAAATTGTGGTGAAAAAACAGATTAGTTTCTTGCCCAACTCTGAGTCTTTATTTCTTTTTTCCAATTTACCACTACTGATAGACATGAAACACCACATTATGTGGCTTCTAATTGGGCTTATAAATCTATCACAATCTAGATTAGAGTACATATATCAAGAATACTTGGTAATATTTTCAAGCAATTGTGGTTCCGAAGTGTAACCGTTTGATGGGCCCTAGCAGATGGTTGCAGATACTGGACTTTTAGGTTAGGTCATCAAACATCCCATGTTCAAACAACTTGAGGGAAAATTATTATGTACATTTTGCAGAGATGATAGGAATGAGAATAAGTAATGTTTGCTCTAGTTACTTAAAAAAAGAGAGAGGAAGGTATAGAAGAAAAGAAAAGAACTACTTTTGTTGCATAGTTTTAACCAAAAGAGTGAAAAAACAAAACAAAGTAAGCAGCCAAAACTAATTTAAATTTTGAAGATGACAACTTTGAGTATATATTCCTTTTGTGTGGTGGTGGTGGTGGTGGGGCAAGCTGGCCACCGGCAACTTGAGATTGTAAGGTCTTGTTAAGAGGAAGAAGCATCTCTATATCTTGGTTTAGGTTCTTTACCTTATCTCCTCCAGTCCTCCACCACCACCGAAAGTGGTGGTACTGGATTTAGTATGCAACAACAACCTTAAAAACAGACTAAATTCAAAGACAAACTTGTTTCTTTCTCTCGTATTGACTGGGAGAGCGTCCGAAACCTGAAAAATGGGCTCAAGGCATGTTTTCACCAATATC
The DNA here is from genome assembly GCF_041429995.1 of Eschscholzia californica. NCBI lineage: Eukaryota > Viridiplantae > Streptophyta > Magnoliopsida > Ranunculales > Papaveraceae > Eschscholzia > Eschscholzia californica. The sequence continues at coordinate 42,866,477 of NW_028238309.1, read as the reverse complement.
TACGCCTTTTTGGTGAGTTTGTGTGAACTAACACCAACATATATTTTTATCAGTTCGACTTACGCCTTAGCGTTAAAATCGAAATTATATACTAACATTTGAATAATGAAAGCTTTGTATTGCATTTGTAGACGGCCCAAAAGATCTTTTATGAAGTAAGACAAAATATAATTTAGACCCCTAATTGGGAAAACTTAACAAATTTTTCACTTTGGAAGTCCAAGACTATTATTAAGCAAAAGAAAGTAATGATACAAACTATATTACTATATCAATTCATATAGAAACTTTTAACTAAGTAATACATTCAAACTGCGGGCTACAAATTTTCTGCAACCACTTCAGTTTCTCTCTTCACCAACCCTTTTCCTTTTACAGTACCAAACCCCCCTCCCTCTCTCTCTCTCTCTCTCTCTTTCTCTCTCTAAAAAGTAAAAGATCAAATCACTTTCTCACTCATCCCCAGTTTCCATTTTTTCTTCTTACACTTCCCAAAACAAAAACTAAAATGGCGCCAATATCTATAAAAAAGAGGATTTAAGGCGGGAAATATTGATCTATTTAGACTCTGAAGTTCTTGCCAGTAAAAGTTTGACCAAATTGCCAATTACCGGGAGCAATATTATTTGAAGTAGAAGTACGACCGTCACTACCGGTAACCCGGAACGAAAGAGCCTGCCCTACTAAAATTGAATTTGATTGCCAATTTTGCCCCCAATTTCTACTCATACTCATCCACCCTGTATTTTCACCTTTAATACTAACACTTTGAATGTCTCCTGCTCCCGCCACGTTTGATACCAAAACCAAATTAAAATAACGGAATCCATTTATAGTAAATCTTATCCCTCCTTGTTTTCGGCACGGTATCCTGTTTAATTTAACAAAACGTTAAAACTGTGTTAAAATAACGTTTTCTAAGTTTAGTAAAATTCGGTAAAGAATTCTGTTTTTATTTTTAACCGTTTTTGTCTTTTAGTTAAAAAGTAGTCACGAAAAATCGTCTTGGATACTGTGTTTTAACATCCGAAAACGCGTGGGGTGATTTAATAGGTGGGCCATGGGGTTTGGGCCCACGGCCGACTCGTGGAACGGAATCTGAGAAATAGAGTCGGAGAAGATGATGAGAACTCACCGACGGTAAGAAACGGGGACAATTCCAGCTCTGTATTCAGCAATTTTGAGGAACATTGGCATGGCGAGATCGAAATGGGTACGAGGTGGGTTGCACCAACCACCATTATCAGAGGGTTGAGCGAAGTTTGGTGGGCAGAAATTGGTGGCGGTGACGAGAATGGATGGGTTTCCGGGAAGACACCATTCAGGGTCGTCGACACATTTGATCTCAAAACAAGCACCACAGCTTAACCCATTGTTAAATAGTGCAGTGCTTAAAGCTGCTGTGTTTACACCGTACCCTTGACTGTATAAATTCCCATATCCACAAGCTCCACCTGTAAAAAAAAAAGTTAGAGAGAGAAAGTTAGTCTATAAATAGAAAGTGAGCCTAGAGAGAGAGAGAAAATGGGGAAGAAGAGAGAGAGGGGAAAACAGAAAAGAGGGTGAATTTGTGTTCATACCCATAGTACCAGAGGCGTCGCTGCCTCCATAGAAGGTAGCATGAGCACTTTGCCAGTCGCCGCCGGTGTAGACGCCTGGGATTCTTGCGTGAACTAGTGTAAAAGATGAAAGTAGAGTGAGAATGCAGAATATACTGAAAATGGTCATTTGTGCAGAGGAAAATTGGTAAGTTATAGAGAGAGAGAGAAAGAAGAATGAGGGTGTAGGAGTGTAGGACTCCGAGGGGTGGAGAAAGAGAATAGGAAGGGTGGGGTATTTATTGAGGTTGTACTGGAGGACGTGTCATATGGTAGGGCCGTAGGTGTACTAATATTGTGATACCCTAGTTAATGCTATCTATCTTAAACTCACTTATCTTAACTAATTTTAAGGCCATCACATATTATATTTGGTTGTTTTCCAAATGATCCCCTCGTTTACATTAGGAGTAGTAGCAATACCTATATTGCTAGTCTAGCAGCTTTTGTTTCGGCTTCTATTGCCGATGAAGCAATAGTTAACTTTGTTGAAGTCGCCACGAACTCACCCTTTTCATTTCTATAAACTGCGGTTAGGGCTGTTTTTCTATCTTTATAAGCCGCATCAAAGTTTACTTTTAATTTCTCTGTTGGTGGCGGTAGTCAATATCGAATAGACTCCCTTGGATCTTCTTCTTATCTGGATTTAATTCTTTTTTTGCTTTTAAATATTCATGAGAAGTGTATAGAGCACTTTGTATAATTGCGCAACTATCCAGCCTTACCCCATCGAATATACACTTGTTTCTTGCTTTCCACAATTCCCATAACACACATAATTTTACCACCACAGTTTCTTCTCCTTCTCCCTCGAACCACCTGCATATTATATTCCTAATTTGAGTATCACCTTCTAATCTTTGATTCAGTGGGTAATTCATCCATGTTTCCCTTGCTAGTCTACATCGACGAAAGATATGATCGATGTCCTCCTCCTCCATATTACAAATTAAGCAAACTGTCGAAGCTTGGTAGTTAAATCGGAGTGCTCTTTTCTTCGTTGGAAGGGCATCATTTAATAACCTCCATATAAAAAACTTCACTCGAGGGATCACATCCACCTTACTCCAGATTTTTCTCCAAGACATATCATTTGGTAATTCCATATGTTGTGATGACGATGGTATACTTTTTAACAGGGAGTTGTACATGGATTTTGAAGTAAATTCTTCCTTCTCTGTAAACACCCGTACTAGTTTGTCATTGATGTCCCTGTTTTCCAAAGTTATTTGCATAATTGAGTGAGCCGATAAAGTATCGAAGGTTCTCTCAATGAGATCTTTGTTCCACGATCCATTAATATCAAGTAAGTCTCGAACTAAAAATAGGTTATGTGGTTCATCTATATCTTCCTTTTTTCCTGGTTTGAATCCTCGTATAGTCGGTATTCATGGGGACATAACACCGAATTTGAAATTCATAAGAAGAATTTTTATGCTTCGGTTGCAAGAGGTAGTTGCCCAAATTAAACATCTTCTTTTCTCATCTCTCTTACTCCAAGTATTTGCAGGATATTCACCCTTCTTTCCTTTAGTAATTTGGTACTAAAGTGGATTGAGGATTTGTTATAGTTGATAAGTTGTCCCGAATATTTAGCATAAGCATCTAGGATCACTTTTAGTTTCATTACATTATCTTCACTTGCTTTACCAAAAAAGAAGAGATCATTGGCAAACATTAGATGATTTATGCAAGGGGCATAACGATCGATTCTAAGCCCACTGAACGGTCCATTTGATTCCGCCTGATATACCAATTTTATAAGCGTCTCTGAGCATAATATAAATAAGTACGAACTCAATGGACATCCTTGTCTTAGCCCCCTTTCACTATAGAAGAATCCCTTAGGACGACCACTTATTAATAACGAGAAAGAGGTCGTTGAAACACAACTCATTATTAACAAGTGGGTGTTACCAATAATACCATTTCGCTTTAGCACTTCACTAAAAAATTTCCACTCTACTCGGTCATAAGCCTTTTCCATATCAACTTTTAGAGAAAATGCTCCGTTTCTCACTCTTGTTTGAGTAAGTGAATGGAAGATCTCTTGGGCAACGATGATATTGTCACTCCGACGTCCGGGAACAAAAGCATTCTGAACTGAAGAAATTAACCTTTCTAGAATTGGTCTGAACCTGTTAGTTAAAATCTTCGTAACAATACGGTAAAGAACGTTGCATAGAGATATTGGCCTGAAAATAGCATCAGATTTACATCAATACTATTTCTTAGTTGAGGGTGATGCTCGAACTGTTATTGAAGTTTGCAAATCAAAAGAAGATAAAATGTTGTGGACGATTAGGCCATTTATAATGGAGATCAAGAAGGAAGCGATACATCTGCAAAACTGCATATTTTCACATTGTCTAAGAGAAGCAAATAGAGTCGTGCACCTTTTAGCGCAATCTATTTTTAATTTGAGTCATGTATCTAACGAGGAGTTAACTCAATCTCCTATTTGTATGTTGAGTCAAATGGCTATTGACAAGGCTTGCTTAGACTCTTCGATTCAAAAACAATAAATTAAGGCAACTGCCTAATTTCATAAAAAAAAAAGTAACAATACCTATAAACATGGTAGTTACATGGTTTGTTACATTCATGGTGATTTACATGTTATATAAGTTTATTGTCTACATGAGCTCCTAGTTTATGAGTAGTTTTCTTGCATCTGCCCTTAAGTTATACGAGAAATACTCAGATGGTTTCTTTTTGTTTTCTTTATCCATTGACTTCCCAAGCGCACCCTTCTCTAATGATGTGTTATCTCCTCATCAAACATTATCCTTCAACAATTTTTTTTCCAAAACTTCTCGTTTTCATAGCAAAAATTTCTCACTTGTTTTCCCCTTCTCCTCTAATCTCTCTCGTCTCTTCTCGCCCTCTCTAGTTCTGTGCCACCATAGATGTGTGCCTCTGCACTTTGGCTATTAGCTTTGCCAAGGTGCACTACAAAACAGACGTGGCGGGTTTCTTTTTAGATATTTTCAAGATGAGGACATGATCTTGAGCTCCTTCTGCTAGAGCTCATTCAAGCATGGAACCTGCACCATCTTGCATGTGAGGCTATGGCAATACTATTTTAAGGTGTTTCTTTTTCTCTGGTCCACTCTGAGTTTTTCTTTAGCATTTTGTTGATGGAGAAAGTCGTGAAAAAGATAGTAGACAACCTTCAAAATGATTTAATCGAGCCTGTTGTTAGAGACGCATACAAAGATCTTGTCACTCCTCTCATTACGGTAGGAAAGCCTGGCTCATTCTGAACTCTCCAATGGTTCCTAGGCTTGTGATTATGATGTAGTCATTCATGAATACTTTTGGATCAACAGAGCCATCATACGTTATTAGAACCAGTCATTTGAAGTCCCGAGGTTTTTCGGTATTCATACGCATACAGAAAGGTGGTCGCGTTAATTTACCCAATCGAGGAGCTTCCTTTTCGGCCATTTTATTTTTCATCTTTGCTAGTATTAGAACAATCAAGGAGCTATAAGTCACCCCTTTGTACTCTCTCGTCTTTGTCTTCCAAGTAGGGTAGTGGAGCTCTTTGTGATTCCTTTTCTGCAGCAGACGCTACCTCTTCGTGTTCCTTCTAGAGCCTTTACATTTCTTTCTGCCTTTTCCTTGTGTCGTATCTTCGTGTTTATGTCGTCCCTTCGCTATGACCTGAAGGACACAATCAGTGCGACGAAAGGGGTAAGTAAAGGGGTTGATGTGGCGAGCAAATTTCTTACATGGGACGGATGAGGGTCTTTCCTTATCTGAGTCTTCCAATGCCTTTTCATTTGGTCGTTTTTTTGGCATCCTTAAGGGAGTAGTCTGCAATGTAGACAAGGTGTTAACACCTATTTTCTTTTTCGCATTCTTCTTCTCTTCACAACGACAAGGGTTAATGGCGGCAGACTGTCATTGTCGGCAAACTTAATATTTGTAGGTCTTTCCACCACTTCCATTGGCTGCCACCACCACCACCTCTCTTTCTCTTCCTCCTTTTTTCTCTCTTTCGCCCTATTTATATTTTCTTTTTCTCTCTACTCCTCTCTGTTCCGGCAGAGGGGAGTGCTTCCTTCATCTGGTTTTCTAGATTAAAGGTTTTAGTGAGGGGGTCTTCTGTTATGTTGGACAGAGAAGGGAGAGGGAAAGAGAAAGAGAGACAAACTAGTAGATAGGGAGACAAAGATAGATGAAGGTGGGTATGGAAGTGAGAAGAGGTAGAAGAGAGAAAAAAATCATAGTTTCAAAGAAGCTCGTTAACAGAGGGTCGAACATGCACCATGTGTGAGCTATGTCAGACTGAAGAAGGGTGAGTATTTTGGAGGATCTGATTTTCCCTCCCCAAATATTTTCCTACATGTTATTTCGTTTTTGTTTCTCCAAAACAACAACCATCTAATAATTATATTCAAATCTAGTTTCGAGCTTCTTTGGCTACAACATCCTTAGAGCAGTCGCCCACTCGATTTTGTTTGGATAAGTTCACAACTACAATTTGCAACCTAGTCATTGATGATGATTTCATCTTTTAAACGTTAGTATTATTTATGTCATGCCAAAGCTAATGCTTTGACAATTTTTTCTATTTCCTTTATCACGGCTGATACTTCCTAATATATACTATGTAATGCAGTAAATGCAGCATGGGTTCTAGTTTTTTTTTGTCGAGAGAATGGGTGCTAGTTGTCCTCTATTTAATGAAAGAGCAGCCTAGCAATTGATCTAATTTACTTGTTGAAATTAGAAGGGCTACAATATAACGTTAGAGGAGGCTATAAACATCCCAATTTTTTTTTGTTGCAATAAACATCCAAACTTTGAATGTGGGAATATAACTCCCATGTACATACATGTTCTGGTGGGGCTGATTGATAGGAGGGAGTGCTTCGGTCACATCCGTGATGTGCCGAAATCCCATGTGCCTCTTTCTCTCACCCTATCCACAATAATCCCCTATCTCTATCCTCACTCTTTACAATTCTAACCTATAAGTCTATAACTCCAAAACCAAAAAGAAAAGATGAAGAGGGTTTCAATGAGAAAAATCATCTCTTTCCCCAACTTCCCCATGTGATTTGAATTATTGAATTTGTTGGCTCCCCATCCAAACAAAATCCACCCCCATGTGCCCCCTTTCTCTATTTCCTTCCCTTTCTTCTTCCTTTTATTCTCCAAAATTGTTTTTTGTCATATTTATTTTTCATTTCATATTTTAAAGTCATATTTATTTTTCATTTCATATTTTAGAGTCGTGTTAAATTATCATTCTTTTTTTTTTGATGAAAAGTATTAAGTTATCTTTTAAGACAAATGAAGAAACATAACTAAATTGTATTTATTTTTATTATAAGATAATTCATGAAATATGCAAAATTGAGATTGAGGTGGGATAGTTTGTAATTTTCTATTTTGTATGTTGTGTTCTCACTCTCCATCACTCTTCTTCCCCTTGAATTGATGATGTAAGGAGAATAACGGTTAGAGGGTGGGGTCCAATGAAGCGGATCTACCACCGATTAAGCAGATTTAACACGTCAGCCATACTCAACCGTCCCTCAACAATACTCTCACCAACCTAAATGCGGGCCCATCTACCCCATGCAATTACATGTGATCCTACCACCCAACTTACACTTCACTTCACTTGCCACTGTAGGTCATCAATAAAATCAAGTATCCTATTCTATTCTATACACCATTGTTAGGGGGTAATAGAAAAAAGCCCACGATACAAAACTTTTTTAGGTGGAAAATCAAATGTTCCCTCTTTTTTCATTTCCTGCAAAGGAGAGGTCTCTTCGTCGGAAGTCTTCGTCCGGTTTTTTAAACGAAACTTCGCCTAGTAAAACTAGACATCTGATTTTGGGGGAAGAAATGCAAAAAAAAAAAGAAAAAGATCTATGTTAAGTAGATTTGTGTTTTATTTTGACGGAAGATGATGAAGAAGAAACTTTAGAGAAAAAACATATCTGAGAGTAATGAAATAGACATAGAAAGGAGAGAGAGAAACCAAAAAATGAAAGAAAAGGGTAAAACAGGGGGATAATATACATTACAGCTTGCACGACGCGAATCTGTACAACGAACACACAAAAAATTGACAAAAAACCGACTTGTGGACCTGCCTCGAATTTTTCATATGCTAGTGTGTTAGAGGTGGTTTTTCTTGCCCAAAATCACCAATATTTACTATCCATGTAAGAAAATCTTTTGTCGTATATGACGACCTTATACTATCAACATAAATGTTTGTTTACCCAAAACGAGGGGGTTTAGGCACGCATAAAACCTCTGACTATGCGTTGGTGCTAGCCCTAGGCATGGGTTCTCCTTACATTGAAGAAACAATATAAGAGAAAAGCATAAACATATATTTCACACGCTTAGTTTGATATTATATGCGCTATTGCCGATAGTGGTTGTAGTATATGAGAGGAGATTACTTCTCAGTCTCTCCTGCGGATTTTAGAATACTTAGGTTTGTAACAGTATTAAAAAGATATTCCAAATAGTTACTATGGAAAATTCGTTATTCCCCTATGGGAAGATGAAACTTTGTTTTCTCTCCTCTAGAGTTTTTAGGGGTTTATGGAAGGTACCTAGTTCATCACCAATTGGGGTTTACTTTTCTTTTGATAAAAGGCATCTCTTAATCCACATTTGACTTCTAAGGAGTATTATCTTTTCTTGGGAGGAAACAAAATGTAATCAATGAAGCATGTTGAAGGGCCATCTTTCCCCAAAAATGTAGAGTTGTGAAGTGCAAGGAATTGAACCTAAAAATAAAATGAAATGATTATTAAAATCATGTCAATTCCAACTACTAGAAAAGGTTGGGAAAAATGCAAAAACAAGTTTTCATAAACTTTATTTTGATGTTAGAATAACAAAGTTATTTATCAAGTTTGACACTAGTAACTTCCAACAAAAAATAAAGAAGTTTAACACTAGTGCTTTTTAAGGGTTGGAGTGTTGTTGTAATCTGAAAAACACCACCAATTTCAAGCAAATACAACTACACTAAAACGAGAAAATTTCTCACTTCTATAGTCGTTAAATTTCCCTAGCTACTTTAGAGTCAAACTTGAATTGTTAGTTTTTTTTTGTTGAAAACTTGAATTGTTAGTTAGCAATAAGGATTAAAAACATTTATTTACTTAATAAGTTTGGCTATATGAAATTAAATTATAACAGAAATGCAGCCCTTCTATTTGTTACATTGATAAAGATGACAACTAAAAAAATATAGTAAACACTAAAATCTTGGGGTTCTAATTTATGAGAAAATTGTGGAAAGAGTGTTGTTTTACTGGTATTATGAAAAAACCAAGAATCTGGTCTTCCTGTTTTAATAAAAACAGGGATACACTTTAGAGTGTCTTTCTGAAATAAATTCAGAGATAACTTTAATTCTAAAAGTGTTACTGTATTCTAACAGATTAAACAAGAAAAGAAAAACTAATATAATTTAAAACAATGATAAAATAAAAAGTTAGAGAGAGAAAGCCGAGTCGAGTTGTCTCTTTCCTTAAGACAGTGAACACCCTGGTATTAGTACTAAAACCAGTAAGGTGTTTGTCTCCCAGGATACAACGGCTGTACCTTTCAGTGTGACGACTAAGAGTACTTCGTTTTTCTGAAAGCGTGCGAACTTAGAACAAGCAGTAAAAACGACAGGTGACTTGACTTCTTAAACTCTAAATGCTCTTGTAACTTTGAATGCTAAAACTTTCGTATTTTGTTTGCTGGATTTTGTTTGGTATTTATAGAAGTATTGGTGACACTTCAGACAGGTGCCTTAGAAAAGAATGGATGCTTCCCAACAGTCATATTTGTCTGTTGGTTTTCGGGTGCCATGTTGACCGTCAGATCTTAACGGATCTATTAAGATCTCGCGCATTGAACGCCCACCGTTAGATCATCAACGAATCTATCTTAAAGAGCGCCAAATATCCTGACCGTCAGATCATATCTATGATCGTAAAATCCAAGGCTCCAATCGCTCCTCGCGACGATGCGTACGTGCGAAGTGCAAAGTGCGTGCGGGCGCCTCAAAAGCGCCCAATGCGCCCTAAACGCCCATTCGCCCACGCCGCGCGTGCGCGTGCGTGGTTTGCGTGGTGCAAACCACGTGAGTCACCTTTCTATTTTAAAGAACATACCATAAATATATGGAAGGTTCTATATAAGGAAATAAAATGTTTCCTCCTTCATAAATGTGGTACTAACTCAAAATCTCGGTTTTGAGTTAATGGTACCCATACCAAACGAATTTTGTAATAACTCACTCATACGGAATCGGATTTGGACAAAATTTGAGTCTAAATTCAAGAGCTCGACGAGACGAATCCAACTAGACGTCTTGATCGAGATTCCGATGAATATAAGTACCTCAAATTAAGGAAAAACCGGTCCAGCTCCTTTTGAGCTAAGTGCCGATTCCAACAATCCCCCACATGAATGATTATTACATGTTCGAAATCACAGCAAACTGACTGACCTTAAAATGCTGACAGACAGTGGTTCTTACGCGGAATGTCGCTGCATCGGATGAAGGTGGCTTTAAAGCTTTGAACCTTTCCTAGTGATAACTATCAGGTTTACAAGGACAACAGTGAACTGTTAGTCTTGAACTGAGTCCTGGTAATTGTAAGCCAAATATAATTAACACACAGCTAATTCCTTACTTGTTCTAAGTTCTCGGTTGTGTTCTTTGCGGTCATGAACGTTCCTAGTTTCGTGTGTGCATTAGAGAAGTCAGCCTAATACGACCTTCTCATAGAACCGACACCAATTCCCACACATATAGGTGTTTCCTACTTAGGTACACTGCTATACCTTCCTTATAGACAAATTTCTAAATTTTTCGGACACATTAAAAGCTGTAAGCTTAACCTCTGCATTGCAGACAACACTGATTTCATCCTAGGAATGGGAAAGAGAAAAAAAAAATTCTCTTCCAGTGTTTTGTTCGAGTCAGGATATAACTTCAGTTTCCCTTTGAACCTAGATCGTGGGATCTCCAGTCTTCTAGGTAGGGTTTCATTATGCCTTTACTCATTTACTTTAGGCAGTAAACCCATTCCCCTTGATGAAGCAATTACAAGATCTCTAGGCAGTCCCTTAGTGAAAGGATCAGCTAGGTTTTCTTTAGATTTTACATAATCTATTGTAATAACTCCTTCAGAGAGTAATTGCTTCACGGTATTATGTCTTCGACGGATGTGTCGAGACTTACCATTATACATTTTACTATGTGCCTGAGCAATCGCAGCTTGATTATCACAATGAATCTTGATTGCAGGCACAGGCTTAGGCCATATTGGTATATCTTCTAAAAACTGTCTAAGCCACTCGGCTTCTTCTGCAGCTTTATCCAAAGCAATGAATTCTGAATCCATCGTTGATCTAGCAATACAAGTTTGCTTAGAAGATTTCCAAGATATGGCAGCCCCTCCCAGTGTAAATACATAACCACTGGTTGATCTTGTATCATCGGTATCGGATATCCAATTTGCATCACAATATCCTTCAAGTACTTCTGGGTACTTGGTATAATGGAGTTCATAATCCTTTGTATACCTTAAATACCGTAACAACCTTGTTATGGCATCCCAGTGAGTACTACTTGGATTACTAGTAAATCTGCTTAGTTTACTAACCGAAAGAGCTATGTCTGGTCTAGTACAATTCATTAAATACATAAGGCTTCCTATAATCCTTGAGTATTCTAATTGTCTTACTCCATTCCCAGTATTCTTCATAAGATGAATACTTGGGTCTAATGGAGTTACTACAGTCTTGAGATCATGTTTACTAAATTTTTCTAATATTTTTTCTACATAATGAGTTTGAGATAAACTTATCCCTTTACTAGTCTTAGTAAGTTTGATCCCCAAGATTACTTCTGCTTTTCCTAAATCTTTCATATCGAAATTCTTAGAAAGCATTTTCTTAGTAGTGTTGATGACATCTAAGTTATTTCCCATAATTAGCATGTCATCTACATATAGACACAGAATAACACACCCTTTATTTGTGTTCTTAATATAGACACATTTGTCACATTCATTTATTTGGAATCCATTTGATAATAATGTATTATCAAATTTAACATGCCATTGTTTTGGGGCCTGTTTCAACCCATATAGTGATTTCACTAATCTACAGACTTTCTTTTCTTGGCCAGGAACCACAAACCCTTCAGGCTGGTTCATATAGATTTCTTCTTCTAATTGCCCATTTAAAAAAGCTGTTTTCACATCCATCTGGTGAATTTCCAAGTTATATAAGGATGCTAAGGATACTAACATTCTTATAGAGGTTATTCGACTCACCGGAGAGTAGGTATCGAAATAGTCCAATCCTTCTCGTTGTCGAAAACCTTTTGCCACAAGTCTTGCCTTGTATTTGTCAATGGATCCATCTGTTTTTAATTTCTTTTTAAAAATCCATTTGGAACCTAAAGGCTTACATCCAGGTGGAAGATCTACAATTTCCCATGTATGATTTTGCATAATGGAATCTATTTCACTATTTACAGCTTCTTTCCAGAATGGAGCTTCTGGGGTAGCCATTGCTTCCGTGAATGTCTGAGGCTCATTCTCAACCATATAGGTGAGAAAATCAGGACCAAAAGTCTTAGCTACCTTTATCCTTTTACTTTTTCGAGGTTCAACCTCATTTTCTTTTTCATCCGTACTATCTCTTTGAGATGTTTCTGGAATTTGGGTATCTTGTTCCCTATCACGTTTTCTGGTTTCAGAATATTTATCCAAATTTTGTTTATAAGGAAAGATGTGTTCAAAGAACTCAGCATCCCTTGATTCTAAAATAGTATTTGGATGAATGTCTGATATTTCTGATTTGTGTACTAAAAACCTATAAGCACCACTATTCATAGCAGGTCCTATATATACACAATCTATTGTCTTTGGTCCTATCTTGACTCTTTTAGGAAGAGGGACTAATACCTTTGCAAGGCACCCCCACACTTTTGTGAATTTAAAAGAAGGTTTCCTTTCTTTCCATATTTCATATGGTATTTTTCCTGTTTTTCTATGGGGCAATCTATTTAGTAGATGGTTTGCTGTGAGTAAAGCCTCCCCCCACAAGTTCTGTGGTAAACCAGAACTTAGTAACAAAGCATTCATCATCTCTTTTAAGGTTCTGTTTTTACGCTCGGCTACACCATTTTGTTGAGGTGTGTATGGAGCTGTCGTTTGATGAATAATGCCACTTTTGGCACATAATTCTTTAAAGGGAGATTCATATTCTCCTCCTCTGTCACTTCTTAGTGCTTTTATCTTTTTGTTAAGTTGATTTTCTACTTCATTTTTATAAAGTTCAAACTTCTCTACTGCTTCATCTTTACTTCTAAGTAAGTAAACATAACAGTAACGAGTAGAATCGTCAATGAAAGTAATAAAGTATTTCTTTCCACCTCTAGTTTGAACCAATTTTAAATCACATATGTCACTGTGTATTAAATCTAATGGTTCTGTATTTCTTTCTATGGAATGAAATGAAGTTTTTGTTGATTTAGACTCGACACATGTTTGACACTTTTCTTTAGTGTCAACTTCGAATCTTGGGATTAAATCCATATTCATTAACTTCTTTAATGAATGGTTATTTACATGGCCAAGTCTTTTATGCCAAATACTACAAGAATCAACAACAATATAAGCAACATTATTTTTATTAATAATTTTTGGAGATACAGTTATTACATTCATCTTGAATAACCCCCCACATAGATAACCCTTACCCACATACATACCACTCTTGCTTAATACAAAATTATTAGACTCAAATACTAGCTTGAACCCATTTTTTGAAAGCAAGGAACCAGATACCAAATTCTTACGAATATCTGGTGCATGAAATACATCGTTGAGGGTAACTTCTTTTCCTGATGTGAATTTCAGGACTACCTTCCCTTTTCCAGCAACTTGAGTAGTAGAAGCATTTCCCATAAAGAGGGTTTCTCCTTCTGGAATTTTGGTATATGTAGAAAACAAGTTTTTGTCTCCACAAATATGTTTAGTGGCTCCTGTATCAACCCACCAATCACTTGGATTTCCACCAACCAAGTTGACTTCAGAAACTACATTACATATATTAAGGTTCTGAAGGTCTTCTGTTACTTCTTCTATTTCTTCCTCCATTCCAGTAACCAAAGCACATAGGTTCTGGAGTTCTTCATCTTCCACAAGAGAGGCCTGATTTTTAGCCTTCTTGTTCTTATTGAATTTGCCGTTTTTAGTACGACAATCTCTAGCAAAATGACCCTTTTTGCCACAATTGTGACAAGTACCATCAAAGCGGTCATTTTTCTTTGATGGCTTACCTGGCCTCATTCTTTTTCTTTTCTGTTTGGGGTTTGATTCACCCTCAACCATGTTGACTTTTGCAGAAGAAGACCCAATCTTATCTATCTTCTTTTCTGCATTACGACTATCCTCTTCAATTCTTAACTTGAGGATAATTTCTTCAAGAGACATTTCTTTGTTCTTATGTCTCAAGTAGTTCTTAAAATCCTTCCAAGATGGAGGTAGTTTTTCAATCATAGCCCTCACTTGGAATGATTCATTTGCAACCATATTCTCAGACTTTAATTCTTGTAAGAGAAGTTGAAATTCCTGGACTTGAACCATTACTGGTTTAATATCAGTCATTTTAAAATCCAGAAATCTACCCACTATAAATTTCTTAACTCCTGCTGTTTCAGTTTTATATTTATTAGCCAAGGTCTCCCAGAGTTCCTTAGCCGTGTCTATACCATAATAGACATTGTATAAACCATTTTCCAGTGAGTTAAGAATGTAATTCTTACATAGAAAGTCTGAGTGCTTCCATGCTTCAATTGCAGATACATGCTGAACATCTCCATCCCTTTCAAGAGTCGGCTTCGGTTCAGATAGGTACTTGACTAACCCTAAAGTAGTCAAATAGAACAACATCTTTTGTTGCCAACGCTTAAAGTCAACTCCAGAAAACTTCTCTGGTTTCTCTGCGTGAGTTGGACCAACTTGCTTAACAACGGATTCTGTGGTTGTTGCCATTTTCTGATAATCAAAATAACAGAACAAATTAATTTTTTTGTTTCAACCAGAAAAACAAAAAGAAAACAAATTCACTGTCTTAAGATTGTTGTTTTACTGGTATTATGAAAAAACCAAGAATCTGGTCTTCCTGTTTTAATAAAAACAGGGATACACTTTAGAGTGTCTTTCTGAAATAAATTCAGAGATAACTTTAATTCTAAAAGTGTTACTGTATTCTAACAGATTAAACAAGAAAAGAAAAACTAATATAATTTAAAACAATGATAAAATAAAAAGTTAGAGAGAGAAAGCCGAGTCGAGTTGTCTCTTTCCTTAAGACAGTGAACACCCTGGTATTAGTACTAAAACCAGTAAGGTGTTTGTCTCCCAGGATACAACGGCTGTACCTTTCAGTGTGACGACTAAGAGTACTTCGTTTTTCTGAAAGCGTGCGAACTTAGAACAAGCAGTAAAAACGACAGGTGACTTGACTTCTTAAACTCTAAATGCTCTTGTAACTTTGAATGCTAAAACTTTCGTATTTTGTTTGCTGGATTTTGTTTGGTATTTATAGAAGTATTGGTGACACTTCAGACAGGTGCCTTAGAAAAGAATGGATGCTTCCCAACAGTCATATTTGTCTGTTGGTTTTCGGGTGCCATGTTGACCGTCAGATCTTAACGGATCTATTAAGATCTCGCGCATTGAACGCCCACCGTTAGATCATCAACGAATCTATCTTAAAGAGCGCCAAATATCCTGACCGTCAGATCATATCTATGATCGTAAAATCCAAGGCTCCAATCGCTCCTCGCGACGATGCGTACGTGCGAAGTGCAAAGTGCGTGCGGGCGCCTCAAAAGCGCCCAATGCGCCCTAAACGCCCATTCGCCCACGCCGCGCGTGCGCGTGCGTGGTTTGCGTGGTGCAAACCACGTGAGTCACCTTTCTATTTTAAAGAACATACCATAAATATATGGAAGGTTCTATATAAGGAAATAAAATGTTTCCTCCTTCATAAATGTGGTACTAACTCAAAATCTCGGTTTTGAGTTAATGGTACCCATACCAAACGAATTTTGTAATAACTCACTCATACGGAATCGGATTTGGACAAAATTTGAGTCTAAATTCAAGAGCTCGACGAGACGAATCCAACTAGACGTCTTGATCGAGATTCCGATGAATATAAGTACCTCAAATTAAGGAAAAACCGGTCCAGCTCCTTTTGAGCTAAGTGCCGATTCCAACAAAGAGACCTGATAAAATATCTATTCTTTTGAATTCATTAAGGTTGCAAGAACAATTTTTTACTCGACCCCATAATAGTCAACCTTAAAAAATACTTGATTTGGATGTTTGTTAAGTTAGCGTTAAAAGTTAAAGAGAATAAGAAAAAAATTGCTCAGTCTTATTTCTGGATTTCACGTTAAGAGATATGTGTGGAACACCGCCATGTGTAACTTACAATAGTTTATTACAATTCATCATCCTTTTGTTGGTGGATAAGTTGGACATTCCCTCTTATTCTTGGGATATAATCTCGACAGAAACAGTTTATTATCAAAATTTATCAAATGTAATTAAGACAATAAATAAAGTAATAGTAGGACTAGATGGGCGTTTAGGCCCCGTGCGATGGTCCAAAGAATCTTGATATTGCTTTTAGGATCCAAGATGTTTTCGTGATAGCAATTAAATTACTAATTTAGTTCATGATGTACCAATACCATATAACTATAGTGACTTTTGGAGTTTAATGTCAAATAAAATTATTACTATACCTATATGAAATCTTTATCTGTAGTGTTTTTATACCTCCTTAATCCTCGGGAATGTAAAAAATCTTATGTCAATATCGCTTGTAAATTAATCAAATTGGGAAACAATAAAGAGAAGAACTTGTCCTCCCATAGGTTTTAGAGCCTTACAAACTTGTCCTCGAAATTGCTTTGAGTGTGGCACCATTAACACTTGTACGAGACACCTTTACAACTACTACTAGTTTTTTTCTTTTTTTTTTTGATGAAATTAGAACTACTACTAGTTAGGTAGGAGGATATAAATGAAAAAATGAAAGACTAATGGTGCTATAGTTAGAGCATCTCCACTCGGACACTAGAAAAAACTAAGTGTCAAGTGTCAAAGGTGAATCTTTCCTATGTGGTCATGTAGAGACACTCTAATTAAAAATCTTTTCCAATGTAGATACTCTAAAGGTCATGATTTTAAAGTAAATATCTTAGGGGGCACTTAGAGAAACTCATGTAGACAATCTCTCTGGAAACTTTCTATAATGAACGCATGCACCTCATAATAGAGTATCTAATAAAGTGTCTCATTAGAGAAGTTTTTTTTAAACAAAAATTTTAAAAGTCGTATGTGATATTTTAAGTGTTGAGTTTGAATGTCCCATTGAAGATGCTCTTACTGTTAGACAAAGCTCAAATATCTTGGTGGGAAAGAGAAGCTATTAAGTATCAAATTTCATTTTATTAGTTTTTTTTTGAGAAATCGACTATGATTAGTTGTTACAAGACTTTGATAATCAGGAAAATGTGATAAGCACCATAAGCTCATAACTGCCTAAGTTCAACATTAATGAAAGAGACCTAAACAAATTTATTTATTTACACATTTAATAACTCAAGTTCAATAAACTATGGATTTCACCTTCTTTGAAAATCCAACCTGAGACCTCCAAGATTTTTGGAATTTATGTCAACATTTTCAACTACTTGCGCAAGCAAGTGTTGACTTTCAATTTATTAATCTATTATATTAAAACAGCTCAGTAGTTATTAAGGGGATAAGTCTGACCGTCCATTTTATTTTAGAAATTTGTTTGAAAACACATCCGACGGATAATATAAAATATTTTTATGTAAATAGACTAAAAAATAAGGGTATCTTTGTAAATCAACCAAAATTAGTTAGAAAAAAATATTTATCTCTCTATTTTTTTCTCCCACGGAGTAGAGTGGAAATAACTAACCCACTCTCCTATATCTCCCTAAAATAACTACCATTCCCCTCTCTCCTATATTTCTGGCTCCATAAATACGGTTCTCCATCTATCCTATTTAAACACACGGTTATCTCTCTCCCCTGCAATTCTTTCTACTCTATTGATTTTGTCTGTAGGACGGGGAAGAAACCTAGTTAAACTTTAAAATGTACCCGGTACCCTCATCCATTGCCACTTCAAAATGATGGCCAATTACTCTTACACGTTTTCTATACGACAAATGTTGGTACCAACTAGTTTTCATCTACTGATTATAGTAAAGGTTTAAGATCATTATCTTGTATATATTTAGATGGGGGACAAATCCACTAATTTGTTTTATGAAACCCTACACCCTTAAGCAATCCTTGAAAACGATGCAGACTAAAATTCCTTATGAAAGCTTTAATATATATATTCACTCAAACGACAGTCATCATCGCTTTTACATCTCCAGTCTTGTTTGCAAATGGAGAATGTATCACTCAGCTTGCAATTATTCTTTGATTGATGGATCTAGTTGTTTGTCGTTTGCCTCCCCTGCTTATATCCCACGAACATGAACTCAAGTCTAGGTAGAAGTATATCATCTCTAAGATTAATCCCATGTAACTATAGAAACTACCTAAAGTAAGAGCATCTCCAGTGCAAGACTGAAGAAAAACTTTAAGCATATTATGTGTCAAGTATGAAAAGTGGATATCTAAATGGTCTCGTTCCTTAAAAAAATGGTCTCATTCTTATTTAGCCATATAGATACACTATTGAAAAGCATTCTCCAATGCAACACCCAAGAGAAACTATAAGAATCTATAGGATTAATTGATGTGTTTATGTGGCACTTGGAGATCCTCAAGAGGACCCTCTAAATTTAGAGTGTCCATTTGAGGATCTTTAAACCGAATCTTGACACATCATTTTAGATATTCATGTTGAGTTTTGCATTTAAGATAAATTTTCAACAAAAACTCTAAAAAAATTTATATGGCACTCTAAAATGAACATCACATCCATGAATAAACATCTCATCCATGAGCATAATGAGGCTAATCATACTGACATTTCTAGATGGAAGAACTTGTGGAATCTTAGACTCCATCCTAGAATCCTTCTATTTTTATGGAAATTAGCCCACAACATTCTACCAGTAAATTCCATACTCCAAAGATTCATCCAGAGTATTTCCACCAACTGTCCTCTCTGCAATGAAGCTGAGGAGACCATTATGCACCTCATCCAGGATTGTAAGATTACCAAGGAGATTATTAGGCAGTTAATACCCCCTCAAAGCACTTACACAAGTTTTAATTCTTTTGATGAATGGTTCAAAGCCCATAATGATATAGACCAAAAGACAGACTACAATAGCACTCTAAATCAAATAGAAACACTGTCCACCATCATTTGGCATATTTGGAAACATAGATGTGAACTTGTATTCAAAGATATACAGCTAGACCTGGTAACCCTTCAAGCATCCATGAGAAGTTATCTGGCAATTCAGACTATGAACCTTAGAACTTCTACATCGAATCAATCTCCTGCCATCACCAAATGGTCTCCTCCTCCTCAGGGATACTACAAAATCAACTTTGATGCATCTTGGGATAAATCCTCTTCACTTATTTTTGTTGGTATTGTGATATCTGATTCTACAGGAAACCAGCTCGCAAAAGGATCCTCAAAGACCCTCGGGCGAACAGTAGACGAAGGAGAGAGTAAAGCTTGTCTTTTTGGAATGAAATGGGCAGTCCAACATAACCTCAAGCAAGTAATTATGGAGGGAGACTCTCTAAATGTTATCAACTTTTTGAATGGGAGGAAAAGCTCAATTCACTGGACAGCAAATAGAGTTTTAAAGGAAGTTAAGAGCATGACTTCCTCTTTCGATCATGTCCGTTTTTTGTTCGTTAATAGAAAGTTCAACAGCATGGCTAATACTATGGCTGTAAACTCTAGGAAGACTAAATCTTGTTCTTTTAATTGTCTTCCTTCTTGCTCAAACTCTCAATGTAATTGTCTATAACTTTGGTTTTAATCAATAGACCTGATTTTGTCTCAAAAAAAAAAAAAATTTAGAGCTTGAGTGTTGCGTTGAAGATGCTCTAAGGAAATTGCAGGGGCACATCCAAGGTGGAACTATGTGAAAACTAACCCACGCTATAACTTGGGTTAGCTTCACATAGATCTAGAACACAAATAATCACATTTACGTATTAGATCCCTATTGTAACCACTTATCATTTTGCTTCCAATTGTGTCCGAACTTCTTTCTACTATCCAAGTCTTGTTTTTGATTTTTGCAATTATACTCTTCTTATGTTGTACCTAAATTATCTTTATTATTTATTAATGGTAGTTTTTTTGGTTTCACTTATCTCTTATTTGTTTCTCTGTCCTCTACTGCATGGTTTCATTGTTGTTTACTTACATGCCGTTAGTCTCACCAACAAAAATTGTCGATTGACCCCCCACTCTCAACTTTTCTCTCCTTCCTTTCCCTTCTTGTGTTTTATTCTCTTTTATTTTCTATTATCACTTCAACTAAATTAGTGTCACACGTCTACCATATTTTGTTTTAATTACTTGGTACGACAAAGAACTAATGTCTCCAATTTTTGTATTTTGTCATAAATCTGAACACAAAATTTTCTTCGCTTTTCAAATTTTAGGCATGTCTAATGGTAAAAAATGAAAAAATTAGTTATAAAATAGTAAAAGTATGAAGCAATTGTAATTGATCAAAAAATGTCATCATCTTTTGCAAGCAATAATATCTTAAAAGGGCATATTACTTAAGTCAGTATTGCCTGAAACAAAATCCGGGCTCGGACTATAAGCAAAACCAATTTTACACACGGCACACAACAATTAGAAGGATGAGAACCAAAATAAGATTTTATGGAGGCACACATGTTGCTTGTACACCCATCATCTTCTCCTCTAAATTTTGTGGGACTACAAACCACACGAAACCGTCGATTGATTTGGGCCAACGACTACCACAATCACATTCTTTCCCGAATCTCTCTAATTCTCACTCACTCACTCACTCACTCACTCTTTGGCCACTAGTGGTCGATTTTAACGTGTAACTGACTTTAGGGCTTCAAACGTGAAATATGGAGGCTTACCTTGACTGGACTGGATATTATCAATTTAAGCGACATTCAGTACGTGAATCTTGCATTCTCAAACTATTTTTTTCCCTCTCAGATTGTTTCTCTCACTTTCTCCCTCTCACCATCGAATTGTTGAGTTCGATTTCTGATCTTATTGGTAACTAGAAAGTTGAGTCTTAATTTAAAATTTGACCCAAGTAATTCATACATTATTAAGAACTCATGATGTGTAATTTTTTGTTTCTATTGACCGATGTAGTTTCGGTACAAATTTCTTATTTAAGTTATTAAAATCATAAAAAATTGAAGTAGTGAAAGTGAAGACTCCTCTCTCCGGCTTAGTGATCTGTTTCTAACTACCGCTTTAGAGAAATGATAGGGAACAAGAAGAAGAAAAAAAAGACAAATCTTGAACATAAATCTTACATTAATGAAAGAGACCTAAACAAATTTATTTATTTACCCATTTAATAACTCAAGTTCAATAAACTATAGATTTCACCTTCTTTGAAAATCGAACCTGAGACCTCCAAGATTTTTGGAATTTATGTCAACATTTTCAACTACTTGCGCAAGCAAGTGTTGACTTTCAATTTATTAATCTATTATATTAAAACAGCTCAGTAGTTATTAAGGGGATAAGTCTGACCGTCCATTTTATTTTAGAAATTTGTTTGAAAACACATCCGACGGATAATATAAAATATTTTTATGTAAATAGACTAAAAAATAAAGGTATCTTTGTAAATCAACCAAAATTAGTTAGAAAAAAATATTTATCTCTCTATTTTTTCTCCCACGGAGTAGAGTGGAAATAACTAACCCACTCTCCTATGTCTCCCCTAAAATAACTACCATTCCCCTCTCTCCTATATTTCTGGCTCCATAAATACGGTTCTCCATCTCTCCTATTTAAACACACAGTTATCTCTCTCCCCTGCAATTCTTCCTACTCTATTGATTTTGTCTGTAGGACAGGGAAGAAACCTAGTTAAACTTTAAAACGTACCCGGTACCCTCATCCATTGCCACTTCAAAATGATGGCCAATTACTCTTACACGTTTTCTATACAACAAATGTTGGTACCAACTAGTTTTCATCTACTGATTATAGTAAAGGTTTAAGATCATTATCTTGTATATATTTAGATGGGGGACAAATCCACTAATTTGTTTTATGAAACCCTACACCCTTAAGCAATCCTTGAAAACGATGCAGACTAAAATTCCTTATGAAAGCTTTATAAAGCCGGAAGATTTATTTATATATATTCACTCAAACGACAGTCATCATCGCTTTTACATCTCCAGTCTTGTTTGCAAATGGAGAATGTATCACTCAGCTTGCAATTATTCTTTGATTGATGGATCTAGTTGTTTGTTGTTTGTCGTTTGCCTCCCCTGCTTATATCTCACGAACATGAACTCAAGTCTAGGTAGAAGTATATCATCTCTAAGATTAATCCCATGTAACTATAGAAACTACCTAAAGTAAGAGCATCTCCAGTGCAAGACTGAAGAAAAACTTTAAGAATCATATGTGTGATGTGTCAAGTATGAAAAGTGGATATCTAAATGGTCTCGTTCCTTAAAAAAATGGTCTCATTCCTATTTAGCTATATAGATACACTATTGAAAAGCATTCTCCAATGCAACACCCAAGAGAAACTCTAAGAATCTATAGAATTAATTGATGTGCTTATGTGGCACTTGGAGATCCTCAAGATGCCCCTCTGAATTTAGAGTGTCCATTTGAGGATCTCTAAACCGAATCTTGACACATCATTTTAGAGATTCGTGTTGAGTTTTGCATTTAAGATAAATTTTCAACAAAAATTCTAAAAAAATTTATATGGCACTCTAAAATTTAGAGCTTGAGTGTTGCATTGGAGATGCTCTAAGGAAATTGCAGGGGCACATCCAAGGTGGAACTATGTGAAAACTAACCCACGCAATAACTTGGGTTAGCTTCACATAGATCTAGAACACAAATACTCACATTTACGTATTAGATCCCTATTGTAACCACTTATTATTTTGCTTGCTTCCAATTGTGTCCGAACTTCTTTCTACCGTCCAAGTCTTGTTTTTGATTTTTGCAATTATACCCTTTTTATGTTGTACCTAAATTATCTTTATTATTTATTAATGGTAGTTTTTTTTTGGTTTCACTTATCTCTTATTTGTTTCTCTCTCCTCTACTACATGGTTTCATTGTTGTTTACTTACATGTGGTTAGTAGCCAACAAAAATTGTCGATTGACCCCCCACTCTCAACTTTTCTCTCCTTCCTTTCCCTTCTTGTGTTTTATTCTCTTTTATTTTCTATTATCACTTCAACTAAATTAGCGTCACACGTCTACCATATTTTGTTTTAATTACTTGGTACGACAAAGAACTAATGTCTCCAATTTTTGTGTTTTGTCATAAATCTGAACACAAAATTTTCTTCTCTTTTCAAATTTTAGGCATGTCTAATGGTAAAAAATGAAAAAATTAGTTATAAAATAGTAAAAGTATGAAGCAATTGTAATTGATCAAAAAATGTCATCATCATTTGCAAGCAATAATATCTTAAAAGTGCATATTACTTAAGTCAGTATTGCCTGAAACAAAATCCGGGCTCGGACTATAAGCAAAACCAATTTTACACACGGCACACAACAATTAGAAGGATGAGAACCAAAATAAGATTTTATGGAGGCACACATGTTGCTTGTACACCCATCATCTTCTCCTCTAAATTTTGTGGGACTACAAACCACACGAAACTGTCGATTGATTTGGGCCAACGACTACCACATTCACATTCTTTCCCGAATCTCTCTAATTCTCACTCACTCACTCACTCACTCTTTGGCCACTAGTGGTCGATTTTATCGTGTAACTGACTTTAGGGCTTCAAACGTGAAATATGGAGGCTTACCTTGACTGGACTGGATATTATCAATTTAAGCGACATTCAGTACGTGAATCTTGCATTCTCAAACTATTTTTTTCCCTCTCAGATTGTTTCTCTCACTTTCTCCCTCTCACTTTCTCCCTCTCACCATCGAATTGTTGAGTTCGATTTCTGATCTTATTGGTAACTAGAAAGTTGAGTCTTAATTTAAAATTTGACCCAAGTAATTCATACATTAGTAAGAACTCATGATGTGTAATTTTTGTTTCGATTGACCGATGTAGTTTCAGTACAAATTTCTTATTTAAGTTATGAAGTAGTGAAAGTGAAGACTCCTCTCTCCGGCTTAGTGATCTGTTTCTAACTATCGCTTTAGAGAAATGATAGGGAACAAGAAGAAAAAAAAGACAAATCTTGAACATAAATCTTATATGGCTTGCTATGTTTCGTATTTCCGATGATTTTGACTCACTGAACGCAAACCACATCAAAATTCTGCTCAAAAATCTACACAATTTTTCTTGTTTCTTCTGATGAAGGGTCACACGAGAGAGATTATACAGGCCTCCTCTGCAAGCCCAAGCCCACCAGAGGTCCAAAGCTGATCCAATTGAGTGATTGATTGAGAATCCAATTCAATCCATCACATCGGCTAAAGAAGAAAATAAAGAACACATCACAAATCATTGGCCAGTACTTTGTACACGTGTCACAAGGTATCCAAAGTGCTAGTATTAACGATATTTTTGTGGCTGGTTTTTAACTGCTACTCTACTATCACACTTGCGTGTGCCAACTTACGATTTTTCCGTTATCTGCAACTGCGAAATTAACATCATCTTCATTTTAGCAGGTGGTGGGTGGATTAATGGGTTGCACCAGAGCTACCTTCTCCCATCCCGCCGCCACATCTCCACCACCTGATATTTGCGGCACTGGTGGTGGTGGTGGAAGAGAACGCGGAATTAACCCCTTCTCCAGTAGAATCTCGATGAAAAAGAACGTCTATGGTGATAGGAGTTCACACTCTGAACTCGCCATTGCTGATGCACCCTCCTGTATCTTTGTTGGTCCAATTGAAACTGCCAGTAAAGAAACCCTAGAAGCCCTTTATTGTCAAGTATGTATACTCTTCAATTTAAACCTAATTCAGTATTATTTTTTTTTATTGATGTTAGTACCTTTTATTGAATACAATTATGTGTTTTTGATTAGGCAAGGGATGCTTACTATAATGGGAAACCATTGATTTTAGATGACATGTTTGATAAAGTAGAGGTAATCAAACTTTTATTCTTCAAAATTGTATGGGTTTTATGTACTAGTACTTAACTTGATGGATTTGTTAAAACATTGGAACAGCTGAAATTGAGATCATATGGTTCTAAGTATGTTGTTAAGTATCCTCGTTGTAGTCTTCGACGTCAATCAACATATGCAGATGCTGAGGTAATTCTCTTTTAATGATTACTTTTAGTTCAAATTTTGGTTTTTTTAACTAAACATTTCTTGCATTATTTAGATTCAATTGGTAAGGACATCTTTTCGTAGTTACCCAAATAGATAAAATTGGAACAAATTAATCACTATTGCTCAAACATATTCTCCCGCCCGCCCTTGTTCTTAAGTAGTATATAAGAATCTCCATTTAGTACTTTAAGCAAGGATTGAATTAGTCTTCAAACTATTGCTATACGTTAAAATGGGTAACTCTCATTGGTTTTGTTTCCCCTCCTCTTACTAGTTTTAGCTTTAGATTAGAATGTAACTGTTGAAAAGTGTCCTGAATATGGGTTGATATCAAACTCGAAGTGCCTTAAATAGCGTATAATTCCATTTTTCGATTTCAGAAGAGTTGGTGGAGGTGCCAAGTGTGAGGCTTAGTGGGTTATATATTCAGATTCTCTTGAGCAATATCTGTAACCTTATTTTTCATACATAGTAAAAATCATCACTCCATTGTTCATTGTGGAGTAGGTTTTACGACTAAACCATGTAAATCTTTTGACTTCATGTACAACTGCTAATTTCAATTGCTGCTTTTCTGCTTTTATTGTTCTTCGTCATAACCGTAGCTTCTCCAGCTCGCTTTGGTGCTGGATTGGCTACATAAAATTACTTCAAACCTAAAACTGAAATTCTGCCCTGCATTTTATTTACCTGTCCTCGATCATCTCAAAGTCTTTTTTGTGATCCAGGATTGTTACTTTGTTATTGATCTTTCTCGAGTTCTACATCTTTGTGTTTCCTCTCATTAATGTCATCATCTGTATTATCATGTGAAGTATATAATGAGGTTAATAGCTTTTTTATAGCATTGGTTGAAGATTGAGAATGACCGTGTGTAGGGCAGGAAGATCCTTCACAGGTTTTAGCTCTAGCAAGTGTATGGATCTTATTACTCTCCATGGGTAGTTTAGCTCTTCTTGTGCCTACCATCTTCACAGTTGTTATGCCTTATAGAGATGCCTTCAAGTCAAGATTTTTCTTAAACGGCATAACAGCTCCTTCTGAATCTCTTTCAATGTTGAACAACATTCTTTTTGTGGCAATGGGATCTTTGGTTGGTTATCCAATCGCTTCAGCTTCTGGTAATTACTTCTGTTTCTGTTTAATTTCTTTTAACCCGTTTGTCTTCAAATTGAATTTCTGCTTACTCTTGTCCTTTGTTTTAGTTGGAGCACTTCAACGCTTGTGGAGAAATGACTTGGTGGCATTAAAGGGTGCATGCCCAAGTTGCGGGGAGGAGGTAACTTATATGATATATCACAGTTTGTGCCGTTTTGACATAATATTTCTCCTGATATTCTGTTTATCGACCTGAGTCATTAACATGTAGCGAAATCACGTTTCTTGCTATCCTTTTTGGCATCGTTGTAGGACATTGTCTTGACGTAACTTCTGTTTTTAGGTCAGATTAGTTAACTATATATTACTACAGCACCCAATAAATTCCAGGAAGCTTGGTACTTGTTGATGTTCATCTTCGTCCATCTCTCAATGATACCCGGTTGTCCCTTAAGTCCTAACTTTATTGGAAGCTCTAAAGGCGCCCATGGTTAGTGTATTAGCGCCTCTGAGTTAAAAACGCTCCTCAATTTCTAGAAAATTGTTAAAAGCGTCAATCTCAAAACAAGCACTCCCACTTTAGAGATTGGGACACAAATTTAGTAGAACTCCTAACTTTATTAAGAATTTTCTTCTAGGTATTTGCATTT
This sequence comes from Eschscholzia californica, assembly GCF_041429995.1. Classification (NCBI taxonomy): domain Eukaryota; kingdom Viridiplantae; phylum Streptophyta; class Magnoliopsida; order Ranunculales; family Papaveraceae; genus Eschscholzia; species Eschscholzia californica. The sequence goes on along the minus strand of NW_028238309.1, from coordinate 42,839,584 downwards.
TTGAAGGCAGACAAATTTAATAGAACTCCTCATAGAGCAGATTGTCATGTGTGTGGGTCCTCGTTGGAATTTCGTGCTAAAGTGGAGGTAATTTCACTTTACCTTTTTTTTCTTACCTTCGAACACTGAACAATCTCGTGCTATTGCATAACTTAACACCTTAACATCGCGGCCACACGGAAAGAACCCTTCAACCCTACTTAAGTGGAGGTAAGTATAGTCCCACATGGACCAAGTATTTGGATGCCCAAAACTTTAATCAACCAACATTTCTTATGAGAAGTCGTATTTCCTTCACATCACACCAAATGATGCAGATCAAACAATACATTATTTTAGAATGTCCATGACTTGGTGAAGAAAATGAAACCGTCTGCCTGTTATATTTAACTGCCAAATGTTCCAAGTAATCCTAAAGGTGTCATCTTGAATTTTAACTTCTAATTTCTCTTATTAATATTTTGCAGCAAACTGTGTCGAAACCAAGTAAACAATGGGTTTATGGTCGCATTTACTTGCTCCGACAGAGGAGAAAAAGTCTACGTCAAAAGCTAATGTAGTAGGCAAATCATGCCCTATTCTATGCCTTTCTGAAACCAAGTATGCAACTCATAGGATGATGTAAATTAATCTGATTCTTTTTTGTGCCCATGAAAACTGTAATAACAGCAGGAATTTGCAGCAGTAATTCACCATTTTAAATGGAAAAGAAGGTCTAATATTTTTTTCACAAGTCCAGATAGATTTGCAACTTTTGCTTGTTCTAACTGAAAAATGGCAAGTGTTGTTGTAATCCATTATATAAACGAAAGATTTTACTAATACCTCGATGCCACCATTTATGCAACTTTTTGTATTCTTTGTCAGAACCTACCTTACCAAGTAATAGCCAACCACTTTAAATTGCTAACATTTATCCATAGACAGCCTTCTAAGGATCATATATCCACTAGTTTACTTTATTTAGATGTACATCCTTCAAATATCACGGTTCCGTAGTAACAATTTCTAACTTGCTCAAATAATTGTATTTTAGAGTCAGTAAATGTTGTACTAAGTGATGTGGCACAAGTATAACAACGATATGGCATTGTTGATTAACACCTGATGAAAATTGTTTGACGACTGAAATCTTAGCAGTTATTGATACCGTATATGTGTTTTGACACTTTAACCAAAACTATCGAGTTAGATCTTTTTTTTTTTCGATGAAGGATAATAACATTACTGAACAAGCAAGTACATAGTTTTTAGCGTAAAGCAGTAATAAAAGAGGGTATTACATTCCACACTTTCCTTCGATCATTTCTTCTGCCCCGTTTTGCTAGTGCATCTGCCTGAGCGTTGCAATCCCTAAGAACGAAGGTGAATATCATACCGTCAAATTTGTCTTTGAGTTCTTTCACTTGTTGCATTATCTTTTTGGATTGCTAGTGAAGGCCAACATTTTGACCGTTGATGAAGAGTATTAGAGCTTGGTTATAACTTTCGATATGCGCATGGGTGATGTTCAACTCTATGGCCCATCTAATGCTGAAGAGGATGGCGATACTTTCACATTCTGACATCGTACTGAGTCTGCCGCTGCTATAATAAAAGCAGAGTCTTTATCTCTGATGATACAACCTATGCCGGCTGGTTCTGTGCTATTGGAAAAAGATGCGTCGACGTTAAGCTTTATGAATGGTATCGATGGAGGTCTCCATGTTTGTTGCTTAGTTTTTTCCCTGCATTTGTTAGTGATAATAGATTCAATCTTAAGAGGCGTAATAGAGGTGGTATTTATCCTGTCTATCATTTTTCTCGGACTTTGTTTCTTTGTGGTGAAGCAATTTTCACAACGTGCTTTCCATATAAACCAAAGTATTTTGGCGTATAGTAGGGTCAATTCTTCATCTAGATTTTTCCATTGATGGATCCATTGATTGGTAGTAACTATTTGATCTGTTCTTACCTGAAAGTGAAACCATATTGCTTTCGCGAAGGTACAGTGAAGCATGACATGATCTTGTTCATAGTAAAATTTTAATTAAAAACTTTCTCGCATTCTAAACTTCCATATACAACTCGCGCTCCATATACTTTGGTGCATCATGTGGAGCAATGATAAATTCCAAGGTGAAGAAAAAGTTCAAGTTGTTCTACGAGTCAAGTGTAAATTTGGATTTTCTTGATCTTCAATTCAAAAGATATCTTCAAAACAACACTCGAAAACCCTAAAAATTACTTAGGTGTCAATTTCTAATGACGATAAATTAAAAAGTGTTTTCCTTGCTTACAGAGCAACCTCGTCCATGTAACGTTTACGTAGTTTTTTTTTTATGAAAGATAATCTCCATTTAAAAAATGCAATCCATTTCAAAAATATATATTTTATAAGCGATATCTTTCATTTTAAAAACTTCATTCTAAGAGCATCTCCAATGCAACTTAAAGAAATGTTTGTTTATTTGAGTTTCTCAAAATGTCATTTATGGTGTGTTTGGTTGAATCCTAAGTAGGATTCTTATCAAATGTGAGATTTGGTAGGATTCAAGAATCTGTGGTCTATTTGGCTACCAAGAATCCTATGACTCTTGAATCCTAAAGATTCCTAATTCCAAAATTTGTATTAGACTAAAATCCCACCTTACCCCGTAGGATTTTATAAATCTAGATTTCAAAACTTAAAATCAAACAAAATAATTATTTTTTTCAAAAATCATTTTTTTCTCTAAAAAATATTTTTCTCGAAAATCATTTTTTCCTTCAAAAAATCATTTTTTTTTTGAAAAGCGTTTTTTCCAAAACCCAATTTTTTTTGAAAACTGATTCTTCTCCAAATAATTTTTTTTCCGAAAAAATATTTTCCTTGAAATTTTTTTTTCTCCAAACCTGTTTTTTTTTTTTACCGAAAATCGTTTTTTTTCACTTCATGAAGACCGTTTTCCCGAATTGTGTTTTTTTCGTAAGAAAAAAGTTTCATGAAATCTCGATTACCTAAAAAAATAATTTTCGAAAAAATTAATTTTGAAAAAAATAATTTCGAGAATTTTCTTTTTGGGGAAAAAGGATTTTCAAAGAAAAACGGCTTTCGAGAAAAACTATTTTTGAAAAAAAAATTGAAAAATGGTTCCCGGAAAAAAAAAATTTATGAAGAAAACGAAGGGTTCCCGAATGAAACGATATTTGGAAAAACGAGTTTTGAGAACAAGGTTTCTTCAATATTTTTTTAAAGAAGCGTTTAAAAATACTCAAATAATAATAAATCATAAGATTCTTATTAGGTGCCAAACAAACCAAAAACTATTACTTGGATTCATAAATCCAACACGGTACCTTCACCACTACCACCGTACCTTCACCGCCACCACCATACTTTCACCACCAACACGGTACCTTCACCACCACCATCATACCTCTATCATTACCACCTGCATATCTTATCCAACACCTTTACCACCATCACCATACCACCACCACCATAACTCCGTCACCATCACTCACGTACCTTATCCACCACCATCATAACTCCGTCACTATCACTCACGTACTTTATCAACCACCACTATATCCCAACCACCACCGTATTTCCACCATCACCACCACCGTACTTCCACCACCACCATACTTCCACCACCATCACACCTCTACCACATCCATACCTCCACCACAAGCACCACCGCTGCCACCATTATACCTTATCCACCACGTATTTCCACCATCATCGTACTTCCACCACCACCATACTTCCACCACCATCGCCACCATCATACCTCCACCACAACCACCACTGTTGCCACCCTCATACCTCTACCACCTCACCATCAAACCTCAACCACCACCACTTCATGGCACCACCACTACCACCAATGTCGCCATTACTTCGTATACGCAAGTAATCGTGGAAATCATAAATAAATTCAACTAAAATCAAGTATCTCCATGAGAAAGAAAAATAAAATTATTAAAAGTAAATTGAGTTACCAAACTAACTTTTTGACTTTTTTTACCTATAAGTAACATTTTTGCCAAATATACTTTTGAAACTTTTTTACTTTTATAAAGCAAAAGAACTTCTACTACAAGCAAAACTACTTCTACTTTTGGTTGCCAAACGACACCTAAATGTCTCAATTAAAATTTGGAGATGCTAAGGAAATACTCGATAATGGTAATATGGCTACGGATACATGGAAGAGATATACCTATTTGTTATGGGGTTGGTGGAAACAGAGAAATGAGGTGGTTATTAATAACCTGACCTTAGATCTGAAAATATGTTGGTTATCAATCAAAATGGAACTCAGGTTTTGTTCCTCTCCTTTACCAATTTTTACTAACCCTAATATTGTGCAGGATGAAGAGTGGATAGCACCATCACCAGGTAAAATAAAAATCAACGTCAATGGAGCTTTTAAAGAGGTGCATGCAGCAGCGGCGGCAGTGGCAATAGATTCGACTGGAGTTATCATTTAGGCGAAAACACAGGTCTTTGAACCAAAATCACCCTTACATAGCGAACTTGTCGGCTTCAAGTTAGGGTTTCGACTTGGAGAAGAGATGGGTTTGGAAAATTATGTTATAAAAGGAGATTCTAGGATTATGGTTCATCTTATATCGGATGAACACAAACTGCCTCGTGGCGATTACTGGGGGACCTCGAAGATCTACGTGCTAAATATAGAACCACATGGGTAACCATCCAGTATTGCCACTAAAGTTCAAATCAAGCTGCTCACCACTATGCAGATTCAGCTTTAACCCCTTGAGTTATTCTCTTGTGGCAAGTTAATCCTTTAACGTTAATTTTTACATTTTGATCCTTTTTGTTATAACATTTTTTTCTGTTCTTTGGATCATGTTGTATTCGGTTTATTCCATTTAATAGAATGGTTTGTCCTTAAAACAAAAAAAAATTTGGAGACGCTAAGCAGAAGAATTTGTTTCTTAATAAAAGAAAAGTGGTAAATAGATTCCGGGTTGGGAGGCCAACGAAATCCACCCGATCATCCTACCTGTTCGTAACATTTTATCAAAGTAATCACCTTTTTTCTGGTCCCACTTCTTAATAATCTTAAGTTTAATTAATTTTATTAATTATTGTCGCCCTCGCTGACGACCTCTGATCTCCCTCCCTTCTCTATTCCTCTCATTTGATTTCTCTCTCTTTTAAATTGAGAAAATCGATCTAGGGCTTTTTAGCCTCTCTCTCGCTCCTCCATCAAATCTAAATTTTAGGGATCACTTCTGTGTTCTGAAACTTCTTTAGGGATCCAGTTATGGCTTCCAAAGATCAGAAACAAGGTGGTGGTTTCTTTGCTTCCATCGCTTCTAGCTTGTCTAATTTTGGCTCCGCCATGCACAAATCTGTTAACGGGTATTCAACATTTGATTCTCTCTATGTTTATTTATTGATTGATTGATTGAATGATTGATTGATCTCTTTCTGTTTGAAATAACACTTGATGAACTCAAATATCTGCTAGTTTTAGTGTCTTGATATCTGAACTTCTATCTACTAATTCTGTTACGTTTTCATTTGATTTTCTACCCTAATTAGGGTTTTGTTTATGATGATTGAATTTTGACATTATAGTCAATTGAAACTACACGTTAGAGTCATAAGTTTATAAGATTCTGGAGTGAAGTTGATTGTGAAGATTAAGCTTCATGGTTTGAACTTTTTGAATATTGGTGTTTCAGTATGCTTGAGCTTAAACTCTTAATTTTTTTTTTGTTATGAATTGAAATGCCACAATAACAACCAGGCTCTCTTACCTCGTCTCATGTTTATTCATTCGATAGACGTTTTCGCTGATCATTTTATCGTATATCCGGTTGATGCAGGTTGGTTGGGTACGAGGGGCTTGAAGTTATAAATCCCGAAGGAGGTACAGAGGATGCGGCAGAAGAAGCGAACAAAGGACGATGGAAGCAAGAGGTGCTTTCTATTCTTCTTTTGCTTTTATAGTATTTTCTTTGTCATCTTTTTCTTTTTCTTACATTTTGAGTCTTTTTTGCAGGAGAGAGACGGTTACTGGAGAATGATGCAGAAATATATAGGTTCTGATGTTACATCAATGGTTACACTTCCTGTTATCATTTTTGAGCCAATGACAATGCTTCAGAAAATGGCAGAGGTCTGTGCAAATTCCATCGTCTCACTCTAGTGTTTAGCATTGGAGAATTCAGATGTTCTCTATACATACATTATACACATATATATTTATAGACTAAAGAGTCGTCTAAAAATTTACGTAATTCTTGACACAGTTAATGGAATATTCACACTTGTTAGATAAGGCAGATCAATGTGAAGATCCTTACATGCGATTGGTCTATACTTGTAAGTATTCTACTATGTTTAAGGTTACTTCAGTATATTCGGCTTGTTTATTTTTATTTCGTACTCGGCCATAATCTGTGGTTTAACAAAATTCATTGTTATTGATTTTAGCATCGTGGGCAATATCTGTCTATTACGCCTACCAAAGGACCTGGAAGCCTTTTAATCCCATACTTGGTGAGACTTATGAATTGGTTAATCATGGTGGAATCACCTTCATTTCAGAGCAGGCGAGTTTCAACTTCCGAATAATGATTTGTACTTGTTATTGTTTCTCTAAGCTCAACACTGTTTGTTTTGTTAATTCAAGTCTCAGAACTGTGAATCTTATTACAGGTGAGTCATCATCCCCCAATGAGCGCTGGCCATGCTGAAAATGAACATTTTGCGTACGATGTGACTTCCAAGTTAAAGACCAAATTTTTGGGAAATTCTGTTGATGTTTATCCTGTTGGAAGGTAAGCCTTGTATATATATTTCTTCTCCACTAGTGTTGCATAAAAAGTTTCTGGATTCTATAATATTTGAGTTGAATATGGACGTAGAATTTTTTTTTTATGGAAACCTCTGATCTTGGTTTTTTAAATAATGTTTTATGTTATGGATGTCATCTATAATCATGCACTAGCTCGAGTGTCGGCCCACTGCTTCACCTAGAGGGAGAACCTGGACTCTCTTGACCCAGCAAAAGCCAAAAAAAGGATCCAAATTTGTTCCTCTGTACTTAACCACAAAATGGGTCTCATATTTGCTTCTCTTGACCGTGTCAAGCTTGTGCTTCGGCTCCTTTCAGGCTTTCAGCTAACTTTACTTCTCTGGTCATTTTTATAAGCAGATATTATATTGTGGCACTTTTCCTTAAAACAAAAATGTGCCCTTTCTTTTTTAGTTTTACTGCTTTTAACGGTTTTGTTCAGTCTGCATAGTTTCTTAATTGTATACTTATCTCTATGCAGGACAAGAGTGACCCTTAAAAGAGACGGAGTTATCATAGATTTGGTGCCTCCTCCCACTAAAGTTAACAACCTCATATTTGGCCGGACATGGGTTGACTCTCCAGGAGAGATGATCATGACAAACCTGACAACTGGAGATAAAGTTGTGTTATACTTTCAACCTTGTGGTTGGTTTGGGTATGTTCTATTTTCTGATGAACTTTCTAAGGTCAATTGCATTAGCTACTAGTTGCACCAGTAATTTAAGTTTATCTTTCCAACTCCAAGGCATGACAAAGTTGCATCGACAACACCCATGTTTAAACCATGTAGTACCCGCTCAATTACTACATGTAAAAGGATAAGTTATTATTATTTCCTTTTGAGGCCCTCGTTCGTTATTTCTTCCTCGATTTATGTTCTGATGTCTCATACCAAGTTATGAACTTTTTCAGTGCTGGTCGCTACGAAGTGGATGGATATGTTTATAATTCATCCGAGGAGCCAAAAATATTGATGACTGGTAAGTGGAATGAGTATATGAGTTATCAACCATGTGACATGGAAGGCGAACCAATTTCAGGCACTGAATTGAAAGAGGTTAGTTGCATTTTGTGAAGTTGGTCATATATTAGTTAGGTAGTTTACAAAATTTCAGCATCCAATTAACAGGTACTTTAGGTTGCCTAGTAGCTGGATTTGTCTTCAATCACTTTTATCTTCATTTGTTCTTAAGAAAAGAACAAACGAACGACTCATTCTTTGGCAGGTAAGCTAACTATGGCTATTGTACAGGTGTGGAGAGTAGCTGATGTTCCTCCAAATGACAAATTCCAGTACACACACTTTGCCCATAAAATAAACAGCTTGGATACTGCACCAAGGAAGCTGTTAGCATCAGATTCTCGTTTACGTCCAGATAGATATGCACTTGAGAAGGGTGATCTGTCCAAAGCTGGCGCCGAGAAAAGCAGGTATCTCTCTCTCTCTCTCTGATATATATATATCCGTTTACATGAAAAGTTTGACACTTTTCACCACTACTTTGTGAAAGAATATCACGTGGCTCGTGTTGATTCCTCATTTTCAAATCTAATCCGGGTCTCAAACTATCTAAGTGATAGAATTGAGGTAAACATTTGGTGGACAAGTAGTATATTTTCGTGTCAGGACTATCTCATCTCTTTAACTTGATCGTGAGAAGTAAATTGACAGCATAACTCTTTTACCAATTCTAGTGCTAAGTTTCAATTGACATGTTTCATGTGCAACCATAGCCAGAGTTATATATTTATTAATGTCTTTTTTTCCAGTCTCGAGGAGAGGCAGAGAGCTGAAAAGAGAAACCGAGAGTCCAAGGGTCAGCATTTCGTTCCGAGGTGGTTCGACGTGTCTGGTGAAGTTACTCCCACACCATGGGGTGACCTAGAGGTTTATCAATTCAATGGAAAATACACCGAACATCGAGCTGCAGTAGACAGTTCAGAAGGCATAGTTGAAGCTGATGTAAGATCGATCGAGTTCAATCCATGGCAATATGGTAACTTGACCTCAGAATGAGGTGTTTTTTTGTATGCTTGATTTTGGCTGTTTCTATTTGTTCTTTCAGAGTATGTTTTTTTCCTCGTCTCTAGTAGGAGCAGCAAGAACCAAAAAAGAAAGAAGAAAAACTCCTATTTAGATGTGATTTGTAGAAATTATTTTATGTTATTGAGAAGTGCATTTAGGCATATTTGGTTTCATATTTATGTGTACTAAATTTTTTTTGGGAATTCAGTTGCTGCTCACAATTATTTTTTTCATTTCCATTTTCTGTTTTTTCCTTTTATATCCTAGATTGGGATATTCTTGAATCTTGATACATTCATTTTAACACAAAAATATGATTTCATTATAAGTTCGACATCATAAATCGTGAGAGAAAAAAGTAAGGAGAGAAATACATGGTAGTAGTTATTGTAGGGATATATCCTAATCAGACGTTTTTAGTTTGAGTCAATTTAGATGATGAAGATTTTTTTATCTTTCTGATGAGGGACCTGTTTTATTGTAATTGATAATGTGACCTGTTTTAATTTAATTGATGTGTTGTTATTTTCTAGTTTGACATTTGTGTCACTGGTATTATGATCATTTACAATTTAGTCATGAATCAATAACATCAAATGTATTGTCTATGATCATATCCATCATTATAATGCAGGCACATAACATGTCTTATACATTGTTTGTTTCAATGCACACACCCCTACGATACATTGTTTTAAATCTTATACTTCTCAACCTTTTCTCCGTCTTGTTTTTTATCTTTTCAAAATTCTCTTTCAAGAATAATATCAAATTTTATATTTTAAACTAATAATACATATTCAAAAATTGAAATCAAAATCTAGCACATGTACATCACACGCGTACATCGTTTGGGTTCGGGAGCCCTGAAAAAATTCAGGAGCTCCTAAAATTCAGGACTCTGAAAATTGGGAGTCCGAACCCCTAAATTGGAGTTGCCCCAAACAATGGCAAATCAGGACTAAAGTACTCCAAAATCACATTTTTCATTTTTCCGACATGCTTCTTGTTCCTTCCAAGATATGTCATTGATACTGTAAATGATCAAAATTTGAAGTCAAAGTAATAAAAATGAGATTTAGTGAGATGAGAATTATTTGACAATTCATTTTAGTGAGGTCTCTTAGGAGGCTCTCATTGGAGTTGCTCTGAGCCCAAATGTTTGCTAGTGTAAATGGGCCGAGCCAACAGCAACTCTTTTACTCCTGTGGCTGATCTTTTTCCGTCCATTGAGGGAGTTCTTAGAGAAGCAGGACGTATGCTCACAATCTATGAGTTCATGTGGGCCGGGCCTACTATGAGAGTGTTGGTAGCTTAACCTCTTGATCCACTTCTACTGCATTATCAGTTCAACATAATGGCATCTCTCTCTATCTATAGATATGTAGAATGGAAGGTAATCACAAGAATCACAAATGCCATTCTAGGTGGAGGTAAAATGTGGTGAAGTGGAGGAGATGAGGCGGTTTAATGTTATTGAATTAATTCTATTCTGAAACTATTTTTATAAGAAGGATAATTATGATAACAAAAAGGTTAACTGATTGAAAAATAAATAAGCCAAATTTGAATTTACGAAAAATAGGGGGTTAAAAGGAAGTTGGTCACAAACCAGAAGGCAAAAAAGAAAGTACTTTTTATTGGTAGCTGAATTTTTTTTTCACTTTAAAAAGTAACAAATAAGTTTTCGATTTTCATATATCAGAAAATTACAATTTTTTTTGTTATCTCAAATTCAAGTTTTATTTCTCACTGTCAATAGTTGGTAGCCTAAGCGGTCCAAGGTGTTGACGTAAACTCCAGAAAGCCCTGGAGGTCCCAAGTTTGAGTCCCAGAGAAGCTGGAATCTTTGGTTATTTGAATTGGGACTATTAGGGTATAAATAATGTAGTTGGGCTTTAGGTCATTGTCTAGTTGGCTATAGGCCCGGTCTTGTTTGAGTTTGAGTGGGCGGTTATCGAGCTTATCACATCTATTAGGGTATAAATAATGTAGTTGGACTTTAGGTCATTGTCTAGTTGGTTATAGGCCCGATCTTTGGTTATTTGAACTGGACTATTAGGGTATAAATAATGTACGTAGTTGGGCTTTAGGTCATTATCTAGTTGGCCATAGGACCGGTCTTTGGTTATTTGAACTGGACTATTAAGGTATAAATAATGTAGTTGGGTTTTAGGTCATTGTCTAGTTGGCTATAGTCCCGGTCTTGTTTGAGTTTGAGTGGGTGGTGTCTTTAAATCATTCTTTATCTTTAAATTGGTTGTTCCTCCTTATGTTCGATTGAATTACCCTTTATATGTAAAACTCAATTCATTTCCTTTTCCCTCCTCTCACCACATTCAAATATTTTATCCTTGACTCCTTTTTTCCTCATTCTCATCATCTTCTTGCTATTATCTCTCTCTTTCTTTTTAATCCGTGCTTTAATTTTCACTTAAACCATATCCAGGAACGGATCCAGGATTTTCACCTAGGAGGTGCGGATTTATTTATTTAAATATATTTTTCTGCATACACAATAATTAACAAAATACTTATATTCATTAGTTATATTAATACATCTACGATTACAAACGCAATTGACTTTTACGAGAGTTCATATTTTGAAATGTTCGCATAATCGGCTCATTGCCAATTTCACAAAAAACTTCTTTTCAATAAACACTACTAAACTATCAATCACCCACGGATCACTCATCTTGTTTCTTAAACGTCTTTTAACTAACTTCATAGCTGAAAAAACTCTTTCAACGGAGACCGTTACAACAGGCAAAGTGAGTGCTAAAGTGATAAGCAAATAAACTAGATGATATGTTTTATCTCTCGTAGTTTTCACCAACGTTCTAGCAAGAGCTCCAATCCCATCTTAATTTGAGATATCATCATTCTGCCTTATATCGTAAATGTAATTATCAAGCTGAGAACTAAGTAGCATAGCGTCAAGACAACTGAAATCTGACAGATAAAATTCAACAAGATGCATCAACTTACTTTTGTCGAAAATGGGCAAAACCTCTAGATGGACTCAAACATGCGATAAAACGGAACAACTCGATATTCTTCTCGGTGAAACAAGCATTTAATTCTTTTTTTTTTATGAAAGAAAGCATTTAATTCTTGAAGTTGCATATCAAGTCTGGAACTCAACACCTCCACCATTGAGCCAAGTTCTGCTTGATGTCATCAATACACACGGTCGTGTATATATAGGTATGGACATATAAATGTAAATAAACACTCAAAATGCTTGTAGACATAATCAAACTCATGACCTCACAGTCCCACACCCACGCTTTAACCACCACACCGAAGCCTTTTCTTTGTCCTTTATTACATCAGGACATATATCTTAGATATACCTAATATATATTAAAAAAAAAATTACTACTACTACTACTATATTTTTTTTGAAGGATCCAAGGGGTGCTGCCGCACCCCCTCGCACCCCCATGGATCCGTCCTTAACCATATCCAGCATTTACTTCATTTCTAACTTTATCAACTTCATCGAAATCACTATTAAAAGGGAGATTATAAGGAAAGATTGCCCAAATATCCAAGTTTTGTTTTAATTTTTTGAGAAACTGCATTGATGAAGGTCTTGTGCATAAAAGAAAAAAATAGTAGAAGATACACAAAAGTATGAGAAGGAACCAAAATATGATGATATAGAGAAATATAGGAAAGACGATGAAGACAAAGAAGAATTTGAAGATGAAAAAGAAGAGAAAGAAGGAAGTAAATTCAGTTTGACATTAAAAGTGGGTAGTTTTAGTAAAAACTTATATGTTATTTGTGAACGGGGCGGGGCTAGTAAGGGCCATGTCCCCCACAAGCTCCCAAGACCTTCCCTTAACACTACTCTCAAATAATTTTTAAAAATTTTTAAATGAATTTTTTTATTTTTTTTCTTCGTAGGAAACCCACTATTTAGTTTTTAAAGAAAATCCACTTCTCATATGTATTCACTACAAAAATTAAGCAATTATAATTCAAGTCCATGGAAAAATAGTGTAAACTCCATCTCACCATAATCTCATTCTTTGTACGTGAAATGATATATACCAATTATTTTGTAATTTAATTTCTTGGTAAACCTAGTCTGATGAGTAACACGATTTTTCCTAATCATCTCCTCTTTGAAATAAAATTATATTTTTTGCATAACATTTAAATTTTCGTTCAATGTGTTAGATTAATTACCTAGCTTGCTTATTTACATAAATAAAGTGTAACCACTAAATTACAATCAAAATGAAACGTAAAATATTTTTGTAAAAACGTGATCGTATATAGTCAGTTGCCTTACAAATCAAATAGGATAAAAACATGAATATTATATAATTTATTTACCTTTAGAATTTTGATTGCGTGTAAATTTTTTCCACTAAATAGCAAGTGTTTTTTTCTTTTTTGCTTTCTTTTGTATATATTTCTAAATTAAATTGTGTAGTTCTTTTTCTTCAAAAAGTGTCGGACGAACCACTTTTCTATTGAGTCGATACGGAAAATATTCAATGCACTAAATTAAAATATAACAGGTTAATATATATTGTTGATTTATTATTTTATATGGGTTTCTCTTTTTAAAAGTGCCCCCACAGAAGAAAATTTCTGGCTTCGCCACTGTTTGTGAAGACGTGAGGGGATAAATCTAAATAATTACCAATTTAAAAAGGAGTTAAAATTCAACTACGTAAATTTGCCTACAAATGAGTTTAAACGGCTCTTCTTTTAATTGGTCGATTCAAAAGTTCTTAAGATTAACAAGTGAATTTAAATCGTATAAAGTTCGACACATAAGTATGTCGCATGTAGATTTTGAATCTCAAAATAATTGGTTTGTCCGATTTGTTTTAGAAGTGGTGTCTTAGCTATATCCGCCTTTAAATAATATGATTGGATATAAGATGAATCTATAGAGCAAAAATTAAAAAAAAATGAATCACCAAACAATAAAATAGAAAAAGAAAGACTTGTTTTATCAGAATATGTCAGTAATTTTATAATAAATTAAACTATTTAAAACATAGGGCAAAAAAAGAAAGTAACATCCTAGGCCAGTGTGGCCACAAATGTAGGAGCTACAATAGTTGGATGGATAATACTCATACATAAACATGTGCCCACCGACGATATTAAACAGTTAATTAGTTTCCTCCTCTCATGATTCCCCCCCTCTTCCCCCTTCTTCTCCTACATTTTTTTAAAACAAAACAAAAACCCTTTTCTTAACTCAGACAACTCTCATGTGCTCTCTAATTTTAGGTCCCCTTTCTTTAACATATTTCATATCTCCTTCTCTCTTAAAACCCTAGTTCTAGCTGTTGATATAATGTTAGTTTTTTTTTAAGTTATTGGGATTCAACTAAGTTGGGTTTTTTTATTGGTTGGATCAGACTATATATTATCAAAGAAAGAAATAGTATTATCATATTATGTTTCTCAACCGACAAGCAACCACATAGATCTGACAATTAACCACAATCCTCCTTCCTTCCTTCACAATCTCCTTTCTTCTCTCTCCTCTTTCTTTGATCATCAATTGAGAATCTAACTAGCTAGCTAGCTTGATTGTACTTTATTTAAGTCTTATTGAATAATTAGTTGTAACTTTACGTACAATTTAGTGTTATTAAGAAATTGTAATCAAGGAACAATTAGTAATGTTGATTAAGGTATACCACTATACCTAGCTAGCTAATTGTATCAAATTGATGAGTGTCAATGGATAATGGATTCAAGGTTATATTAATAATATCCCTTTTTTTAATCCTTAATAAGGATTAGATAATTAATCATAGGATAATGCTACTGTCACTAAAAAGTGTAGTGCTAATTCAGATTTTTTTCAATGGTTTAAACTATGGTCTCACATGGGAGTGCGAAAATATCCCATACAATTAGAATTCATCCAAATTGTAACTTACAACTTATCATCTTCTAAATGTATGGTGATATGAATTCAGCATTGACTGTTTTTTTTTCCAATTATGGTCTAAATTGACTCTAGTCAAATTTTACCATATCTATTTTTGTCTAATTTGTAGAGTCAAACTCTTGGAAACAACTTATTGTACTAATTTGGATTGACTGTAGTGAAAGGATTCATTTCAAACCAGACGATCTAATTCCAATTATGGGAAAGACACCAAGTAACTCTTTTTTTTCTTTTTGTAACAAAAGAATAAGGCCACCGTTTTGAGGAAAGCAGAAAAAATTTCGGGAAAGACGGTGGAAAACCAAAAAAATCCAAACCAAACGCACCTTTAAGTTGCCGGAAGAAAGTCGTTGGCGACGACCGGCATCTTCTCTCTCCCCTTTCTCTCTCTCTCTCTTCTCTCTCCTGACTCTCTCTCTCTCTCTCTATCTGCTCTCTCTCTTCTCTCTCCAGACTCTCTCTTTTCTCTCTCCCGACTCTCTCTCTCTCTATTTGCTTTCTCTCTCTCTCTTCTCTCTCCTGACTCTCTCTTTATCTGCTCTCTCTGTCTCCGGCGAAGGGAGGAGCCCCTTCGCCGGAGCTCGTCTGGTTGTAAACTAGACGAGATCTGGTCTGAAGAAAATTGATCTCGTCTGGTTTGCAACCAGACGGAATCTGGTTTCTTCAGACCAGATCTCGTCTGGTTTACAACCACACGAGCTCAGATGAAGGGGCTCCTCCCTTCGCCTGAGAGAGAGAGAGCAGATAGAGAGAGAAGAAAGAGAACCAGAAGAGAGAGAGAGAGGCAGAAGAGAGAGAGAGGGAGAGAAGGAGAGAAGGAGAAAGAGAGGAAAAAAAAAGATCTCGCCGGAAATGGTGGAAGTCGCCGGTGATGGTGAAATTCGCCGGAGATGGCGGTGATAGGTGAAAGGAAGAAGAAGATGAAAAGTGGAGTATAAAGATTTGGTTGTTTGGGAGAAACAAAAAATTAGTAATTCTTTTTGTTTCCACCCAAAACTTCACACCCCGGAAAATTTCTTTATTTTCCCATAACACCGACCAAGAATAACACGAACCTCAGTCTCTTAATATATTTTATATTAGAAAAATAAGTTATTCAAAATAAAAGAGCTTTTATGAAAAGTCTTTCACGAAACATACTACTTATTAACAATTCTTCGTTTTGGATGTCATTGTTATTTCGTAAAATTCTATAATTTTTTGTTTGGTTGATAACTAATTTTTATGTAAATGAAAATTATATGTTTAGGAATTTGATTATTAAGTAGAATTAAGACTCTCACTTATTTCTTATATTACCAAAATGTCATTCTAACTTTTATGCTAAGAAAATAATATTTTTATCCTTATATTTTTGTATTGATATTTTTATCCTTATGTTTTCATATTGATATATTTACCTCTTATATTGTCACAATAACATTATTACTTTTACGTTGTCAAATGACATGGTTAGCTTATAATGTCAAAGTGACATTTTTACCTTCAGTTTTCCAAAATAATCTCTTTACCTTTCTAAACTTTCAAAATGATATTTTTACACGTTTTTAAATAGAACTTTTCTCCTTGCGAAGTTGTGTTATTAAAATTACGTACATACCCTTGTACGCTCCCAAAATGTCATTTTGTTAATATAGGATGGTAAAATATCAATTTGTCAAATAAAGGTAACAACATGGTTTTTTGTAATATTAACCGGTAAAAATGTAATTTTGTCAATATAGAAGCGTAGAAAATGACATTATCCTAATATCGAAATATTAAACAATAACTTTTTTTTTTATATAAATGAGTGAATATATCATTTTGACAAATAAGAGTAAGAATGTCATGTTAACCACGTAATGATAAAAGTATCCTTTTGGTTTAAATGTCACTTTGTCAATGTTGCGATAAAATGCCTAAAAATGTAAAGGTAAAAATGACGTTTCTCAACCCACAGGTAAATATTCATTTTGTTAATATTGATTAGTTAAAATGTCGCTTTATACATAAATGACGAAAATCTAAAGTTTCAAGTAAGTATTAAAACACTATTTCTTTGTTTCCAACTTTCGATATAATTCCTTGGGTCGACACTTGTTGCCCAAGTGGTTGAAAGTATTGACATAAACTCCAATATTCTGGAAGTCACATGTTCGATTCTCAAAGGAAGTGGAATTCATAATTATTGAATTTGAGTTATTAAATGTATAAATAATAAGTTTGTCGGGTTGTAGGCCTCTATAGTATGTTGTTAGGCTTTAGGTTTCTTTCACTCCTAGTTTAAGTTAGGCGGCTATAGTGCTCATCACATCTTGGATATGTATCAATGTCATGTAATGGCTAACTTAAATTGTAGTCCATGTTATTAAAAAAAAAAAAAAAAGCCTTAAGGGAACGATGAATTAAAAGTGGAGTAATTCACAAAAATAGGTTCCCTAGCAAATGAAAACCATTAAAATTTGAGACATGACTTTCCATAGAAAGAGGTGATATCAAATCGATGACAACCTTGTTTAAGACATGTTCAGAATTCAAAACTTGAAATAGATTCTTGGAAGGGAGAAAATGAAAACAAGAAGAACAAAAATCATATTAAATAAAAGAGAAAATTTAACATATAAAATAACAAAAAGTTGAGATACCAATTCATTTGGACAACCAATAAAAGACTCTAAATTAGTAAGTCACTCAATATTTTAGGAAATATATTGTAACATTTTCATTGGTAATAGCCAAAAACATATGAGGCATGCTATTATTTTAACTCTCGGAATACTATGAGGATTTGAAGAAGTGGCTAAGAAAAATGCATTCAAGTACTATGAGGATTTGAAGAAGTAGAGTAGAGAAATGCATGTTAAATGTGACTCCAAATATCTAGGCAAATATCACACGCAATGTCTCGAAATTATTTGTGAATAATTACAGACATACATGGAGTTCCGCTTCTCTCCCCTGATTTAAGGCGTGCTAAACTCTAACATCGTTGCAAGTGTATATTTAACTTAAACAAATTGGTGGGTCAAATGTTATACTATGTCTTCCAACTAAAAAATATGTTTCTTTCAACAAAAAAAAAACTAACTCAACAAAAAAACAAAAATATGTCAGACAATAGTACCACAAAATCCATAAAAACTCAATTTCTTAGAAATGTTTTTTTCCACAACTTCATTCATTGTTTTCGTAAGTTGTTGTGAATCTATCATAAAAATCAGTATTAAATAAGTAGATATCGGTTGAATGGTTGATATAGGTTTTGAAAAATAAGTTTATGAAAGAAATTGATGCAACCAAAACTGAAATGCGAAACGAGAGGCTTGCTTACGCAATAGACAAACAAATTTTTGGACCAATTTTCATCGATAGCCCATCAAAACAACAAATTTATGATTGTTTATATTTTTGTTACTTTTACTCTTCAATCCAACCATTATTACTTAATCGTAAGTTTATTGTGGTACCAGAAGCTTTAGTTTTTTCAATGTAATTTAGTCGACATTTTGATCTTTCTCCGGATTTCTATGGCGCCAATAATCTCATACACCCAAAAATAAATAAATTAATAACCTAATAAATGAATACCTCTCTATCCAGGATATTTTTTTTGTTGAAGTGGAGTAATTAGTGGTATTTGATGTCCATTGGGAGTAAGAAGCGTTAAGAAATGCAAGTAAAGGGTGTTCATTTGTTAAGGCTTATAATCTGCACCGGAAGGAACCTCCTCTTTAAATAGACAGTCGCTTGTACGCCAAGAAAACTCAGGAGTTTTCGTAAGCTTTAAACCCACTTCTCTTCTCTCTCTTTATTTCTTTTTGTTCTCTTTAGGAGTGGAGTAGTATTATTTCTAAAAGTGGTGGTGGTGGTGGAATTGGATTAAAAGCAAGCACCGCTCAAATCAACTAACCTTGCAAAATCCACCCTGTCTCTCTGTTAGATTACTTTCTTTTTTTAATTATTTGCAATGAAAAATAAGACTCCCACCCAAACCTAGTTTGTTAAGCTTTAATTTTTGGACGGAAGAAATGTCTCGTCTCGTTTAACCAAACCAATCCAATTAGGCAATCGACCAATCGACCAATCGTGATAGACTACCCGCCTATCTCACTCCCTTGCCCACCGTATTAGAATAAGACAATGGGTATTTATCTTTTCACATCTGTCAGAGCGTGTACAAAAACGAAAATGCGTCTCCAAATTTATTTGCCACAAAGACATTATGGTGTACAAGGGGTAAGGTGGGAGAGAATTTTATCATTTTTCATCCCATAGGTGATAGGTTGGTTGTAAACAGTTGTATAATAAAGGAGTAAAAAGTAAACAACTCACACCCACCGCCTAGAGAGAGAATGAGATTGTTGAGATAGAGAGAGAAAGAGAAAGAGGATCTCCTCTTTTTATCTGGTGACGAAGGAGAATTGTGATCCAACCAGGAGGAACGTCGGGAAAGGAATTATATAGGGAACTACTCATTCACTCACAGAATCAATCATGTACTTTATTTTTCAGTTAAAAAAGTGGGTCCTACCCCCACCACCACCACAAGCAAATGAACATTTAATCTGCTGCCTTGCCTTTTCATCTTATCCATCCAACCTCATCTCTTTCATTCCTTTTCTTTCACCTTCATATGTAACGTGGCGCAGCTAATCTGCACAAGAGCTTCCGGCTTGGGGTTAACTGTTAGTCTCCACTTCAACACGTGCTTCATAAACCTCAGTCACCCCCTTATTCTTTGTTCTTAACATTTTAATTACATTAATTTGTCTAACAAATTTCATTATTTATTTGGATAATTGGAGGTGAAATGTTAAATATAAATGCAAATCTTTGTTATGATTATAAAAATTTACTAAACTTTGAATAGATTAACTCAAATGAACCAAAATCGATACAAATAAGTCGTTTGGACGTGTATGACATCACTAGCTAGGTAGATTCTTAAATTTGAATTGAAGTCGTTTGGAGAAAAATAATTACCATTTTAGACATACTATCTATTTCGCCACTGGATAAAAAATGTATTCGTTTAACTATGTGTTGTATTGGTGTTCCTGGACATAATCAAAATCTATCACTTGTGCACAATAAGAAAGGGACACTGTATTGCAAAACCTTCTCCAATGTAACACCCAAGAGAAACTCTAAAAACCTATATTTTAGTTTAAAACTAATTGATTTGTTTATGTGGCACTTAGAGATCCTCAAGAGGACACTCTAAATTTAGAGTGTCCTCTTAAGGATCTCTAAAATAAATCTTGACACATCACTTTCGTGATTCATATTGAGCTTTGCATTGGAGATGGATTTTAAAGAAAAACTCTAAAAAAAATCTTATGTGGCACTCTAAGATTTAGAATTTGATTGTTTCATCGGAGATGCTCTTATATACATAATTCAAAATCCTAATTTAGATTGTGTGAGAATAAAGAATTTCAATATTTAACCATAATTTTTTCATTAAATTCTTTTAATGCGAGCAAACAGAGCTAAACGAATTTTAAACCTGATCTGGGGACTTTATATTCCTCGTCTTTTTTTCCTAAAATTCGAAAATAATGAGTTGTGGAAATAAAAGCTTCTACGCATCAAAGAGATTTTATTATTTATATTTAATTTCAAAAAAAAAGATTTTATTTAGAAAAATGTTTTGTAAATATTACAACAAAACTAAACATTGAACTTGGGTTCATCAAACTTCCATGTTTTTTTCATAGTTCTATTATTCCAAATTTTATTTCTTTTATCGTAGGACTCTGATCGAAGTTTGACCACCAAAGTCTTAAATTGTAAATCAAGATTCTAAATTTTTATTTGCACTAAGGGCACATTGTAGAACCCTAATACTGAGTATATATTGCACAAACAATTCAGCTAATCTAATCTTATGGACCGACCACAAAAAAAAAAAAGATCTCATGGTCTCATGGACCAACAGAAGTGGTAGGGCCACTGACCAAACTGAAAATATCCGAAATGGCGTCTAATTCCTTCCTAAAGGAACGGCTGGAGGTCAAAAGAAGTTGGGTAACTTACTGCTTTGACCGGAAGGGATTTGGCAGCCGCAAGAAAGACATCCATACATCCAAGTAAATACTGACCGTTTACCACCCATTTGACTCCATATCTAGTAAATGTTTGACTATAAATTTTTTATTTGAAAATCACTTACGATTTACATTAGTTTGATACATCATGAAGATGTACTAAGTATGACAATCGCTTAAGTTGAACTGATGTTGAAAGATGTCTACAAACAACAACATGAAAGAAGTCTAAAAGGCCTCGAATCTGGAATCTCTAAGATTTAGGATTTATGTCAACACTATCAACCACTTAGGCAAGCAAGTGTTGACATGTTTGATTACAAATTAGTTGGAGTTTTGGAAAAATAAACAATTGAAACATGTTTATATTTGTGGAAATTTCATGTATTTAAGATATTTATGTTACAATTGTTTGGGCGCACTTCCAAATAAATACATACCATTTACAAACACGCGTTATTGGGTATTGGCTCATCCAACCAAATTATAAACTAAAATATACATTCGGTGAGTGGGTATTTCATGCGTTTAAGATATTTGGGTGACAATTGAAACGTTTAACAAAATATACACTAAGTTGTACACTTCAAACCCCAAAAATTTAGGTCCACCACTTTTTAGTGCAATGATTGGACGCTCACTCTTAAGCCCATGAGATCGAGTTTCGATGGAAACACTTTGCCATCAAAATTTATTCCATGTAATTTAGACAATAAATAAAATAAAGGTAGAAGTAGATGGACTTTCAGGCGCCCTTTAAGTTGCCCATGAGGGTGTTTATATGGTCTTTAGGGCCCAATTTATCTTAATTGGCAGTTATAATGTTTATCTCAATTCATATTATATTGCATATTATATTCATGATGTATCAATGCCAATGAAATATAATGACTCTTAGAGTCCAATCTAAAAAAAAACCCCAAACTTTAGGAACTGACCACCCCAAACTTTAGGAACTTACATATGTAAATCAAAATATGAAAAACAAATATAAACTAGGTATCAGGATCAAGCATAATCAAAATTAGTATATAAAATTTGAATATGAAACGGATCAAACAGATCGTTAAACAAAATATGATAACCCGTCATTCGTAACTAGGTTATACAAATCAAGCAGAAACTGAGATCAATTTATAAATGTTTAAATAAAAAAGTTGATCAAACCAATCGTTGAACAAATCTACTAACATCAATTGAATAAGCGGATCAAACGTAAGAATCTAGAAGTGTTCTTTTTTAATTTGCATCTTTGTCGAAACACATGGATAAAAACAGTGAATGAAGTTACAAATAGACAGTTTGTAGATCTATAACGAGTAGATCTTATAATGATCTCTTGTCAATCACTTTTTATTTTGTTCACTTTTTTTCTTTTCTTCAACTACGCCATTGTTTCTTCTCTTCTTCTTAATCGATCTATTTTGGGCAAGAAATAAAATGAAGAAGAGATAAAACGAAGGCCAAAGATAAGCTGAGAAGAAGAATGAGAATGAAAAATCTAAACCTAACTGTGTCGTTTTATATGCAGAGAAGAGCATTTATGTCATCAGGGAAAAAGGGTTTGTTCACCCGTGGACAGGTAGAAAATCACACGGTTAGAGAGGTCGTTAGGTGGGTGGGTACCAACAACTAGGCTTAGACCTTGATGTAGACGGGTAAACGAACAGAAGGTCGGTCCTGGTAGTCGGGTGGTAATCAAACGTCTGGATAGGAAACAGGGTACTGGTAGGCAAACATCCTAACGGGTACTGGTAGGCAAACATCCTGGTAGAGAACAGTACTGGCAGACCTGCACAAGAGAAACATAACTGTGAAGTACAAGGACACCGAAATGATGTCGGTCAAGGACCCTCCGACGGTCAAGTCAATAATCAAGTACTTCAATACAAAAAGATAAATCGAGCGAGGGTAAGGTTACCAATGAAATCACCGTGGTTGTAGTGTTGGGGTGTGGCGCGACTGGTAGAGTGGGCAGAGTTCAGTTGTATGAAGTAGTGAGTTGGAGTAGATTCTGATCTACTAAGTCAGCTGAGTAGAAGACCGGGGTCGATTTTGGGTTGCGGATAGTAGACTAGCAAGAGATAAGAGGAACATAAAGCCTCTAGCAAAATCTGAGTAGGCAGAGTAAAACACTTTTAGCCGGAACCTCCTTCTTAGGTTAGCTAGGTGAGAGATGATCAGAGTATGAGGCCACTAACCGGAGCTTTCTAGTGAAGGTAGCTAGATATGATGTGATCAGAGTAAGAGACTTCTAGTGCACTAATCAGAGAGTATGTGAAAGTGATTTTCGAGCAATAGATTGTGAACCCTTTGCACTAGTGAGGCTCTCTCGATTTATAGAGCTAGACGGGAGAAGCTACTTTTGAAGCGCGTGGCTGATCAGATCGGAAGTGTAGAATCTTACTAGGACTTTTAGTAACCGTCGATCTCTCGGGGAGAGTAGCTTAACCCTACGATGTCCTTCTTCCCTAATCTGCTTGTTCCTGGTAGAAACAATCTACTATCCTCGAAAGTAATGTGAGACTCGACCTTTCTACTATGACTTCAACGTGTAGTGAAATGCTAGAGATTGGGCTGACCCAATCTCTGATATTCTGGCCACGTGGGCACGCGACTAACTGAAGTGCAAGTGGGTTGGCATTGCAGGCTACGGTGGCATGCTAGAAGCGTGGGCTTGAGCAAGCACACGTGTTGGGCTTACTAGGTGAAGGCCTTCGGTGGGATGATAACGGGGCATCTTTTATATTGTGTAAAGACGGGTGTAGAAGGAAGGCCCAGTTCGATCTTCGGTTTCGTTAAGTCCATATAACATTTTTGGCCGATACATCGCCTACCTGGGTGGACGAATTTTTTTGCTCACATTGTTATTTGGTCAATGCTTTAAGATCATACTATTTTCGTCCAAATAGCGATGTTTTATAATCTTGTCGATTTTGTAGCCATTAGACCGATATATTTTGGCCCAAATAACTATTTTTCTATTTTGTACTAGTGTTTTCCTCTCCATGTTTAATTAGTTTATACTACTAGTATGTTTTTAAATCCGATTGATGGAGTCGAAAAATTCATAACATTGCCAATGGGAAAAATAAAACTTCAATATAACCCACAATCATCAAAATTAACATCTTTGTTATCAATGTGAGAATAAATTGTTGAGAGAATTTGGTATTTTTAATCTCATCTACAAACAAAAATCCACAACAAAGAAATTTTTAAAATTTTATCTTATCCATAGTAACGCCGTCAATGATCGTGGCTTTCTCCTTACCACATCTCGAATTCCGTCAACTTTAAATGTTTTGTCCTCATCGGTAAATTAAAACAATATGGGTCAAATTTCCTAATGAATTCTACCTTTTTCTCCACGTTGGCTTACTTTATCTTAAGTGGCGGATGATACCTAACTGACGGCCTATGCAAAATGTCGCCGAAAAAATGGCCCAAAGTTACTAATACAAACTTCAAAGTACAAAATGATATCGGATATAATCATAATCAAGACCTTCTTCCTAGAAATTTAAGGTGACAGTGGTCTTTCTGACTAGAAAATTAATCCTAGATCTACTATCACGTGATTTATCATTTACTTTATTCACTTAACTTCTGTTTTAGTTTATGACCATTTTGACATCTTAATATTGAACTTCTCCCAAAATTCTTCCTATACTTCGCGCCTCGTGTTCAATGCCACAAGAATAATCCAATTGATATATTACATTTTACATATTTTTCTTTTATCGATATGATCTTGTCCAATCTATTTAGTACAATTTCACTTGTGTATATGACAATATAATGAAATGATTAATTAACCATATACTTGGAAAAGAACAACTTCGAGATGTACACGAAAATCCCACTACGATGATCGATGTTATACATCAATGTACACGAAAATCTAACTAAGATGATCGATATTACACATCGATATTACACATCAAATATCGACTATTTATCTGACAAAATAACATCAATTTTATTTTTTTCGTTGATAATTTAAACGTTCTCTTTAAGTTAAAAAGATGCCAAAAATATTTTTAGTTGGAGACTATGACACGTGTTTTACAACTAATTAAGTATACTTTTTTGTGCATATGGTGTCGCTAAACCCTAGTTACTAATAATCTCCAAACTTTACCATCCACTCAGAAAAACTGTTAATCCAAAGGTGACATTGTAGGTTTCTTTTTAATTTGGTTTCCTTATTATCATTAGAAAGGGTTGAAAACTCTTCTTATAAATAACAAGACTTTGACTAATTAATCTAACCCTAATTATATTTAAATTATATAGTAAATTAATGGTGTATCTTTTATCTAGATTAAACTAAATATTTGACGGATTTATTAATGTAAGTTAAACAAGGATTTAAATATATGATCGAACTAAATAAGTACTACCTCAAGAAATTACTTCAACAATGGCTTTATCTATAAACTGATACTATAAAACGGAAACTATGTTTTTAATGTGTCAGATCGAAAGAGGTATCTTTTATTTAAACTAACTTAAATATTTGACGGATTTATTAATGAAGAATAAGTTTAACCGAGGTCTAGACTTAAAAGTATGATCGAACTAAATAAGTACTGCCTCAAGAACTTACTTCAAGAATTGCTTTATCTAGAAATCCATATTATAAAACGGAAACGGTATTTTTAATGTTCCGTTATTAGGGAACGTTTTATCGAAAATGAAGTTCTTGAAACATAAGAATATACCCTTCAATCTCATAATCTTACACGTGTTGAAGCTTAAGTTCGTTTTTATGAAGTGCCCCCAAAAAGGAATAGGTTATAATGACCGGCAATTGTAGGGAATGATCGGGGCTTTAACCTGTTAGTCCGGTAACATTTGTTATAAGAACTGGGGGTTTAAGCGAAGGTGGTGGTTTTCAGAGGGTTTTGGCGATCAGAAAGAGAGAGAAAGATAAAAAAATATAGAGAGAAGTTAAAATCTGAAAATAGAGTTCTTCCTACAAGATAGAGATTAAAGTGCGAGAATACTTTCGAGATCTATTCGAATTCTCAGCCATTTCTACGATCCTGTAATAACCGGATTTCTTAAGCAATTTCACCGGAATTTCAAGCAATTTCGTCGGAGTTTCATTTTTATGCTCGAATTCTGTCGTGGAAGGTATTGCGTTACAAATCCGTTCGAAATCTGTCATTGAAGAGGTAAGTTTTGTTAAAATTTTCGCAATTTTGTTTCATACGCGCCATTTTGTAAAGATTGAGAGATTATAGAGTTCGAAGGAAAGAATTGTGATCTTCTTCTAGATCTCTTCAGATTCTTCTGAAATTCTTTAATCTTGTAATCGTCGGAGTCTTTAAGCAATTTCACCGGAATACTTGAGCAATTTCGCCGGAATAGTTAAGCAATTTCGCCGGAATTTCAATTTTAGGCTCGAATTTTGTTGTGGAAGGAAATAACGGAACAAATCCGGTCGGAAACTGTTACTGAAAAAACGAATTTTGTTGAATTCTTGGAAGATTTAATGGTTCATGCGAGCCTGGACTTTTCTTCCTGTAAAATTTTACTAGAGGATTTGATATAATCCTTGTTTTCAAACTTTATCTCAATTTGATATTTATTAGGTGATCAGAGTAAAACCTGTGGTTTTTCTAAATGCTTTAAACAAAGAGTTTTCCGCCACTTCTAAAAATTTTACGTTTTGTTTTCTGAAACGTGAATTTCGTTTCTTCTTTAAGAATTATGAGGATCTTCAATATTCAGACAAGATTTATGTTCTCTACCGTTGTTCAATTTACATATTACTCTCGATTCATCTCTTTGCTTCTACGACCGAATTCTCGAATTCCTCTGATCGAAGACTTAATTTTTATTTTTTGGAATTATCCACTGATTCGATCTTAGTATCGGAGAACCTGATCGGAATGAAGTCACTGGATTTGTTTTTAGTTGATCTGATCTCTACTTCGCTAGGTTGATATTTCAATTTTTCAATCAATTAGAATCTAAATGAAGTAGTTTAATTTCTTTCTCGATCTGATTGATCCAATAATTGTTTACCGGAAATTAGAATTCCCGGGGTAAATACTAATTCAACTGGACTTGAATTATTTTTTTTGTTCTGATCTCAATTGTTCATGATTCATGTTTTTACTTGATTAATTGGTTCTAGAATTGAGAGAGAAAGATCAAGACTCTGAGCGATTATTAGAATTTACCAATGCTCAATGTGTAAAATTGATCTGATTGTTAATTTACAGGATTTCATTATTGGGATCTATTAGTTCAAGCAATTGGAAGAGTGGCATTGAATAGATGATGTGGTGCTAGAATTGCAAATATTGAAGCCTATTTAGTTGTTATCGGATAAGCGTTTCAGAGATATGGTGTTGCAGAAGAGATTAGATTATGGATTTATTGGCTATCAGGTCCCTGCCATGCCCAGAGGACGGAGATCGTCAATGGTAAGTTTGATTAAATGTCTTAGAGACTGAGATTATTTCTTCATTTTTATGTTTTGTGTTTGCTTGGATACTTTTTCTGAATTTGTAAATCATACTTTTATAGGGGAGGTGTTCACGTAAAAGAAAAGTTGAGGAGATTGATATGGGTGCATTTGAATTGTTGGCTACTGTAGCTGGAAAGTTACTAGAGGAGATAGAAACTTCTCCTGATTTTAGTAACGCATCATCTGAAAAAGTGCAGTCGGTCTTTGGTAAAGATAAAGTTAAAGAAGAGCAAAAAGATGAAGAGAAATCTCTTAAGGTTGAACCTTGTGATCAAGGAAGCAGCCATGAGAGTGGGGTTCATAGTCATAATCAGAAGAAGGGTAATTCAGAAGAATTGGAAGCGAAACCTCATTTGCTTGTTAGCTCAGACACTAACATCGAGGTACCGTCAGTTGGAGAACATTTGACATCTGATCTGTTTCCAGAATGTCAGGATGTAAAGTTAGTTAGTAGAGATGATGACGAAAAATCTTCTGGGTGTACAAGATCTAATGTGACACCCGTAAAGGCCTCTAGGCTTCCAACATATGTAGAAGATCAGAAGATAATAAAGATGGCATCTAAGTACTGGCAGGTAGCTCCAAAATTGGAAGGAGAACTTTCTAATAGTGGTAAGCTACTGTCATTTAGTAATTTACGACATCTATTGATTGTTACTTGATACACAGGTAATTAACTAGTTCTTCTGATTGGTTCTTTCAGATGAGGATATAAAGCCCATTTCGCGCAGCAAAAAAATCTCTTATAAACGTCAAAGGTCTCTGAGAGATTCGTTCAAGAGGAGGAAGGTAGAGAAGAGCTCAGTATCGACATCTGACGAAGGGGATTGTAGTGAAGGAATTTTCAGTACACCAAAGAAGGGAATCAGTGAAAGCAGTATTGGTTCCGGTTCATCTGTTCATGGTCTGTTCTCTTTACCCTAACAAGTCAATTTTTCTATCTTTCCTTTTTACTAGATTTTCACATATTTTCTAAATTACTTCAATTTGTTTATAGCAGGAAGTGGGGTATCTACATCTTCGGCTGTTGGTCTAGAATCCTCGTCCCAATCCCGGGGCTCTCATGGTAAGGGATTCCCTAGAATACAAATTTACTTTTGATCATTTAACTAGGTTAGGTTTGAGCATAAAAGATTCTTACTTACACTTCCTTTGCTTACACAGTGAAGCTCAGTATCAAATCCTTCAAGGTCCCAGAACTCTTCATTGATATTTCTGAAACAGCAACAGTTGGTTCACTCAAGGTATGCATATTTTCCTGCTTCGGTATATTTCACATGGCTCTTACTGAATATTCAATCAACCACCTTATTGTTTGTCTGGACGAAGCTCAAGACTAGCCAAAACAGGAGCAATGACACATTTATCTCTAATTTTGTACAGAGAACAGTGATGGAAGCTGTGGCTGCTATACTCGGCGAAGGATTACATGTTGGTATACTTTATGAAGGGGAAAAGATCGAGGATGACAGCAAAACTCTACTACAAACTGGAATATGTGATGATGATAAGCTGGGTTGTTTGGGTTTTGCTCTGGAGCCTAACCAAGCAAATTCTCCCGCCTCTCTCTGCCTCAAAGATCCATCTTTTTGTCCAAGTGATGCACCTCAACCACTGGCCAGGTAACTAGAGACTTAGCAAAATGTATACGTTTTTAGTCTAGAGGAAGCCTTGTTCTATCGTTTAAAATATGGTTATATCATTTCAATCTGTTTTACCAGGTATATTCCTAGTCCCGCATTAGATGTGGAATTTTCTGCTGCCCCAGACGATCCTCCATTGATCAATTTGGCTAACGGTGTAGAAAGTGATCAGGATTCAGTTCCCTCTCCATCAGACATGTCATCAATTGGCAAAGTCGCACCTGAATCTAGAGCTCTCGTTGCCGTTCCTGCTGCAAGTACAGAAGCACTGGCTGCCGCCTTGAACCGTAAATCCAGGCGAGCAGAACTTGCTCAACGTAGAATTAGGAGACCCTTCTCTGTCTCAGAAGTCGAAGCACTTGTCCACGCAGTCGAGAAGCTTGGTACTGGAAGGTGTGTCCCTTTCTTTTGTGCTAAGACTATTTTTGTAATATACACGCCCACGGAATTTGACATTGGATTTTTCTTTCTTTTTGGCTTTTTCAGATGGCGTGATGTCAAGTTAAGAGCATTTGACAATGCAAAACATCGAACTTACGTGGATTTGAAGGTAATCCATTTTAACGTCAAGTTTTTTTTCTTAATAATGACATCGGTTTTTAAAGGACCATGAATACATATTACATCACAACGAAAGGGGATTTTACTATTCAACGTTAAGGTGTAGCAAATAATATTATTTCTAATATCCCGATTTCTTCCACTAGGTTGTTCGGTAGTTTTAGTCAGGTTTGGTAAGCTGTTACTTATCTCTTAGAATAAGTAGTTGACCTTCAAATTCCATATTTATATCTTGTCTACCTAAAACTTCTAATTATTGCCTTCCTTTCAAAGTAAGCTCAATCTACTTTTATGCATACCCTTGCTAACTATTCAACATCAAAAGCCAAGTCTTTATTAGGTAAATTAATAATTGGTTTCTCTTGCTTATAAATAGATTACGAAATCACGAGTTCACGACAGACCCGGACAAGTAGAATATCTTTATATTATTACATATGCTTCATGACATCACATTTTTACGCTTATATTTTAGTTGAGAATTACTTTTATAACACTAAATCGTAATTAGACATTTCAAATATTAAAACTTATAAACTACTATAAGATCTCCCCATTTGGCTTATTTTCTAAATATTACGAGCCTCAGTAAAACGTTAATGTTCTGAGTCGAGTCTGCCTGATTTTTCTTGTTCTAGTATTACTCTTACTTATTTGGGGATCTCGAAAATTGATTCAATGAACTTGATAATTATTTACAGGATAAATGGAAAACACTAGTTCACACGGCAAGAATATCACCACAGCAAAGGAGAGGAGAACCGGTCCCACAAGAACTTTTGGATAGAGTTTTATCAACTCACGGGTATTGGTCTCAGCATCAAGCCAAGCAACAGGTGAAGCAATTGACTGAGACTTGCCTTCTTTTGAATACTTAAATTTGATTTCTAGAGAGAGAGAGAGATAGAAAGGGAAAGGGTAGAGAAAGAGAAAGGCACTTACTTAGTGATGGAAAAAAAGGAGATTAAATTGATTGTCTGATTATTGTTACTAATTGTTGTAAAAAGAAAAGGAAAAAAGAAGTTGTTATGACAGGAAAGAGTAGAAATGATATTCTTGGCGACACCCACCAACCAAAAATGATTCTTTAGCTGGGTTTTATGCATTTGTAAATGAATGAAAGAATAAGAAAAAGTCTGCTAACGTGATACTCCAGTCAATTCACCATTGTTGTTATCAGTCCATTTTGATTCCATTATTCAATTCAATTTGATTCTTATTTCTTTTTAATGAAAATTTCTCTTGTAGATGTAGAATTTGATCTTGTAATTTGTTATTGTTATTGGGTTTTTGATCATTAAATATATTTTTGTGGACTTCATTTCTTTATTATCCTATATATCTTTTACGTTTTCGTTAATATTTTTTGAATTCGATTAGTCTTTGAAGAAAATTGATTTGGGGGTAAGTTCCGTCGCCCTCAATGGAAGACCTTTCATAATTTCAATTGACAATATATTAGAATATGGGGCCTAAAGAAAAGAAAGAAAAATTGTATAAACCTAGATTTGGTTAACTAAAAGAATGGGACTTGTCAATGATTAGTAGATGAACTCAAAATTATGACAAATTTGTAATAAAACCTAGTTATGGACATGATATTCACGTCTTGTTTAAGATGACAATTGTGGGGTTGTGATTGGCTTTTCAATTTAATGAGAAAGAGATGGTTTAAGTTAAAGAATGAGGGAAAGCACGTGGTAGCACGAGGAGAGTATGAAAGAGGAAACGTGACAAGACTTCCTTAATGATGACACTATTTGCCTAATATTTCTTACTGATTTAAGTATAATTATTGGTTAGATAATACAAATAGTATTAATAATTAAGTGTTGGTTTTGGATTAGGACTAAACTTTCTGCATGTGTGTTTATTTTGTTTACTGATTTTTTTGCCCTTTTTTTAATTAAAAGAACATGGCTAGCTAGCTATACTGGCTAAATGGGGCAGGTGGGGGTTGTGGGCTGGGTCCTTCCTCTAACTCTTCATGTGAAACAATTCCAAAAACATTTCTGAAAGGTATTCCAATACATTGTTTCTGGTACCTAGATATTTAAACGATAGTTGTAATTGCAAATCAAGTATCAATTTGCATTTTTTAGTATATTAAGTGAGTACTTGTTTAGGTTAGAAAGGACGTATAATAAGGTGTCATGTATTTCTTATTACTAATTTAGAGACTAGAGAACGACAACGAACAAGTAATTGAATATCTCAAAGTTCGTAGGTTCCATAAATCAACTATAATGTATAATTCAATTTTTCGGTGTGGATTTACTCTAGTACCTTTCAAGTATGGTAGCATTTTTAAAAGCCTAACATTGTACACAAGTCTTTAAACTCTTGGTTCTAATTTATGATCTTGTATTTAGTTGGTGGACATCTTACTACAACCTAATTGGCAATGATTTCGAATTACTAAATATGAAGTATATGTTTTATTCATGAAACATTCCCTTTCCCTACCGTTCCTTTGCTCATTTTTGTTTGTTTGCTTATGTTCATGTATATACCAAAAAACAAGCATCGTGTTATTAGGTATATTTGGGCATCCACAATGCTCGGACTTTTCTTCGACACAATAGGATTACTCTGTTTTCACCTTTTTATTGCTTTTCAACTTTTCCTTCCTTCTCTAGAGAAAATGGATAGTGACTGGATACAAAAATAGGAAGAATAAACACAAGTAAATAGATATCCAAAAAGAACACCTTTGTTTTTCTTTTCATGAATTTGCTTTTCCATGTACCATTAGATGCACATAAGTTCTATCTAGGAAAGAAAGAGGTTCTTGTCTCCCTCGATTGGAAGAGGAAGTGCTTCCAGCAATTCTAATTTCGGGCTATTGAATGTTAAAACATTAGGATATTCTACAGGCACCATCGAATCATGCTGGTCAAGTACCATATTGATTCTTGGGGAGGCGGGCCCTGCCCCCCTTATGCTAAAGGGGCCTGACTATGGAGAGAGAGGAGTTTCATTTCCAAGGGGGTGCCTATAATGATACGAGAGGCAGCTTTTTTTAATAAGATAAGGCACTTTAAAAGGGGAATGTTAGCGTGGAGGGTTCTGGATGGTGCTGTGGTGGAGGGTTCCGTGGTGATGTTTAATGATGGATGGGAGTGGTGGTGACAAAGAGGGTTGTGGTTATAGGTGGTGGTGGTGAGTTTTGTCCGTTTGTGGTGGAGGTGTGGTCTGCAGTGGCTCGCAATGGTGGTGTTTTGGTCGTGTGGTCCGTGGCGATAGTTGTGGTACGGAGTCATATACAAGAGAGATTGTTTAGTATCTCCATATACTGAGTACAATAATTGGTGGTTCCTCAGTGGTGGCGGCGACTTCCTGTAATGGGCCTAATGGCGGCTTGTTCGGCTAGGGTACTTCAGTCTCAGTTATGCTACTGTCGACCTTTAGGGTCTTTTCATTCTCGGCCTTTAAGGTCTTTTCATGCTCAACCTTTAGGGTCTTTTGTTTGTGTTTGTATCTTGTCAATTTCATTGAGTATGTGTCTAGTCAATTTTTTTCTCTTCGCGAGGCACTTTACATTTAAAGGTATGTAACTCTCATGAAGTTTTCAGGGAAGAGAAATAAACAATATCATCCATGTAACATTGTAATTTAACCACTTATTGAAAATGGTTCGCTTGGTTTCCAAAAGAAAAAGGGGAATGTTAGCATTCACCACTTCTTCTATATGCACTCACATCTTCTTTCACTTACACAAGAAATACATTTGAAGTGGGAGCTTATAACAAAAATGTTAAGTGCATTTAAAATTTCCCCCTTTAGAATTACTTATATAATTCCCCTTCAGAACTTAAGCAACCATTTTTAATACCCAAGCCAATCCCTATCAGAAAGACTAATTAGTTGGCCCAAGAGATACCTCTTACTTAGTAATTTTTAGTCCAAATTCCTGAGAATTGGAAAAAAGAAATCCGCACCTAAATCTCTCATGACCATCTATATCGTTGGATATTTAGGCCCCGTCTGGTTCCGCTGAAAAAAAGCTAAAAGACAGCTTTTAGCATATTTTAAGCGCTTATAGAAAACTTTGCGCGTTTGGTTCAAAAAAGCTAGAGCTTATTTTAACCTGGAAAAGCCCATTTTTTCCAAAAAGCAGAAGCCACGATTTTGTGGTTTTTTTATAGCTGCTTTTAAAAAACTAATTATGAATGTAAAATAAAATATTTATCTTTTTCGTCACCATCAATAAACATCCACCACCATCACAACCACCCACCACCTCTGCTACTACCATCAGTCCACCACCTCTGACCATCACCCAACCACCTTTGCCACCATTCCACCACCATCACCAACACTTCACCGCTTCCATATCACCTCAAGTGCAACTCCATCACTTTCGGTGCAACTCCACCACCACCATTATTCTACAGCTATCAAAAAGAATTTACATCCACTCCACCACCTCTGCCACCACCATCACTCCACCACCTCTGACCATCACCCCACCATCACTTCACCACCATCACCAACACTTCACCACTTCCAAACCACCTCCGGCGCAACTCCATCACTACCACTTCACCACTTTCGCTGCAACTCCACCGCCCCCACAACTATTCTACAATTGTCAATTTTTTTTTACAACCACTCCACCACCACTCTACCACCATTACCGACGCTTCACCTTTTCCCCCGTAACTGCACGCCCTCCGACGTAACTTCACTTACGGCACAACTCCATGACCACCACTCCAATTTCGCCCCAACTCCACCACCACAACAATTCCACAACCACTTCACTACCATCGCCACAAATCGACCACTCTACCACCACACTATCCCACCTCCACCAACACCATTTCACTACCGTCGTTGCAACTTTACCCCCTAACCACCAACACCCCCTCCATTCTACAACCACCATCACTACCATAACTCGACCACCATTAAGCACCACCACAACACGTCCACCACCATTAAGCACCATCATCATTATGTAAAGTTTAAATTTCTCGAATTTTGATGTTTTTGTGTTTATGAAAAATTAAAGAATTTATATTATTTCATTATAGTTTTTAATATTTATATACTAACAATATTAGGCGGTGTTTCATGACAACCCCATTGTTTACAAATATTGAGTTCCTTGGGAGACTAGTGTGTGCGCAACTTTGTTTGTTGTGCGCAAGGTGTACCGGAATTCAACCATTTCCAACCTTTCCTTTTCATTCATTATTTCTTATATAATATTCCTAATTCTCCATGTGATGTGGCCACCATTCGTATTGCAAGCCCGAATAACGGTGATTGCATCTCCCTCGATAATCGCTTTGTTAAGATTTAATTTGATTGCTAGTTTCACACCCAAAAAAACTGCAATTACTTCTGTAATCATCAGACTTTCAGCAATATAATAGTCGGAAGTCACTGCCAAGAACTCCCCATTAGTGTTTCTGACTGCAGCCGAAGCCCCTTCGCCATTTTTGAATGCCCCATCAACATTTATCTTGTGATACCCTGGAGGGGGAGGTAACCAGGTGGTAACTTGATGTTAATCTTGGGGTGGACTCCCTGTTTGACTATCATGTGAATTACCCTTCTCTTTGAAATCTGACCACATTGTAGTAGCATTACTTATAACCTTCATACTATCAGGTTTAGTGTTTTCAAATACCAATTTATTCCTAGCCTTCCACATATACTAGAGTATATATCAACTCATATGAAATCCTTCATCATCAGCCTTTGTTGCTAAGTATTTAAAAAAATGTTTGTGACGGATTGATCCGGACGCCTAGTGGAGAGCGAAACCAGACTTCTTTTGCAAATTGGCGATCGTTGAATAGGCGATTCACATCTTCCTCCTTATCATTACACAATGAACATATCTTCCACTCAATTTTATTGAATCTTAAGGCTCTGACTTTAGTTTTTTTTTTGTTAAACAGCTCTAACCTTAGTTGGGATAACATCATTCAATAACCGCCAAATAAACATTTGCACTCGTGGAGCCAACATTTTTCCAAAATTTCTGCCAATCGAAATCGCTTGAATTGGGATCGGTCGAATAAGAACTCGACGGTGTTGCATTTTGTAGAGATCGATATAGAGACTTAGATGTAAACTCACCTTTTCTGTGTGAGTCGAAATGATCTTGTCTTCATTAGTCAGATTTTCCAGAGGAAGGAATTTTCAGAATTTCCTTCACTGAGAGCTTATCAAATACTTCATCAATGAGGTCTGTCTTCTAACTTTTACCGTCCAGTTCAATCAACTCCTGCACTCGATAAGGCATTAAGTTTTTTGTAATTCCTTCCTTCTTCCCTGGTCAAAAACCTCTAAGAGAAGGTACCCATGGGTCTTCCCATATTCGTATCTTCGCTCCATTACCCACTGTGTAACATCTCCCTACCTCGATTGTAGATCTCATTGCAAGCATACTCTTCCATATTGATGTTGACGAGGCTTTATTCGTATAAGTCTAGAAACCTTCATGTTTGAGATACTTAGCAGTCAAAACACAAACCCATAAAGCTTCTTTTGCATTTTGGAAAAGCCCACCAAGTTTTCCTACCAAAGCCATGTTTACTAGCTACATATTCCTGATGCCTAACCCACCTTGTTTAATCTGTCTTTCTAATTTTTTTCACTCCATATAATGCAACTTTTTTTTATCAATGTCGTGTCCCCACCAGAAATTTCGTTGATAACGTTCAATCTCATCTAATACGTTTTTCGGAACCAGATTAGTAGAGAGGTAGAAAACCGGTATTGTGGCTAGTTCATTTTTGAGAAGTACTGTTCTTCCGGCATGGGACAACGAATTCCGTTTCCATCCTGATAATTTAGCAGATATTTTTTTGCACTAAGAATTCATAAGAGTGCACAAATACTTCGATTTTAGTAAATAATTTCCCAATTACTTGTCATTTAACTCCATTTCTTTCACCCCCATTATGTTCATGATCAACTCTTTCCTTTCCGCTTTACAATTACGACTGAACTGAATAGACGACTTGAGATAATTAATTTGTTACCCAGAGAACGTCGCATAATAATGAGTTGATTTATATTAGCCTCTAATGCCTATCCAAAGAAGAACAAGTCATCTGCAAACATAAGATGACTTACACTTGGCGCATACCTGTTGACTCTTAATCCATTATAAAGACTCGTTGATTTTGTTTGATTAACTAGACTAGTTAAAGTTTCAGAGAAGAGGATAAATGAATACGGGCTTAACGGGCATCCCTGCTTGAGTCTTCTTTCACTTTTGAAGTTGCCTTTCGGTCTACCATTGATTAAAATAGAGAAGGAAGTAGTTGTCACACAATTCATAATAAGTGCATGGATTTTACCTGTGAATCCAATTCTGATTTGAACTCCAGCCAAAAAATTCCAGTTGACACGATCATAAGCTTTTGCCATGTCTACTTTGAGGGCAAAAGCTCCTTAATTTGCTGAGGTAGTATTCAGGAAGTGAAACATCTCCTGTGCTACTATAACATTGTCGGTAATTTGTCTGCCTGGTATAAATGCATTCTGAATAGGAGAGACTAATCCAGATAATAGTGGGCGAATCCGTTTAGTAAGGGTTTTAGCGACCACTCGATATAATATATTGCATAGAGCTATAGGTCTGAAGTCTATCGGATTTTCAGGATTTTGTACCTTCGGTATCAAAGCAATGTGGGTGTGATTCAGTTTATCTGGAAGATTACCTGTTATAAAAATACTTTGTATTTGCTTAGTAACTTCATCTCCGACTACATGCCAACACTTCTTGTAAAATAAGGTTGAATACCCGTCCGGTCCTGGTGATTTGTATGATTTCATATCTTTAAAAGTAGAGATAATCTCTTCTTCTGATGGGACATGAAATAGAGCAACATTCTCATCTTCTTGTAATGGTTTCTCTGATAGTATTAAAGATGTTGGAAAATTAAGTACAACTTCCTCTCTAGTAAACCTGCAAAAATAGTCAACAAATCTGTTAGGCCATGTTTGGCGGACGGGAATGGAATGTGATTCCCGGGAATCACATTCCCGTAACACGATTCCCGGGAATCAGATTATTCAGTTTGATGTTTGGTTTGGCCAGGAATAGGAATTCGATTCCTGATAGATTCCTAACTTGGTGTTTGGTTCGTGTAGGAATCGGAATATAATTTTTGTAAAATTCCTATTATATCCTTAAACTACATAAATAAAACGTCAATTTTATTATGTACTTTAATCAGTATTATTTATTCAAAATTGCAGATATGAAATAGTAACATGACACACCAATTAAATAGTATCTAAAATGCGAACAACCTTTGGTTGGAGTCGTAAAAGGTATAATCTTCCACTTCGGAGGTCAAAGGTTCGAGGGACGCTGACCATTTAAAAAAAAATTATTTAAAATAAATAAAGGTCATGGCTAAATTTTTTTCTTTTTAAACATTATGAAATCGATTGTAATGAAAAAAGAAAAAGAGAAGAGAGAAAAAACTAGAGAGGGAGAAAAAGTTACATTTGAGCGAGAAAAAGTATTGCTGTGGTGGTGGCTAACCATAGGTTTTTAATTTTTTTAGTTGTGATATTGTGTGGAGGACGATTTTAATAATAGTCATTCTAATATTTTATTAAGGATAATTTGGTCTATAAATATTAAAACAAAGCATTCCCGGGAATGGGAATCACAAACCCACCCCCCTCCCTGGGTTTGCTATTACCCCATTTTGAGGGAATTCTATTCCCCCGGGAATAGGATTCCCACTGCATTCCCGCGAGCCAAACAATATCAGGATTGTGATTCCCAGGAATCACATTCCATTCCCACGCTATTCCCGCGCGCCAAACATGGCCTTAGCGATTTCTGTCGGGTCTGCCGTCCAAGTTTGGTTCTCCTTCCTGATAGCGAATATATTATTCTTCTTTCTTCTATTCAAGACAGATAGATGAAAAAACTTTGTATTTCTATCGTTGTCTTGAATCCGATGCTTTTTTGCTCTTTGGCTCCAAAACTTCTCTTCCATGGTATAAAATTCTTCGAGTTTGCTTTGAATTTCTGTCTCGTCTTTAATAGATTCTATTGTCGGTGGTCCTCTTTGTATTTCTAACAATAGCTTCTTGTAGTCTTCAATCTGGTTGAGAATGTGCCCTATATGGACTTTACTCCAATTCTTCAATTTGCCTGCTAGTATTGGAAGTTTCTCCACCACATTACCATTGATCTCTTGCCACTCATTTTTCAGTACCTGATCAAACTCCTCATGTTCCTGCCAAAAAGCTTCAAAACGGAAAGGAATTTAATCTCGATATCGGTTTTTAGTTAACCGAAGGATGATCGGAGCATGATCACTCGCTAGCCTAGGTAAGTGTTTGACATTAGCTTGAGGAAATTGAACTAGCCAATCTGAGGTTGCTAACAATCTATCTAGGCGTTCTCGGATATGAGAGTTAACCCCTCTTCCATTCACCCACGTATAGGCTGGCCTAGAATATACCAAGTCCATGAGATCACAATCAGAAATCATCTCCCTCAAGAGAGTTGCGACTTTGTTGTCAACCCCTTTACCACCCCATTTCTCTTTGCTGTTAGTGATTGCATTAAAGTCACCTATGGCGCACCATGGCTCATTCGTACTTATATAGAACTTCCGCATGAAATCCCAGAATTTCTCTCATTCATTTGTATTCGGCGATCCGTACACACCCAATAAGCTCCATGGTTGTATAACCCCATTTCCACAAATTCTACAGTGTATATGATTCAATGAACTACTAACCGCATCTAATTGAATATCCTCCTGCCATAACATCCACATGCCTCCACTTAATCCTTGTGATGGTACTATATGATCATTTTTATACTTCAGTTTCTTCATCCATTTACCAGATGATTGTTGGGATAATTTTGTTTCAGACAAGCAAACTATGGCTGGTTTGCTCGCCTAGAGGAATGAATTGAGTGTATGAATTGTCGAGGCATTCTCCATTCCTCGACAATTCCAGCTGAACACTAACATTGATTTTGCGGCTTTACAGGGTTGGCCGTCACTACCCGTTGTTCATTGGACTGAGTTGAGTGCATCTTCTTCTTTTTTGTTTCTTCTCCATCCACACTTTCTGATAATCTATTTCTTTTTCCTTTGTATTCTTTCCCTGTTTTTCCATGGACTTTTGTTGTTGTTATCGATCTAGCTAATCTTTTCTCCGAGGGCTTTTGTCTTCTTATTTCCATATTGTCTATTGATCTGACTAAATCTTGGTTGGTGTTGTTTTTCTTTTGTTCAATTGACACTACTGTTAAATTTTCCCTGACCATTTCACATTGTTGCAGAATTATTTTGCAAGCATCCCTCTGGGCTATTTCCTTAGAAACAACTTCATTAAAATCAACTTCTGTAGGCACCCCATAGTTAGTGCCATTTTCTGGGCCATTAGATTCATTTACAATATCCATCATCTCCATCCCTTGATTGTGGGTGCTCCATCTTTCTTCCACCTCTTTGTTAGGGTTACGATCAATTGGATTTAGTAATAAATTCTTATTTATCTCCTCCAGTGAATTGATTTGATCTGTTTCTTTACAACTATTGAACTTACAATTTTCTAAGATTGGCTCACAATCACTTTCTGATTTTGCTCCGTTCAAATCTAGTAGAATATTTTCTTTCCTTATTTTGGTGGATTGGGGATTTTCTTTCCTTATAACGTCTGATTGTGTTGTCTCTTCCGCCGATTGCTATTTCGATTCACCATGGCCGCCGGCGAACTTTGATTTGTGTTCCTCTTTGTGATTTCCCCTAAATTCTGCTATAATGGAATCATTAAATCTTGGTTCCATCAATTGTTTAGCTTTATTTTGAACTTCATCTGACCAATCAGCTGAGATAACATCCCTAATTTCTGATCTGGCTTGACAATTCTTTATGTAGTGCCCTAATTTCCCACAATAATGACAGAATTTATTTAACTTTTCATATTTTATGTCGATGTTGCACTTTCGGAAGTCTGTCAGATTGACTGTGAGTTCGGTTTTTAACGCTCTTGTAATATCGACTTGTAGTTTTGCCCTAGCATATTTTCCCCATTTGGAGACTTCTTCTTCTTTGCTAGATTTTATTGTTCCGATCTTCACATAAATTTTCTCAATGACAGCTTTGGTAAGATATTCAATCGGCAACCCATGTATCTGTATGTTAAAATCGACCGTACTAAAAGTATAATCTATGGGAATTTTGTTCTCTTCACATCGCTCCATGATTAGTAGATCGTCGTGGATATACCATGGAGTATTTTCCAGAATTCTTTCTAGATCTAAAGTTCTCTCAAATTGTATCAAATAGGCCTTTTCATAGAATTCTTTTATGGTGATGTCTCCAACCGGTCTCCAGATCATCTTCAACATATCTTTAAAGGTATTTAGACTGAAAGTTTTCCTAGTTATCAGTTTAACTCCTAAGCTCTTTCTCGAGTCGTTCTTAGGTTTAGTGTCTTTCTTTGTAAATGTTATCTCCTCCACATCCTTCTTCCCCATTAATGCTCCCATTAGTTCTACAATAGAATCGTATTCTTTCCCCTTCATGATGTTGTTTGTTGTTTCTTGATTTTCGTTTACAGTTATCAAGCTTTTCCGACCGGAACCCATTGTTCTGGAAGTTGAATTGCTCTGGTGAATGTAAAGAGAAATCCTAAGTGGAATCTCTTTCAATCCTACAGTAACTTTTGACACCGTAAACAAGAGAATTAATTATAGAAAAATGCAATCAATGGTTATTTGTAACATCCCAGGTTCTCATATAATAGGAGCGAAATAATAAGGTTTGGGGAAGGACTATTAAGTCAATTAGGTCGGGTTATAAACCAGACTAAACTTGCAATCATGTCAGAATTGGGGGGCTTTTTGCAATCGGAACAAAAACAGAGACTAAAGTGTGAATTGTGGTAGTATAGCCGTATAGGGGAGAAACCAGGAACTGAAATTCCGAGCTAGGTTCGACATTTACAAGGTTCATCACTTCATCTCTCCTTTCAAATGATGATGATGAAAGAGAGAATTTAGTTGGATGGTTTTGGCAATCTTCTTTTGGTGAAATCAAATTAGGTTTTGGAGTGATTATTGGTTAGAAATTTCGTTTCTCTCTCTAGAATTTTAGGAGTTCTTTGGAGTTAGCTTAATGGAGAATTTTTGTTGGAATGTGTAGGAACTTGGAATTTAAAGAGGAAATCAGAGGAGAATCAAAGATATCAACCGTCAATTCAAGGTAAGTTTATAATTCTTGAACTAAAGTTGATGTTATATGAATTTTAGGGTTAAAAGGGTTGACAATTGGGGAATTTCTGACTTTAAGGGTTGCATGACTGAAAATCCCATGTTTTGTGAGGTTCATGAGTGAGGAAATTGCAATGGTGGAACCTAGAGGTCAAATGAGTTCGGAATTAATGAGTTGTTTAGACTTTATACCCGTAACAGTGTACTGTTAGGTCTGTAGCACAATATCAGTAGTTCGAAACCTTTTATAGTCTTCTACAAACTTGTAGCTCATATCGATACGATTCCAGAATGGTATGGTGGTAATATTTTCGAGTTTGGATGAGGGAGTTATGGCTGTTAGAGTGAACAGTGCGCATTAGGGAAAGATTGACGCACTGCTGCGGTTATTTTATTGTTTTGAGGTTATTCGCTCGGAAATGGTTAGAGATGTAAGGCCTAAAGGTTTGGGGATGGGAATATCTTTCCAACCGTATAAGTGATGGAACGAGTAACGCCCGACAAGTAGACTTAACGAAAAGATTTGAGCTAGTATGTGCATTTCATCGGCTTCGCATTAAGTTAAGCAAACTAGGAATACTTGGATATAAAACGGGTAAATTAAGGAACTTAAGAGTAATAGGAAGTATTGCGAAGGATTGGGTTTAGGATTATTAGAGTGAGTGGTTGGTAGTTCGTCACCCGAAGTCGAGAGAGTGCAAGATGAGTCGAACTCTGACACGTTTGTTTATGTATTCTTGTTTTCTTTTCGTGGTTTTTATCTTATATTCTCATGATTCTTGTAGTAGAATCTAAGTTGTTGTTGTCCTTCCTTGTCAGAGGGAGAGCCGACTCGCGAGGAGCGTGATACTGCTCGAGACGTCGCACCCCAGGGCGGAACTTGGCACCACTAGGTAGGGGAGCCCTCATATTTCTTTTATATATATATATATGATACGTATAGAATCATACTAGAACTATGAGATACGCATGCATCACTATGAATAGAGTAGGAGATCATATCTGCATGATTTCAGTCTTTGATTTTTATGAAATTGGTGTCGGAACCTTTCTTCCTAATGTGATGGTTACATCTTACAACTGCCTTCTAGAAACATGATTTTGAAATGAATTTTGATAATCGATGTGTTACAAATATAAAGAGTTCGTATGTTATATGTGATTGGTGAAGTGGACTGAGACGAGTCATGAGGGTCTTGGCAGTTGTAGTGCTCCACTCGCTGGCCGAGATTCTCGTTTAGGTTGGACTCTCGAGGCTCAGGGATTTGCTACCCTTGACCGCTCGATTGGACTGTAAGCCTGTTTGTTCTTACCCTCGGGGCTCAGAGGTTGCACACCTCGGACCGCCCGATTGGTTTAGTGATTGGGATCCCTCTGCACATTATGATATGACTCTGTGTTGTGTGCCACTTCTGTGTGACAAGATAAATAATGTTTTAAAAAGCCTATCTCAGTTGAGGGCATAATGGGCGAGTTCCGAATCGACTGAGAATGCGGGTGAATGATGTTTTCACAAGAAAAGAATATCACTTCTACTTTCGAGAGACTAAACAATTTTCCAAAACCAGATAAAATAGTTGCATGCTAGGGTACCGAAGAGAATGAGGCTCAGGTCCTTCCATGGTAAGTGGGGGACGGCTCTCTTATTCGAACTCGGTGATAAAAAACGTATCTAGCTAAACTAGGCGTATATATTTATCACGAGGTGGGCTTTTCAATGACTGCGGAGTCGCCTAGTGGGAGAGGGGCTTACCTACCTAGGGGCAAGTCACTTTCTCGAGAGAACTTGAGTACCTTGGTTAGTGCCGGTATGGGACTATACTAGCCAAAGTACTATAGAGTTCTCTGGGTAACTCTCTGTTGATTGAGGAGCATACCATGGGTGCTGTTGTATGTTAGAGTAGGGTTGATATATATATGTATTGTGCATGTTTTTCTTGCGAAAAAGGGTTTTGTCGTCGTTTGCTTTTGGACTCCTCTACCAGTTTACTCGTGTCGGTGAGTACTGACCCCCTACCAGTGTGTTAGTTGCAGGTGCTAGTGCTTTTGTGGTGTGTGGCAGTGGTTGTAGATACCTCTCTTGGTAATGGATTGCTAAGGATAGGCTGCACGTCGGCATGCTTTTTGATCTTTTGGGTTTTTGGGCAACTTTACGTATATTTTGTATTTTCCACACTCACACAATATATATATATATATATATGTATATACCTAATACATAGGTTGTATATAGATGTTTTTGAACCTATGCAGGGTGGTGTATATAGTTCGCTAGTTGCAGACTTGTGTAGATGTCATGGTGGTTTGCTTCCGCTTGTTTTTGGGTTTGTTTCTTTAGGTTGGTTGAGCCATGACTGGTTACAGGTACGACCGGTTCGATTTATAGAGGAGGTGCTGCCGAATTTTCGGCTCTTCTGTAGATTGCCGGGGCGTGGTCGTGCTAGTTAGAGCACGGGGCGTCACATTATTGATTTTTAGTCATCCCAAATAAAATTAATTTGTTTCTTGCCAAACATAACATTTTAAACCAAAAATACATTGTTATTATTTAATTGATTAATTTTCTTACAATCATTTCAAAAATAATAAATTTAGTTTATTTGTATATCTAGCAAATTAATTATAAATCAGTTTTCTTTATAATTAATTATACACCACCCTGCAAATAAATTTAGTTTATTTGTATATCTTTTATAGAAATTATTATTTTTCACTAATAATTTAGTATTGAATAATTTCTCTTCGAAATATATTCTTTTTCCACCTGCAACCATTTTAAACATTTTTAAATCATGAAAGACAAAAATTAGTTTAAAATTGTCATCAACCATCAAATCTTGATATATTTGAGTGGAAGAAAACTATTTGAGTGGAAAGAAACTATTTGAGGAGACAAAAATTAATTTAAAGATCAATAAAATGAAATATTCTTATATTTTCTTCTCACTAGGATGAACAATCAATCATATTACTTGTTTTAATCTGATTTCGTATGGAAAGAAACTATTTTTAGTGGGCATACCAAGAGTTTCCTTTGTACAAAAAAGTTGTTATGAATTAATTTTTGATTAAATAATAACAACGTTTTTTGTGGTTTAAAAAGTTATGTTTGGCAAGAAACAGATTCATTTCTTAGTTGGGATGATTAAATGTCAATCACCA
Organism: Eschscholzia californica; assembly: GCF_041429995.1. NCBI lineage: Eukaryota > Viridiplantae > Streptophyta > Magnoliopsida > Ranunculales > Papaveraceae > Eschscholzia > Eschscholzia californica. The sequence continues at coordinate 42,794,697 of NW_028238309.1, read as the reverse complement.
TTAATTACATTTTTTTATAATTAATTTCCTTCCTTGGTTATGGTGTCAAAAATAATTGTAGGTTTGAAAGGGATTCCACTTAGGATGCCAACTAGATCTGAATTTTCTTTTCTAGCATTTCTCGAATCTAAAACAATTAGCATTAAATAGTATTTTATAGGGGACACCGCGACAGGTTATCCCATATAAGAAATTAATAAGTTTTTATTTAGTCTAGTCAAAATGACATTTATACCCTTGTTTAGTCAAAACACCAAAATAACATTTTTACCTTTATTAAAACGACATTTTTATCTTCAAAACGACAATTTTATCATTATGTTGTCAATTAAAAAAAAGTACTATAAGAGGATAAGAATGTTATTCTAAAAATATTAGGGTAAAATGTTAGGTGGTATCACAAAAGAGTAAAATTGTAATTTTGACAATGGCCACACTGTCATTTTTACAACATAAAGTATAAACATGTCACTTTGGTATTTTATAATGGAAAAAATGTCATGTCATTTGCAATATATAGGTACAAAACCATTTTGCTATTATTGATGGGTAAAAATGTCACTTTGAAACATTATGGAGGTAAATATTAGGTTTCAAGTATCTAAATATATTAATATAATTTTTTTAACTTATCGCTTTCTATGGAAGTTCAGGGGAAGCAAGGAATTTGATTTAGTGTGTTTCATGGAAATATTAAGGAATTAAAGCCATGAAAATATAATTGGAAACCATTTTATTTTCATGGAAATAGGTGATATCAAACACAACTTTATTGTTTTTTTTTGGTTAATTTCGTTTTGACCCCCAATTTGTGACTAACTCACCGTTTTGGCCCCATAAATGTCCGGCAGTTCGATTTGACCCCAATTTCTTGTTTGACCCCCAAATTTTATTTAGCTTCCCCATTGTACCCTCATGGAAATTCTGTAATTAAAATTGTTTTTCTTTTAATTTGTCCACCTCACCTACCAATTTCCACATCACCTTTGTCCACCTAAGATACCGTCGGAGAAGGTCGCCGGAGAAAGTCACCAACCGACATCTTTTTCCGGCGACCTCCATTTTTTTAATCTTCTTCTTCTCCGACTCCTTTTTTTTTCTCTCTCTCTCCTCTTCTCTCTCTCCCCCTCTTTTCTGTTACGGCTAAGGGAAACCCTTCGCCGGAAACCGTCTAGATCTGGGAAAAACCCCAGATCCAGACTCCTCTACGCCTAGAAAATCCAGATCCAAACAGTTTTCGGCGAAGCGTTTCCCTTCACCAGAACAACACCAGAACAGAGAAGAAGGGGAGAAAGAGAAGAAGGGGAGAAAGAGAAGAAGGGGAGAGAGAGAAGAGGGGGGAGAGAGAGAAGAGAGGGAAAGAGAGAGAAGAGGAGGGAGAGAGATAGATGAAGAGGGAGAAAGGAGTTGGCGAGAAGATTAAAAAAAATGGAGGTCGCCGGAAAAAGATGCCGAGCGGCGACTTTATCCGGCGACCTTCTCCGGCGGTATCTTAGGTGGACAAAGGTGATGTGGAAATTGCTAGGTGAGGTGGACCAATAAAAAGAAAACAATTTTAATTACAAAATTTCCATGAGGGTAAAATGGGAAAACTAAAAAAAATTTGGGGGTCAAACAGGAAATTGGGGCCAAATCAAACTGCCGGACACTTATGGGGCCAAAACTGTGAGTTGGTCAAAATTAGGGGCCAAAATGGAATTAACCCTTTTTGGTTATTTCTATTTTGACCCCCTAAAGATGACCAACTCACCAAAATGGTCCCCTAAAGTTGGCCAGTTTCCGACATGGACCCCTTTTGAACTTTTTCGTTAGTTAATTTCAATCAACTTTAAAAGTTGACTTATTCTTTCCTTATCTACCCCTCATTCAAAAATTATACCATATTTATCTCTTCTCTCACCACCGTCAGAGAAGCTTCGCCGGCAACGACCGACGACACATCACCAGAAATAATTTTTTTTCTTCCTTCTTCTTCATCCTCCTCTTACGTCTCTCTTCTTCTTTTTCCATCTTTCCTCCAAAAACAACTTATAGCAGATTTTATCTCAAAAAAAACTTATAGCAGATTTATCGTCAAAAGATCATTCTCAGCGTCAAGTTTATCGTAACTAATTGGCGCAATTCTTCCCCAATTTGTTATTCTCAGTTAGAATTCATGAAGTTAACGAGATCATCAAACAACACTCGTATCAAAAAAACTTTTTCTCTCTAAACGAAATCAATGGGTTCGACTATCGTTCCAATTGTCATCTCATTCAACAATGTACAGATAATAAACTGGTTCGTCAAGCCAAGCAAATCCATGCTCGAATTGTACTTCTCTCCACCACCATTGACAGTTTTATTGCTTCAAAACTTAGAGTTTTTAATCTAAATCCGAGGTTTTATATGAAACACGTTAAGTGTTTGACGAAATTCGTAACAGAAATATTTTCTCTTGGAATGCAATAACTGTTTAATTCACTTCATAATAGACATACCCATACTCTTAAACTGTTTAATTCATTTATTTCTTCATCATAAGAGACATTTCCTAAACCAGGTTATTCTATGATTACCTCTATTTTGAAAGCTTTGTCGACTTTGTTTCTTGATCATAACTTGAATCATGTTGGTATTGGTAGAACCATGTAATCTTCGATCAAAGGACTATAACCTTCAGTCTCCCACTTGTACTTAGCTCTGGCCGGCACACAAGGTCGCGGGAGCAGCCGAGCCGGTGCTCGGGAAGCTACACAGGGACGCGTCCACACGGGAAGCTACACAGGGACGCGTCCACGGGAAGCTTCCATGGGAGCAGCAGCAGCAACTGTGGAGCATGCTTGGACGCGCGAACAACACGGACCAGGAGCAGCTGTAGCTCGGGATTTTAATGGAGGACGCGTGCACGGGATGCTCCGTTGGATCTGCAGCACGGACGGACGGGACAACAAGCTTGGCCGGATTTTCTTGCTTTTCCGACAACCTTCTTAATCCGAAACCATAGGGCTTTTACTTCTCATGTCATTGGCTTGCTTCTTATGTCGTCTGATTTGATTTTGGGCTACAAATTTTTAGATAGAGAAAGCTAGGGTTAGCTTTAATGGAGGTTGTGTTTTAAATGGAGAAGATGATGGTGGTCGCTATGGGGAACCTAGAAATTTACTAAGGGGAGATCGGTTGCAACTAAATGCTCAATTTTTTCGACGATCTTAGCCTCACACCACATCGAAAAAGGGGAATTCTCTCATCATTTTCTTTCCATTTATCATTCAACCATCATGTTTAGCTAACTTTAGTGTGTCGATCATATGAGATGAAATGTGATGAAATTGTGATTAGGTTTAATATGATTTGATGTTTTGATTATAAATTGATGTTCATTTATTTCGATTATCGTTTCGATCGTATTTTCATCTGTCTTGTCAAGCACTTCGCATAGTTAATAGACGAAACGAAGTATTCGATATCGATCGTAGTCTAAGTCATAATTTCATGTGTCTGTTCAAGCACTTCACATAGTTAGGCGACTAGACAACACTTTCATTGACTCGGGATTAATCGATTTGTACGTTTGTTTGACTAAGTATGATCTCCGGATATACGTAGTACTTAGAGACATATACTTTTAGGAGTCGAACATCGATTATACTTTGGAACATTAGATCGGACTACACATAGTCGTAGGTTTATCATATCGGATTCATGGTTCGACACCTCTTTCACTTATTTGTCTCCCGACTCTTGTTCCCCGACTCTTGCTCCCCGACTCTTGTTCCTTTGAATTCTTCTCTTGAATCTCTCTCGCCCGTTTACTTTGATCATTTAGTTTAGTATTACTAGTTTTCTTCTTTCATTGCTTATTCATATCAAACCCCCCCGTTATCTTTGTTTCTTTCCGTCTTACTCTAAGTTATCTAGTGATACCTAGACCGGCGAACGAGACTCTTTCGTTATTCGAATCACCTTCCTATCCTTGAATGAGTGAAAGTAACTTTCATACATGATTTGACAAAATTATCTGTTTTCCGCCATTGAAGATAAAGAGGATTTGGAACCTCAATGTTGTTTTCAATGATTGATTTAACCGGAGTCACAAATGATCCATCAACAAAATCAAATAGATCAGTACGGATTAGAATAGCTTCGAATTGATCCTTCCAAATTAAGAAATTAAAACCATCAAGTTTTTCAGAAACGAAACTTTCTATATTAGAGATTGAGGTATTCGGATGAGTAATTTGGAGAAGAAATAGTTGAGAAGAATGTGATGCCATTAAAGATGAATGAAAATAAGAAAGATTTCTAGTGAGAGAAAGTGAAACTCGATGAAGATTTAAAAAAAAAATTCACCAAGGCTCGGATACCATGATAGAAATCTAAGTAGAAGATTATTTCATTAAACCCAAAACAAGATAATGAACATTATAACAAACAGAGTGGTTAAGCATTTCCTATATCTTCAGATCCTTTCTTGGGCGCTTCTGAAGCTGTCAGGACTAAATGACGGTAAGCGGGCGGCTCTATAAGCATGGCTTCCAAAATAGGCGTCGAAAAATCTGTAGGCACCGGGTACCCTAACTTTTTCCTCGTCTCTCATACTCTTAATCGTCACTACAATCATCAGAATTTAAAGGGTAACTAAGAGCATCTCCAATGCAACACTCAATATTAGAAACTCCGAGTGTCACGTAGGATTTTTAGAGTTTTTTCTTAAAAATCATCTCAAATACAACACTCTATTTGGATCTCTAAGCTGATGTGTCGAGGGTGGAATAGAGATATCTCAAGCGGACACTCTATTTCTAGAGTGTCCTATTGAGATATCTTTAATTGTCCAACTCATCAATATTCGATTTTCAACCAATAAAAATCAAGTCTTCTATATTTTCTAAAATAACTAATTATTTATTTACAAAAATAACTAATTATTTATTTACAAAAATAACTATGCCACATAAGTAAATAAGATAAGTTTAGAGTTTTACATTGGTGATAAATTTTTTTTGAGGATCTCTATTAACGCCACGTAGGAGTGAGAATATCAATTGGAACTTGACACATATGAGGAATAAAATTTTGAGAGATGCTAGAATCACAAAAGATTTTGACAAAAAAAAAATTCCCATCTGATGTGGCGGTTGTGATTTTCATATCTCAACGGTCTAGATTTGGTCAAAGTTTGAAACCACACCCGCCACATCAGCTGGGAACCTTTTTTTGTCAAAATCTTTTGTAACTTTATCATTTCCTAAATTATTTTTTGAGTTTGGCATTGGAGATGCTCTAATTGTTAATGGCTCTTTTTAGTAGTGAGAGTAACTTTTTTTTTGTTGAACGGGACTAGAGAACTTGAAAATTGTTTTATGTTATTGCCCAATTAATGTCAAGAATATCTTCATCAAATTTTCTAAAATGGGGTTGATTAAGATTTTGTCTTTTATTACGTGGTTAGGTTTCTGCTGATTTCTTTCATTTATTGCTACGATCCAATTCTTGGAAGAAGGAACTGGTTAATTAATTTTGTATTTAACCTGTTTGATGAAATGCAGGAAAGAAAATCATATATGTGATATCTGGAAATTTTGATTGTTCTTAAATTTTTTTTGTACTATCTTGGTAGAGTATTTGGAAATGGCAAGTGAAGATGAAGTAGTGAAGAACACACCGGTAGTGGAAGTTCGGGCTAGAAATATTAGTCATAATGTCTGGTGCACCCAATGTGGGAGCCAATCTATTGAAGACTCACATTCGTCTTAAAATGGATTTGGAAGATTCTTAATTCATGCATAGTTGTGGCTCTTTGCCGACTGATCTCGATAGTACTTCATCCTAGTAAATTAACGGAAGGGAACAAGTTACGACATGGGGGTTGCAATATATACCTAAACTAGGTTATGGTGGTTGATTATCGAGTTAGAGTTTCTTGTTTCAGATGTTTATAGATTGAATCACCCGAGTTCATGACATGACCGCCCGCTTACGGCCATTTGGCCCGGTGCTTATAGAAGCACCCTTTTTTTTTGAAACATCTTCAGCTAGATATCTACATATTAGTTTTCACAAGAGTGTTTCAAGGGACCAAAAATATGGTGTTGCAAGAACATGAGTAAGGAGAGGGGAATTTCTACTCTTACACGAGTTTCTCAAATTTCATTTTTTTTTAAATGATAGAAGAGTTTACAAAAATAAATATACTGCAGATCTAAATAGAAATCAACCAACAAATAGGGCGAAAAATTCCCTCAAGAAAATGAAAGAAAGTTAAGCTCAAAACAGTTAAATATTTCTTTTTGTTGTTGCAAACAGTTTGATTTTGTTTGTTCATGTTAAGGTTTGACTTTTATTTGGTTTCCAAATTGGCGGCATTATTTTTCTGTTTTTTGATCTGATTAGTTTTATTCGGTTACCTTTTAGCAGCAGCGGTTACCTGGTGATAGCCTGTTGTCGGACCCAGACTACACCTGTTTGTGTGTTTTACAGTTAAAAAAAGAACCTGAAAAGTTCTGACTCACACACCCTTATTTCTACACTTTCTCATCTACTGGTATTCTCTCTCTCTCTCACACACACTCTCTCTCTCCTATGTATCATTTGAAGGAATTGGTTGTTTTTAACCCTAAATTCCTTTCTCCTTTTCATTTTGAAGAATCTGAAATACTATATCTAATCTAGTTTGAATCTCTGATTAGTTGGAACTTGTGCTTAATTATTATTGATTGTACTTTTTTAGTATATATTTTGATCTTTCTCTGTGTAAATTAACAGCATTTATGAAGTTCTCTGATTTGTAATGGTTGTGGATTCATTCACCTTGAGGAAGTTCTATTGATTCCATTGAGAAATCTAACTTTGAAATTAAGATTGTTTCTGATTCTTGAACCTCAAAAGGACTGACTACCTTTGGATCAAAATTTCATGGATTTTCCTATTACTCCTGATCAAAACCCCAATGGATTTCTTCCACCATCAAGTGTTAGCCCCGATGGAGTTTCTTCAGGGGATTATAACTTCTCCGATGCACTTCTCAATTACATAAATCAGATGCTTATGGAAGAGGACATGGAGGAGGAGAAGAGTTCTTCGTTTCAGGATTCTTCGGCTCTTCAAGCTGCAGAAAAACCCTTTTACGAAATCCTTGCTGACAAACATCCGTCTTCCAGTAGTTCGTTTAGTAACAACACTACCTCTACCAGTAGTAGTAGTAGTAGTAATAATACAGTAGATACCAACTCAATTGATGACAACCTCAGCGAGTATAAATCTTCGCTCATCGATACTTCTCCTACTGATTATACTTTCCAAGCAACTCCTCAATCTTCTTTTAGCTCTCCCCCGAGTCTTAGTTTTGGTGAAGAAGGTTTGGTTCCTGATTTGTATTGTGATAACGAACCTGTTTGGCAGTTCAATAGAGGTGTCGAGGAAGCTAGTAAGTTTCTTCCAAATGATAATGACCTACTCCTTAATCTAGAGAGAAACGAGACATTACATCATGAAGCGGAACTGGGGAAGAAGGATGATACAGAGAACTCCCCAAACGGGTCGAGAGGAAAGAAGAATCTTAACAGGGATGATCAAGATTTAGAAGAAGGGAGGAGTAACAAGCAATCAGCTATTTTCTCTGAAGAGAGTCTTAGGTCGGCTATGTTCGATATGGTATTGTTGTGTAAGGGACAAAAAGAGCATCAAAATGCAAATATTATTCTCCGTGAATCCGTGAAAGCTGAAACAGAAAAGAATTTGCAGAAAAACGGGAACTCAAAAGTATCTAATGGTGCTGGTGGAAGAAACAGAAGGGAAAAGAAGACGTGGTTGATTTAAGGACTCTTCTTGTTCACTGTTCACAATCTGTTGCTGCTGATGATCGTAGAAGTGCTAATGAACTACTGAAGCAACTCAGACAGCATTCTTCCCCTTTCGGGAATGGATCTCAAAGGTTGGCCCATTACTTTGCAGATGGGCTCGAAGCTCGGTTAGCAGGTAATGGAAGCCAGATTTGTGCACCTACCATGAAGAAAAGAACATCAGCTTCTGATTTCCTGAAAGCTTACCAGTTATATCTAGCTGCATGCCCATACATGAAGGTAACAAACTTCTTTACAAATCATACAATTATGCGTCTGGCTAAAAATGCAACAACTCTCCATATTATAGATTTTGGTATCTACTTTGGTTTTCAATGGCCCGGCATTATCGAACAACTTTCAAAAGCACCTGGTGGACCTCCTAAGCTTCGGATTACTGGGATAGAATTTCCTCAATCTGGATTTCGTCCAGCAGAAAGGGTTGAAGAAACAGGCCGCCGGTTGGCAAATTATGCTGACAGTTTCAATGTTCCTTTTGAGTATAACGCCATAGCTCAGAAATGGGAAACCATTCAGATTGAAGATCTCAAGATCAACAAGGGAGAAGTTCTTGTAGTAAACTCTGTAAATCGATTAAAGAAGCTACTTGATGAGACGGTCATGTTAGATTGTCCAAGAAATGCTGTTCTAAACCTCATAAGAAAGACAAATCCCGATGTCTTCATTCAGGGAATTGTGAATGGGGCTTATAGTGCCCCTTTCTTTGTTACAAGGTTTCGTGAGGCTCTCTTCCACTATTCTGCTTTATTTGATATGCTTGAGACAAATGTTCCCCGCGAGCATCCAGAGAGAATATTCCTTGAAGATGATCTCTTGGGACGAGAGGCTTTGAATGTCATAGCTTGTGAGGGATCAGAGAGGGTTGAGCGGCCAGAAACTTATAAGCAGTGGCAGATGCGGAATCAGAGAGCTGGGTTCACACAATTCCCACTGAACATGGATGTAGTAAAGAAGGCAAAAGAAAAAGTAAAAGCGAATTATCACAAGGATTTTGTTATTGATGAAGATAGTCAATGGTTGCTGCAAGGATGGAAGGGAAGGATCGTGTATGCTCTCTCTTCTTGGAAACCTGCCCAAAACTCTTGAAAATGCTCAAGCTTGTCTTCTATTTTACAAATTGGTACCTTCCCGCTCTCGTGATCTATACTTCAACCAGGTCTATATGATCTCTCAATTATCTCAATCGGGATTCGGGAAAAACTGAGTTGCTTATTCAGGACCAGGACTGTGATGATAAACTACAGAGAAGAGGTACTTGTACTTGAATTCGTCAACTATTTTGTGCAATCAACAACGTTGCTATTCAATCCTGCTTTGGTTTTGTGAAATTACGACGAGTTAATAATTTATGGATAATTCAATGTCACCTGTTTGTTAGTCAATTAACTTGAGATTGTCATGTAATTTTTCTTACAAGTATAAATGCTTACATAAGTTTTGATGATAATGAATATGGGATTTGTTTTCCTTTCTGATGCTAGTCTTTGGTTCTTTTTGTTCTTGATAGAAAATGATGTTAAAATTGGATTTGTGTTCTTAGGTAGCAGAATCTTGTACAACTTGTATAAAATTTCTAGACGAACATTGTTACTGTTGAATTTTGTTGCAGAAATATTAGTACAGAGAACAGTGATGGAAGATGTGGCCGTTATACTCGGCTCGGCGAAGGATTACATGTTGGTTTACTTTATGAGGGGGAAAAGATAGAGGATGGCAGCAAAACTCTACTGCAAACAGGAATATGTGACGATGATAAGCTGGGTTGTTTTGGTTTTGCTCTGGAGCCTAACCAAGCAAATTCTCCCGCATCTCTCTTTTGGTCCAAGTGATGCACTTCAACCACTGGCCAGGTAACTAGAGTTTTAGCTCTACAATTGGATATTCAGTGTTTTTTTATAAGTCAAATAACAATTTTACGGTGTTATCCTATGTTCCGAAAATGACATTTTACCCTTACGTCACCCAAATGACATTTTTATCCTTATCAAAAATATTTTTTATTTTCAAAACGACATTTTTATCATTATGTTGTCATTTCGGTACTATAAGAAGATAAGAATGTCATTTTGAAAACATTAGGGTAACATTTTAGTTTGGTATTACAAAAGGGTACAATTGTAATTTTTCAATGGCTAAAATGTCAGTTTGACGGCACAAGGGTAATCATTTTGGTATTTTATAATGGCAAAAATGTCATTTGCAAATATACAGGTAAAAGTGCGTTTTGCTGATATTGACGGGTAAAAATGTCATTTTAAACATTATGAAGATAAATATTAAGTTTCAAGTATCCAAATCTATTAAAATATTTTTTTTTAATTTCTGATTTTCCATGAAATTTAATTCTTAGGGGGAGCAAGATATTAGAACTAGGGTATTTCGTGGCGATATAATTTGTGTCAACAGTAAACAGTGGAAATACTTATTTCCACAATAATTCTTTTATTTATATGGAAATAGGTGGATCAAACACTACCTTAGTATTTTTCTTTCATCATATTGTGTAGAAAATACTTAGGAAACTCTACAAAATAAGGTTACTTGTGACTAGATAATTGAAAATTCATTATTGGTGTGTTTGGATAACGGAATCATGATTCCGCGGATTCATGAAATCAAGTAATTTTTCTTGAGTTGTTTGGTAACTAATAAGAATCCTAGGATTTATTATTATTTGAGTATTTTGGACGCTTATTTTAAAAAAAAATGTTGAACAAATCGTGTTCTCGAAACTCGATTTTTCAAAACCATTTTTTTCGTAAACAATTTTTTTCGATAACCGAGATTTTGAAACTCTTTTTTTTCCCCAAAAATCGATTTTTCCTGGAAAAAAAAATCAGGAAAAACGGTCTTCATGAAGCAACATTTTTTCCCCAGAATTTCAGTTATTGAAGAAAACGATTTTCGAGAAAAAAAATCAATTGGGTTTGGAGAAAAAACAATTATGAAGGAAAAAATTGTTTTTGGAGAAAAAATCGTGTTTCGGAAAAAAATTTATTTGAGGAAAAATTGGGTTTTGGGAAAAACCGATTTTCGAGAAAAAAAAGGTTTTTTAAAGGAAAAAACGATTTTTGGAAAAAAAAACTCAGAAAAAAAAAGATTTTTGGGAAAACATTGGAAAAAAGTAACATTTTAAAAATAATTATTTTGTAGAAGGAAATTTTTTTTGTTGATTTTAAGTTTGAAATCTTGGTTTATTAGTCCCAAATCCTACCGAATCTTAACGAGTAGGGTGGAATTTTAGTTAAATACAAATTTTGGACTTAGAAATCCTTAGGATTCAAGAGTCTTAGGATTCGTGGTAGCCAAATTTCACTTTTGGTAGGAATCCTGCAACCAAACACACCATATATGTTATAAGGGACGTGGCTGTCCGTAGAATTATTGGTGAAATATGAGCTGCCACAAACTAAGTGTCTTCGGTACTTTTAAGACTACCTTTCTCCTGCCACAAAACCACCTAGATGTGGCGTCATGGGCTGATGTATGTGGAGACTATCCCTGGCATATGGTAGAGAGAAATTATAAATTTAGATAATTGTGCCGTAGTCAGTTATTCACAAGGATTAGTTTGTTTCCTGTCAACAGAAGAAACAACCTAGAAAGATAGATTAAAAGTTAAAATACAATTCAAAGTAGATTTTTAAGGATTGATTACTAAATTTGTGGACTATTTTGAATCTTTTAATGTTACCCTTTCACCACTAATGCCCAATGGGGTCTTCTAAAGGCACCGTGCCAAAAAGCTGTTAGCATCCATCTATGTCGTTGACTCGGGTCAATGACCATTGATCCAGTCCCTCTATAAGCACCGGCTGTTAACGTGGGTGACGTTCACCTTCGTTGCTTCTTCCAAAACAAAAGGAAGCCAGTGTCCCCTTCCTTCCCTTTTAAATCCCCATTCCACTCCCATCTTGATCAGGATCCCCCATTAATGGCGTCAATGTTTCTCCAATTAACTTCTAGATCTCGAGATCAACCACTCGGGATGATGATGATTTCCATGTGTAAGAAAAACTAGAGAGAGAATAATAGAAGAGATTATAACCTCGCTCTGTTAGTTATTAATGGAATAATAATAAAAACTCCATGTGTAAGAAAAACTAGAGAGAGAAAGTTGAGATGGATAGAGAGAGACGAAGTGTTTATTGGTCTTGAAAATGATAGTTGGTATCGAGGTGAAAAGATCCATTTGGTTTTGTTGTGTATTGTCTGAAGTCTGAACCATATTCAGCTTTGAAAGTTGAGGAAAAGAAATCTAAAAACAAAGAAAACTATCTCTCTCTCGTCTAGAGAGAGAAGGAGAGAGGAATCAATCATATGGCGAGTTTGGGGGCATAACTCTCTATTCTCTTCATCTCCCGGTCTATCTCTTGTCGGTCACTTTTCCGATCAAACTCCACCACCACCGTTCCAGGGTTTCCATTCAACCTCCATCAACAATTCGACTCTGATTCTATCTCACTTTGTATTCATTCAAATTCAATTTTTCGGTAGACATCTCGCCAGAAAAATTACTAGCATTCATCATACTCTGAACTCTTCAATTTATCAGCTTATTCTGAGTTTTTTATTTGTATTTTGATCAATTAATGTAATTTGCCAAAAACATTATACATGAGGTTATTGATTTCTGAAGCGATTTGCCGGAAATGTGGCACAAGAGACTATTGATTGTCAGTAGTATCAGGTTTTTTATGTTGACTATGGCTTCGGTGATTTGAGTAGAATATCTGAGCTTGAAATCGGCTTCATTTTATGAGAGATGGATGGAGGGGTTAGGGTTAACTTTACTTTGACCGGTGCCTACATAGTTGGACGGTGCTAACAGAGAAAGGAGTAGTTGGGCTTGGTGCTAATAGAGATGGATGCTAACAACCTTTTGGCCTGGTGCCTTTAGAAGCACCCATGCCCAATTGGGTGCTTCCTTTTACTAACCTCTTCAGTTTTTTTTGTTTTTTTTGAAATATCTTTAATTGATTCAATTCTCATCAACCATAAACGGCTTATTACAACACTATTTAAAGAGAAAAAGAAACAAACTAATAACAAAATAGCAAACTAGTTATTTCTCTCTCTAACTAACAAATAACAAACTTAGGAGGTTATGATCGAGTGTGATGAGAGTGGACCAAATGAGAGACAACACTCTAACTAACTTAACAACCCAATGGTACAGTATGATGAGAATAGATGAGGTCGAAGAGAAGTGGTCCAGCTTATAACATAAAATCAGAGAAACTTATTCTCCATTACCCTCCCTCAAGCTAAGCTGAGGGATGAAGCTTGAGCTTGGATCGAAGCAGGCTGAATTGAGGTCCTGGTAGAGCCTTAGTAAACAGATCACACTCGAATGAAATGGAAATCTAAGGCCAAATGCTTGATTTTGGAGTGAAAAACCGGGTTGGAAGCCAAAGCAAGAGCAGACACATTGTCGCACCAAAGAGAGGGTGGATGAGAGAGAAACACTTGAAGGTCTTTAAGTAAGGAGCATATCCAAATAGATCCAGCAGTTGTTTGAGCCAATGACCTGTACTCAGCCTTAGTTGAAGATCTGATTACAGTTGGTTGCTTCTTGGCAGACTAGGAAACTGGATTACCACCCAAATAAAGCACAAAACCAGAAGCGAAACGACTATCAGAGGGACTTCCTGCCCAATCTGCATCAGCAAACCCATGGAGATTCAAAGAATTAGACTTGGTAAAGTGAATACCATAGTTGATTGTGCCTTTGAGGTACCTAAGAATCCTTTTCACAGCAAAGAGATGAACATCAGTAGGTTTGCTCATGAATTGACACACTAAATTGACTGAATAACTCAAGTCAGGTCGAGTCCAAGTAAGATATTGAAGAGCTCCCACTAAACTTCTGTAATAGGTTGGATGCTGAAGCAATGTACCCTCATTAGGTGATAATTTAGTTCGATGAGGTAAAGGAGTAGAGCATGGTTTAGCATCAGCCATGTCAACTCTTCAAAAGATCCAGAGTATACTTGGTTTGTGAGAGAAATAAGCCTGAGTTATCCCTATGAACTTTAATTCCTAAGAAGTAATTCAGTGCTCCCAGATCTTCAATAGCAAATTGCTGACTACGTGTAGTGATAAGAGAGGTACAAGCTTTAGAGGAGTTACCTGTGACTAAGATGTCATCAACATAGACCAACACATAAGTGTTGTGTCCTTTGAAAAGACAAAGAGAGAGTTATCTGAGAGAGACTTTTGAAACCCATAAGCCAAAAGAGAATCCACAAGTTCTTCATACCAAGCTCCAGGGGCTTGCTTCAAGCCATAAAGAGATTTGTGAAGTTTGCAAACATAATTTGGTCTTAGCTTGTCTTGAAAACCTGGAGGTTGAACCATATAAACCTCTTCCTTTAACTGACCATGAAGGAATGCATTGCTCACATCAAGTTGCTTGATTAACCAATCATTGTGCACAACAAGAGTGAGTAAAACCTTGATGGTAGTAGGCTTAGCTACTGGACTGAAGTGGACATATCTGAAATTATTGGAGAAGAAGTATTTTTCAACGGGGAATGCTCTTAATTGAAAACCACATGTCTGGACACATAAATCCTTCCAGAATCCTTGTCAAGACACCTATAACCTTTCTGATTATGAGAATAACCAATAAAGATACATTCCTTACTCTTGGGTTCAAGCTTGTTCTTGGCATATGGTTTCAACCAAGGGTAACAGGCACAACCAAAGATCCTCAAAAATTTGTAATCAGGTTTATAGTAAAACAACTTTTCCAATGGTGAGACAAACCCCAAGACTTGAAGAGGAAGTCTATTAACAAGATAATTAGCAGTGTTGAGAGCTTCAAGCCAGTATGAACTAGAGAGAGAAGCTTGGACAAGCAAGGTTCTTATGATATCAAGTAAGTGTCTGTGTTTAGACTCAGCCACACCATTTTTCTCAGGTGTGTGAGGACAAGTCTTATGGTGAGAGATACCTTTCTCTTGAACAAAATGGTAAGAACAAAGATCTCCAAGCAAGGTAATTATCTCTTTGAAGTTTGATAGGAATGACATTTCCCATGGAAGTGATAGCTAATGAAGTTATTTTCGGATGATCCATGATAGAAAGAGAATAGAAACGATGATCAAACAGGAAGAAGAACCAGAAATTCGCAGTAATCAGAAGAAACAAAGAAAAGAAGAAGAAGATTAGAATTTTAGAGAGAGAAAGAGTAGAGAGAAAAGAGAAAAAATTGATCTTAGCTCTGATACCATAATTGATTCCATTCTCATTAACCATAAACGATTGATTACAACTCTATTTAAAGAGAAAAAGAAACAAACTAATAACAGAATAACAAACAAGTTATCTCTCTCTAACTAACAAATAACAAACTTAAGAGGTTATGATCGAGTGTGATGAGAGTGGACCAAATGAGAGACAACACTCTAACTAACTTAACAACCCAATGGTGTATGATGAGAAGAGATGAGGTCGAAGAGAAGTGGTCCAGCTTATAACATAAAATCAGAGAAACTTATTCTCCATTAATCTTTAATTAGATACATATTAGTTTTTTACACGAGTCTTTCAAGTGACAAAAATTTCACGAAATTATATTTCTTCTTCTTCCTTCTCTTATACGGTAGAGAGAAATCAAAGTAGCGAAATTGAAAACAGAAAGAGAATTGAGAGAGAAACAGATTGGAGAAAGAAATAAAGGGGCTATTCCCCTTCCTCGCTTGTGTTGCACGAACACGAGTAAGGAGTGGAGAATTTCGCTCTTTCACTCTTACACGAATCTCTCGAATTTCACTTTTTTTTTCCAGTTCACTTACTTTCTCTCTTTCTTTAGTTTCCTCGTCTTATATAAGGATAAGGAAGAAAAAGGTGAACTAAGCAACTTCGCAATTTTTGTAATGTGAACACAATATGAAAAGCAACGTAAATTTAACTGATTCTATTACTACAGGGGCGTCCTTCACCAGAACTTACGTCTGATTTGAGGATAATCCCCCAAACCAGAGCACATTCTGTTTTGGGCTTTCCCGTACCAGATGCGAGCTCGTCGAATGGTTCTCTTTCGCTAGAACAGAGAGAAAAGAGAGAAAGATATTGATAAAGAAAGAGAGAGAGGGGAAGAGAGAAAATGTGGTGGTGTTAGAGGGGGTGGGAGGAGAGGAGGAAGAAGAGATAAATTTGGATAATGGTTGTGACAATCTATCCACGACCGCTGTTGGCGCGAAGAAAGAAGTGGTGGTAGAGCTAGGGGAATGTAACCGACTCCATTACTAAAGGGGTTTCCTTCACCAAAACTTACGTCTGATTTGAGGATAATCCCCCAAACCAGAGCACATTCTGTTTTGGGCTTTCACGTACCAGATGCGAGCTCGTCGAATGGTTTTCTTTCGCCAGAACAGAGAGAAAAGAGAGAAAGATATTAATAAAGAAAGAGAGAGAAAAAGAGAGAGAATGTGGTGGTGTTGGAGGGAGTGGGAGGAGAGGAGGAAGAAGAGATAAATTTGGATAGTGGTCGTGACAATCCATCCACGAACGTTGTTGGCGCGAAGAAAGAAGTGGTGGTAGAGCTAGGGGAAACAAAACTATTTTACCACCTAAGTTTTTATAATGCATATCTTTTTTTTCGAAAAATAATGGAATCTATATAATAAAGCTGAAGAGAAAAACACTGATCGGGACAAACTTCATTTTTAATAAAGGATATTATCTAGAAGCCCTTCTCAAAATTTACAATATAGTCCTTCTTAGAAATAAAATAACTAATTTAAAAAAGGAAACAAAAGAAATTGCAAGGGCTAAATAAAGGAAATTGAAATCTCCCTCTCTCAATAAAACAATAATTTAAGAAAAAAAGAGAAAAAAATAATAAGTAGAATACCAAAAAGTTACGGTAACCAAAATATAGTAATAATAAATATGGAAAGTCAGGTGACATGTTTTGGAATAACGTCTAAAGTAGTAATATGGGGTGCCTATAGAAGCACTAGGTTAAAATTTCGTCAAATTTGATTGATACAACTGTTCGTGCCCTAGGGCACAAGACCCTAGTAGGTTATAAAAATAGACATACTCTATACCTAAATAGAAATCAGTCGTATAATGAGGGCGAAATATTCCATCAACAAATTGAAAGAAAGTTAAGGGTTTGTTTGATTGGTTTGAAAATAGAGTTACAAAAATCGATTTTCTGGTGGGACTTAATATGTATGAAAATCGATTTCTGGGAGAAAAAAAGTTGAAAAATTGTCTGAAATATCTATATAATAAGGGAGGAAGGTATCTCTTCCCCTCTTCCCAACGACCTAAATTTGATCTCCCAAGTTTATCTCACGTGGCTGAGATTTATTATCTTAATCTAATGGTTAGGAATTGGATATAAACCATCCAACGGTTTAACTTAAAGAGGGAAAGAAAAAGAACATCTTTCAAGAGATGCCATCTTTTACTCTCCCCTCTCAAACAACATGCACCTTCTCTGATCTCTCCTCTCATTCTCTTCTTTTTAAAAATCTCCTTCCCGCTCTCTCATGTTCGTTTCTCATCTCATCGAGTATGTATCTCTCTCTCTTTCTTTCTCACGCACACATGTACTCTATCTCTCTTTCACGCACTCTCTGTTGATTTCCCAGGCACACTTTCTGTCGATCTCTCACACACACTCATGAGTTCTGATGCAGGTATCCCTCTCTTTCTCTCTCTCTCTTTTTCCCTCTCTCTTTTTGTATGTTTGTCTCTTCTTTCACACACACACACACACACTCGTTTCATCTGAAGTTGTTACTGGTTAGAGAGAGACTGAAATCGATTTAGGGTAATTTTAGGGGTTCATGATTTAGTTTGATAAATGGTGATTAATCTTTATAAAGACCTTTAATTCAGGATAAGAGAAACCCATAACCCAGAGCTCCAGTAAGTTCTCTCTACTAGCTCAATCATTTATTATTTCCTAATCTGTCTCAAAAATTGAAAACCCTAACCCCCAAATTAAAATCCTAAACCCCTAAGTTTTCAAAGTTTAACCTAATTAGTTTGGTGGGTGATAGATAGAGACAATGATTAAGTTTGATGGTGATATTTTATAGTTAGTCTATCTGACAATGTTAATATGAACTTTGTTATTTGAAGCAAATTAGTCTAATGGGTAATATCACTTTATAGTTCGTTAAATCTTTTTGCCTCTTTCTCTTTATAGTTTTGAGAAATCCTTTCTCTATTAAGGTTTATTACTGCTTCGTCCTTCATTGCAATTTTTACAGGTAAAAGTTTTGTTATTCTATATGGTGTGTTGACTATGATTCAGATTCCTGAATGAGATTACTACTTTGAATAAGATTTTACATAATAAGGAAGGAGGGTATTCTATATGGATGGTAAAGATTTTGTTATTGCTATTTTGAATGAGATTACTATTTAGTCTTATGGGTTTATCTTCTATGGTTGAAATTCAATCTCTCAAAATTTGATGGTATGGATTTGGTATACAAACCAATCAATGGCATCCCCTCAAATATCTCCTTCTCCCTTCTCACTTTCAAATGAACTATCTTCTCTCCCCGGCAACCCCGGACTCTGCCTCTCTATCGTTCTCAACATTTCATCTATAGATCCATCACACTATCTCTCCCTCTCTTAAATAGAACCACCCCAGGTATCTCTTTTGACATTGATTTGTTTTGATTTCTTTTGATCTAAGGTTTCCTTCGAAATTGATTTAGAAGTTTGATTTGTTTCTTTAAAGGGTTAAATCGATTTTCAAGCCTGTCCAACCTTAGTTCTATCGCCCTCTCATTCTACGAAGGTAATATAACTTTCACTACACAATAAGGTAGGGTCCATGGCATATAATATCTACATGTTGCAAGTAATCATTGTATCTAAATTCATACAATAATTAAGGGACTAAGGAGTTTTTTTGGTTTGGTCGTTGTTGTTCCTAATATGACTTTGTTGGTTTGGTCTTGATCTTACTTAACTTATCTTGGTTTGATTATGTTTTTGGTTTAGCAGGATTAATCTTATATTGGTTTTTATTCTCCATGTTGTTTTTTTAAATCCCGCGTTTTGTGTTATATCATAGCTACGTTGGTGGGTTTGTGTTATAGATAACTAGGTTGCTGCAACTATAACATGGATGTAGTGGTGGGATGTGGGTGGTTGGGATTTGGGAATTAAATTATAGTCATGAGTGTCTTTCAAGTTCAAAAGAATCACTTTTAATCTAAACCAGTCTAGATCGGTCGACCAATGTAACTGATTCATAATACATTCACATGCCCCTTTATTTAGAGTACACAATGATGCACTATTCTCATTCGACAAAGAAGTGAGTTATAGGCTTTAGATTGGCTACCTTTCACTTGATAGAAATTTAGAAGTATATTATTGACTACTAGATTATCTTTCTCGGTCCCTCGTGGACAATCGCTCACTGTGCGACTCTCTCGCTCACTGTGCGACTCTCTCGCTCGCTCGCTCGCTCGCTCACACACACACACACACACACACACACACACACACATCGCTCACACACACACACACACACACACACACACACATCGCTCACACACACACACACACACACACACACATCGCTCACACACAAACTCTTCTTTTCTCTCAATGTATGGTTTTAATCTTTATCCTTCTCGGTGTAGGGTTTTCATCTTCTTTCTCTCTTTCGGCGCAGGGTTTCATCTCTTTCCACAGGAGTCAACTCAACAGTTTTCATATCTCTCAATGTAGGGTTTGCCCATGTTCGTTAGCTTAAGGGTAACAGTTTCAGTTACTTTCATCTTAATAAATCAAAGTTTAAAATAGTAAAGGTGCAAATAGAGTCAAGAATGCCTGTGTTGGCTTTCGAAATTGTTGTGATTTACGTGTTTGATTATGTTTTTAGGTTTAATCTATTCAAATAAGTTCAATAAATAAACCATACAAAAAACAAGATAATATGAATTCAAAACACAGTAAGCTAGGGAATCAGGGAAATATCTTATGTTGTTCAACGACAATAACCATGTTGAATAGTCACGCAAGTATCTTTCAATCTTCGCTGAAATTCTTAGCCCTAATTGATTTCTTATCTCACTCAAATCAGATCTTGAAAGAAACAAACAAATATATTTATGTTGTTAAGGTTTTTAAAGTAGGTCCAGAAATGGATCAAACCTCCTCCTCCTCTAACATTTTGCTTACTATTTCTTCTTCTCAACTTGTTTAGGTTATTTAGGTAGATTTGTTCCTTTTAATTAGTTTTTCTCCTTTCTGCAGGTTAATCTGAAAACTTTTGAAAGTTGGGAAGATTCACCAGAGAGGATGCTGATGGGTATGGTCTCCCATCCCTACAAAATTCAGTGGGAAGATTGGTAATTCTACACTGTTCAAATTTAGGTACAATCTTGATAGGCCCAAAATGGGTATATTCCCGCAAGTGTACGGAATCAAGCTACAGTAAGTTTGTAAGTCGGGAAATCGTTCCAAGGGATAAGTAATTTCACTAAATCTTAAATTAACACCCCATTCATTGATTTTGGTTGATTTTTGGAAACTAATTTAAAAAGAAAAGGATAATAAACTAAAGAAGAATGAAATCAAGATGGGAAGAAATCTAGGGTTTTAGATTCCACCACATAAATTTACTATCTAAAACATGCATTCAATCAACTAATTCCTTTTTTCATATATAACTCAAAATCTGACATAATAAACTATTTAGATTTCGGAAGATATTCTTTAATAACACATTTCAAAATCATATATATTTCTAATTGACCATCATATAAAACTATACTTCTTAACTATCACTCATCATCTAATAAGCATATCCCATCTAATATCTTAACAAAAGCATGAAATATCTCACTATGATGCATGAACAATAAAAAGATAATAGAATCTACATGAAATGGCAATTAATAGACACTGAAGCTCAATAGAAGGATTTATCAATTAATAACATATCTTAAAATAAGCCCAAGTATGAGTTTCCTCTAAAACTCTAGATACAAGATTAACTACTCATGAAATCTAAAATAATATTCATTGAAATTCTAAAGTAAATGGAATTACAAAAGATAATGAAAAGAAATCACCAAATGTGATTTAGATCCATAGCTCCTTGTGCCTCCATGTTGATGTCCAATATTAGCTCCAAATGTTTTCAAGAATATTACCCAAAACTCCAAATAATAGCTTTTTTAGAAGATGATAGAAGAAATTTAGAAGAGAAATAGAAGAAGAAGTGATTTTAGAGAAGAAGTTATGGAGAAATTAGAAGTTTAGAAGAAGAAGTTAGAAGTAGAAAGAAATTGTAGAGAATAGATGAAGAAATGGATTTAGGGTTAGAAGATAGAAGGAGAAGTGGCTTAGAAATTAGAGAAGAGAGCCTTTTGAGAGGGATTTTAAGTCTAGAGAGAAATGAGAGAGGTAGAGATTTATTTATAGATGGGTTGATGGTTAGGGTTTTAGGAGTTAATTGGGAAAAAATGGGAGAAAGAGGGTTAAAATAGGAAGTTAGGGTTGCTTTCTACTGAAGAAATAGATAAGCATTGGCTAAGGAATCAACTAGTACAATTGGGGGCAAATCTGGAATTTTTGGTGGGAGTTGTGGTGAAAAGATGGCCACTTGTCAATTAGTTATAGGCTGAAAATTAAGGAAGGGCAAAAGGAGGGGCTAAAAGGTAATTTCGTGGACTTAAAAGTGGAAAAGAAGGGACCACCAGCCAGAATGGTGACCGAAAGTATCCCACCTGTCAACAACCTTTGACTCCAACTTTGACTTTGCCTAGTTTGCTCATCCGGACTCCGAATTGATGTCCGTTTTCTCCTAGGGGCTCATCTCGGACTCTACTTTCTACCCATGCACTTTAACTTGACCAAATTACTAGAATGTCCTTGACTCCAAATGACCAAAATACCCTTCATGCATCTTTTTCTCATTTTTTTAATCGTTTTCATACGTAACTCTGCAAAAGACACCTAATCAAGAAAACCAATCATTTTATTATAATAAAGACTCGAAACGAACTAACTCAGCTAAATTAAACGACTCAGATGGGACATTTTCATGACCCATCAAATTTATTTATTTTTTTGTGAGTTTGTTCATTTTAATTCAAGTAAATCATTTTTCCTTTCGCTTACATCGATTCCAAAAATGACACTAAACTATAATAGCTTATCCGCCCAAATTGTTTCTTTTACTCAACATCAATTGGATTCTTTCCTCTGAGATAGGGTTTTACGGAATTACATGAGTACTATATCTTATCGATGATAACTTAATTATTCTCTTTCATTTCCATTTATCTATATAACGAGGGTGTAACCCGTGCCAGTAGGGCACAAACAGTATTTTCAACTTTGTATAACGAGGGTGTAACCAATACTTTTGATTTAATGCCTCTTGGGAGGTTGAGAAGCTTTCCTTTCCTCTTCTGAAATGATTTTTAACTTTGTATTAAGAAGACTTTTACAATGTTTGAAAAGTTTAACTTGCGATATAGGTTTTAGGAACTTTAAGTAATGGTCATCACATAAACTTTAAGTTTTAGTTTTTATTTTCTTTTAATTTTGAGTTAGGGCGAAATGATAAGTTTTTCGCTTGATTTTCTCATAAATAATGGTTGATTTTCTTCCTGAAATCAAAAGTTAGGATGAAATCATAAGTTTTGGTTTGCAAATCAAAAGTTTCAGGAACTTTAAGTTTTGGTGGTGACAAACCCAACCAAGATCAAACCCTTCCATTTCTTAAGTGATTGTTATAATTTAGTAATGGGTATAAAAATTGTAGCTTGAGGAATTGTCTAATTTCTTTAGTAATGGTATTTGTGACGTCCCGTGTTCCGAATCACGGTTTGCCAGGCAGTTTATAAAAGAAACTCGGTCTAATACTAACTCAAACCAGTTTCAAATATAAACCCAAGCCAAAACTTTAATCACGGGTTACAAATCGAGAACAAACACAGCGGAAAATTAAATATAGTTTAAACCTTTCGAAAATATGCTCGGAAAATATATGTAACCCAAAAATAGTTTTTCATAAAGATAAAAACAATTTGAATTCATTTATATGAACAATTCACAGAAGAGATTGAATTTGGACAGAGTCTCCTCTATAAATTGAACATATCAAACCTGAAAAACCTGTCAACATTCTTACATATCTCACAAACTTCTAAATAGCAATAACATCAAATAAAAAGTGATAATGTGCATACTATTTACATGTGTACAATCACAAACAAGTGAGAGAACGATCCTAACTATTCTAGATGATACATATATAATATAAACGTTGTGATTATGTTGAAAATATAATAGAAATTATAATCTTACATAATGTGAACCGTCGAAGTAAACTATGTCACTCCGGGTCACCAATACCTGCAACTGAACAACAACAAATAGGAATGAGATAACCCGAAGGTCAGCTCAGTAGGATACCTAGACATCCTACCCGTGATGTGACACGAAAATGTCACATTTGGAGAGCCTAACTTAGACTAATTAGTCCTTTTCGAGTGTTATTAATAATAATTTTATGTGTTTTTCATGTTAGGTACCTATTTTGGAGATAAACATGAAATTTGGAATAAAGAAAGCGAATCATCACTATCATTTCATGTGTCGAAAAAGATAGAAAAAGACTTCAAGCAAATCAAATGATAAGAGGAGTTAATGACGAGTCCGACGGTGAAAACGGAATTCAATTCGGAGTTCGGACGGGGAAGATGTGAAAGATGGAAGCTAAGGTCTTTTCTTGAAGGCACTCTCCTTTGTTTCTAGTTGGGAATCAAAGTCAAGCCCACAATGAAAAGAAGAAGAAAGAAAGGAGTAGAGATTTTAGAGGCACCTCTTTAGGGTCCAAGATGAAATGGTCTAAAGACTTAGTCAAACCTTGACTAAGTCTAGGGTTTGACTCAAGTTAGAGAAAGGGGTCAAAGGTTACTATTCATCTTCTTCTTCATGCATCTTCTAGCTTGAACCAAGGAGAGAGAGAGAGACAAAAAAAGGCAAGAGGGTTCTTGAAGCTTTAGGGTTTGAAGAGAAAAGAGAGAAGAAAGGAGGAAGATCCGGCCAAGCTAGGCCGGCCAGCACTAAGGCCGGCCTAGCCTTGGCCGGCAGCAGCTCGGGACGAGCACAAGAAGGTGGCTGCTGCTCGGGTCTTCAAGGTGGCAGCCGAGAGGAAGCACGCACAGAACACGGGCCGGCGCAGCAGCAAGACGCAGCTACCGGGAGCAGCACCATGCAAGCTCCGGCGCAAGCAGCAGCAGCTTGCACGAGTTGGACGCGCACAGCCAGCACGGGAGCTCGGGATGCATCCTTGGGCGCGACCTGAAGCTCGAGACGCGGCTGCAAGCTCCCTTTAGCCCGGATCTAAGTTTTTGTTGTCGGATTCCATGATTTGGCCGGATTTGACCATTCTTTGGCCGGAATTTTCATGGTGTTCCGGCCACTTTCTTGATCCAAAACTTTAGGGCTTTTACTCCCCATCATCTTGGCTTGGTTCCTATATGGTTTGATTTGGTTTTGGTTAGAAATTGCTAGAGAGAGAAAGCTAGGGTTAGCTTTAATGGAGGTTGTGTTCTAAATGGAGAAGATGATGGTGGTCGCTATGGGGAACCCAGAAAATTGCTAAGGGGAGATCGGCTGCAAGTAAAAACTCAAATTTTCCGACGAACCTAGCCTCGAACCACATCGGAAAAAGGGGGATTCTCTCACCATTTCCTTTCCATTTCTTATTCAATCACCATGTTTAGCTAACTTTAGTGTGTCGATTATATGAGATGAAATGTGATGAATTCGTGATTATGTTTAATATGATTTGATGTTTCGATTATAAATTGATGTTCATACATTTCGATTATCGTTTTGATCGTATTTTCATGTGTCTTGTCAAGCACTTCGCATAGTTAATAGACGAAACGAAGTATTCGATATCGATCGTAGTCTAAGTCATATTTTCAAGTGTCTTGTCATGCACTTCACATAGTTAGGCGACTAGACGACACTTTCGATGACTCGGGATTAACCGAATTAGGCGTTTGTTTGACTAGGTATGATCTCCGGATATACGTAGTACTTAGAAACATCTACTTTAGGAGTCGAACATCGATTATACTTCGACACATTAGATTGGATCATACGTAGTCGTAGGATTATCATTATGGATTCCCGGACTTCGATACCTCTCTCGCTTATTTGTTGCCCGAACCGAGTCTTACCGTCTCCCGACTCTTGTTCCTCCGACTCTTCTCTCGAATCTCTCTCGCCCGTTTTACTTTTGATCGCTTAGTAGTTTTATTTGTTTTCTTTATTGCTTATTCAATCAAAACCCCTTATTAATGTTTCTTCCTTTCCTTTTTTAGTTTAAGTTAGCGTTTAATATCTAGACCGAGGGATAAGACCCTTCGATATCCAAACTACCTTCCTATCCTTGGATCGATCCCGGCTTTGCCGGATTACTACTTGATACCTCCGCTTGGGTGTGCAACCTTTTCGGGTGCATCAACCCGCACCACACACATCAACATTTTAATACATTAATAGTTATAAGTGTTACATATATACAGATATATACAAAGATATCAATATGCACACGAAGCAAAGCAATATAGCAAGATAATTCTTCTAGCTTACCAAGATCACGACTGAATACGCCCTCAGTCGGGGTCACCTACTATTCGGCTAGGAAGAACCGTTCGGCCTTTGTTAGTGCGTAGGCAGACGGCGCCTTATCGAACGTTTGACTACTGCAATGTACACCTGGATCCACGTAATACCCCGGTAAGAGCTTCCGTAACTCTCCCTTCGTCATCATCGTCCATCGGGCTGGCTTGTGATCTCAATACGCATCGAATAGTAAATCTCACCCAAACAATGATACGCTTAGAATATGTCATGACTTACCCAGACGACTATAAGAGCATCGTCGTGTAGCAGAGCCATATACCCACGGCGATACAATTATCTCATCTTGAGGCGCGTCCTATCTCCGGCCAGATCTGACGCTTCCTCGCAAGGTAACTCATTGACCATTCAAAGAATACCCAAACATATGCATGAACCTATAATAGTATTAAATGATCTGATAGGCTCCCAAAGCTACAAGAACAGAGCCCTCCTAAAGGTCCCATCAATCCAAAGGAGAAGAGCGTTCTCATGTCTCAAGGTAGGGTAAACCCTGTTTAAAGCCAAGCTTTTACAAGTGTCCACTTTCAGGGAATTAGTATTTTCTTATTAAGAAAACTCGGGTAAAACACCCTTTCTCATTTCGGTGAAAACATTGTAAGTATCAATCACAACAGAATTCAAACCAAACACACCAGTGGTTTAGCAGAATAAATAAACAAGCATGACATTGGGTCAGTCCCTTAATCACTCCAAGGGTCGGAATACCCCAACTCCCATCCTCTCCGGACCCCATTCCGGGTAAACTAGAATGGTCGTTACCAAACGGCTGGCCACGCACCGAGTGTAACCCTTGACATAGTCCATGGCTAATCCATAACATAAAATAAACAAGGGGACCAACCAATGCCCGTCGGAAAACAACCATTACACATAACACAGATCAAGCGATTCCGCCTCCATGTTATACACGCAGCTCAAGCGATTCCGCCACCACGTGTTTACAATTCACACAAAACGATCACACAGATCAAGCGATTCCGCCTCCATGTGATTATTTTTCAGAAAAACCAATTTGTTTTGAAAAGAAAAACATCCATAACATAGAGCCCACCACATACATACATATCATATCATATCGTATCATAAATTGAACTAGAGAACTATAAAAAGAAGAAAATGACTATATATATAATGGTGAAACGGGGAATACCCGTGCTCCAAGTAAGATTCATAGGATCCTACCTCTTCTTGCGCTTCCAATGATACTCCTGACTAAGCTCCACTTCTCCTCGAGCTCTCTATTGCAGTTCATTAGTCCTACTGAAATATGAAAGGGCAAAACGATCATTTGACAGTTACATAACTGTCAAGAGTCCTCTTGCAGAGCAAGAATGCATAAAACGAATGAAACTACACTAGGAATGTCCTATTGGCGCTATACAATTCACTGAGACATCTCATCGAACAACTGATACACCTTATGAACCAACCAACAAACCATGAACTCTATTTTACATTTCCTAGTCTTCATGAGCTGACAAACCATATAACAAGTCAAGTAAAATGAATCTATGACTCAAACTGTCAATTTATGTGAAATACGACAAAGTTCGGGTAACCATCTGTATTCCAATTCATTCCCAAAACTAGCCCAAATATGAAATTCGAACAGTAAAATAATTCGGCATCAACCCGTCTATATATAGACACCCCAAAATAGTCCATAATATTCTATACATGATCCTGAACATAAATCATTCGAAGAAACTAAAGAATAACTGCTCAAAATCATGAACCCAAAAGAAATTAGAACCAACTATACAGTTATCGAAATAACTATCATAAACCCACCAAATACGGACGAAATTGAAAATTCGGAACAACTAAATATGTAGAATGAGTCGAATAGAATTACCTGGTACAAATTTCATTGAATTCGGACGGTCAAATGCAAATTAATTAACGAATGAAGTTTCTGTCCCTCGAAACCCTAATTCCCAATTATTACTACCTTTTCTGAAGTTTGTTAATGGATTTGGGGAAAAGAATGAAAATGAGAAATAGGCAGGTGGGGTTATGGGTGGCAATTGATTGTCACGTGTAAGCATGGAATGGGGTGGCGTTGGAAAGTAAGGAAATTGGGTGCCACATGTCGTTTAGTGAAGTGGCCATGACATTTAATCTATTTTAAGTCCTCCATTTATATCTACTTCACAAGAAAGTCCCATTATATTAATATTCCTCTAATTCAACCTCCACTAATTACCTTATGAACCTTAATTTAACCTTTTATTTCCTTTTCCTCCCACAACCAACCATGAAGAAATTATATGACCCTACTAACCGGATCACAAAGAAAACTAACGAATACAGAACAATAGCCAAACAAAGTCCGATCTTTACATGTGGCTAGTCAAAATCTATTATTTCTCGAGATATATCCAATGGGTCTATGAATCGACTGAAATAAATACTCGAAACCAACTATTGAAAATTGCTAGCTTTGTTCGACGATCCAACTCGTCCGATTCTCCGACTCGGAGGTCAGGGCGCTACAATACTACCCCCCTTAATTGGAATTTCGTCCTCGAAATTCGAATAGAGTAAAATGGAAACAACAATTCCCAATGTCAACACAATCTGCCACAAAACTCGAACTTGAAGAACAACCAGTTCCGATACCAAATTAGACTTCTGTAACTTGTAAATTTGAAAGGTTTCCGATATTCTTAGTGATACTCACCGAAGTAGGAATCTCATGAACTATTCCATCATAACACTCTGCATAGGAAGAGAGTTCTCCGTAGCACTTAAGAGACTTTGTCGATGATTAACAAAACTCCATTGTCCCTTCTACCAATCTGAACCAAGATAATCTACAACTCAAACTTGCAAATGATGACAAACACAAAGCTACCAAACAAAAACTCAAATGGCACCATTCTGATGAGAATAAACCGAGTTTTGGTGGTGTTGTGAGAAAACACTAACACATGAAAATACTTGCGCCACAATACTATGTCGGTTCGAACAAAAGACATATCACATATACTCTAGTAAAACACCTGTCGAGAAATGGATATAAAATTCAGTCTAGCAGCTCTGTAAATAACTCCACCATTCAAAACAACTCTCGAATTCTTATCCAAAGTAGTCCCACTGAAATCTGAGGAATCAAACAATTTATTATATAATGCAATGAATCCTTGAAACGTAATCTCTCGATCTCATTTTAACCAACGACTACGATACTAAAGAAGCTGACCATATGCTAAGAAGACAACTAACCAACCTCTTTTATTCTTCTCCTTAGTTCTATATACCAACTCTGATCTTGAGAAAAAAACTATATCATTTCTGAAGAAAAACAACTCACTGCATCTAACAAAAACCAATCTGGCTAAACTCTATAAACAAACTAGATCCAACCCTTTATATTTTGAATTCTTCTATAAAACTATAATATTATGAAGTGAAAATGAGGTTAAACACTAATATGTGCAACCATAGAATAAGCTGACACATATGTATCTTCTTCCCACATCAACCTCATACTCTGAAGTAAATTCTAGAATATCAAACAACTGAATAATGAAACCGAGTTTCCATCTTACCATCTGATCGGAGACTGTTCTATAACAATAACTATCCCCGATATAAAAAGATAAAAAAAAATGAAGGCCTCTATAATCTCTATATAAGAATGAATTGTTGTTAATTCCACATCCTCAAAGAAAATAACATTCTCGATAACATAAGAAAATACCGTTGCCCACAATATAGGAAAATAAAGAATGAAGATATCTATAATATATTGAAGTCAAAATTGCCGTTGACATCATAATCTGAGAAACATATGATTGTTGTCTATAAGACGATAAAAGAAAAATAGAAGACCGTATAATATCTATACAAGTCATAAAGAAACAAACCCCCGAGAATCATTCTACGATAACCTGAGAACTCCAGATGCTTCTAATAACCAACAATGTCTCAATCAATATAACCTCTAACAGTGGCGGACCCAGGATATTTTCTTTCTGGGGGCACTTTTAGTTAGAACAAAAATCGTCCAAATTTTTAATGTGATGTGAAAGCGAGTAATTTCTGTACATTATCGCTACATTCGACTTCAATTCAACCACTATTGTCTTGTGAGTTATTTTGACTGAAATCAATATAAGCAAGTAAACTTATACACATTCGAATTGTATATGAAGAAGTTAAGGAACGAGGGTGGAGAAACTCATTTTGAAAAAATAGTCAGAAAATAACACATATATGTATATATATATATATATATATATATATATATATATGTATAAGAAAATTAAATATTTAGAAAGTGTAAGAATGATATAGAGAAAAATATCTATCTCTCTAACAATGTTAATGGGAGTCATTGAATTTACAATGAAAAAAGACTAAAAAGTGAACTGATCTGTAAATAGGGGGTCAAAATAAAGAAATATAGGGCTAAAAGTACAACTAATTACAAACTAGGGGGCATATCAGAATTTAATCAATTGGAAAATTAAAATAAATAGTGGAGGCTTGAAGGACTCGAACCTGGGTGAACCAGGCGGATAGCTTAGGGTACTACCAACGAGCTGACTACACTCTGATGACAGAAAACTGGAGTGTTTTCTATTTATAAAGTTTATTAGGAATCAGCCCTTAACCCTAAACCATTGGACCAGGGGGGCACGTGCCCCCACGGGTCCCTACGTGGGTCCGCCCCTGACCTCTAATATCGAAGTATCTCGTTGAACCAACATAATTCAATCCCATACATTAGCCTTCTAGACCATATTTCCTGAAACTTTAAATAGAAGTTATCGATGAAACCCATAATACTCTTATATAAAAAGATATACATTCTTCAAAAAGATCAGGCTCGAAATCATATACAGTCAATACATACTTTGAGAATACTGTCTCATATTTAGCAGCTAAAAGAAAATATGTGACTGGTAACAATTGAAGTCTGAAAACTATCCGTCTCCCCAGTTATACTCTGACATCCGTGGAAACCCCGACATAACCAACATTGTGCCACATCTATAAATCTGAAGTCTAACACATACATAATTTGTATGTGTCTAATTACCATTCTATGAAGCAGTATCTATTGGAAAGGGTTTGGGTTTGTGCTTGATGCCCCAGAATCTCACCACTAACAACTACAGTCAAGAAAGAGATGTGTCTATATCATGTAACTCTCTCTCAACCAGACCATACATTATCTGTAGTCAAACTGAAACAATACATGCTCGAAACAAATCGATCAAGGTCAACCTCAACTCTGTGAATGATCTGCTCGAAGATCATAGATGAAGGAATATGTACAACTACCCGATATCCACAATACAAGGTCTGACTCATCTTCTCATCTAGTTAATCCTTCGTAGCGTTGTGGTCGTACCATTATGATCAGAATACTTCTTTAGTGGTTCAGTCTGCAGCTTCTTCATTACTCGATGGCATTTCTCATATTACCGATTCACCTAGGTTAATTACTCCTGGCAATGTCTTCATATGAGAATCACCTGCTCGAGTGACTTAGGCTCAAAAAATTGTACCACAAGTCCATCTGTATCGAACACGTTGACCACACATATTAATCCATAACTTTGCTGCCAAAGTTATTGTCGTTATACACTTTGTCGTTAACACCATTTGCTGCTTTGGTTCCTCTGAGTCGTTGAAGATTTCCAAATTGTCCTACTATGGAGATTTGGTTACTTTCACTACCTTGTCCTAAATCAACCGATATGTCAATGTTCGTTTTGTAAATTCTTAACATTTCCCAGTTGTCGATCTTTGCGAACTTGTATACTATCAAAGGTAAACTACACTTAACTTTCTCAGACACTTTTGTCTTTAATACTTCCAAAACATCAATATGTCGCCCTTACCCATAATCTTCTACTAAAGCCGCTTATGAACTCTTGACCTCTTATACCACCTTGCACAACAACAAGGAAGGAACCAACCAACATAAATCGTCCACCAAGTATTCCTTTTTCCGAGTAACTCGAAGTAACAGGAGTCCATCCACAACCATTTAATGAAATGAACCTAAACCTAGTATGAATGCAATTCATACCTCAGTAATGCTTGGTTGATCGTCACCACTATCTTCTGCAGGCAATGTGCTCGCATAACAAAATCACAATGTAAGTGACATACCGTTAAAGGAACCTTACTCACATTATGATATCTGAGTGGGACCTTCACGTAGGCCAAACTCAGATGTGCTGAGCACATAAAAGTCGGCAAAGATAAAATCAAAATCTTAAAATCTCAAATATAAAACAAAAGAAAATCAACAATATTATTATTTTTTCATATTTTATCTTGAAGCTTTTACGAATTTAACAAGCCTTGGTACTTTTAGTTGCCTCACCCATTATTGCACAGAAGTATATTCTGATGCCAGTCGGCCCGATGCACCTACTCATGCTCTGATACCAACTGTGACGCCCCGTGTTCCGAATCACGGTTTGCCAGGCAGTTTATAAAAGAAACTCGGTCTAATACTAACTCAAACTAGTTTCAAATATAAACCCAAGCCAAAAATCTAATCAGGGGTTACAAATCGAGAACAAACACAGCGGAAAATTAAATATAGTTTAAACCTTTCGAAAATATGCTCGGAAAATATATGTAACCCAAAAATAGTTTTTCATAAAGATAAAAACAATTTGAATTCATTTATATGAACAATTCACAGAAGAGATTGAATTTGGGCAGAGTCTCCTCTATAAATTGAACATATCAAACCTGAAAAACCTGTCAACATTCATACATATCTCACAAACTTCTAAATAGCAATAACATCAAATAAAAAGTGATAATGTGCATACTATTTACATGTGTACAATCACAAACAAGTGAGAGAACGATCCTAACTATTCTAGATGATACATATATAATATAAATGTTGTGATTATGTTGAAAATATAATAGAAATTATAATCTTACATAATGTGAACCGTCGAAGTAAACTATGTCACTCCGGGTCACCAATACCTGCAACTGAACAACAACAAATAAGAATGAGATAACACGAAGGTCAGCTCAGTAGGATACCTAGACATCCTACACGCACCACACACATTAACATTTTAATACATTAATAGTTATAAGTGTTACATATATACAAATATATACAGAGATATCAATATGCACACGAAGCAAAGCAATATAGCAAGATAATTCTTCTAGCTTACCAAGATCACGACTGAATACGCCCTCATTCGGGGTCACCTACTATTCGGCTAGGAAGAACCGTTCGGCCTTTGTTAGTGCGTAGGCAGGCGGCGCCTTATCAAACGTTTGACTACTGCAGTGTACACATGGATCCACGTAATACCCCGGTAAGAGCTTCCGTAACTCTCCCTTCGTCATCATCGCCCATCGGGCTGGCTTGTGATCTTAATACGCATCGAATAGTAAATCTCACCCAAACAATGATACGCTTAGAATATGTCATGACTTACCCAGACGACAATAAGAGCATCGTCGTGTAGCAGAGCCATATACCCACGGAGATACAATTATCTCATCTTGAGGCGCGTCCTATCTCCGGCCAGATCTGACGCTTCCTCGCAAGGTAACTCATTGACCATTCGAAGAATATCCAAACATATGCATGAACCTATAATAGTATTAAATGATCTGATAGGCTCCCAAAGCTACAAGAACAGAGCCCTCCTAAAGGTCCCATCAATCCAAAGGAGAAGAACGTTCTCATGTCTCAAGGTAGGGTAAACCCTGTTTAAAGCCAAGCTTTTACAAGTGTCCACTTTCAGGGAATTAGTATTTTCTTATTAAGAAAACTCGGGTAAAACACCCTTTCTCATTTCGGTGAAAACATTGTAAGTATCAATCACAACAGAATTCAAACCAAACACACCAGTGGTTTAGCAGAATAAATAAACAAGCATGACATTGGGTCAGTCCCCTAATCACTCCAAGGGTCGGAATACCCCAACTCCCATCCTCTCCGGACCCCATTCCGGGTAAACTAGAATGGTCGTTACCAAACGGCTGGCCACGCACCGAGTGTAACCCTTGACATAATCCATGGCTAATCCATAACATAAAATAAACAAGGGGACCAACCAATGCCCGTCGGAAAACAACCATTACACATAACACAGATCAAGCGATTCCGCCTTCATGTTATACACGCAGCTCAAGCGATTCCGCCACCACGTGTTTACAATTCACACAAAACGATCACACAGATCAAGCGATTCCGCCTCCATGTGATTATTATTCAGAAAAACCAATTTGTTTTGAAAAGAAAAACATGCATAACATAGAGCCCACCACATACATACATATCATATCATATCGTATCATAAATTGAACTAGAGAACTATAAAAAGAAGAAAATGACTATATATATAATGGTGAAACGGGGAATACCCGTGCTCCAAGTAAGATTCATAGGATCCTACCTCTTTTTGCGCTTCCAATGATACTCCTGACTAAGCTCCACTTTTCCTCGAGCTCTCTATTGCAGTTCATTAGTCCTACTGAAATATGAAAGGGCATAACGATCATTTGACAGTTACATAACTGTCAAGAGTCCTCTTGCAGAGCAAGAATGCATAAAACGAATGAAACTACACTAGGAATGTCCTATTGGCGCTATACAATTCACTGAGACGTCTCATCAAACAACTGATACACCTTATGAACCAACCAACAAACCATGAACTCTATTTTACATTTCCTAGTCTTCATGAGCTGACAAACCATATAACAAGTCCAGTAAAATGAATCTATGACTCAAACTGTCAATTTATGTGAAATACGACAAAGTTCGGGTAACCATCTCTATTCCAATTCATTCCCAAAACTAGCCCAAATATGAAATTCGAACCGTAAAATAATTCGGCATCAACCCGTCTATATATAGACACCCCAAAATAGTCCATAATATTCTATACATGATCCTGAACATAAATCATTCGAAGTAACTAAAGAATAACTGCTTCAAATCATGATCCCAAAAGAAATTAGATCAACTATACAGTTATCGAAATAACTATCATAAACCCACCAAATACGGACGAAATTGAAAGTTCGGAACAGATAAATATGTAGAACGAGTCGAATAGAATTACCTGGAACAAATTTCATTGAATTCGGACGGTCAAATGCAAATTAATTAACGAATGAAGTTTCTGTCCCTCGAAGCCCTAATTCCCAATTATTACTATCTTTTCTGAAGTTTGTTAATGGGTTTGGGGAAAAGAATGAAAATGAGAAATAGGCAGGTGGGGTTATGGGTGGCAATTGATTGTCACGTGTAAGCATCCAATGGGGTGGCGTTGGAAAGTAAGGAAATTGGGTGCCACATGTCGTTTAGTGAAGTGGCCATGACATTTAATCTATTTTAAGTCCTCCATTTATACCTACTTCACAAGAAAGTCCCATTATATTAATATCCCTCTAATTCAACCTCCACTAATTACCTTATGAACCTTAATTTAACCTTTTATTTCCTTTTCCTCCCACAACCAACCATGAAGAAATTATATGACCCTACTAACCGGATCACAAAGAAAACTAACGAGTACAG
The DNA here is from genome assembly GCF_041429995.1 of Eschscholzia californica. Taxonomy (NCBI): domain Eukaryota; kingdom Viridiplantae; phylum Streptophyta; class Magnoliopsida; order Ranunculales; family Papaveraceae; genus Eschscholzia; species Eschscholzia californica. Next base: position 42,759,633 of record NW_028238309.1, on the reverse strand, counting down.
AACAATAGCCAAACAACGTCCGCTCTTTACATGTGGCTAGTCAAAATCTATTATTTCTCGAGATATATCCAATGGGTCTATGAATCGACTGAAATAAATACTCGAAACCAACTATTGAAAATTGCTAGCTTTGTTCGACGATCCAACTCGTCTGATTCTCCGACTCGGAGGTCAGGGCGCTACAGTATTCAAGTCTTATCTATATAAAATTTATTTCGCGAATGGGGAATTATCCAAGGGTAGAAGCTGCAACAACTACAGGTGCTTATTCTTTTGTGAATGAGCACCGGTGAATGCGCATTCACTGACGTCTGTGTTTCATATTATTATCCAAAGACATAAATTATAACATGCACTGATCTAGAGCTCATTCTTTTAATTAGCAACAATGGTGTTCCGTAAAGACGACATCTAATCAGGTTCGGAGCTCATTCTTTTATCTGTAAGTACTTCTACAAATGTCGTTGATTTCTGTGTCATATTTGAGTGTTTATGTAATTTTACTGCTTCTGTTTACTATCTATTTAGAATCTATATTATGTTTATGTGTTGTACCAAATGAGTATAATTGCACTGAGCATCCGTTAGACTGGATCATCTATATTCTCACATATTCGTATGCTATTGTGTCTTTATTAAAAGTATTAGTTTTCAGGACTATTTTCTCGCTAGTTACATGAAACTAGTAGATGACAGTAACACTTGATTCTTTACCTGCTAAGATAGGTTATGGTTACATGCTCTCATTGCAATATCTTTTTAGAGAAAGTATGTTATGTACCAGAGTTGTACATCAACTCACTTTGTGGGGTAATGATATGGCTACATGCTAACGTTGCAATATCATTATCTCATTTGTTGTTAAGATCTTTCACGATGATGATTTTACATTGAGAGTGTGTGATGTTATATGTTATTAATTTCTGTAATGTTATTCAGGTTTCGTAAATGCGACAATTTAGATGAACATGAGATATTTTTCTAAAGAAGACCTGCGACCTCTTTTAATTGCAAGTCCTTACTAGATTTAGCTATTGAAGTAGGTAAACAGTGTACTGATATGACGAATAAATACAGAAACAGTCATTCAGTTGTAACTTATGATCGTCCACATAGTTTGTCAAGTCTGTAACGCATTTGAAGGAACTGTCTGTGCCCTACGGGCACGGGTTACACCCTCGTTTTACTACAAAATAGGTGAGAAAATTATTTTCCCACCTTTATTTTTTTGCGCCCTCTCTTCCCGCACAACTCTCCCTCTCGTTTTCCATTTTTTTAGCCGACTCCTCTCTTCTTCTTCCTTTCTCTCTCTAAGATCCAATAAAACCTAGAAAACATAGAAAACCTAGATTGTAGTTTTGTGGTTATGGAGCACTTGGAACATGATCTTAAAGGTTTGATTGAGAGAATGAAGCAGCCTTATAGCCACGGTGAAGTTAAATGCCTAATGATACAAATATTGGATGATGTCAAATATCTTCATTATAAATTGGGTTCTTCATACGGATTTAAAGACACCAAATCTTCTATTGAATAATTAAGGCAAGTTGAAGACCTGTGACATTGGAAATGAATTTCAAGCATCACAACCTAAAACTGCGTGTTTCTTGATCATGAAGATATCACTTGCATAATGGAAACTTCATCGTTTTCTCTTCAGGCCTTGGTAAAGAATAACAGAGAGTGTTTTCCGGAATGAAGAAGATGAGACCAAAAAATTCTAAAAGCACCGAGTGTTTTTTTGAAGGCACTCAGAGTTTTCTTTTAAAGCCACTTTCTTTCCCATTAGAAAAAGTTCATTTTCACATGAAATCTTTTCTCACGTAACAAACGGACCCTAAACTAGAATACATAGACAGTTTGATTTTGTTCATGTAAGCTTTGACTTTTATTTTTCAGTTTTTCATCTGATTTGTGTTTTTACAGTGAAAAGAAGAGAGCAGTTTTTTCTTCTCCTTTAAAAGAGGAACCTCAAAACTTCAGACCCTAAACTAGAATTCATACACTTTCTCATCTACTGGTATTCTCTCTCTCTCTCTCTCTCTTACATAACAGTTGAAAGATTTGGCTGTTTCGTTTGAATCTCTGATTAGTTAGAACTTGTCCGTAGTTATTGTAGATTTACAGCATTTATGAAGTTCTCTGATTTGTAATGGTTGTGGATTCACCTTTAGGAAGTTCTATTGATTCCGTTGAGAAATCTAACTTTGAAATCAAGATTGTTTCTGATTGTTGAACCTCAAAGCCCAAAGGGACTGACTACCTTTAGATCAAAATTTCATGGATTTTCCTATTACTCCTGATCAAAACCCTAATAACTTTTCTCCATCATCGAGTGTTAGCCCTGATGAAGTTTCTTCTGGGGATTATAAGTTCTCGGATGCACTTCTCAAGTACATAAATCAAATGCTTATGGAAGAGGACATGGAGGAGAAGAGTTCTTTGTTTCAGGATTCTTCGGCTCTTCAAGCTGCGGAAAAACCCTTTTACGAAATCCTCGCTGACAAACACCCGTCTTCCAGTAGTTCCTTTAGTAACAACACTACCTCTACCAGTAGTAGTAGTAATAATACAGCAGATACCAACTCAATTGATGACAACCTCAGCAAGTATAAATCTTCGCTCATCGATACTTCTCCTACTGATTATACTTTCCAAGCAACTCCTCAATCTTCTTTTAGCTCCCCCCAGAGTCTCAATTTTGGCGAGGAAGGGTTGGTTCCTGATTTGTTTTGTGAGAATGAACCTGTTTGGCAATTCAATAGAGGTGTCGAGGAAGCTAGTAAGTTTCTTCCAAATGATAATGACCTACTCCTTAATCTAGAGAGAAACGGGACATTACATCACGAAGCGGGAGTGGGGAAGAAGGATGATACAGAGAACTCTCCAAACGGGTCGAGGGGAAGGAAGAATCTTAACAGGGATGATCAAGATTTAGAAGAAGGGAGGAGTAACAAGCAATCAGCTATTTTCTCTGAAGAGAGTCTTAGGTCGGCTATGTTTGATATGGTACTGTTGTGTAAGGGACAAAAAGAGCATCTAAATGCAAATATTATTCTCCGTGAATCCGTGAAAGCTGAAACAGAAAAGAATTTGCAGCTAAACGGGAACTCAAAAGTATCTCATGGTGTTGGTGGAAAGTCTCGTGGTAAGAAACAAAGGGGAAAAAAAGACGTTGTTGATTTAAGGATTCTTCTTGTTCAGTGTTCACAATCTGTTGCTGCCGATGACCGCAGAAGTGCTAATGAACTACTGAAGCAACTCAGACAGCATTCTTCTCCTTTTGGGGATGGATCTCAAAGGTTGGCCCATTGCTTTGCAGATGGGCTTGAAGCTCGGTTAGCAGGTAATGGAAGTCAGATTTGTGCAACTATCATGAACAAAAAAACGTCAGCTTCTGAATTCCTGAAAGCTTACCAGTTATATCAAGCTGCATGCCCATACATGAAGGTAACAAACTTCTATGCAAATTTTACAATCATGCGTGTGGCTAAAAATGCAACAACTCTCCATATTATAGATTTTGGTATCTACTTTGGTTTTCAATGGCCCTGCATTATCGAACAACTTTCAAAAGCACCTGGTGGACCTCCTAAGCTTCGGATTACTGGGATTGATTTCCCTCAATCTGGATTTCGTCCAGCAGAAAGGGTTGAAGAAACAGGCCGCAGGTTGGCAAATTATGCTGCCAGTTTCAATGTTCCTTTTGAGTATAATGCCATAGCTCAGAAATGGGAAACCATTCATATTGAAGATCTCAAGATCAACAAGGGAGAAGTTCTTGTTGTAAATTGTGTAAATCGATTAAGGAACCTACTTGATGAGACGGTCATGTTAGATTGTCCAAGAAATGCTGTTTTAAACCTTATAAGAACGACAAATCCCGATATTTTCATTCACGGAATTGTGAATGGGGCTTTTAGTGCTCCGTTCTTTGTTACAAGGTTTCGTGAGGCTCTCTTCCACTATTCTGCTTTATTTGATATGCTTGAGACAAATGTTCCACGCGAGCATCCAGAGAGGATAATCATTGAAAAGGATATCTTTGGACGAGAGGCTTTGAATGTCATAGCTTGTGAAGGATCAGAGAGGGTTGAGCGGCCAGAAACTTATAAGCAGTGGCAGATACGGAATCTGAGAGCTGGGTTCACACAACTCCCACTGAACATGGATCTAGTAAACAACGCAAAAGAAAAAGTAAAAGCGAATTATCACAAGGATTTTGTTATTGATGAAGATAGTCAATGGTTGCTGCAAGGATGGAAGGGAAGGATCGTCTATGCTCTCTCTTCTTGGAAACCTGCCAAAAACTCTTGAAAACGCACAAGCTCGTCTTCTATTTTCCCAATTGGTACCTTCCCACTCTCATGATCTATACTTCAACCAGGTCTAAATGATCTCTCAATTATCTCAATTATCTCAATCGGGATTCGGGAAAAACTGAGTTGCTTCTCCAGGACCTGGACTGTGATGGTACACTACAGAGAAGAGGTACTTGTACTTGAATTCGTCAACTATTTTGTGCAATCAACAACCTTTCTATTCAATCCTTCTTTGGTTTTGTGAAATAACGATGAGTTAATGATTTATGGATAATTCAATGTCACCTGTTTGTTAGTCAATTAACTTGAGATTGTCATGTCATTTTTCTTATACGTATAAATGCTTAGATAAGTTTTGATGATAATGAATATGGGATTTGTTTTCCTGTCTGATGCGTGTCTTTGGTTCTTTTTGTTCTTGAGAGAAAATGATGTTAAAATTGAATTTGTGTTCTTAGGTAGCAGAATCTTGTACAACTTGTATAAAATTTCTGGACGAACATTGTTACTGTTGAATTTTGTTGCAGAAATATTAGTACAGAGAACAGTGATGGAAGCTGTGGCCGTTATACTCCGCGAAGGATTACATGTTGGTATACTTTATGAGGGGGGAAAGATCGAGGATGACTGCAAAACTCTGCTGCAAACAGGAATATGTGAGGATGATAAGCTGGGTTTTTTGGGTTTTGCTCTGGAGCCTAACCAAGCAAACTCTCCCGCCTCTATCTGCCTCAAAGATCCTCCATCTTTTGGTCCAAGGGATGCACCTCAACCACTGGCCAGGTAACTAGAGTTTTAGCTTTACCATTGGATATTCAGTGTTTTTTGTACAAGTCAAATAACATTGTTATGGTGTGTTATCCTATGTTCCGAAAATGACATTTTCTCCTTATGCCACCCAAATGACATTTTTATCCTTTTATTTTCAAAATCGACATTTTTATCATTATGTTGTCATTTCGGTACTAGAAGATAAGAATGTCATTTTGAAAACATTAGGGTAATATTTTAGTTTGGTATTATAAAAGGGTACAATTGTAATTTTGCAATGGCTAAAATGACAGTTTGAACGCATAAGGGTAAACATGTAATTTCGGTATTTTATAATGGTAAAAATGTCATTTGCAGATATACAGGTAAAAAGTGCAATTTGCTGATATTGATGGGTAAAAATGTCATTTTAAACATTATGAAGATAAATATTAAGTTTCACGTATCCAAATTTACTAATATAAATTTTCTTTTTGATTGTAGACTTTCCCTGAAAGTTAATTCTTAGGGGGAGCAAAGAATTAGAACTAGGGTATTTCATGGAAATATAATTGAGAGCAAAAAATCTAAGGCCTAAAATTCGGCCCGTAATATCAAACCAAGCCCAACCCGGTATAATATCTAAAAAAAACTCAAAAGTTGAAAAAACTTTATTAGCCTCATAAGAGAATTGACCTATCTCTTATATCCCTCATCAATTTCCCGCTCAAAATTTCGGCAACCGGATTTCGGAGAAACGAGACACGCAGGTCAGTCGAAAAGTGACGTTTAAACCCACTTTTTCTTTTCCCTCTATTCATTACTCGGAAACTCAAGCATCTCTTTCATTTCTAAACACTCTTTCTCGCTCTACCATTTCTTCTTCTTTTCTCGCTACATTCGAAAGTTTCCTCCAAACATCTGAAATTTCGATTATCTTCTTCTAATTCTCTCTCCAAAATCAAAAAGGGTTAACGTTTGAAGCAGTGAATCGTTTCATTTAAGAACCAAAATGTGCGTCTTAAACAAAAAATCGAACAATATAGGATTGTGATTTTCTGATTCGTTAGGTATAAAGGGATCATTAGGGTTCTTAATTTTTTTTTTCACAGAAGCAAGAGTATTATGTGCGGATATTTGTAAGTTAAATTTTTCTGTTTCTTTTCTAAATCTAAGGTTTTGTTTCTAAATCTAGGGTTTTTTTTAACATTTAGGGTTCTGTTTCAAACATTGAAGGTTTTGTTTTTTTACATTTAGGGGTTTGTTGATAAATGAAGTCAATTTTTGGGGGAAACTCTTGATTATTACAGTGATGTTCTTCGTTAAGCATTATTTTTTTTTTGGGGGGGGGGGGGGGGGGGGGGGGGGGGCGGTTTGGGAAACATTTACAGTTTTGTTGAAGACATTTAGTGTTTTGCTTAAAGCATTTCATTCCAGATCTAAACATTTCCTTATCTGCAAATGCTTTAAAAAAATGGTGAAATCCGCAGCAACAAAGAAACCAACCTCATCAAAAGCAACAACGGAACTAGTTCAGATATCTAGCCCTCGAAAGAGGGCTAGTGAGGAAACTAGTGAAGTGGCTGCCAAAAAAGGCAAAAGTAAATTGGTAGTGACAAGATCCACGACCCAGGTAAGAATATTTGTTTGCATTTATACAAGTTTATGACGAACTGAAAAAGTTACCTAAGCATTTTTTTGAAATGTTAGTTTAAGAAAGTAAGGTGTTTGGGTAAATGGGTTTTTTATGCATTTGGAGTTAGACTATTTCTTTGCACTCGCAAAATTGTTCCAAACATTTTTAATTTTAACATAAACATTCTGAATAATGTTTTGGTAAAGAGGTTAGGTGTCTTGATTTGGTATTTCTGTAAAATTTTCTTAACACTGGTAAACATCTATTTCACTAGTGGGGGCATATGAACAAATTCTCATCTTATCTGACAAATTACGTAAACATTTAGTGAAATGTTGGTGTAAAAAAAGAATTTGTTTTGGATCTGTATGGAACAAATGTATTTCTGGTAAAAAAATGTTTGCACTAGTACAAGTGTCCCGAGCATTTTCTTTTACTATGGGAACATTTTGAATAATGTTTTGGTAGAGGGGTTAGGTGTTTGGATTGGATTCTGTAGGCATTCTGAAAAAAAATAAAATTAGTGGGCACTAGTACCAGTATTCAGAGAATTTTTAGTTGATACATAAACATTTTGTATAATGTTTTGACATAAATTGAAATGACATAAATAAATTTCTAAGCATTCTGCATAATGTTCTTAGCATTTTACAAAATTACCAAGTAAGTTTAAGTAATGTTTACATTAATATTTGAAATGATTCAGAAAGTTTACAAAATGACATGACATATGTTTGTGTGGTTGCAAAGGTAGTAGTGACATTAGCATTTTGTATAATGTTTTGGCATAAATAGAATTGACTGAAATGAGTTCCTAAACATTTTGCATAATGTTATGAGCATTCTACATAATTACCTATTAAGATTGAGTAACGTTTACATGCATATTTGTAATGTTTTAATAAGTTTTCAAAATAACATAAACTTATGTCTGTGATGGTTACAAATGGAGTAGTGACGTTAGCATTTTGTAAAGGCAGCGGCTTTGGGGAATAAAAAAAATTCTCTAGGGAATAAAGATTTAGTTAATAAATATTGATTTACGAATTATTTTTTTTTAGTCCAAACATCGACTCGATCAAACATTACCCCTTATCTTCATCTTCTCTCTCCCAATTTCAATTTCACCAATAATAGGCATAAAAACCCTAGACATCAGTGTCAGAACCAATTATATCAAATCAAGAAAAATAGTCCAATCCATCATTTCACACAAATTTCTACATAAAAAGATCGATTATTAGGGTTTCCAAAATTTACCCGAACGCCGGTACCGCAAGATCCAAGAACACTGTTTTCAAGAACAGTTTCCACAAAAGTTTCTTCTTAAGTGGATTAGAGAAAAAGGAATGTGAGAACAGGGAAAAAGATTCGAAACATGTGGTTCCTTTGAAGACTTGTAGAGAGAGAAAGAGGAACCATTGAAATCAATCAAAATTTTTAGGTCATTAGGATCTGCGACACTAAAAACAACTGAAACCAAACAGAGAAATAGTGGATTCTGATCTTGTCCCCTTTTCTTACTTCATCAAATTGCCATTAATATTTCTACATTAACATTATAAATAGAAGATCAAAATCAAAGATATAAAAAGGTAACATAGAACACAAGCTGCAGAAACTCCATTAATGGCCATGAATAGCTACTTCTTTAACAACCCATTTCAAATAACTCATCAAACACTAAAATAAAACAAAACCCAGATCCAAAACAACAAATTATACAAATTTCATCATACAGAACTTCCGTTCTAGTAAAGTAGACAAAGAATCTAGAACACTGTAGAGTAAGTGATAAACAGTACTTACCAGTGGAGATGCTTTCTGAGTGAAATGTTCAAATCTGAGATGGTAGAAGAAGAGTTCTAGTTTTTGAAATCTAGAGAGAGAAAGAAGAGAGCATATGTTCTAGTTGGTGAGAGAAATAATATCCAGCACTTATGTAGACGGTGAGAAGTCTACGGGTCGGAAGTCAGAAGGTCGGAAGCGTGAACGTCTTCTGGAATTCCGAACGTCGAATTCTTGATTGATGGGCACCAACAACGTCTAGAAGAAACCTGCAAAAGAAAGCGAACAAACATGAACAAACCCGTGAAGACTTGGGGGACACTGGGATGGTGCCTGCCAAGGGCCCTCCGACGGTCAAGTCAGCAAAGTATTACAATGAATAACAAATGAAAAGCCGAGGGTATAACCGTTGATGTATAATTGGAGAGTGGCTAGACTCGTAGAATGACCAGAGTTCAAATATACGGGAGTAAAATGATCAGAAGTATGAGAGTAGATGCTACCAGTAGCGTCGAGCAAGAAGAAGGTTGTGATCTCCTCGAAGACGTCTGGAAGCATCGAGCCGGAAGCGTCGAACAGGAAGCGTCGAGCAGGAAGCGTCGAGCAGGAAGCGTCGAGCAGGAAACGTCGAACAGGAAGCGTCGAGCAAGGATAAGCTTTAACACCCTCGAGGCGTCTAGTAGTGTCGACGACCAGAACCAGGTGAACTTGTATGCAAAATGTCTCAAGGACAGTCGAAGAACAGAGAACGAGTGGAGAAGAAGAAGTAGTATGAGTTGCTTTGCTCTGCTTTCGATGTCCTGAGAAATGAAAGTGCTCCTCTTTATATAGGCTTGAGGAGTGATCCGTTGGGGGGAGTAAAGGCTTGACCGTTACAGAGTAAATGCATGGCAAGATACCTGGGATGTGGTGACGTGTGCACGAGTTGTACATGCACAACGGTTGTGCATGTTCTCTGGTAATGACTCTCAGTGTGCATGTACATGGTCTCATTATTTATGTGAGACGTTACCATGTTATGCCTTTCATCAATGGGGGGATATTCGTTGCTAGAGTTACGTTGACCAAGTCTGAGATCTTTGTCATTATGGATATATTTGACATGTAGAAGATCTCTTCATTAAGTAATCTCTTACACGTGGTGCGTGGAGATATAGACGTGTCGAGCGCCAGACGTGTGAAGATTCGGGCGTGTGGAGTTTTGTGCATGTCGAAACTCTTTGCACGTGATTGGGCTTTGACACGAGTTTTAGGGTCTAGTCGACGAGGGCCCATTAAGAGACTTCTGGGCTGGGCCCAAACAAGGACAAGCGAGCCGAGTTGGGCTTGACGTCTCAATGGACATTTTATCGTCGAGGGCCCAGGTGTAGTTTTTGGTCAACACAACTTACTAGTGTGAGAATGTAAACCCTAAAATAAATCAATAGGATGTCCGCCATTCTTTTTTCCTTTTGTCGCATTCCCTTCTCTCACATCCTTTCTGCTTATAATTCTTCCACTACCCATGTCTCAGATCTTTCGCAATAATTCCTTTTCTGCTTATAAGCCAGGAACGCTTTTGTGGAAACTGTTCCTGAAGACATATGATTCTCAAAAAGTTTCTGCTTATAATCGCTTATAATTCCTTTGAAGACTTGTGCTTTCGATATGATCTTCGTTTAGGGCTTGGAGATGAAACGTGTTCGACTGTGTTGTATTCTCTGAGGATTCCACGTTTTGGTTGCATATAGTTCTCATCTTAAGAAGACTTGTAGAGAGAGAGAAAGAAGGAATAGAGAGAGAGAGCAACAAGAGAGAGTGAGGGTAATAGTTAGTCAGAGAGGAGAATAGAGGAAGAATAAGAGGTGACAATGGTGGTCGGAAGTTGTGGTGGTGAAGGTGATAAAGAAGATGAAGATTAGGGAGCAATGTTTGATCAAGTTAGTTTTTGGACTAAAATAAAATATTCCCCAGAGAATATGCAAAAAAATACGGATTCCCTCGAGATTATTCTTTATTCCCCAAAGCCACCTTTGTAAAATGTTTAGGCATAAATGTTATGTGTAAAGTTAAAACATCTGAAACTGTTACTAGCAGCATACATGTTATCAAAACATTTTGCAAAATGTTCTCAGCATTATTGATAGTTTTCTGTGCATTTTTTCGAGTGTTTGCATAAATTTTGAAATGTTTGCAACAATTTTGAAACAATTACTAACATATGTATTATTGTCTTTATGTAGCATCGAACTGTTGCATCAAAAACCAAAAGGCCACTCCAGGAGGAGGTGGATGTTCCAGTGCCAGTGGTCGGAGATAAGAAAAAAAACCAATGTATAGTACAAATGTACATTGAGACTCACTTATGATAAAGCGAAGGATCTGGTCATGACCATGACCGAAGATCAGAAAATATTGATGTGGGCCTCCCCTTTTGGGTGCTTTTTCAAGGCCCTAACCATTGACAAGATTAGAACAAAAAATGTGAAAGAGAAGCCCAACAAGGCCATCCTTGACGTCCTGAAGAGGTACGTTAAAGATGTAGGGTTATGTGTGTATCTAATACACTATCTAGTGTTTATTGCGGAATCTCAAACATCTATATGTTAACACTAAATATCCTGGATCGATTTATACATGAACTAATCAATGAACTAGAAGAAGGATAAATACGTTTTCGCGTTTTTCCCTCAAACCATTCCAATTCGCGTGTGAAGATTGAGAGCTCCAATTGTCGCTCCTCTACTTGAGACACCGAGTTGGTTAACTTGATCTCCCTTCTTTAATGTCTGCTAGAACTTAATAGAAGGTTGAGAAGAACGCTTCTTCTTGACTAGATTGATAGAATGGGAACCTTTTCTCAATAATCTTCTCTCTCCGCTAACTGTATATTGAGAGAGAGATGTATAATTTTCCTTCTTGAGAAAATCCCACACCTTTTCTGAACTACTAATGAGGCTTTATATAGGCATTACCTTATAGAGTCCTACTCAAATAAGGAATCCTAAAAAGTCTCTTTCAGAAATAATAAGCATGAAGGAGTTGCAGTCCTCTGGGATTCCCTAATTAAGGTTTTACCCTAATTAGGGCAACCATTAGTGTGGCCGGCCATATCAGCCCACTATGGACATTATATGGCCGGCCCACTACTCTAGGCAACCATCTCATGGCCGGCTATAAGAGCCTTAGCTAGGGGCACCCCCTTTTATGCCCCATTCTTTCTATCTTGTTCCGAATCCCTATTCGAACCCTTTTGGCCTATTTAGTTGGATCCTATCCATCTTTAGCCTATTCCCATCTAGTCAAATCTCTCCGATCAAGTTACCACTCTTATGTGTAACCCGTTGTAGGATCCGGTCCATGTTCGCCGCGAATCACTAAAGTGATTCGACGATCGCAAGCGGCTTCTAGCAAAGCAATACGACCCCTAATTGAACCGAATTGGATGATCTTCATAACTAGTTCATCGTTATCCTAAGTAACAAATTGATCGCATTCTCATCTTGGTCGAAGGACACTCCTACGGAAGGACATCTCCTTCAGACCGAACGGATATATCCTTCAGTCTCCCACTTGTCCTTAGAACAAGTGCAATGCTCGATTCCCATGTCACTTCGTATCTCATCTGATGCGCCATGTCTTTTCAGTCTTTCTTGATCTGGAGATCAACTGTCAAACCAAATGATTAACTTTTAATCCATTTGAGTACGACCGTACATTTCAGTTGCTTCTCCTCAAGTGGCCTTGAGATACTATTCCTAATTAACCTAGTTAGGAAGACATAATTCACTCTTGTACTCCCACTTAACTTCATATCTCTCCTTTCTCCCCCAGCAATCCGCCTTGATAACCTCCTTTTACGGCGTGGCGTCTAACGGTGCCAAAGTTCGACATTCCTTATAGAAGATGAGTGGAGTACTCATGTTTAAGGAATCTCTCCAATCTTGTCTTATGAGAGTTCCCGACGTGTTTTAATACTCATTGAAGAACTCCATTTTTGGGTTGTCCAGTGTATATTCCCCAATCATACACCCATGTAATTGACTTGAATACTATATTCCTATGGCCCATGAAACAGCGCCATCAGTCAATCTCACATGCTAGTCGTCTTGAGTCATTGTTGTCCATGCAATGACCTGGACTAGAGATTTGATAATGAATCCTTTCCAAGTTCACTTAGTAGGGTTTCATTTATCAGATCATGCATCTGATAAACCTACTTGGTAAGGTTCACTATTTTGGAATGTCAATTAAATACTAAACCAATATTTAATGACGAAATAACTTAGTTTATTTCTTTTATTGAATGTAGCTAATCAATTACATAAAACTCCTTTTATTAATCTGATTACAACTTAAAGCCATTCTTCGATGTGCTTTATCCCCATCCCCTTTGTATGACTCTCATGTTTGGGGTGAGGTAGTGGTTTAGTTAACGGATCGGCTATGTTGTCATCCGTATGGACTTTGCAAATCACCACATCCTTTCGCTCAGTGATATCCCTAATCACGTGGTATTTCCTTTGGATATGTTTGGATTTCTGGTGTGCTCTTGGTTCCTTGGCTTGGGCAATTGCTCAATTGATGTCACAATATAGAGTAATCCCCTTTTCGATGTTAGGAACGACACCAAGTTTGGAGATAAACTTCTTGATCCAAACTCCTTCCTTTGCTACTTTTGAGGCGGCCAAGTATTCTGCTTCTGTGGTAGAATCCGCTACAGTAGTCTGCTTTGAGCTTTTCCAGCATACTGCTCCTCCATTCAGACAGAAAACATGTCCCGACTGTGATCGGTAATCATCTCTATGTCCAATTGGTATCGGCTGCACATGCTCAGGGCATATGAGATATCTGGGCGAGTGCAAGTCATGAGAAATAAAACTAATTTAAGAAGAAAAGAAATAAAGGAAATTGAAAGGGTTAAAAAAATGAAGTTGAAATTTCTCTCTAAATAAAATCGTTTCCTTCTTAGAAATAAAATAACTAATTTTGGAAAAAAAAGAAACAGAAAAAATTGCAAGGGCTAAAAAAAGGAAATTGAATTCTCACTCTCAATAAAACAACTAATTTAAAATAAAATAAATAAATAATAAGTTGAATACCAAAAAGTTAGGGTATCCAGAATGTATCAATAATAAATATGGAAAGTCGGGCGGCATGTTTGGGAATAGCGCCTAAAGCAGTACTATGGGGGTGCCTATAGAATCACTGTGTCAAAATTTCATCAAATTTGATTGATAGAACTGTTCGTGCCCTAGGGCAAGGGATATACCCTAGTAGGTTATAAAAATAGACATACTCTATACCTAAATAGAAATCAGCCGTATAATGAGGGTGAAATATTCCATCAACAAATTGAAAGAAAGTTAAGGGTTTGTTTGATTGGTGTGAAAACAGAGTTAGAAAATCGTTTTTCTACTGTTTAATTGGAATTAATAGGTATGAAAATCGATTTTTAAGAGAAAAAAAAGTTAGAAAATTGTCTGAAATATCTATCTATAAAATAAGGGAGGAGGGTATCTTTTCCCCTCTTCCCAATGACTCAAATTTGATCTCCCAAGTTTATCTCATGTGGCTGAGATTTATTGTCTCAAAATCTAATGGTTGGGAATTGGATAGAAACCATCTAACGGTTTAATTTAAAAGGGAAAGAAAAAGAACATCTTTCAAGAGATGCCATTTTTCACTCTCCCCTCTTAAACAACATGCACCTTCTCTGATCTCTACTCTCATCTCTCTTCATTTCAAAAATCTCCTCCCCGCTCTCTCATCTTCGCGTCTCATCTCATCGTGTATGCATCTCTCTCTCTCTCTCTCTTTCTCACGAACACACACACTCTCTCTCTCTCTAATGCACACTCTCTATCGATTTCCCAAGCGCACTTTCTGTCGATCTCTCACACACACTCATGATCTCTGATGCAGGTATCCATCTATCCCTCGTTTTGTATGTTTGTCTCTTCCTCTCTCACACACACACACACACTCGGTTCAGCTGAAGTGGTTAGAGAGAGAGAGAGAGACTGAAACCGATTTAGGGGAATTTTAGGGGTTCATGATTTAGTTTGATTAATGGTGATTGATGTTTATAAGGACCTTTAATTCAGACTAAGAGAAACCCTAACCTAGACCTCAAGTAAGTTCTCTCTACTAGCTCAATCATTTATTATTTCCAATCTGTCTCAAAAATTCAAAACCCTAGCCCCCAAATTAAAATCCTAAACCCCCAAGTTTTTAAGGTTTAACCTAATTAGTTTGTGGGTGATAGATAAAGACAATAATTTATTCTGATGGTGATATCTTATAGTTAGTCTATCTCACTATGTTAATATGAATTTTGTTATTTGTACCAAATTAGTCTAATGGGTACTGTCACTTCTATCTCTATATAGTTCGCTAATCTTTTTGCCTCTTTCTCTTTTACAGTTTTGAGGAATTTTTGTCTGTTAAGGTTTATTGCGGCTTCGTCCTTCATTACAACTTTTACAGGTAAAAGTTTTGTTATTTTATATGATTTGTTGACTATGATTCAGAGTCCTGAATGAGATTACTTTTTTCAATAAGATTTACATAATAAGGGAAGAGGGTATTCTATACGTAGGGTAAAATTTTTGTTATTACTATTTTGAGTGAGATTACTATTTAGTCTTATAGGTTTATCTTCTATAGCTGAGATTCAATCTCTCAAAATTTGATTGATTTGTTATACAAACCAATCAATGGTATCCCCCCAAATATCTACTTCTCCCTTCTCACTTTCGAACAAACTATCTTCTTTCGCCGGCAACCCCCACTCTGCCTCTCTATCGTTCCAACATTTCATCTATCGATCCATCACACTATCTCTCCCTCTCTTAAACAAAACCACCCCCAGGTATCTCTTTCTACATTGATTTGTTCTAATTTTTTTGATCTAGGGTTCCCTTCGAAATTGATTTAGGGTTTTGATTTGTTTCTTCGTAGGGTTAAATCGATTTTCAAGCCTGTCCAACCTTAGTTTTATCACCCTCTCATTCTGCAAAGGTAATATAACTTTCAATACACAATAATCTAGGGTCCATGGCACATAATATCTCCATGCATGTCGCAAGTAAATCATTTTATCTAAATTCATACAAAAATTAAGGGACAAATGAGTTTTTTCGTTTGGTCGTTGTTGTTCCTAATATGACTTTGTTGGTTTGGTCTTGATCTTACTTAACTTATCTTGGTTTGTATTCTCCATGTTGTTTTTTCAAATCCTGCGTTTTCTGTTATATCATAGCTACGTTGGTGGGGTTGTGTTATAGATAACTAGGTTGCTACAACTATAACATGAATTTTGTGGTGGACTGTGGGCGGTTGAGATTTGGGAATTAAATTATAGTTATGACTGTCTTTCAAGTTCAGAAGAATCAATTTCAATCTAAACCAGTCTGGAACGGTCGACTAACGAAACCGATTCATAATACATTCACATGTCCCTTTATTTTGAGTACATAGTGATGCAATATTCTCATTCGACAAAATTTTTGGAAGTGAGTTATAGGCTTCATATTGACTACCTTTCACTTGATCGAAATTTAGAAGTATATTATTGATTGCTAGATTATCTTTCTCGGTCCCTCACGCATAGTCGCTCGTTGTCCGACTCTATCTTTCTCCCTCTCTCTCTCTCTCACACAAACACACACACACACACTCGCACACACACACACACATACACACACACGCACAAACACGCACACGCACAACACGCACACGCACACGCACACGCACACGCACACATAACCTATTCCTTTCTCTCAATGTATGCTTTTAATTCTCTTCCTGTTTCTCGGTGTAGGGTTTTTATCCACTTCTCTTTTTCGATGTAGGGGTTTCATCTCTTTCCACGGGAGTCAACTCAAGGGTTTTCATATCTCTCAATGTAGGGTTTGCCCATGTTCGTTAGCTCAAGGGTAACCGTTCCAGGTACTTTTATCTTAATAAATCAAAGTTTAAAACAGTAAAGGTGCAAATAGAGTCAAGAATGTCTGTGTTGGCTTTCGAAATAGTTGTGGTTTAGGTGTTTGATTATGTTTTTATGTTTAATCTATTCAAAGAAGTTCAATAAATAAACCATACAGAACAACAAGATACTATGAATTCAAAACACAGTAAGCTAGTGGATCAGGGAAATATCTTATGTTGCTCAACAACAATAACCATGTCGAACAGTCACTCAGGTATTGTTCAATCTTCGCTGAAATTCTTAGCCCAATTGATTTCTTATCTCACTGAAATCAGATCTTGAAAAAAAGGAACAAATATATTTATGTTGTTTAGGTTTTTAAATGAGTTCCAGAAACGGATCAAACCTCCTCCTTCTCAAACATTTTGTTTGCTTTCTTCTTCTTAATTCGTTTAGGTTATTTGGGTAGATTTGTTATTTTTCATTAGTTTTTCCCCTTTCCGCAGGTTAATCCGAAAACTTTTGAAAGTTGGGAAGATTCACCAGAGAGGATGCTGATGGGTATGGTCTCCTATCCTAACAAAGTTCAGTGGAAGATTGGTAATTCTACACTGTTCAAATTCAGGTACAAACTATTTACTTTTTTTTGGGTCGGTTCATTTTAATTCATGTAAATCATTTTTGCTTTCGCTTACATCGATTCCAGAAATGACACTAAACTATAATAGCTTATCCGCCCAAATTGTTTGTTTTTCTCAACATCAATTGGATTCATTGCTCTGAAATTGGGTTTTGCGAAACTACGTGAGTACTATATCTTATCGATGATAACTTAATTATTCTCTTTCATTTCCACTTATCTATATAACGAGGGTGTAACCCGTGCCCGTAGGGTACAAATAATATTTTCAACTTTGTATAACGAGGGTGTAACAAATAATTTTGATTTAATCCCTCTTGGGAGGTTGAGAAGCTTTCCTTCCCTCTTCCTAAACTATTTTTAACTTTGTATTAAGAAGACTTTTACAATGTTTGAAAAGTTTTAACTTGCAATATAGGTTTCAGGAACTTTAAGTAATGGTCATCATAGAAACTTTGAGTTTTTGGTTTTTATTTTTTCTTTTGATTTTGAGTTAGGGCGAAATCATAAGTTTTTCGTTTGATTTTCTCATAAGTAATGGTCGATTTTCTTCCTGAAATCATAAGTTAGGGTGAAATCATAAGTTTTGATTTTTATTTTCTTTTGGTTTTCAATTAGGGTGAAATCATAAGTTTTGGTTGGCAAATCATAAGTTGCAGGAACTTTAAGTTTTGGTTGTGACAAACCCAACCAAGATGAAACCCTTCCATTTCTTAAGTGAATGTTATAATTTAGTAATGCGTATAAAAATGGTAGCTTGAAGAATTATTTAATTTCTGTAGTAATGGTATTCAAGTCTTATATATATAATTTTTTCGCGAATGAGGAATTATCCTAGGGTAGAAGCTACAACAACTACAGGTGCTTACTCTTTTGTGAATAAGCACCAGTGAATGCGCATTCACTGACGTATGTGCCTCATATTATTATCCAAAGGCAGAAACTATAAAATTCACTAATCTAGAGCTCATTCTTTTAATCAGCAATAATGGTATACTGTAAAGACGACATCTAATCAGGTTTCGGAGCTCATTCTTTAATCTGTAAGTACTTCTACAAATGTCGTTGATTACTGACGCAACGAAAAATTCCGAAAAAGAATTAGATCTTCGTCTAAAACTTTTAAAACCTAGAAAACAGCCTTTAGATTTCCGTCTTAAGACTTGTAGAACCAAAACTAACAAGATTAAACTAAATTACTGAATTTTATTGATCAACTTGATGAACTAAACAACTACTGAATCCCCTTTATATAGGCACTAGGATTTTCCTAACCAAACAGATTCTAATTAACAATTTCTAATAAATAAAATACTAGTTTTCTGAACCTAATCAAATTCTAATATCAGCTTTTAAATAACTAAAATACTGGAATCTAAAACCTAGAAGGTTTCCTAAAAATATAAAGCTGCCAAAACTAACAGTTTTCTACTAAAAAAATATTTTACTACTAAATCTTAAGATATTCAAGATACTTGGAATATCTTCCAAAAATCTTCCTGCAGCAGTCTCCTCCAATTCAAAGAAACTCGCCTCGAGTTTACAGATTGACTTGAATGGACTCCTTTGATATGGCCTTTTCGTGAATTGTGGATAGGAACCACCAATTTTTCAGATTTGATTGAAGACTTTATTAGTCACAAAGAATTTTTTGTCTATAATTGTAATGTGACTTAAACTCCCTATTCTCCCCAAAATAAACTTATATAGACCATGAGTATAGTGATTGAAACCTATGAACTTCGATGAAGACTTTCCAATAAAAGTACTTACTAATCCATGTGAAACAATTTGAGATTCACAAAATTCTGAAAACGGATCTTCGTATGAAGGAACTTCAATTGGACTAAAGTCTAACTTGGTAAGTTTTTCACTTTTTGATTCAACTTCCTTTGACTCAATTTTCTGAACCACTTCAATTTCTTGAACAACTTATTGGGAAACAAATCTCTCATCGTGTAAATTGATATTATGAGATTTTTCTGTGAACACAATAACGTCGGATTTTGCTTCATGAATAATATTATCCGGATTGTCCTTAGTCACAATTTGTGGTGGTTCAACATTCTCTAAGGGAGCTTCTTTTACGTTTCTTGTATTAACGCGGGGTTGTCTTCCATCTGAAATCTAAAGTTTCTATAGTCTCGCTCCCAAGCTTCAGCTTTTAAGGCCAAATTGTATGCATCTTGAATAGTCCATAAATTAACTAACCTCACCTTTTCTCTCAAACTACATCTCAAGCTAAATTTTAATCCGTTCAGAAATCGATCTATTAGAACATTATCAGGTTCTGTAACATTTTCCATACTGTTTCTTTGAGCCAATTTTGAGAACTCTTCGTAATATTCACCCACTGAACGCAACCCTTGTCTACAGTTCTGTTATAACCTGAACATTTGTTGTTGATAATCAAGAGGTAAGAACCACTCCCTCAAGTTCTCTTTCATAGACGACCAACTCTGAATTTGAGCCTTTCCTTGTCTCATCCTTAGGAGTTGTAACTGATCCCACCAATATGCGGCACTCCCTGTAAGTCTATAAGAAATGATTTTAACTATTTGATCATTAGAAATAGTAGCCCACATATTGACTTGTCATTCAACCTTATCTAGCCAATCGAAGAACTCTTCTATACCCATCGAAAAGTGGTATCTCTTTGTTGACCTTGTACCCATTATACTCTCTATGTGGGTGCACTTGAACTGAAAAACTGTTACCATGATAGTACTTCTCCATATTGACTGACTGATAACAATATATAATAATGTGATTCTTTTTATCTTTTTTTGATTTTTTTTAAACCAACTTTAGATGCATCTTTGGAAAATCCATCGATGTGTTCTAAAGTGATTTTCGCATAGCTGATGTCTAACCAGGCAAATCCTCGCTCTTGATGCCAACTGACGCAGCGGAAAATTCCAAAAAAAAATAGTATTTCGTCTAAAACTTTTAAAACCTAGACTAGAGCCTTTAGATCTCCGTCTGAAGACTTGTATAACAAAAATTAACAAGATTAAACTACATTACTGAATTTTATTGATCAACTTGATGAACTAAACAACTATTGAATCCCCTTTATATAGGCATTAGGATTTTCCTAAACCTAAACAGATTCTAATTAACAATTTCTAATAAATAAAATACTAGTTTCCTAAACCTTATCAAATTCTAATGTCAACTTTTAAATAAATAAAATACTGGAATCCAAAACCTAGAAGGTTTCCTAAAAAATATAAAGCTGCCAAAACTAACAGTTTTCTACTAAAAAAATATTATACCACTAAAATAACTAGATCTTAAGATATTCAAGATACTTGATATATCTTTCAAAAATCTCCCTGCATCATCTATATTCCCACAGATTCGTATGCTATTATGTCTTTATTAAAAGTATTAGTTTTCACGACTATTTTCTCGCTACTTACATGAAACAAGTAGATGATAGTAACACTTGATTCTTTACCTGCTAAGATAGGTTATGGTTACATAGTCTCATTGCAATATCTTGTTAGAGAAAGTATATTATGTGTTAAGAGTTGTACATCAACTCACTTTGTGGGTAATATCATTACCTCACGTGTTGTTAATATATGGTTACATGCCTACATTGCAATATCATAACATCACGTGTTGTTAAGATCTTTCACGATGATGGTTTTACATTTAGATTGTGTGATGTTATATGTTACTAATTTTTGTATATTCAGGTACCGTAAATGCGACATTTGGATGAACATGAGATATTTTTCTAAAGAAGACATGCGACCTCTTTTAATTGCAAGTCATTATTAGATTTAGCAATTGAAGTAGGCAAACAGTGTACCGATATGCCGAATAAATACCGAAACAGTCATTCAGTTGTAACTTTTGATCGTCCACATAGTTTGTCAAGTCTATAACGCACTTGAAAGAACTGTCCTTGCCCCACGAGCACGAGTTACACCCTCGTTTTACTATAAAAAAGTGAGAAAATCGTTTTCCCACCTTTTTAGGCCTTTGGTATAGGAAGAGCAATGTTTAGTAAAGACAGTGCGTTACAAAGGTAAATTTATGCATTTGCTCTTCCTTTACCAAATTAGTTTAAGGAGAGCGTCATAAGGATCATTTAATAAATAGCGCTAAAATATAAGGACTTTGATAAAAATTAATAATAAATCTAATATTCCATTCACTTGTAGTTTTCTCTCTCATAAACAACTCAACCCTAATATCGTCAGTACTAACAACATCACCATGAGTATTTAAAAAACTTGCAAAGTTTACCAGTTTACCATCATTGTAGTCTTAGTTTCGAGCTTTTAATGATGCCTCAAGATCTCATGGATGAGGAACCACCATTAATGAAGAAGGAGGTCACCTACATCAAGAAAGAAGAGTAATTTGACTTAAACGAAGACATCGACTTAAACGAAACCATCGACTTAAAGGAGGGCATCGACTTAAACGAAGATATCGACTGAAACAAAGACATATATAATGAAGATAATATGTCTCAGGTAAAGAAAAATCATTTCTTGTTTTCCTCTATGGTTGAACAAACATTTTAGGGTTTTAGGTCGTTTTTGTTTCGTAAAGGATTTTCGATTGGGTCGACTGAAAAAGACAACAAATTTCAATCGGGATGGCTGAAAAAGACAATAAATTTCGGCCGAGGCGGCTGAAATTGTTCTGTTTTTTCATCCGCTTTGGGCGAAATTTGTTTAAATTTTTAGTTGTTCTAGATGAAAATTTTCATTATTTTCATTCATGAATATTTATTTATGCTAAGAGAAATTTCTTTTATGGATCTTCAATAGTTACTTTAATCACTGTTAAAATCCTAAAAATCTATGGAGAAATCAAGCAATAACAAAAATTACAAACCCCTCTTTGGAGATGAGTGTTGTGTTAGTCATCTAAAGTTTCGGCTTCCATCTTTATATCTCTCTCTTTGATCGAAACAAACAGGTTTAGAGTTTTTTTTTTAGTTGAACAAGTTTTAAGGGTGTTTATCTCTCTTCTCTCCTTTGGATCGAGGAACAGGTGTTTGCTCGAACATGATTTTTCTCTTATCTCTATCTTTTGGTCGAAAATAGTTTGAGGGGAGGGACCAAAGTTTAAAGTTGAGATATTTTAGAAAATAGTGTTTATCTCTCCTATTCTAAAAAGAATGCTCTCCCTATCTAATGCACTGCCTTTGCTAAAAATTGCTCTTCCTATACCAAAGGCCTTATCTTTTTGCGCTCTCTCTCTCTCTCCTCCCGCACAACTCTCCCTCTCGTTTTGCCTTGGTCCTTTCTTTAGGAGACTCCTCTCTTCTTCTTCCTTTCTCTCTCTAAGATCCAATAAAACCTAAAAAACACAGGAAACCTAGATAGTATTTTTGTGGTTATGGAGCACATAGAACATGATTTTAAAGGTTGATTGAGACAATGAAGCAATCTTATAGCCACGGTGAAGTTAAATGCCTAATGCTACAATTATTGGATGATGTCAAATATCTTTATCATAATTAAAGACATCAAATCTTCTATTGAATAATTAAGACCAGTTGAAGATCCGTGACTCTTGAACGAAATCCACTTCATCTTTATCAAATCTTCTTCGTAGGGATTTAAAGAATACTCATATCTTTAATGGTTTTGAAACCCTAATGCCAAATTAGGATTAACTCAACCCAAATATGAAATAGGAAATGAATTTCAAGCATCACAAACTAAAACTGTGTGTTTCTTGATCGTGATGATATCACTTGCATAATGAAAACTTCATCGTTTTCTCTTCAGGCCTCGGTAAAGAATAGAAGAGAGAGAGAGTGTTTTCCGGAATGAAGAAGATGAGACCAAAAAATTCTAAAAGCACCGAGAGTTTTTTTAGAGGCACTCATAGTTTTCTTTTAAAGTCACTTTCTTTCCCATTAGAAAAAGTTCATTCTCACATCAAATCTTTTCTCACGTAACAAACGGACCCTAAACTAGAAAACATAGACAGTTTGATTTTGTTCATGTAAGCTTTGACTTTTATTAAGTTTCCAAATGAGCGGCCTTATTTTTCAGTTTTTGATCTGATTAGTTTTAGTAGTTACCTTTAGCAGTAGTGTTTACCTACCGGGTGATAGCCGGTTGCCGGACCCAGACTACTACTGTTTGTGTTTTTACAGTGAAAAAGAAGAGAGCAAGCAGTTTTTTCTTCTCCTTTAAAAGAGGAACCTCAAAAGTTCGACTCTCTACAATTTTCTCACTCTCATTTCTGCACTTTCTCATCTACTGGTATTATCTCTCTCTTAGTTCAAGGATTTGGTTGTTTCTTTTACCCTAAATTCTTTTCTCCTTTTCATTTTGAATCTCTGATTAGTTAGAATTTGTACTTTTTATGTATTTTGGTCTTTGGGTGTGTAGATTTATGAAGTTCTCTGATTTGTAATGGTTGTGGATTCACCTTTAGGAAGTTCTATTGATTCCACTGGTAAATCTAATTTTGAAATTTAGATTGTTTCTGATTGTTGAACCTCAAAGCCCAAAGGGACTGACTACCTTTAGATCAAAATTTCATGGATTTTCCTATTACTCCTGACTAAACCCCTAATGAATTTCCTCCATCATCAAGTGTTAGCCCTGATGGAGTTTCTTCTGGAGATTATAAGTTCTCTGATGCACTTCTCAAGTACATAAATCAGATGCTTATGGAAGAGGACATGGAGGAGGAGAAGAGTTCTTCGTTTCAGGATTCTTCGGCTCTTCAAGCTGCAGAAAAACCCTTTTACGAAATCCTCGCTGACAAACATCCGTCTTCCAGTAGTTCCTTTAGTAACAACACTACCTCTACCAGTAGTAGTATTAGTAATAATACAGTAGATACCGACTCGATTGATGACAACCTCAGCGAGTATAAATCTTCGCCCATCGATACTTCTCCTACTGATTATACTTTCCAGGCAACTCCCCAATCTTCTTTTAGCTCTCCCCCCAGTCTCAATTTTGGTGAAGAAAGTTTGGTTCCTGATTTGTATTGTGATAACGAACCTGTTTGGCAGTTCAATAGAGGTGTCGAGGAAGCTAGTAAGTTTCTTCCAAATGATAATGACCTATTCCTTAATCTAGAGAGAAACGGGACGTTACATCATGAAGCGGAAGTGGGGAAGAAGGATGATACAGAGAACTCTCCAAACGGGTCGAGGGGAAAGAAGAATCTTAAAAGGGATGATCAAGATTTAGAAGAAGGGAGAAGTAACAAGCAATCAGCAATTTTCTCTGAAGAGAGTGTTAGGTCGGCTATGTTTGATATGGTATTGTTGTGTAAGGGACAAAAAGAGCATCTAAATGCAAATATTATTCTCCGTGAATCCTTGAAAGCTGAAACAGAAAAGAATTTGCAGCAAAACGGCAACTCAAAAGTATCTAATGGTGCTGTTGCTGCCGATGACCGTAGAAGTGCTAATGAACTACTGAAGCAACTCAGACAGCATTCTTCTCCTTTCGGGGATGGATCTCAAAGGTTGGCCCATTGCTTTGCAGATGGGCTTGAAGCTCGGTTAGCAGGTAATGGAAGTCAGATTTGTGCAATTATCATGAACAAAAGAACATCAGCTTCTGATTTCCTGAAAGCTTACCAGTTATATCTAGCTGCATGCCCATACATGAAGGTTACAAACTTCTTTACAAATCAGACAATTATGCGTCTGGCTAAAAATGGAACAACTCTCCATATTATAGATTTTGGTATCTACTTTGGTTTTCAATGGCCCTGCCTTATCGAGCATCTTTCAAAAGCACCTGGTGGACCTCCTAAGCTTCGGATTACTGGGATAGATTTTCCTCAATCTGGATTTCGTCCAGCAGAAAGGGTTGAAGAACAGGCCGCCGGTTGGCAAATTATGCTGACAGTTTCAATGTTCCGTTTGAGTATAATGCCATAGCTCAGAAATGGGAAACCATTCAGGTTGAAGATCTCAAGATCAACAAAGGAGAGGTTCGTGTTGTAAACTCTGTAAATCGATTAAGGAACCTACTTGATGAGACGGTCATGCTAGATTGTCCAAGAAATGCTGTTCTAAACCTCATAAGAAAGACAAATCCCGATGTTTTCATTCACGGAATTGTGAATGGGGCTTATAGTGCTCCTTTCTTTGTTACAAGGTTTCGTGAGGCTCTCTTCCACTATTCTGCTTTATTTGATATGCTTGAGACAAATGTTCCCCGCGAGCATCCAGAGAGGATACTCATTGAAAAGGATATCTTTGGACGAGAGGCTTTGAATGTCATAGCTTGTGAAGGATCAGAGAGGGTTGAGCGGCCAGAAACTTATAAGCAGTGGCAGATACGGAATCTGAGAGCTGGGTTCACACAACTCCCACTGAACATGGATCTAGTAAACAACGCAAAAGAAAAAGTAAAAGCGAATTATCACAAGGATTTTGTTATTGATGAAGATAGTCAATGGTTGCTGCAAGGATGGAAGGGAAGGATCGTCTATGCTCTCTCTTCTTGGAAACCTGCCAAAAACTCTTGAAAACGCACAAGCTCGTCTTCTAGGTTTAAATGATCTCTCAATTATCTCAATCGGGATTCGGGAAAAAACTGAGTTGCTTATCCAGGACCAGAGCTGTGACGATAAACTACACAGAAGAGGTACTTGTACTTGACTCCGTCAACTATTTTGTGCAATCAACAATGTTTCTATTCAATCCTGCTTTGTTTTTGTGAATAACAACGAGTTAATGATTTATGGATATTTGGTGTCACCTGTTTGTTAGTCAATTCATTTGAGAATGTCATGTCATTTTTCTTACTAGTATAAATGCTTACATAAGTAAAGTTTTGATGATAATGAATATGGGATTTGTTTTTCATTCTGATGGGTATCTTTGGTTCTTTTTGTTCTTGAGAAAAAATGATGTTAAAATTTGATTTGCACATGTAAATTCCTCAAAATTGGAAAAGGGAAATCATATGGGCACCTAAATCTCTCATGACCATCTATCATTGGATATTCAATGGATCTCATGGCATATAAAATAGTAATGCATGAATGCAAACATTGATTTAGATAATGAAGCAATTTAAGTATGATGGTGGGTCCTAAGTACCCAAAATTTAGGATAAATATGTTGTAATTTAGAGGGCTCTACAAGTTGAATTGCTTTGGTGAATGTAAAAATCTATCATACTGTGCAGAAAATACTTAAGAAACTCCAGAAATAAGGTTATTGGTGGCTAAATAATGCAGAAAATACTTCAGAAACTCTAGAAAATAAGGTTATTGGTGACTAAATAATTGAAGATTCGATATATTCATTTTAGGTAAATTTTGGGAAGTTCGAGATAAAAATAAGTTTTCATTTGGAGGGGATGTATCTTCCTAAACTAAATTTCTATGTGAAATTACTACATTTCTCAATAAACTATGAGGAATTGTGACATACTCACATATTCATTAGTTTGTAACCAAGTCTGAAACATGAATTTTGTTTAGTCAACCTAAGAAACAACCTAGAAAGATAGCTTAAGATTAAAATACATTTCAAAGTAGGGTTTTTAGGATTGATTATTAAATTTGTGGAGTGTGTGAATCTCAGATTTTTAAGGATTGATTATTGAATTTGTTGAGTATGTGGATCTCTATGTTGAATATTTTAAGGCTAACCTCTTCACCACTATGTCCAATTGGGTGCTTCCTTTTACTATCATCTTCAAGTTCTTCTTTTTTTGGTTGAAACATCTTCAGTTAGATACATATCAATTTTTACACGAGTTTTTCAAGCGACCAAAATTTTGAAGAAATTATATTTCTTTTTCCTCCTCTATACGGTAAAGAGAAATCAAAGCAGAGAGATTGATAACAAAAAGAAAGTTAAGAGAGAAACAAATTGGAGAAAGAAATAGAGGAACTATTCCCCTTCCTCGCTTGTGTTGAGTAAAGAGAGGGGAATTTCCACTCACACTGAGTCTCTGAAATTTTATTTTTTTCCAGTTCACTTACTCCCTCTCGTTCTTTAGTTTCCTCGTCTTGTAGAAGGAGAAGGAAGAAACAGGTGAACTAAGCAACTTCGTCAATTTTTTTAGTGTGAACACACATGTGAAAAATAACGTGAATATAACTGATTCCATTACTAAACGGGTTTCCTTCACCAGAATTTACGTCTTATTTGAGGATAATCCCCCAAACCAGATCACATTGTGGTTTGGGCTTTCTCGAACCAGATGCGAGTTCCGTCGAAGAACTCTCTTTCGCCAAAACAGAGAGAAGAGAGGGAGCAAGAGAGAGAGAGAGAGAGAGAGAGAGAGAGAGAGAGAGAGAGAGAGAGAATGTGGTGGTGTTGGAGGTGGTAGGAGGAGAAGAGGAAGAACAGTTAAATTTGGATAGTGGTGGTGACAATCCTTCTACGAGGGATGTTGGCGCGAAGAAATAAGTGGTGGTAGAGCAAGGGGAAACAAAATTATTTTACTACTTAAATTTTTATAACACATTTTTTTTTTTGAAAAGTGATAAAAGGATAACAAAAGTAGACCTACTCCAGACATAAATATAAATCAACCGCAAAATGATGTAAGGTTTGACTTTTATTTGGTTTCCAAATGGGCGGCCTTACCGCAGTGGTGATTACGTACCCGGTGATAGCCGGTTGCCGGACCCAGATTACACCTGTTTCTGTTTTTACCGTGAAAAGAAGAGAGCAGTTTTCTCTTCTCCTTTAAAAGAAGAACCTCAAATGTTGACTCTCTACAATTTTCTCACTCTCATTTCTGCACTTTCTCATCTACTGGTATTATCTCTCTCTCTCTCTCTCTCTCTCCTATATAACAGTTGAAGGATTTGGTTCTTTCTTTTACCCTAAATTCTTTTATCAGTATATCTAATCTAGTTTGAATATCTGATTAGTTAGGACTTTTCCTTAATTGTTGCTGATTGTCAACTACCAGCATTTAAGAAGTTCTCTGATTTGTAATGGTTTTGGATTCACCCTTAGGAAGTTCTATTGATTCCATTGAGAAATCTAACTTTGAAATCAAGATTGTTTCTGATTGTTGAACCTCAAAGCCCAAAGGGACTGACTACCTTTAGATCAAAATTTCATGGATTTTCCTATTACTCCTGATCAAAACCCTAATAAAATTCCTCCATCATCGAGTGTTAGCCCTGATGAAGTTTCTTCTGGAGATTGTAAGTTCTCTGATGCGCTTCTCCAGTACATAAATCAGATGCTTATGGAAGAGGACATGGAGGAGGAGAAGAGTTCTTTGTTTCAGGATTCTTCGGCTCTTCAAGCTGCGGAAAAACCATTTTACGAAATCCTCGCTGACAAACATCCGTCTTCCAGTAGTTCGTTTAGTAACAACACTACCTCTACCAGTAGTAGTAGTAGTAATAATAATACAGTAGATACCAACTCAATTGATGACAACCTCAGCGAGTATAAATCTTCGCTCATCGATACTTCTCCTACTGATTATACTTTCCAAGCAACTCCTCAATCTTCTTTTAGCTCCCCCCAGAGTCTCAATTTTGGTGAGGAAGGTTTGGATCCTGATTTGTATTGTAATAACGAACCTGTTTGGCAATTCAATAGAGGTCTCGAGGAAGCTAGTAAGTTTCTTCCAAATGATAATGACTTATTCATTAATCTAGAGAGAAGTGAGACATTACATCGTGAAGCGGAAGTGGGGAAGAAGGATGATACAGAGAACTCTCCAAATGGGTCGAGGGGAAAGAAGAATCTTAACAGGGATGATCAAGATTTAGAAGAAGGGAGGAGTAACAAGCAATCAGCAATTTTCTCTGAAGAGAGTGTTAGGTCAGCTATGTTTGATATGGTATTGTTGTGTAAGGGACAAAAAGAGCATCTAAACGCAAATATTATTCTCCGTGAATCCGTCAAAGCTGAAACAGAAAAGAATTTGCAGCAAAACGGGAACTCAAAAGTATCTAATGGTGCTGGTGGAAAGTCTCGTGGTAAGAAACAGAAGGGAAAAGAAGACGTGGTTGATTTAAGAACTCTTCTTGTTCACTGTTCACAATCTGTTGCTGCTGATGACCGTAGAAGTGCTAATGAACTACTGAAGCAACTCAGACAGCATTCTTCTCCTTTCGGGGATGGATTTCAAAGGTTGGCCCATTGCTTTGCAGATGGGCTTGAAGCTCGGTTAGCAGGTAATGGGAGTCAGATTTGTGCAACTATCATGAACAAAAAAACGTCAGCTTCTGAATTCCTGAAAGCTTACCAGTTATATCTAGCTGCATGCCCATACATGAAGGTAACAAACTTCTTTACAAATCATACAATTATGCGTCTGGCTAAAAATGGAACAACTCTCCATATTATAGATTTTGGTATCTACTTTGGTTTTCAATGGCCCTGCCTTATCGAACATCTTTCGAAAGCACCTGGTGGACCTCCTAAGCTTCGGATTACTGGGATAGATTTTCCTCAATCTGGATTTCGTCCAGCAGAAAGGGTGGAAGAAACAGGCCGCCGGTTGGCAAATTATGCTGACAGTTTCAATGTTCCTTTTGAGTATAATGCCATAGCTCAGAAATGGGAAACCATTCAGATTGAAGATCTCAAGATCAACAAGGGAGAAGTTCTTGTTGTAAACTCTGTAAATCGATTAAGCAACCTACTTGATGAGACGGTCATGTTAGATTGTCCAAGAAATGCTGTTCTAAACCTTATAAGAAATACAAATCCCGATGTTTTCATTCACGGAATTGTGAATGGGGCTTATAGTGCTCCTTTCTTTGTTACAAGGTTTCGTGAGGCTCTCTTCCACTATTCTGCTTTATTTGATATGCTTGAGACAAATGTTCCCCGCGAGCATCCAGAGAGGATATTCCTTGAAAAGGATATCTTTGGACGAGAGGCTTTGAATGTCATAGCTTGTGAAGGATCAGAGAGGGTTGAGCGGCCAGAAACTTATAAGCAGTGGCAGGTACGGAATATGAGAGCTGGGTTCACAAAACTCCCTTTGAACATGGATGTAGTACGGAAGGCAAAGGAAAAAGTAAAAGCGAATTATCACAAGGATTTTGTTATTGATGAAGATAGTCAATGGTTGCTGCAAGGATGGAAGGGAAGGATTGTCTATGCTCTCTCTTCCTGGAAACCTGCCCAAAACTCTTGAAAATACACAAGCTTGTCTTCTATTTGACAAATTGGTACCTTCCCACTCTCGTGATCTATACTTCAACCAGGTGTATATGATCTCTCAGTTATCTCAATAGGGATTTGGGAAAACTGAGTTGCTTAGCCAGGACCAGGACTGTGATGATAAACTACAGAGAAGAGGTACTTGTACTTGAATCCGTCAACTATTTTGTGCAATCGACAGTGTTTCTATTCAATCCTGCTTTGGTTTTGTGAAATAACGAGTTAATGATTTATAGATAATTCAATGTTGTTTGTTAGTCAATTAATTTGAGGATGTCATGTCATTTTTCGTACTAGTATAAATGCTTACAAAAGTTAAGTTTTGATGATAATGAATATGGGATTTGTTTTCCTTTCTGATGGGTGTCTTCGATTCTTTTTGTTCTAACAAAAAATGATGTTAAAATTGGATTTGTGTTCTTAGGTATCGGAATGTTGCACAACTTGTATAAAATTTCTAGACGAACATTGTTGTTGTTGAATTTTGTTGCAGAAATATTAGTCGATAGCCAGTAGGGACATGGGTAGGGACATTGAAACACTAGTTCAAAAGTAAAAGCTAATGAAATGGTGCTTTTGGCATATCTTAACCTGTTAATGTTCTTGCTGACAAAAAGACGTACTACTGAGATTATTCTATGGAGTATTGGTTGTGAGTGGTAGGGCAAGGAGAGAGAAAGATGCCAATTTGGTGATGGTAACCAGATACGATATGATTAGTTGGTCCATAATGGCATATATTATTAACAATTGTATGTATCCCCACAGACTTTTACTGATTTGTCTTGATTCTCTTCTTAAAGTTGATTAGGTTACTTCAACCCAAAACTCTGATGTTTGTCTTTGAGTTTACTTAATCATGGTTATGATTTGTCTGAGATTGAACTCAAAATCAGATGTTTGAACTCAAGCGGTTAGCCAATCTATACGTGATATAGTTAGACGCTGGAATTTTCTACTATATTATGCGAAAATCTATCTGGCTGATGCTTATCGCTTGCGTCAGTTTCGACTTCGACCCGAGGTCAAGATTGGTTCGGGAAAGAGTATATTTCAGAGAAACATGCTAAGATGTGAGATAGTGCTAATATTATTAGAAATCATATGTATAACAGATATGTCTCGTTTAGTACATTACCACATATCAGCCAATATTCTCAAGTACAACAACAACAACAAGGAAGAACATGAAAGTAGTAGATAGCAATAAGTTTTAGGGTCTCAAAAACGAGCTGTTATAGGGGTGAAAAGAGCTTTGAAATCCTTTGTAGGAGTACCAGTTCCCTCTGGCATTGATCCTAAATCAAATGCTTTGAACTTCACTAGCTCCTCAAACTGTATCGCCTGTTCAGATCCCAAAAAAGAAAGAAAAACACAAACATCACAGTAAATTGATTCAGAATTGAGTTCTTGTTACTTTGATGCATAAAAAGGAATACAGCAGGGAATGAATTAGGGTTCATATGAAACCCATATATACCTGAACACAAGCTTCTGCAACATCTGCTCGAGCAATATACCCTTTTTCAGTAGGAAGAAGTTCATCATTCTTCCCCACCAACAACTGCCGAATCCCTCCATCTTTGTTATCCAATCCTCCAGCTCTGTTTCATCCATTTCATAAATTTTAGTGCATTTCAACTCGTACCATATACATACGCAGGCAAACAATTGTCGAGCCACACCACACGAATTCGCGTCACAAGGACTCTCATTTAAGATGGTCATAAGCTAGCCGACCTATGCGGAAATTGTAAGTTTGATACTTCAACCTCCCTCTTTGAGTTAGTTACTTCACAAGAGATAATCTCATTTGAAGGTGGTAACAAGTCTTGTGTGAGCACTGAACCTATACAAAGTCTTAATGGCACGATTGGGTGTAGGATTTAGAGACGGGCTTTTCAGGGACAACAGATGTATTCCGACATCTGAAATTGGCCCCTAATCTATTTCATTCGCTTATTGGTTTAGATGATAAGTTTAATGATTTTGTTTCTATGATCATTTCAGGGTCGTCAAAGGATTACCAACCTAAGTTGTTGATATTGGTTTAGATGACAATATATCTCCAACCGTATCTTGTAGCTAATTTGCAGAACAATCTGATATCGACCACTTATGTTTCGCTAAGTTGGCGAACTAACCCATGACTAAATTAGAGTTTTTTTTTTTTTACAAGGATAAGTAATCTTGCTAAATTATAAAGTAACTGAATAACTGATAATCAAATAGAGATGGATCACCTTATTATAGTGTATGGAACACCACAATTAGATAAATACTCTTCAGATTTCCTCTTCCAAGCCTGTAAAAAACACCAAACTCATTTAATTACTATTTTATTTTCTTATTTGGAACATTTAAAATGAAAAAAAGAAAAAAATACAAATCATTTCTTCTTATTACAAAACCAAAAACTTACCAATATGTTTCCATTACCAAGACTGTTCAAAGGATGATTAGGGTCACCAGAACCCATTGATGAAATCAAAACAATATGTTTAACTCCACAAGCTTTAGCTACATCAATTTGATTCTTCTGTCCAATCCAATCAACCTAATAATAATATAAACATACCCAAACAAAATTTCATCAATATGTAGTTTTATGTGTAGAGTTTGTTTTTCCCCTAGTCAGATTTGAAGTTTTGGTCGAGCTCTAAATTTGCTCAAGTCATATTTCAAATTGTTTATTTTCATCTGATTCGTGATGTCTGATTCGCCTGAGAAAAAAAAAACAAACACTAGTGTGGACATGGAGGAAAGAGAAAAGAACCTGTTCTGGGAATTGTCCTTCATCAAAGTAGAATTCAGGCATTGGACCTTCAAATGATCCATCAATCATATCTTCAGCTCTTCCACCACCATTACTATTTTCAGGGAATTGACCAGGTTTCATCTTGGGTATAGCACTGGTAAGTATGATTAAAGCATCTACTCCTTTCATGGCTGGTTCAAGGGTTTTAGGATCCATAACATTTCCTATATAAATTTCATCCCCTCCACCTAGTTTCTTCTTACTTCCTTCTGATCTTACCAATCCCCTTACAACAAATTTGTCTGATCTTTCTTTCAACTTGTTAAAAGCAAATTGACCTGTCTCATCATCAATCACAGACATAGTAAAATATCAAATAATATTCTGTTCCGAATTTCAGACAGACACTCAAACGTGGACGACCAAGATTTAGAGAGAAGAACAGATTGAATGAGAAACTAAAATGAAGAGAAAATTATTACCAGTAAGACCGGAAGCACCCGTAACGAGGACAGTTTTCTTGGAAGAGCAACAGGTTGCCATCAACTTACTACAAGAAGTTTTACAAGCCATTTTCCTGATTTTGCAAAAACGTAAGAGGGAGTCCAGATTTTATATATACTCCAAAAAACTTGGTCTTAGTTTTAGTTGTTTGTTGAATTCCCCAATGGTTGTTTTTATAATGGTCAAGATATTAGTCACACAATGTTGTTGGAATTTGATTTTTATTTTTTATTTTTTTTGGTTTGTTCTATAATAGCGTGTTGAAATTCTTTAAGTACGAAATAATTAGAATTTTGTATTCTGATTATCTTAATATGATTTAAGTATATGTTCGATTAATTAAAGATATGAAGAGACATTGTATTTGGGAAGGGGACAAAAAGGCGAATAATGTTTATTTGCTTTTGACAAAAAAAAAACAGAAAAATTAGGTTCCTTTAGAAAAAGTTGATTAATTGATAGTTTATTTGTACTTTAAAAAGAACTATGCAAATAGTGCATAGAAGTTGGTGTAGCTATTAGTTTGATGTCTAAACAATGACCCCAATAGTTCTATGGCCGGTATACAAGGAAATGACTCGAATTGGAATATATATCTCATCGTGTGCTAGAAGTTCTCTAAATTTGCTACTTAACTACGTACGCTACACTGTCATACAATGTGAGATCGGCCTTCCACTACTCAGAACATTTGCTTTCTTGTACTACTTATTGATGTAGAGGAATTGGCCGAGAAATACATGGATGAAATAGAAGCGGCTAAATTCAAAGGTGACAGACTAAAACGGCCAAAACCGAAGCTACGGGTGTCGGAATTGGACGAAATTTTGAGGGATGGTGCGAAATAGCGTTCCGGTCATTCGTTGTCGCTTTGCCACAACGGAACCACTTTGAGGGGCAAATTCCATCGTTTAGGGCCTCAAAACGAACTTTTACTAGTTTTTTTCTATTTTTGGAATTGTTATCAGTTTAGGATTACTACTATTCTAGTATTTTATTTTATTAGGAGTTGCTATTGGAGTTTGACCAAGATTAGGAAACCCTAGGTCTATATAAAGAGGGCTTAGAAGTTGTTTCAGTTATTCATTCAATCAATAAAATTCAGTATTTTAGTAATCTTGTTATCAATTTCGGTTCTATAGTCTTTAGACGAAGATCTAAGACTCTTTTATTAGTTTTTCGCTGCGTCAGTTGGCATCAAGAGCGAGGTTTCTCCTGGCTTAATGGCAGAAGACGATGCAAGAAACACCAACCTCGACGAAGAACGAGGTATTGATGCTGTTTGGGTAGCCATTGACGGTTTGAATCATCGACTAGACCGATTGGTGGAGATGATTAACAACCTTAATGTCAATGCACACCCTAGGCAACCTATTAACAGGGAACGTGTTGAGGGATTCGCCCACAACCATGCTGTTAATAGACACGAAGGAAGAGCACCACCAATCCATCAATATGCTAATAACCAAGGAGACGAAGGCAACAATTATCAAAACCACATATACCCACGTAGAGACTATGATGAATATAAAATCAAGGCAGAAATACCAATCTTTAATGGCTATTTACCGATCGAAGAGTTCCTTGATTGGATACATGAGGTTGAACGACAAGTCGATATTTCTTTTACTGTTCCTAGCGAGCAGATGGTGAAGATTATTGCATGTAGACTCAAGGGTAGTGCTGCTGTTTGGTGGGATCAGTTGCAACGTCAAAGAGTGGGACAAGGAATGGCTCCCGTCCATAACTGGCCGTCCATAAAAAAAATCCTGAGAGAGAGATTCTTACCCCCTGATTATCAACAACACTTGTTTAGGACCTACCAGAATTGTAGACAAGGGTTGCGTTCGGTGGGTGAGTACTTCGAAGAATTTTCAAGATTGGCCCAGAGAAATAGCATGGAAAACGTGACAGAATCAGATAATGTTCTAGTGGATCGTTTTCTGAACGAACTAAAATTTAGTCTGAGAGAAAAGATTGGAATAGTTACTGTTTGGACTATTCAGGATGCATACAACCTAGCACTGAAGGCTGAAGCTTGGGAGAAAGATCGTCGGAATTCTGGTTTTCGTAGAGAAGAACAACCCCGACTAAATACTGAACGAGGCAAAGGAACTCTCGGGGAAAACACTGAAATCCAAAGAAGTGCACCAAAGGCCAATCCCAGTAATACTAATCAGAGACCCCCGACGAACACAGGAACCAACCCAAATCCGTATGCAAAATTCCGTGGTACTAAGTGTTACTCTTGTCAAGAAATTGGTCACACATCCAGCAATTGCCCTCAAGGACGGAATAGGAGGACAGTGAATGTCATAGACGAGAATGGGGAAGAAAAGGTACCTGAAGAAGACGGAGAGAATGGTGAAGAATACGATGGTTATGAGTATGCCGAAGAAGAAGGTGAACGAGTAGCTTGCATGATTCATCCTGTTTTACTCACGCCAATGAAGGAAGATCGTAGTCAACGGAGAAAGATCTTCCGATCTGAATGTACCATCAAAGGGAAGGTGTGTTCGTTAATTATTGACTCCGCAAGTTTCGAGAATTTTATTTCGAGAAAACTTGTTGAGTATCTACAGTTACCCGTAGAGGACAACCCCTCACCATATAACATTGGTTGGATAGAGCCCGGACATGTTAAGAAAATAGTCAAATCGTGTCGAGTTCCTATCTCTATCGGAAAGTACTACAAACAAGAAGTCGTATGTGATGTAACAGATATGGATGCTAGTCATATCCTCCTCGGACGACCATGGCAATGGGATACCGATTGTACATTCAGAGGGCGAGCCAACACTTATACATTCGACTGGAAGGGACACAAAATTCTCATGGTGCCCCACGGAAGTAAGGTTAAAAGTATTTCACCTACCCCCCCACCTAAAGAAACTTTTCTTACTTTGAGCAGGTCAGAGGACTAAGTCTTTGTTGATGTAAAGGAGGCGCAAGGAGTTTATGCCATAGTCGTTAAAGCAGCAGTAGAAGAAGGAGCCCCTAAACCGCCAATCCAAATTCCAAAACCGGCAAAGAAAATATTAGGAGAGTTTCAGGAAATCATTGCTGAAGATTTACCTGAAAAGTTACCACCTCTTAGAAACGTTCAACATCATATCGATTTCATCCCGGGAGCAAGCTTACCTAACATGCGCCATTACCGTATGAGTCCGAAGGAAGATGAGATTTTAAAAGAGAAGATTGAAGAGTTACTCAGCAAAGGGTTCATCCGTCCAAGCATGAGTCCTTGTGCTGTCCCCGCTTTGTTGATTCCAAAAAAAGATGGAAGTTGGAGAATGTGTGTGGACAGTCGAGCTATCAACAAAATAACTGTCAAGTACCGTTTTCCAATCCCGCGACTAGATGATATGTTGGATAAATTAGAAGGATCCCAAATCTTTTCTAAAATTGATTTGAGGAGTGGATATCATCAAATCAGAATCCGACCAGGAGATGAATGGAAGACGGCGTTCAAAAGTAAAGATGGGCTATATGAATGGTTGGTCATGCCCTTCGGCCTTAGCAATGCTCCCAGCACCTTTATGCGTGTAATGAACCATGTACTAGAACCTTGTATTACTGGAAAATTCGTTGTTGTTTATTTCGATGATATCCTTATTTTCAGTAAAACTGAGGAGGAACACCTGGTCCACCTACGAAAGGTATTAATAGTTCTGCAGGAGAATGAATTACACCTGAATCTGAAGAAGTGTACCTTCCTCACACCTAGTTTCATATTTCTGGGCTTTGTAATAAGTTCAGAAGGAATTCATGTAGACAACGAGAAGGTACAAGCTATCCAGGAGTGGCCGACTCCTAAGACAGTCACTGAAGTTCGCAGTTTTCATGGCTTAGCCACTTTTTATCGACGATTTATTCGGGATTTCAGCACTATCATGGCACCCATCAGTGAGTGCATGAAGAAAGGAAAGTTTGAATGGGGGATTGAAGCTGACAAAGCCTTTTCCATTATTAAGCAGAAATTATGCAATGCACCGGTCTTAGCTTTACCCAACTTTGATAAACCATTCGAAGTTGAGTGTGATGCTAGTGGGGTGGGAATTGGAGCAGTCTTATCACAAGAAAAAGCGACCTGTAGCCTTCTTTAGTGAGAAATTGAATGAAGTCCGACAAAAGTGGAGTACTTATGATCAAGAGTTTTATGCAGTAGTTCGAGCATTACAACGTTGGGAGGTATATTTGTACCAAAATGAGTTTGTCTTGTACTCAGACCATCAGGCCCTAAAGTTCATCAACAGTCAGAAGCAAGTAGACAAGATGCACATCAGGTGGGCCACTTTTATTCAAAAATTCAACTTTGTTATTAGGCACAAATCTGGAGCAACGAATAGAGTCGCTGACGCCCTTAGTAGGCGTGCCACACTGTTGGTAACGTTAACACAAGAAGTTGTGGGTTTTGAAGTACTAAAGGAATTGTACGAAGACGATGACGACTTCAAAGAAATCTGGGCAAAGTGTAAGGAGGGTCAACCAGTGTCAGATTACCTTATTTCGGAGGGCTATCTATTTAAGGGCAGCAGCTTATGTATTCCCAAAACATCCTTAAGGGAAAGTTTGATCCGCGAGTTACACGCTAGTGGATTAGACGCACATCTCGGAAGAGATAAAACCGTTCTTAGTTTATCAAGTCGATATTTTTGGCCAAAGTTGAAGAGAGATGTGGGGAATTACGTTCAAAAGTGCTATGTCTGTCAAGTTTCAAAGGGACAGGCGCAAAATACGGGTCTTTACATGCCCCTCCCCATTCCAGCAACTATTTGGGAGGATTTATCCATGGACTTTGTGTTAGAACTTCCTCGAACACAAAGGGGAGTAGACTCGGTTTTTGTGGTTGTTGACAGGTTTTCGAAGATGGTTCACTTTATTCCGTGTAGGAAGACTTCGGATGCTACCCATATAGCAAAATTATTTTTTCGTGAAGTAGTCAAGCTACATGGAGTACCTAAATCGATTACTTCTGATCGGGATTCAAAGTTTCTTAGCCATTTTTGGGTCACTTTATGGAAGATGTTTGACACTTCTTTAAATAGAAGTACTACAGCTCATCCCCAAACAGATGGACAGACGGAGGTGACAAATCGAACTTTAGGTAACATGATTCGATGTATATGTGGAGATAAACCCAAGCAATGGGATCATGCATTACCTCAAGCAGAATTCGCCTACAACAACACAGTGCATAGTGCTACTGGAAGAACTCCATTTTCTGTCGTTTACATGAAAGCTCCTAATCACGCTGTGGATCTAGCGAGGTTACCTAAAGGAATAGGAGTTAGTTTAGCAGCAGAAAACATGGCAGAACAAATTCAAACAATGCACGACGAAGTGAGACTCCGTCCCGAGGAGACTAATGCCAATAACAAAGCAGCTGCCGATAAACATCGTCGGAAGAAGGTATATGAAGAGGGTGAGGAAGTGATGATCTTCCTACGAAAAGAACGTGTTGCCGCAGGCACCTATAATAAGTTGAAACCTAAAAAGTATGGTCCATTCAAGATTCTGAAGAAAATCAATGACAATGCTTATGTGGTGGATCTTCCTGAAGACATGGGAATTTCAAATACCTTCAATGTTGCTGATATCTATACCTTCTACCCAGATGTACCACTTTACCATAACCATAACTCGAGGTCGAGTTCTTTTCAAGTGGAGGAGACTGATGTAGAGGAATTGGCCGAGAAATACATGGATGAAATAGAAGCGGCTAAATTCAAAGGTGACAGACTAAAACGGCCAAAACCGAAGCTACGGGTGTCGGAATTGGACGAAATTTTGAGGGATGGTGCGAAATAGCGTTCCGGTCATTTGTTGTCGCTTTGCCACAACGGAACCACTTTGAGGGGCAAATTCCAT
Source organism: Eschscholzia californica (assembly GCF_041429995.1). NCBI lineage: Eukaryota > Viridiplantae > Streptophyta > Magnoliopsida > Ranunculales > Papaveraceae > Eschscholzia > Eschscholzia californica. The sequence goes on along the minus strand of NW_028238309.1, from coordinate 42,720,329 downwards.
CGTTTAGGGCCTCAAAACGAACTTTTACTAGTTTTTTTCTATTTTTGGAATTGTTATCAGTTTAGGATTACTACTATTCTAGTATTTTATTTTATTAGGAGTTGCTATTGGAGTTTGACCAAGATTAGGAAACCCTAGGTCTATATAAAGAGGACTTAGAAGTTGTTTCAGTCATTCATTCAATCAATAAAATTCAGTATTTTAGTAATCTTGTTATCAATTTCGGTTCTATAGTCTTTAGAAGAAGATCTAAGACTCTTTTATTAGTTTTCCGCTGCGTCACTTATGGTAAATATTTTCAAGAAATTCAAACGATTTCTTTTAAGCTGGATACCATTTCGAAGTAGTCATCTTAAGTTTACGCAGACCGACAGACGTATGTGTAACTATAAATTGTTATATTTACTCTCCAAATCAAGAGATGAAAGACACTTTCTTTTCTCTCCTAATAGTATTTCTATCTGAATTATTTGTTCTTATTAATTTATAAATAACAACTTAATTAAACTTTAGAGTTTATGAACTATTAGTTGGTCTGAAAAGAGGGCAAAATAAGAAAGATATCTAGAAGGTCAATTTTGGTGTTATCTTGCAGTGTTTGGGGAACTTCTAGAAGTTATATTATTCAATCCCATATCACGTTTTGAACTTCTTCCCAAGTTGCAGCTAAAGAAGCCGCGTTAACTATTGATTTTGTTGGACTAAAGTAGGGGAACCCCAACATTTTTCCTTTTATATAAAAGTCACCTAAATTCTTGAAAAACCCTAAGAATAATACTATTAGTGATCATTTTTTTTATTAAATATAGAAAAAATATGGCTAGTGATCGAATTCTATAATATACTGATATGTCCCATCAACTTGTTAAAGATGTTATTCTGTTAACTTATTGGTTGGCTTTCCATCTTGGGTGCTGCTAAAGGTATCCGGGAAACATAGATGATGGTTCTCATATCTCTTTGTAAAAGTGCTACCAGCCGACAGTCTAAGCACCCAACGCCTCGTGACTTTTTCTTCGTCTTCTCCTCTCTTCATTTTTAGTTCAATTTTTCTTCCAAAATCTTCACTAGATTCTGAGAAACTAAGCATAGTGTCCGAATCCGGTAGTGAGCTCAGACTGAGCTCTCTAACTAACCTGCCTGCGAGAGTAAGCATGCTCTAAGATAGGACACTCCGAGGGCAGAAAGATTTAGGAGCTAATAGAGCTCACTGTCAAAGTTGATTTACCCGAGTCAAAGGGTCCGTCTGTCCACTCACTTATGGCCCTCTTCCATTTCTTGTTTCATTTTTTTCCACATTAACAATTGCTTTGTTCTAAGAGTTCTTTTTGAGAATGGAGCAATCATAAGTATCCGGTGGTGATTTTGGGGCATGAAGATTCTTTTTGTTTAGGGCTTGGACTAATTTTACCATCCAACAAGTAACTGCATTTAGTAGCCTATAACATTAGTTAATTTTTTGCTTCGTCCAAAAACATGAGATGCCCCGAACACTAATATGTTTTTACTTTTGATGTCCGAAACACTAAGTTTGGAAATTCAGGTGCCCTTAACACTAGTTTTGCAACAACAAAGACTCTCAAAATAAAGATGAAAACCCTGTTTATATTCATAAAAATATATTTCACATGAACCTGCATACTCATATAAATTCATAAACATCGTACACGAATCCTACATATCACAAAAAATACAAGCACAAAACTTGATTGTGCCCATTCATATGTTTGTTAACATGTGAAATGATTTAAATAATACACATCCATGGAGATTCATCTATATAACAAAACACAAAAGTTGTGACTAGGACAAGCTGACTAGGACAAAAATAAAAAACAATTGCCAACAAAAAAAAGCCAACTGGATTGTTGTTTTCACCCTCCATTATTTGATCCAACGATTGAGAACAATACAACCCTACACCTTCTCTCATTAACACCCGGGTGACTCTTCAATCTTTAAGGACGTTAAAATTTTTAATTTCTTCAATCTCTAGGACTTTCTTCTGGGAGTTTGAAATCTGTAAATTCAGGAGAATTCATATCTGCCAGAGAAAGAAGAGAAGACGAAGATCACAATTGAAGCTAAAAGTGTAGATGAAAAACCCAATTTCATGAAGAGAGAGAGAACAAATTATCTCCATTTTTTTCCTGTGAAGAAAAGGGATTGGATTTCCAAGTTTTAAATGAGTCTTGAGTGGTTTCACGGAGCTGAGGCATTCAGAATAACCTGAAACTGGGTAAAATTTCCCACAGAAATCATACGACCAGCTGTTCTAGAATTGTCCACTCAGGCACAAGTTTAGGGCTTCCTCGGAGATTCAGGTCATGTTAAAAAAACAACTGATTTTCGATTTTGTTCGTCAATTATCTTTCTTCTTGCGTCTGCCTTTCCACTTCCGCGTCTGCAGATTTTCATTTATAAATCGTCTATTGTTGGGGTTCTGTGTTCTATTGCAGGTTTTGTGCTTCTTCTGGTTTTGGGATTTTAGCTCCAACCCTATTGAACACAACACTGCATGTTCCCAATTTCTCTGAAACTTAATCGAAAATTGAAGAACTAAATACTCACAAGGTGAAGTTGTTTTATATATTTTTTTTTGAGTGTAATGTGTTCGATTAATTTCCTAAATGGTCATTTTACTGATTGTTTGTATAATATTTTGTATGCAAATGTTAGTTATTATGGCCTACTACTTGTTCCTATTTTGCAGTTTTCAAAGCATCGATTGATTCAGCGATATGGATTCCATCAGTACTTGCACCACCGTTGGAGCTTAAATTTGGACATCACAAACTAAGTGCATCTATGAGTTGTTCCTGTTTGTAAGATCATTCAACTCTACCATTGAACTCAAATGGATCATTACTACCTACATAAGTTATCTTTCATTTAGTTACATCTTTTCTAAATTCTCAAACAATTTCTAAGAGAAAGTTACTGCTGTGTCTCTCTACAAGGTTGTGAAACATAAAGAAGAATTTATTTTTAGGTTTAGAAAGTTCATTCATAAAAAAATTAGTTTTAGTTGGATTGTAGAATTTTGACTAACTGTTCTTATCGCAACAAATAGCTCACTGTTTGCTTCCCGGACAATCAATTAACTCACCAGTTTGAGAAATTAGTCTCTTTATTTTAGAGTACTCAAGCCAATATTCACTCAATTAACTCCCTTTTTGTACCTCGATAACAAAGTTCAGTCAATGTAGTCGATGATCTTATAAAGGAAACACATGAATTATAAACCAATATTCTAAAGGAAAGAACAGATCTAACCAATCCCTTACAAGATCATCAAAAACATGTTACATTTCGACGAATTCAAGATCGGTGTGTTTCATTTAAACTTTCTTCCCTATTACGATATTTCTTTTCACCTTACTTCCTTCCCTTTGTTTATAGGTGCCTGAAAAATGCGTTAGACAAGTCCTATTTCAAGATAGGTCTGTTTCAATCCATCCTATTTCTTTTCGCCTTCTTCATATTTTTCATGACTCTCAGTTTATCTTTGTAATAGTTTTATAATTAGTTTTGGGGAGAGGTATGTTTCAAAAAAGAAACACTTTTTGTTGCAATTTATTTTCAGTTTGTACTCTTAACAAATTGAGTCATGTTTCATAATCAAATATTCAAATGCATCCTTCTTTTCTTTAATGGTTGGTGAATTTTCTCTAAGCCTTTGGAATTTGTTCTCAGAGCACATTGTGAGGTTAGATTAATACTGCTTGAGAGTAGAAACCTAGATCCTTAATCAATCTTAAGAGGCCTACTTAATAATACAATTCTGGATTTCATTTTACTTTCAACTTTTTTCTATTTAGGTATTGGATATGCCCTTACTAGGGAGTTTCTGAAAGCAATTGACAATGTACTAATATATTCAAGATCATGTATTATCTCGATCATCGACTTCTGATTCACCGTTTACTTTATTTTATTTTACTTTTCTTGATATTACATGGAGAACAAATCTATGAGAAAGTAAACAGAGTCAATGGGAGGAAAAGATGAGATATAGAGAGATAAATTTAGTGGAGTTTGGAGGTTGTGTTTTATGTCAAATACTTCTCTATCTGTTATTATCAGCTGAAAGGGTGGAATCTGCAGTTGATGGTCTAAGGGAAGCGTTTGGGGACCAACGTGTGTGGGTACCCCTTTCGTCTCTGTTATCGTATATCTTTTATGCTTAGTTTTTCAGTTGTTTGAATGTTTTGCCAGTTATTCAGTTTGGTTTGTGACTTACTTGAGAAATGATCTATTGCTTTCTTTTTCAGGGTACTACCTGTGATGTTAGAAAATGGGAGGATGTAAATGCATTAGTGGCATTTGCACGCGACAACCTCAAACATATAGATATATGGGTATGTATATCAGAATTCAAATTCTTTATTTTCCATCAGAGTTAGACACTGTTATAAGTATAGAGCTTCTTATAGATACATGTAGTTTTCGTTTGAATCATATATAAAACTTAGGAATTCTGGATGGTCTCTTTCCCGTGTTTTACTTACAAATAAGGCGTCTTCCTTATTAATTTACCTATGTAGCCATATCCGCGGAACTGTTTTGTACATCCATTGCTCATTTTAGTTATTGTTAATTGTTAATTTGTTATATCCTTATTATTGTTATGTTACAGTACATTGTTCTCATTGAATATTAAGGCACCGTATTTCATGAGAAGTCCTGTTTAGAGAGTTATTCATGAATGGGTTTTGTCGTCCCTTACAATTTGTTTTGTTTGGATTTAGTTGACTTTAATGCTGTCTTGATGTATAAAACCCTTATAGTGATTCATATAATGTGGCTTATGATGGACTTTTTCTGATTATTACTATGGGAAGGTCAAAGTATACTAAAGTTTGCCTTTTTATATTTATGGGTGATTTGAAGGTAATGGGTAACTACCTCTAAATTTTTTCTCATTTCTATCTTTCTTTATGTTGAGAAAGAATGCAGATTAATAGTGCGAGATAAAATGCATACAACTTTAGGCCGCTGGCGGAAACTTCACATGAAAATCTTATGTAAGTGTGGTCAGTGTAACATTCCTGGTAGTGTCATGGTTAATTAGTAATAGTTTGATCTCTTTGTGGGTAAGTTCGATCTCTTTGTGGGTAATGAATGATTAATCACTGGTTAAGTTTATATCAAGTAAGATAGAAATTACGGGATTGAAACATATCAGAAGAGTCGATCCGCTAAATCAATAATTTTTTCTTAGTTTTAATAGATACAATGAGATAATATTTATAATTTATAAATACTGACTTTTCTATCTATATGGCTAAATATCGAGTTTTACCTTTGACATTGGGAGCGAGACTAGGAGATGATAATGTGCTATGCATTATGACGATTACGCTGCTCTAACCATGTACTATCAACAATTTTTGTTCTTAATGCTTTGTTTTTTGTATTTGCAGAGAAGTTGTTACAGCAAACACCTTTGGTTGATGATATGTTGTCGAGAGGTAAAAGAAACTAAAGAAGCAATATAACCTGCAAAAAGTGTATGTCTGAATGGTTATCATTATACTTATTTTGACTCAATTTACATTATATAGGCGATAAAGATGATGCTCAATCAGCGGAGGTCATATTTTTAACATTGATGGAGCTGGTTCAGATGGAAGGCCAACCCCTAGGTTCCATTCGTTTCATCCAACTTCGGTAAGTATAAAAAATTCAAATCATTGAAACTGCAAACTATTCCAGTTTCTCTTACATGACCTACTCAAAGGTGATGAAAGTTATGGTTGAAATGTATTCATTTATTAACTCACTGAAATTGCGATTGGTCGAAACATTGGTTGATACCTGATAAAATGTTTGCAGAACTGTATAAACACTTAGTAACTCCATGTTATAGTACTTGATAATCTAAGAAGTATTGTATAGACATAGTTATAAATCTGTACCTACGTTTTGTAATTGTCATTTGGCCTGACCTTTTTTTTTGTTGATTCTTGTTTCCTATTTTTGGGTTTGTGACTACCATACAATCCTATATGAAATCATCCGTGCCAGAGGCACGGGTCATGCCTAGTCTATTATACAAAACAGATACTTGTGACTAGGACAAAATTAATGTAAATGAATGTGACTTGGCAATCTGACTAGGATAAATTAATACATTTTTCAGCCAAGTAGGACAACCACTGGACAAAAACAAATCCAACCATCCATTTTCTCTTCTAAGACCAAATATGTCCGTTCATTCTTCGATGTCCCTTCACTTGCTATTTTCCATTATTTCATAACGTCAGACCCTCTATTTTCCCTTTCTTTCTACAATTTTTTTCTTCTCTCTCTCTCCAACACACTGAAGGTAAATCACATTGAAAAATCAAAGAGTATCCACAAATCAATTTACTCATGGCGAATCACCAGAAACAAATCACATTGATACTCAATTCGAATCAACCTGCGTGATTTCATAGATACTTAATAAGAAAACTAATAGTTCAGTGAGTTTTAATGGAAAATAGATTTTTCATATAGTTCGAACACTTCCTAAGATAGGTTCTAATTTTGTTTGTAGAAATCGAAGTCTTAAAGGCTCAATCAATTAGGGCTAATAATCATTCGGTTCCTTAACTTCCATTTATATGTTTATTTGATAAAAGGTATCCTGACTTTGTAGTTCACATTAGAGGGTTTTTTGTTAATTGGTTTGGAATTGAATCTATTGCTTACTTTTTATGTCTATTTGATTTCATTGTTTGCAGTTGTCACAGATTTGATTATTTGCAAAACTGATAAGTTTTTTTCTTTTCTCCTTTCCCAGGTGAAAGAACGGATATTCAACTTGAGTTTATGTCTCAAGGTGTTAAAATCAATCAGATTGTTTCGTTTTTTACCACTAACTTTATGTCTCTTAGAGGTTTGAAGTCAATTGTTTGGTATTCTCTTTTAAATTCTTTTTTTGCTTCTATAATTATTTTTGTTTTTCTTCTAAGAAGTTTATCAAAAGGAGGGAAAAAGAAAACTTTCCGTCGAGCACATCATAAAATTGAAACTTGTTACTTTGATTGATTTTAAGTGTTCTAATTGCAGTTCAAAAATCACAATTTTGGGTTAGAAATTTATAGTTTTAGTCTAACTAATCTTACCTTCCTTTTACTTTGTACGAACGAACAAAATTAATGATAAATGATAATGAGATTTTTATTCTTAGTTTTCTATCCATCTTTTTTTTACATGTTTATATATATGGTATATGTATAGACCTAAAGTTGATGATGGCCCCTAATGTTTCTGATCCTGGCAGAAAGGCGTCTTCTTCTAGCTGACAAAGAAGTCCAAAGTTGCGCTGTTTCTTTTCGTTTTCTCAAGTAATTTTATTCTGATGATTCGCAGTTTGTTGGAGGCTTTTGATTGTTTCTTTCTTACTACTATAGATACTAACTTTGGTTCCTACTCTTCATTAGTGGTTATTTAAGGTACTTTTTTTTCCTGGGTATAAATTATCTAGGTTTCTCTTTCACACAAATACATCCTCCTTGAAGAAGTATTTCAAGGACTCAATTATGATGCAGTTTGGACCCTAATTGTTTGGATAGAATAATGTTGAAAAAAAGAATGTGCTTTCCATGCTGTATACGTGAGTGTCCAGTTTGTATTCTTATTTCATCGAATGGGTGTAGGAATCTCTCAGAAATATCGCTCCCATATGGATGAATGTTTCTTTGGCAATGAAGAAGAACCCTAAGGCAAATAAAGCTTTCGGTTGGGTGCTTGAGATGTGCGTACTTTCCCTCATTAACTGAACTTTTAATCGTCTTCTAACACACTCGTCACCATTTTCTTATACTCCTTTTCGTTTTTCTGAATTGATATCTAGGTATGCTTATGCTGTTTCATCTGCTCTCCACAGTGTGGGTAACATCTTGTACAAGGATTTCATGTTTTAGTTCTAATAAGTTTGTCGTTTTGTTTTCCTTATGAAACAAGAAGGAACTATTTTAGTCTACTGAAACTCTAAAAGTAAAAAAGAACTAAATGAAGTTTCACGAAAGAGCTCAACCAATACAGAACTCGTATGAAGCTTGCATTGGTTGAGTAGTAACATGTATGGCTCTCCACTGGAGAGACTCGAGTTCGAATGTTACCGTTTCCAAAAAAAATCCTTAACCTCATACTTCAAGTTTCTAAAATTTTCATGTTTAATTTACCAATTTTTTTTTTCTGGTTATCATGAACTAACTATGATTGGTTTCCTGTTCGATATAAAGCCTCCATGGGAAATTGGGAAGAAGTTCATAATTCATTATACTTATGGATGCGACTATGACATGAAGGTATCACCCAATGGTCCATAATTTGCTTCTTTATGCTTTTCTCTTGGTCTGTGATGATTGAAATGAACATTCCATGTTGTGATTCTAGGGTAAGATATGGGAAAATTGGAGAATAGAGATTCGACAAAAGATCATATGATCGAACCCCACCCTGAAAAAATCTTCCAATGCCTCCCCCCGGTATACCAGAAAGTGTTGTATGTTTCTTCATCTTGTAGAACTATTTGTCTGAGTTTTACTACATATAGGTGCAACCAAGAACATGAAATAAGCCATACTGCTATCCTTTACCGGTATGAAGACTCATACAATGAGTGGAAAAAGAATTATGGAGTTAGAAATATATAACGGTGTTAACTATTAAGTCCTTTATTGTAGCGATATGAAGTTGCATATATCAATTAGAGTAGTATTTTATGGTTGTAAACGAGAAATTGAAGTATTTTCAAAGCTCATGGCGTCTTTGCCAGCGTGTTGTGCTCTAGAACTTCATAAAAACTCCATTCTATGTGCTTCCACTTTTTCGGTGGTATGTGAAGTGATCGCCCTGTAAGTTATACGAAAGAAACGACCATGAGTGGGAGATCGGACCTACAGAGTAAAAGATTCCATAGGAGAGTTAATCTTTCCCATCTCTATTGAGGTTTCTTCGTATCGAATTCTTCTCTATATTTTGGTGCTCGAGTGTTAAATAAGGGTGAATGAAGCAACACCGATATTCGAGGCACACTGACCAATACAAAGCAGAAGTAAAGCAAAAATTAATTCAAAATTAACATTTTCTTGCAGGTGACTCTTGTGAGAATGGTGAATGAAGCAACAACCAATATTCAAAATTGGGGTTCATGAAGAAAACCCATAAGCCATGTCTATGTAGCTCTATTGGATAACAAGTTAGAAAATTTCTAAATCATTTCGATATTCTTGCAGGTATGTTATACTGTTTTCTTCTAACATAAATGTAAAAATCTCCTCTTACAACCCACTTCGACTGCAGAATGATTCATGGAGATGAGCCAGAATCATTTGAATAGCACCTGACTGGATGAACTCAGTATTCCCATTTCGTTCTTATTCAGTATAGAAAGACACAAAAAATAGGATTCCTACAGTGAAATATGAGCAGTTGTATTTTTATTTCTATAGTATCAACCTTTTAATGTTGTATACTCTGAATCATTAATCAAATGACGTTTTATAAGAATAGGTTGAAGTCTGCCAGACTTTTAACGAAGACATGATTTATAAAACCAAAAACTCGGACAGGTCTTGCCAATTTGGCCCCGAAAGGCCTGAGCTTGTTAAAGGAGTTGAGCTTCTCTTCTCTACTAAAGGGAAGCTCTATGAATACTTTACTGGTTCAAGGTACTCACTCTTCTCTCTGATCCGTCTCTAATTAACTTATGTTTCTTCTCTGTAATTGTTATTGTTCTTTGTAATCTAGATTATTGTTGCAATTTGTGGTATCTCTCGCCTATACTTACCCAGGTATTTCCTTATCTGTCACCCAATTGTATTTTGCTTGCTTCCTATCTTTACTTTTATGGTGTCATTTATGGAGTTATCTTGATGTATTTTGGGTTATTAACACAACAAATCTACCATGAGTTATTACTTACTATTTTAAATTGGAAATATGCTCAACAGTAACTTGTGGTTGTGTGGAACCAGTTGGTATTTTTTTCCTCGAGTAGTTTTTAGTTTAACGTCTTCGAGACTTCTGTAGATTATAAGTGATTGGGAGAAAAGCAAACCTTGGATTCCTAAAGACAGAACTAATGAGGTACTTCAACAATCATCTGCCTGACTTGTTACTCGGCTTTAAGTACAAAAGCTTATAATTAACAATTGTGGCTCGATTTTTCAGGTTCTCAGCAAGGTTGAGAAGCTCAAGAAGTGGTTGACAGAGAAGGAAGTCGAACAGAAAAGGTAAGCGGTTCTTCACAAAAAATATATTCATTGGGTTTCCTTTCATGTAAATTTCGTGAACAATTAGTACCCATTTTCGCATTATAAAGTCTTATGAGAAAATCTTTAATCACCGATTAGCTAAACTCATTTCGTTGTTACTATTATCGGTAATGATGCAAACATTTGGCACACACTAACTGTTCGATAAAATGTCTAACTAAACTCATCACATGATATACTTTTTTGTTATAGTTGAGAGATTAAGAACTACATCTAATCAAGGCTTATAAAATCTAATCAAGACTTACATTGAATTTAAACTCATGAGAATATGAAAAAAAAAATTCACCCGTGTTAAAAAAAAAAATTAAATCAATTGAAGATTGAAAATGAATAGGAAAAGAGAAAAAACAAAAACAATAGTTGTCTTTTTAAAGGACAGTGCCTTCTCGTTATTTGTTAGGTATGATTTGAATGATGGATTTTTCATATATATATAGTAAATTATCAAGCAAAATTAGTGACTTTGTTGACGAGGTTGGTACCTCCCAGATTGTCAAGCCAATCCAATTGAGGTAATTAATATCATTTTTTTCTTGATAAATTCAAGTATTAAAGTCAGTCTCTTAGTTTAAATTAGTCCCCCATAATTAGAACCAAATGTATAGATCCAAGGACAAGCCAAGTTGATCTTTAAAGGTATCCTTCTCATTCCCAGACTGAATAGATTGGATAGTTAGTCTTAATTTCTCGCTCAGTTCTTTTTAATATCATTTTTTTGTTACAGATTTAAATCATAGTAATCGAAGAACAAGAAGAGATGGTCTTAAACACCAAACACTATGTTGTGTCTGCTAACAGACCCAAAAGTAAATCCTCTAGGAATTCAACTTCTTTATCAAAAAACATTGTTCCTATATAGCCTTGGGTTGATGATAAACTTTGGAGAGGTAAAAAACTTTGCAGTAAAATAATTTGCACAATATGTACTTATTAATGGTTGTGATTAGACTACTTTTAACTCAATCATTGATTCATTATTATGTCCAGACAATATAAATGATGTTCACTCAGCCTCGAGAAGGTCATATTTTAGCATGGATGGAGTTGGTTTATATGAAACGCCAACTCCTAAGTACAATTTGTTTTTTCCAACATCCGTAAATATAAAAAAGTCAGATTATTGAAACAACAATGTCATGTTAATCATCTGTTCTGCGACCTACTCAAATGTACTAAAAGTAATGATTGGAACATAATCATTTAGTTAACTACGATTGTGAGTGGTATAGTATTGAAAACATCAATTGCCATCTTAGTTGAATATTTTGCAAATCGGATGTCTGTAACACTGAAAGCTACAATTCAGTTTTTCTACTTTCCATGCCTTATGCTCCAGTGTCCGACAACCATCACTATAATACTTCTTTGGTTATCGTGCCAAAATCTTATTTTTAATATATTTCCATTCAAGGTTCCAAAGAAAATATATGTTCTTATATGTTCTAAATTCTTCTTCTCTTACTAGGTATTAATCCATTTTTCAAATTTATTTATTTTGTTAATAGGTGTTATTTTCGGGGTTATAAACGTTCTTAGAGGGTCATCTTCTTCATTATATATTATTGGGTAAGTTTTAGTTTTATTTATTTTTATTTAAGAAGTTTTATACAATGTTGTGCAATAACATTAATTACATTCAGGGAATCATAAACGCGTTGAACGTACTACGATGTTATGCGTATTTGCTTACTTAAAGTGTTTGTTGTTGATTACTAGATGCCAAATTATTTTTTTAATTATTTAGGCTTACAATAGATTTATTGAAATATTATTTGATTATATGACGAAACAAACATGGGTTAAGAAAAGAGTTGTATCAGTATCACTGACATTGGACACAACAACTTTGGAAATTCGACCACCGTTGGTCACTTGATTTACAAGTTGGGAGACATTGGAAACTGTGTTGTCGAGAGGTTCCAGAATGAGTCTCCTTAGATTTTTAAGAGGTCATTCAAGTCTCTTTGGTTCTTGACAATCTCAAGGTTGAGCGCGAGCGCGGTGGTACCGTCGACATTACTTTGTGGAAGTTTGAGACCACCAAGTTTTAATGTATGGTTGTTGATGCTCTCGGACATCTTAACTTTATCAAGACCGTGATTTCTGGTACCTCTCAAGTGGAGTGTACTTCCCTTATCATTCACTCCACCACTTGAGGTATTGAGGTCGGTACTTGTAAGGATGGACACACCCGTGCACACGTTCATTCCCTTGGTGTCAAGAAGATGATATTTTGTTGTAACAGGGTGAGATTTATGTTGTGGGCTCGTGATTATTTTTTGTTAGTTTATGTTAGTTTAAACCGTGGTCAAGTATTCTTCGGCCAGTGTTTTGTCAAACACATGAACCTATGACACATTGATGAGTCATGAATTAATTTTTATGTTTATGTGTTTATGTTTAGAAGTTAATAAATCATATAAGTACAATAAGCTAGCTGCGTCAGTTTCGTATAGTCATGAATTAATTTTTAGGTTTATGTGTTTATGTTTAGTAGTTAATAAATAATAGAAGTACAATAAGCTAGCTGCTTCAGTTTCGTATAGTCTAAAGATCCATACATCTTCTCCAGTAATATTATTATTTGGTAGCATTGTGTAAGAGAATTTCGGGTCAAATATGTTTGTCTTCAGGACTAAGAAATCGGTTTACTTTCTTTTGTGTACTTTTTTTCCAAATTCTTTTGGGGTTCGGTAAATCCTAATGTTATGTTTTCTTCTGTTTGTCTTTTAGGTCAGTGATATATCTCTAGCCGATTACGTCATGATTAATGCATCAAAGTATGCTACCTATGTCTCCCATACATGTTATGAGACACGCGAATGATGCACGACTACGACTAGAACAACAAAAGGAAGCCAGTGATTGTGCGGATTGCCAAGCGTGCAATGGATATCAATCATCTTCTACTGAAACAAGAAACTAAATTATTTATATTTATTTGTTTGTTTGTTTTACACATTCCTATGGCCAAGGCAAGATACTACAAGAACCGGTTCTCCTGATGTGGTAAGGCGTCTAGCTCTTGATGTCTCTTTTGAGAAGAATATAAATCAGGCAATATATTCCTTACCACTGCAGCTGGAGAAAGCGTTTTTACAAACCTCAAAATCGTTGTTGAATGCCTTTCTAATTTAATTATTATAGTAGTGAATGGTTCTTCAAACAGGTTAATGTTTAGTGACCTCAAAGTGCGAGGTACTTGTCGGTAGTGAAGAAGGTAGATGCTTTCTCTATTTTTCTGGTTTAATGACAAGGTTCTGGAACTATTTCTAAATTAAATTCTCTTTAGTAACACAATTTAGTAATTAGTATATAGTTATTTGCATCCGAAAATGGCAAACATCATTTTATTTTTCTATATTATTGATTTTATATTGACTTCGTCATTACAAATTTTTGTGCTATACATATTTTTTAATTTCAAGTGTCACTTTTATCAAGTTTAGATATTTTTTATTTAGGTCATTAATTAGTTTAAAAAAATGTTAATTAAATATGTTCCGGAAACTTTTAAGATCGTATTTTGTATGTCTATTCTTTTGTCGTGCGTAAATGGCATTCCCCCGCCCGTAGAGCGGGGGTTGTGCCTAGTTTATTCATAAAACAGTTAAGGACTTAATGTTAAAAATAATATTTAACAATAATCGAATAACTTAGTCTTGTTGAAAAAGATAAAAAAGTTAAATTTATTTTGCACCTTTCAGGAATAACGTTTTGTAACTGGGGAATCCAAATATAGAGCGGGAAAATAATGGATGCTAACCGTCTGTCTCTCCTCTCACTGTTCCAGCGAAGGGAATGGTTCTCTTTTGTACCTAGAGGTTTCAGACCTTCGACCAAGTGTTTTAGACCCTCAATCGATTGTTTTCGACCATCAATAAAAGATTTTGAAAAGGATTTTAGGGTTTCAATTGGAACCTTCCATGACGGTTTTTCTTGAAATTCTTTCCCTTCATCTGAGACAAAGGGGGTTCCGACAATGGGAACTCATATCCCTTAACCGGATAATTAGATGAAAGAGAGAGAGAGAGAGAGAGAGAGGGGAGAAAATAGCGGTGGTTGGAGGAGAGAGAGGAAAGAAAAGATTTTTTATAAGGTCGTTTACGACAGTCTGTCGGTGGTTAGGGGTGAGCGACTGTCGGTTTTTTATTTATTTATTTTAGCTCGAGTCGAAGCCGAACCAATAAGCGGCGGTTTGACTAAATCGTTGACCGAAACCGAACCGATCATTCGGTCGGCCGACATGGTTCGGCCCAGTTTCATTTGGCTCGGTTGATCGGTTTAGCCGAACACAATTTAGAGAAAATGTTAAAATATTGGTATTCATTTCATTGAATAAGGATTAAATTCCTTGTTTTTTTATTAAAAGAAAATTTGTTTTAGTTTAACACTTTAAAACTTCATTAAATTATTATTAACTTAAGATAACAAGGATAATTTGAAACTTAATACTAGATTTTAGTATTTCTTACTCTCTACTCCTTATATAAAATATTTTATTATGATAAAACCCTTAGTATTCGGTCGGTTCGGCTAAGGCATTTTCTAGAAACCCAAGCCGAACCAAAGCAAACCAGTTTGGGTTGATTGATTTTTTGACTGAGCCGAGTCGAACAGTGATCGGTTCAGTCTAAAAATCGATCGGTCTTCGACTTGGTTTGGTTCGGCCGGTTGGTTCAATTTTTGCTCACCTTACTGGTGGTGATGGGCGGAGGAGAAAGAAGACGATAGAAAGGGGAGAAAGATTTCTTTAAGGGTCACAACAATGACAGTCTGCCGATGACCCTTCTCCAACGTAAAGAGAATAAGAGCATCCAAGATTTTGTGTCGAAAAATCTTGGATGCTCCATTTACAAAACTGTCATTCTCCAAATTCGCGACCTAAATTTACCCAGCAAACCCAGTATTTCCACTACTACGGACGCCTCCACCTAGAAGATCAAAATAAGTTATTTATTTTTATGTGAATATGCAGGCTTTTGAACTTAATCAAAATATGTTCACATAATAAATTCACCTATCTAACTTCATGTTAAATTCATAAATCAAAACATATGTTCACATAGATTTTTGAATTTATGGGAGTGTGCCAGAGGTTTGTGAATTTATGTGAGTACGCAGGTCTATGGGAATATGTTTTGGATGTAAATCTTTGGAGGGGATTTCCTCATCGAAATTGAGTGTACCCGACGATAGGAAAATATGAGGATAACGAAATTGCACATCATCCTCATGCTCACGAGTAGCTTCCTATTATTTGATGATGCCACCGAACCTTGACCGTGTGAATAGTCACATGCTCTCTACGGTCAACAATGCTGTTAGAAGTGACTTGAATATGGATTACACTCTCTCTACGGTCAACAATGCTGTTGGTGATTAGTGTTATTCGTGTATAATATCAGTTGTAAGACAGAGTAGGTGAGGCGGTGGGATTAGGGTTTAGTGGCTATATAAACTAAACCCTAAGGAGATATCAGTAAGACACAATCTCATGAATCTCTAGTGTAAACTTGTTTGCTTATCATAGTGGAAATCATTGCGCCGTTGTCGCCGTGGAGTAGGTCTCACCAACCAAATCACGTAAATCTCTGTGTTATGTTCTTGATTGTTCTTTACAATTCCTATTGCTTGTCTTGGATTACTCATATTGTTCACATTAACCCCGATTGGGCACAACAAACTGGTATCAGAGCTCTGGTTTTGAAGTTTCTGTGATGGCGAAATACGAGATAGAGAAGTTCGATGGAAGTAACGATTTTAATCTTTGGAAGATTAAGATGCGAGCAGTATTATTTCAACAGGGTATGTTGAAGACGTTGAATGGGAAGGCCACACTCGTTGAATCACTTCAGAAACAAAGAAGGAAGATCTCATGGAGAGAGCTGATGGTCAGATTCTCCTCTGTTTGAGCAATGAGGTCTTGCGGGAAGTAGCGACGGAAACTACAGCCGATGGGCTATGGAGTAAGCTGGAGACAAGGTATATGACGAAATCTCTAACTAATCGATTGTATCTAAAGAAGAAATTATTTAGTTTACAGATGTTAGAAGGGGAATCGTTGAAAGACCATATGGATGAACTCGACCGAGTAGTCTTAGATTTGGCAAACATAGATGTCAAATTCGAAGAAGATAAGGCAGTACTATTGCTTGCATCCCTGCCACCATCATATGAGAGCTTTGTTGATTCTTCTATGTCTGGAAAAACAACTACAACCTTTGAGGATGTTAAAGCAGCATTGAATTCGAAGGAGTTGAGACGGAGGTCAATGGAAGAAAGCAGCTCAGGTGATGGTTTGGTGGTAAGGAGAAGGTCGCAGCATTTGGTCGATGGGAAGGACCGTCACGGTCTAAATCGAAACCTAAGAAGTGCAGATGCTTTAACTGTAAGAAGGAGGGGCACTTCAAAAGGAATTGTCCTGAGCTTAGGAAGAAGCCAGCAGAGGCAGCAGTCATCGAAGAAGATGATGGTAGTGTCTTGGCAATCATTGAAGAATGTGATGAAGCTATGGTTCAGGCGATCAATGTCTGCTTCGCAGAAGATAAGTGGATTTTGGATACTGGTTGTACATTCCATGTATGTCCCCGTAAGGAATGGTTTTCCACTTACACAGTCATTAATGGCGGTAAGGTGTTAATGGGAAACAACGCTCCTTGTAAGGTGGTTGGAATAGGTACTATTCAGATCAAGATGCATGATGGTGTTGTGAGAACTATAACAGACATCAGACATGTTCTAGATTTGAAGAAGAATCTACTCTCTTTGGGAACTCTGGATGATAATGGTTGCAAATATGTTGGTGAAGGTGGTGTTCTTCGGATTTTTAAGGAGAGTCTTACAGTTATGAAGGGGTTGAAAAAGAATGGTTTATATGTGCTACAGGGTAACACAATTACCGGATCTGTAGCGGTATCATCATCAGACAAGGAAGTTGAGACTACCAAGCTATGGCATATGCGGTTAGGGAATATGAGTGAAAGGGGGATGACTATACTGAGCAAGCAGGGTTTACTTTGTAGGCAGAAGGTTGGAAAACTGGAATTCTATGAACATTGCGTCTTCGAGAAGCAGTGTCGTGTAAAGTTCAGTACAGAGGTTCACAATACCAAAGGAACTCTGGATTACATCCATTCAGATCTTTGGGGTCCCTCTCAGGTTACCTCACATAGTGGGGGTAGATACATGTTAACCTTGATAGATGATTTTTCCAGGAAAGTATGGGTCTACATACTGAAACGCAAAGATGAGGAATTCGTCAAGTTCAAGCAGTGGAAGACCTTGATCGAGAAGCAGACTGGAAAATCGATCAAACGCTTGAGGACTGATAATGGCATGGAATTTTGTGAAAACGAGTTTAATAGGTTCTGTGTAGACGAAGGGATAGTGAGACACCATACGGTCATAAAGACTCCACAACAGAATGGGGTGGCGGAACGTATGAACAGAACTCTATTGGAACGAGCTCGTTGTATGCTTTCGAATGCAGGGCTGCCGGAGGTGTTCTGGGCTGAAGCAGTGAACAGGGCAGCGTATTTGATGAATATTTCACCCTGTACATCTATAGAGCGTAAAACTCCTAATGAGGTGTGGTTTGGTTATCCCTGTAATTATGAGAACTTGAGGATCTTTGGTTGTTCGGCTTATGCACATGTTAAAGAAGGTAAACTTGATCTGAGGACTAAGAAATGTATATTTCTTGGATATGAGCCTGGAGTTAAGGGTTATCGATTGTGGAATCCGGATGGAAAATTGAAGAAGTTTCTCATAAGTAGAGATGTTACTTTTGATGAGTTAGCCATGGTAACTCAGAAGGTAACGCCTGTAGATACTCGGAAGGGTGTTGGTAAACAGGTGGAGCAGGAAGATCATGGAGAGCAGGTGGAGGTTGAGATAGATACTCCGCCAGAGGTTCGGCCTCAGGTAGATGAACAAGCTGAGGAAGCTGAACCAGAGCTGGTTCAGTACAGCGTTGCGAGGAACAGGGGAAGGAGAGACATCCGGGCACCAGAAAGGTATGGGATGGCAGATATGGTTACATTTGCACTTAGTGTGGGAGAAAGCATAGATGGAGGTGAGCCATGCACCTATGAAGAACCTATGAGGAGCGATGATTCACGACAGTGGTCTATTGCCATGAATGAAGAGATTGAGTCTGTTCGGAAGAACCAAGTCTGTGAATCAGCCGAGCTGCCTAAGGGTTAGAAGATCGTTGGTAGCAAATGGGTTTTCAAGAAGAAGGAAGGAATCCCAGGGGTGGAAGATGCACGTTACAAGGCACGGTTAGTAGCTAAGGGGTTTACACAACGAGAAGGAATAGACTTCAATGAGGTATTTTCTCCTGTTGTCAAACATAGCTCTATTAGAGTGATACTTGCTTTGGTTGCTTTGTATGATATGGAATTGGAGCAGCTTGATGTTAAGACAGTGTTCTTACATGGAGAGTTGGAGGAACAAATCTATATGCGTCAGCCAGAAGGGTTTGAGATTCTGGGGAAAGAAGACCAGGTATGTTTGCTGAAGAAGTCTTTGTTTGGACTGAAACAGTCTCCTAGGCAGTGGTATAATCGTTTTGACACGTTTATGGTTAAAAACGGCTATGACAGAAACAGGTATGATAGTTGTGTGTACCACAGAAACTATCTGATGGTTCTTATTTGTATCTACTCCTATATGTGGATGACATGCTGATAGCTTGCAACGGTAAGTCGGAATCCACATGTTAAAGGTCAGTTAAAGGGTGAGTTTGAGATGAAAGACTTGGGTACCTCAAGGAAGATATTGGGCATGGAGATACGGAGAGACAGATCTGCTGGGAAACTGTTCTTGTCTCAGAAAACGTACATCGAGAAGGTGTTGGAACTTTTTGGTATGACTGAGGCAAAACCTGTCGGTACTCCATTGGCAGCACACTTCAAGCTTTCGGGGGAACTATCACCAACAACTGATGATGAGACGGAGTACATGTCTCGGGTGCCTTATGCTAAAGCAGTAGGTAGCATTATGTATGCTATGGTGTGCACAATGCTTCATATTTCACATACTGTTAGTGTAGTAAGCAGATACATGGGCATACTTGGGAAAGGTCATTGGCAGGCTGTGAAATGGATACTGGGATATCTGAGAGGAACTGCAGAGTTTGGTCTGGTTTACGACAGAAGGGCTGACACTTCTGGTTCGGTAGTTGGATTTGTAGACTCAGATTTTTTGGGAGATTTTGATAGGAAGAGGTCGCTGACGGGCTATACGTTCACACTCTGCGGGAGTGCCATTAGTTAGAGAGCAGTGCTGCAATTGGTGGTAGAGCTGTCTACAACGGAAGCTGAGTACATGGAAGCAACAGAGGCGGTGAAGGAGGCAATATGGCTGAGTGGTTTAGTTCGGGATTTGGGCTTGAAGCAGGAGGTGACAGAGGTCTACTGCGACAACCAGAGTGCTATTCATTTGACCAAAAATCAAATGTATCACTGGAGAACTAAACACATTGACGTTAGATATCACTTTGTCAAGGACGTGATTGAACAAGGGAAGATCACGATGAAGAAGGTTTCTACGGCAGAGAATCCAGCGGATATGCTGACCAAGGCAGTTACAACTTTCAAGTTTAAGCATTGCTTAGACTTGATTGGGATTCCCATATGTTAGCCCTAGCAGGGCTGGAGCGACGATGGCTCAGAGGTGCTGAGCTATGATGGTGGCAGATCTAAGTCAAGAGGAGCATATTCAAGTCAAGGTGGAGAATTGTTAAAAGTGACTCGAATATGGATTGGTATCGAACCCGGTTAAACTTACCGAAGCTTGGACCCATTAGCGGAGCTGATTACTGAGACAGAGCTGGTATGCGAAGCAGTGCTCTGAGGCAAAGCTGGACTCCGAGACAGAGCTGGAATGCGAAGCTAGGCTTATGTCGGTGATTAGTGTTATTCGTGTATAATGTCGGTTGTAAAGAGAGAGTCGGTGAGGCGGTGGGATTAGGGTTTAGTGGCTATATAAACTAAACCCTAAGGAGATATCAGTAAGACACAATCTCACGAATCTCTTGTGTAAACTTTTTGCTTATCATAGTGGAAATCATCGCGCCGTTATCGCCGTGGAGTAGGTCTCACCAACCGAACCACGTAAATCTCTGTGTTCTGTTCTTTACTATTCCTATTGCTTGTCTTTGATTACTCGTATTGTTCACATTAACCCCGATTGGGCACAACAAAGGCGAACGGGTTTGTCCTCATAAGATGTATTTGCTTAAAGCTTTATATACTTTCTTACTGAAACGTAAGACACCTTTCATAGACGACACTATCATCATGACCTCATCTCTGACAGTAAACTCCAAATCTTTTCGTCTCTTGTATTTTGTTCCAAAAGTCAAATCAATTATCTGATGTGCACATGACGACAATTTTTCATTTGAAATTGTACACATAGATTTGTCACAAAAGAAAATAACATTTTGCCGAAAGTAACAAATCTTTTAGAATAAGGAAAATACATATTGCTCTCGCCTGGATAAAGTAGTTGATGAGAAAGAAAACGAGAAAAAATAATTGTACACATAGTTTGTAAAAAATAATGATTGCTGAATAAACAGTAGTTGATGAAAGAGAAAAGGAGAAAAATGGATGAAACTATTACTTTTCTTTCTGAAAAAACTTTAGGATTCCATTAAAAACAAGATCTAAAGCTAAACATATTTTAAGGTGCAAAAAATATATTTCAAACTACAAAAATCTGATCTATTAAAAACCAAAACCAAAACATAACCAAAATCAAAACGAAAATGACGAAAACCATTGAAGCAATGATACAAAAAACCCAAAACATCCATGTTCATCTTCAAATCTGGTTGTTTCATCTTTAAATATGGAAAAACCGAAATCATAGTTAAACATGGTTTGGTTATTTTAGTTTGAAGATGAACATGGTTGCTTCGGTCGGAGAAAACAACCAAGAACCGAATCTTGAACCCAAGATAAACATTGTTGGAGAAGAGATGAACTACGATTTCATTGGAGAGAGAAGATGGGTTACATCTGATGAGAAGAAACCTAAAAGTTTCTAAAGCTAGGGTTGTGGGAATGATTGAAAAAGATTTACGTAACACAAATGAGGTTATTATGGACAAAACACTTAAAGGACTAAAAACCTATTTTTTTTTTTGCAAGATGGGACCTCGACTCTTTTAAGGGTTTTATTTTGGACTATCAACCTGTAGCCCTTAAAGTTAGCTAGATCATTTCTTTAGCAGTGCAATACTTTTTGAAAGGAAAAATAATTTGAAGAACTAGACTAACACAGATAGGTGACTGTTTGGAAAACTTAATCTAAAATATATGAAGGTTTCTTTAGTGAGTTTTACATATTTGACTCTAATAGTCAAGAAGTAACTTAAATTTAGGAAAACTTTTTGTAAGGATAATGAAACTACATACTATCCATGTTTTGTAACGATTTCTTAAGGTAACCACAAATATGTAAAAGGGTCGTACATAAGTACCAGGTTTTGCGAAAGGGTCATGACCGTTTATTATTTTGTAAAGGGATCGTGGACTAGGGTTGACCAGTTAAGTTTTAACGCCGTTAAGTTTTAACACCTTTAAATTTTAACACCGTTAATTCTAACTAGATTACTTAAAAATTTATAGTTATATTTAAGTAAGGTGGCCAATACGTGGACAACCAATTTTTTTATATGGACAACTATTTTATTTGAACTAAACAATTGAAAAATTTATATGGACAACAATTTTTAGAGGGACATCACTCTATGATTTTTTTAGTCAAGTCTGCGAAGAATTATAACTTTTACTTCTAAGTCTTTCCTCTCATTCTCTATTTTTAGTCTTTCCTCTCATTCTCTATGGCCAGACAAAACTCTCCACCAACGCCTTCTCTCTCTCGACTCTTTCTTTAATGGTGGTGGAAGAAGATGATGACTGAGATAGATGAAGACTAAAAATTTTGAGAGGACTTGAGAGAAACAGATTAAGGTAATGCCCACCAACTCCTTCATGTTTATGCATACCATTGGTAAAACCTTAGTTAAACTCTTTCTTTTCTACTTCTTCTTCCACTTTCACTCTAGACTTCAACTAAAATTTGGAAAAGTAATCCGAACATGAGTACTGCTTCTAGGGTTTTAATCCAGACAAGAACTTACTCTTCTCTTTAAAAATCCTAATTCGGGAATTGTTGAATATAGATATTATTGGTAAAACCTTAATCAAACTCTCTCTCTTTCTCTACTACTTCTTTTTCTTCAACTTTCTCTCTCTAGACTTGAACCTGAAATTTCTTACCCCCATAACCGACGCCGCCGGCGCCGCCACTGTTACTCCTCTGGTGGTGGTAATGATGGTGAATCTTATTGAACCGCCGGATAAATGTCTTCATTTAGGCCCAACAATTTCTGACCATTCTCTTGCCTTCTTGAAATCTATTATACCTTTATTCCACCATTTATCTTCGTATTGATCTGATGAGCCTTGGATTCTTTCTCACCAAGGGGCGGATCCGACGCTGTGATGATCGATTGATCCGAGACAAGGTAACCAAAAGCATTATCCTCTTTTTGTGAACGTAATTTTAACCGTTTCTTCTTCTTTATTTGATGATGATGAAGATGATGGTTCTTGATGATTTGGATCTGCTGCCACCGCCATTTCTTAATTTCAAAACCTAACCTTAATTATCTCTATCAGAAAAAAAAAAAAAAAACTCCGGCAACCACGACATCTCTTAAACTAAAAATTTCTACTCAAACAAAAACCCCTCGTGTTCTGATTGGTTTTTGAATGACGATTAAAAATAAGAAGAAGATGACGAATATGAAAGATAATTAGGTTTTTATTTTTAACTATTGTAATTGTTAATAATCTTCACACTAATTAGTATTAATATTCAAGTCCTTCTAGAGTTGTCCCCTTATTAAATCAAAGTCAATTATAATTGACTAGCACCGGACCCGAAAATAGTTGTCCATATAAAAAAATTGGTTATCCACGTATTGCCCACCTTAAGTAAACTTTATACGATTTTGACACTACTTCGTGAAAGTAACAAATTATGACATTCACTATTATTTTTCTAGAATTTTTTAGCTACTTCTATTAAGAATTCAAGCAACTTCGAATTTCTTCTAAATTGTTAGATCAACCAAAATGATCCCATTAAAATGGTGGATACGTTGGTCATTTTAGTGCACAACAATACATTGTAGTCACTTCCGGTGCAATCATCTAAAATGTACAACATGCGATTTTTTATGTTTGATGGCTCCATGCAAGTAAATAACATAATGTACACATTCCACATACATTAAGATTTTAGCCAATAGATTTTAGCCATCCATGTGGAAGAATAGCAACGATCGGATTTATTTGAGGTAACAATGTTACATCTACATAACGGCGTTAACTTTTCATCTAACATTAAGTTAAGTCTAAGATTTATTTAACGGTCAATCCTAGTCCACGACCCCTTCGCAAAATAATAAACGGTCATCATCCTTTCGTAAAACACAGTACTTATGTACGACTCTTTCGCAAAATAACCCTATGTTTTGTCATGTCTATTTTCTTAGGGTTAGACTGTGACAAAACAATTGGTGAAACCAAGAAAAACTCATTGTAAATGTATTACCAAGTTACTTCAATATTGTAAATGTATTACCAAGTTACTTCAATGCCTGCTCTTTTGTCACGGTTTTGACTGTTGAATTATCTATTTGTAACAGTTTGAGCCATGGTCACTAGAACTGTGGGTCTTTAAGGAAAAATTCAAACTACAAGGATGTTACTTGTTAGTTAGGGTAGTCCTCAAAGTTGAATAAATGTCACACTCGCATAATATTTACAATTTATCCAATTCAAACAAAAACAACAAATCTTTTATTGATTCATATTTCAATACAAACAAACAGAGATTACAAAAAAATAAACAAGCTAAAATCACTCAAACAAGAAAATGTATAAAAAGAGATTATAAACTGAGTATCTCTTGAAATGGTTCTTAGAAACGATCGGAAATAGGGGCGAAAAGAGCACCGAAATCCTTTGTAGGTTCACCATTTCCCTCTGGTTTTGATCCCAAATCAAATGCTTTGAATTTGACATTCTCAAATTGAAGAGCTTGAACACAAGCTTCAGCAACATCAGCTCTAGCAATATATCCATTCTCAGTTGGAAGAAGAAGATCGTCTTTCCCTACCAACAACTCTCTTATCCCACCTTCTTTGTTATCCAAACCTCCAGCTCTAATAATGGTGTATGCCAAACCAGAGTCAGCTAGATATTGCTCTGCTTTTCTCTTCCATATAAGTATATTTCCATTTCCAAGACTGTTCAAGAAATGGTTTGGATCCGATCCACCCATCGATCCAACTAGAACTACATGTTTAACTCCAAGAGCTTTAGCTGTATCAATTTGATTCTTTTGTCCAATCCAATCGACTTGTTCTGGGAATTGTCCTTCTTCGAAATAGAACTCGGGCATTGGTCCGTCAAACGATCCATCGATCATATCTTCAGCTCTTCCAGTACCCAAACTTTCAGCTGGAAATTCATCAGTAGGTTTCATCTTTGGGATAACACTTGTGAGAATGATGAGACCATCAATTCCTTTCATGGCATGTTCTAGGGTTTGACAATCCATAATATCCCCAATGAAGATATCATCTCCTCCTCCAAGCTTCTTGATGTAGATTGTTGCGGAAGTGTAAAAGTAATGGAATCCACCATTGTTAATAAACTAAACTAACGAAATAAAACTGATAAAATAACGATAAACAATAAACTTGATTAATAATAAACTTGGTTGATAATATTCTCTGATCTGATTAACAAAGACAGACTGGACTTCTCTTATATAGAGATTGTACTTTCCTAGATAGACTCGAATAAAGAAAGAAGATAACTACTAAGGAAACTTTCCTAGATTGCTTGGACTCTAAACATGGAAACCCTAAATACTAAAATCTGGAAACTACGTTAATGTAGCAACCTGGCCGTTAGGCCCACTAATCTCTTGGCCGAAGGGCCCATTAAGGAGATGGCCTCCATCATACTCCCCGTCCGAGAACGAACTTGCCCTCAAGTGAGACTTAACAATGCGATCCTTAATTCCCACTTTGCACGAAAGTTGGCGAAAATCTGAAGAAGACAATGATGGACCAAATCACTGACATAAATCTCATATTTTAAAGAATCTCGCAAAAACAAATGTAGGAAAGAAACTTCTAACAAATTGCGACATCTCCCGTCGTCTTTTAGTTTGATGAAGAAGACCACGAACACCACATAATTCACTATGGAAAAATTAACTATGAATTTCATCATCCACTTCATCACTTTCTCTGTTTTGTCCTTCTCAATAATAACTTGAATTATCTTCCCTCGTTCATCTTCGTGAAGTTTATAAACTCTAAGAAACCTAATATCGAACAGGTGATGGGCATCAACTTCTACACCTATGTTCATTATTTCTTTGAGAAAAGAGACTCCTACAAGAGGGAGCATGAACTTCTTGGTACTAATGTCTCGTGAAGGAAAATCACTTTCGTCTTCTTCCTCGGTCATTGATAGAATTTTGTTCCGTTTGTCAAGAACTTCTTCAATATCATCGATCCCGGTGACCAAAGTAACGTTGGAGAATTGTTTACTTGATTCAATCAGTGTTTCACCATATGACAAATATTCATCCAAGGGTAGAAAAACATACCTGAAGATACTTTTCAATGTCGTCTAATCGTCTATGAATTTTTTTCCTTCGTCAATGAGTCTCCATTGCATTGCATTGAATTGTTCATAGATTCTTTCGGACATATGTTGTTCCATGACAAAAACCTTATCTTCGACATGTACATCTTGATTTATGAACCAATCCTCTATCTGTTGAATCCAAAAATCTATATGGTATTGACCGTCGAAGAGAGGAATTTTAGAAACGTTATTAATTTTTTCTTCATCTTTTCGATCAACGTAGAATTGTTTAGAATCTCGAAAGGGATCCCAATCCAAACGTGGAAAAATTTTCCAACACTCAAGGAGAGATGTATCCATGAAAAAAATTTCATCTTTTGTTCCCAGATTTTTAAAGCTCTGAATACCAGCTGATGTAGATTGTTGCGGAAGCGTAAAAGTAATGGAATCCACCATTGTTAATAAACTAAACTAACGAAATAAAACTGATAAAATAACGATAAACAATAAACTTGATTAATAATAAACTTGGTTGATAATATTCTCTGATCTGATTAACAAAGACAAACTGGACTTCTCTTATATAGAGATTGTACTTTCCTAGATAGACTCGAATAAAGAAAGAAGATAACTACTAAGGAAACTTTCCTAGATTGCTTGGACTCTAAACATGGAAACCCTAAATACTAAAATCTGGAAACTACGTTAATGTAGCAACCTGGCCGTTAGGCCCACTAATCTCTTGGCCGAAGGGCCCATTAAGGAGATGGCCTCCATCACTTCTGCTTGCTTGCTTCATATCTAACCAAACCCCTCACCACAAACTGCTCTGATCTTTCCTTCAATTTCTTGTATGCAAGTTGTCCTGTTAATCCAGAAGCTCCGGTGACAAGAACGGTCATTTTTTGACATGAGCCTTCCATTTCTTTTGCTAGTTGAGCAAATTTTTAGAGAAAGGGGAATCTTTATGTAACTAAAAATACGAAAGCTTTTCTTTGGTATTCTTTACTCTCTTTGTTTGAGGAATGAATTGGTGAGAATTGTTAATGAGGAAACACATATTTATACCAAAAGGAAGAAGAAGGAGGGGACATTAAATTAAAATATTTAATCACCAAATGATGTGAAACTATGAGTTTGTTGACCCACGATTAGTCAGTGAGGAACCTTCTAATACTTCAGGAATTTTCCATCCCATATAACAATTGGAAAGCACCATTTTCGTACGGGCATTTAAATTTAAAATTTACAAATAGGTAGGGTCACGCGTTCGAGTCGGTTCTAGAACAGACCCTAGGCCTAGGCGATCCAGGCGGCCGTCTAGGACCCCAAGTTTAGAGAGTTTCCAACTTATATACTATTAGGTTTCTGCGTCCCTCCTGGTTAACGCATTAGATGGCAATTAAATCAAAATTCCGAATAAAAACTCTCAATAGAAAAGTGACAGAAAATCGTGAGTACGGAGAGAAATAAGCGAGTTGTAGTTATTATAGGGATATCCTAACCGATTTTGGTCGATTTACACTAATACCCTTATATTTTGATTAATTTACATGAAAAAGATTATTATACCAGCTGTCGGATGTGATATCTGTTAAACTCCCAATAAAAATAGACTGTCAGACTTATCCCTCATGTAACCGAGTGACCTGTTTTAATATATAGGATTTATATATAGATAGTATTGTTATATGTATTTTTAGGATTTTTTTAGAGAATGACCCCCATTTATTTAGCTATATTTGCAGGACACCCCTAAAAATATTTTCGTTTAGGCGTTAACCCCCAAAGCTCAGTTTCTGTTCAAATAGCCGTGAAGTAGTGGTCGTGCGAATCACATGCTCGATCTCTGACCAACATACCCCCGTCCTAATTTTTAGTATATGACCCCCATTTATTTAGCTATATTAGGACTACACACCCAATCAAAATACTTTGTCCATTCGAATAGTTTATCCCGAGCCAATACCTTCTCATCTCACGATCGGTTGAATCACCCTATTCAGAGGCCAGAGCTAGATCCAATCCACGAGTGACACCGGTTGGTTCACCCTTGTTACGTTCTCTGTCTCATAAGTTTGAGGTTCAGCTATAGATTGGGTCATACTCTCCCCGAGCTAGAGCCAATCAGCGAGTGACTCTGGCCGAAGAGTCTCGTGTCTTTACCAGTCCGAGGCAGCTGTACCTAAAAATTACTTGTATGGGTCAAGTTCAAGTTATAATATCCACCAAACATAACCCAAAAAAGAATGGAAGAGTAGTAGTTGTACCCAACAATGGTGTAATTGGTTTCAAAAGTCTCTGTTCTATAATTGTTTCTCACAAAAATCTGATCTTGAATCTTTTAGTCATGTTTTAAGGAGTTGGTATCCATTACTTAGACATGGGTTTCGAAGAAAAGATGAAATCTTAGAAGATTTTGCTAGAGAAGAATTGAAATCTAGAATAGAAGTAGAAGAAATTGAAGATGAAGGAGAAGCAATCAAAGAAAAAGAAACCGAGGAAGAAATTCATCCATGTTAAATCGGTTTTCAAATTGTCCTTCAACAACTAACCAAGATTCAGAGCAAAAAACAGAACCAAGTTGACAATGAAGAAGAGCAAAAACAAGAAATTGGTGAACTCCAGATTGAAACCAGAACCCATTTGCTTAGATTCAACAGATCTACAAACTGAAGAAAAATCTTGATTTTATAGTGGAAATTTTAATATTGGAAGCATCACTTATCCAAAAGAAGAAGGAGACACTACAAGTTGTGAAGTTGATGGTTGAGAGGAAGAATACTTGAGAAATAGGTGGTTTTGAAGCTCCAAGTGGTATTTTGGTTGGGGTGTAGTCCTAATATAACTAAATAAATGGGGGTCATATACTAAAAATTGGAACGGAGGTATTTTGGTCAGTAGGCGAGCATGTGATTCGCACGACCACTACTTCACGGCTATTTGAACTTAAAATGAGCTTTGGGGGTTAATGCCTAAACGAAAATAGTGTACCTCTAATATAGCTAAACAAATGGGGGTCTTGGCCTGAAAAACCCTATTTTTTATGCAATATATATCATGTCCGTTTGGGTAACAAAGTTGGTAGAGTAGTTGTTTAAGGAATCTTGAGAGTTACATAATTTTTCAAATAATCTCGTTAATTAATAGGAAGTTTAAAACACAAAGTCAATCATAACATTTAAACTTAATTAACTACTTAGGGAAGTCTAATTTCTTTTCTTTTCTTTTACAATTTCTCTTCAAACTTTAATCTCACATTTCTATTTATTTCTCTACAAATCTTTCTTATACAATACATAGAGTTAAGTTTTGTTATAAATCTTTGATTTATGGTGGATGACCACCACACTTTGTAACTCCCACCACCATAAGTTCTCCACCACTATTTGTATTCAAACACCATTGATTACGTGTAACTCTTGTATTAGATGTGTATCTCTTCAAAGGCCTATATAAGGAGGTCTCTAGTTAATGTGTGAATGAACCAACCTAATGTTTACCAAATACCAATGTACTAAAGTAGAGAATCTCTCTACAAATATAAGAATATAAATCTAGTTCTTCTTGTCTACAATCTCTTGGTTAATATATTTCCATTGTCTTTCTTCTTCCCTCCTTTATTTTTCACAACACGTTATCAGCACGAATTGCTCTATGATTAAAGGGAAGAAGAAATTATCAACTCCTTGATCAAGATATAAGCACATAAAGGATTGGTAAGTTTGGTCAATTGTTATTGGTAAGTTAAAAGGTATTTGGACCTTTCTTTGTTGAATTTACAAACTTATTATTCTTATTTATTGATAAGAATTTATTTTATTGTTGTTGAGACATATTAAATCATATCAGAAGGATATGAGAATTGCATAGATGAAAAGATTAACATTCCAATCTAATATGAATGTTAATGCAATTCACTCCATGGTAAGGTTAATGTAAGTTATATCTTCAAAAATAAATTAGTATTACTCTCATAACTAATATTTGGTGTTCTATTAATATATTCTAAGTGCATATTTTGATAAAAAAAAATTTGCAGATATATGACAATCAATAATTTTTTAGATATATCTTAAGGATGATAAAATTATCTCATATAAGTACTTCAATTCTCCCATCTTATTAGATCTATTAATAAAGATTCTTTCAGGAGAAAATTGAACCATCTGATTTGGGTTATAATGAAATTGAATCATCTAATTCTATATGATATTACCAAACTTGGAGTTTGGTAACCAATATGAGTAAGTTAATTATCACCAAAACGGTGAATCCTTGCAAAACAAAATTTGTTTACTCATTCCTGAAGAATGAAAAATATTGATATTTCAGTATTGGAATTACTTTCCATTGATTATTAAGAGATCACAATGGAACTTGTAAGAAAATTACTTCATCGAGTTCAGATTGAAAATGAAGTAGCAAAAATGAACATCTCATTTCACTGTATCAACATATAGTCTGATTATATTTGAAAAAGTTCTTCACAGTGGAAGACAACCAATTTTTGTGAAATTCTTTTAAGGAGATTACAATATCACAATTTTGGTTGCACTTGTATTGCAATAAAATTTTCATCAAGTGGTGATAATATCTTTCTTTCGTGTCTATGGATGACGACTAGTTGAAAATTATTGAAAAATAAAATTTGTTGAATATCTGCTTTCATATTACACCTAAAGTTGTAATACACAAAGAAAGAAATGATGGATTTTAATAGAAAAAATCGCATGAAGATGGCATCTCAGATGTAATCAATCACACCTGAAGTTGTTATTAGAACAAATTGCTCACGCCTGAAGTTGTTATTAGATAACAATTTTGGTCCAACAGATCACATGATATAAAAATAAAAATCAAAATTTGTCTGAAGCAATTGATTTCCCTTTCGTCTATGTCGCATCCTTGAAGTATGTGCACATAAATAAGACGAAATCTATCGACATTAGGGGGAGGAAGTCTTATATTCAATGTCGTAAAATACTTGAAAAGTATCAAGTTTCTTCCATTTGCAATTAATGTACTGAGATTTGTACCTCCAAACATAAATATTTTCCAGAGCTTAATATGCTCATACACGGACAAAGGTCATGAAATATGATTTGAGCTGATCAAAGTGACATATACTCCTGGAGAGGATACGAGAATCCCCCTGAAGAGGCTATCAAATTAGAAATAAATGTGGTCCATGTTTTCAATAATACTCTCTGAAGAGGATTTAAGTTAAAATTGACATATTGACCTTTTATGTTGGCACATATATGAGATCATTAAACTATGTATGTTGTGAGAATTTGAGAAATCAAATAAATCATTTCAGACGATATATTTCTGAAAAGTATCTACTGAGAGCATATTGATTCAGAATTAGTAATTTGTCAACTTTTGATGAGATACTTCATTACTTGTGGATTTTTCTTACAAAATAATTAAGTCTTCGGACATGAAGTTGAAGCACCAACCAAGAATTACCCTGAGGGTAATAAAGTAGACATATGTAAGAAATGTCATTTAGTATATAAAGGATTTGAAGTCCACTTATAAAATTTCAATATGAATTACAAATCCTCGAATTATATTATGAAGTATTTATAAATCCTATTGTGACTCTTGAAGAGTTTATCAAAGTTTGACAGTAGCGTATTGAAAAAGATTATTCGAGTAAAGAAAATCTTGAAAAAGATTATTCGATTAAAGAAAATCTTGAAAATGAACATATTTTGAAATACTAAAAGGCTATAAGCTTCAAAGCAACTCATATTGTCTTAACTTCTCATATGTCATGGAAATTCAGGTCCTGAAGTACCTAATATAGTACAGACAATACATTACGTGTGTTGTAATGTGATTTTAGAAAACAACCATCATTCATATATAAAATGTCAATTGCGTTGTACTCTTTTTCCTTCGTCAAGGTTTTGTCCCATTGGGTTTTCCTTGTCAAGGTTTTAATGAGGCAACTATGCGGATTGAAAATTGTTATAACTTGTTTAAAAGTTGTAATTTTTTTTTCCTTCGTTCAGGTTTTTGTCCCGTTAGATTTTCCTGACAAGGTTTTGGCGAGACAACTAGTCATCGAATGATGAGTTTAACACCTATTATGTGTGTGTGGTGGATTGTGCATGAAATTTATAATACACATTGAAATGTGATCAGTACATTGATTTCACAAAATATTATAATTATCTTATCGATGTATATGACAAATATGAATCACTAGAAAGTGAGTTCAACTATAATCCTAGAAGGATTTAACAAGCTTCAATCTAAAGTATGCATAAACTTTAAAGCATTATATGAATGCAACTGGTACCAAACCCCGAAAACTAAATAAAGTGTTGAAATGGACAAACTGGTAGCAAGCTCTTTGACTAACCCGTTTGAGAGTGTAAGCATGTTCAAAGACAGGACGTTCCGAGGGCAGAAAGATTTAGGCTACTGACAAAGCACACTGATCAAAGTTGATCGACCAGAGTCAAAGGGTCTGTCCACCTGCTTATGGCACTTTGCCCGGGTGCCTTTGTTTTAAGAATTATTTTACAAAGGGAACAAACATAAGTTCCGGGAGATTGAATTTGGACATGAACATGTTTTTTTTAGTTTGAGGTATATATAAACAAACTTTGACTAGTTTTACGGTCCAAAAATTAATGGTTCCTAACATCTTGCCACGTTAGTTAATTTTCGGTTAGTCCAAATATCTGAGATTGATGGAGACCATCTTCCTATTGGGCCTCACGGCCATGGTGATAGTGGGCCTCACGGTCAAGAAGCTACATTAGCGTAGTTTCTATAATTAAGTATTTAGGGTTTCCATAATTATGAGTCTTAGCAATCAAGGAAAGTATTATTAGTAATTATCTTATTTCCTTATTTGAGTCTATCTAGGAAAGTACAATCTCTATATAAGAGAAGTCTAGTCTGTCTTTGTTAACCAGATCAGAGAATATTATCAATCGAGTTTATTATTAATCAGGTTTATCGTTTTGTTCTTTACTTTATCAGTTTATTTACGTATTTTATCAGTTTATTTACGTATTTTATCATTGTTATAATGGTGAATTCCATTACTTTTACGCTTCCGCAACAATCTACATCAGCTGGTATTCAGAGCTTTAAGAATCTGGGAACAGATAATTTTTTAAATACTTCTCATCTTGAATGTTGGAATAATCTTCCGCGTTTAGGTTGGGATCCTTTAAGAGATGCACAACGACTCTATGTTGATCGAAAAGATCAAAACAAAATTAATGTCGATTCCAAAATTCCTATGTTTGATTATCAATATCATATAGATTTTTGGATTCAACAGATGGAAGACTGGTTTATAAATCAAGAGGTTCGTGATGAAGATAAGGTTTTTATTCTTGAACAACACTTGTCTACAAGAGTGTATGAAAAATTCAACGAGATGCAATGGAGACTCGTTAATGAAGGAAAATCATTCGTAGATGATTGGAATAAAGTGAAAAGTATTTTTCGGTATGCTTTTCTCCCTTTACATG
This sequence comes from Eschscholzia californica, assembly GCF_041429995.1. Taxonomy (NCBI): domain Eukaryota; kingdom Viridiplantae; phylum Streptophyta; class Magnoliopsida; order Ranunculales; family Papaveraceae; genus Eschscholzia; species Eschscholzia californica. The sequence continues at coordinate 42,686,846 of NW_028238309.1, read as the reverse complement.
AATACTTATCTTTTATAGAATCACATATCCAATCGAACAAATTATTATCTGAAATTCCTTCGACTACCATGGTCAATATTATTGAAGGAGAGATTTTTGATAAAAAAAATCCTAGTTTTTCAATAATGGAGGAAAAACATTTCGATGAGACAGATCAAGAAGAAGAAATTCAACTGACTAACACAAGCTCGAATAAGTTGTTTGATCCATATATGATTCCGGGAGACGAATTAGTTGTGTCGAATCATAAAATACTTTCTCCTCCATTGATTTCTTCATGGCTTTCAACTTCAAAGAATCATACAAACCATTCTTCATGGCCATCCATTGTTTTTCCAAGAACAAGACAGGTTGTATATGTGACCTCTTTCGTCAAACTAAAAGACGACGGGCGATGTCGCAATTTACTAGACGTATCTACGTTGGTATTGCTTTTGCGAGTATCTTGGCAATATATGTTTTACATTATAATTGGTGATATTGTCAATATTTTTCTTCTTCGGATTTTCGGCAATTTTCGTGAAAAGTGGGAACTAAGGATTGCCTTCAAACTCGTCGTCGAAGTTACCTTCAACATCGCTGATATATATCCTCATTACTTGGACGATCCGCTTTATGACAACACCAACTTGGGGGCAAGTTGTTCCGCAGCGGGGGAGTATGATGGAGACCATCTTCCTATTGGGCCTCACGGCCATGGTGATAGTGGGCCTCACGGTCAAGAAGCTACATTAGCGTAGTTTCTATAATTAAGTATTTAGGGTTTCCATAATTATGAGTCTTAGCAATCAAGGAAAGTATTATTAGTAATTATCTTATTTCCTTATTTGAGTCTATCTAGGAAAGTACAATCTCTATATAAGAGAAGTCTAGTCTGTCTTTGTTAACCAGATCAGAGAATATTATCAATCGAGTTTATTATTAATCAGGTTTATCGTTTTGTTCTTTACTTTATCAGTTTATTTACGTATTTTATCAGTTTATTTACGTATTTTATCATTGTTATAATGGTGAATTCTATTACTTTTACGCTTCCGCAACAATCTACATCAGAGATGCCCCAAACACTACTGTTTTGAACTTTTGTTGCTCAAAGCACTAACTTTTTAAGTTGAGATGGCCCTAACAGTAGTTATACGAAAAACAAAAACATAAATATACAAAATAAAGATAAAAACTTATTTGCATCTATAAAACATATTTTACAACAACCCGCATACTCACATTCATTTTGTTCATAAGGATTTAAGGGTCTTCATGTTAAAAAATAATATTTATCTATAATGAAATAACTTAGTGTTGGTCAAAAAGACAAAAAAACATCTATGGGGAACTACATTTTGTAGCTGAAGAATCCAAAATTATGGTGGAAAAATCTTAGCTGGCCACGAGAGTTTGTCTCTCCTCTCACTGTTCCAGCGAAAAGAACGATTTCCTTTGCCAGAACTCCTTTCGTCTTCGACAAAGGAGAGGGTTTCACGAAACCTTGATGGAAGGTTTGGGGAGAACCATTGAGTGTTTCAGATCCTTGATCGAGCGTTTAGACCCTCGATCGAGCGCTTCAGATTGAGGGTCCTAGGATTTCAAGTGGAACCCTCCATGACGGTTTATCTTGAAACCCTTTCCGGGGCTTGCGACAGTAGGAACTCATCATCCCTTTATCGGAACAATTAAATGAGAGAGAAGGAGAGAGAGATGGTGGTGGTTGGAGGCAGAGGCGGACCTATGTGAAGACCAGCCTAGGCAGTGGCCCAGGCTGGAATTTATAGTTTCCTGTTAAGAATATAATTGAGTTGGGCCTGTAGCTCAGTGGTTGGGACTCTGGGTTCCAGGACTCACGCGTTCGACTCCCATGATCTGCAAAACACTTTTGTTTTTTTGGCTCCTCTTTAACAAGTGTTAAACACGCTCTCAGTACCTATGAAAGGCGCCTCCAGTAAGTCGAAGTTTTTGTGGGTAAGAGGTGTCCTTAAACTTTGTTGGAGGCGTCTTTAGGATTACCCTTCTTGAGACTAATTCTGTAATATGAGTAACTCACAAAATGACCTCCAAATTTTACCGACTTCTACAATAGACCCTAAAATAGTTTTTTTTTAATTTTTTTTCTTTAATACATCATATATAAGCCTGCCAAAGCTAGCTAAAAATCCTGGTACCGCCCCTGGTTGGAGGGGAAAGAGAAATGGTGGTGGTTGGAGGCGAAAGAGAGGAAACAAAGATCTTTATAAGGGTTGCCGACAATGATAGTTGGTTGGTGGTGGTCAGAGGAGAAAGAGGGCGACCGAGACTGATGTTTCGTATTTTAGTCTTATGTTTGAAGTCTTCAAAAAGTGTCATCATCTAAAAGAAAAATTTAACTAGATCATATATTGTAGCAGTACTGCAAACCTTTTAGAAAGGAAAATAATTTGAAGAACTAGATTAAAACAGATTGCTGACTGTTTGGAGAACTTTTTGTAAAGATATGAAGGTTACTTTAGTGATCTTAGTATTGTTATGGTTTAATTTACTATTACAAAAAAGTATGCATGGTTTCCATGTATGTTTTGTTACAGTACTTTACCGGATTTTCATCTTTGACTCTAGTCGTCGAGAAGTACCTCAAATGGTGACTGTAAGAAACTACTTCTACCCTTGTTTTGTAAAGATTCCTTAGGGTAACAACCAACATGTTTATGTATGTTTATTTTGTTACGGTTGGACAGTAACAAAACAATTGGATTTTTCATGTAAGAACCTTGGAGAAGTATCCCAATTGGTGAAAACTAGAGATCTCATTGTAAATGTATCTCCAAGTTACTTCAATGCCTGTCTCTTTTGTTACGGTTTCGACTGTCGAATTATCTATTTGTAACAGTTTTGGTTCAAGGTTACTAGAACAGTGGGTTTTTATTGAAAAATTCAAACTGCAAGGATGTTAGGTATAAGGACTGCATTCCATTATTAAACCAAATCCAGAGTAGAGTACAATCTTGGAAGGTGTGTTTCCTCTCTTACGCAGGCAGACTTATCCTCCTCAAGACGGTGTTAGGCAGTATGCTTATATTTTGGTCTTCTGTGTTTGTCTTACCGAAGCGAGTGTTCAAAGAGATTACTCAGATCTTCAATAGGTTTCTCTGGAAAGGGTTAGAAGAAGGTAGCAATAGACCAGCAGTGAAGTGGCTTGATTTATGTCTGCCAAAGGATGAAGGTGGGTTGGGGTTGCGTGATATTGAAACCATGAATACATCAATGAACCTTAGACATGTGTGGGATATTATCAGTGACAAAAATACGTTATGGGTTCGTTGGGTGAAGAAGTATTTGATCAGAAGTAAGAATTTCTGGACAATGATGAAGATTCCTAGTAGTTGTTCTTGGTGTTGGCGAAGAATTCTTGGTAGTAGAGAAGTGGGAAAGGGGTTGGTCAAATACCTAATTCAGGACAGTCAAGACACCTACTTTTGGCGAGATATATGGCACCCTAAAGGGTCACTTGCTGAATATTTTATTACTGACTGGTGGTTCAGGCCACAATTACGAGAAGATGCTCGGGTATCCGATTTTCTTATAGAAGGAAAATGGGTATTTCCAGATCACATTGGTCAGGCCCTAGGTGATGTGTTTAATACTCTACATGCAGTTGAAGTGAGAGGTCTAAAGAGGGACAAGGTGGTCTGGAAAGTTACTACATCGGGTGACTACACGGTGAAGGATACATATAACTCTATAAGACGAAAAGGCGATAAACTATCGTGGACGAGGCTGGTGTGGTGTAAAGAGGGGGTACCAAAACACTCATTTATTGCATGGATTACTCTTAAACGGGATCTGAAAACAAAGACTAAGCTGCGGGCATGGGGTCTAGAGGTGGATGAAATCTGTCCTTTATGTGACTCGGGAATAGAGACAGACGAACACCTCTTTTTTCAGTGTTCTAATTCGGTCACAATATGGACGGAACTACTACTCATGCTAGGTATTCACCAGAATCATACAGGAATATGGTTAGAGGAGATCAATTGGTGTGTGGACACCTTTCGTGGTGACTCGATATTGGGACGATTGGGGAGTGTGGTCTTCACAGCCTATATCTATAATATCTGGACTGAACGAAATAACCGAGTATTTCGTGGTGCGAGCAAACCACATCAAGAGGTCTTACCGCAAGTGATTAGTGAGATATAAATAAAGGCAATGGCATGGAAACGGGTGATATTAGACACGAATGAGGCTAGATGTATATTAGATCGATGGAATATAACAGTCCCACTAATCAGGAAGGCCCCAACGATTTGCAAATGACAAGGACCTGCTGTTGGCCACACTCTAATTAACACTGATGGAGCATATGATCCCACTTTTGCTGGATATGGAGCTATTTTGCGGGACTCGCGAGGGGAAACAATAATAGCAGCAGCTTCCATGACGGAAAGAATCTTGGTTCTTGCACATGAAATGCAGGGGGTCAAAATGGGTCTTGAACTAGCCCTAAAAATGGGCAGGTCTCGGGGTCGAATAGCCACTGATTCATTATTAACTGTGACTATCTTAACTAACACTGGGAAAGATCCTCCATGGCATGTTATGCGACTATTTCGAGAGATCCGGACGCTATGGGAATAATTTGAGGGTGCTCCATTGCATATGTTTTTCGAGAGATAAACCAGGCAGCTGACTATCTCTAGAAGATGCGACCTGCTAGTGGGACTATTGAGTTGTTACCAACAGAATTACCGGAAGACCTACAAAAGATTTTGAGGGATGATAAAAGGGGTGTTATCAGAGTCCGTCATCCTTAGTTTCTTTGTTTTTTTTATCTTGATGTTGAATTTATATGGTTTACTTTAGTTGATTCGAACTTTTCATTGGTTAATTTTTTGATTCTTTCGTTGTAAAGGGTCGGGCCCTCTAACCCGTTGACAATTTCAAATAAAAAAAGTAAGGGTAGTGATCAAAGTTGAATACATGACACTTTGTCCAGTTCAAACAAAAAGCACACATGTTTCATTAGTATATTTTGTTTACTCAAACAAATAGAGATTTCATTAAAAAAACAAGATAAAATCACTCAAACAAGAAAATATGTAATGAAAAAAAATAGAGATTTCATTAAAAAAACAAGATAAAATCACTCAAACAAGAAAATATGTAAAAAAAGATTGTAAACTGAGTATCTCTTGAAATGGGTCTTAGAAAAGTTCGGAAATAGGGGCGAAAAGAGCACCAAAATTCTTTGTGGGCTCACCATTTCCCTCTGGTTTTGATCCCAAATCAAATGCTTTGAATTTGACATTCTCAAATTGAAGAGCTTGAACACAAGCTTCAGCAACATCAGCTCTAGCAATATATCCATTCTCAGTTGGAAGAAGAAGATCGTCTTTCCCTACCAACAACTCTCTTATCCCACCTTCTTTGTTATCCAAACCTCCAGCTCTAATAATGGTGTATGCCAAACCAGAGTCAGCTAGATATTGCTCTGCTTTTCTCTTCCATATAAGTATATTTCCATTTCCAAGACTGTTCAAGAAATGGTTTGGATCCGATCCACCCATCGATCCAACTAGAACTACATGTTTAACTCCAAGAGCTTTAGCTGTATCAATTTGATTCTTTTGTCCAATCCAATCGACTTGTTCTGGGTATTGTCCTTCTTCGAAATAGAACTCGGGCATTGGTCCGTCAAACGATCCATCGATCATATCTTCAGCTCTTCCAGTACCCAAACTTTCAGCTGGAAATTCATCGGTAGGTTTCATCTTTGGGATCGCACTTGTGAGAATGATGAGACCATCAATTCCTTTCATGGCATGTTCTAGGGTTTGACAATCCATAATATCCCCAATGAAGGTATCATCTCCTCCTCCAAGCTTCTGCTTACTTGCTTCAGATCTAACCAAACCCCTCACCACAAACTGCTCTGATCTTTCCTTCAATTTCTTGTATGCAAGTTGTCCGGTTAACCCAGAAGCTCCGGTGACAAGAACGGTCATCTTTTGACATGAGCCTTCCATTTTTTTTTCTTGTTGAACAAATATTAAGAGAAAGGGGAAGCTTAGTAACTGAAAATATGAAAACTTTTCTTTGGTATTCTTTACTCTCTTCGATTGAGGAATGAATTGGTGAGAATTGTTAATGAGGAAACACATATTTATACCAAAAGGAAGAGGAGTTGAAAATAGAGAAAGTTAAGGAAAATAAGGGAGGCTGCATTAAATTAACATATTTAGTCACCAAACAATGTGGAAGTATGAGTTTTTTGACCAACCTTTAGTGATTGAGGAACCTTCTAATACTTTAGGAATTTTCCGTGGGATGTAACAATAGGAATGGGACAATTTAGGTTTAAATTTAAAGATTTTGAAGCTTAGGAGTACTTGCAGTCGGTAGATAGGTTGTATCAGTAGTATTGTTCTTATAAAGAAATGGTTGTAAAATATTATAGAGTTAATTCCATTTTGGTCTACTAAAGATGACCAACTGACCAAAATGGCCCCCTAAAGATGACTAGCTTTCAATATGGCCTCCTTTTTCGTTTTTCTATCTTTTTCTTCGTTAGTCGTTAGTGAGCTGGCAATTTCTTCTCACATTTACCCCTGCCGTATCTACCCCATATCTTGGATGACGCACCGAGAATCTTTATGGTCCTAGGTTGTCCAATACACTTCTACCTCCTCTCTCTTCCTTTCTCACTTCTTTAAAAAATTCTCTCTCTCTCTACTATCTCTCTCTACTAAATCTCTCTTTCTCTCTCTAAAACTTCAAGAAAAATGAAGCTCTGTCATCATCAATTATTGAAGAAGTTCTACTTCGTTTATTGAAATACACAAGAATCAATGATTTATGGAAATAAACACAAGAATAAATGATTTCCAAAACGGGAATTGTTAATGGTGAATCAGACTATTCTTCTTCTTTTAACAATTAACACTATCATATTATACATATTTATATGAATATATGAATATGAATGATTAATTTATGAAATGGGTTTTTGCTGTTTCTTTATCTAGATTAATAGGTGATGGAGAAGAAAGAGAAGGAGGATTACATATTCATCATCATCAACATGGTGGAAAAATCTTTGTTCATCATCAAGACAGCAACAACAACAACAATAATAATAAATACAAAATCCAATAATACAAGTAAAGTTTTCCTTGTTTATTTTGTTCAATAAAATTTTATAGTTCTCAAGCATTAGGAGGTCATCAAAATGCAAGTAGAGTTTTCGAACAACAATAATAATAATAATACAAAATCAAATAATACAAGAGAGAGTAGAGAAAGAGAGAATCATTTAAAGAAGGGAGAAAGAAAGAGAGGAGAGGTAGAAGTGTATTGGACAACCTAGGGACCATAAAGATTCTCGGTGTCTCATCCAAGATATGGGGTAGATACGGGCAGGGATAAATGTGGCAAGAAATTGCCAGCTCACTAACGGCTAACGGAGAAAAGACAGAAAAACAAAAAAAACGGTCATATTGGAAGCTGATCATCTTTAGGGGGCATTTTGGTCAGTTGATCATCTTTAGGGGGCCAAAATGGAATTAACCCAATATTATATCATGAAAGGACTCCAAGAGGCATCGTATAATGTATCCCAGAATTTAATATCTGGAGTACTTTTCAAAGAGATATTTTTTTATATGTAAATTTGATTGTTGTGCATTCTTTTTTTTTTTTTTGTTAAGGTGATTAGATTAAATTAAAAAGACAAAGTGTTATTACAGTACATGGAATTAAGAAAATAAGGAATTCTATGCCAAGATTCTGCTTTATTCTTTTTCCTTGCATGCTTCGCTAGCTTGTCAGCTGGCTTATTAAATTTCCGATTAATGTAATTAAATTTCACGTTGTTGAAATACTTTTTCCTGTCATGAATTCTCTGGAGGTGAACTCTGGATTGCCAGTTAACTTCGTGTTTGGGATTCTGGATGTGGCTAATAAGATTAATGTTGTCACTCTCGATGATGATGTCTTTGTACTCATGTTCCTCTGCCCAGAGAAGACCATTAAGGAGGGCAACAGCTTCCCCCTCCTCGCTATTTCTGCATCTGGCTATAGATGTTTGAGCTGCAATGAATTTTGCTCTCTCATCCATAGACACTCATTCATTCACACATATAATAATTTAAAACATATACATCCATAGACACTCATTTGTTCATAAGCATCTAAAGACTTAACGCTAAAAAATAATATTTATCAATAATTTGAATAATTTAATGTTGTTCGAAAAGGTTAAAAAAAGTTAATTTAAGACACAACTTAGGGGAATAACGTTTTATAGTTGGAGAATCCACGACCGAGGGTTTTAGAGTTCGAAATGGAACTTAAAATCTTTTTTCCTTCATCCGACGAAGAGGGTTCCGACAATGGGAACTCATCCCTTAACTGAAAAAATTGAAGGAGGCAGAGAGATAAATAGTGGTGGTTTGAGGAGAAAAAGGGGAAAGAACATATTCTTTTAAGGTCGCCCACAACAACCGTCTACCAATTGTGGTGGTTGGAGGAAAAGAAATCGACATAGAGGAGGGAAAGATTTTTTTTAAGGGTCGGCGACAATGACAGTCTGTTAACGACTCTTCTCTGACGCGAAGAAAGTAAGAGCATTCAAGATTTTTCAGCATAAAATCTTGGATGCTCCAGTTACAAAATGTTATTCCCAAAGTCGCGACCTAAAAATTTACTTAGCTAACTGGTATTTTTACTATTACTGACACTTTCAGCTAGAAGATCAAAATAAGTTAGTTATTTTTATGTGAGTATGCAGGTTCCTAAACTTAATCAAAATAAGTTCACATAAATTTTCCTACCTAACTTGTTAAGTTTGTGGTCATTTAACTCAAAATTAATTGGCAATGAGTGAAGAAGGCTTATACATTATATTCTTGGTTGCTAGTTATATCCCTTCTCCCATGTGGGACTATTTTCACACACCTCCTCACGTGTGGCGTGGTTAGCCTAACACATATTTTTTTTTCGAGTGACGTGGAATCCGTGTGGCTTTTAAGCCTATCATGTGTGCGCCTAGCTCTAATGTCATGTTAAGTTTGTGGACATCCAACTCAAAACCAACTGGCAATAAGTTTAGAAGACCTATACATTGGATTCTTGGTGCAAGTTACCACTTCTCTCATGTCGCACTATTCACAAAGGTTCGGCCCAGGCCCAAAGCAGGCAAAGCAGCTGCTTTGAGCCCCATTTGGAGAAGGTCCCCCAAAATATACCTTTTTATAGACACCGGGTGAAAAAAAAATTAAAGGAACTGCTCCTTTAAATCAGTCCGTGAATCCAAGGGATTAAGGGAGTTGCACGTGACTTTTTCTTTAGGTGGGCAATTGAGAGAATCTTGGTAACTGTTCGCACAAAACCTAATAACTTAATTACTAGTATGAGTATCTTGTGTTGTATTATATTACTAGATATATTAAAAGTAAATGAAAGTGAAAGATAAGTGATTGGCTTCTGTAATTCTCCTTTGATTATTCTCTGTAAAAGTACAAACCTAAATGGAACTAAACATGGTATATATATATACCCACTTAGTATCTCTAACTAAGTGTTACACGAAGTTAGATACGAGCTTCATCTTCATAGATACCAGACGGACTCTCAACATTAAAGATTATATCTCGATCAAGAAGAGATGCCAGCCTTGCAAGCTTCAGAATGGAGACTGCCCTACAAACCGAAGTTATATGATGCATTTCTTCACTTCTGATATTTTGTTGTACTACTTTTCTTATTGTAGTTGTATTTTTCTTCTTACTGTATTGTAATAGACTTTTAATATTAATATATTACCTTCAACAAAAAAAAAAAAAAAAACCAACACATAGTGACTTTGCATGGGATGAGGTGTAAATTCCTAATTAATGATATATTAGAAAATCACAAAGGAAGCACCTCATGCTTGTTTACTATCTTACTCCATAAGATATAGGCAAAAGGCACCACGCCATCTCTTATCTGAAGCAAACATATAGTTGTCATCCACATCACTTCATAACACTCCCCCTTGGATGACCATCAATAAAAGTAATTTCCTCACTGAAATTTTGTCAGAAAAATCTAGTTAGAGATTTCAGGTTTCACTGGATGTGTGAAATGCTGCCTCGTTAAAACCTTGCCAGAAAAACCTATTGGGACAAAAACTGGACGAAGGAAAAAGAGTACAGAGAGTAAATATCCAGTACTACTGATGATAATATTCTCCCCGTGATGAATATCATATTATGGGCTGATGTAATTTTACATCTTTAGGTTTTTCAAGCTTTCCATTCCGATGCCTTGTACTAATTTTCTGAAAGTTGTACTAGGCAAAGACTTGGTAAACAAGTAGGCATAATTCTCACATGATTGAATCTTCTGAATATCAATTTCTCCATTCTTTTGTAGATGGTGTAAGCAAAATAACTTAGGCAAAATGTGTTTCGTTCTGTCACCTTTAATATATCCTTCCTTGATTTGAGCAATGCAAGCTGCATTGTCTTCATAAATAATGGTAGGTGCCTTTGTAATTCCAGAAATATCACATGATATTCTGATATGGCTAATAATGGACCTTAGCCATACACATTCTCTAGTAGCTTCATGAAGAGCAATAATCTCCGAGTGATTGGAAGATGTAGAGGGCATACTTTGCTTACTTGATCGCCAAGAGAAAGCTGTACCACCACTAGTAAAAACATAGCCTGTTTGTGAAACTCATTTATGTGGATCAGAGAGATATCCTGCGTCAGTATATCCTGTTACTTGTGAACCATTGGAGGAATTTATCGAACAGAATAACCCATGTCAGTAGTTCCCCGAAGGTATCGAAGAATATGCTTTATTCCCATCCAATGTCGCTTTGTTGGTGCCGAACTGAACCTGGCTAATAAATTTATTGCAAAAGAAATGTCAGGTCTAGTACATTGAGCCAAATATAATAAAGCACCGATTGCACTTAAATATGGTACTTCAGGACCAAGTAGTGCTTCATTATCTTCTTTAGGACGATAAGGATCTTTTATAGTATCTAAAGATCTGACAACCATGGGATCTTTTCAAAGCTTTTTCTGTATACAAATTTTGATGGACAAGTATACCACTTTCACTTCTCTCAATTTGTAAGCCAATGCAGAATTTTGTTTTTTCAAGTCTTTCATCTCAAATTCTTTTTTCAAATACTCTGCAGCTTTTGAGATATCTTCAACTGTCCCAATTAGATTTATATCATCAACATATATTGAATGATAGCGAATCCAGTACATGATTTCTTAATGAACACGCATGGGCAAATAGGATCATTTACATATCCTTCCTTGGTCAAATATTCACTGAGACGATTGTACCACTTTCGCCCTGATTGCTTTAAACCATATAAAGCTCTATTAAGTTTTAGTGAATACATGACACGTGGTTTTCCTTCTGCTAATTTGAATCCTTCAGGAACTTTTATATAAATATCGGTATCCAAATTTCCATATTGATATGCAGGAACGACATCTAATAGATGCATCTCGAGTTCTTCTTGAGCTGCCAGACTGATTAAATATCTAAATGTAATTGCATCCATGACAGGAGAATATGTTTCTTCATAATCTATTCCTGGTTTTTGTAGAAAACCCTGTGCCACAAGTCGTGCTTTATAGCGAACGATCTCATTATTTTCATTGTGTTTCTTACAAAAACCCATTTGAATCCAACTGGGTTTACATCTTTTGGTGTGAGGACCACTGGTCCAAAAACACTACGCTTATTGAGTGAATCTAATTCTGCCTGAATTGCATCTCTCCATTTTGATCAATCGGGTCTTTGTCGACATTCCTCAATAGAGCGTGGCTCATAATCATCATTCTTTTTCAGAATTGTGCCACCGCAAAAGAAAATACCTCATCTACAATTGTTTCATTTCGGTCCCACATTTCTTTTTGATAGACCTAAAAAGTTACCTAAATAGGTTTCCACCCGCAAGTATACGGGCGTCAAGTAATAGTTCCGGTAAGACCGGTTCGTTCCTCAGAGACTAAGTTAAACTAATTCTAACCTTAAAACTATTGAGATTTAAAATTGGTTTTGATGGTGATGAAATAGAACTATAATATAAAACTCAAGAAAAATAAATAAATAAATAAATATTTCTATATTCAGAAAAAGGGAACCTAGGGTTTTCGAATCCGTTTTCCTAACAATTCTAAGGACAAATTAATTTTTGGTCTAATTCGATAGTTCTTTGTATAACTCAGATTTTCAGTCCATGAACGGTCTAAAAACCCGGAAGATATTATCGTTAAAATAATAAAAACTGTAATAAATTTATCATTAGAATAATTATTTAAACTTCATCTAAAACCCTAGATATAAAGGACTTAGCTACTCATGCTAGAAACGATAAATATTTGAAGTAATAGAAGAAAAAGAAGAAAGAAACTTACTTTTCTGCGATTTTCCCACCAAACAGACCCTTAAGGAGTTGATTTCCTTCTGTTTTTCCGAGAATCTGCCAAACGCACCCTCTGGGAAAACGATTTTCTCGTCTTCCAGGAAATATTTTCCTCTCTGAGAAAATTATTTTCTCATCTTCTTCAACTCTGTTTTCTCTCTCTATGTTCCTGTTTTCTCTATTTTTTCTTAATCTAATCTCTCTCTCTCTATGTTATCTCTTTCTTTCTCACTAGAAACAGAAAATAACAAGAGCAATCAAAGAATCAAGGAAGAAAAATCAAACCAATTCTTTAAAAACCGAGCTTCTGTTTTTCTCTCTCTCTACAAAACTCTCTTCTCAATCTCTCTGTCTCTCTCTCTATCTCTCACAAATAAAGAGTACAATCAGAAAGAAAAGAAAAAACAGAAATACTCAAAAACTCTCGCTCTCTCTCTCTACTGTTCTATTTCTCTCTTAAAACCGAGATTCAGCTCTCGGTTTCTCTCTCTATCTCCTTTTCTGTTCTGTTCTATATAACCGTGATTATCCTTCTCTGATTTTCTGTTCTATAAAGCTGATGATATCCCTCTCTCTAACTTTCTTCTTTCTTATATAGACCAACCGAGTCTCTCTTGCTCTATCTTCTGTTTTCGATTTGAATCAATCTCCTCCAATCTCGGCTTCTCTGATTTTGCTCTCTCTCTCTCCAAAAACCTAACCAACAACCTTCTTCCTTCTCTCTCTCGGTTTTATGCTCTCTCTAATTCTTTCTCTGGGTCTCTCTCTTTCTGTTTTGATTTTAAGAAACCCTTTTCTCAGCTCTCTGTTTCTTCATTCGGTTATAAGATCTAAACAAATATCTTTGGCCAGCTAATCCGATTTGATACTCCCGGTTCTGTTGCAATCCGACCTGTTTAGGTACGGTGATGAGCTCGGGTGCATGGGATTACACCCCTCCCCCACTGGATAACCAGGAGTACACCCTTCCGTAACCGAGGATAGCCCGAAATAATACAAGCCGTCAGATTCACCTCCCTGTAGCGTGCCATGTGTCCCTGATGGTATATGTTGACTTTTAGTCAACTGATTTGACTCGGACTTTGACCTTGAATATTTTATCGATCCGGACTCCGATTTGACTTCCGTTTTCGCCTACGTGCTCGTCTTGGACTCTACTTTCCATCCGAACACTAATCTTGACCAAGAAGTCAGAATCAACAAATGACCAAAATGCCCCTCGTCTGTATTCTTTCCGACTTTATCCGTTTCGCACGCGTAACTCTGTAAAAAGGTACCTGAACATAAAAGAGAGTAATTCGTGAGAGTAACTGCTCTAGAGAGACTAACTCGTCTAAATTAAGAGACTCAGATGGGACATTTCCATGTCTCATCACTTTTGAACATTCATAATTTATAGAGATTTTCTCATTGTTCGGTATCTCTGCCTCATCAAGAATTTCACCCTCTTCAAGGGATATTTGTTCAGAAAGTGTGGTTGTATCATTAATAGTCTCTTCTAGAGAACTATTATTTTGTGATTGTTCTTCCTCTTTCTAGGGATAGTATCTTTAAAACCAATTGGTCGTCCATGCTTCTAACGTATTTTAGATGATTCATTCGCTATAGCAGTTTCTCCTGGTCATTTAGGAATATTAATTCGTGCACGAGCATTAGCAGCAGGGATATATGATTCCGTTACCCTTGTTGCATCATTAAATGCATCTGGTAGTTTATTCGCAATGCCTTGCAAATGTACAATCCTTTCTACTTCTAGCTCAGATTGATTTGTATAACGATCAAGATGAGATAAACTTTGTGTATTCCAACACAATTCAATTTGTTCGTTATTCACTGCAGACAAATTTTCTCCCCCTAATGGTGGGAAAATTGTCTCATCGAAATGACAATCTGCAAATCTTGCACATCCACATCGAAAAATACGCAAATGCGCTAATATTTGGTTGATGGCCCAAAACAAGCTGCAAAGGAGAATGTTGACCATTCGTAGTAGGTCGTAGGCGGATCAAAGCAGCAGCATGTAATACTGCAGATCCCCATGCAGAAACCAACAACTTGGTTTTCATCAACATAGGACGTGCAATCAGTTGTATATGTTTTATGCATGATTCTGCTAGACCATTCTGTGTATGAACATAAGCTACATGATGTTTAACATCAATACCAACTGATATACAGTACGCATCAAAAGCCTTTGATGTAAATTCACCTGCTCCGTCAAGGCGTAAGGACTTAATCGGAAAATCGGGAAAATGAGCTCATAATCGAATAATTTGGGCAAGCAACCTTGTAAATGCATTATTACGAGTAGACAAAAGATTAACATGAGACCATCTCGCAGAAGCATCTATCAATATCATGAAATATCGAAACGGTCCACATGGTGGGTGCATAGGACCACATATATCTCCTTGGATTCTTTCCAGAAATTTAGGAGATTCGATATGAACTTTTGTGTGAGACGGTCTTATAATTAATTTCCTCAATGAGCAAGGTGTACAAGCAAAATCCTTGCTTATTAGAATCTTTTGATTCTATAGTGGGTGCCCCTGAGAATTTTGAATTATTCTACTCATCATGGTAGATCCTGGGTGTCCCAAACGGTCATGCCAAAGTGTCGTCACACTTGGATCATAAAACTTCTGGTTTATGACAATAGAAGATTCAACCGTTTTTATCCTTGTAACATACAATCCTGAAGATAGAGTTGCCAATCTCTCGAGATCATGCTTCTGGCCCGAAGCAGTTGAAGTAATATACAAATATTCTTCATTATTTTCATCTCTAGTTTCAAGATGATAAACATTTCGACGTATGTCTTTAAAACTTAACAGATTCTTTAAAGATCTGTTCGAATACAATGCATCGTCAATGGTTAACTTCGTACCACTTGGTAATATTATAATTGCTCTGCCAGAGCCGTCAATGAGACTAGATGAACCAGCGATATATAGTAATCGCATTAGCCTTATACAATTTCAGAGTCAAGAAGTACTTTTTACTTCGAAAGATGGAATTCGTGGTTCCACTGTCCGCCAGACAAATATCTTCATCATCTCTAAAAAATGTACCTCTAGAATTCATACCTTAACTAACATAAAAAAATATATATACATATAAGATATCGATAGAAAAAATTTAAGTTTTATATATTACATTGGTATACAATAGTCAATAAGTAAAACATTAATATAATACAAAATTTACAACAACTCAAAATATTATAAAAATATTACTAAGGAGAGTTACGAATTTGATCAATCATTTCATCAAACTCATCATCGAGTAATTGATCGAACTCATTATTAGTAAGATTTTCATATCCACTATCATAGATATCCTTTTCTTTGATGGGATATTGAAACAACGATGTGGTGCTATTCAGATTAATCCCATAATCTGTGACTTTTGACTCGGTTCTGACTTCAGTAAGATATATTTCAACATCGTCAGTTAAATAGTCAGATACATCCAATCTTGTGTTAGATGAAGAATCATCGATTTCCATATGATTTGTTTCTACATTGGCAGTACGTTTCTTCAAGGATGCTTGATAAAGATCTACTAGATGTTTAGCAGTCCTACACGTTCTTTGCCAGTGCCCTGTCATACAACATTTAAAACATGGTTGATTCTTCATTTCAGATGGTTCAATTACCACCTTCTTCCCTTTATTTGCCGATTATACGGCTTCTATCTATTACCCGAGTTATTTACCCATCGGCCTCGGCCGTTACCACGAATGTGAAGGATATATTTCCTCGGTCTGAAGGAATGGTATCCTTTCGAAGGAGTGTCCTTCGACCAAGGTTGCAATGCGTACGATTTGGCGAATAGGATCTTAATGACCTTACTCGTAAGATCATTAGTCCGGTCCAATTAGGGGTCGTAATGCTTAACTAGAAGTCAAGTACGATCATCGGATAACTTCGGTAATCCGCGACTAACATAGACCGGATCCTACAAAGGTTACACATAAGAGTAATGATTTGAACGAAGAGAATTGACTAGAAAGAAAAATGGAAAATAAGTGGATTGGATCCATTATTGGTAAGTCCAATTAGTTCGGAGAAGTCCGAAGAAAGATAAACATGTCCGGGCCCGAAAGGGAGGCCCAGAAAGGCTTTAGGTGGGCCGGCCATGTGATGGCCGACCAAGGCAAGGGGACGGCCATGTGATGGCTGACCAAGGCAAGGGGCCGGCCATTACATGGCCGGTAAGGCCCTAAGTGGGCCGGCCAAGGAAGCCCATAATGGGCTATATTGGCCGGCCACTCAAGGGAACCCTAAAGAGGGTAATTTTGGAAGTTACCTTATAATTAGGTTTTAGGAATCCTAGTTTGGGTCTAATACCTTTTCTAGGGATTTCTATATGTACCTAATTAGACAACCTAAAGAAAGAGATAGAATTCAAGGAAAAATTCTAGAGAGACAATTCTCAAGAGGAGAAACTGTCAACTGAAAGAGTTTCAGAATATACATCTCAGAGAGAGAGAGAGAAAAGGAGTTTTCACAAGTATCTAGTCAAGAAGGAGTTTTTCATCTCACCCTTCAAGAAGGTCCTAGCTGACTGAAAGGAGGGAGTTCAAGTTATATACTCGGTGTCTCAAGTAGAGGAGCTACACTTGGAGATCTTATCTTCCAAATACTGGTCGGGATTTAGTTCGTGGGAAAGCGATTAAGAGGTAATCTTCTTTCCATTCTAGTTCATTGATATGTTCATGTATAGATCCTGGAAACTAGTGTTAAACATAGAGATGTTTGAGATTCCGCTAACAACACTAGACAATTAGGTGTATTAGATACCCCTATAACCCTTCAGTGGCATCACGAGCCGTTTGCATGAACTATCTTTGAATAGACGAATTAGATTTAAACTTGAACAACTAGATAATAGTGTTAATAGTGTTTGAATGGAGATTCAAGCATATTTTGATTATATCAATTAGGGTTCTGAATGTGATTCAATGACTTAAAACACTAAAAACATAGTTTTATGGAAAGGGTTTTCATAAACAAGCTTTAGGTTTTAAGTTTTAAGTTTTTTGATAAAAATCATCAAAACCATGAAGTTTAGTTGATAAATCTATCAAAAACAGTACCTAACAGCAGCTGGAACAAAGAAATCAGTTGGAACACTAGGGTTTCCAAAAATTTTGGAAACTCAGCTGGCCGGACCGGTCAGGACGCGTCCGGGCCAGACCAGCACGTCTCGGACAGATAGTCCAAGACCGGGTGGGACACGGACTGGAAATCCCAGTCCGTGAAGGACCGGGAATCCTAGTCCGAGTTGGACTAGGAGTCCAAGACTCTCGGGTCTCGGACATCTCAGAGCGTCTAGGACGCGTCTGGTTGATCCCAGTCCAACAGGGACTAGGAGTCCGAGACTCTCGGGTCTCGGACGTCCCAGCGCGTGAGACGCGTCTGGGATATCCTAGTCCGAGACGGAATAGGAGTCTGAGACAGACGCGTCTCGGACGTCCCTCACGCGTCTAGGACACGCTTATGGGAGACCTATTAATTCACGGTCTAGGACCGGGACACTGGACAGAGGTTCGAACGCATCCAGAATGCGTCTGGAGCGACCGGACGCATCTAGGATGCGACTGGAAGCTTCCATACCTGTCTGGGATGCGACCGGAGCATCCAGAAGCGTCTAGGACGCATCTGGACGCGTCCAGAAGGCATCCGGTACAGGATACCCGTGCCGTCCGTGCACAGAAGCGTCTGGGTGATGCACCCGAAAAGGTTGCACACCCAAGCGGAGGTATCAAGTAGTAACCAGGCAAAGCCGGGATCGATCCAAGGATAGGAAGGTAGTTTGGATATCGAAGGGTCTTATCCCTCGGTCTAGATATTAAAAGCTAACTTAGACCAAAAATAAAAGAACAATGATAAATGAGGGGTTTTGGTATGAATAAGTAATAAGAGAAGAAAACAAGTAAAGCTAACTAGGTAATCTAATGTAAATGGGCGAGAGAGATTCAAGAGAAGTATCGGAGGAACAAGAGTCGGGAGACAGTGAGACTCGATTCGGGCAACAAATAAGTGAGAGAGGTGTCGAAGTCCGGGAATCCATAATGATAAACCTACGGCTATGTGTAGTCCGATTTAATGTGTCGAGGTACAATCGATATTCGACTCCTAAAGTAGATGTCTCTAAGTACTACGCATATCCGGAGATCATACTTAGTCAAACAAACGTCTAAATCGGTTAATCCCAAGTCATCGAAAGTGTCGTCTAGTCGCCTAACTATGTGAAGTGCATGACAAGACACATGAAATTATGACTTAGACTACGATCGATATCGAATACTTCGTTTCGTCTATTAACTATGCGAAATGCTTGACAAGACACATGAAAATACGATCAAAACGATAATCGAAATAGATGAACATCAATTATAATCAAAACGTCAAATCATATTAAACATAATCACGAATTCATCACATTTCATCTCATATAATCGACACACCAAAGTTAGCTAAATATGGTGATTGAATAAGAAATGGAAAGGAAATGGTGAGAGAATCCCCCTTTTTCGATGATGGTTCGAGGCTAAGATCGTCGGAAAATATGAGTTTTTAGTTGCAGCCGATCTCCCCTTAGCAATTTTCTGGGGTCCCCATAGCGACCGCCATCATCTTCTCCATTTAGAACACAACCTCCATTAAAGCTAACCCTAGCTTTCTCTCTCTAGAAATTTCTTGTCCAAAATCAAATCAAACTACATGGGAAGCTACTAGAAAACTCCGGCCAAAGAAGGTGACTAAATCCGGCCAAAACCCTAGATCCGGCCAAGAGATGTACTGTTCCGAGCCGAGTGCAGCCGTCCCGTGCTTGTGAGCTTCGTCCCGAGCAAGATAGCTTCCGGCCGAGCTCTCCAATGCCCGTCCCGAGCTGGTACACTTGATCCCGAACTCATGAAGAAACCCGAGTTGCTGTCCCACCACACGAGCAACTGTCCCGAGCCTTGGAATGTGCACATCCGAGCTCAGACGCGTCCCATGGAAGCTGCTGCTGCTGAGGATGCGTCTTGCTCGTGCTGCCCGTGCTCCATGCTTTCCCGAGCTGCTGTTCCGGCCAAGCTTTGGCCGGCCTTAGTGCTGGCCGGTCCCCCTTCACCTTCTCTCTTGTCGTTCTCTTCAAACTTCAAGCTCTAGAAACCCTAAAACTTCAAGCACTACCCTAGTCCCTTGCCTCCTTCTTTCCCAAAATAGTGTAACTCCATGAAAGCTTAAATGAAGCTTTCTCTCTCTAAAAATAGGATCAAAACTAAGTGAAATCAACCCAAAACTATTAGATTCAATCCTTTCTCACTCTAGAAACCTAGATCTAAAAGAAAACAAGAAGATTCAAGAAGAAATGGTGGTAGAAAGATGAAGAAAAGTTGAAGAAAAGTTGAAGAAAACAAAGGAAAAGAAGGCTAGAAGAAAGGGTTTGAAGGGGGTGGTTTGGCCGGACCAAGCTAGCTTGTTTCCGGCCAAGATGCTCGCCGAAAATCTGCTGTCCGGCCAGCAGTAGCACTCCCCGACAGCAGCTCGGCCAAGCTATGCTTGGTCTGCCAAGCTCCCATCTTGTTTCCTTTCTTCTTATCTTTTCTTCCTTCCTTCTCCTCTTCCCTTCCTCTTCTTGCCTCTCTCTCTAACTCCCACCAAGAACACTCTCTAAAACCCTAGAAACTTGATTGAGAAGATGATAGAATGGCTGGCCTCTTTTGTTTCTCTATCCAAAAAGTTACTTTACCAAAATGCCCTTGGGCTTAATTAAAGAGAGTGCCTTCAAGATCATCTTCATTTCTCTTATCTTCTCTTCTTTCTTATTTCTTCTTTGTCATGGGCTTGGGCTTTGGTTGTCATTTAGAAACCAAGAGGTGCCTCCATATTTTGTCTCTAATCTCTAATTTTCTGAAAAGGACCAAAATGCCCTTTGGTTTCTTTCTTCGATAACTTGTCCGTCCTAACTCGGAATCGACTTCCGTTTTCACCGTCGGACTCGTCCTTGACTCCACTTGTCATTTGATTTGCTTGAAATTCTTTTCTCTTGTTTTGGGCACATGAAATGATAGCGACTAATCCTTCGTTTTATTCTAAATAACATGCTAAACTCCAAAATGGGTACCTAACATGGAAAACACATAAAATATTATTTATAATACTCAAAACGAACTAACTAGGCTTAGCTAGGCTCTCCAAATGTGACATTTTCGTGTCACATCACTGGGACGCAACTGTGATGCACAAATGCATCTCGGACCGAGCACCCGAGATGGCCTATGTGTTGTCCCAGCCCGAGACACGTATGGGACGCGTCTGGATGTTCCAACACCTCTCGGACTGAGCATCCGAGAGGAGATATACTTGACCCGATGGTCTGGACGCATATAGGCCGCGTCGAGGACGCATCCTAGACATCTCACCCGAGATGCCTATGGTATGTCCTAGGACAGAAGCGTCCAGCTAGGCTAGGACGGGTCTGCCCGAGAGACTGAGCACGACAGGAACGTGCTATCTCATGGTCCGGACCTTGACTAGGCTAAGTCAAGGGTTGACCCGAGAACAGTCAAAGGACTTTGACCAGGGTTGACTTAGGTCTTTACATGGCCGACCAAGGAAAGGCGCCGGCAATTACATGGCCGGTTAGACCGTAAGTGGGTCGGCCAAGGAAGCCCATAATGGGCTATGTTGGCCGGCCACTCAAGGGAACCCTAAAGAGGGTAATTTTGGAAGTTATCTTATAATTAGGTTTTAGGAATCCTAGTTTGGGTCTAATACCATTTCTAGGGATTTCTATATATACCTAATTAGACAACCTAAAGAAAGAGATAGAATTCAAGGGAGAATTCTAGAGAGACAATTTTCAAGAGGAGAAACTGTCAACTGAAAGAGTTTCAGAATATACATCTCAGAGAGAGAGAGAGAAAAGGAGTTTTCTCAAGTATCTAGTCAAGAAGAAGGAGTTCTTCATCTCAACCTTCAAGAAGGTCCTAGCTGACTGAAAGGAGGGAGTTCAAGTTATATACTCGGTGTCTCAAGTAGAGGAGCTACACTTGGAGCTCTTATCTTCTGAATACTGGTCGGGATTTAGTTCGTGGGAAAGCGATTAAGAGGTAATCTTCTTTCCATTCTAGTTCATTGATATGTTCATGTATAGATCCTGGAAACTAGTGTTAAACATAGAGATGTTTGAGATTCCGCTAACAACACTAGACAATTAGGTGTATTACATACCCCTATAACCCTTCAGACCGCGCCCCCTGGAACGGTAACCACCACTTCTGGTATCTTTATTTTGATCGTCACCACGACCATGTTCCTCTAAATTTTTATTGTCGTGGTAGTTGCCACGACCACGACCCTTATGGTTCTGTTCCCGTCTTTTAGTAGAGACGGATGCAGAATAAGTTTCTGAAAAGTTAGTATATCTCGTTGGACGGGTTTCTTGATTTTTCATGATTACTTCCCTATTTTGTTCTGCTACAAGAAAACATGAAATTAACTCTGAATGACATTTAAAATTCATATTTCTATACTGCTCTTGCATATTCATATTGGATATGTGAAACGTGGAAAACGTTTTTTCTAGCATTTTTTCCTCAGAAACTGGATAACCACAATGACCAAATTTCGTAGTTATTTAACTAAGACAGAATTATATTCAGAAACTATTTTGAAATCCTGCAGCCGCAGGTTTATCCAGTCATTCTGGGCTTTCGGTAAAATAACTTTTTTAAATGACCGTATCGATTCTCTAAACATTTCCATAATACAAGTGGGTCTTTCTGATACAAACATTCTGATTTGAGCTCTTCACATAAATGATGGCGGATTACAATGAGGGTCGTTGAACGTCTGTAAAGCGGTTCATTATTTCCCTTGCAAATTGTCTTCTCTAGTTGTTTGGCTTCTAGATGAGCTTCGATTTCAAGCTTCCAAGTAATATAGTTTTTCCCCGATAAGTCGAGGGCTTTAAAATCAATACTTGTTAGATTCGACATATTAAACTTGAAAGATTACGAAATACCTGTAGATTTTGGTTATCTCCTTAAGTTGGGTGAAATCTCCTCTATATCACAGCTAGAGACTGTCGTGCTGATAACGTAGTATGAGTATCTTGTGTTGTATTATATTACTAGATACATTAAAAGCAAATGAAAGTGAAAGATAAGTGATTGGCTTCTGTAATTCTCCTTTGATTATTCTCTGTAAAAGTACAAACTTAAATGGAACTAAACATTATATATATATATATATATATATATATAGGATTTTTAAGTGAATGGCCCAAAAAGTGGGGTACTATTGTGGGTAAGATCCACATAAACATAGAAATGTGTTGCAGGTCCAACTCATTAATAACTGGGCTGCCCAAGAAAAAAAGTACATAAGGGAATGTGCCAATTTTCTTTAAGTACCCCTAATACTCTTCTTTCTCTCTCTAAATGAAAAGTTTCCTCATCTCTCTATCTCTCTCAGAAATTCCTGAAGCTTTTTCTTTTTTCTCTCTCTAAAATAGCTATACTCTTCTCTCTTTTCTATTAGTCTTCCGTTTTCCTCTTCTACAAATTTTTACAACCTTCCAGTTTAATCTTTTTCTCTCACACAATATAAATAAAGAACTCTAATCCAGATTCATTTAGACTTGGAAGTATGGTGAAGAGTTAGATTGTTTTTTTTTTTTTTTAACAGTGAAGAAATGAATCGGTGATTTTTGGTTTACGAGGAAAAACCAGATCGTTGAGATCAGGAAGCAACAACTCTGGATTTTTTATTTAACTGAGATTCATGGGTTTTGGAGAAATTCATATTTGAGTTCAACAACAAAGCTTATATGAATATAGTGAACAATGAAGATTTGATAAACATTTAATGGTGAAGAAATCAGATCTGGAGTTATCCTTAACTTGATTTGGTTTTACTATTTTTGCTTTTTACTTCACATATTTGTTCAAGGAATATTAAAATGTTGAGTGCATAGAATGGTACATTGAACATCTCCCGGTTCTCTTAGATATTGTACCAATTTTGGTTATATTTAACGTCATAGATATACGATTACGTGTTGAAATGTAGTGTACATTCCTTAGTTCCCGCTACATTTTACCGTTCCCAATCCGTTCCCACGTTTCGTTGTTATGTGGAAGTTTACTTTATATTTTTTTTAGTTTTTTTCGCTTTATATTTCTATCTTTTTACTTATTTTGTGAAGGTTGCAACGTGAAATCTTTTTCTTGAACAGAGATTCATGGATTTTGGAGAAATTTCAAATTTAGGTTTAGAAACAGAGCTTATAGTTAAGAATGAAGATTTGATAAACATGTAATAGTGAAGAAATCAGATCTAGAGTTACTTCCCGGTACATAACCAAATGACAAGTACATAAACCAATACCCGGTACACAAGAAAATTTGCAGTACAAAAAGTGTCTAGTACATAACCAAATGACTGGTACATGAAACAATTCCCGGTACACAAGAAAATTTCCTGTACAAAAGTGTCTCGTACATAACCAAAAGGCTAGTACATAAAACAACTCCCGGTACACAAGAATATTCCCAGTACAAAATTGTCTAGTACCTAACCAAATGGCCAGTACATATAACAATTCTCGGTACACAAGCAAATTTCCGGTACAAAAGTGTCTAGTAACCACCCAGTACAAAAGTGTCCAGTAAATAAAAAAAATGTACAGTACAAAGAAAAATATCTTATAAATTTTCCTTGAAAACAATTTACGTTTTAGAAGGAATGTCCTATAATTGTCCATCATATAAGGAGAGAATGTTTGAGAGAAGGAAAGAAGTTAAGATTGGAGAGAGAAAACTTGTTTAACAAGAAGATAAAATACAGAGAGAATCTAATCAATGGGAAACTACCAAAAAAATATATGGAAACAAATCAATGAAAAACTACCAAAAACGAGGAAAGTAGTTAAGGTTGGAGAGAGAATATTTTAATTTTGAACAAGAACGTGTTCAAGTTTCTCCTTGTAGAGTTTTTTACCAAAACAAAATTGTTACCAAAACAGTTTCTCTTTGTACATATATTTGTCTGTACGTTAAAAAAATTATCGTCCATTGAACCTTTTAGAGTGATTTGTGTAAGAACCATTTGAAATTTTCCAATGTACCAAACAGTTAAATATGTCCAAATGACTAGTACATAAAACAACTCACGGTACACAAGAAAATTCCCAGTACAAAAGTGTCTAGTACATAACCAAATGGCTAGTACATAAAACAATTCTCAGTACACAAGTGTCTAGTACATAACCAAATGACTAGTACATAAAATAACTCCCGGTAAACAAGAAAATTCCCAGTACAAAAGTGCCTAGTACATAACCAAATGGTTAGTACATAAAACAATTCTCAGTACACAAGTGTCTAGAACATAACCAAATGAGTAGTACATAAAACAATTCCTGGTACACAAGAAAATTCCTAGTACACAAGTGCCTAGTACATAAAACAATTCCCGATACACAAGACAATTCCCAGTACAAAAATGTCTAGTACGTAACCACATAGCTAGTACATAAAACAATTCCTAGTACACAAGAAAATTCTCAGTACAAAAGTGTCAAGTACACAAAAAAATGTACGATAAAAAACTTCCTGTTTCGTGTACAGTACAAAAAATCTAAAAAAAATTGCCCAAAATATAAGGAGATAAAGTTATAGAGAAAGAAAATAGTTAAAGAAAGAAAAAATATTTTTAGATAGAGAAAGTGTAAAATAAAATGAAAATATTTGCAAAAATAAAGTATAGATTCAAAAAGTAAAAATGCTAGAGAGAAAAATTATAATGAAGGAAAGAAATCTGGAGATATATCTAAAACTTAAGAGAGGAATATAAATGGAATGAAAGATGAAATCTATCCAATAAGATTTAAAAAAAAAAAACTAACAGGAAAGAGAGAAATTAAAGGAAAAGATAAATCTGGATAGATAAATCTGAAAGGAAAAGATAAATCTGGATAGATAAATATGAAAAGATAAATTAGTTAAAGAAAGTCTTAGTTTATGAGAGAGAAATTAGGGAGAGAGAGAAAAGTTAGACAGAGAAAGAAAGTGAATGTGCAGTAGAGAGAGAAACAACGTGATTTGCACGGGATTTGTGCAAAGGGTATTTTTTGTAATTTCGTAAAACCTAAAGACTAAAATCGTAATTATACCCTACCCCCTGACCATTGGACCTGCCCCTTGTTTTTATCCTGCAGTGGACCTGCATCTTATTTTGGGTCAAGGATTGGGCCTTTTGCCCAATCCCTATCTCTAACTAACCAACACATAGTGACTTTGCATGGGATCAGGTGTAAATTCCTAATTAATGATATATATTAGAAAATCACAAAGGAAACACCTCATGCTTGTTTACTATCTTACTCCATAAGATATAGGCAAAAGGAACCACGTCATCTCTTATCTCAAGCAAACATACAGTTGTCATCCACATCACTTCATAACAATTACAATTGAAAAAAGAAACCCAATTGTAAAAGGAAACCTATTCACCTCTACATTAACCCAATTTTCTATTTTATTTAACCTAAAAAGCAAAACCGAATCATACTCAATTACTCTCTCTCTCTCTCTCTCTCCTCTTTAAAGTCTCAACATACTGTCACACTCTCTCATTTTTCTTTCTCTCCCATATTTGTTTAACTTTCTGGTACGCTTAATTTGTTTGTCTCGTTTAGAAAGTCATGTTAAAGCAGTTAAAGCGATTAGATATCAAGTTCCATAACTTAGAAATGCTTTGGTTCAACTAGCAAATACTACAAAAGATCCTCTGACGAAGAGTCATGCCATAGGCTTGGTAACTGATGATTTAGAAAATTATGATTTTTTACTTGGTTTATGTATTTGATTTGATTTGTTAAATGTAATGAATGTCGTCAGCAAATTTCTTCAAAGTGAAGATATGAAAATTGATGTTACTTTAACTCAGTTACATGAACTGATTAGATTTTTTGACGATTATAGAGTAAATGAGTTTATTTCAGCCATTTTAGTTGCCAAAGAGATTCCAGAGGCCTTAGATATCGATCTTGTATTCCCACAAAAGCGTGTCGTTCGTAGAAAGAAACAATTTGATGGGGATATTAATAGCACCAATGAGATGACTCCGACAGCGGAAGAATCTATCAAAGTGAACTGTTTCTTATACATTGTTGATCAAAGTAGTATTTCATTGAAGACTAGATTTGAGCAGTTTCAAGAATATGAAGAAAAATTTGGGTTTCTATTTGATTTGAAAAAATTTACTACTGCGGATGATGAAAGGTTAAAAGAATATTGTCTCAAACTCGAAGGTTTATTTAAAGCATGATAAGCAATCTGACGTGATGGAGCTCATTAGTTTGCGGAACTCAAAGTTTTAAAAGTGATTCTTCCAAGTGACATAAGAAAAGCGATTGAAGTGCTTGATTTTACTAGTTCTAATTCTAGAGAATTACATTTTCCAAATGCTTGGATTTCTTACAAGATTTTATTAACTATACCGATTACAGTAGCCTCTGCCGAGAGAAGTTTTTCTAAGCTAAAGTTGATCAAGTCTTACCTTCGCTCCACCATGTCACATGAGAGATTGAACGGGGTAGCTATGTTATCAATTGAACAAGATATGACAGAAGAATTCGACTATAAACGGATAATTAGTAATTTTGCATCTCAAAAGGCGAGAAGAATGTTTTCAAAAAATATTTAGTTTATTTCTATATGTAAATTGGATGCAATTTTTATAAAGCGTGTAGATCATTTTTATGTTTTTTACTTATTTTTAGTACAAATTTAAATTGTTACGGTAATTTTTTTTTTATAGTTGGTGTACAAGGGCCCAAAATTTTACTTCACTTTAGGCCCCCAAATTACTTAGGCCTTCCCTGTTCTCACATTAATCTTGAATTCATATATATATATTTTGTTTTTTTTTTTTTTTTGACAAAGAAACTTTAATTTCATTAATGATGGAGTACATCCAAACATCTTACATGGCTTTGATAACATCATGTGTTTACAAATGCAAATTACAACATGATGATTAGAGAGAGCACTATTACTGCCATAATTACACATACAAAAACCTCTAAAAGGCCATTACTAAACCCTAAAAGGCTATTCTAAGACCCTTAAAGGCCATTACAAGATCAAGATCTTTACATTATTTATACCATATAATCACAAATTTTTTACATATGGGTAATGAAGACCACCCATATGAATCGAATCCATGATCTCTTGGATTTCAGAGTACTATACCTCTAACACAGTGATTAGTGGAGAACTTTGAGATTTGAAGAGTATGTGGAATAAGATTGTTGATCAAATACAACATTTCTTCTTGATTCTTCACTTTATAGTTTGTTGCCAATTCATCTCTCCTTGATATCGATTTTGCTTTTCTTTATGTCGTAACCCTAGAAGAGATACAGGAAAACAAATACTACCTTCATGAGAGAATAAACCTTGTATTCCTTCCAACATCATCTTTCATATTTTCTTCAACCTTTTGTTACTCCAAAACTATGGTTAGATCTAACAAAAAAAACAATAAACTTCAACATAAAAAGTAAAGAGATCTCATCCGGTGAAGGGATAACCCTTCACCGGGAAAGCTTTTCCATATATATATTTTGTGGATGTAAATACGTTTTTAATTTTTATTTCGATCAACTTTGATTTTTCTTTTGCAAAGCTAGTGTTTTTTTTTTTTTGATGAAAGTTTGCAAAGCTAGTGTTACGAACATTTAAATTTAAAACATTAGTGTCTGGATCCTAAAAAGTTCAAAAAAAGATATTTGGGGTATCTCATGTTTTTTTACCAACATAAGGATAACTAATTTAAGGGTGTTAGATGTCTGTTACTTTTTTAATAATAAAATTAGTCCATGTCACAAATTCAAAGAAAAAAAATACTTTGATGTCTCACACGACACACAAATCTTTTGGTACTTATGTTTACTCATTCACAAAATAATTCTTTCTTAAATAATATGGTGTGGGCTGTAGACGCCTTCATTGCTTCCTATATAAATTTGTCACAATAAATATGCCAAAACTATGGACATTTCTGTGAAAATAATAAATCCGACACAAAATAGTATTGAATCAAAGGTGATTGCATTGATAGTAATGAGTAAGTATTTATATGTTTGTGCAAGGAGAAAACTTTACATGATTAGAAATACGGAAAAGGGAAATATATTACAAAGATGCTAGATTGGAAGGAAACTAAATAGTGAAACAATATTTTTCATATATTGTAGTTGATTGACGGAAGAAGGGAGGTATTCTTCCGTTATTCTTGATATTACTTCAATACCCCCCCCCCCCCCCCCCCCCCCCCCCCCGCAAGTTGGAGTTGGGGAAGAAATCTGAGTCAAGCCTAACTTGGAAGTTAACCGCTGGAATTGGTTAGAACCAATAGACTTTGTGAAAATATCAGCAACTTGATCTGCAGAGGGAACATGAGAGATCTGGATAAGACCACTTTCGAGTTTCTCGCGAACAAAGTGGCAATCGAGTTCGATGTGCTTCGTTCGTTCGTGAAAAAAATGGATTAGCAACGATATGCATAGCCCCCCGCCTATTATATTACTATAAGTCTTTTCCCTCCTATCTTATCTTACTTAAAGCTTATTCAATACTGGGGGCTCAACCACCAGTCTTCACACAAGCAATGTGTTGAGAAGCTGAAATGACTTTAACTTTCTGGCTCCTCTTATTCTCAGCACATAGGGGGGTGGAGGAGGTCGCATTTGCTTCTAACCCGGATTCGAACTGTGTCCGGTATCCTCCCTTGGAATGGGTTCAGCCGTAGGGAAAACAGCGGCAGGATTGAATCCTAAAAAATAAATGATCAAAGAATTGGTAGCAGTGATAGTCAAAATGACTGATCGTGATCAGTGCCCTATTAGTAAGTGGCCGTTTTAGAAGTCATTTCTGGCGGACTTTGTGGAAAAAGCTGGATACGAAGCTGAGGAAAGCAAAAGCAAGGCAACAGCGCATCCTTCGATGTCCAGACTGAAGTTGTGAACAAGTCGTTGGGGAACATGCTCAGATGTTTGGTAGGAAGTAAGCCACGGAGATGGGAAGAGGTACTTCCTATGGCTGAGTTTGCCTACAACAGGTGAGCAGGACAACCAACGGGGCCGCCTTATTGTCACAGAAAACCTGAAAAGGTCTGGAATGGAAATCCGAAGGTCTTGAAATAGGTATTTCAACCATTGGAGCTCGACAGTAAGAAAAGCAAGAGCACGATATTCTGCCTGAGCAGATGATCGGGAGACTGTCGGTTATTTCTTAGATTTCCAAGATAACGAACTCGCACCAAGCATTGTGAAGTAGCCAGTGGTGGAACGACGTGTAATGGGGCAACTGGCCCAATCAGAGTCAGCAAAACCCGAAAGTGTCAATGAGCTGGAAGACGAAAGGAGGATCCCATGATCGAGGGTCCCCTTTAAATATCTTAGCACTCGAGTCTCAACATCCATATGTGTTGAACGGGGATGCTACATAAATTGACTTAAATAATTCACTGAAAGAGCGATATCAAACCTCGTTACAGTGACATAGAGAAGTCGACCAATGAGACGTCTAAATGAAGTGGGATCGTCTAAAGGTGTACCGTCTGTAGGTAACAGTTTCAAATGTTGTTCCATAGGAAATAAACTCGGTTTTGCACCGAGAAGTCCAGAATCACGGAGAATGTCTAAAGTGTACTTCCGTTGACAAAGGAAAATACCCTTAGGAGACCTAGAAACTTCTAAGCCTAGAAAGTATTGAAGTCGTCCGAGATTTTTAAGAGAAAATCGTTTCTTAAGACGTTGTCAAAGGGAGTCAATTTCCTTGTTGTCATTGCCTGTAATGATGATGTCATCTACATAGACAAGAATATAGATAGTAGTCGTACCATTAAAATAACTGAAAATAGAATGGTCTGACGATGATTGAGAAAAACCTTCAGCTTTTAAACCAGAGGAAAATTTAGCAAACCATTGCCTAGAAGCTTGTTTCAAACCATATAATGATTTGTTCAAGCGACAAACTCTAGTGTCACCTTTGCTGCTAAAATCTGGAGGAATGATCATATACACTTCTTCTTCCAAGTCTCCTTGGAGAAAAGCATTATTGACATCTAACTTATGCAACGACCATCCTTGGATAGACGCAAGAGATAAGAGGACACGAACTGTTACCAATTTGGCAACTGGAGCAAAAGTATCATGATAGTCGACACCTTCAACCTATGTATATACCCTTTGGCGACGAGGCGTGCCTTATAACGTTCGATGGATCCATCCGAACGATATTTAATTTTTTTAAACCCACTTACAACAAATGGGTTTCTTGACAGGTGGCAAGGAAGTCCGAGACCAAGTATTATTAGTCTCGAGGGAACTTAGAAAAGCCTTATGAGAAGTAGAGGCGATTTTGTAAGATTTGGGTTCTTCTGTGGTGATAACGGAACTTAGAAAAGCCTTATGAGAATTACTAAAATGGTCGAAACTAATATAGTCGACCAGTGGATACGGAGTGCGCGAAGATGTCGTTTCTGAACTAGAAAGAATATAGTCGGCCAAATAAGCAGGCGGATTCCTAGTACGAATGGGCCGCGTAGGATTATCAGATTCCTCAATGGGAGAGTCAAATGGTGAAGTGTCACTAGTGGTAAAAGGCCAAGGAAAAGCGGAAGCAAAAAATTCTGGAGAAGATGCATTATCAGAAGAAGCTATAGGCGCCTCTAAAGGAGATGGTGAAGATAAATCCTCGCTGGAATCAGAGGGAGTCAGAGGCCTAACCGAATTAGGAGGCGCTGACTCAAGATAAGGCAAACGAGGAGAATCAACCGAAGGCGAGGGAGAAGACTCAACCAAAGGTGGAGGTGGAAAAATATTGTGTCGCGACGGAGACTGGAAAGTGTCGGGAGAAGGCACAGGGTCATCCAAAATATTCAAAGGAGTAAAACTGTGTGAGTCAGATGAAACATCAGTAACCGACTCAAAAGGAAAATTGTTTTCAAAAAAAGTTACATTTTGAGAGTCATAGAGAATTTTAGTCTCTAGGTCATAAATGGTGTAACCCTTTTTTCCATAAGGGTACCCGATAAAGATTCCCGGTTTAGCTCGCATATCAAATTTAGTAGTAGCTTTGACATTATGAGCAAAACACAGACACCCGAAAACACGGAGGGTCGAGTAGTCTGGTGGAGTATCATTTAAAACCTCATAAGGTGACTTATGTGATAAAATTGGAGTTGGCATCTGATTAATTAAGTAAGTTTCTATTTTTAAACATTCGCCCCACAAACTAAGGGGGAGATTAGCTTGAAATCGCAAGGCACGAGAGACATCCAGCAAGTGTCTATGTTTGCGTTCAACGACCCCATTTTGTTGTGGAGTATGAACGCAATTGCGTTAGTGGATAATACCATTCGACTGAAACCAAGACTGTAAGTCCTTAGTAAGAAATTCAGTTCCATTGTCGGAACGAAAAGTCTGAATAGGGCAGGTAGAACTGGTAGCCGAATCAGAAGAAATTGCCTTAATAGTCTTTTGATATTGTTTAATTCTGAAATTGAAGAAATATTCTAAATATTTCTTAGTCTCAGACTTGGACTGCATAAGAAATGTCCAAGTATATTTGGAATAGTCATCAACTAAGGTGAGAAAGTATCGCTTATTTGTGAGCGAAGGAACAGGAAACGGTCCCCAAATGTCAGCATGAACTAATTGGAAAGGAAAAGTACTAACTGTTGTACTTTTATGAAAAGGAAATTTAGATTGCTTAGCCATAGGGCAAATTGTACAGTCATGCATGGAGTCGAAGCGAATTAAATCAAATCGTTGAGATAAGTGTTTGAGGCGATTCAAACTTGGATGTCCTAGTCGGCGGTGCCAAATGTCAAGCGACTTATGTATAGTAAGTGGTTTAGAGTTACGACGTAAAATATAGAAGTCGCCAACCTCATCAGCCTGTCCAACAAGGCGGGTTGCAAAACTTCCGTAAAGACACAATGGGAAGGTGAGAAACTCGCAAGACAATTGAAAGATTTACATAATTGTCGTACAGAAATCAAATTAAACTTGAAACTAGGAATATGATAAACATTTTCGATATGTAAAGAGGTAGAAAAACCTACTTTACCGATATGTTTAACAGGAAGGTACTCCCATTAGGAATTTGAACGTAAAGTGATGGAGGAGCAAGTTCGTACGAACTAAAACACTGTAATGAAAAGCAGACGTGGTTTGAAGCTCCACTATCGATAATTTACGAAGTAGGGTGGATGGAAAGAATAGTTTCCGAGAAAAGTGTCGTAGCCGTAGGGCTAGAGTCATCAGTATCTATACCGGGAACAAGAATCGATCTCAATGAAGGAGAGGGAATATAAGTCATGGGTCGGCAAAAATTAGTAGAAAAATTCGAGAGAATAAGTTGTAAGAGTCTGCTAAAGAAAAAGTAAGTATGGGAAATAGGTTGAAGAAGTGATAACTCAAGTAGCATTGTCGGTGAAGTCGACAAGTAAGTCATTGTTGAAGAAATGTCAAATATTAACTGTGAAGGATCGACAACAAAAATAATGTTGTTGTGTTTAAAGTTGACAAGAAAATCATTGTCGGAATGCTAAAATATTTGATAAGAAGTAACAACCAAAATGATGGTGATTCGTCAGACATGATTAAAGGTTGTCTGAGAAAAATAAAATAATCACGGAGTTAGAAGTCCGGAAATAGGTCAAACAGTGAAATACATAAAATATAGAAACTGATGAAAGCGACATTTTTGTTAAAAATACAGAAACTGTGACAAATAAGTGGTCAGAGGGTAATCGCAACAATATGTTGTAGTGTTGCAAAAAAATAGTGACAGACTTCAAAACTGTCTCGATTGGGTTTAAAAACCACCCAAAAATTTCGATCGGAAAGAGTAACCGGAAAAGAAGGTGTTTATCTCAGTGAATGCATCGGGTGCTCGTCTTAGGTCTAGGTAGTGGTTTGGTTCGTTTATTTAGTCAAAACCCAAAAAAATCTGACTAGATTGGTCGTGTGATGACTTCCAGTCGTGAGGAGAGTAGAGAAAGAAAGAGATGGTGGATCGACCAGATTGGTCATTTGATGCTCGTGTAATGACTGCCAGAAATGAGGAGAGTAGAGAGAGAAAGAGATGTTGAATCGACCGGATTGGTCGTTTGATGTTCGTTCTTAATGGAAATATTCCAGAGTCACCGCCTGCCGATTTGATTAACTGGCGAGAGGGAGGAACGACCGGGGATTAGGGTTTTCTATAGAAATTAGCTCTGCTTGAAACGTAACGGGTCGAGTCACGGGTTAAAGTCCCGGGTCAAATATTTGGGTCAAACTCGAGAGAGAAACCTGGGCTGGAAAAATTAAGGGGGTGCCTAATTAAAGGTGACTAAGGCGGGCCTGAGATGAGTATCAGGCCCAAATGGTGTCTAGAGGCGCAGATTTAAAGCTGGGAGAGAAGAAAAACTGAAACCTAAAAGTGATGTTAGGTTTGATTAGGTTTTGTGGTTGCCAGTGAACTAAAGAATGGTACAAAATCGAAAAGGAACTAAATCTGGCTTTAGGTCTGATTAGCTATAGTGGTCAGATTTAGTCGGAAATCGAACAAAAAATATTATTCGAGAGAAAAAAAAACAATAATGATGAGAAAAACAAAACTGACCTTTGAGCGCGGAGGTTTATAGGGAAGATAAGAATTCCAAATAATATTGAAGAAACGAGAAGAATTCCTTATGCTCGTGATACCATGTGAAAATAATAAATCAGACACAAAATAGTATTGAATCAAAGGTGATTTCATTGATAGTAATGAGTAAGTATTTATATGTTTGTACAAGGAGAAAACTTTACATGATTAGAAATATGGAAAAGGAAAATGTATTACAAAGATGCTAGATAGGAAGGAAACTGAATAGTGAAACAATATTCTTTCATACATTGTAGTTGATTGATGGAAGAAGGGATATATTCTTCCTTTATTCTTGATATTACTTCAATACAATTTCTTTTGAAGGATTGGATTTCTTGAATAGCTTTAAATTTTTATTTGCTTTTTATTTGCCATTGTGGCTCTCGCCTAGCCTGATGTGATCTTAGATTTACATGTTAAGCTTCTGTTTTTCAAAAGAAACATAATTAATAATTTGAAGAACTAGACTAAAACATATTTCTGACTGTGGAGAGGTATCACCATGGATGACTATTTGGAAAACTCTTTTTGAAGATAAGGAGGTTGCTTTAGCGACTTAGTTCCTGTTTTCTTACAGTTTCTTCCTATATAATACTAAAACTACGGTTTTTATGTATGTTTGTTACAGTTTTTTTTACTGTGACACAACTAAATGGTTTTACATGTTTGACTCTAATTGTCAGGAAGTACCTCAAATGCTGACTGTCATGAAAAGTTTTGTAAGGATAATGATACCACTTAAATACTTAATTATCTTTTTTTCGTAACGATTTCTTAAGGTAACAACCAATATGTTTTTTCATTTCTATTTGTTACCGCGACGCCAAAAAGATTCTCCTCGTCGCCTTGATCAATATTCACCACGACAACCGTACCGAGAACCCTCTCCTCCTCGGACCCGTGACTCATCTCGTCGTCGTCCTCATGATCGATCTCTATCACCTCGCCGAGAAGCCCACGTTGCCGATGCTGAATCTATTGAAGCCGCCGCTGATGCCCTTCAGTCTCTCGTCATCACCAATCCGTCAGATCCGTCTTGGTATGCCGATAGTGGTGCCTCAAGTCATATGACGTCAGGTTCCGGTAACTTTTCTCACTTAACTCCATATTCTGGTTCAAATAAAGTCTACATCGGTGATGGTTCGCCTCTCACCATTCGACATAAAGGTTCCCTTTCCCTTCCCACTCCTCATGGTGTCCTCACCTTACCTGACTCACTTCATGTTCCTTCTCTTACTAAGAATTTATTATCTATAGGAAAACTTGTTGATGATCTTCATTGTTTTGTTCTATTTTCAAAACATGGTTTTGTTATCTTTCAGGAGAAAGGAAGGATTTTGGGCACCTGCAGTAGGCGAGGAAATTTGTTTGTCTTGGATGAAGCTCATTCCTCATTTTTTAGTCCTACTTTAGTCTCAGTCAAAGCACCACTTGCTATATGGCATAGTCGACTTGGTCACGTGTCTTCTAGGGTATTAGATATTTTAATTAAGGATAATTTAATTCAGTCTATTTCCAAGAATTCTATGTCTTCTACTTGTATTTAAATTCTTGTAATATGAGTAAAAGTCATAGACTTCCATTTCCCTTCAATAATAAACGAGCTTCTTCTCCTCTTGCTCTTGTGCACATTGATTTATGGGGTCCTTCTCCTGTTCCTAATTCTAATGGTTTTAAATATTATGTGCTTTTTGTTGATGATTACAGTCGATTTTCTTGGTTTTATCCACTTTGTGCTAAATCTGAATTTTTTCAAGTCTTTGTAAAATTTAAATCTCTTGTCGAAAATCAATTGGACTCTAAAATTAAGACTCTTCAATTAGATGGAGGAGGTGAATTTCAAAATACTCAATTTTTAAATTTTCTAAGTGAAAATGGCATTGACAGACGTATTTCTTGTCCGTATACACCTGCTTAAAATGCTCGCGTAGAGCGTAAACATCGTCATGTAACTGAAACTGGACTGAGTCTTTTATTTCATAGTGGGTTACCTGCTATTTATTGGGTTGAAGCTTTTCAAACAGCAAATTTTCTCATTAATCGAATGCCTACGACAGTGCTCCAGGATGCTTCTCCCTTCTCCACTTTATACGGTAAGCCACCTTCCTATTCCATGTTGCGTTCGTTTGGATGTCTTTGTTTCCCTTATTTGCGACCTTATGCTTCTAACAAACTTTCACCTCGGAGCTTCCCATGTGTGTTTATCGGTTACAGTCAATTTCATAAGGGTATCAAATGCTTAGATCCTATCACCAAGAAGGTATTTATCTCTCGTTATGTTATTTTTGATGAAGCTATTTACCCGTTTAAAACGTCTGATTTTGTGTCTTCATCTGATGATCTAGTGAGTTTTCTTGATAC
This sequence comes from Eschscholzia californica, assembly GCF_041429995.1. Classification (NCBI taxonomy): domain Eukaryota; kingdom Viridiplantae; phylum Streptophyta; class Magnoliopsida; order Ranunculales; family Papaveraceae; genus Eschscholzia; species Eschscholzia californica. Next base: position 42,650,355 of record NW_028238309.1, on the reverse strand, counting down.
TCGTCCCTTAATGTCTGTCTCGTCTTCCACTACTACCTCTAGCATTGAAGCCAATCCCATTCCCATTCAGATGGATGATTCTGCCTCAAAGGCACCTTTAGTTACCATAATTCGTCTAGATGATACCCCTGTCAGTTCATTCGTGACCCCTATTCCTGCACCTACTGGGGAGGTGCCTTCAGTCTCGACTGAGGGCCCCTCCGCAGCTCCTTCTACTACACCACCGGAATCTACTCCTACCACTCCTCTAGTATCGGGTCCTCGTTCTTTGGCAGGTATTACTCCGGTTCTCATGCGTTCTCTGACGGATTCGATTACGGGAGGGGTTGCTCCGACGGTTTCATTAGATTTTAGCTCGGAGTGTGGTCCTCAAGGTTACAGGTTGATGGACTCAATCATGCGTGATGCTCTACTAGTTGACACGACTCCATCTCAGGTATATTCTCGGTACCTTATTTCTCCCCGTGATTCTGATATTTTTGGTTCTTCTGGTTCCAGCTTTTATGCTGCCTTATCTGCTATCACGGAACCGCGGGGATATCGTATGGCTGGTAAATCAATACATTGGCAACGTGCTATGGAAGAAGAAATAGAAGCTCTTATGAAACAACGTACTTGGTCTTTTGTGCCCCCTGACCCCTCTATGAACATTGTTGGTTCTAAATGGGTTTTTCGCACTAAGCTCAAACCTGACGGCACTATTAACAGGTATAAAGCCCGTTTGGTTGCCCAAGGTTTTACTCAGAAACCTGGACATGATTTTGATGAGACTTTCAGCCCTGTGGTCAAACCTACAACTATTCGGATTATTTTATCTATTGCAGTTTCTCGTGGATGGTCCATTCTTCAGTTAGATGTGAAGAATGACTTTCTTCATGGGGATCTAACTGAGGAGGTTTACATGGCCCAATGATGTGACACGAAAATGTCACATTTGGAGAGCCTAACTTAGAGTAATTAGTCCTTTTTGAGTGTTATCAATAATATTTTATGTGTTTTTCATGTTAGGTACTTATTTTGTAGTTAAGCATGTGATTCGGAATAAAAGGAGCGAATTATCACTATCATTTCATGTGCCGAAAATGAGAGAAAAAGACTTCAAGCAAATCAAATAACAAGTATAGTCAATGACGAGTCCGACGGTGAAAACGGTATTCAATTCGGAGTTCGGACGGGGAAGATGTGGAAGAAAGAAGTCCGAGGGTATTCTAGTCCTTTGTAAGAATTTGAAGATGTAGAGACAAGGATGGAGGCACTCTCTTGGTTTCTAAATCAAAGCCCAAAACCAAGTCCAAGCCCAAGAAATATTAAGAGAAGAAGAATTGGGTAGAGATTTTATAGGCACCCATTTGTGGTCTTAAGTCTAGGGTTTGACTCAAGTTAGAGTAAGGGGTCAAAGGCTACTATTCATCATCTTCTTCATTCATCAAGAAAACAACCAAGAAGTAGGAGAGAGAAGGAGGCTAGGAACTTTAGGGTTTGAAGTTTGGAAGTTCAAGGGTTTAGAGAGTTAAGGAGCTTGAGAGAGGGAAAAAGAGAGAAGGAGTAGCCGGCCTTAGCTTGGCCGGCCAAGCAAGGCCGGCACACAAAGGTCGGGCTGCTGCTGGTACCGGAACAGCAAGAGCAGCAGCTGCTCGAGAGAGCTGCAACAGCAGCTGGCCGGCACGGGAAGCTTTCACGGGCTGTTGGAGGCTTTCACGGACGCGTCCACGGGAAGCTCTCGCCGGCGCGAGGAGCAGCAGCAAGGACGCGTCAACGGGACGCTTTCTCGGCTGCTCGGACGTGCACGGCTGCAGCTCGGACGGTACTAGGGACGTGCACGGCTGCAGCTCGGACGGTACTAGGGACGTGCACACTTCCATGGGAGCTGCTGGCCGGATTTCTTCTTTCTTGCCGGAAGTTGTTTTGACGGATTTCTAGGGTTCCGGCCACTTTCTTGGCCGGAAATCTTAGGGCTTTCACTCCCCATGTCTTGATCTAGCTACACATGTGATTTGATTTGATTTTGGACTACAAATTTCTAGAGAGAGAAAGCTAGGGTTAGCTTTAATGGAGGTTGTGTTCTAAATGGAGAAGATGATGGTGGTCGCTATGGGGAACCTAGAATTTGCTAAGGGGAGATCGGCTTCACTTTAAAGACTCATATTTTCCGACGATCTTAGCCTCGAACCACATCGAAAAAGGGGGATTCTCTCATCATCTTCTTTTCATTTTCTATTTAATCACCATGTTTAGCTAACTTTAGTGTGTCGATTATATGAGATGAAATGTGATGAATTGGTGATTATGTTTAATGTGATTTAATGTTTTGATTATAAATTGATGTTCATTTATTTCGATTATCGTTTTGATCGTATTTTCATGTGTCTTGTCAAGCACTTCGCATAGTTAATAGACGAAACGAAGTATTCGATATCGATCGTAGTCTAAGTCATAATTTCATGTGTCTTGTCATGCACTTCACATAGTTAGGCGACTAGACGACACTTTCGATGACTCGGGATTAACCGATTTAGACGTTTGTTTGACTAAGTATGATCTCCGGATATACGTAGTACTTAGAGACATCTACTTTAGGAGTCGAATATGGATTGTACTTCGACACATTAGATTGGATCATACGTAGTCATAGGTTTATCATTATGGATTCCCGGACTTCGACACCTCTCTCGCTTATTTGTTGCCCGAATCGAGTCTTACCGTCTCCCGACTCTTGTTCCTCCGAACTCTTCTCTCGAATCTCTCTCGCCTGTTTACTTTTATCGTTTAATTAGTTTATTTGTTTTCTTTATTGCTTATTCAATCATAACCCCCCTAATTTATCCTTGTTTCTCTCCTTTTTAGTCTAAGTTAGCTTTTAATATCTAGACCGAGGGATAAGACCCTTCGATATCCAAACTACCTTCCTATCCTTGGATCGATCCCGGCTTTGCCGGATTACTACTTGATACCTCCGCTTGGGTGTGCAACCTTTTCGGGTGCATCACCCAACCTCCTGGCTATGTTGATACTTCCCATCCATCGTATGTTTGTCGTCTTCACAAGGCTCTCTATGGTTTGAAACAGGCTCCTCGGGCATGGTATGACAAATTCAGCTCTTACCTACTCCGTATTGGTTTTCGTGTTAGTAAGTCTGATACCTCTCTTTTTATTCGTACGACTCCAGTGGGTATGATTTATTTGTTGCTTTATGTTGATGATATTATACTCACGGGAGCTGATTACTCCACCATTGATACTATTATTTCTCAACTATCTTCTGAGTTTGATATGAAGAATATGGGTTCTTTACATTATTTTCTGGGTATTGAAGCAACTTCGAATAAGGATGGTCTTTTACTTACTCAATCTAAATATGCATTATATATCCTTAAAATTTTAAATTTAGAGGGTGTCAAACCAGCTTCTACACCTATGACTACAGGCATTCAGTTGTCTGGACAGGGTGTTGCTTTTTCAGATCCTACTCAGTATCGTAAGGTGGTGGTTCTCTTCAGTACCTTACGTTGACTCGTCCAGATTTAGCCTATGCAGTCAATGTGGCGTGCCAGTTTATGCACGCTCCCACAGTTGACCACTTTCTAGCTGTTAAACGCATATTGCGTTATGTTAAGGGGACGATTCACATGGGTTTACAGTTGTTTGCGGACTCTGCCTCTAATTCTCTTCATGCTTACTCTGATGCTGACTTGGCAGGTTGCCCTGATACACGTCGTTCTACATCTGGGTTCTCCATTTTTCTTGGTCGGAATCTTCTCACCTGGAGTGCTCGTAAGCAGCCTACGGTTTCTCGTTCCAGCACCGAAGCTGAATATCGGGCTCTTGCCTCCACTACTGCTGACTTAACTTGGATTGGTTATATTCTTCAGGAATTGGGTATTCGCCTATCTACTCCTATTAGTATATATTGTGACAATAAAAGTGCCATCCTCATGACTGCCAACCCAGTGTTTCATGGTCGTTCTAAGCACATTGCTTTGGACTACCACTTTGTTCGGGAAAAGGTGGCAGCCGGATCAGTGAAGATTCAGTTTGTCCCATCTCACGATCAGCTCGCTGATATTTTGACGAAAAGCTTATCTCATTTCCGGTTCTTGGAGCTTTGTCCCAAATTGAACCTTCGCGTCTCCTCGAAGCTCAAATTGCGGGAGGGTAATAATGGTAATAATAATCAGATTCGGGAAATAATTGACTAAAGATTTTGGATGAGATTGGACTTGATTCTTTTCAATATATTGTATATACTATTTCCTACCTTATGTATTTTCTTTCCTCTCTTATGTATTTTCTTTCCTCTCTTGTGTATAGCTATCTATGTCAATTACATATTTATGTAAACTATTAACAATATAAATATACATGGGAGGTTAATGGTTTTCCTCACACAAAACCTATTAGTATTCTTTTAAGAAGTATCCCAATAAGTGAAAACTAGAGAACCTCTTTGTAAATGTATCACCAAGTTGCTTCAACACCTGTTATTTTGACGGTCGAATTATCAATTTATAACAATATTAAGCCACCATAATTAGAACTCTGGAATTCAAAGTTGAATAAATATGACACTCACAGAATGCTTACACTTTTTTCAATACAAAAAGAATATATAATTTTTTTTTAATTATGTTTACTCACACAAACAGACATTACATGAAAAAAGACAACAAGAAAACATATAAAAAGAGATTATACACTGAGTATCTCTTAAAATGGGTCTTAGAAACGTTCCGAAATAGGTCCGAAAAGAGCACCAAAATCCTTTGTGGGTTCACCATTTCCCTCTGGTTTTGATCCCAAATCAAATGCTTTGAATTTGACATTCTCAAATTGAAGAGCTTGAACACAAGCTTCAGCGACATCAGCTCTAGCAATGTATCCATTCTCAGTTGGAAGAAGAAGATCGTCTTTCCCTACCAACAACTCTCTTATCCCACCTTCTTTGTTATCCAAACCTCCAGCTCTAATAATGGTGTATGCCAAACCAGAGTCAGCCAGATATTGCTCTGCTTTTCTCTTCCATATAAGTATATTTCCATTTCCAAGACTGTTCAAGAAATGGTTTGGTTGTAGAGTCACTACATCACTAGTGTGCGAGAATTAAATATGTGGAGTATTTTTCTTACACTAATATTTTTTTTTAAATATAGACTTCTTTTCTTTGCAAATGACTCCAAGAGACAGACTCTAATTACACCATGAAGGTGCGATGTTGAAATTCAACTTGAAGATTTGATGAACACATATACCGTTATAATTAATACGAATCCTAAAATGACATAAAAATCCATAAAGATCATCTGAAGGGTTTCAAAGTGCATTTGCAACATTTTTACTTTATTTACGCACAAAATTGGGTTGAAGACCCAGTTTACACTTTTTAAGTTAAAAAGATAAGTAATATTTTCTTTGGTTAGAAATCCAATTTTTTTTATTAAATCCAAATATTTGTATTTTGTTTGGCTATAAGCTCAATATTGTTTGCAAAGTTGTCGCAAGTTGTTGCAAAGTTGTTGAAAAGTGTTGATAAGCTATCGCAAAGTGTTGCAAAACTGTCGCAAAGTGTTGCAAATTTGTCGCAAAGTGTTCTAAAACTAATGCAAGTTAAAAAAGCACCTAGAGAGTAAGAAAGGTGAAGACTAATAAAAATCGACTGATCATTTTCCCCCCCAAAAAAATTTCCCATATTTATGCCTATAATTACATGAGATATATCTTAAGGATATTCAACCTCCACCAAGATTCAAATCCATGACTTTTGAGACTTGAGTGGGAGATACAAGCTAATATTTTTCTTATCAAATAGTATATCATTCTTTTTTTGTTAAAACCCAAGTACATTAAGTGTTTGGAAAACTAATTCTTTCATGCTATGTTGTAGTCATTTAAAAAAAACAATATAAAAGTGGATCTATTTTATCTTTTGTAAAAGAGATTAATTCGAAGAGTACTCTTGTTAAGCAAATATTGGTCAGTCTTGACCAATCAAGAAGTCTAGATATTGACTTGGGTGCACGTGTCGGATCCTCACATGATGTACGAAGGAACTTTTGATATGGCTAATAGAGGGGTGACCCTGTAAGAACTCTTTTACCTAAGCCCTGGACAGGGAGGTCGGCACGAGTCTCCTAGACATCTATAACTCTTTCACGACTTAAAGGAAAACAGAAAGGTGGATCTGAGTGAGCTCTATCACTTGAGCCTTGGAATGAAAGGTTTGCAGATGTAACCTCGACACCTTGAGCTTTGTTATGCTTGAACCAAATTATGGTTGCGCAAAAAGCTAGATAGTGCCAACTATTCGTCTTCCTTATCGAGAAGATGCAATCATATGACATTGATCAGAAAGATTCCACTAACGGCCCTCTCATGTGGTCTTCCCCAAACCAGTGTGTAACCACCCGCAAAGAAAAATGACAACCGATGATTTACCACCGTCATACAAATCTATATAAACGAGACATGCGTTTCTCTGAAAAAGAGATCTAATCATTAACCTTTGTTTCTCACTAAATCTTAACTAACAACACTGAACTGGCTTAAGCGTCAGAATGTCTTTGCAGGTATTTCTCCTATCAAGTCATCAGCAACATGAGAAAAGCAATTGAATCAGGGATACAATGACGATTTTTTTAAAGATATCCAGGAAGTCACTTTCCGACATCATCATCCATTATATAAATTTAGGTCATATGATAACTTGTAAATTCTTTCTAACTGTAATAAGTCAAAATTTTCCTCTCGTTAGTGATTCTACTTGGTCCAAAATTTCTAACCTTCAAATTAAAAGAATTTAAATTTAAAATTTACTATATGATTTTGTGGTGTACGAAAAGATTGGTTCTTAGAATTTTTTTTTTGTTGAACTTGGTTCTTAGAATTAACTCAACGGTAAAACAACTTCCCAGATTTAAGTTTATGTACAAGCAAAAAGTATTATTCGTTCGTGTTGGATTATGCCTCGGCCAACAAGACCAGTTAAGTATACTCATCAGGCATCTGTTGAAAATGATCGACGTGTGGTTAGGCGGGTAGATTTATTTATATAGTCGAACCAACCAACTCATGAGCCTTGCCCACATCCCAAGCCGATTCACCCAGGTATGGTACATTGGTGATGGCTTTATTAAATTGTCCTAAAAATTAATAAAATCAATTGGGTCAAATTGAATGTGGCCAATTTCTCACACAAGTCCTCTTTATCGGCATCAATTTCCTTACTCATCAACATTAGGATCTTTCAACAAAAAAAAAAAAGGGAAGAAGAAACATCCCTGGAGGATCACCAAGTTAGCAACTTCCATGTGAACCCAATAAAAAAGTTGGTAAAGGTACGGTATCTTCCTACCCTAATAAACTATCATTCTCCAACCTTTTCTCACGTTTGGGTCAAACTAAACAAAATCATACCCCACTCCAACTGGTCATGGCGGCCTCTCTCTCTCAATTTATAAGTATGTGTTAGTTTCTTTGAACTTCATCACCAATTCAATCCAATTTAAGAAACAGAGTTGCTTATTTCAACAAGTAAAAAAAATTTATTCTTGAATTGTGATATTTTTGTTTTAATTTTTGAAGCCTAAACAAAAAAAAATGGAAGGTTCATGTCAAAAAATGACAGTTCTTGTCACTGGAGCTTCTGGATTAACAGGACAACTTGCATACAAGAAATTGAAGGAAAGATCAGAGCAGTTTGTGGTGAGGGGTTTAGTTAGATCTGAAGCAAGTAAGCAGAAGCTTGGAGGAGGAGATGATATCTTCATTGGGGATATTATGAATTGTCAAACCCTAGAACAGGCCATGAAAGGAATTGATGGTCTCATAATTCTCACAAGTGCTATCCCAAAGATGAAACCTACTGATGAATTTCCAGCCGAAAGTTTGGGTAGTGGAAGAGCTGAAGATATGATCGATGGATCGTTTGACGGACCAATGCCCGAGTTCTATTTCGAAGAAGGACAATACCCAGAACAAGTCGATTGGATTGGACAAAAGAATCAAATTGATACAGCTAAAGCTCTTGGAGTTAAACATGTAGTTCTAGTTGGATCGATGGGTGGATCGGATCCAAACCATTTCTTGAACAGTCTTGGAAATGGAAATATACTTATATGGAAGAGAAAAGCAGAGCAATATCTAGCTGACTCTGGTTTGGCATACACCATTATTAGAGCTGGAGGTTTGGATAACAAAGAAGGTGGGATAAGAGAGTTGTTGGTAGGGAAAGACGATCTTCTTCTTCCAACTGAGAATGGATATATTGCTAGAGCTGATGTTGCTGAAGCTTGTGTTCAAGCTCTTCAATTTGAGAATGTCAAATTCAAAGCATTTGATTTGGGATCAAAACCAGAGGGAAATGGTGAACCCACAAAGAATTTCGGTGCTCTTTTCGCCTCTATTTCCGATCGTTTCTAAGAACCATTTCAAGAGATACTCAGTTTATAATCTCTTTTTATATATTTTCTTGTTTGAGTGATTTTATCTTGTTTTATTTTTTAAATATAATCTCTGAAAAATAAATTATTGTCAATTTGTTGATTTATTTTCTTTTGTTTGTTAGTTGGGTTCAATTGCTTCTGTGGTATATCCATTTGAGGTGTCCGTCACAGAATCTAAGATCTTTGATTAAAACGTCACAATCAAGATATACCCGTCAAGATACAGATGAGATGACCGCGGCAAATAAAGATTACCCTTTAACAAAATGTAGCAACTGCCACAAATGAATATAAACTGCCACAAAAGCCTTGGAATCTGTCATAAACCACCGCATTCGTCACAAATAAATTTACGAACTGCCACCAACTCTTTCATTTCACCATTATTTAAATGTTATGGGGCACGAAGACTTTGGATCAATCCAATTTGACGCGATTTAATTCCGAAAGTCTAATTTTAAGACCCACAAATTGATGTGTTTACTTTTAATCCCCTAATCATTATTTCCTTTTCATCACACCAACATCTGAGCACCACCATCTCTCTCTAGATTCGATGAAGATGAGGAGACCTTTGCGAGGGAGACGAAGAGAACAGATAAGAGGGTCGAAGTGCAGATGAAGATGAGGGATGAAAATCCCTCTGATTTGATTTGATGAAGAGACATCTACCGAGATACGAGGAGAGGGGAGATCATGAGATGGTGGAAGTGAAGATGCAACTTAGGAAGAAATAATAAGTACATATTTTAGTTTTATAATAGGTTTTCGATCGGGTCTCAAGATGAGTGGATCTTTACGAGAGAGACGAGGACACATGAAATGAGAGGGTGGAAGCAAGGTCGTGTGGTTGGAGGTGCTGGTCATGTACCGCACTAGGGTCCCCACCACATAGGGCCTTTTACCCCCTAATACATCCATATTAGTCATATCCATCAATTCATAGTAATTGTAAGGGGGAAGTGGAACATAACCGATAAAAGAACTGCAACTTTTTTTTTTGATGAGAACGGTGATACCAATTGATGGCAATTTCACTACTTTTTTTATGTGAGTCTAAACACGCATGCTGAGTTAATTTTTTGCAATCCCATCTTTTCGTTTTTTTTTTCCTCTCTCTCCCCCTTGCATATCTCCGTCTTTGCAATTTTTCTCTCTCGTTTACTCTCACAAAAAATATGTTTCTTTCGTTCTTTCTTTTTATTTTATTTCTTCTTCTCTCAAGCCACTTCTCAAGTCACTCCTCTCTCCCTCTCGCTCTCTCCAATCATTTTGGTCAGTTCACATTGACTCAGGCCAAAAGATTTTGTCAAGTAATGCATCTTTTCCGTTGATTTTGAGTAAATTATTTTTTTTAAATCATTTCGGTGAAATAATTTTTATTTTTGGTCGAGTAATTTTGCTTTGACAAATTATTCTCACCAAATTATTTTGCTACTCAGTGTGCCACAATTCTATCCTTTGGTCAAATTGTTTTTATCGTTTTTATTGGTTTTATTGGTTTTCCAGTCTAGTAGTATTATTGTTTTTTGCCATCCGTGTACCACCGATCTGCAATCGATGCTCGAAAGAGCAAAATAATTTGAATTTCTACTGAAAATGTCGGATAATCCAAATTTAGTTTTATCGATTCTCGAGCATTCCAAAATGACTCAGTAAACGCGACACTTGTAACCATATGTCCTTGGGACACAGATTCTGTTAAAAGTATAATGTGATCAAAACCCCAAATCAGGATCCACGACTCTAAGGCATACTCTCTAAGTCTCCACACTTCGTCGACTTAGAAAGCGGGGACAAACTGGAAGGGCCAAAATCAGCCATCGAGAAGGCTCTTAAAATCTGCAATCAGCGGGCTTACGCATTAACCAAGCCCACAAATTAAGTGAAAAATGGGTTTGGCCCACTTACATACGAGCAGTCAAAGTGACGGGAAAATGCATGTATATTGGATATGGAGATCACCCGTCATCTCTTAAACGTGAAGACCGTTCATCGGCGCGATCCTCTCCCACAATTTCTCCCACCAATATAACCGTTAGAGTCGATATCGTTATCCACATTGAAGATGACAGTGGACCAAAGGTAGCTATACATAAAATGGGGGGGGGGACAACGCACAAAGGCTTCCAAATAAAAGCTGCATTTTTTTTCTCTCTCATTCACTTTTGTCTTTCTCTCTCATTTAGTGAGATTGCTTTCTCTTTCCTATCATACAGAGAGACTATTTTCTCCTTTTCCTCTCGTACATACGTAGAGTGATTGCTTTATTTTTCTCTTAACAGGAGATCTAGCAAGCACTTACTTTCTCTCTCGTACATACTGACATGTTGACTATTGAGAACCAATTCCACAAGTAATTACTATATTTTTTCAATCATCGTGATCACATAAACATCACTTTACCACTTTTCCCTCAAGACGATTGAAGGGTGCTAAGTACTTCATTACTTTCTTTCTTCTGGTGATTCAAAGAGTAAGCAAACATTCACTTTACGATACTACATTCTTTTCATGTCACTCAGTTTATACGTTAATCAATTGTTGTTCCATCCTCTATCTCTAGAGAATCAGGAAGATATCCTTCACTTTACGACTAGGTGATGGTTCCTAAATAGTTTCCTAAATAGGTCTACACCCGCAAGTGCACGGGTGTCAAGTTGTAAATTCCGGTAAGACCGGTTCGTTCCTTAGAGACTAAGTCAAACTCAAATTCTAACTTTAAAACTATTGAGATTTTAAAAGTGAATTGATAATGGTTAGATGATTCAAATAAAAATAGCACATAAAACTCAAAAAGAAAACAAATAAGTTGATATTCAAAAAAGGGGAACCTAGGGTTTTCGAATCCATCCACGTGACAATCCTAAAGACGATGTATTTGCCTTAGTCAACTAAGTTCTTTGTTTTACTCGGGTTCTATTACATGAACGCTCTAGAATCCGGAAGATGTTGTCATTAAAAGCAATAAGGACTTTAAAAGATATGAAGATTTAATCTAAAAATTAATTGACTTGCATATAAATTGAATTGATAAAATTCTCGTTATGGACTTCATCTAAACCCTAGATGGAGAAATTAGTTTCTCATGATGAAAGATGAAGGTTAACTATATAAAATGTGGGAGAAAAGTACAAAAAATTGGATTTCTTACTGATTTTGCAGCCAAACAGAGCCTTAAGGAAGTGATTTCCTTCTGTTTTTCTTAGAATTCTGCCAAACAGACCCTCAGGGAAAACGATTTTCTCGTCTTCCCAGAAATAGATTCTCAGTGGGGAAATAATTTTCACCTAAATTTTCTCGTCTTCTCCTTTTCTGTTTCTCACTCTAACCTCATGTCTCCTTCTTTATCTCTTATTTTAATCTCTCTCTCTATGTAATCTCTTTCTCTCTCACTAAGAAACAGGAAACAAAAAGAAAGAGAAAAATCAAAAATAAAACGAAGCTAATAGTTTATCACAACCGAATCTCTCTCTACAATATCTCTCTTCTTAATCTCTCTGTCTCTCTCTCTAACTCTCTCTCTTCCTCTGTAATCTCCCTCTCTCTCTCACTAAGAGACAAAGATTACAAACGAGAAACAAAAATCAAAAATTAAGAAAAACTTAGAATGATAAGCTCTCGGTTCTGTTTCTCTCTCTACTGTTCTTTTTATTCTCTAAAACCCGTGATGCCCATCTCTCTGCTTCTCTTCCTGTTTTATAGACCAAAAGAAAACCAATTCAAATCTCGCCCAAACCTCCTTCAATCTCGCGCAACAATCTCCAACCGAATCCTCTCTCAGCTTTATTCGGCTTTTATCTCCCAAAGAATGTGACAGTTCCTGTTTGGCCTTCCTGTTTTCATCCTTCAGCCGAGAATATTTCTTTCTCTCTCTCTCGGTCTTATCTCTTCCTCCTTCTGTTTTGATTCCCTCCAAGATCCATCTCTCTCGGTTCTCTCTCTCTAAACTGTTTTTGAACAGTTCCTAGAGAAGCCGGGAGAGAAGGAGAATTCAAATTTGCATGGTTGTTAGGTGAGCCAGATCTCGTGCAACGCGGCCTACTGGAGCAGGTACGACAGTGGCCTCTGGATCGCGAGATCAAATCTGACGAGCACCTGCCGTTAGATGAAAAATCCCGTGTACGGAAGCACCCAAGTAACGCAGAGCGCAATGCACTGAATCACAGCCTATATCTCATCTCGAAAACACCCGAGAGACCCACCAAACTTCCCGACAGTATACCACGAACTCCTGTTACCGTCAGATTGCGTCGTGTCCTCCTGATAGATCTGCGCCACGTGGCTCTAGGTGTTTTGGTCAAATGATTTTGACCCCAATCTTTGACCTCCTCTATTTCTCTAACCCGAACTCCGATTTCACTTCCGTTTTCGCCTACGGACTCGTCATGGACCCTACTTCTCATCTGATCATCAATGTTGGTCAAAATACCAGAATCAACAAATGACCATAATTCCCCTCGTGTGTGTCTTTCTCCCAATCTTAACTGTTTTTCTCGCCGAACTCCGTAAAAGACACCTGGGAAAAGAAAATCAAACAAATTATCAGAATAACCGCTCGAACTGGACTAACTAACCTGAATTAAGAGATTCAGATGGGACATTTTCATGTCTCATCACTAGGTACGTAACACACTTTGGTAAATGGTTGATTTGATCAAATGCTTTTATTCAATGTTTCTCAATTTTCATTTTTATTCTTAGCTCTATCTATTCTTTGTTTTTTGTCCAAATTTATTGACTTGATCTTCGGAGACTCTTTGGCTCACAACACTCCTGTGTCCCGGGGATCTTACAGTCACGTGTATTTCATGTCTTCAAGCCAAAAAACATTGTCGATACCCATACAACAAGTACGATTGACGGTATGACTTCCGGTCAATAGTCCGACTCTTTGTCTTCCTGACTCGCAATTTCAGCTCGACACAAACTAAAATTTTATACGAAACATAAAACAAAACAACGTTAAATCAGTTAAATAACAACTATATGTTAAGCTTGCATTCATGCACGATTTATTACATTGTTGTAGTCAAAAGGGGCAAATTAAAATTTGGTACTGGGTCGTTACATGGTGAGTCGCGACATGCGGTTGAGATTGGAGATGAAGATTTAGGAATGACAAAAAAGAACAAGTAAATTCATGGACCAAATCAAGTTGACCCAAAGTCTGCCTCGAAACACTTTCTGCGTGCCCCAAAACACACACATTTAATATTATAAATATTTTAAATAGATGTTAATATTTAAATTACCATCATTATTATTTTATTATCATTATACTTTACCATTTTAATTTGTTTACATTTATTTAATGATATGATTTATAGAGGGAGGATGCATGGTTATGTGTTTAATAAGATAGCTCAATAGCAAAAGAGAGATATCGACGTAAAAAGATATATACTATCTAGATAAAGATAGATATTGTCCACTGAGAAAAAGAGATATCCTAATGACAGTATCAACATATTCTTGATATGATTGAAGCATATTTTTGATATAATTGAACCACCCAAGCAGAATTTAATAACTTATAACTATAAAAACACATCATAGTGATAGCATCACTAAGAGAACTTTCTATGTATTTAAATCTAAAAGTTAATTTACTAACTAGTGGCAGAAAATTATTCATGGAAATTGACAATTCTATCTATTAAAACATAGTTTTACATTGTACATACCATCTCCACCACCATTATTTAACATGTTTCGAAAACTATAAGAATTATATAAATCTAATGGTTTTTATATGATGTCTCTTGAGACTTGAGACACATCTTTTTAGTTGCTCCATCTTTTGAGATTGAGGTCGGTATTATCGTAGCATCACAACATCAAATGTCAATAATTAACTTTCAAATATATTTTTCAATAATGCTCAGATGTAAGGCTTGTCAAACAAAAATAAAGAATTCATGCTTGATGTAGAAATCCGTTTACTTTTAGAAAGCTAAGAAGAATATAAAGTTAGTTTGGTAATATATTTTTGTTTTTCGTGAATATACAAGTGAAAAATAACCTATATCATTCTTTCTATTATTATGTAGATAGACTTAACAATTCTTTCTGTGAAAACAGAGTAGCCAATATAGTTCTTGTTTATAAAAACAAAGTAGGTTAATGAACTCTTTTAAAAGGAATAAATTATCCGTAACAATTCAAGAGAATGTTGAAAGAATAATACAAAAAAATAAATATATAATGAGATTCTTATAACCGAGGCAAGTGATTTTTTTTTACGTACCAACAGTGCAAGCGAAGTGTCTCCCAAGATGTAACAGTCTTATCTTTCTGATCGGAGGTACTTTTGATTGGAGAATCGTTCGAACGCTAAGTTAATAGTATAGATTCTTGAGTTCTTTCTCTCTGAAAATTTTGATTATTTCTAAGTGTTTTTTTCAGTCTGGGTTTTGTGATTTTATAGGCTGCGAATAGCCACAATTTTGAACTCGTGACTATTGAGGGAATAACCACTGTAGCAATTAGAAGAAAACAGTTACACTGATTGTTGGTGTGCAGGACCATCCTAGGTTGTTGGATGATGATCCGTGTTATAGTGAGGAAAAAAATCCCAACGGCCAGACTTGATGTAATCTAATGATAACCATCTACAAATAAAAAATAATGGCGCCAACGCTCCTCGCGACGAACGTACGAAGTGCGTGCGGACGCCTCTAAACGCCCAGTCGGCCACGCGTGTATGCGCTTTACTACACAAGGCACTCCATCATTTATTCCTCAATATATAAGTATGTGAGAGTAAGTTATCATAGACCCCTACGTTTTATTTTTAATAACAGATGTGGGACTATCAAATATTTCTTAATATATAACCCAATCTTTGAAGGTGAATATTTCATTCGTAGGGGATCGATTTTATGCAATCCTTAGCTCGAAATTCAAGCCCTCGACGAGACGAACACAAAGGCATACTTTTCGAATCGTTTTGATTAGAGGATCCCACTCCCACTCAAATATACAAAAATTGTTAAGAGGACCGATTCCAACAATCCCCCACATCAATGAATATTGACTTTTCAGATATCACTTTATCTAACATGCCTAATTAGGCTCACTCAAACAGAGTTCACACACAGAAATTTACTACATCATGAAAGATAGTTTTTGGCTTTGATTCTTCCGTTGAGTAGCTACTGGGTTTACAAAGACGCCAGTGAACTAAATGTCTTGAGCTGAGTCTTATGAGCTGTAAACCGATGCATTAGCTATCACATAGCTAACAGTTCCTTACCTACTTAAGTTCTCGGTTGTGTTCATTTCGGTCATGAACATTCTTGGTTTTTCGTGCGTAATTTTGGAGAAGTCGGCCATTACGACTTTCCCATAGAACTGGCCCCTGTTCGTACACATATGGGTAATCCTAGTATAGATATACTGATATACCTTTCTTTAGAAGAAAATCTAAGATTTAGGATTTATTAAAAACAATATGCTTATCCTCACACTGCAGGCAACACTGATACGAATTAACTATTTACTATCTTATAAATTTTTTCCTAATGAATTATTCTTAGCACGAATTTTCTACATTCCCCCTCCCCTCCCATTTCCAACCAGTAGTACCAGAACCACAACCAACCAATAGCAACACCACCACTTATCTCTTTCTCTTTCTCTCTCCCTTCCTAAGAACCTTCACAAGAACAATCGATCTGGTTTGGGGGTTCATCCGTTTTTTCCTCCAAAACCAGTCTGCACTGGTTTAGGGGTTCCCTCAAACCAGGGTGTAACTTCCCTCAAACAAGATCGATTTTAGCATGGTTTATGACATTCATGCATAACGAGGCCGTCGCAATTTGGTCGGGTGGGGATTCCCCTAAATGAAGGTATCTAATTTAGGAGTTTCCAAAACCAGATCGGTTGTTCTAGTGAAGGTCCTCCTTCGCCAAAACAGAGAGAGGGATGTAGAGAGAGAAGAGGGGATGAGAGAGGATAGATAGAGCAAAGAGAGAGGGAAAAGAGGATAGATAGATGAGCATACAGAAGGGAGGAGAAGTAAAGGAAAATGGTGATGGTGGTGGCCGAAATGATGGTGGTTGGAATTGGTGGTCGAAAATCGAAGGTAAAGATTAGGAAGTAAAAAATCAAACAAATCGATTTTTGAACCCAAATAAAGTTATTCTTTAAGTAAAAAGTAATTGACCAAAGTCTTTATTGCTGAAAAATATTGTAAAAGCTCCGACACTCCCACATGTTGAAAATAGTTTTTTTTTTTGGTTGTTGAAAATAGTTAGAAAAAGAAACAAACATTTCATAATCATTATGTTTCTAACGAAATCCATTTCCAATACATTTTTCTCAAAGATAAACCTGTAAAAGCAAAGGGAAGTTTTATAGGGCCTCCCATTTCACTTGGTAAATTGTCATGACGAGGCCCTTTTAACAAAAATGAGGGGGCCCTATAAAATCTCCCAAAAGCAAATTGCTTTCATTGAGAGTTAGAACTCAAGACCTCCCGCTTACTAAACGGGTGCTCTAACCAACTGAGCTATGAAAGCTATTTGCTCCCCTATTCCAAATAACTACTATTTATTCAAATATAGTGATACAATCTCCTGTTAAAAAGCTAGATATGTTCGGCCATGTTTTGATTGTTTCGTACACATTGATTTCAAGATTCAAGCATTTCTTCATAACTAAATCAAAACTACATTCTCAGTTTCTCACACTACGGGATTACAGTAATACAAACAATAGTCTGCAGAGGCAGAAGAGCCCAAATAGGAAAATACAGACATTAGATTTCAAAAGCGAGTAGTGATTTGGGAGAAAAGAGCCTTGAAATCCGTCGTCGGTTTTCCTTTTCCCTCTGGCTTCGACCCAAGATCAAATGTCTTAAACTTCGCTTCCTCAAACTTCACTGCCTGTTCGCCACACGAAAGACAAACAAGCAAACCGAATGAGTGAAATTCGACTCATTTAATCAGTCCAAACTAAGGATTCATTCATTTTGAGGAAAGGCAAAAATGCGATGGTCATTTTTAATGCTATACCTGAACACAAACTTCTGCGACATCTGCTCTGGGAACATATCCATTTTCAGTAGGAAGAAACTCATCGTCCTTCCCGACTAGAAGCTCCCGCATACCTCCTGGATTGTCGATTAGACCCCCAGCCCTGTTTCACCCATTATAGCCCTTTTCACTTGGTATAGCATTCCACAATCAAAAAACGATATATTCTAGTGAAACAACTAAGGTTCATTTTCTCATGCTTCTTGTATTCACAAATGAGACAACTCAGAATCAAGTGTAAATAATCTACGAGATATCGAAAATGCAACTCTAATTCTGTTTATGTCTATCTCATACATAGAATTCGAATGTATTGATCATAGGATCTCATTCTACACGATATATACATCAAGTATGCATATTCCCCTCTAAATTAAAGTAATGATTAAGGAATTCTAAAGATGAAATAAGAACGACCAAAAATTTAAAATGGTCGAATCGGGTCATTAGCAATCAAGAACCTAATGAAAGAAATCGATTCTCGGAAGCAAAAAAAGAAGCTCCGCTTAAGTAGTCAATAACTCAATATACCTTATTATAGTATACGGGACTCCAGATTCAGCCAGATATTCCTCAGCTTTCCTCTTCCAAACCTACCATACCATTAAGGCATTAGCGCTTTGAGATAAAATACTCATTCGTTATCTTATAATGAACATGAAAACGAAGTACAAGTTTATACTAACCAGTATATTTCCATTGCCTAAGCTGTTTAATGGATGATTAGGGTCTGATCCACCCATTGAGCCAACCAAAATAATGTGCTTCACTCCAGCAGCTCTAGCTGTTTAAAATCGTATCGTTATTGAACAAATCTTAACTTAACAACATTCTAGACAAGAAGAAGAAAAAGAAATCTCACCTGCATCTATTTGATTCTTTTGGCCTATCCAATCAATCTAACATTAAAAAAGTTCGAAAAATTCAAATCAGAAAACTATACTAACAGATATCTGAATGTGAAACGTCCTAAACCACTAGACCCAAAGTCAATCAGTCATTCTGACTAGTGAGACAAAAGAATAATCTGTAATGAGACTACCTCGAGTCAGATTTCAGATCTGACTTAGAGCAAAACAAACACTAACAAAATAGAGAAAAGAAAGATTACTTGTTCTGGGTATTGTCCTTCATCAAAATAGAACTCAGGCATTGATTCAAATGAACTATCAATATATTTTTCAGCTTTTTCACCTTCATTTGGAAAAACCCCAGGTTTTATTTTTGGTATAGCACTAGTTAGAATAATTAGGGCATCAATTCCTTGAACTGCAGGAACAATGGTATTTGAATCCATTATATTTCCTAAAAATACATCATCTCCACCTCCAATTTTCTTCTTACTTTGTTCTGACCTAACAAAACCCCTAGCTATAAATTGTTCAGGTCTTTCCTTCAGCTTATTATAAGCAATTTGACCTGCAAATTCGTTCATTTATAACTTTTCAGTCAAAAAATCAATTCGAAACAAAAAACCCATATTGTATAAACGATTTACTCATAGAAATTCACTTTATTTGAATTGAAAAATGAAAAAAAATGAGAGATTACCAGTGGCACCAGAAGCACCAGTGACAAGAACAGTTTTAGGGCGAGAATCATCCATGGATGAAGTAACAACTGTTGTTAAAAATCTTCTAGTAGTGAGAATCTTCTGTTTGGAGAAGTGAGCAAGAGAAAGAGATCGAGAAATTGTATTCATTATTGCAAATTTCTCAAACTTTTGAGTTTTCTCTTTGTCTGGGGGTATGAAATATAAAATCAAAATTTTCAGAACAGGGCGAATTGGGAGAAAAATCAAAAGTGGTGGTCAACCGTGACGGCGAGGGGAGAAGAAAATAAAGAAAGGGTAGTTTGATTTTAACAACCAAAAGTCATACAATCATGTCTTCTTCTAGAAAACTGTTGTCCTTTTCGGTCAATTATCCAGTAGAAGCTTCTAAACTCTTACCACGGAAAATACAATTTCAGCCTCCACACAAAAATTGCTAGACCGAAAATATTGTATAAATAATGTCACCTCTTCGAAAAACGCAATAATAATTTTGAAACCCTGAATCACGAGCAGGGTTTCAGAAATCTTCCTCGAAGTTTCAGACTTCGTGGTCAACCGAGATACATATACTCTACATCTCTTAGTCGACCCTCCCCCCTCCACCCACGAAAGGTATGTGACTACTCGACCATGAACGTTTCTTAGTCGACTACCCACGAAACCCTCCTCTATGTCTAGTTTCCGTGGCACGAGACACCGTACGCAACACAGAGAACACAAGATTTGTGAATGAATTTCACTTTCTATTTTTACGTCAATTTTACTTTAACTATGATATATCTTGTTCTTCTTTTGTTCGATCACAAACAGTCAAAACAGCTACCGAAAGATAGAACATAAATCCGTTACCATGATTGATAGGATGATTAAGCAAGGATGGAAAGCCCCTTCTTTGCTTTTATGATCTCATTGTGGAAGTACCGCGTCAAGATAGGCACCTTATCTATTCTATGAAATAACGATCTCGCTCTTCAAAACAGATTCGTCAATCTACTTAGATCGTCGAAACAATGAGAGAGGGAGAGAGAGAGAGAGGCAAAGGGAGATAGCTCAGATAGGAAAGCAACAACAGGAGGAGAGAGAGGGAGAATGAGATAGCTCAGAGTTGGTTGTCAGAGACGTGGAAGAAGAAACAAGTTTCGTTGTCCCAGAAAATTTGACAAAGTTCATAATATTTTTATATTTTTTGTACTCAAAACAATGTTCTCCTTTCTTCAAAGCGGGTCACAAAAGAATTTGTTTAAGATGTCAATGTTACAATTTTTTTTTCTTATTTTGTTAGTTTTTGTGTCTTTCCACACATATTGTTAGTTTATTTTTTTCCCTGTATATATATAGGTTAGGACACCCAAATTCAAACTTCATTAGAGATTACTTTCACATTAGCTTGTGTTTACTTGCTTTCTCACAATATTTTATTATGCCTTTCTTTCAACTTTAGTCCCCTTTAAAGTTTTTGAACATCAAGTATCTTATGCTTTTTCCTTAACAAAAAAAAGTATCTTATGCTTTTTTTTGTTGCAAATATTGTTTTCCTTTAAAAGATTAGAAACCCTTGCCTACAAACATAAATATATCATGTGAATCCGAGTAATGGCTGAAAATTTAAAATTCAGACACAACAGAGAAGAATAAGGTAGAAAGAGAGGGATTTGTTTGTCTTGTGTGTGAGAGCGAAATTGCTGAGGTGAAGATTTGAGAAAGAGAGATATATTGGAGATTTGTGACTAGAAAAAGAAGCAAGGTGATTTGCAGCTAGTAACTCTTATTACCAAATTACAATGCAGTTGCTATACCGCTATACCAATTGAGTTATTAGACTACCAAAGTACACTATTAAGACAAATGTGGTAAATAGAGATTCTGATGTAACACGCTGGCCAACACTATTCCTATAATAGGATCACCTTTTGTCCGAGTAATAATGCTGTCAAAGGCAGGTCTTCGGCGAGTCTATATAGGCGGGATGTTCACAGGTCTGAACCCGGCTCTAGATCAGTCTATTCTTCCAACTTGAGATCTAAGTCTGGTGAATTAAGAGAGTACCCACTTGTTATTTCTGAAGGTTTCTTCATTTGAACTTTGCAGGAACCAACAACAAAAACACTAATTCATGGTCTCATTACAAAGATCTGATCATTGAAATTGGTATAATCCAATCTCCGCAGAAGAAAATTATATTCTGACAAATATGTTTACCTATACATTTCGTTCACCAGTGTCGGATAGATAGGCGCGTTAAAGGTAGATGCTTTTTCCACCTAGGCAGGGATTACAGTTGGAGGTATTGGTGATGATGATCCATCATCATCATCTGCAGCAACCTCTGTGGGGTTTGTGTTCTTTCCTTCTTCTACTTCAAACCCATGCTTGAATCTATCATAATTTGTTGGTTCAAGAGACTTGAATGGGCGTTCCCCTAGTACTCGAACCAAGTCCTCTTGGTGTAGTACTTCCTTCTCCAACAGAAGCTCGGCTATCTGAGCTACTTGCTCTTTATGCTTCTCTATTAGAGTCACTGTGTGTTTGTAGGCCTTCGCCACCCATTCCCTCACTTCGGTATCAATTATGGCTCCTGTTTCATTGCTATATGGCTTGCTCATTTCGAGTCCATCTTCTCTCTGAGGGAAAGAGAGAAGACCAACCTTTTCACTAAACCCGTAAATGGCTACTTGAGCATAGGTCATCTTTGTAACTTTCTCCAAGTCATTCTGTGCACCGGTTGAGATTTTTCCCAACAAAACCTGCACAGAAGGGAATCCAATCATTCACTATTACAGCTTGAATTCAAAGGGGTTCGGAAAGCGTTCTAGCTCGATTTTTGTCGTCATTAATAGTAAGGAAGTAAGTACCTGCTCAGAAGCTCGCCCACCGAGGGTCATACATGTCATATCGAAGAGTTGTTCCTTCGTCATTAGAAGGTTTTCACTTGGGACATATTGAGCAAAACCAAGTGCTGCAGTACCACGAGGAACGATTGTGACCTTAAGCAATGGTTCTGCATGTTCCAGAAACCACCCAGCGACAGCATGTCCTGATTCATGGTAAGCAACGGTTCTTCGTTCTAGTTTGCTTATAACCTGCATAACCAAACAAAAATAGGATTTGGATGCAATTAGAGAGAGAAAATCATGGTAATTATAATGACTTTTCATCCAGTGGACACACTCAAATCAGAGAAACAATGACACATCATATTATGAAGTTATCAATTATCTATAGGAAGAAAACAAGGGGCCAGGATTCATTACCTTGTTTTTCTTCTCTAGACCACCAATGATCCTATCTATAGCAGCATCGAAATGTTCCATTGTGACCTGTTGACACTCGTGTCTTGCAGCAATTAAAGCAGCTTCATTACAGACATTCGCAATATCGGCTCCAGCAAAGCCAGGAGTCAACGCTGCAAGTCTCTCAGAATAATAAGATGGTTCATGGTCAAGTTTAACCTTTTTCAGATAAACCTGAAATATCTGATCCCGACCTTTAATATCAGGTTTGTCTATTGATATTTGTCTATCAAACCGACCAGGCCTTAAAAGTGCTTTGTCCAAAATATCGGGCCTGTTAGTGCCAGCAAGGACAACAACTCCAGCAGTTGTTCCAAATCCATCCATTTCAACTAGTAGCTGATTTAGTGTACTTTCACGTTCATCATTGCCACCTGCTAAACCACCACGTCCCCTTGCACGACCAATAGCGTCAATCTCATCGATAAAAACAATACTAGGTGCACACTGTCTGGCTTCTGAAAACAAGCTCCTTACTCTGGAGGGTCCAACCCCAACAAACATTTCCATGAAATCAGAGCCAGATATAGATAAAAATGGCACACCAGATTCACCTGCAGTTGCCTTTGCAAGAAGCGTCTTCCCTGTGCCAGGAGGACCAACAAGAAGAGCACCTTTAGGTATTTTTGCTCCTAACACCTCATATTTCTTTGGGTTTTTCAGAAAATGCACAAACTCCATAATTTCTTGCTTCGCCTCGTCACAACCAGCGACATCTTTGAAATATACCTAAACCAAGAAAATCAATCAGAAACAAAGGATTGACTCATTTCTTATGAATTACATGCGCCGGATATCTGTCAAAACTAATTGGTGGGTGTACACTATAAGAGTGAGATACGTATATCCTTGATAGGAAACTAGGGACCTAATTTTATCAAATAATAAGTTAATAATTACATAGAACCAAAGTAAATGAATGCAACTAACCTTGTTTTTGGTATTCTTATCCATTTTCGTGAAATGTGCTTTTCCAATACTAAATATTCCACCTCCGCCCCTTCCTCCACCACCACCACCGATGCCAATGCCACCTTGCATCTTCCGTCCCATGTACAAGAGAGATCCTAAAATTAAAAGTGTTGGTGCAAATCTCATCAACTCTTGGTACCAGACCATCTCAGAAACATAAGTTACAGGAACATAATCATGTGGGTCTACGCCTAACGTTTCCTGGGCTTCCTCCAGCTTTTCCTCGAAAGATTCAACACTTCCAATGTTGAAATAATACTTATACTGGCTTGCATTTCCTCTAACAGTAGTACCCTCCGAAGACCCCTGCACAATCTCGTCATTGGCTTGATCGACTGTACGTGGGGAGCTCCTGACATATACCTTCGCAACTGATTTGTTCGAAATAACAATATGATCAACTAATCCAGGTTCAAGAAGCTTGTTTTTGAACTCTTGGAAATTAATCTGTGAAAATGGAAACAGGTCACACGACATTAGAGGATAGTAGAACATATAAATTTGTAATTCATATCCCCAAAGTAACTTGACAGGGGAGGAACCACAGGTGGGCTGACCTGCGCTGTGGCCCTAGTCCCCCATCTGAGATTTTGAAGAAAGTAGATGTTGCTTAATCACAAAGGGTGGGTTGGTGTAGTGCTAAGGCGTTTGTGCTCAAACGTTTCAATCAGTGGTTTGAATCCCTCTTTTAACATCATTTTGCCTTTGTATGCTTGCGTGTTAGGCTTCCATAGTTTTTTTTTTGAAAAGTTTGAATCTATCTTTATGAAAAGAATAAGAAGATAAACACTTAAATTCAAACTTTCATCTAATTATTTGTTTTCTTTTATCAATGAATATAAATTATTTTGGTACAATACATCATTTCTTACTCTTCAAAACCACCTAGTAAGGCTGTTTCGTTTTCCACAATTTTTCATTTTTTCTTGTTCTTCACAAGATGATCAAAATACATTTTAATATATAAGAAACACATAAATTCAAACTTTCATCTAATTATTTATTTTCTTTTATCATTGAATATATATTATTTTTTCGGCTAATTCTATCCAAACAAATAATACTCAAACTAAATTAAGTTTTACTAGCATTAAAATGACTATTTCAATGATTTGGTTTCCCGTGGTTTTATCCTCCAAGATCAATTTATTTCTTTTGTACTGTGGAAATTTTTACTAGTGCTGAACTACTGACTACAAACAATATATAGTTTATGTTAAAATAGGATGAACTTATATAGGTCCAATCGTACAGCGATCACATATCATGGACGGTTTCGAATTTTGTAGCACAACTGATACAAGATGTACAGTTTTAGGACGATATTGGCATTCTGATGGAAACCGTATTTCACGCAATTTTTTCTCTCTTGATGGAGCAGATCCCATTCCAGGCGTTGGATCTGTTTTCACGCCAATTTTGTCTTGGAAACTTTGGTTTTTATATCACGGTTGTTTTAGTACTCCACTTATTATTTTATATTTTTATGTGAAAACATAAATATCAGAGCCGACAGCTATGATCTCAGTTACGACACTTCGATTAATTACAAAATTTAGTCTTTTTTTCATGAAATTGTATATAACCAACTCAAATTTACGAGATACTAAATTAAAGATTGAAAATTTTCTTTTGACTCTTAATATAAATATTATTTTTTTAATGCTTTATAATTCAGCCTGCCCCATCAATTCCTAACTCCGCCCCTGAACATAGATCTACATTAAGGAAAAAAGCATGCAAATAGGAATGACCTATTAGAATAACAGTTGCTCCTCTAAAGTCTAAATATTCTACCACAAAGAATTAGGGGTCGGCCAATAGTTGTCTTGTGTCATATCAAGCAAGGTAACAGCCACAGTAAAAGCAGAAGATATTCCACAAAGTCAAATCAGCAATATCTAGGAATCACGGAATATCATATGCATTAGAAGAAAAATCATAAAAATGTCTAGTGAAATACAGAATATGCGCTTCATTTTTTTTTAAATCAGTATTACGGCATTACTATCGTATTGTAGCATATGTTCTTAGTCTATGCGCTGAAAGATCAAGAAACACATTAATTTTGCAAATAGTTGGAAATGAATTGTAGAAAATGTCTATTGCATATGGTAATCATCAAAAACACGAAAAGTGAACGACCAGATTAAAAACAATTGAACATCCAGCAATCTAAGTAGCAAATATCAAAAGTAATGACAAAGAGGCACCTAACCTGCTTTTGGTCTGAGGTGCCAAAATTAAAGGAAGAAAGAACCAATCCAATAAATAAAATAGGAGTAATGAAATTCTGTAACTGCTTCATAAAGCCTTCCTGAAAACTTCCATGACCCTCAGTGGTTGATTCCTCTGGAAATGAGTAAATTAATGTTAAATCTGATAATTAACGACTTCATAAGTTTAAATGGATAACCTACTTCAATGTTTTCAAAACATTCAAGGCATACGCCTCAAGGCGAGACAGTCACGTGATGCCACGCGGCGTACGCCTTGAGTCAAGGCAGTCACCTGATGCCACGCGGCATACGCCTCGAGGGCGAGACAGTCACCTGATGCCACGCGGCGTACATATTTGAACTCGAAAATAAAACATGCCCATCTAAAAGTCGCATGTTGTTTTTGAGTTATTGGGCAACACAAAAATTTGTTTATTAAACTATTAAGACTTTACATTGGTAGTGAAGTAGAAAAATTATGTTATGTTTTTACATGATTAATAAAATTTTCCTTACCAAAAAAAAAGTTTATGCCTTTTATCCATCGAGGCGTGCGCCTCGAGGGACCGCCTAGGCTTGTGAGAGCAAACCGCCTCGAGGCTTACAAACATATCTTAAATCATTGACCTACTTGATCACAACAAGGCATCACCAATAAAACGTAAAGGTCCACAACACAAAGAAAGATGCTAGTCAAATCCCACAGGATAAAATCGAAGGAGCTACATATCATCTAGTTTAGAGTTACATGGGACCCTTTTAGCTGTTTTTCCTTGTTCTCTCTTGTACAGTCCAACCCCCATTTACTTATATTAATTCGAAGTTTTCAAAAAAAAAGGGGAACTATGTATCTGTGACGAAGTAACAATACGAATTACGAATAACAGTTGAACATGATTGACCATCACAAAAAAAAGAAATCTGATCAACTGATGATCAACATTTTTTCTTCTGTTGCACTTCCTATGTTATAGTAATATATCGATGTATTATCCACACCAAACTATTCTTCTTTTATTTTGTCGAAAAGACTCAAGTTTGCATGCACATAAATTTCAAGCAACAACAACTTAAAAGTGTGGTCCAAGTGAAACATACCTTTTGATGATTCAGTTTTCTGGTTATTTCCCTTAGGAATTTCCTTCTTTTGTTTTGGATAATAATTCTCATAATCTACACACAATTAATGAGCAAGAAAATTAGATTCATCAGCAAAAAAACCCCACATTTTAATGTCATATATCAATAAATCTTACTCTTTTTTGGAGTTTTGCTACAAAAGAAACGATGTACTCTAGGGTTTGCTAGAGCAAAATTGAAATTAGATGACAATTTATTCGTCAAAGTTCCTTTTTTAGCACTAATGGATGTCAAATAACCCCTAATAAGCCCAAAGACAAGATCATCGCGTCCAAGGTACGTTTTTCCATGCTGTGATTGCTGAAGCCCTTCACTCAAACCTGAAGATCTTCCACCTAACAAACCACTCTTGTAACCAAAAAAACAACACAAATAAATAACCTAACAGGAAAGCAAACAAAATCAAATAACATAGAGAGAAAGAAGGAGAATCGCTTACTCTTTGAATATGGCGTGATGAACGTTGGACAGATTGCCCTAATCTAGAAAAAATCATGATTCGTTAATGATACAAGCATGAACCAGTAGATAATGTTATCACTGAATAAGATTAGGGGTTTAATTGAAGATAAATTAGGTTTAGAGTTCAATAAGATTTGGGGAAGAACAATAACAGAATGAGAAATCGAGAAAAATGGAACTTTTTAAGGTTGGCGCCTGGCGGGGGGATATAGCGATTTGGGAAAACCGGGAATGGGGTTGGATTGGTGAACAAGTTAGCTACGTGGTTTTCAGATCTTGACCATTGAATGACATCGAGATCTCGACTTTGTTTTTTTATAATTGTTGTTGACCCCTTATCCGATTGTATACGGTACGTTTGGTTTAAGCATGCAAGTAATGGGTGTGTCTATAGGCGCACCACAAAGTTTCTCTTGGGGCCTCTGTCTGTAGGCACATCCAGTAAGGCCCAAAGAGCCCCCTGCACTAGGGGTGGGAATCGGTCCGGACCGGTCGGTACCGGACTCTAACTTCAACGAACGGTCGACTCGGACATAAACTGTTGGTGACCACCTATTTACTCGGGCGGACTCGGGCGGTCACTCTCAAGAATTCTTTGTCCATTGACCGTCCAAGACCGTTTATTTTACCGGACCAATCGGACACCGGACGGTCTCGGTTCGGGCTCTCCAATAAAATTTACTTAAATTCATAACTTTATATTTACCACAAACAAAATTACTTACAAATGAAGATGTTTAACCAAGAAATCAAAAGTAAATATAAAAAAGAAAAAAACACAGTTGATAATCATATAAAAAAGAGAAAACAGGTTTTGATCATGCTCGTGGTTCATTTACCATACAAATTGTCTAGATTTTAGTTAATTAAACCAAATAAACTATTACTGAAGTATTGTGAAGGCGAAAAGTTATTTATCCATGTTCATGAATATATCAAACATTTTTAACAGTATTGTGATTCTTTAAACTTTCATTTTTGAGTACTACGTGTGGGTAAGGGTACAAGCTATACCTTTAATATTGGAAGTGAGCAATCATGTCGGAGGGTCACTAATGAAGAAGAAAATTGGGCAACTACTGCAACAAAAACAACTTTAAAAGTACCCATTACACTGTTTCAGATTCTCTTCTCTTTTTATTTATTTCAGTGAAAAATTAAATTGACTTGGTCTTTATATAATTATCTGTGCCGGAGGCACAGGCTATACCCTAGTCATTTGATAAGATATAATTAAGCCATGTACTAATCTTTGAATCTACCTTCATATTTCTGATACCATAAATTGTCTGACACTACAAGGGCCAAGACAAAATACATCCTCAAACAAATTGTTGTTGACTCAAAGTTAGCTCCACGACAAAACCACACCAAACCATTAGAAATAGCAACTCATAATATGACATTTCTTGGACAAAGAAAAAACAAAAATATCAAATTACACGACTAAACTATCAAAAAAAGAATAACAAAAGATGCAGCAGCAATAGTATTGTAATATGTAGGGAACTAAGCAGCAGTAGTACACTACAAAAATACGTCCTATTTGTAACGACTAATTGTAACGGCTTTCTGCTGACCGTTACAAATAAAGTATACATAACGGCTTCCACGTGAGTCGTTATACGTATGTACTCTTTTATAACGGCTATCATATAGATAGCCGTTGCAAATGAACTATTTAATTTAGCGCCAACTATTCGATGGCGCCAATTAATTTCCCGCGGCTGGCGTGTTGTTGTTTTATTATAACGGGTGCTTTTCCGTTATAACAGCGACTTGTTATAACGGCTTTATTCTGCGCAGCCGTTATAAATGAGTCGATGGCGCCAATTAATTTTCCTGGTCTTGCTATGCTATCTGGGTGGTCCACGAAAGGTAAATTGGCATGTTCAACATGTGGCGAGGAGACAGATCATCTTAGGTTGCATAATTGGAAGAAGGAGGTATATATGGGGCACAGGCGTTTCTTACCTGTAACACATAGATTCCGTAAAAATAAGAGAGAGTTTAATGGAAAAATTGAAGACAGATTAGCTCCGAATCCTCCTTTGGGCCCAGATATCTTGCAAAAGCTGAAAGACATACCACATGAATTTGGTAAGGAACTGGAGAAGACTTCGCGTGCTCCTAAAAAAAGAAGAAGAGATGGTGAGCTCACAAAAATGCCCGGTAACTGGAGAAAACTGAGCATTTTTTTGAATTGCCGTATTGGAAATATAATTTACTTAAACACAATTTGGATGTTATGCATATTGAAAAGAATATCTGCGACAGTATTCTCGGTACCATTATGGATTTTGAGGGAAAAACGAAAGATAATAAAAAGGCAAGACTGGATCTGAAAGATATGGGTATTAGAGAAGAACTTTGGCTACAACAAGAGGAGGGATCTCGTACATGCGTCCTTCCAGCCACATGTTATTCTACGAACAAAGAACGTAAAGAGTTGTTTCTCAATGTTTTGAAGAACCTCAAGAGTCCGGACAGTTATTCATCCAATATTTCTAGTCGTATTGATCTCAAACAACGAAAGATAATAGGCTTGAAGAGTCACGATTCTCATGTCATCATGCAACAATTGTTACCTTTGGCAATTCGAAAGATTTTGCCAAACAATGTGTGCTCTATACTAATAAAGTTTAGCACGTTCTTTCGTGAGTTGTGTTCAAAGGTAGGTAGTGTTGAAGAATACGAGCGATTGGAAGATAACATTCCAGTTATTATGTGCAACTTAGAAAGGATATTTCCACCTAGTTTCTTTGACATAATGGTTCACTTAGCCATCCATCTAGCATCAGAGGCAAAAGTAGGTGGACCAGTTCAATGTCGATGGATGTATCCCATTGAAAGGTATTTTATCTTCTTATTTTAGTCATTTATTTTATAGTTACACGTACGCTTACTTGTCTAATGAGATACGTGCGCGATTAGGTTTTTGAAAACTTCAAAGAAATACGTTCGTAATAAAGCGCAACCAGAGGGTTCTATTGCCGAAGGATATATTGCTGATGAGTCCGTCACTTTTATGACGAGATATATGAATGACGTCGACACATGCTCTAACGTACCGCCTCGGTATACAGACAACGATCTGATTGGAGCTATTCGAACTATTGAGAACCTGGATGTTGCTGAACGTAATAAGATACATCATTATATACTCAGAAACGACAATGATACCTCTGCTTATGTCGAGTAAGTATGATTTTAATTATCTATGCGTGACTTTATTTATGATAGTCTTTCTAAGTATAGTGCTAGAGATGATGAACTATTCGATTTCTTCGCAGCGATCACAAAAGGGAGTTGAAGCTTCATCATCGTAAAACGGATCCTCTTTCAATTCAAAGAAAACACATGGAAGAGTATGGTATTTGGTTTAAGAAGCATTTAGAAGAGCGTAAAAAATATAACCAACCGTATCCTGAAAGACTTGACAACTTTGTCAGTGGTATACTCCCACGTGCTGTAAAGTTGAGTGGATATACAATTAATGGATACAATTTCAAGACTGTAGCAAGAGAGAGGGGTGTTATAACGCAAAATAGTGGTGTTGCGATCGATGCAAATAAACCTATTACCTCAAGTGCAAGAGATTCAAATCCTGTTGATGTAGTATTGACATATTATGGACGTGTCACCGATATACTCGAGGTTACATATGGACCAGGTTGTGAATTTGTAATATTCAAGTGTGAATGGGTTGATGTTGTCAAGGGGTCAAAGAGAGGAAGAGGCTTAAAGATTGATGAGTTAGGTTTTACACTTGTCAATTTCACTCATATTATGCCAACTCGAAGAGATGAGCCTTATGTGCTGGCATCTCAAGCGAGACAAGTTTTTTATGTTCAAGACCCAACTGAACCTGATTGGCATGTTGTTATGAATAAAAGACCTAGAGATGTTTACGACATGGGTATCACTTCATTAGATTTCGAGCTTAACCCTACAAGTCACAATGCTAGTAATGTTGAAATTGAATATGTTAACACAGATGTGAATGGAGTAACATGTGATGTAGAAAGTTAAAAGATCCAAAGGTTCGTCGGGAAATGCGAGAACGAAGGAGAAGATGAGGAGTTTTTATTTAGGGTTCTTAGGAATTGTCTTTTATGAAAAATTTCATTAGATTATGTACACTTTTTTTGATGAATCAATCAATAAATTTATGTTTCATTTCCTTCATTGTTCGAGCTAAATTAATGAATATATGTATTAGTTTTGGGTTTTAGACTGTAACTTTTGATCTATTGAGTTGAATATGTGGGTTTACGTTTTGTATCCTTTAAATTTTGCAGATGTCTAACAGAGGAACCACGAGCCGACATTCTAAAAAAGGGAGAGGAGAAGATAAATTAAGTTACTTAAAAACCTTAATCAAGGCGAAAAGTACACAGTCGAATTGAACAGTAACAATATACCTATAGGGCTGAATGGCGCGCACTTAGCGAAGTATATATCATATTTTTCGAGAGATACGGTTCCTTTCCCATTGACTGTACCAGATTGGGGGGAAATAGAGTCTGACTCTATCGATGCAACAATTAGAGACCTACGGGTAAATATTTCATTCAATTTTTTTTATGAATAGTATTTTTTCTTATTTATTACTTCTTATAAAATTATTTTACTAATTTTATTTATTGAAGGTGTACTTTGATTTCCCCAAACATGAAAATGTCATGAAATAAATTAAGAAGCAACTTAATGAGAGATGGAGAACCTAGAAAGCAAAAGTGAAGCGTAAATATTTTACACCTTACTTTCCAAATATAGAGCAGTGCAAATCATGTGTCCCTCCAGGTGTTGCCGCTAGTCAATGGTTTGGAGTAGTCGACTATTGGAGCAAGGACACAGTACAGGTTATATTCTTTCTCGATCCATATCTATATTGAGTTAAACTTTTATGTACTAACAAAATATTTTTTTCGAAATACAGATGGTAGCAGAGACCAATAGGAGGAATAAGGCTAAGAATAAGTACCCGTACTGTGGAGGGCGTGTATCTATGGCTCAACAATACCATGATGTAACATTTTCAGTTTCATTTACGTTTTTTTGTGTCAATTCAATTACTTTTGTACTAAAATGACAATTTTCATTTACTTTGTATATTGCAGTTTCAAAAAAATATGGCATTGAGGCTAGTCGATTGCAAGTTTGGAAGAAGACTAGATTAAGAAGTGATGGAACCTTTGTTATTGAGGAAGCAACAATATTTTCCGTAAAGTTTTAATTAAACTTAATTATTGTTTTTATTTCATATCATGTGGTTTTTGTCAATCTTATCGAGTGTGTATAATATTAACAGGAAAAATGTGATAGCGTCCTGGAACAACGACGAAGCGAGAACACCTCAGGATGCGAGTATGTCGACACCCCTGGTCCAAATGATGTTTTCGGAAGCCAGATGCCACCCGAGACACGTGGGAGAATCCGACTCATGTCCTACGTTTCACCAAAGGAAGCAGGTTTTAAAAAGCCAAACTCGGGTGTCATTTCAAATCTTCAAAATGAAAATAACCAGCTCAGAAAGGAAGTTGATCAACTTAAGGAAGGCCAAACTGCAATGCGTGAAATGATAGAGAGACAAGCTAATATGGCAGAGAGACAAGCTGAAATGGCAGAGACGAGATAGAGATTTTGCTGCATTGATGGCACTGTTACAACAACAACGACAACCAACTACTTCAGAATCTTCACAACCTAGGTAAGCTTGTTTCCCTCTATTAAATACTTAAATAATTTTTAGGTTAATTAGAAAGACAAGTGAGTTGCTTTCTCTTCACAACATCGAGTACATTCGTAATTTGATATTAACATGACTGAGATATAGTGTGATTAGGGTTTATGAGCATATACGAGCTTGTTTTTCATAGAGGGACGACATAAAAATGTTTAATTAACTCTAAGTTGTCCTTCAGATGTGTCTTTGTGTGTATCTACATATATTACTAAAATGGACGATATCGAAAAAGATAAAGACGACTTCGAAGAACCCAGTTAGCTTTCTGACCTAGTTTTGGAGTAATGGCTCATCATGCCTCTGTAGATTGATTCACTGACCTGGTTGTTTGCATCCCTAAGTCTCAAGAGTTGGTACAGTACTCTAGCATATAAGTTCATAATCAGGAGCTTGACAGCTTCCTCTCAATTTCAATGGACTTGCATCCTCTACGACAATGTGGTATACACAACAAGTGAAATATTTCCACCCTACATGGTGAGAAGACCTGACAAAAAATATAATCAACGAGGAGAGTTTGCCCTGTGTTGTGAGGTAATTTAAATGTTTAAATACTCTTATATACTGCTTATTTGGTTTACCAGAAAGAAAAAAAAAACAGTCAGATGTTTTTTATTACATGGATGGTTTTGTATGTTTGCCTTTTAAAGTAAGACAACAACCATATGGCCTTTTAACGGGATAAACACTATGCCCCTTCAGCACGAATGGTCTTTTGAGCACGAATGACCTTTTGAAGTAGTAGAAGACCTTTTTTCCTTATTTGTTCTTGATTTCTTTCCTCAAAAAGAACATAGATTGATATGGGTCTATAAGATATTTTGTTCAGTTATTAGTTAAAAAATCCGTTATGATTAGGAATTCTGTTAGAATTTACTTAGTGTTTGTTATGAGTGGCTTTTGTGTAATATGTGTATCTAACTAACTGACTTCTCTATAAATATTGTAATCACTTCATTAATGAATTGCTGCAAAATAGTTTTTGAAATCTATGAACTGTTTATTATGTGAATTGTGGTGGTAATCTTGTAGGTACTGTTTGTGAAAGGTGTTAAATTGTCTAAAGCCTTTGTTTAAGATGAACATGAGTTTAGTACCAAATGAGCGATGAGTGTATATCATTACATGAATTTGGGGGTTTTCTGATTCTAAATGTGGTTAAACTGTGTTGTAACTCTTATTTAACAGCTATAGGAGTTAAAGATGATGCAATGTGGAACTATACAAGGCCGAGTACGAAGAGGTCCAACTCCTGCTGATGATCTGAATGTACCATGTGAAGTAAGCGTATGAGATTTTAATTTTATATAATGTTATACGTTTTTGGGTTGGATCGATGCATGAACTTGAAACTTGTGATACTATCAATCAAATACAGTTGTTTCGTTTTATTTATTGTGTGGTTAGCTTCAGATGTCTCTTTTGTTTTAGTTTTCTCAATTATAAACAGGGTTGTCACTAAAAGCTGCAATATAATTGCAGTTGGATTCCAGAGCTATTGAATTTTTTTTTTTCAAATCAGGTATTTATAACGGCTACCTTCAAAAAGGCCGTTACAAGAGAACACATATATAATGGTCATATTCAAACAAACCGTTACAAGAGAACACATATATAACGGTCCTATTAAAAAGAACCGTTACAAGAAGAGCATTTATAACGGCTACCTGCAAAGGGGCCGTTACAAATTTTCTTTCTGATTTGGCGCCATCATTTTTCCCGTCATTTTGGTGAGGTCTTTTATAACGGCTAACCCACACTTAGCCGTTATAAAAAGAGTTATTGTAACTAACAGGAGCCGTTACAATTGTATTTGCAACGCGACTTTTTATAACGGCTCACTTTTGTTTTATAACGGTTCAAAGCCGTTGCAAGAGCCCTTTTATAACGGCTTTTCGGCCTATTTGTAACGGCTGGGCCGTTATAACTATGACGTATTTTTGTAGTGGTAACACTGCAAGACTGCAAAAGATGCTGCAGCAGCCAACCAGTAAACTATCCAAAATATCACACGTAGTAAACCATCAAAATGTTGAAAGTGTGGATTTGTTGCAGCAAGTCTTCAACAACAAATCAAATGTCGTGGAATTGCGTCCATCTCTTTAACCATCTATGCATCAAATGTCATTCTATCTTGGCATCATCAAATGACTATAATCAACGACCATCATATATCCTAAGTCTATAAAATTCAACGGTCAACTTCTAAAAATGAGGGCAGTTTAGTCGGTCAACATATTCGGTCACTCGTACTGGTCGGTTATTTGGACGGTCTATATTGGTCGGTCGGTTAGCGGTCGGTCCTTCGACATAGAATTTTGACCGTGACCGTCCGCCAATTCTTTCGGGCCGGTCGGACACTAACCGTTATGACCATCGGGTGTCCATAGACACTTTTTATCTCGGTCGAACGGGACGGGTAACGGTCTTCCGGATCTTTTTCCCATCCCTACCCTGCACCCTCTCTTGTTCTTTTCTTCTTCTTTCTCTCTGTTCAAAGATCTTACAAGGAAAACCTAGGGTGTTGGAGCTTGAAGATGCAAGATGCAAGCTTTTTTATGGATCTAAGACCTAGATTTGCTAATCTTGTTTCATTTATTTTCTTCTTTTATACAGCAAAGGGGTTTGATGTCCTAGATTTGTTTTATGCCCTAGATTTATACATCGAAAGGGTTCTTCTTCTTGTTGACCTATATTTCTTTTAGGCATATTTCGAGCTTGACGACAGAGCTTGAATGGTCCAAGACTCCGGATTGGGCCAACCCGAAGCAAGCTTTAGGCTTTGGACTGATCAGTCCAAGTAGGGCGTAGGTGTCACAAGTCAATGGAGATTGACCATGAGGAGGGTACATGATCTCAAGTGAGGCCCCAAGAACAACCGCATGTAACTTTTTACAATTTAGAACTATCCTATTATAAAGGATTTGCGAAGGGAAACCATGTTTTGTTATGTTCTAAGGTAAGTTTTGTGTAGCTTTTTCAACCATAATTTGGATGCACCAGAATATATGTCGTTATTTTAACAACACTTTTGAGCCACTTTTAGGCAACATTTTTGTCCAGATATTTTTTGTCTCTCGGAGTGATGTTTGTGTTTATTTTTTATGAAGCAATAGCGTGGCATTTTTACAATTCTTGTACGAATTTTAAGGCAAAGCATTTATTAGCTCTTTTGATGTCACTTGTGTTCATTTTTGTGTGCTGATATTCATGTGTATTTTGTTAAGAGCTTGTACAAAGTGCCAACAAACTCGTCATTGTGAATAATCGCAAAGTGATGAAAACATATTCACCAAAAGCATGACCGGTATTAACCCAAACAAAGTGATGAAATATATTCACCAAAAGCATGACCGGTATTAACCCAAACAATGGAAACGAAATAACCACTCCATAGCATTGCAGGAAGAATTGTTAACTATCATTAAGTCCGCAAAAGTGCACATGAAAATCCTCTGAAGGTACTGACAAAATATCTTTTGAACTATACGATAAAAGTAGATCATACGAGAATCTATTTACGAACTAATTCTTTTGTTTTACTCACTTTTAACTTATTTATACCAAACAATTCCTTATTTGTCCTCCTCTAATATGTTTGGTGACTTTTTTCACTGGTGATTTGAACATAGTAATTCTCCTTTTACCATGTAACAGCTTGAGTGAGAAAATTTCATGTGGTTATCATGAAAACAACATTAAGAGCAATCACACCATTTAACATCAAAGCCACAGACACAAATGCCAGATTATGATAACAAAATCCAATTTCAATACTGTCATTGCTGGTGCTCTTTGAGGGTTCCTGTTGGTCGGTTCCAACAGACCAAGAGAGATAACTTTAGACAGGCAGAGAACGGCTTAGTTTTGATGGAGATGGGGAGCAAGAGAGGAATATAGAGAGTGAGAGGAATACGGAGAGTGGGTGAGACTGTGAGAGCGAAATATAGAGGGAGTTAGAGAGAGCAAAATACAGAGCGAGTTAGGGAGAGAGAGAGATATCTAAGCTCAAACCTTTCAAGTGAGGGAGAGCCGGAGAGGGATCTCTCTGGGTAATGAATTGAGCGTTTGGAAAGATGAGAGGGTGGTCTAATCGGGCAGTATGAACCAAACACCAGAAAAACTAAAAACTAATTTTTTGACAAGATAGGACCGTAAATCCTTTTAGGATATTATTTTGGACTATTCTCCGGTGACCCGTTCTCCTACAGCTTGAGTGAGAAAATTTCATGTGGTTGTCATGAAAACAACATTCAGAGCAATCATACCATTTAACATCAAAACCACATACAAAAAT
This sequence comes from Eschscholzia californica, assembly GCF_041429995.1. Classification (NCBI taxonomy): domain Eukaryota; kingdom Viridiplantae; phylum Streptophyta; class Magnoliopsida; order Ranunculales; family Papaveraceae; genus Eschscholzia; species Eschscholzia californica. The sequence continues at coordinate 42,613,195 of NW_028238309.1, read as the reverse complement.
GCCAAATTCTGATCACAAAATCCAATTTCAAAACTGTCAAATATCACAATTTCTTCACTTTCAGGATGGTAACTCCATCCCTTCACATTATTTCTGTCTTTCTTTTTCCCTCTATTTCTTTTTGTCGATCACCCAACAAATAATCGAACTCCAATAATTATGGGATAAAAACTAAGTATGGTAACTCCATTTACAGAAAGAGATAACTGAAAAGAAATCTTCCTTGTTATCTGTTTATCTGATATGTGTTCGCCCCAAAGACCAAACTCCAGAATCTCTAAGAGATGCCTGTTACAAAAACATACAACTAACTACATTAGGATCGATAAAGAACACAAAAGACTTTAAGAATCATATTTCAATTAAAGAAGTTATTTGTGAAGTGATGTTGTACTTACAGATGCTTTCACAGAAGGGAAGACATTCCAAAATCGTAATGTTTCATCCCCAGCTCCAGTTACGATTGTCTGCAAAACGGGTGTTTGTTTAGGTTTCACATTAACATATAAGCTAAACCGCTACTATTATTAAGTGGAAGTGAACGCATGAGGATCTTGAAGCATGCATTAAGCATTACCTGCCCATCGGGTGAGGTAGCAAGATAAAGTACTCGCATACTATGACCAGTTAGGGTTGCTACCTGTTATATCAAGGTTTCAAGAAAAGAAATTAGATCATTTTTGGAGAAAAAGGTATAAATGCACATCTTAATTAAAGGTTCCGAAATGCGCTTCAGTAACTCAGACAATCAAATCAAAACCACGTAACTAGAGATCTACTTAAAGTTGGTGCCACCTCATTAGGCATTTCATATTTGGTCCATTAATAGTCTGAGGTTTTCTTTCCTATTAAGATGAACAATCTTGTAAAGAATTAAATACTAATACGATATTTTGAGCAAGGCGCAAACGGTGTAGATCAATACCTTAGACATTGATGGATACTTCCACACCATAATTTGATTTTGGGAATACCCATGAGTGCTGACTATCTCGTTTACATTCTTACTCCAAGCTAGATTACAGACCTGTAAACAATTCAAACAGATACGAATTAGTAGGTGATACAAAAGAGGATTCGCTTATGATGGTTTTGGTTTAAGGACAAAAACCTGGCTGCCTGTGTCTACACTCTTCAACTGGTTGCCGTTACTGGTGTTCCAGAAACGAATACAACGGTCAGCAGTTCCTCCCCCAGATGCAAGAAGACCACTTTGGTGTGGTGACCAGGTAATGGCCTTAATAGCAGCTGTATGCTGAGTAAGTTTGAGTACTGGTTGAGTCGAGTGGTTGTTCCAAACCAAGAGCTGATCATAAACAGTAAAATAACACAATCGGTTTAGTACAATTTGTGGTTGATGGGAGTATAAGCAAGAAATGGTCAGAGGGGAGTGCTTACTTGATTATCATTTCCGCCTGATGCAAGTTCTCGATCATCATGGGACCATTTTAGCCCACATACCTGCACGAAAAATAACGAGATAAGTTTGGCCATTTATACCAATGAGGCTTGATTTAGATTGTAGATGCATAAAATGAACTGGCTGTTGGGGTAGAAGAACTAAAGTTGTAGATATAAATGAATAAAAAAAGACCTCACCTCAGATCTGTGGCCCACAAGCTTGCTAACAAAGTCATTTGGGACACGAAGATCATGTTGGAGGATGTTACGATCTCTACTGCCGGAAGAGAGTATTCGTGAATTCCATGCTAAAACACCTGTTCTTGTTTGATGCCCACCCATTGTACGAACTTTCTTGCATTGAGTGCCATCCCAAACCTGTTTGAAAGATTGGATCTCAATAAACGTATTCAGAAGATTGCAAAGTAAGAAGGCCTTAATAGCAATGGAAGATTCAGTTGGCAATTGAACCAAGCATATTGGTGCTTAGTCATTGATGAAATCTAGATTGTGAAGATAACCTATATAGAACTGATACATCATTGATCATATAGCTCATATCTATTCTAAACTATTAGTTGTTGAATAATTCAAGTATTCCACAAGTAAAGTTACGCATGCATGAGATTTCCCCTCCCTCACTCACATTCGGGGGGATTAAGGGCCGTGCATGCATGCACGTAGGAAAGGAAGAACAGCGTACTCACTAAGTCTTCAATCTTCAAGTTTCTAAGTTTGTTTGTGGAGAGTTTCTAACTCCGCCTAAGTAGAAAGTTTCTTTTCCTTTTCCTTGAAGAATCGGATTTCCGAGTATTTTCTATAACTTATAAATCTCATTATATTTACCACATTGGTTCCAATAGTGAACCTCATTTCGGAAAACATCAAAATTCAATTGACTCCTCTCCTTATCATAGAACTTCAATAAAGAGAACATCAATACTAAATATAAAACTTTAACACAAAGAGTAACGAACTCTTACCTGAACCTCACCGAGAATTGTTCCAATCGACAGATAGGAACCCTCTCGAGTCCATTGGACTGAGCACACGCCATCATCAGGTCCCAAGTCGCATAACTTAGTCACCTAAGACACAAAGCAAACTCATGTATTAATCTCAAACCCTTCTATATAGGTTGGGGCATAAAGCAAACTAAGGAAGAAACTATAATATCAACAAGGAATAAGGAAGAATCAATTGATTTTAGTACTCGAGGTATTAATTTTGCGTAGTTCGAAGTTAGGGTTTCTTAAAGACTATCTTACCTTGCTGGTTGTAGCTGTCCATAGATAAACACAGGTACCCAATCCTACTGCAAGAACATTTTGTGAAGACCAATCAACAAGGTTAAGGTAGAAATCATCTTGCAATGAAGGAGCATCCAAAACCTACAATCCATTAAAACCCTCAATTTACAATCAATCATCTCAATTGCTTCAATTGTGATTAACATCAAATCCTCTTTACCAATCCACAACCCATATAAGAAAATTATGGTTTTAAAGAGAGAAAAAGAGAGAAAGAGAGAGATTTATACCTTATGGGGAGTCTTGGATACCTTTCGAGGGGGTTTACGAGGAGTCGAAGCTTCACCAGAGATACCACTATCATGCCCTAAGATGGAAGGAGAGTAAGGAGAACTTGGAGTATGAGGATCTGTTTTGAATCTCAACATGTTCTTATTAGGACTAATAGGTGAAGATTGACCACCACCACCAGAAGGAGAAGAAGGAGCTGCAAATTCAGCTCCAAATAGCTCAGTTTTTAATAACCTAGTATAAGCTTCATTTCCCCCTTCTTTAGCAGGTGAAGATTTCTCAATTAAATCAAAAGTATGAAGCCTTGAAGATGATCTACAAGGTATGAATCTATCACTAATAGTTACTGATTTTGATGGAGATTTTAAGTTTGAGATATGTCTAAAGGAAGTAGTTGATAATCCTGTCTCTAGATGAAGAGAAGTTTCAGCCATTCCTGCTGGGAGATTTAACCCAGTTTTCCTTTGTTGATTTGAACTTGAATCCATCTCTGATTTTCTAAATTTTCTAACTGTGTGAGATCGACTTGGATGAAGCTTAAAATTAGGGTTTAGAGATTCAGAAAGAAAATTTCTCTCTCTCTCTCTGGGTTCTCTCTCTAGGCGGCAGTAATCGAAGAGGGGATTATCAACGGTCACTTTGAGGCTGATATAGGAGGGACGCTCTCTTTCCGTCTTTCTAGAGATGGAGAAGATCCGTACATCCGAACTAGCCGTTGGAGAATAGAAAACTAAATGGCCCACTGTATTCAATTCTTTTTAAGAAATTTCTCATTTAATACCCCTTTTAAGGCAATGTTATATATGGACTAAATTTTTTTGAATATGAACCCTTACTTAACGGCTCCTCTAGGGTAGGGGTGGGAATTGAGCCCGAAGGCCCGACCCGGAATGCCCGGATTCGACGGGCTAATGAGACTGCCCGAAGCCCGGCACGGGCTTTACCCGCCCGACCCGTTTAAATTTGATGGACGGGCTTGGGCTCCATCTTAAAAACCCTTACCCTTCCATCTAACCCGAGCGTTATGCCCGATTATCAAGCCCGACGATTTAGGACCTTTAGATTTTTAGAAAATAGTTAGATTAAGTGATGGGATTACTTTGGTTTTATACCCAAACCCTAGGACTACCTTTTTAGTATGGCTTGGCTTTCATCTTTTTTCATTTTCTGCCGCCATGTGAGAGAGAGTGTGTGTGAACCATCTTTGCTAGTCTGATTAAAGAGAGAGAGTGAGAGACCAAGAAATAATAGAGATCAGAGTAGAAGATAAGAGAGATATAGGGAAGATCAAGGCTAGGGATTTCTAGGTCTTCTTCATGCTTCCCATATGAAGGTTTATCTTGTTAAGAACCGGCAAAGCTCGTTAGACGGTGTTTAATGCAAAAACACAGTAACATCCATCGATATATATCTATGGGGTTTTCTCCTTTCTTACATTTTCATGCATATGATGATGATGATGCGTCTGTAAAATTTTAGTTCTTATCTTTATTCTGATGATCCGTTTAGATTTGATGCATCTGTAACATTTTATTGGTGTTTTGTAGTCATGATCCATTCAAATTGATGTCTATGAATTGAGTGATCTATGTAACTAGATCTATAAATATAAAATATATTACACCGCTCTCTCTTCATTTATACAAGTAGGTTTGTAGATCTTGATACATATAGGAATTGTTTTAATTTGTGGAGAAGTTGATGATGCTTCGAGAAAAATATTGATTTTTCAATTTATCATACCCGTTACCCGGACCGCCCGACACCTGTTGAGCCCGTCATGGGCCACTACCCATGGCGGGCTCTGAGCATAGTATTTTTTATTTTGCCCGACCCGAGTCTGTCCATTAAGTCCAATGGTCTTTAAAATATAGTACCCAGAACGCCCGAATCCGGACTTGAGGTACCCATGGGTACCCGAGTCCGACCCGATTCCCACACCTACTCTAAGGTCTAGGTTATGTTGCTTTGCCTTTTTTGTTTTTTTGGAGAATTTTTTCAAAACTTTCTATGGGACTAATTGTACCATAGAGGCCAACGGTAGTCAATAATTCAAATCCGAAAACAGTTTACAACTATCATCGTACTGTGTTCTCCAAAGAATAATTCTTCTCAAAATCTCAAAAGGTGTTGAGTTGGAATTTCATTCTAAAGGTTTTGTGGTTTCAGAGAATCCAGCTACAGGAGAAACAGGAATGGAGAGTGTCCCCCTCTCTTTTGCACGACTCTTTGGTCTTAAGAATATTGGTTTTAAGAATGAGTGATCTGACCCTTATTGCCCAATCTGAGAGTTTTGTTTTGGTGAAAAAGGACCACTTAAAGGACAACTCAACTTTTTCTAGTTTTCAAAAATCTGGGTTGAGTTTTTGTTTTCGTGAAAAAAGACCACTTAACTTTTTCTAGTTTTTAAAACTCGGGGTTTGTTTTTTCTTTATTTGCAAGATATTTGCAACCTACTTGCAAGAGATTTGCAACCTACCGCAAGAGGTTTGCAACTGCTTGTAAAGGGGTGCAACTGTTTGTAAAAAGACTGCAAAAAATATTGGCCTTTTAACTAAACAAAATACAATTTTTCGGATCTTTAACCAAAAATAATAATAAAAAAATAGGTTTTTAACCAAGCAAGATATAAATTTTCTTTTTTTACTTAAAAAACACAGAATTGGGCCATGGCCCAATTTCCAATTTCTTTTAATCGATTTGACTTTTTTCGTTGAAATGAGTTAAAAGAATATATAAGAAAGTTTCGTTTTAACCAAAAAAAATACATACATTATATTTTTACCAAACAAAATATAACTTGTCTTTTTTACTTACAAAATATAAATTTGGATTTTGGCCCAATTTTCTAGTTTTTTGATAACCGATCGATTTTTTTTGCTAACTTAAGTTCAATTTTTTTATAATAACCACGTTAGAAAGTGCAGAATAAAGAAAAAAAATGACCACTCACCAATTAACTAAAACGTTGAAAATGGAAAATAGAAAATAGAAAGACACCCAAAACAATGAAGAAAAATGAGTATGTCAAGAAAGAGAACCAAAAAAGTAGTTTTCGGTCATCCAAAACTTTGTGACCACTCACCGTTATAACTCTGTTAACTAGTCATGACTCTATCTCCCACTCAATGTAGATCTCACTTTGTCTCATTATATATCTTTCTCGCTCACTGTAAATCTCTCTCTCACTTGGACCTAAGAACAGAGAAACCTTAGCCCTCAAGGAGGGTTTCATAATCCATCCTCGAGGGTTTCAAATTTCGTGACTTGTCCAGCCACGGAATTTTTCGTGGTCGGCCAGAAAACATTTCTTGCCCTAGCTGACCATGAAATACTCGAGGAGGATTTCACCAAAAACCTTCCTCGAGGTCTGGTTCCAGCTAAGGGGTCCTTCGATGGAACTGTGCGTGGGAGAGGAAAATAGGGAAATTGTGAGAGAGTGCTAGAGAGATAGTGAAAGAGACCGTGACAAAGAGATAAAGAACTAGAGAGAGCTAGAGAGATAGAAAGATAGACAGAGGGGTGAAGTAGAACTGAAGAGAGATACAGTGAGAGAGGGAGAGAAAGAAAGAGGTGGATAAAGAGAGAAGGTGCAACGAAGAAGATGAAGATTAGGGGGAATATTTGAACCAAGTTAATTATGTCCCATAAGTCAATGTTAGTTGACAAAGTCTTTATGCTCCAGAGATTTTCCTTTATGTCCCAAAGCACCCACCAATTGATATAAATGGACTTCATAAAACAGGATAGAAACGAAAGTTAATCATCGAACAATAATGAATAACAGAGAGAAACTAGATTATTCATTCAACTAGATTGAACAATTTTCGGTTCGTGATTTCAAATAGAAGATCTGGTTCTAAAATATAATAAAGATGAAGATCAAACGTCAAAACGATGAAAATTGATTGATCGAGATATGAAAAAGATTAAGGGTCCGTTTGATACTTGTGAAAATAATTTATGTGAAAACCATTTTTTTCTGATGGGAAAGAAACCAAGTTTTTCATGTGAATTAAGGTTTGTAAGTGTTTGGTTGGGCAGGAAGAAAATAGTGCGCGCCTTTCAAAAATCATGCTCTCTTCATTTAATCACCCACTAAATTGAGAGGTGCCTTTAGAATTTCATCATCATCTTCCTGCTGATATGATGCTAAATCAGAAACTCTGGTTTCATAAATTTCACAGTATCAAGAGGCGAAAACCCTCCAAATTTCAGTTATCTTTACACTAATTTATAAAATCTCTTGTTTATATCTATAAACCTCCCCATGATGAACGATTTTTCTACATCGCAATCTTGAATCTAGGAATCTGACCATCTTTATCCTTATCCGGGCAAACGACATTAAGTCAGCCCTATTTAATAAAGCAAAGCAAGAGTGAATCAGAGAAGAAAACTGATGAGTTTAGAAAGTTTAAAACGGAAGAAGGTGAGTTGATAAATCTATTAAATACTACCCGCAAATTTTTTTTACATATTCATAAGAGTTCCCAATAGAGTGTTAATGTGACGCCCCGTGTCCCAAAATAGACACGACCACGCCCCGGCAACTCACAGACGAGACGAAAATCCGGCAGAGTCTCCTCTGTAAATCGAACCGGTCGCACCTGTAAAACCTGTCATGCAAACCATACATTCGCATATACAAGAATAAACTATAAAGCGGAAGCTAACAAACTCACATAACTTCGGGTTGAAACCCGAACCACAAAAAAAAACTATCAAAGCCTCATAAACCTTCATACGCACTATATACAACTCTGAGTGTTAAATATTTACATATATGTTTGTCCGTGAGTAAAAAAATATATACAAACTAGTGGAAAAGAACAAAAAGCAGCGTCAACAACCAACGCGACATACACCCGAAGACTTCAACGTAAAAGAGTCTTCTACGAACCAAAACTCGCCACGTCGAACAAAAAGATAACACCTGCACACTAACAACTGGTAGGGGGTCAGATAACTCACCGACACGAGTTAATCTGGTAGACGACCAATCCAAAACCCATCACGTTTTCAAAAGTTCATTTAGTAAGTTCCAAACATCGTGACAAAACGAGTTATCAAACAAGTTGCTATATATGCTATATACAAAACCGTTTTTTTTTTCTTAACCTAGCAAGCAATAGCAGTGATTAGCTGCCCACCCATGGTGCACTCCCAATAAAAGGAGAGTTCCTCAGGAGAGCCTAGAGTGCGTTAGATAGTACCAACCCATTTAGGCACTGCTAATGCACTACGTCTCCTCGAGAAAGAGACTTACCCCTAGTCGATAAGCCCCTCTCCCACTAAGGGACTCCGCAATCATTGAAGAGTTTACCTCATGATACATATATACCTTAAGTATCTAAATACGTTTTAGATCACCGAGTTCGAGTAATAGAGCTGTCCCCCAATACCCATGGTAGGACCTGAACCTTACTCTCTTCGGTACCCTGTCATGCATCTAATGCAATCTTTCAAAATCCATTTACTTACGTATATCAAAACCATATTACATTCGATTCATTATCTTATCAAACACGGAAGTGAAACAACCAATAGCCACATCACACACAAAGCAGAGGGATCCCAATCAATGTCGCCTCCCCAACGAGCGGTCAGGGTGTACGGCCCTGAGCCTCGAGCTAGAGGCACGAGCACCAATGGCCAGCAAGTGAAGCACTCTACTCCCACAGGTCTCATGACTAGTGTCGCCCACCTCAGAGGTCTCACACGGTTCACACCCGTGTTCACATGTCATCCTATCCTCAATGGCTACGTGCCCGTAGGTTGACATAATCCGCAGTCGGGTACATACAAGAAAATCCCAAGTAGTTCGCAAACAGTTCGAAAAACATTTCTCACATCACATCAAAACAATTCAAGCATATTTCAATTCATCACTTAAATATCGAGTTTCATGCTCCCTCACTCTAGTTATAATGACGCATATATAACTGTAGAACCTAAAATATTTCATTATCTATAAAACCATGCTGAGAAATGGATTCAGAACCCCTACCAAGCAGTACAGGAACTAGTCGTCCTCCGCTGCAACCGTAGCCAAATCGTCCACGAAATGCTCCGGCTCCCCCTCTACCAAACCATAGACAAAAGAAATATACGTTAGGTTCTTTGATAAGAACCGTGGTATACCATAAAGAGTAAATAAAAGAAAACAATGAAACTATACGAACTAAAAGAAACTCGTAAATTTTGGAAGACTTCGAGTTAACCGAATTCCGATCAATCTTCTAACTTCATAACCATGCCCAATCGGGGTCGATCAATCACTGTTTGAACTGACTTATAACCTTAACATTTAGTCATTAGATGTATTCCCCAAAATCCAAGTGAATCGCCTTTGAAGTTTGCAAAAATACGAACAACAAAGCAGAATTTTTCCTAACTGCGCACTGTTCGGTAAAACAGTCATAATTCTTTCCTCCGATATCGAAATGACTTGTACCATACCTTTTCGGAAAGCTAACAACCTAAGCTACGACTTTCGTGTTTTATGAAAGTACGTACGAGCAACATATCAATCCCAGATTGGCTCGGACAGTAGGTTTAATTCAGTCCCTCGAGTTGTCGTTCGATCGATAACCTATATCACATAATCTCTCTAAAGTTTCTCATATACTAAAATTAATCAATTCCCAATCATATAAACCCTAAAACAACATGAATCATCAAAATCCCCAATTTTCATAAACCTTAAACCCTAGAATTAAGAATTTTGACATCAAAACATCTAATTCATGGGTTTCTTACCTTGATTCGATTGAATTCTAGTTAGGATAGCTTTCCCTTGATCAATCCTTCACAAACTTCTACAAATTCGAAGCAAAGTAATCCATTAAAACCCAAAATACAGAAAATTGGATCTAGAGAGAGAGAGAGTATGAATTCTTTACCACAAATTCCATAAAACTATGCTAGATTACTTCTTGGAAGCTTGAATTTGATAAAACATCAATTCCCCTTTGAAACCCATACGAAATTCTCCATGGAAATCGAATTTTTCTTGCCCAAAGTTGAAAACCCTAGCTTCAGTCGGTAGGGAAATCAGATTTTTATTTCTTCAATTAAATCTGTCGAATTTACAGTTTGGTCCCTGTTTTTGGCCTGTTCGCAAAATACCCCCTAAATTGTCCTCTTTGCTGATTTGGCCCCTCTTTTGCCTTGACCCAATTGTCAAATAGTCCCTCAACTAACCTTAAAAACATGGGATGTTACAGTTAAAAAAGGAAGAAAATGAGTTGATGGATTTACCAGAATTTTATTTGGGTATTTGCGAAATGATGGAAACTGGTTGAATCAAGATGTAATTTGTTCATAAGAGAGAGAGAGAATTGAGAGGGAGAGAAAGACAAAGAGAATTAGACATAACATTTTAAGAGAGAAAAATCAAGATTTTAGAAAGAGGAAGATCATTTACAGAAGATAAATAACTTTTTAGAAAGAAAACGAAGAAGGTGGACATGTTTAGAAAGAGGAGAGAGAGCAGAGCGCCTTTTTGTGGGGAAAGGGTGAGAATTGGGTTTTACCATCTTTTGGGCGGGAAAAGTTTAGACGTTATTTTCCTATCTTTTTTTTTCCTACGTGAAAGTGACTTTCGCACTTTCTTAAGTCAATCTAACAGCGGAAGATCGATTTTCCGACCCTATTTTCTTACGTAACAAACAAACCCTAAGATTATAGTTAGTTCTTCTCGGAGAAACTAATCCAATTCGAAGGTGTTGATGTTTAGTTCGGGTCCTTAGCAGGTCTATTGATAAAGATCAATCATTTATTCCCAGATGCGTTGACATTCCCCTTTTTTCATTCTAGTTATTGACATGAGAAGGGACGAAGAAGATTAGTGATATAATTATAGGGCTAGTGACTGGAATGAAGTCGTAACAAGGTAGCCGTACTGGAAGGTGCGGCTGGATACCCGAAGATAGTCTCATATTTTTTGTACATAATTCTTGATACAATCTGTAGCGCCCAAACTTTCGAGTCCGAGAATCGGACGAGTTGGAATGTCGAATGGAGCTAGGCGTTTGTTTTGAGATTTGACTTTGAATAGTTATTTGGTTGAGCTAGACCGTTCATTGGATAAAGATCGAGAAATCAAGAATTTTGACTAGTCACATGTAAAGATCGGACATTGTCGGTCTATCGTTCCGTATTAGGTAGTTTTGTTCGTGATCGAATTAATAAGGGCAATATATTTTCTTCTGGGTTAGTGGTGGGATGAAGAATAAACGAAAGGCTAAACTAGGGGTCAAAAAGTAATTAATAGGGGCTGAACTAGTTGGATATGAATATGGCGGCACTTGCTTGTGAAGTATGTATAAATTGAGGACCTAAAACTAAATTAAATTCATGGCCACTTTGTTTAACGACATGTGGCACCCCACTTTCCCTTACTTCCCAACGCCTAACCCTACTTCCTGTTTACACGTAGAATCAATTGCCACCGAACACCACACCTTTATATTCTTATTTTTTTATTTCTTTTCCAAACTCATTTACAAACCATCAGAGAAGGTAGTAACGACTGCAAATTAGGGCTTCGAGTGATATAAGCTTTGCTCGTCGATTATTTCGCGTTCGACGGTCCAAATTCGATGAGATTTGTTTCAGGTAATTCTATTCGACTCGTTTTACATATTTAGCGGTTCAGAATTTTCAATTTCGTCCAAATTTTATAGTTTTAGGATAGCTATTTCGAATACTGTATAGTTGTACTAGTTTCTTTTGGGTTCATGATTTGGAGCAGTTATTCTTTAGTTTCGTCGAATGATGAGTGTTCAGGACCCTGTTTAGGATGTTATAAACTATTTTGGGGTGTCCAAATATAGACGGGTTGCTGCCGAATTATTTTACTACTCGAATTTCATATTTGGAATAGTTTTGGAAATGAATTGGAATAGAAATGGTTACCCGAACTATGTCATATTTCACATAAATGGATAGGTTGAGTTATGGATTCGTAACATTGGGTTCATTTTATGATTTGATAGTTCAAGATTAATGGTATTTGGTGTGTTATATAATTTGTCAGCTTATGAAGACTCCGAAATGTCTAATAAAGTTTGTGGGAAGTTGGTTGGTCGATTTCTTTGTATTTCAGTTATTCAGTGGATGTCTCAGTGAACTGGATAGTGCCGATAGGACATTCCTAGTATAGTTTTATTCATTTTATGCATTCTTGCTTTGCAAGAGGACTCTTGATAGTTATGTAACTGTCAAATGACCGTTTTGCCCTTTCATATTTCAGTAGAACTAATGAACTGCAATAGTGAGCTCGAGGAGAAGTGGAGTTTAGTTAGGAGCTAGCACCGTTGGAAGCGCAAGAAGAGGTAGGATCCTACGAATCTTACTTGGAGCACGGGTATTCCCCGTTTCACCATTATATATATATATAGTCATTTTTCTTATAGTTCTCTAGTTCAATTTATGATATGATATGATATGATATGTATGTGGTATACTCTATGTTATGGATGTTTCTCTTTTCAAAACAAATTGGTTTTTCTGAAAAAAAAAAATAATCACATGGAGGCGGAATCGTTTGATCTGTGTGATCGTTTTGTGTGAATTGTAAACACGTGGTGGCGGAATCGCTTGAGCTGCGTGTATAACATGGAGGCGGAATCGCTTGATCTGTGTTACGTGTATTGATTGTTTGACGCTGGGCATTGGTTGGTCCCCTTGTTTATATTTTTGTTATGGATTAGCCATGAATTCATGTTAAGGGTTACACTCGGTGCGTGTGGCCAGCCGTTTGGTAACGACCATTCTTGTTTACCCGGAATGGGGTCCGAGAGAGATTGGGAGTTGGGGTATTCCGACCCTTGAAGTGATTAGGGGACTGACCAGTGCCATGTTTGTTTATTTATTCTGCTAAGCCACTGGTGAGTGTGGTTTGAATTCTGTAATGTCTTGTGTTTGATACTTACAATGTTTCACCGAACCGAAAGAGGGTGTTTACCCAAGTTTTCTTAATAAGAAAATACTTAATCCCTGAAAGTGGAAACTTGTAAAAGCTTGGCTTTAAACAGGGTTTACCTTACCTTGAGACACAAGAACGCTCTTCTCCTTCGGTTGATGGGACTTGTTAGGAGGGCTCTGTTCTTGTAGCTTTGGGAGCCTATCAGATCATTTAATATTATTATAGGTTCATGCATATGTTTGGGTATTCTTCGAATGGTCAATGAGTTACCTTGCGAGGAAGCGTCAGATCTGGCCGGAGATAGGACGCGCCTCAAGACGAGATAATTGTATCGCCGTGGGTATATGGCTCTACTAAGCGACGATGCTCTTATAGTCGTCTGGGTAAGTCATGACATATTCTAAGCGTATCATTGTTTAGGTGAGATTTACTATTCGATGCGTATTGAGATCACAAGTCAGCCCGATGGGCGATGATGACGAAGGGAGAGTTACGGAAGCTCTTACCGGGGTATTACGTGGATCCATGTGTACACTGCAGTAGTCAAACGTTCGATAAGGCGCCGCCTGCCTACGCACTAACAAAGGCCTACCGGTTCTTCCTAGCCGAATAGTAGGTGACCCCGACTGAGGGCGTATTCAGTCGTGATCTTGGTAAGCTAGAAGAACTATCTTGCTATGTTGTTTTGCTTCATGTGCATATTGACATCTCTGTATATATGTAACGCTTATAACTATTGGTATATTAAAATGCTGATGTGTGTGGTGCGGGTAGGATGTCTAGGTATCCTACTGAGCTGACCTTCGGGTTATCTCATTCCTATTTGTTGTTGTTCAGTTGCAGGTATTGGTGACCCGGAGTGACATAGTTTACTTCGACGGCTCATATTATGTAAGATTATAATTTCTATTATATTTTCAACATAATCACAACGTTAATATTATATAGGGTTAATTCCGTTTTGGCCCCCGATTTGTGACCAACTGGCCGTTTTAGCCCCCATAAGTGTCCGGCAGTTCGTTTTGGCCCCAAGGGCCAAATTTTTGACGAAATTATCCTCGGGGGCCAAAACAGAATTATTTCTGAAAAAGGATAAAAACAAAAAAAAGCCACATCACCCCTTTCTTTATCATCCACTTCACCTTATCTCTCCTCCATCTCACCACCTCCTCTCCACCTCACCCTTCTTCTCCGGCGGATGGTGACCGGCCGGAATAAAAATTCCGGCCGGTCACCTTTAACATAAAAAAAAAAAAAAATTTGTATCTCCTTCTTCTTTCTCTCTCCTCTTCTTCTTTCTCTCTCTTCTTCTTTCTCTTTCTTTCTCTTTCTCTCTCTTCCCCTTCTTCTTCTTCTTCTCTCTCTCTCTCCTTTCTCATTTATCTCTCTAAAACCTCCGGCGAAGGGGTTTCCTTCGCCGGAGGCCTGCTTCAACAGACCCTCGGGGTCTGTTGAAGCAGATCTGCAACAGACCCCCGAGGGTCTGTTGAAGCAGATCTTCAACAGACCCCCGAGGGTCTGTTGAAGCAGATCTTCAACAGACCCTCGGGGGTCTGTTGAAGCAGATCTTCAACAGACCCTCGGGGGTCTGTTGAAGCAGATCTGCAACAGACCCCCGAGGGTCTGTTGAAGCAGATCTTCAACAGACCCTCGGGGGTCTGTTGAAGAAGATCTGCAACAGACCCTCGAGGGTCTGTTGCAGATCTCCTCCGGCGAAGGAATCCCCTTCGCCGGAGGTTTTAGAGAGAGAAATGAGAGGTAGGAGAGAGAGAGAAAGGGGAGAGAGAGAGAGAGAAAGGGGAGAGAGAGAGAGAAAGGGGAGAGAGAGAGAGAAAGGGGAGAGAGGAGAGAGAAAGGAAGAAGAAGAAGAGGAGAGAGAAAGGAAGAAATATTTTTTTTTTTTTTTTTAGTAAAGGTGGCCGGCCGGAATTTTTTATTCCGGCCGGCAACCTTTTCGCCGGAGAAGAAGGGTGAGGTGGACAGAGTGATGTGGTAATTGTTAGATGAGTTGGACAAAGAAAAAGAAAAAAAAATAATTACAGAAATGCCATGGGGGTAGAATTGGGAGGTTTAAAAAAAGTTGGGGCCATTTAGGAATTTTTTGGGGCCAAAACGAACTGCCGGACACTTATGGGGGCTAAAACGGCCAGTTGGTCACAAATCGGGGGCCAAAACGGAATTAACCCTATTATATATGTATCATCTAGAATAGTTAGGATCGTTTTCTCCCTCGATTGTGATTGTACACATGTAAATAGTATGCACATTATCACTTTTTATTTGATGCTATTGTTATTTAGAAGTTTGTGAGATATGTATGAATGTTTGACAGGTTTTTCAGGTTTGATATGTTCAATTTATAGAGGAGACTCTGTCCAAATTTAGTCTCTTCTGTGAACTATTCATAAACATTAATTCAAGTTGTTTTTCTCTTTATGAAAACTATTTTGGGTTACATATTTTTCGAGCATATTTTCAAAGGTTTAAACTATATTTGTTTTTCTGCTGTGTTTGTTCTTGATTTGTAACTCGTGATGAGAGTTTTGGCTTGGGTTTATATTTGAAACTGGTTTGAGTTAGTATTAGACCGAGTTTCTTTTATAAACTGCCGGGCAAACCGTGATTCAGAACACGGGGCGTCACACAATTCCATATTTTTTTATCTTCCTGGAGACCGTCGGAATAATTTTTTGGTTGTGCAAACCAGAGGATGGAGAGGCACATAATAGATCGATATGAACGGTTCACTAATTACTTGACTTTTGGCGGGTCTCTCTCTAGACACCCGGATGGAGAAGTATGTATCATGATCTAGATTATTAACCAATATGGGGGTGTGTGTGTGTGCAGATCCAGTATATTCCCTGTTTTTGGGCAAAAAGGTAATTGTGGTATTGTTAAAAATATTTTGAACCTCTGTCCATTTAGACCAATCTTTTTAAAAAAAAAAATTGTTCGACTTTTTGACGTTTTCTAGAAGAAGGACGTTTGACTTATTATGCAACATAAATAGATTAATCACCCATTAAAATGTCACAAATGAACGCCTAACCTATAAATTCTTACTTGTCAACAAGAAAACCTATAAATTCTTACTTGTCAACAAGAAAACCTATAAATTCTTACTAATCTTATAGATAACTAGTGTTTATCCCGTGTTATAGGGCACGAACAGTTATATCAATCAAATTTAACAAAATTTTAACCTAGTGCTTCTATATGTGCCCCACAGTATTGTTCTAGTCGCTTTCCCAAATTGTAGCCCACTTAATTAGGCCTGTAAACGGTAGCTTATCGGATCGGATATAGGCATATCCGTATCCGAATCCGATAAGCTATCCGAATATCCGAATCCGATAATTATCCGACGGATATTAGAAATCAATATCCGAATCCGATAATATTAACGAATATTGGATAATATTCGATATCCGAAACTTTAAAAAAATTTCAAATTTTTTCTTTAAATTTTTAACCATTAGATCTAAATAATAAATCTCAACCATACATTTTATATATTATAATGAATAAATATGAATTTTTATTAATTTTTTATATTACTTATCGGATACGGATATTTATCGGATACGGATATTTATCGGATCGAATATGAGTGTATCCGTATCCGATATCCGATAAGCAGATATCCGATAAGGAATATCCGAATCCGTATCCGAATCGAAATTTCGGATTTTTTTTTTAAAATTTGAATGCGGATGCGGATCGGATGTCGAATATTCGGATATCCATTGACAGGCTTACCACTTATTTTATAAGTGCCCGCCCCATAGTATTGCTCTAGCCACTTTCCTCAAACATGCTAACCGACTTTCCATATTTATTATTTATATATTCTGGATACCCTAGTTTTTGGTATTTTACTTATTGTTTATTTTCTTTTGTTTCTTTTTTTCTTAAATTAATTATTATATTGAGAGAGAGATTTTAAATTTTTTTTAAACCCTTGCAATTTCTATTGTTTCATTTTTTTTCTTAAAATAGTTATTTTATTTTAGAAAAAGGACACTGTTACTTTTTTTTTAAAACAAGTTATTTTATTTCTAAGAAGGACTATATTTTAAATTTCGGGAAAGGTTTCTAGACAATATCTTTTATTAAAAAAAAAATTTTGTCCTAGTCAACTTTTTATTCCTTCTGTTTTATTATAGATAATATCGAATAATCTATATGGTTATTTCTCAAATGGCTCCCTAGTTTATGATCAGCTTCTCACGTAGTCCCGTAGTTTATAGAAAATACTAAAATGATTTTTTTTTTGCCATTACCGTCCATTGACCGTTAAAGTCAAATTTTTTTATTCCAAAGTTACCATTCTTTTAATTCTTTCACATCGACTAAATTGTTTCCCTCTCTTGCTCATCTTCCCCAAATTGTTTCTCTTTCTAAAACCTCTTCATTTCTCTCTCTCATCAACCCAAATGTTCATCATCTTAGGGGTTGAATTCATTTAGGCATACTCAGAAGCAGAGAAACCACAAGATAAGCATAAAAATTGATGTCAACAACCACAGAAGGAAAAAAAAAGGAGGGAAATTCCAGGAAGCCTAGTGGGGTTATACCGTATTGGAAGAGGATAAATTTTGGGTACAATAAGGATTTTGATCAGAAATATATGGTTGGGAAATTGTTGGGTCATGGCCAATTTGGTTATACTTTTGTTGTCATTGATAAGATTAATAGATATCGAGTTGCAGTCAAGAGGATTGATAAGAATAAGGTATTTTTTCAATTTCATCATTTTCTATTACTTTATGTTGTTTCTGTAATTGGGTTTGTGAAATTTTGATTGAATTGAGGGCTATTTATATTATAATTGAGGGTTTTATTGATAAAACTTTGATATTTGATAACTACTTGAGAATTTATATGAACAATTTGGTAGATTTTGCATCATTTAATTGATTAGATATGGTTAAATTTGAAGGTGCCATCTTCCTCGTAACACTGTTGGATAATTATTGAGGTTATTGATGGGCATATACTTCTTGGGCACTAGTGCTAGAATTGGGTAGTGTTCTCTTCCATCAATAATATTCTTCTTGTTTCTATTATTTATTGTTGAAATGATTTAGGTCGATTTTTATGATCTAATCCTACAAGAAGGAATCTCACCTGTAATTCCTTTCCAATCATCGATTGCTAAAACTGAGAGACTATCAAGTTTACAGATCTACAACGAGATCGTACCAGTCATATAACTAGATTTACCGTTTGCTTTGAAGATTTTATCTTCAGATTCACCGCAAAAGGATCGCAATGAACACCGTACTAGTTTCTGCAACAACCATTTTGTTTGATGATTTTATCCTTAAATGCCTTACTTTCTGTCTCTAGTTTCTCTCTTTAATTTCTATGTCTAGAATTGTGAAGAGTGAACAGTGATGTTAAATTATGATGAATTTTGATTTTTTATGTTGATGATTAACTTTTTATGATTTTTTTATGACGACGATGAATTTTTGATCATAAACATTTAGGGTTCAGTGATAAATTCTAGGATTCAACCCTAATGTTGATGATGACATCTGGGTTAATGAGTGAGAGAGTGAGAGAGAGAAAGAAGGAGTTTTTAGAGAGAGAAGCAATTTGGGGAAGATGAACAAGAGAGAAAAACAATTTGGTTGATGTAAAAGAATTGAAAGAAGGGTAACTTTGAAAGAAAAATCTGACTTTAACGGTCAATGGACGAGAACGTCAAAAAATAGACTATCTGGGTATTTCGATAAACTAGGGGGTATGTTGGAAGCTGTTCATAAACTAGGGGGCCATTTGGGAAATAACCATAATCTAAAGATTCTAAACAATAGTGGCATACGTTTGGGAAATAACTGTTGCATCTCATTCTCAATGGCGATTTTCAGAACCTCCCTAACCCTTAGGAATTCGTACATACCAACACCTCCAAAACCCTAATTTGTCAATCACCATTAACAATTTTAACGCAGCAGAGGACCCCATTGTAGAAATCCCCTCATATGCTACAAAACCCATATACCCAAAACCCTCTCTTTTACTTAACTAAAAACATACCCTTTTCTCAATTAACTGCTCTTTAATGTCTGCCAATGGTATGAGATTCTTTAACTCGCCATTTTGGCAACAAAATGGATAGTGAATTTCTCAGCAAACCCATTGTCCTATGGATATATTTCAGCTGAACCTCATACCTAGGGCTTGCTTCACAAGTGTTGCAGTTAATGGCTTACTTCCTACCAAAATCAGTCTCATGGAAAAAGCATTTACTTTAACATACCCTAGTTGCACCTGCTCATTTCAAAGGATATCTTGAATTGAAGGTTTGTCATATGTGTTATTCTCAGTTTACCATTATTTCTTCTTTTTCTTCAATGTTATAGTATAGAGTAAATGAATAAAGTTTACACATTTATCTATCTTATGTATTAATGTACATATGAAAGCAATGTTGTTTAGTTTGCAGCAGTAATAACTTGGAAGGAATTCTGTTGATTAAAAATGTGTTTCAGAATTGAAGTTGTGATGAATTGGGTAAAATGTTGGTTGTTATGTTTACATTGTGATTCCAATTCTCAGACCCTTTTATATGGTTTTGTTAGATGTTGTGGACTATCACGTAACAACTACTATCAAATACGGCAACGATCGTATACTAATGCCACAAAGGATGGCCGTTTGTAAGCCTAACCGAGAACCAAAAGAGCCCATTAGGAGCATGAACCCGACTAATTATTTTAGTATCAGGCCTTGCAACTCTAAGATAAAGTGTGGTTGAAACGGTCACGATCATGAAGGTTGGGCCATCGGGCCTTTAACTCATAGCAATGACCATGCTACAATTTTTGTCACCCGCCGTGGTCTACGAACATGAATATCGGGTCGTCCTTCATTAGGCCATAACAAGAAACAGCAACTGTAGTAGCAAAAGATAAAAGAGTTCATACTTTTTCTTTAGATCTAAAAGGACTTGGGCTTGGTGTGGCTTTGTGGCATCGATTCCTTTCCAGTAATAATATCGTAAACCCATAGCGCACAAACTAGGACTGCATAAAATTGTTGTTGATATTTCATCATTTTCGTTTCACACTGAGTCCAAATAAGTCTCGAGTCTTGCCCTTTGCTTTCCTCTCCATGCCGGGTTTCTAGAAGTGCATTAATTTCATTCCCCTAGAAATGCAAGTAGGGAAGGATCTTTATGCGTGTTACATCTAAAACCTAATCTTACCATAACCCATTAGAGGACAGAACTCGGAGAACTTCAATCTCTTTACTTTTACGCGTTCAAAAAGGCAAAAGGAGAAGATAGAGGTGTACTTCTTTTAGAAACAGAACCTACAATATACCTTCCCTCATAGAGACTAGATTAAGGAGTTAGGTTCTGCATTAATTATTCATGGATGCGTAGATGTCGATTGGTTTATATTCATTTCTTTTTATAGATAACCTATGTTTCTAATGAAGTTGATTTATGGATTCTCTTTGATTCGGAAAATAGGTTTCTTGTTTTTTCTGCTTGGAACTTTTGGACAAAAGGAAATTCATCGATTGTATTGGCTATAAATTCATTTGCTTGATAAACTCGCTGGTATAGCTCAAGCTTACTAAATCATGACTCTTATTTTGTTATTAGTGATAATATAGATATCTGCCACAATTTATGATTCAAATGATGGTATTACTAGGAACTATATATTCTCAATTATCGTATTTGTAGGATGATTTAGTTTATCATAAACTTCAAACACGATTAATATTAAATACTTGTATTTGATTGAAAATAACATACAACATTAACTAACAAAATGGGGATAATCGGCCCATTAAAGTACCCGATTAACATTCTAAATTTAAATACCGAAAGATAGGGCAATAACTTCACTACCCCAAAGAGAAAATTAACAGAATCTAAATGATCAATTCTAAAAACAGAGTAAAGATTCTGAACACTGTAAATATGATTAATTTAGTATTATTAGTCATAAATCACGTATTACAATTTACAACCAACCATTAAACCACACCAAACAAAATAATTTCCACTAATCCAACTTACATGGGAAACAATTTCGATGTTATTGGGTTTTGCCCGAGGTTACAATAACCCTAATAAAAATTTACATAAATTTTGTTTAAAAAAAGAAAATAAAATCTCACATGGTACTAGATAAAAACGCCAACATCGAAAGAAGAACAACTAGGAGACCAAGTAAAAGAAGAAGATGAAGTAGGAGAAGAAGATGAATAAGAAGTAGACAAAGTGGTAGTATTGTTTGATGGGTTCCTAATTCTCATAGGTACCATATCTTCAAGCAAACCTTGTGGGCCACCAGTGGCAGTTCTTTCAAATAGTTGCTCTTCTTGAGCCCCATCCATTACTTGGTTCGTGTCCGCGAGGTCCATTATGCGTCGGGTTTCTGCCTCGGCTTGTTGATCCTTTTGGTTCTGCGGTGTGTTGGTGCTGTTTTTGCTTATCTTGGACTTCTTCAAGGGTGGTGTGGAGTAAGGACTGTTTAGGGTTTTAATTGGGAAGAAGTGGGAGTAGGCAAAGTGAAGGTGAAGCCCTTCGTACGTGACGATGACCATTTCTGGGTCTTCGCTTGATCGCTCCACCTGCTTTTTTGCACTGCACCTAGGGTTTGTACACCTATAATAACTCCTGCTCTCGGCATTACACACAAACACAAGAAAATGAATACAAAGAATACTAACATTATTGCAGGTATGACTTTTACTTGGTAAGTACATAATTCAAAGTTCAAACAAAACAAGAACTAACATTAAGAAAAAAGATGTAAAAGAATCGATAAGAGAGTTGACTCAGTTCAAACTACTCTGATTTAATCAACATCATCACCATTCATGGTTTCTCACTGTTATTTGGTGATTTATTAAGGAAATATAATAGTGGATGTCAAGTTCCTCGTCGAAAACTTTCAATAATTCATATTACACAAGAAATTGGTAGCAGAGCGAATATTTTAAATGCTTTTGAATCTGAAATGGTTTTGGAGTCATAAAACACCACCAACTGATTGATAAGTTAAGCCACAAAAATCTTTCAAGTTTCTGACTATTTTGGAAGAAAATACTATATTATAAGAGCACTATATAAGATTGGTTTCCAGTTTTGGTTCTAGCCCTTAACACACTCTCTCTCTCTTTCTCCTTCTCAGTTATCTTTTCGGTTTGAAGAATAAACCCTTGAAGAAAACTAGAAAGAGAAGTCTGGTTGATAGGAAAAAAAATTTCGGTTCGAAATTATTATCACAAGGTTCTATGGGCATCTTTCTGCATAGTTCAAAGTCTATGTTCTTTTACATTTTTTGCTAATGACTAAACTGTTCGAAAATGAAAAACTTAAGACTAGCAAAAGAACTGTAATCTTTTTGAAATTTTTCGACTGAGGAATTGGTATATTATCTCAAAATTAAAGTTAAGAAAGGACAAAATTAAAAGAAACTTTATGGATATGAAATCAAACACAATATTTGATGCCTAGACATTATCATTTATGTATATTCCAACTCTGGTTTTGAGTCTTTTGACCCAAAAAATGCCTCTCTAAAAAAGCTAAGTAAAAGAATTCAAATCAAAATCTGCAAAGCTAAAAACTTAAAATCTTGAAACTTAGAACAATAAGATATAATGAAAACATGAAATAAAAAAGCCGAAAGAAAAAGTTACCTTGGATTTGGGCTGTTTTTAATAGATTTCTGTCCATATTTTCTCCATTTATAACCATCATCAGACATTCCATCTCCTAAACTCTTAATCTTTAAAGTATACTTATTATCAACCTTACTCACACCCTTGTCCAATATCGAAATTCTGCAGATGATGAAAGAACAATCAAGAACGAGAAAATTAAGAAATTAGATATACCCAGAAGGCGCGAGAAGTTCAAGAAGACGAGTAAAAACATACCCTCCAGCTGAAATGCTCTGTTTAATGGATTCTGTGATAGTACTTTGATGATCATCTGTAGTTAAGGATAGTGCAGTTTCGACTTCATTGATAGTTGGTCCTGAGTAAACAATTGTGCTGGGAGCTGAATTATTTGTTAATGGTGATTTTGATGACGAAGAAGATGAATAACTGCATTCAGATTCAATGGTGGTGATTTCTGGTAACATAAAGAAAGGAGATTCATTGTCAAGAAGCTCTCTTACTAGCTCCTCTTCATCTAACAAATACCCATTATACCAATTATTAGCTTCTTGTAAGTATTCTTCCTCCATCTTTTATCTACAAGAATTACAGCACACAAGAAGAAGAAGAAGAAGAAGAAGAAGAAGAAGATAAAGAAACAGAAGAGTTTGAATTGTAAAGATAACCGTTCTTGAAAGAGAATATAAGGAGGAGACTTAAGAGAGAGTGGAGTAGCTAGGCAGAGAGAGAGAGAGAAAGATGTTGATGTTACTTCTTTAACTGTTAATGCCCTCTCTTTGTTAATTTAGATTTTTTTTTTTTTTTTTTTTTTTTTTTTTTTTTTTTGTTGAAAGCTTTGTTAATTTAGATTAATAAAAGGAATTACGACATCTATGCATGGGTAAAGTAAAATCCATATCCGGATTTTGATTTTTTGACCTGAAGATTAACGTTCGAATCTTACTGTTCCAAAAAGAATACTCCTAGATAAGGGTGGATTGATTTTGCAAAATCGGACTAGATGACTATGAGAGGGAAGATGGTAAACTTTCAAGGGCTACGAATTATGGATCAATTTTATATTTTTATTGAACCAATAAGAAGAGTAGGTAAATTTTGGTTTACAAATGTAACTACTTTTGAGAGTGTAGTACCTCTCTAAATTCATTTTTAGATTTGTACCCTATGTTAAGTTTGACTTTTGATAAACTCCAAAAACTCATAAATTATAATCTTACACAAATCCATGAACAACCCAATCTCTATACTGTGTCTACTAGTTTTGGCTTCATTCAAATGTGGTTCAGATGAAGATGGATGATGATGGGTTAGAGCTACCTGACCCGTGACTTGACCCACCATTTCCTATCCCTACCAATTTGAAATAAACAAAAAAACAAAGAGGGTAGTCAACCACTAAAGTAATATTCTTCTTAATCTTCATATTAAATAAGATTCTCTAGAGGTATTGTGGATGGGTTATCTTTAGGTATGAATATGTAAAACCTAGCTAGATATAGGATTAGTTAGGTTAATTTTCTTAATTACTATAATAAGTATTCAAACTATTTATCATGTCAATGTCAAACTATGGTATTCTTTTTCTTTCTCTTATCTGCAACAAATATTTTAGTTTGCAATTCAATTTACTCAGTCACTTTTGACACATTTAAGAAATTTAAAATAATTGTAGTGGTAATTAGAATGAAATAAGAGACTTGATGAAGACGTAAGGAATAAGTGACCAACCTGGTAACAATAACGTTCCTTAATTTTTCTCGAGTTTAATAAGTCTATCTATCTATTTTCTTAATTTGGTACAATTATTAATTTTGGGTTTTAATTGCACACTCAAATAGAAAAATTAGGGTAAGAAAATGAGTAACTTTAATTTAATGTATACAATTTAATTATGGGAAAGATGACATAACTGCCCTATCATCATGTTGAAATTTTATGTTTTTTTTTTTTTGTTGAAATTTTATTCAATTTTTGATATTCACATAGTATGAGGAGGGGGTGATGTGGAGAAATTTTAGAGAAGATACCTTGCCTTGAGGTTAGGGAATGTTTTTTGGCTCTATTTGGTGTTGACTTTTTTGTGAGGAGTCGAGAAGTCATGAAAGATCGATGAGGACAAAAGGTTGACCGGGCAGGAGTGGGGGATGAAGGATTTTGCTATTTGATAAGAAGAGTTTTAATCAAACTAGTCAACGCATTATTGTTGTGGGGTCAAATGTTTTTCTACTTAGGGAGGTCGTTGACAAATCTCATCTGTGTCCTCGGCAGTTAAGGAGCAGGATTTACTCTTTACAAAGTAGGGAGTAAGATATTTTAGGTAATTTTAAAGGCGCCCCTTTTAAGTGCTTCCCTCGATTTAAATTTGAGAGGGAGTTTATGAAGAAAGGGGGCGTTTATAACACTTATGGGATATCTTATAAAACTTTCTAAATATTTTTCAATTTTCACACTTTCTAAATAAAATTCAGAGTCAACACTTAGTTGAAGTGGTTGATAGAATGATAGGGTTGGTATGAACTCCAAAATTCTTGAGGTCCCAAGTTCAATTTCTAGAGGAGCTTGAATCTATAGTTATTGAATTTGAGTTATCAAAGTTATAAATAATAATAAGTTTGCCAGACTTTCAATTCTATGTTGCATTAAGGCCCTTTAATTATTGGTTTATCTTAAGCAGTTATCGTGCTTCTCACATCTTGATGATGTATCAATGTCGTGTAATGACTAAAAGTAGGTTGTAGTCGATTTCTCAAGAAAAACATCCAGTCACTTGTATATTATGTAGGGATTAAAAAAAAAATTAAAGATCAAACTGAACATAAATAAAGCAATTGTTATATAATAAAAACATAGTTTTTCTTTTTCATCCCAAAAGCCACCACCACAACTTGTTGGCGATCCTTATCTCTACTTGTCGTGCATTTTCATCGTCTTCATTGCTTGATTCTCACTCTACGATGGGGTTGGAAATCAGTCTGGATGGACAATCCGCAGACAGACTTGATCTTGTTCCGGACGGAACAGACAAAACTCCACGGTGATCGCTTCGACTGGCGGACTAAACAGACGGACTTACCGACAATTTCTCCTAAAAAAGTCAGCCTGTGTCCATTTTATCGATCCGGACATCCTGGACATCAGTCGGTCGGGCTTCGGGTACAAACAATTAAAAAAATACAAAGAGGCGAAAATTTGGAATTTACTGAAGGTTGAAGTTACAAATTTACAAACTACACAGTTGGAGAATACAACTTAATAGAAACCAAAAAGTTTAGTCGATTATATCATCATCTGGCAGACACTTTGGTAGTTGAGCGGTTGAGCAGAGTATTGTAAAACGACACTAAGTGTTGATGCATAGATTAAAATTTTTGACATGCCATTATGTTGCCGATGAATCAGACTTCTAGTCGACCGATGACCCTGTAGGCTTCAAAGTTTCAATCTAATAATCGACATAAATGTCGTCTTCAAATCAAACTCATGAAGCCTAACCTAAGGGGGTGGTAGTGGTTTAGGACATTGCGGGACACTCAGAGACAAAATGTTCCGAAGATATTTCTAGACATTTAGTTTATAGACAAAATGTCTCGAAGACATTTGGTCTATAGACAAAATGTCACGGGGACATTTCAAGATATTAAATCTATAGACAAAATGTGTAGTAGATATTATTATTATTATTATTATTATTATTATTATATTATCATGTGGATATCTAGAGACATAGGTGGATAACTATTATTTTAATATTATCATTATTGTCTTAGCATATGAAATAATATATATGTACTAACATTACAAATATATATTTTTCGACTTTCGTGGACTTTCGC
The DNA here is from genome assembly GCF_041429995.1 of Eschscholzia californica. Lineage (NCBI taxonomy): Eukaryota > Viridiplantae > Streptophyta > Magnoliopsida > Ranunculales > Papaveraceae > Eschscholzia > Eschscholzia californica. The sequence goes on along the minus strand of NW_028238309.1, from coordinate 42,586,820 downwards.
GAATATCTGTGGATATTGATGAACATTTGGTTGATGTTTATTATTTTAATATTATTATTGTCTTATCATATGAAACAAAATATTTTTATTAATATTTTAAATATATATTCTTCGACTTTCATGGACATCCAGTAGATATCTGTGGACATTGATAGACATTTGGTAAATATTTATTATTGAATATTATTATTATTGTCTTATCATATGGAAGAACAAATTTCTATTAATATTTCAAAATTATATTTTTGCACTTTTGTAGACAACTTTGGAAATTGATGGACAATTGATAAAAAATTATTATTTAACATAATACAATAATATAGTAATATAATAATAATAATATTATAATAATGTAATATAACAAAAATATAATATAACAATAATATAATATAAAACTAATACAATAACATAGTAATATAATAATAAAATAATAGTAGTAGAATATAGTAATATAATAATAATAATATTATTATTACTATAATATAACAATAATCAATATTATAATATATTATATATTACTAATCTAATTTGATAATAATAATTATTTTTATTATCTTCCTTACTGAAATGTCCCCAAGTATCCTCAAACGTTTTTCATATTTTCAGAAACATTCTCTCTCCAAAAGCTCCACAAATTTACAGTAAAATGTCCTCAAATGTCCATATAACCATTTTGTCTTGAAATGTCACATAATTTCGTGTCTCAAACGAATAACAGAGACATTTCAGGATATTTGAAGTGTCTCAAACGAATAACACAGACATTTGGAAACATTTAAAATGTCCCTAATCAATAACACAGAAATTTGAGGACATTTGAAATGTCCCTGAACTATAACACAAACATTTGGGGACATTTGAAATGTCCCCATCCAATAAACAAATGTCCCCGTCCAATAACACAGACATTGGGGATATGAAAATGTCTCCAATGTCTTGAACCACTACCACCCCCTAAGTATCAAAACATAAGAATCGATAGTATGAAGATCCAGCAGTACTGCACCTCCATATGAATTAAAACTTAGAGATTACATATTCAAATAGATAGAGTTAGCAAAAAAGAGCACAACAACAGTGCTGCAGTGAGCAACAGTCTAGCAGTGAACAGTAAGAACAACAGAAAAAATGTATCAAGATCGAGCAGTGAGCATGGCTGTCTAAACATAAAGTCAGCAAAACAGTGAAAATCCTGATTCCATCACAACAACAGTTAGGATAAGAGAGCCGCCATCAACCCATCAAAGTAGTAGTTAGAAAAAGAGAGCAATGGTGAGCACAACAACAATGGACTGTCGTGAACCCATCAAACATGCAAACAGAGAGAGGCAATAAGATTGACAATAAATAAAATTTCACTGAAATGATGAAATTGAAACATTGAAGAGAAAGTAACCTTTTTTCAAGCTCGACTCACTTGTGTCGAAGGAGAAGATGAAGATTCATCTTCGTCGTCCTTGTACTTAGCCTCATCAAAAGGATACAATGGCTTAAACACATGAGCATACTTAACCCTCCACTAGTCTTTAAGAGTTACACAACATTCTAACATTTCTGGTGTGAAGTTACTACGATAATCTTCGAGTATTCTTTTGCCCATTGAAAATGTCAACTTTGAAGCAACAATCGACACCGGAACAACAAGTACGTCCTAGGCAATAGTGGAAAGAACGGGATACCCTTTCTCATTTTCTCTCCACCAATCAAGCACACTAAACTCAAACGATACCACGACCAGAGGAAGTAGGTACAACAGAAATAGACTGAGAAAAAGTAGAAGTACTAGCAATATAGGACTGTAATCTATCATTCATAACAGCAGCGTACTCAGCAAAAGTGCATCCAATTGATGAACAATTTGGCCCATTTGAGTCGGAGTACTGATGCTCTAAAATCATACTTAGCCTTCAAAGACTTCATTTTCCTTTTTGTCCACTCCACCCCAAGGACCAAAATCCTTGACTTGTCCTTAAGACTTTGACTTGGTCTTGGGGTGCCATAAAATCTTCTTTATTATTATTATTTAGGCTTTTGGACTTGAGTTTGGACTTTGACTTAGAAACCAAAGGGTGCCTTCATCTTCTTCTATACCAATCTAATTTCAAGAGAATACCTCAGCTTATTTCTTTCACAACTTCCCCGTCCGAACTCCAAATCAACTTCCGTTTTCACCGTCGGACTCGTCATTGACTCCACTTGTCGTTTGATTCATTTGATGTTTTTTCTCCCGTTTCGGCCGCATGGAATGAAAGCGATAGTTTTCTCTTTTTATTCTGACTTACGTGTCTAGCTCCATGTAAGCCACCTAACAAGAAAACACACATAAAATACTGTAAATAACACCCGTAACGGACTAACTAGTCTAAGTTAGGCGCTTCAAATTTGACATTTTCATGTCACATCAAATATACTTAAGAGAATAGGCAGATGTACTAAAACAATCATAGAGAGCATCCAACACAAGCTCGACCCTAGTTTTTATCATAGGATCGAGTACACATGCAATACCAAGTAAAGTAGGAGTTCCTCCCAATACTTTAGAAACTTAGCCTCTATGGCAGCCACAATCCCACCAAACAAAGGGTTGTCTGTATTCTCTTTAAAAACAACACCAATCTCAAACAAGTGTTCAAGAACATGGCAACTAGTAACATACGATACACAAAAAAAAGACTTAGTTGCTTCATAAAAGGGTTTCAAAAATTTACACAACGAATCAGCATATAGCCAATCTTCAGAAGTCAGAGGGAAAAGATTCCTCCCATCAGACAAGAAAACACTAAGTATGTCCTTGTAAGGGAGAATTCTACTTAACACCAAATAGGTGGAATTCCACGTATGCTTCACATCTAGTTGTAGTTTTTTTCTTCTTCATACCATGTGAAACACATATAGCATTAAACTGATCAGTACATGCATCATTGACCCTAATATACTCCATGTTACTTTTAAAATGTTGTAACATTTGAGAAAACTCTGGAACTTTCAAACCATCTTGCACCAACCAAGTTAAGAATATGACAACAACATTTAACATGAAACAAGTCACCATGAAGAGGTAAATGGGTAGAAGACTCCTTAGCTTAGTAATAGAAACATAGTTTGAACTTGCATTATCTAATGAAAGATAAAATAATATATCTGTTATTCCCCAATCAGAAGCTAAATTCTCAAGCAAAAGTTGAGAGATATTATCCCCACTATGTGTTTTGTCCATTAAAGAGTATGCTAGTATTCTCTTTTACAAATTCCATTTCGAATCAATAAAGTGGCTAGTAATGGACATGTAATACAATTACTGATTCGACTTCCAAAAACCAAAAGTCAAGGAGATCCGGCCAGAAGAGGTCTCTTCAACACAGTTTTTAGATCTTCCTTTTCTTCTTTGAAAAAGAATTGTAGTCTGCTTCTAAGGGTGCCACAAGGAAACCTCGTACATGAAGGATGAAAACTATCATTGATAGTATATTCCGCAAATCAATCTTCAACAAAGGAGAATGGAAGTTCATTCATGATTGTTATCCTAATCATGTTGTCTCGAGCTCGAGAATGAGAATACTTAAAGTAGTCATAAGGCCTCTTTGGTTAGAAGACAAAGTGGACAGCTTCAATTCAAACTTATGAATTTCGAGACACTTTTTATTATACCTGCGAAAATGTGATGTGCCATGATCAGACTTAGGATCCTTTATCTCTCTGCATAACTTGCATCGAGCCATTTCTTATTTCTTTCAAGATTCTTAGGGTCAGGCACCTTAATAAGGTCCCACATTCCCCCATACATTAGAATTTCTCATTTTTTTTTTGTGAACCTTCAGAGACTGTATCAACTGTAACAACAACAACATCAACAACAAAAGCCACAGTAACTGGAACAGCTGTATCTGAAGTAGTACCAAGACCAGAAGCTGAGGAACCTCCAAGGTCCATGACCTACAACATTACAACTATTTCAGTTGTTCCTAAATCTACAACATGGCTAGAAATCTAGAAACAACATATTTACAATGTTAGAATTGTTATCATTTGGTAAACAACTTTAATCAAACCATATTGCCAACTCTAAATCACTCATCATTAACAGGAAGCGACTCAATTTGAACAAGTCGTAAAACTTGTCAAGGAATCAAATTTCGTTAATGAAGTGAATTCTCAAGTCGACCTTCACAAGTCCAACTAAGATATAACCATTAGAATCTAACAAAACATCACACGACCATGAATAAAATGAAGTAGTTACTAACCCTAATAATATGCCATCACAATCAGTCAACTTTAACAACCCACATCGGATAAAATGAAAATAAGAAAGCATAATAATACATGTTTAACAAACCATGTTGCCAAATTTAAATCAACCATGATAAACAGGAAGCGACTCAGCTTTACCAAGTCCTAGAGTACATGGAAAGGAATCATATTGAGTTCTGAGGTTGAGAAAGCCTTCACAAGTCGGAATACATGCTAACATAGATCATCATATGAGCATGTTAAGAGTTAACATCAATATGTTGCATAAAAAGGGTCATCATACATACTTCATCATTCAAAAGCCATCAAATTCAATCCAACAGTATACAACAACAACGTACACACAAAACATACCAAACATGAAACAGCAAATTGGTACAAAAATATGCAACTAAATTTATACTCACAGAGGTGGTTGCAAATTTAAAATGAAATGAGCATCAGACTTGAAATAATGTTTGTGTTGTTGAGTTGTGTCCTGAAATAATAAATAAAATGAAATCTGAAAATAAAAAATATAATATAATAATAAAAAATTCTATATACAATATCAGAAAACAAAATAACAAAGTTATGAGTTTTACCTTTAGACGGGATGATACAATATTTTGGATGGCCAATGGTGACGATTATATAATGTTTTATCACTGCCAATGTAAGATGTGGAAGAACATGAATATAATAAGAAAATAGTGAAGTAAATAATTTGAAAAATCAACAATAAACAACTGTTATTTCTAGATTTTTCTTTTAAGTAAACATAGAATAAGATCAATAAAAAACAGAAAAGAATGAATTTTTTTTTTCGAACACAAAAAAATATTTAAAGAATCAGCAATAGATAAAAGTCATTGAAACATTAATTTTAGATATTAGAAACAAAATTATTTCTAGATTTTTCATATAAGTAAACAGTGAAGAAGATCAACAAAGAAAACAGAGAAGAAGAATGAATATATTTTTCCGAAGAAACTTTTTTATTAAAACAAACAAGAAGAATGAATATATTTTTTTTCGAAAAAAATACAAATTATTTAGATCTTAGCTTTGATTGAATGGAAAGAAATAAATCACCAGATACGAAGATGAGATTGAAGAGGATTGAGTCTTCAACCGATTCGTTGCCATTAAGAGTTGAATACGATAACTATTTCATCAAACAGAAACGAGACTAACCCAAAAACCTAAACGAACAAAGATTAGGGATTATGGTTGATTTGTTGAAGGTCGATTACTCGATTCTTCGTTGAAGACTAAAGACGGTTGAACTTTGGAAGATTAGCGTTAGGGATTTCAGTGGCCAAGATTCGAGAAACGATAAGAAGAAGAAATGAAAGGGATAAATGATGTCATCTCTAATTTCACATTTCCAAACCCTAAAACAGCTAAATCCTCTGCTCCAGTAACCTTCTCCACACACCCAGATTCAAATTGGACCCCAATTTTCCCGCCACAAATACATATAACAGAGGAAACCAAGTCGATTCAAAGGGGAGCTGAATTGAAAATACCATTCTTGTTCTGTTGGGTTACCAACAAGTGTATAACCAATCTACTATTTCAACTTTAGTGCTAAACATTGAACATAAGTAATAAAGTAGCCTTAAACAATTCAACCAGAGGTCCTATACGATTGGAGGCCCAAAGCCACCGCTTGGGCTAGGGCCGGCCCTGTTTGGAGATGAGTTCATTTAGTTTTTTTTTTTTTTTTGATGAAGGAGAGTTCATTTAGTTAATTATATCATCTTGATTGTGTGTTAATGATTTGTTAATTGTCTTTCATATTGATTTGATTTTCTTTTCATTATTTATGCTTCGTGGTTTGATAATTCATATTTAGACTAAATCGTTTGATGAAATATTCTTATTAATTGATGAATAATAGTAAAAAAATCATAGTCCGTAAAAGGAAGACGATTATACTTTTGTTTAAAGAACATGTTTTTATCCAATAATCTTACAGAATTTAGGTAGTTTATTATCTAAAATTCTAATTATACAAAAAGAGATTTAATTAGATAATTACTTGTTTCTAGAAGTGATTTAAGTGGATGATTCTAAAACTATAGATTTTTCTCATCTTGATTTCGTTCTATATTTTTTCCTGTTGATTTGTTAATTTTCTTTCTCATTCAATTATAATTCAAAACTCTTTATTTCTAGTTTTAGATTTCAATTATACTCACTCTTTTGTTCGTGGAGTCGACCCTTACTTTCTTAGGTATGCATTACATATATATATGTGCACTTGTAGTTATTTTTATTACAAAATACGAGGTTGATTTAGCCCATTATCTCGGTTACTGAAAATTCGCATCAGTGTCGTTCACGAGGAATAACAATCCGAAGTGAAAATATAGCTTAGATCATCCGCAATCTGACATTCAATAAAAACTCTTATAATCCTAGTTGTCAAGTGTCAATTAAAATTTTCTTTCTAAAGTGGCAAACTGTAGGCACTCGAAATTTTTTGTGTCTCCATGGAAATCTTTAAAATAACTATATTTGGTACACACGTGACTCGATTTGATCCTCTTGAAAGTCTCTATATAACAAATACCCATCAAGAAATGTGTAGTAGGGTGTCATTGGAGAAGGCTACAAAAACTCTAAAAATTCTAAGTGACATTTAACGTTTTAAAGTTTGAGTGTCCCATTGGAGGTGCCCACGCTTAGATCTAAGCTCATATTGATTTACTTCTTCAACAAGATATAGCTTGAAATCTAGACCGATGATACTCATTCGACAAATATTGTTAACGTAATCAAGAGGGTGTCAAAATCCTATGGGCATCCTCCACCAGCCAGACCGAAGAGAGTGATAATGAGAGCGAGAGAGAAAGAGAAAGAAAAATAAACTTAGTTTTCCAAACTCTTGTGTTTATATTTTATTGTGTTTTCTTATTTCTTATCTTTTGTAAACCCAGATGTAATCTATTACATATGACTCATAAAAAAAATCCAATAAAACTACGTCTAATCTCTTTTATTTGCTCTTCATTATTTCTTGATTATTCTTGTTGTAAAATCATAATACTCACATGGTATCACTGAGTATAAGTTTTTTTTCCTCGCAGGATGCATTATCGTCTTTAAGAACTATTGGATTGTTATCTTCTTTTCATTCATCACCTCATTAGCATCATCAATGTTAAATTCTAAAGCATTTTCGTTACCCTTTTTTATTTGAATCTTTTTTGAATTAACCTTAAGGGACGGTTCACAGACTACAACCCCTATTGCCAGAGCCATGGCTAAGAATTTGATGGCTCTGTGCGAAATTTGATTATAGGCTTTTCGTACATTGAAAAAATTACGAGCAAAAAATTAAACCAAATGAAAGATGATTTATCAGTAGATGATGAAAATAATAGATGATTCCAAATGTATTTTGAAAAAGACAGAAGAGAATCTTTTTCATTTTAAAATTTTGTGTTTTGTAGGAAACTAGTCTAAGAATTCAGAATTACTTGTGAACAAGACTAATGTTTATTCTATATTAGATTAAAAGTTGATAATTACAAATAACGTAACGGAGTTTTAAATTTTCCTGTAATGTTTGGATCTTAATATAAAATTATATTTAATATTCAGTTTGCAACTTATCAAAACATGACCACAGGCCGAGGCATGGTGCAGGGGTATATTACTTAAGGGTCATCTTCTTAAGAAATGGGCCTCTTTGTGGTGGGGGCCCAAGGCGGACGCGCCCCCTCAGACAGGGGGTTGTAGGTTGACCTATCACCTCTCGGTTAATTGAAAATAAGACTTTTTCTTCTGTCCCATTATTCGTTTTTCTGGGATACTGAGTTTTATTCATAGCCTCCACGGCTCCAAACGGTTTTTCAAAACCGTAATTTTTTCATTCATAATTTTGCAACATTGTGTTACAATTCCTTTAGCGACATGATAGACAGACTCGAGACACAACAAAAAATACGGCCATTAAGGACGAGGACGACTAGAAATCGTCCCTAAAAGCCAAGAACTGTCCCATGATTATCCAGGACGGATCCTAACGCCACGAATAGCATCGAGGACGAACTTTAGGGGCAAATTTTTTCTGTCCCGAACAACAAGTAAACGGGACAGTTTTCTTCCGTCACTAATAATATCAATATCTCCAAAAAAAAGGTTTTTGATATAGAAAGAGCGATATCTGGTATAGGCAGTGCGTTAGAAAGGTCAATTTATGTATTTGTTGTTCCATTACCAAATTATTTTAAGGAGAGCATTATAAGAATCATTTAATAAATAATGCAAAAATATAAGGACTTGAATAAAATTAACAATAAATCTAATGTTCTATTCATTTATAATTTTGTCTTACATAAACAGCCCAACCCTACTACCAATCACTACTATCAACACCACCACTAACATAACAAAACTTTCAAAATACATAAGTTTGTTGTCTTCGTTTACAAACTTTTAATGATGCTTCAAGATCTCACAGATGAGGAACCACCATTAATGAAGAAGGAGGCAACCTACATCAAGAAAGAAGAGTCCTTTGACTTAAACGAAAATATCGACTTAAACGAGGACATCCAATAAAATCGATTTAAACGAAGACATATATAATGAAGATAATATGTCTAAGGTAAAGAAAAAGCTTTTCTTGTCTTGCTTTATGGTTGAACAAACATTTTTAGGGTTTTAGGTCATTTTTGTTCCAGTAAAGGATTTTCGGTTGGGTTAAATGTAAAAGACAATAAATTTCGATCGACTTGACTAAAATTTGTCTATTTTTTCATCCGCTCTAGTTGAAATTTGTCTGTTTTTTCATCCGCTCTGGTTGAAATTTGTCCGATTTTTCGTCCGCTTTGGACGAAATTTGTTATCCTTTGCAGTGGTTCTAGATGAAAATTTTCACTATTTCCTTGTTTGTATTCTTTATTGCAATATTGGTACTTGAAATATTCCAAAGTTACTGTAATCAATGTTAAAGCCCTAAAAATCTATGGAGATATCAAGCAATAATAAGAGGTACATTATGGAGATGAATGTTGTGTTAGTCATCTAGGGTTAGGGTTTCCATTTCTATCTCTTTCTCTCTCTTAATTTGATCCAAATGAACAGATTCATAGGTTTTTATCACTTTTGGTCGAACAGGTTTCAAGAGTTTTTCTTTTGAGTTTTGATCGGACATAGTTTTAAGGAGGGACTAATGTTTAATTTTGGGATATTTTGAAAAATAGTGTTCATCTCTCTCCCTAACCTAAAAGGCTTGCCCTCCCTGTCAAACGCACTGCTTTCACTAAACATTGCTCTTCCCATGCCAAAAACTAAAAAAAATTGCATACCAAATCTTCCAAGCATATATATATACCCTATTAATTCCGTCATATACAAATATAAAATCATTATCATTTCATTCACCTAACTTGAATGTCTTAAAAACAGAACTTTCATATTATATAAGAAAAAAACTCATGTCCACAAATACATAATCCACAAATGTAAGAAGCTTATTCGTACACATTCCTTTGGCTAAATTTAATCGTCCTCGAGTTGGTGTATTAGTTTCCCTGAAGCATTACTTCTTGTCGTCAAACCTGATTGTCAAGTGTCCATCTAAGGTTGCATTTGGAAATGCCACCCTTGAGTTGAAAATGCCTTCAATATGACAACAAGCCATAAGAAATTGTTGAAAATGCCACCCTTGAGTTGTCCCAAACAATTCGCTACGAAGACATATTGTCTAGAGTCTAGACTAGAAGTAATGCTTCAGCCTTCAGGGAAACTATAACTCGATATTCAACCATATTCAATCTATAACTCCGATTGAGAAGAATCAAAATAAACATATTCAACCATCATATCTATCATTACACTCATTTAATCTACCTTAGAAAAATAAAAAGATAAACCCAAAGTCATTAAGTCAAGCAAGAAATTAGAGCGAGTAATAAAGATACCTACTTCGATGTTAAATAATGAAACAATTCTGTCAAGTGAAAACCTAACAGGTAATGGGTGGCCGATCAAGTGACCTATAATAAATAAACATAAACCTAACGTCAATCATAAAAAGAAAGGAATGTCAGGAAGGAAAATCTATATATTGGAAAATGTAAAAACGAAATCAATCTATACTATAGCCGCGACTAACTCTCCATCTCCTCCCAAATCAACCTTTTCTATATGCAAATTAACGCAAAACGACAATTATCAACAAGGAACCCTCGAGCTTCTAGAAACAGTTGAAGAGAACTGGATTACAACATTTATACGAGATAAAAGTTGTAAACCGAAGAGGATTGACCTATTAAATACATATGAGAATCCCTATATCAGAATTAGAAGCACTACATTAAAAATCATGAGCCAATAAGGCAATAACTAAGAAGTTTCCATTGAATTTGATGAACACCCATTTATCAAAATAAAAAAACCTACCTAACTTATTAAAATTTTCTTGAATGGGCAGATTCAATAAAAGAGAATAAACCCAACTCAACATTTTTTTGAAATCAACCCAACTGCAACAAAACCATAACCATGCCACAAGTAGAACTTTTTGTTACAAAATCACTACAGTAAAACAAAACACAGAAGAACAACATTTTCTGTTTCCAGTTTTTCTGCAAAATGGCTTTGCAATTCTTGGAAATTCGGATTATAAAATTTAACGTGCAAAATTGATTTGAAAGTCTTACAAACTCAATTTGCATAATGCAATATGAGTTTGTAGCTCTTGCAAACTCGATTTGAAGAATGCAATCTACGTTTACAAAACTTGCAAACTCGATTTGCAGAATCCGATTTGCAAAATCAAGCAAACTCAAGACTCAAAACTTCTACTCTCTGTTATTAACCGATTATTCATCGATTTGTCCCTCGATTTGAATTTTTTTGAAAATTAGACATACAACACGCAAAAATCAAATCCTCAACTTCATCTTCCATAGTATTAATATTTCGTAAATTTGGATCTAGTTTTAGGGCCACTTCAATAGGGATGCTATTACATATTCTTCATTTTTTTTTTTGCTACTTTGATTCCTTTTGGCATGTCTGGGTTGCTCGGCCCTTGAAGCTTCTTCTTGTAATCTTTAAATTCTTCAATGACATTTATGATTTGTCCCAAAGGTAGTACATAAATTTGAGACCCCTGCCGTGACCCATTGTATAATGAATCTATTCCATACAATCAACAAATGTAAATATTGTGTATCATAGTATCAATTCTAGGAATCTGACACATGTTAGACATTTTTTTTGAAATATGGACGTCACAATGTGCTATAGGGACCTAAAACAACCTGTAATAATGACATTTACTTTTACATCATTTGTAACATCTCTTTTGACGTTAAGAATTGACTAGTTTTAAAAATATATAAGTCAGAACATTGTCAGCATTATGGACGAAATTTCTTTTATTGTGTGATACGTGTATAGAAACGTTTTTCTTACTAATCTTTTAAACACTAATAGTGCATGATAAATCATAATTTTTTTTATCGTTTTCTATTAAGGAAATATTGGAGTTATCTTAAGAGTTACTTAAACGTGTTCGAGAAGAAATAATAAGTTTATGAGTTTACATTTGCTAGTGGTGTAAATATTAGGAAAACACGTATTGCATAAAAACAATGAACTTTTTAGATTTAGCAGGTATATTATGAATATCTCCAAATGAGAAACATTGAGTACTTTTCTTTTTCTAAATTTGCCATTAACAAAAGAATTATATGAATGAAAGTCTTGAATTCACCAAATATACCAACTACATCTCCAATTTGAGTCCCTCCATTCTCCTATTTAAACACTTGTGGGGGATAATAGTTTTTCATTCGAGTCCGAGAAATGGCCCTTTACAATTTAAGCTCATCTCCTTTTCTTGTTAGCATTTTCTCCATTTTCTTTTTGGCGATTCTAGCTTTTACTAGTTCTGATACTGGCTTAAATGAAGATAGAAAAGTTTGTTCTCATATCTAGTTATCTATTGTTTTTCATTTCTATGTGGTTTTCTTGTGCAAATGTTTAATTCGAATAGTGTTTTCTCTCATTTACAATTATTATTCAACTACCAAAAAGAAATTATTACTCAACTACGATTTTCAAATGATTTTCTTTAATTCTTTAAAGTTTTTCATTTTTAAAGAACTTATATACTTCAAAGTAACAATGTTATTTTCAAATTAGCAATTTACAATCTACCAAAACTGATTTACAGTAAGTAGATCATCACTAGTGCTTGAACATTATATCATTGACTATTACACTATTGTTTTCTCATGCCTTACAACTCTGACCATTTCTACCTAAATTAAAAAAAAAACCAGCACATAAATAAAGCAAATAAATTTTTTGAACTTCAAATCCCTAGTCTATATATATATATATATATATATATATTATTGGAAGTTTGTGATTCATATCGTGACGATGGTGTCAATGACTTATGCAGATATATATCGTGTACATGGGTGGGCTTCCATCTGACACTGAATATTCTCCAACATCTCACCATGAGAGTATTCTAAAAGATGTTATCGGCGAAAGGTAGTATCAATTAAACAATAGTTTTTTTGAAAAATTTAGACAGGCAGAAATAGTTGCTAGTCTCACATTATGAAGAATTTCTTGTAATAACTTAATTTACATCATTTACAAAATCATTTTCATGGTTCTTCTACAGCTTGGTGAAAGATGTCCTAATACATAGCTACAAAAGGAGTTTCAATGGATTTGCAGCAAAACTTACTAAACAAGAAGTTCACAAGCTTTATGGTAACTAATGAATAACCCCATTTTGATATGTTTATTGTTCCAAATAACTTATGTATGTAATATGTGCACAGGAAGGAAAGACATAGTGTCTATATTTTCTAGTAAAAAACTACAACTTCATACAACAAGATCGTGGGACTTTCTAGGACTCGTAGAAACCGTAGAACGAGTTTCTACAACTGAGAGTGATATCATTATTGGAGTACTAGATACAGGAATTTGGCCCGAGTCAGAAAGTTTCAAAGATGTCGGATTCGGGCCTCCACCAACGAAATGGAAGGGCGTTTGTAAAGGTGGCAAAAATTTCACTTGCAACAAGTAATGTTCCCACTCAATTGTCTCTTTAATTATCAACAAATTATAAGCTACATGTTTTCTATTCTATGCAAATGTAAATATATATATATATATATAATTTATATTTATCTCTTTTGTACATTCAGCAAGGTCATCGGGGCTCGGTATTATTCACAAGACAACAGTGTGAGGGATTTCGAAGGACATGGTACTCATACTGCATCAACTGCAGCAGGCAACATAGTGAAGGATGTGAGTTTCTACGAAATAGCTAAGGGAAATGCTAGAGGTGCTGTGTCATCTGCAAGAATTGCTGCTTATAAGGTCTGTACAGGATTAGGTTGTGCTAGCGAGGACATCTTGGCTGGCTTTGATGACGCAATCGCCGATGGGGTCAACTTACTTTCAGTCTCATTAGGCTCAGATAGTGCAGAGGAATTTGATGAAGATCCTATTGCCATCGGTGCTTTTCATGCGATTCAAAATGGAATTCTCACATCGCATTCAGCAGGTAACGGTGGCCCCTGGCGGCAATCTGTGAGTAGCAATGCACCTTGGTTGTTAACTGTGGGAGCGACAAGCACAGATCGTAGGATCATCAACAAGGTAGTTTTGGGAGATGGGAAGACATTCGAGGTATACTTTATCAATTCTTGTAGTTTTACATTGTCTTTCAATTTTGAATGGAATGTTAGTATATTCGCTTATTCATCTGACCTTGTTTCCCTTGTTCAGGGTGGTGCTGTTAACGGCTTTCAATTGAATGGAACTAGATTTCCTATTTTGTATGGGAAAAATGTCTCGACTAAGTGTTCCTCTGAACAAGCTCGGTAAATTTTGCTACTTCAGGTTTTACAATTACTGGATTATAAAGATAAGAAATTCGAGTTTTACCTATTCGTCTTGTTTCAAATGTCAGGTTTTGTTACAATTCTTGTCTCGATAAAGATTTAGTGAAGGACAAGATTGTGATATGTGAATCAAATGACCGAGGGGAAGAAGCTTTAAGAGCGAATGCATTAGGAACTATTGTGATTGAGGACAATGAATATTCCGATTTTTCTTTCGTTTACGCCTTACCTGCAACTCTTTTAAATACTACGGTCGGCAAAAGTGTCTTCTCCTACTTCAACTCAACCAAGTAAGCCTACAAAAGTATCCAAAGATATAGTTGTTTAGTGCTTCAAACTATTAGTTCACTAACTTATGCATTTCAACTACCAGACAACCTATGGGGACTATTCTTAAATCGGAGTCTATAAAAAATTCCAAAGCGCCATTAGTTGCTTCATTCTCTTCTCGTGGGCCAAACAACATCTTACCAGATATTGTAAAGGTATCAATTATTTATGTGAGGTAGATTTTCTTTTCCATCAGTATCTGATATGTGGTTTGAGAGTTTGAATTGACTCCCAGATTTCAAAATGTTGTTTTGTTTAACTTCTAATGTCTAACTCGTCTGACTGCCTGATTTGGGTCAATTTTAGGTTTACAAAACAAATACCAACCGACTTAACTTTATTGGCTTCTCTAACACTTAGTTATTTGTCATGTATTATATATCAGCCAGATATTAGTGCCCCGGGAATTGAAATACTTGCTGCATTCTCACCTAAAGGTAACCCATCAGATGTACCAGGTGATAAAAGGTCCGTAAAGTATAGTGTACTGTCGGGGACGTCCATGTCATGCCCCCATGTAACAGGAGCAGCAGCTTATGTTAAATCTTTCCATCCTAAATGGTCGCCTTCTGCTATTAAATCTGCTCTTATGACTACGGGTATTTTCAACCAAGTCTCTTTTTTGTTCCTTTTGTTACTTAGTCCTTGTATCCTGACCACCATTTACTAATTGGTTTCTATCTATAGCTTTTCCTATGAACGGTACCAAGAGTAAAGAAAGTGCATTTGACTTTGGAGCGGGTAATATAAATCCTGTAAAAGCGATAAATCCTGGTTTAGTGTATGACTTGGTTACAGATGACTACGTTAATATGCTTTGTGATATCGGTTACAGTACGAGCAAAGTTAAACTCATAACTAACCATACTTGTCCTGAAAATCGAGCTGTCGAGGGAACCGCAAGGGATCTAAATTATCCTTCATTTGGTGCAAAAGTTAAAGACGGAGAATCCATTAAGATCAAGTTCCCAAGAACTGTAACAAATGTTGGAGATGCAAATTCAACATACAAGGCGACAATCACTTCGGATGATAGGATTAAGGTGACTGTCGAGCCTAGTGTGTTGTCTTTTGAGTCTTTAAATGAGATGAAGTCTTTTGCATTGATTGTTGAAGGAGATGGATTAAAGAAGGAAGAAAACGCGACAGCCATACTATACTGGTCAGATGGGGTTCACAGTGTGAGAAGTCCTATTGTTGTTTATACATCCAGCTAGTTATGTACTTCTGATCAGATAAATAAAACAAGGTTTCTTTGTGTCTTGATAATCCTTTTACCCTCTAATCTTTCCTTTTCTTGACTATGTAGCTTCTTCATCATCTTGACTATCTTCTTTTATCATCAGTTTTGAGAGTGAAGTAAAAGTACAAATATACCTACAGTAAGTTTAGACACATAAAACAACATGGTATATACTTTATAGACCTTCATAGACAAATATTCAATCACGTCCAATTCATCGCTAAATCCGTGGCACCGTCTTATTCATATACTCTTCTCTCGGGTACCGTTAGTTTGATTTTGGAAATGGTTGGTTGTTGTTCCATTGATTGAAACTGTCTTCTAGGTTCTAGAACATGGATAATTGAAGCTTCTTGAGTAAAATTTCCAAATCTAGGTTGTGATATGACACTGTAGGAACATATGATTTTTGTTCTTCTTTTTTCCTCGAATAGCAAAAGGATGAAAAAACCAATGGATATCAGTTAAGACACCATTAACATCTATGGGATTGTATCAACCAATTTTCTTTTAGTCTGGCACTTCCAAAGGGTGTAGCTAATTCATAACGAAATTAGCTATGAAATACTTATGTGGTATCAGGTATGGTATGTTAATCTCTTTTTTTTTTTTTTTTTCTTTAACAAAATCTCTTTTTTTTTTTGGCTATGCAGTTTCTGTTAGAAATTTTCAACATTTGAGAAGTTGGTTTGCTGTAGGCATGGGTGTGTGCATACGGTGACTTATTAAGGCTATGTGCAACAGAAAATCAGTTGCCATCACACCCATTCACCTTTCCATCTTTAATGGGCACATCCCATTGAATGGATGCATCTTGTTAAGTGGCAACTAGTGGATGGTTATTTATAATCATCTTTCCTCCCCATCTTATATATACAAGTCAGAAGCTTTGAACGAATTTTTTTTTTCTCTCCCTCGTTTTCATTTTTAATGTTATACCAACAGTAAAATTATTCCGCGGATTTCTATCAAGATATTTGGCGATTTCGGTGTTGATTTCTTTTGGCATTAGCAATTACTAATTCTCGGAGTGTTCTTTATGAAGATACAAAACTAATTGATTGAAGCAATTTTCTCATTAACCTCAATGGGTATTTAAACTAATTTACAACACTAATTTAGGAGATAATTGAGCAACTGTTACAACAGATCATGACCTTTCCAATTTTGAATAATAGATACCTAATATATAATATATGAATTGGATACAAAGATGTAATAATATATTTTATTGCTAATATTCAATTTTGAATAACACCGCTCTACTCTCCAAGCTTGCGTGGAGGCTTAAAACTGAGCCAGAAGCTATATGGGCTAAATTTCTTAAAGCGAAATATTTTCCCCATTCGGATAAACCTGGCCTAGCTAAACCCCATCACTCTTGGAGTTGGAAGACGATCAGGAAACACTACAATCTCATAGATGACCTGACCACTTGGGAGGTGCACTCTGGTGAAGATATCAACATCTGGGACGATAACTGGATCCCCGAGGTTAACGAATCAGTGCAAAACAACAATCAATCCAGTTTGAACAAAGCGGCCCAACTCATTACTAACAACAACTGGAACAATGAGATTCTCAATGCCAACTTTGATATCACGACGCAAAATTTGATCAAAGCTATCCCGGTGAACAGCGAAGGTAAAGATCAACTCAAATGGAAGCTCACAAAATCAGGTAACTTTTCAGTCAAATCGATGTACCATCGCATTAGCACTAATAATATCACCCCCTCAGCTAACTCGCAGAACTGGAATTTCATCTGGAACCTTCCTACTATTCCTAGAATAAAGATTTTCATCTGGAAAATTTGTACAAAAGCTCTCCCGGTGAGAGACAGAATAGGAAAATACATTGACAATAACTTCACTTGCCCAAATTGTATGCATACT
Source organism: Eschscholzia californica (assembly GCF_041429995.1). Taxonomy (NCBI): domain Eukaryota; kingdom Viridiplantae; phylum Streptophyta; class Magnoliopsida; order Ranunculales; family Papaveraceae; genus Eschscholzia; species Eschscholzia californica. The sequence goes on along the minus strand of NW_028238309.1, from coordinate 42,569,211 downwards.
GAAACAATTGAACATGCATTATTACACTGTGCTATAGCTAGAAACGTTTGGTTTAATTTTAATATTATATCTGAAAATACTATTTCGATCTCGGAATGGATCTTCTCGTGGCAAGATAATAACCAAACTTATTATACTAATGAAGATATTAATTTTGCTAGCATCCTTTGGATATTATGGAAAGTTAGATGTGACCACTGCTTCCAGCACGAAATAAATGATCTTGATAAAATCATTAGAATGATTAAGGCATTTCCAAAAACCAACAAAAAACCGGCGAAAATCAATCAAAAATCTCCTGAGAAATGGCAACCGTCAACAATACCTTTCATTAAAATTAATGTTGATGCATCTTTCACTAATGTACTATCAAATTCGGGAATTAGCTTGATTGCACATGATGCAGATGCAAAATTCATAGCAGCTCAAGTGAAAACATTGAGGGCAAGAAATAGTGAAGAATGTGAAGCAATAGCAATCTTAGAAGGTCTATGTTGGGCGAAAGAACAAAATCACAAGTCAATAATCATAGAAAGTGACAACTTAAATCTCATCAAGAACATCCATGGTAAAAGACACTCTGTCAACTGGCAATCGTTGATTCATATCTGAAGAATTCGAGAAAGCAGAAGAGAATTTGATATAGTGCAATTCAATTACACCAGAAGAGATCTCAACTTGAATGGAGACAAGCTAGCAAAATGGGCGAGAAAGAAAAATAGAAGCAAAATGTGGCATAATATTCCTTGTATTTTAGTTGATAAATATTGTAATAACGTTTATTCCTATTAATGAAAGAATAGTTCAACAAAAAAAGCTACCTAATATATAATATATGAATTGAATACAAAGATATAATAATGTAATTTATTTATTGCTAATACACCCCCGCAAGATGGAGGATCCGTTTGATACTCCAATCTTGGGAACGAATGGAAGTGAATGGCGTCCTCGGAAGTAGCTTGGTGAGAACATCGACAAGTTGATCTTTGGAGCTAATATGTAGTACCTGTAGTTTGCCAGCATTAACCTGTTCCCTAACGAAGTGATAATCCAATGCAACATGTTTCATTTTGGAGTGGTATACCGGAGTGGCACACAAATAAGTTGCACCAGTGTTGTCACAAAATAGTTGTGGGGTGTGTAGAGGTTTGATTCCAAGTTCAAGAAGTAAGTTTTGCACCCATGAGATTTCGGCAGCCGCATTTGCAACCGCTTTGTATTCAGCCTCTGTGGAGGAGCGAGAAACGGACTTTTGGCTGGAGGAGCGCCATGAAATGATGTTGGAACCTAAGTACAAAATGTATGCCATAGTAGATCGACCGCCATCGTGGACTCCGCCCCAGTCAGAGTCTGAGAACGCACGAAGTGTAACGTGATGCACCCGAAAGGTTGCACACCCAAGCGGAGGTATCAAGTAGTAACCGGTAAAACCGGAGTCGATCCAAGGATAGGTTGGTAGTTTGGATAACGAAGGGTCTTATCCCTCGGTTTAGATGTCCAATACTAACTTAGACTAAAAAGGAAATGAACAAAGGTAAATGGAGGTTTATGATTGAATAAGCAACAAGAAGAGAATAAAGCAAGTAAAACTAAACAAGAAAGTAAACGGGTGAGAGAGATTCGAGAGAAGAGTCAGAGGAACAAGAGTCGGGAGACAGTAAGACTCGGTTCGGGCAACAAATAAGTGAGAGAGGTGTCGAAGTCCAGGAATCCATAATGATAAACATACGACTATGTGTAGTCCGATTTAATGTGTCGAGGTACAATCGATATTTGACTCCTAAAGTAGATGTCTCTAAGTACTACGTATATCCGAAGCTCATACTTAGTCAAACAAACGTCTAAATCGGTTAATCCCGAGTCATCGAAAGTGTCGTCTAGTCGCCTAACTATGTGAAGTGCATGACAAGACACATGAAATGATGACTTAGACTACGATCAATATCGAATACTTCGTTTCGTCTATTAACTATGCGAAGTGCTTGACAAGACACATGAAAATACGATCAAAACGATAATCAAAATAAATGAACATCAATTTAACACAAAACATCAAATCATATTAAACATAGTCACGAATTCATCACATTTCATCTCATATAATCGACAAACTAAAGTTAGCTAAATATGGTGATTGAATAAGAAATGGAAATGAAATGGTGAGAGAATCCCCCCTTTTTCGATGATGGTTCGAGGCTAAAATCGTCGGAAAATATGAGTTTTTAGTTGCAGCAGATCTCCCCTTAGCAATTTTCTGGGTTCCCCATAGCGACCACCATCATCTTCTCCATTTAGAACACAACCTCCATTAAAGCTAACCCTAGCTTTCTCTCTCTAGAAATTTCTAACCCAAAATCAAATCAAAACACATGGGTAGCTAGCTAAGGACATGAGAAGTAAAAGCCCTATGGTTTCGGATCTAGAAGGTTGTCGGAAAACTCATAAAAATCCGGTCAAAGAGTGAAGAAATCCGGCCAAAATTCAAGATCCGGCCAAATGAGTGCTGTCCGAGCCTTGCAACTCTAGCCCGAGCTGTGGACGCATCCCGTGCACGTCTTATGCCCGTCCTGCACGTTCCAACAAATCCCGTTCGAGCTGCTGTTCGGTTTTCATGGTTGACCGTGCACAGCAGCTTGCTGTTTCGCTGGAGAAGCTTCTCAAGCAGGCACTGGTCGCGTCCTCCATCCGGTGCAGCAGCAGCTGTTGCGCGGTCCCGTGCAGCTCACCCGAGCTGCTGCTCGGCCGTCCAAATCTAGGCCGACCTAGTGTGCTGGCCGGCCTATGCTTTGGCCGGCCTCCTCCTTTCTCTTGCTCTCTTCTCCTACCAAAACCCTAGAACTAAAGAACTTGAAGAACCCTAAAAGCCTTGCCTCCTCTTTTCTCTCTCCTCTTAGTTGTTGAAGAAGATGATGAATAGTGTCTTTGACCCCTTTCTCTAACTTCATTCAAACCCTAGACTTAGTCAAACTTGACTAAGTCTTTAGGCCACAAATGGGTGCCCATAAAATCTCTACACAATTCTTCTTCTCTTAATATTTCTTGGGCTTGGACTTGGTTTTGGGCTTTGATTTAGAAACCAAGAGAGTGCCTCCATCCTTGTCTCTACATCTTCAAATTCTCACAAAGGACTAGAATACCCTCGGACTTCTTTCTTTCACATCTTCCCCGTCCGAACTCCGAATTGAACACCGTTTTCACCGTCGGACTCGTCATTGACTATACTTGTCATTTGACTTGCTTGAAGTCTTTTTCTCTCATTTTCGGCACATGAAATGATAGTGATAATTCGCTCCTTTTATTCCGAATCACACGCTTAACTCCAAAATAAGTACATAACATGAAAAACACATAAAATATTATTGATAACACTCAAAAAGGACTAATTAGTCTTAGTTAGGCTCTCCAAATGTGACATTTTCGTGTCACATCAAGAAGATCCCCAAACTTAAACATTGCTAGTCCTCGAGCAAATAAAACAAAATAAAAGCCTAACTCACTTTCAGAGGCATCCCGGTTGCATTTAGCGTATGCAACAAGCCTTTAAACCTCTAGGTTACCCCTAGAGGACGAGTTTTGTCTCGTGAGGGTTTCCATAGATGACACCCACAAACATCGTGGTTTCAAATACACAAGGGTCCAACATCGAAATCATAGATAAGCATGATTCGTATAGTAAAGGGTTTAAGCATGTCAACACATAATGAATCAAGTAAATAAGTTCTTGTAAAAGCTAAAGGCCCCTTTACTAATGATCTTACCCTAAAATGAAAGTGTCAAACCATAACGAGCAACATCTATGTTCCGAAGTCACAACGCCTTGATTCCTAGTTTAATACATTTCGCCTCGACTTCGGCCTCACGGACATACACTCCAAATATGAAATCACTCAAGAATGGTTCGCTCGTATGTGTGAGTGTGATCACTAACATGGACTCAACACATAAAAAGGGGTGAGGACAACATTTTGGAATGAATGATCTTCGAAAAGGAATTAGCCACTAAACGGAGTGGGGAAGCTCACTCACCCTTCTCACCCATTCTACCCTCTAAGAATGCCTTCCAAAGGTTAACGGATACTAGAGATGGATGATGATGGAGGATTCCCGAGAATGTCGAACTCTTCATGATAGAACCTCTTAAGCACTTCCACATTCGTTTCTTGCTTCGAATACTTATTCATGAACATACACACAAACACACATATATACAATCACATCACTCACACAAAAGAGCTAACATGCTCAAATATAACATAAACAACTTTATTCATCATTCTTTTTTTTTTTCTTTTTTTTCTTTTTGTCTTTCTTTCTTTCTTTTTTTCACCTTTTCTCTTTTTTTTTTTCATAACACAACATCACATAAAACAAACATAACTCACACAATACTACATTCGTGCAATCAATTTTTTTTCCTTTCATACTTGCTTTTGACATTCTTCATTCTTTTCTTTTCATGTCTTCATTCTCGGGATATAAGATGATGGATGATGATGGAGTATCCGCTTTCCTCTAGTTGACACTCTTATTGGGTTTCATAGACTACAAGGTCAAGGTTAATTCGCTATCCTAATGTCACTCTTAGTGGCTAAGGAAGTTGAGCACACGAGATCAAACGAGCTCTTTTAATAGTTACGAGGTTGAGTAGCTCTTCATTCTACTCGGAGTTAGCGCGGAAGAGTACACTCGAAGGACACTTTAGGCTTTGAGCTCTCACATGGGTTAAGTCTCCACTAATGACTACTCTAGGTCTCTTAGAGATGTTTCTTCTTCACTAAGATGTTACTCCCATAGTATAATACAAACACTCAAAGACTCGACTTTCATGCAAAGACCATTAACAATCGCAAAACTCATAAACTCGACACATAGGCATCAACATCCTTAAAACTATCACTACAATCACATGCAAATCTACTCAAAATGTTCAAAAATTTTCAAATTTTGGCTAATTTGAACCCTTTTGTCTTTGAAACCCATGGTCATGCATTGGTTATGGTCATATCCCGCATCCCCAAACTTAAAACTAACATTGTCCTCAATGTTCTAAGCATACACTCACCAAAGGATAAAGAGGCACATCAATTTGAAGAGAAGAGTGGAGAGATTATACCATAACCGAAGGAGATAAAAGATGATACTACCAAGACTCGTGTATAAAGGGGTTCTAAGTTGATGTCAAGCTCACGCCATCCCCAAACTTGGAACAAACCACGCCTTAGAAGTAAAACACGTAAGAAATGCTCCTAAAGTATCAAGAAATATCATAAAAATGAAGCACATAGAAACATGACCATATAAAATGACCACTCACGCGGGATCACTCGATTGCATTGAGCTATGCAATTAGCCTTTGATTCTCTTGTTGTCACACAAGAGCACGAGTTATGTCTCGTGGAGGGTTTCCAGAGATGCTACCCACAAACATCAAGACCCATCTTAATCGGCTAACGATCATATAGTAAAAGCCGGAAGATTTGGGGGTCTACCCAAAGAAAACTATATACAATTGCTAAAAGTCTCACAAAAATATTAAACCAACGAAGTGCACATGAGACTAAAAGCGAAAAGAGACCATCCCCAAACTTAGTGGATGCACGGTCCATTAAGTACGCATAAATGCTAGGGGCGACGACTAAAAAGTCGTCAAAATGATCGACATATAAGTGAAGGGTCAGGAAGTCGGTCGAAGGTAAAAAGTCAAACTCAAGCTTAGTGGATAAAACATCCACTAAGTCCCTAGGCATGCTAGGAAAGACGTCCGAAGTGTCCCATAAGGGGTCAACAACCGAGTCTGAGATCATGTGGAAGGTCGAACTAGACTCTAAGGGTAAGGCAATAGGCTCGGGGACCAAGTCAAGGTCCGTAATTTCCTTAGGTAAATAATCGAATAAGCTATCCATTATCTCGCTAACTACTATGTCATCGACGTCCTTAAAGGCATCTAAAGCCTCAAAGTTGGTTACAACACCATTCGTTCCTAATCTGGCATCTAAGACAACCTCCTCACAAGTGTCAAAAATTGGAAAGTTCATAATAGTTTCATCCCCAAACTTGCTCATAAAGCCCTCATCCTGAACATCAAGGTCTACTGTAGTCCTATCATGGTGAGATGACGAAGGTCGGGAGAGTGAGCAATAAGGGTCATCGGTCAGTTCATACTCTAAAGGTCTATCAGGAGCTTCTTCGACATTTAACTTAAGACTAGAGTTAGGTGTATTACCCTCACCATCATTCATAGTCTCTTCTTGAGTTTGGGGTGCGCAAACCCCTTCCTCGTCGACGATAGGCTCTGACTCAAGTCTATCAACAATTTTGAGAATCCGTTCCGTGATCTCCGTTATATCTCGATTAAATCTAGTTTGGTACTCTAAAATTGCATGGAGAGTGTCTTCAGACATCTCCTCGTAATAAGGCACATGAGTATAACTAGACGAAGACTCTCGCGGAACACGGATCATGGGACAATACTCGGTCAAATGGTCTAAGCTCGCACAAATAGCACAAACCGGGCTAATAGTCTCCATGGTCCTTTCTTCACTACCTTCATGTAGATACCTAGACTCGACTCTTTGAGTGTAATCATCGAGTCGGGAATTGTCATCACTAAATGAACCGTTCATATATGCTTGTCGATAGTCACGAAGACTTCGACGCGGTCGATCAATACTAATAGAACTACGGTCCTCAACAAATGACAAATTCATACATGAAGGTGTGGTCATCCCAAATTCTTGTCGATAGTCTCGAAGACTCTTACGGGGTTGATTACCCTCATGCTCATAATCCCTAAAACCATATTCATGACGAGTCTCACCGACTCCATACATCCGTCGATATTCACCCATGGTCATCCTAGGTCGGTCAGGCTCAACTCGCCTATTCCTATCACTAGTTGGACCATTCCTATATAAGTTTGAGTAGTCCTGATGACTTGTAGATGGTCGACTGGTGTTGGAAAGAGTTCGCATAAGGTCATTCTCATCAAATGACCAACTTGCCATGATCTCACAATATTCAAGGATACTACACACAATCGCAAAAATGGGAACAAACACTTATAGAACTAAACAATCACACACAAGTAAAAAGGATGAGATAGAATGCGGTACTATCGAGTGTTCTTCTTGTTTCGTTCGTCTTTCTTCTTAAGCTTCTCGAATCCTTCCTTTTCCTTCGCGATTATGTTACTTTTGGCTCTTTTCCTATACACCGGTACCTAAAAAAAATTAAATTAAGAAACTACAAAAAAAAACAAAGAAAACAAGAACGTCTAAGTAAGCAAACAACACTAAACTAATGAACAAAACAAACAAACGATGTCCAAACTACTAAACCTATCCCCGGCAACGGCGCCAAAAACTTGATGCACCCGAAAGGTTGCACACCCAAGCGGAGGTATCAAGTAGTAACCGGTAAAACCGGAGTCGATCCAAGGATAGGTTGGTAGTTTGGATAACGAAGGGTCTTATCCCTCGGTTTAGCTGTCAAATACTAACTTAGACTAAAAAGGAAATTAACAAAGGTAAATGGAGGTTTAAGATTGAATAAGCAACAAGAAGAGAATAAAGCAAGTAAAACTAAACAAGAAAGTAAACGAGCGAGAGAGATTCGAGAGAAGAGTCGGAGGAACAAGAGTCGGGAGACAGTAAGACTCGATTCGGGCAACAAATAACTGAGAGAGGTGTCGAAGTCCGGGAATCCATAATGATAAACATACGACTATGTGTAGTCCGATTTAATGTGTCGAGGTACAATCGATATTCGACTCCTAAAGTAGATGTCTCTAAGTACTACGTATATCCGGAGATCATATTTAGTCAAACAAACGTCTAAATCGGTTAATCCTGAGTCATCGAAAGTCTCGTCTAGTCGCCTAACTATGTGAAGTGCATGACAAGACACATGAAATTATGACTTAGACTACGATCGATATCGAATACTTCGTTTCGTCTATTAACTATGCGAAGTGCTTGACAAGACACATGAAAATACGATCAAAACGATAATCGAAATAAATAAACATCAATTTAATATCAAAACATCAAATCATATTAAACATAGTCACGAATTCATCACATTTCATCTCATATAATCGACAAACTAAAGTTAGCTAAATATGGTGATTGAATAAGAAATGGAAAGGAAATGGTGAGAAAATCCCCCTTTTTCGATGATGGTTCGAGGCTAAATCGTCGGAAAATATGAGTTTTTAGTAGCAGTCGATCTCCCCTTAGCAATTTTCTGGGTTCCCATAGCGACCACCATCATCTTCTCCATTTAGAACACAACCTCCATTAAAGCTAACCTTAGCTTTCTCTCTCTAAAAATTTCTTCTCCAAAATCAAATCAAACTACATGAGAAGCTAGCCAAGATGATGAGAAGCAAAAGCCCTAAGGTTTCGGATCAAGAAGGTTGCCGGAAAAGCAAGAAAATCCGGCCAACTTTCCGGCCAAAAATGCTCGAAGATCCGGCCATATAGCTTGATCCGAGCCGGATGCATCCTGTGAAAGTGTCCCGTGAAAGCAGCCTTGCTGTCCCGAGCCTGCAGATGCGTCCCGAGCTGCAATCCGAGCCGTACGTGCTGCAGGTCCGCCGGAGCAGCTGCTGGTCGCGTCTGCTGCTGCTCCCGTAGACGCGACTTGCAGTCCCGTGGACTATTCCTTTACCCGAGCTGCTCCTTGTGATTTGCTGCTCCCGTGCGCAGCTGCTGTGCAATCCCGTGCAAGCTTCCATGGCTGCCTTACCCGAGCTCTTGTAGTGCTGGCCTTGCTAGGCCAGCCAAGCAAGGCCGGCTACTCCTTCTTCCTCTTGCTCTCTCTCTCTCTCTCTCTCTCTCTCTCTCTCTCTCTCTCTCTCTCTCTCTCTCTCTCTCTAGCTCAAACTCTCTAGCTCAAGAACACTCACAAACCCTAGCCCCTTTAGTCTCTCTCCCTTCCAAAGTTGTGTAGTTCAATGATGAATGAAGAAGAAGATGAATAGTAGCTTACACAACTAAAACCCTAGGTCAAGACTTAGTCAATTCATTTAGACTTTGTTGACTTTGATCCATAAAGAGGGTGCCTCCAAGATTCTTCCTTGTCTTGTTCTTCTTTGGGCTCTTGGGCTTTGATTTAGAAACCAAGAGAGTGCCTTCATCTTGTCTCTACATTTAGAACCAAAAGGGGGTGCCTTCAAGAAAAGACCTTAGCTTCCATCTCTCACATCTTCTCCGTCCGAACTCCGAATTGAATTCCGTTTTCACCGTCGGACTCGTCATTAACTCCTCTTGTCATTTGATTTGCTTGAAGTCGTTTTCTCTCGTTTTCGACACATGAAATGATAGTGACAATTCGTTCCCTTTATTCCGATTTACATGTTTAACTCCAAAATAGGTACCTAACATAAAAAACACATAAAATATTATTGAAAACACTCGAAAAGGACTAATTAGTCTAAGTTAGGCTCTCCAAATGTGCCATTTTCGTGTCACATCATAAGGGGAGAGTCACGATGTAAGTATAACCCATGGTGCACTGTTCCTTTCAAATAGCAGAGAACCCGTTTGAGCGCTTGCCAGTGAGATTGTCTAGGTGTGTGCATGTAATGGGAGAGTTTGTTTATAGCAAAGGAGATGTCGGGTCAGGTAAAGGCTAAGTATTGAAGTGAGTCGACTAGTTTACGAAATGGAGTGGGATCAATCGGTGGAGTAGAGTCCAGTGGTGAGAGAGGATCAGAGACACTTAGAGGAGTAAGAACACCCATTTTAAAGGCGGTAAGAACATCCTGTATGTGACGATGTTGCGAGAGAAAGAGACCTTGAGGTGTAGGGATAACCTCAATGCCTAAGAAGTGGTGTAGAGGACCAAGATCCTTGATTGAAAATTTGTGACCAAGAGAGCGAATGAACGTTTCCAGAAAACCGGTGTCACTACCGGTGATGACGATATCGTCAACATAGACAAGTAGGTAGCAGGTGACATCACGATGTTGATAAATTAAAAGAGACGCATTTGAGAGAGATTTGCAAAAGCTGGAGTGAAGTAAGAAGGAAGTGAGTTCATTGTACCAAGCTCGCGGGGCTTGTTTCAGACCATATAAAGATTTTCGAAGTTTGCAAATGTGATTTGGAAGTTCGGGGTAGGCAAACCCAGGTGGTTGAATCATGAAGACATCTTCATGTAAAGTGCCATGGAGGAACGCATTATTGACGTCGAGCTGACGTAAGGGCCACCCTTTAGAGAGAGCAATGGATAGAACAGTGCGAATAGTTACGGGTTTTGTAACGGGACTGAAGGTTTCGAAGTAGTCCTTGCCAAACTGTTGGTGGAAGCCTTTTGCGACAAGGCGTGCTTTGTATTTATCAATGGTGCCGTCGGCTTTCCGCTTGATACGAAAGATCCATTTGCAGCCAATGACATTTTGGTTGGTTTGGGGAACAAGCTCCCGAGTGTGATTTTGGAGGAGAGCATTGAACTCAAGGTCCATAGCATGTCGCCAGTGAGGATCCTTCATGGCTTGGATGTGAGTGTTGGGTTCAAGAGTGGTAGGTAACGGGTGAAGGGTAGTAGAGTTTATGAAGTTAGAATTGAAGTATTTGCTTTTGGGTTTAGGATGTCGTTTAATCAGAGGAGGTGAAACAGGAGGTAGGTTTGTAGAGTTTGGGATGTTGGTTGCGTTTGGAGACGAAGTGGTGGTAGTTTGTGATGTACGGTCAGTGTTGGATGGAGAGGAGAGAGTGTTACTTGGGGTTGGCGATTGGTCAGTGATGGATGGTAATGAGGGAGTTTGAGTTGGGGATGGCATTTGGGTAATGGGTGAGGATGAGGAGAGATTTTGTGGAGATATGAAAGGTGGTAGTGGGTCCGTAGGGTGCATGAGTGATTGAGTGGGTAAAGTTGTAGGTGGATGAGGATTGGTTGATGGAGGGAAAGGAGTTTGAGGAGAGAGAAAAGGTGGTGAGGTATGGTTAGTAGGTGAGGAGTCCAGGTTATTGTGATAGGGAATTGGAAAATAGTAACATTGAGGTGGCGTTGAGTTTGGGTGTTCGGTGGGAGAAGTTGGAAAAATATGGGGAATAAATTCAACATGTCGGGAATGATACAATTTTGATGTGGTTGGGTCAAAGCATTTGAACGCCGACCGAGAGGTGGAGTACCCAAGGAAAATACACGAATGAGAACGTGGATTGCAGTTTTGAGGTGGTGTACGGGCGTAGCCATGGGTAGCAAAGGCAGCCGATTGGTTTAAGTTTTGTGTAGTCGGGTGGCTTTCCGAATAACATGTCGCATGGGGATTTGTTATTAAGGATGGGAGTAGGAAGGCGATTGATGAGATATGTAGCAGTTTGAAATGCATGTGACCAAAATTTTTGAGCGAGGTTAGCATAGTGAAGAAGAGCAAGACCCGTTTCGACGACATGACGATGACGTCTTTCGGCAACACCGTTTTGTTCGGGTGTATGGGGTGGTGTCGTGTAGTGAGAGATACCATTAGAGTTGAGGTAAGGTTTAAGGGCAATGTATTCGCCGCCGTTGTCGGTGAATAGGGAAACAAGGGGTGTCTTGAAGAATCGCTCAACGGAGGTTTGTATCGGTCCCCAAACATCCGAATAAATAAGTTCCAACGGTTTATGAACAACAAATGAATTTTGACCAAACGGAAGTTTGTGATTTTTATTCAAGGAACAAGATTTGCAGTGAAACGACTCGGGTGACACTTGGTACGAAGGATGCCCAAGCGTATGGTGCCACGCGAGTAGTGATCTTGTCCCGGTGGCATTAACTTGAGCAGAAGAAGGAAGAGGTCCATAGTAAACATCATTGATGTTTACTCCCCGCATGAGATGCGCCCCCATGCGTAGATCCTGGACCATGAAATGAAATGGGAAAAATTCAACAAAAACACGATTAGTACGACATATTTTAGCAACGGAAATAAGATGATTACGTAAGTGAGGGACAACAAGGACATTATCTAAAATGAGTGGTCGTGAGTTTGTGCAGATTTGAGTATGACCAATGTGTGTAATGGGAAGAGATTTACCATCATCTAAGACAATTTCATCGGGGCTCCGTATTCGGAAAGAACGGGCAGCGAGTGTTGATTCGGTGCAGTTTGACCTGATGCTCCGGTGTCCCACATCCAAGGCGGTAGTTGATTCGGTGCAGAGCCTATAGTAGGAGAGGCAGTCGTGTAGTTGATCGATGGTGTCGAACCTGTAGGACCTTGAACTGGATAGTTGTAGTCACGAAGAAAGTGTCCGAGTTTTCGGCAGTCCTTTGTCTCATGACCCGGGATGTTACAGAAGTGACAGTAAGTATTGTTTCTGTTGGTACGAGTTTGGTTTGGGACCTGTGATTGGTAGCGGTTTGTCCACACGGGACGCGACGAGGGCTGTTGGGTAGTTCGTGGGTAGCGGTTATCGAATTGTTGTCTGAAGTTGTTCCTGGCAGGTTAGCATTGGGTTTGGTTAACGGTTGCAATAATCGGTTCAATGGAGGTTTCTTTGAGAGATCGTTCATGGTCTAGTAGTTTGTCAAATAGTTGAGCAAAGGATATGGTGGTGTCCCGAGATTTCAGCGATTGTACAAGTCCGGCAAAGTCGCCACCGAGTTGGTTCATGGAGTGAATAACCAAGTCTTCCTCATCGATGGGACATTGTGCGATAGCTAATTCATCGGAGATGGATTTCATGTCATGCAGGAAATCAGTCACAGAGCGGGATCCTTTGGGGTTCTTGGTGTAGGGATTTACACCCTTCTACTAGTGTTTATAGCGGAAATATGACATCTAATGTCTACACTAGTATTCCCAGGATCACATGCAAAACTAGTAATTAATCTAATGGAGATAGTAGATTACCTTAATCGCTTTTCCCTCGAACTAGTTGAATTGATTGAAGAAGACCAAGAGCTTCAAGTGTAGCTCCTCTACTTGGGACACGAGCAATCAATTTGATCTCCCACCTTGTTGTATAGCTAGCACACCAATGGTGGTTGGAAAAGAAGAACACCTTCTTCTTTGACTAGATTGATAGTAATGGGAATTAGCTCACTTTCTCCTCTCTACTTGATGTGGTAGAGTAAGAAAGCTTAGAGAGAAATTCCACACCTTATTCTCTACCCTAAGAGTGTTTATATAGAACCCTAATAAGAATCCACCTCCTTTTAGGTTTCCTAAAACACCCTTTAGAATAAGATTTAGGGAAATAGTCGAAAATAGCAACTATTGGTATTTTCTTTATTCCCTAAGTAGGAGGTGTCCAAACACCACGAAAATTGGCAGATATAATGTTTATTATATCAGCAACTAACCCTCCAAAATTCAGCCCAATCCGAGTCCTAGAAGTACCCGAACCGGTCTAGGCCCAAAAACCCTGTTTTTGGCCTTTTTGTACTATCTTTGCCTAATTCCTTTTTAGGCCTATGAGATATGTTTATGGGACACTCCCATGATTATATCTCACTCCCACTAGTCATATCCTGGATCAATTTGTCACTCTTATGTGTAACCCGTTGTAGGATCCGATCGAAGTTAGCCGCGAATTACTTCGTAATTCGACGATCTTAGTTGGTCTCTAGCTACAACTCTACGATCCCTAAATCAATCGGACTTGATGATCTTCCACATCAATTATCCTATCCGACAAATTGTTCACATTGTCACCTTGGTCGAAGGACATCTTCTTCAACTCCTTCAGACTCCCACTTGGACTTAGAACAAGTGCAATGCCTCGATTCCCGTGTCAATTTAGTATCCCATCTGATACGTCACGTCATTCAGACTTTCTTGATATCCGAGTACAACTGTAAAAGACAAACGATTAACTTTTAATCCGTTTGAGCGCGGCCACGCATTTTCAGTTGCTACTCATCAAGTGGCCTTGAGACACTTTGTACCTAATGTGATTAGGGTGACACAATCCATTCTTGCGCTCCCACTTAACTTCATGTCTATCCTGTCCTTCCCAGTATCCGCCTTTATAACCTCCTTTTACGGCGTGGCGTTTAACGGAACCAAAGTCGGGCATTCCTTACATAAGATGAGTGGAGCACTCATGTTTTGAGGAATCTCTCCAATTGTCTTTATGAGAAGTATTGACGTTCATCACGAATGATGTACTTCTCATTTGAGGGTTATCCAGTGTATAAACCTTTTATACACCCACGTAGTCGAATAGAATATACTATTCCTATAGCCCATGAAACTGCGCTAACCCATCGACTCCCGTGCTAGTCTTCGTGAGTCATTGTTGTCCATGCAATGACCTGGACCAGGGATTTTTGATAATAAATATTCCAAGTTCACTTAATAGGGTTTCATTCATCAGATCACGTATCTGACAAACCTATTCGGAACGTTTTATTATCGATGGACTGTCGTTTAAACACTAAACCAAGTTTAGACGACTGGTGAAATAATTCTTATTATTTCTGATAACGAGAGTTGTAAATCTGAGCCTCTTCCGTAAAACTCCTTTTACCCACTCAGTTTTACTTGTCGAGGTTTAAAATTATACCTCATGCCTTAGACTGTGTATGAATCTCATACTATGTCTTAGGTGACAGTTTAGTTTGACTACCGTGGTAGTCGGTTTTAAACTTTGCTTATTATCAATTAACTTGAAGATTACTATCTTCAACCTTGATAATATCTAGTAATCTTTACTAGAGTTAAGGCCTTTAATTCTTTGTGTAGTATTTGCAACAGTTCCAGGCTTAAAACACTTTTAGCCTACTTTCCTTCCACGTCTGGAAGTTTGCTACGATGACATGTTCAACTTTGTACTACTTCATCCTTTAGCCTTCTAGGATGTACTAAGTAGTGTTTCGGTTTTCCAATCCGAATTCGGATGTTTAAATGCTAATCATGTCCAACATGATTGACTTTATGTTTTCGAACATAAATGTCTCTCTCATGCGTGCTAGCTCATCGGTGTCTTTTAGACTCCGAGTTTTGCAACGCCCCCTGTCATGAGTTTTTGGGTCGAAATTCTTTTAGACTTTCCGAGTCTTAGATTTTCTGTTTCGGATCTCAAGCATCTCAGCGTACTGAGTCTCTCTAATCCTATCATCCTTTTGATCTATGCTTATAGATCTTCAGATGCCCAAAATGGCATTTTATCCTTTTGTGTGTGGTCCTTTATTGAGTCAGTTCGTTACTGTTATACAACACCTTATGTCGTACTCAATCTTTTGTATGTACTCTGCATACGGACCCGGAAGGTTTGTTTACTCCCACTTACCTTCTTGAAACTCGTGATTCAAGATTTTCTTCATTCTCCAGGAATCAAATTTTTCTGATTGCCTTTTGAATCGAAGATTCTAACTCTTGCGTGCTTTTAATCCAACGATAGATTTCTGAAGCATGCTTGTGGACATAACTTGATTGGAAGAATCTTTATTCTTCTTATCTCGTTTCGGGAAACACGAATGTTTCCATCCTTCTCAGTTTTCTATTTTGGAAAACCAATTTAGGTCTTTTGTTGACTTAAATTATCAAGCTTCATGTCTTGACGAGATATGGATTCCACGATGATTTTGGCTTCTAGCCAAAATCTAGAGTCAGTTTCCGTTTCTGCGCAGGTCTTTTATCTCTTCAGAAATAACCTTTATTTTATGTGTCTTTGAGATTTGACCTTTTAGGGCTTTTGAACAACAATTTGGAATTTTCTCAACTACTTTGAGATATTCCTTTAGAGACACTTTCACTTGTTTTGAGAGTTCTCCGGCGAATGACATTCGCTTTTGTGCGGTGGGTTTATAAGATCATGTCTTTAACCTTTCCTTTTCCGAGGAGCCGCAGTTTGTTGCTCTTGGTCGACTTTAATCGTCTTGTACAAGTTTCATGATTGTTCTTCATGACCCTCCATGATTTTTCTCATGATCGAATTAAATCGACTTGTACTTTTCTCCCACTTATTCTTGTAATAATTAGTGTTTTCTCCCAGACTACTAGGTGTGCTAATTATTAGAAGAATACTATCATGAGCAACAAACACTTTGTTCTCTTGATTAGTTATGGAAGAAGCCCAAATTTCTTTTAAAAGAAATTGCGTCAAATATTAGCTAGTTTTGTAATGCTTTTACAAGCTTAGCTGTTAGACGGAATTTTGGTAGTTTTGTGAGAAGCTATGTCTAGACTAAATGGATTTTGGAGGATAGAGTTTGATTCGTGTTCTTCATCTTAATCCTTTTGGACACTCCAAATATGGATAGGTTAGAAGTACGTTTGAAGATCAATCTCTGTTTTTGACTCAAGGCTTTCTTTCTTGTCAGTTTGATTCATGTTTTGGTTATAGTGGACTTGTTGTCCTCATCCCTTTCGATTGGGATGAACCTATCTTATAGGTTTTTGACCAAGTTTAGAATCTTTTGGTAAAGTTTGTTAAACTTAGCACTTATTAACATCTCAATTTAGAAATAAAATTCTTTATTGATTCTCCATAATACTTAGTACAGAGATGATGTTAAAAAACTAGAGAAACGATTAATCTAGAATAGTGCCTAAAGTAGACTTCGATCCCTTTCAGCATCCTTAGCAGTCGAGGCTTCTGCTCCCTCTTGGATCTTGTCTTCCTTAGCCAAATACTCAGTTCCCAGCTGCGCCTGTACATTCACAATGAAAGGGCAGTTTTAGGTATTACATACCATATTTTGGGAATTTTACAGTATTTGATAAGTTAACTGTTTATACCTGAATTGGAAGCTACTGTTCCATTCTTTTTGTCCTCCAAGAACTTAGGGCAGTTTCTTTTCCAGTGGCCTATGCCACTGCAGTAGAAACATCTTGACGTAGATTGAATACCTTTGTTTTGAGGTTTAGCAATACGTTTGCCTTTTCCTTTTAACGCGGGTTTCTTCTTCTGCCTCTTGTTCTCTTGAGCCACAAGAATCTTATTCTTTGGCTCCAAGTCCATTGTTAGTCGTTCTGCTGCCTGAAGCATTGCATCAAGTTCCTCTAAAGGCTTGTTCCATCCATTCATCGCATATTCCATCTTAAATAGATTGAACCCTTCATGAAGTGAATAGAGGATCATGTCATTAGCTGCCGATTGGCTAACAGGAGAACCCAGCTCTTCTAGTTTAGCAAAGAGTTCTATCATTTGCCGAACATGAGGACCTACTGGTTTTCCTTTCTCGAGGCGCAGACGCAATAATTTACTGGTTGTATCAAACCTCTCCACTCTCGCTTTGCTTCGGATTGAATCCTCAGTTTTCGGAGTGATGGAGGGGACTTCCATGTTCAGAGGTTTCTCGTTAAGAGTAGCCTCCATGGCTGATAACAATCGAGAAGTCATTGATTCTGGTTCTGCCCTCTTTTGATCATCCTCTTGATGCTCTATTTCCTTAGCAGTCAAAAAATCCAAAAATGGATAGTCTGAGACATTTAGCTTGTTTTTAAACTCTCCATCCAATATTTGAAGTATCTCCCGATTCCTTCCTTCATGGATGTTTTCGTTTAACACCTTCCTTAGGTATGTTCCAAGGTCGAACTTGTTTCCTTGTGTCATCTTTAAAACTACATAAAGTAATGGCAAAGTTTTAAAACTCGTTATCGTTTTGAAAAACATTAGTTTTCCCACATTATTCAATATAAAATTGTCCCCGATTGAATAAGTGATTCCAAGACCCCAGTTCTTCGAAGTAAAGCGGACGAAGGCCCTACCCTTTGACTCCGTCGTTCTGGGTGAGCGAACTACTTCACTGATCATACCTTATGACTCTTGGTTGATAGATTTCATTAATGAATGACTAATCTATCCTTTTGCCTCAAGTATCCAAGACTCTCTTGCTGATCTCGTTGAGTAGAACCATTTAGACGTGTAGGCCTCTTCTATAGACCTACCCGCATTGTCCCAAGGTAGAGGAGGTACTCTGCGAAGGCCGACCCACCTTCCTCGAACAGTTGGTGGTGTCCCGAGATTTCAACGATTGTACAAGTCCGGCAAAGTCGCCACCGAGTTGGTTCATGGAGTGAATAACCAAGTCTTCCTCATCGATGGGACATTGTGCGATAGCTAATTCATCGGAGATGGATTTCATATCATGCAGGAAATCAGTCACAGAGCGGGATCCTTTGGGGTTCTTGGTGTAGGGATTTACACCCTTCTACTAGTGTTTATAGCGGAAATATGACATCTAATGTCTACACTAGTATTCCCAGGATCACATGCAAAACTAGTAATTAATCTAATGGAGATAGTAGATTACCTTAATCGCTTTTCCCTCGAACTAGTTGAATTGATTGAAGAAGACCAAGAGCTTCAAGTGTAGCTCCTCTACTTGGGACACGAGCAATCAATTTGATCTCCCACCTTGTTGTATAGCTAGCACACCAATGGTGGTTGGAAAAGAAGAACACCTTCTTCTTTGACTAGATTGATAGTAATGGGAATTAGCTCACTTTCTCCTCTCTACTTGATGTGGTAGAGTAAGAAAGCTTAGAGAGAAATTCCACACCTTATTCTCTGCCCTAAGAGTGTTTATATAGAACCCTAATAAGAATCCACCTCCTTTTAGGTTTCCTAAAACACCCTTTAGAATAAGATTTAGGGAAATAGTCGAAAATAGCAACTATTGGTATTTTCTCAATTCCCTAAGGAGGAGGTGTCCAAACACCACGAAAATTGGCAGATATAATGTTTATTATATCAGCAACTAACCCTCCAAAATTCAGCCCAATCCGAGTCCTAGAAGTACCCGAACCGGTCTAGGCCCAAAAACCCTGTTTTTGGCCTTTTTGTACTATCTTTGCCTAATTCCTTTTTAGGCCTATGAGATATGTTTATGGGACACTCCCATGATTATATCTCACTCCCACTATTCATATCCTAGATCAATTTGTCACTCTTATGTGTAACCCGTTGTAGGATCCGATCGAAGTTAGCCGCGAATTACTTCGTAATTCGACGATCGTAGTTGGTCTCTAGCTACAACTCTACGATCCCTAAATCAATCGGACTTGATGATCTTCCACATCAATTATCCTATCCGACAAATTGTTCGCATTGTCACCTTGGTCGAAGGACATCTCCTTCAACTCCTTCACTTGGATAGTTTGGACTTGAGAGAAATGATTCGGGAACGTGAGCCGCTGGCATAGCTTGAGTTTAGGGTGTTCCATGCGTGACAAGCTGTCTCAACAGAGGAGACCAACAGCTGAATGGCATAGCAACAACTGCCAAGGAGGCCACTAATAATCATCTGGTCTTGTCGGAACCAGAGCAGGTATTCAGGATTTGGTTTGGAAACGTCGCCGGTGACGATATCTTTGGCAGGCGGTTCAGAGGTGCCGGTGATATGATGGTTAAGTTCGAGACCAATAAGGGTTGACTGGACTTGTTTTCTCCATGAAGGGAAGTTGTGTGAAGTGAGTTTGATGGGAAAGTGGGTTGATGCCGTGAGAGGAACAATAGGTTTGGAGGCCATCGCAGGGTTTATGAGAAGAAGGAGTGCAGAAACTGTGGATCGAAAAAAGAGAGAGAAACTCGTGGGAGTTGTTTTAGGCTCTTGATACCATATGAAGATACAAAAATAATTGATTGAAAGACAATTTTCTCATTAACCTCAATGGGTATTTAAACTAATTTACAACACTAATTTAGGAGATAATTGAGCAACTGTTACAACAGATCATGACCTTTCCAATTTTGAATAATAACTACCTAATATATAATATATGAATTGGATACAAAGATGTAATAATATATTTTATTGCTAATATTCAATTTTGAATAATAGCTACCTAATATATAATATATGAATTGAATACAAAGATATAATAATGTAATTTATGGCCAACGCTTTGGGGAAAGCTAAATAGTTTCCGGGGTGTGAAGACTTGGTCAAAAATTGGTCAATTTTGTTTGACAATTTTATTTTCTAAATTGTTAGAGGGAAATAAAAACATCCACCTCACTTCCCTCCACCTCACCTCTCCTTCCACCTCACCTCTTCTCTCTCTCCTCCATCTCATCTCTTCTCTCTGCCCCCTCATCTTCTTGCCACTTCACCGACAAAGGTCGCCGACCGGCGACCTTCAAACAAAAAAAATAAAAAAGTTTTTTTTTTATTTCATCTCTCCTCCCTCTAAAAAAAGAAATTTTTTTTTTTTCTTTCATCTCCTCTCTCTAAACTCCGGCGAAGGGGGTTTCCCTTCGCCGGAGTTCGTCCGGCAGACCTTGAAGGTTAGAGAGAGAGAGAGGAGATGAAATTTTTTTTTTAGAGAGGAGAGATGAAATAAAAAAAAAAAAACTTTTTTTTTTTTTTTGTTTGAAGGTCGCCGGCCGGAAAGTTTGCCGGGCGGCGACCTTTGTCGGTGAAGATGATGAAGTGGCAAGAAGATGAGGTGGTAGAGAGAAGAGATGAGATGGAGGAGAGAGAGAAGAGGTGAGGTGGTGAGAGAGAGGTGAGGTGGAAAATTTCCCCATAAAATATATTTCCCTAGAAAATTTTCAAAATTTTACATATTCCCTTTAAAATTTCACACCCCGGAAACTATTTAGCTTTCCCCAAAGCGTTGGCCTAATTTATTTATTCCTAATATTCTTGATCTTTGTCAAAGCATACATAGTTTGAACCGAGATAGTTGTAAAGACTTCATCCTATCCTGAAGGCATAATTCCATACCCGTTGTGTACTCGTGGTTTTACCAGAAGGGAGCGAATTACTGTCTAAAAGAATCGATATAATCGATCTTTGAAGTTTTCATGTACAACATCATATTTTCTGATTTTTCCATTTCAAATTGTTAGCAATATATTCCAACAACTTTTAGACAGTAATCTCGCTTAGTTTGAAGTGGAAGCATCAACGGCATTGACCCAATCCTTACGTGTTATGAATCAAGAGTACACACGTCTTGAAAGTTTTAATGGAGAGAATTTTACAAGGTGGCAAGAAAAGTTGCGGTTCTTTCTGACTTCTATTAAATTATTATATATAATAGAAGGGGTACTCGAGAAAATTCCTTATGAGACTCTTGAAGACTCTACTGAATTAAGGGAAAAACGAAGGAAGCGAAAGGAAGACGATTTTCTTTGCCGAGGTCATATTCTGAACGCTCTATCTACTTCTATCTACAATGCTCATCGTTCAATTGATTCTGCCAAAGCATTATGGGAAGCACTGGGCAGCAAATACCTCATTGAAGAGGCAAGTAATCAAAAAATTTTAATTGGTAATTTCATGGATTTTAAGATGGTTAACAATAAGTCTGTTATGCTTCAAGTTAATGAATTTTTACTTATTGTTAGCAATCTTAAAAATGCTGGGATTTCTCTTATGGATGCTTTTCTGGTGGGGGTTATCATTTCTAGACTACCCCCATCTTGGAGAGACTATAAGAAAAAACTCAAGCATGACGAAGAAAATTATTCGTTAGATTCTTTACAACGTCACCTTCATATTGAAGAAGATTCTCGTATTCGAGAATTAAAAGAGACCCAAACTGATTACCAACCTAAGGCTAATGTTGTTGAAGAAGGGAAATATGAGAAAAATTCTCTAAAGCCTAGGAAGGATAAAAAGTTTAAGAAACAAACTTCAAATGACAAGAAGAAGGTAATTTATTACTATTGTAACAAACCCGACCATTATGCTCGTGATTGTCGCTCAAGAAAGAAAAATCTTAAAAGGGCAAGCAAACATGGTCGAAGAAAAGTTTATAGCCATAGTTTCTGAAGCCAATACAATAGATGCCGACAGTGGTTGGTGGTACGACACAGGAGCTACTATCCATGTCTGCAATGACCGTAATCTTTTCAAGATTTACGAAGTTGGCGATGACGGAACCGATATTAAAGGAGCCAATAATATCCGTTCTAAAGTCATGGGATTAGGAACTGTGGAACTCTTCTTTACATCTGGAAAGACTCTAACTCTTCAAAATGTTCATCATGTGCCCGATGTGACTAAGAATCTTGTATTGGGAGACGGTCTTAATAAGAAGGGGTTTAAGATGGTGTATGAGTTTGATAAATTTGTATTGTCCAAAAGGGGCACGTTTGTTGGTCAGGGGTACTCTTGTAACGGAATGATTAAGTTGAATCTAATAAATAATAATTCTTCGGTATATATTATTGATTCTGTTAATTTATGGCATGGTAGATTAGGTCATGTTAATTACGGTTCTCTTAGAAATATGAAAAAATTAGGCTTAATTTCTAATTGTGATTTTAATTCTACTAGTAAATGACATGTTTGTGTTCAAGCTAAAATATTTCAGAAATCTCATAAATCTATTGTTAGGAATTCTAATTTGCTTGACATAATTCATAGTGATGTTGGTGATTTAAAAAATCACATAACCAGAGGTGGCAACAAATATTATGTAACCTTCATTGACGATTGTTCTAGATATACTTTCGTATATCTAATGAAAAGTAAAGATGAGGTCTTTGAAAAATTCATAATATTTAAAGCGGAAGTTGAAAATCAACTTGGTCTTAAGATTAAAATTTAAAGATCTGACAGAGGTGGTGAACACTATCCAAATGAATTTATTAAATTATGCCAGACACATGAAATTATTCACCAAGTCATTGCACCTTACACTCCTCAGCAAAATGGTATTGCAGAGAGGAAAAATAGGACTATGATTGAGATGGTCAATGCAATGTTAATTAGTTCTGACTTACCATTATCCTTATAGGGTGAAGCATTATTATCAGCATGTTATATTTTGAATAGGATTCCCTTGAAGAATAAAAAATGTGACTCCATTTGAACTCTGGTTTAAAAGAAAACCTAATTTTAGTAGACTAAAAGTTTGGGGCTTCCTTGCTGAGTTAATTATGTCTTCCGGTGATGACGGCGGTTTTTCTATGGTGACGGCGGTTTTCCGGTGATGACGACGGTTTTCCGGTGACGGTTTTCCGACAACAATGGTGGTTTTCCGACGAAAACGAGGGGGATGTATTTAGTATTTTCTTAATTTGTTTTTTCTGTTATTTTGGTGACCTTTAAGGTATTTTCATCCGTGATCTATAGGATCCTTTCATTTTCGACCTTTATGGTCATTTTCTTGAGCCGTGTCTAGTCCAATTTCTTTCTCATCACGAGGCACTTTGCATTTAAAGGTATGCAACTCTCATGAAGTTTGAAGAGAGAAATAATTATGATCATCCATGTAACAATTGTGATTCAATCACGTATGAATGAATATGGTTCGCTTGGTTTCAAAAAAAAAGGAAACCAGACCCTAAGAGACCAAAATTAGGTGTTAGAGCCTACAAATGTGCTTTTATAGGTTATTCTCATAATAGTGTGACATATCGATTCTTAAATCTAGACACCTTTGAAATTATAGAATCGGTAGACGTTGAATTTTTCGAGAACTTGACGAGATTTAGTACTAATGCTCATAATTTAGTAGATCCCATAAATTTGTCTAATTCTGAGTCTACCACTGTTGACACTAATATGAATGAACATCCAAAGTCTCGTGAACCTCCTGAATTTGAACCAAGGAGAGGTAAGAGGGCTAGAACTGAACGTTCATTTGGTCCTGACTTCATCACTTTTCTCATAGAAGGTGATAGAAGTGAAGTAACAGACGTTACAAAGTTTTTTTTGAATATTGATAATGATCCGATTAGCTTTTCTGAAGCTATGAATTCTAGAGACTCTAGTTTCTGAAAAGAAGCTATAAATGATGAAATGAATTCTATCTTATCAAACCAAACTTGGGTATTGTCTGATTTACCTCCTAGAGCTAAACTTATAGGATGTAGATGGATATTTAAGAAGTTAAATCCTTTTGGTTCCGTAAATAAGTTTAAAGCAAGATTAGTTGCTAAAGGCTTTAAACAGAGGCACAGTATTGATTATTTCGATACTTATGCACCAGTGACACGTATCCCCTCAATTCGTGTGTTGATTGCCCTTGCCTCAGTTCACCATTTAGTTATTCATCAAATGGATGTGAAAACGGCGTTTCTAAATGGTGACTTAGAGGAGGAAGTTTATATGGAACAACCTGAAGGATGTATTTCTCCAGGCCAAGAAAAGAAAGTTTGCAAGTTGGTAAAATCTCTTTATGGTCTGAAGCAAGCGCCTAAGCATTGGCCTGAAAAGTTTGATCATATTGTCCGATCAAATGGGTTTGTCGTTAATGATGCAGATAAGTGTATTTACTGTAAAGTAAATAAGTTTAGTTGTGTACTTATTTGTTTGTACGTTGACGATATGCTCATTTTTGGAACTGATCTATCTTCTGTCGAAGAAACGAAGAAATTCTTATCATCTAAATTTGATATGAAGGATCTTGGGGTGGCTTATGTTATCTTAGGGATTAAAATTCTAAGAAAGGATAATGTATTGGTTTTAAGTCAAACACATTACATCGAGAAGATCTTGAAAAGGTATGATCAATTTGATCGTAAACCATCTCCAACTCCAATGGACCCCAGTATTAAATTACTAAAGAATACTGGTCGTGCCCAAGCTCAACTTGAGTATGCAAGTGTCATAGGTAGTCTGATTTATGCGATGCACTGCACTAGACCTGACATAGCTTACGCTTTCAGTGTATTGTGTCGATTTACTAGTAATCCAGGACCCGAGCATTGGAAAGCAATTTCTAGAGTGCTAAATTACCGAAAGGAAACTGATGGGTCATGAAAATGTCCCATCGGGGTCGTTTAAGTTAGCCGAGTTAGTCTGTTTTGAGTCTTTATTGTAATAAAATGGTTGATTTTCTTGATTAAGTGTCTTTTGCAGAGTTAGGTATGAAAAACGGTTAGAAACGGATACAAAGGGTAGTTTGGTCATTTGGAGTCAAGGGCATTCTGGTATTTTGGCTAATGCGAGTACATGGGTAAAAAGTAGAGGTCGAGGCGAGCCCGTAGGAGAAAACTGAAGTCAAATCGGAGTTCGGACGAGGGAATTAGCCAAAGTCAAAGTCAGGTCAACATTTGGTCAGCTTTCGGTACAATGTTGGGCACGATTCTGGCCCGCGGTATCCCAACAGACACACGTCGCATCCTGAAGGTTGTTTCATCCAAGTTCTGTACTCCCGGTTAGCACCGAAATGGATCCATGAGCACGTTTCAGTGTAGCACGTTACATCATAGTCCGGTAGTCCCATGCCAACGTTTTAATCGTGACCGTTGCCTTCCGTGTTTTCAAGATCTGACGGTTGCTGAGTTCTCCTTACTATTCATGCTTCGGTATTGCCCGAGACATGGTACCTTCCATACTCTCAGACACGTGTCTCATTCCAAACCACCCAGATCCGTGCGCTCTCCATCCGATGGCTGCTGTTTGCTGCCGCATCTTTCACCACATAACCGAGAAGCACCATAGCTTCCGAAAACCTTTAGCAAACCCTAGCCGCCACTACACTTGTGTATTTTTAGGGTTTTATATTTTAAACCCTTAAAATTTCCAAAAATAACCCTTCTTTTATTTTTTCCTACCATTTAACCCAACTAAACCCTAACTCTATATAAACACTTTTAGAATACCAACCAAAAGCCTCCTCTCTTAGCCTCCCTTTCTCTCTACCTCTTCTAAACTAAAAAACCCTAGCCTCCATTCTTTTCTTTTACTACCCATTCCACCATAATTTCTTTCTAATTTCTCTTCTTATCTTCCTTTCCAATCTTGCTATTATTTTCTAATTTCTTCTCTACAATTTCTTTCTACTTCTAATTTCTTCATCTAAATTTCTAATTTCTTCATAACTTCTTTTCTAAATCTCTTCTTCTTCTATTTCTCTTCTATCATCAAGTAAAGTGCTATTATTTGGATTTGGAGCATAATTTGGATCATACTTGGGAACCATTGGAGCAAGGAATTGGTGATTTCTTCTCTTTGTCTCATTTATTTCCATGTATTTTATTTTATCACTGAATATGTATCTAAATTCAATGAGTAGCTAATCTTGTATCTAGGGTTGTAGAGGAAACCCATACTTGGGCTTATTTTGAGATAAGCTATTGATTAATGAATCCTTCTATTTAGCTCTAATGTCTATTATTTCATATAGATCCTATAATGTTTTTATTGTTCATGCCTCATATTGAGATATTTCATGCTTTTGTTAAGTTATTAGATGTGATATGCTTATTAGATGATGAGTGATTGTTAAGGAATATAGCTTTTATATGATAATCAATTAGAAATACTTGATTTTGAATCGTGTTATTAAAGAATATCTTCCGAAATCTAAATAGTTCATTATGTTAGATTTTGAGTTATACATGAAAAAAAAGTGATTTGTTGATTGAATGCTTGTTAAGTAGTCCATTTATGTGGTGGAATCAAGAACCATAGATTCCTTTCCCACCTTGATTTCATTCTTAATAGTCTATTAGTATTGTTTTCTTTTTAAAGTAGTTTTCAAGTCAAACCAAATTTTCGAAAGGGGTTTTAATTTGAAATTCAGGTAAAATTGCTTGTCCTCTGGAACGATTTTTGGTCTTATTATAAGTACTATTGGAAAATTAAAGAACAAAGGGAGTGATTGTAGAGAGATAAACAGAGAAACCAAATAAAACAGAGAGCATTATTGAGTTTATCATCACCCATTTTATCTTTTGAATCTTCTTCTGTTATTATTTTAGTGAGAGAGATAAAACAGAGTTGAAAGAGAGTGATTGTAGAGAGATTAAAAGATAAATCAGAGACTTGGATCGCCATTGAATCATCTTCTTCAAGAGCTTATAGAAACAGAGAAGGAGGTCTTCATTTTTTCTGAAATTTCTGAGGAAGAAGAAGACTCTGTTTGCTTTGCACCTACTATTGGAAAATAATTTTCTCATTGGAAAATTATTTTCTCGAAGGGAGTGTTTGGCTGACAGAGAGAAAATTATTTTCAGAGATATTTTCATCAATCCAAGTCATGTGTGATTGTTTCTATTTAACTTTTAATCTCAATTTTGCTTCGAACATGAGTAGCTAAATTTAATCTAGGGTTAGGATGAAGCCGTAGTTTTGCTTAAGTAAATGACCAACATCTCACCATAAACTTCTTTGATTTGCTTTGACATTGTAGAATTAATTTCTTCTTACAAGTTTCGTGATATCTCTTTCATTAGTTATACTTATATTTTGATGTTTCATATTTAGACTAAGTGTCTTTACTGTCTCATGCTTAAGATTTGATAGCTAATAGTTTGAGTATTGTTTGAACGATTGATTTGAAATTAAAAGTTTAGATAGGTTTGTTCTGAAAATATATGATTTTTTGAAGTTTGGTAGAAAAGTTGCCATTCCTTGAGTTATAAAAAGATTGAGTTGTGGTTGAGTAGGTTAGTTTACAAGCATGCTAAGGTGGATTCCGAAACCCTAGGTTTTCTCCTCATAAGTTTCTCCATCAAATTATCTTTACGTTGTTTAGTTAAGTTTGTTATTTTATCAATTTCCTCATCATAAAAACCACTTTTCGAAGGAAACCATATTAGTTATAAGATCTATAATAGGTTGACTTAGTCTCCGCGGATCGACCCCGGTCTTACCGGGTTTACTACTTGACACCCGTATACTTGCGGGTGGGGACCTATTTAGGAAACTTTCTAGGCCCATCAATGTCCATTAAGAAAGAAGATAATACTTGGACCAATGACCACGATGAGATAGCTAATATTTTCTCCTCCACCCTTCTCAACATTTCGACTTCCTTGGGCTCCCAAACCTCCGATGATATTTTTAACCTTTTTCCCAGCCAAATCACTGAGTTTCAGAACCACATGTTAACTAGTACCCCGGATGAGGAGGAGATTAGAAGTGTGGTTTTCTCACTCAAAACCAACACTGCCCCGGGTCCGGATGGATACCCTCCTCTACCAATCCAACTGGACCACTGTTAAACCGGATGTGACAAAGCTGATCTTGAACTTCTTCAACACTTCCCAACTCCCTCCAATGGCAAACCACACCCATATCTGCCTCATACACAAAAACAAAAAACCCCCCAAAATACCTCGGATTACAGGTCAATCAGTCTTCTCAACACCACCTATAAAATCATAACCAAAATCCTAGCCAATAGGCTCAAAAGAACTCTCCCCGACCTCATCTCCCCTTTCCAGGCTGCCTATGTCCCCGGGAGGCAAATCACAGACAATATCATCATTAGTCAAGAACCCATCCACTACTTCAAAACGGTCAAAGGCTCTAAGAGTTATTTTGGCCTTAAGTTAGACATGTCCAAGGCCTTTGACCGCATTGAATGGATCTTCCTCGAGACAATTATGGAAAAACTAAGTTTTGCTATATAATAGTTGGATTCAGCTCATCTACTCTTGCCTTCCCACGTCTTCCATGGCAGTGTTAATTAATGGCAGACCGGGCCCCACCTTCAATGTCTCCAGAGGCATTAGACAAGGGGACCCCCTATCCCCATTCCTGTTTACCTTGGCCATGGAAGGACTGAGCAGGCTTCTGGAAAACGATAATCACCCAAATCATTTCATAGGTTTCTCGATCCCCAAATCAAACATTACCATCAAACACCTGTTGTTTCCAGTCGATTGCATAATCTTCGGGCAAACCTCTTTGGATAACATCACTAACCTGAAAAACATTCTTAGCATATTCAGTAAAGCTTCGGGCCAGATGATTAATTACAACAAATCCGCTATTTTCTTCTCGAAGAACTCCCACCCGAAGTTCAAAAGAATGATCATTAGAAATTTGAAAGTGCACCAGTGCTCCTCTCTTGACAAATATCTTGGAAAGCACCTCCTCATTAAGCCAACAAAAAATAGGCATTCTCCTCTCTTCTTGCCCAAATCCAAAGCAAACTCTCCAAGTGGCAAACAAGCTTCCTCTCCCAAGTTGGTCGCTCAGTGGTCATCTCAACTATTGCAGCGGCCGTTTTCCGATACCAAATGCAATGCTTTGTCATTCCCAAAGGCATCAGTCAGCGCATTCCCAAAGGCATCAGTCAGCGCATTGAGACCATACACACCATCACCTGGTCCAAAATCTGCCTTCCGAGGAAACTAGGAGGACTAGGTTTTAGAACACCTTCCCTTAATAACCAAGCCTTCCTTAGTAAACTGGCCTGGAGAACCCTCAAGAACCCTAACACACCTTGGGCGCAAATCCTTAAAGCCAAATATTTTCCCAAGGATCTCATCCCGAAGAGAGCAAAGCCAAACCATTCCTGATTGTGGAAATCCCTAGTTAAACACTTCGAGGAAGTCTTTAGCCTCATCTTTTGGGATATAAATA
Source organism: Eschscholzia californica (assembly GCF_041429995.1). NCBI lineage: Eukaryota > Viridiplantae > Streptophyta > Magnoliopsida > Ranunculales > Papaveraceae > Eschscholzia > Eschscholzia californica. Next base: position 42,540,042 of record NW_028238309.1, on the reverse strand, counting down.
AAGGGACAAACATTAACATCTGGAGTGACTACTGGATCCCGAACCATCCCCCGCCGATCGGGAATATCAATAACTGCAACTTAACCATGGTGTCTCAACTTATTGACAATAACTCCTGGAATATACATGTTATATCTCAATCGTTTATAACTGATATATGTAACACCATCTGCAACATTAATTTGCATGAATTGCAAGAGGATTCAATGAAATGGACTTTAACCAAGTCCGGTAATTTCACTGTACGATCTATGTACCATCATCTTTTAACTAAAAACTACGATTATGAAACGATAGAATGGAAATTTATATGGAATATTAATACTACTCCCAGGATCAAACTATTTATTTGGAAATGCTGCACCAATAGCCTACCAGTGCGAAACAAGATAGGTAAATTTATTGGAAACAAAACTAATTGCACCTTCTATGATAACGAGGAAACAATCTTACATGTTCTCATGCACTGTGACTATGCTCGTACTATTTGGTTCCACTTTAATGCGATAACGGATAATATCAGTAACATATGTGACTGGATAATCCAATGGAAGGATGTGGAAGAAGACCAGGTAACTTTATTTGCCAAAATTTTATGGTCTATATGGAAAGTAAGATGTGAAAAAACTTTTGCCTCGAAAGATCAATCTCCTATGCAGGTAATCAACAATATTAAAGGAACGACGACAAGCATAAAGAGAGAGAAAAAAGAAAAACAAGAGCACAAGACGAAGGAATGAATCCCCCCACAAAGCCCTTACACCAAAATCAATGTTGATGCTTCTTTCACAACCATAAATGAACCAGCAGGCATTGGATGTATTATGTACGATGAACAATCGACTTTCATAGCGGCATTAGCAGATACTATTCGAGGTCAAAACTCTGAAGAATGCGAATGTCAGGCGATCCTACAAGCTCTTAAATGGGCAAACCACCTCAAACCGCGACACATAAATAGAGAGCGACAACCAGAATTTAATCAGGCATCTCAACAATCACTCCTCAGCAATTCAATGGCAATCAGGCAAACACATGAACGAAATCTATGAGCTTTAAAACAGCTTCGAAGGTCTTATATTCTCATATGCCCCGAGACAAGCAAACAAGGAAGCAGACAAATTAGCGAAATGGGAAAGGAAAAACCAATGTTGTCGATCTTGGCACTCAGTACAAGATCTTGTTTCTTCTTTTTTGTTTTAGTTTCTGTACTCCCTCAACAAAAAAAAAAGAATTGCAAAGGATCTAGGCATGCGGCAGTGGAGTGAAGAGAGTTTATATTTTATGTAGAGGATATAAATAAAGGGACAAACATTAACATCTGGAGTGACTACTGGATCCCGAACCATCCCCCGCCGATCGGGAATATCAATAACTGCAACTTAACCATGGTGTCTCAACTTATTGACAATAACTCCTGGAATATACATGTTATATCTCAATCGTTTATGACTGATATATGTAACACCATCTGCAACATTAATTTGCATGAATTGCAAGAGGATTCAATGAAATGGACTTTAACCAAGTCCGGTAATTTCACTGTACGATCTATGTACCATCATCTTTTAACTAAAAACTACGATTATGAAACGATAGAATGGAAATTTATATGGAATATTAATACTACTCCCAGGATCAAACTATTTATTTGGAAATGCTGCACCAATAGCCTACCAGTGCGAAACAAGATAGGTAAATTTATTGGAAACAAAACTAATTGCACCTTCTATGATAACGAGGAAACAATCTTACATGTTCTCATGCACTGTGACTATGCTCGTACTATTTGGTTCCACTTTAATGCGATAACGGATAATATCAGTAACATATGTGACTGGATAATCCAATGGAAGGATGTGGAAGAAGACCAGGTAACTTTATTTGCCAAAATTTTATGGTCTATATGGAAAGTAAGATGTGAAAAAACTTTTGCCTCGAAAGATCAATCTCCTATGCAGGTAATCAACAATATTAAAGGAACGACGACAAGCATAAAGAGAGAGAAAAAAGAAAAACAAGAGCACAAGACGAAGGAATGAATCCCCCCACAAAGCCCTTACACCAAAATCAATGTTGATGCTTCTTTCACAACCATAAATGAACCAGCAGGCATTGGATGTATTATGTACGATGAACAATCGACTTTCATAGCGGCATTAGCAGATACTATTCGAGGTCAAAACTCTGAAGAATGCGAATGTCAGGCGATCCTACAAGCTCTTAAATGGGCAAACCACCTCAAACCGCGACACATAAATAGAGAGCGACAACCAGAATTTAATCAGGCATCTCAACAATCACTCCTCAGCAATTCAATGGCAATCAGGCAAACACATGAACGAAATCTATGAGCTTTAAAACAGCTTCGAAGGTCTTATATTCTCATATGCCCCGAGACAAGCAAACAAGGAAGCAGACAAATTAGCGAAATGGGAAAGGAAAAACCAATGTTGTCGATCTTGGCACTCAGTACAAGATCTTGTTTCTTCTTTTTTGTTTTAGTTTCTGTACTCCCTCAACAAAAAAAAAAGAATTGCAAAGGATCTAGGCATGCGGCAGTGGAGTGAAGAGAGTTTATATTTTATGTAGAGGTAAAAGTGTAAAAAGAACACATGCATGAATTGCAAAGGATCTAGGCTAGCTTGCCGCGGTGGAGTGAAGAGAGTTTCTCTGTTGTGATGGTCGCGGGCTCAATTCCCTCCTCACACATCATGTAGCACCTAGACCTTTGAGTCGGAGAATCGAACGAGTTATAGCGTCGAGCGGATTCTGTGGTTTCTTTGGGTTTCCGTATTGAATACATATTTTGATTGATTCAGACTGCATATCGGATAGTTCTCGAAAAATTATGAATTTTGACTAGTCACACATAAAGATCGGACATGATTTGGGTATCGTTTTGTTTTTGATAGTTTTCTTCGTTGTCAGATTTATTGGGGTCATTTAGTTTCTTCACGGTTGGTTTTGGGAGGAAAAAGAAAGAAAAAGGCTAAATTGGGGGTCGAATTAATAAGATATAAATATAGTGGGATTTATTTATGATGGATATATAAACTAGGGGTTGGAATGCAATTATTTACATGGGCACTTTAGATGATGACACGTGGCATTGTTATGGTTTTTAAAAGAAACAAACCCACCTCACCTGTACACGTTGCAAGCACTAATAAACCCATCCCATCCTTATTCATTTCCTCAAAACTCATTTGTGTAGGCAGGGAGTTGAGAAACCGAGGGAATGTGTAGGTTATAAAAGCTATGAATTTTAGTCGTCCATTTCTTCGCGAGTTTTCGTCGGAATCCAATGAAATTTGTTCCAGGTAATTCCATTCGACTTGTTCTACATATCTATCCGTTTAGAATTTTCAATTTCGTCCGTATTTGGTGGTTATATGATAGTTATTACGATAGCTGTATAGTTGGGTCTAATTTCTTTTGGGTTTATGATTTGGAGAAGTTATTCTTTAGTTTCTTCGAATGATTTATGTTCAGGATCATGTCTAGAATATTATGGACTATTTTGGGGTGTCTATATATAGACGGGTTGCTGCCGAATTATTTTACGGTTCGAATTTCGTATTTGGGCTAGTTTTGGGAATGAATTGGAATAGAGATGGTTACCCGAACTTTGTCGTATTTCACATAAATGAAATTTGAGTTATGGATTCGTAACATTAGGTTCATTTTATGATTTGATAGTTCAAGATTCATAGAATTTGGTTCGTTATATAATTTGTCAGCTTATGGGGTATCGGAAATGTAAAGTAGAGTTTGTGGGAAGTTGGTTGGTTAATTTGTTTGTATTTCAGTTATTCGATGGGACGTCTCAGTGATCTCTTTAGTGCCGATAGGACATTTCTAGTATAGTTTCATTCATTTTATGCATTCTTGCTCTGCAAGAGGACTCTTGACAGTTATGTAACTGTCAAATGACCGTTTTGCCCTTTCATATTTCAGTAGGACTAATGAACTGCAATAGCGAGCTCGAGAGAAGTGGAGCTTAGTCTGGAGCACCGTTGGAAGCGCAAGAAGAGGTAGGATCCTACGAATCTTACTTGGAGCACGGGTATTCCCTGTTTCACCATTATATATACAGTCATTTTTCTTCTTTTTATAGTTCTCTAGTTCAATTTATGATATGGTATGATATGTATGTATGTGGTGTACTTTATGTTATGGATGTTTCTCTTTTCAAAACAAATTGGTTTTTCTGAAAAATAATCACATGGAGGCGGAATTGCTTGATCTGTGTGATCGTTTAGTGTGAATTGTAAACACGTGGTGGCGGAATCGCTTGAGCTGCGTGTATAACATGGAGGCGGAATCGCTTGATCTGTGTTATGTGTAATGGTTGTTTTCCGACGGGCATTGGTTGGTCCCCTTGTTTATTTTATGTTATGGATTAGCCATGAATTATGTCAAGGGTTACACTCGGTGCGTGGCCAGCCGTTTGGTAACGACCATTCTAGTTTACCCGAAATGGGGTCCGGAGAGGATGGGAGTTGGGGTATTCCGACCCTTGGAGTGATTAGGGGACTGACCCAATGCCATGCTTGTTTATTTATTCTGCTAAACCACTGGTGTGTGTGGTTTGAATTCTGTTATGAATGATACTTACAATGTTTTCACCGAAATGAAAGAGGGTGTTTACCCGATTTTTCTTAATAAGAAAATACTAATTCCCTGAAAGTGGACACTTGTAAAAGCTTGGCTTTAAACAGGGTTTACCCTACCTTGAGACATGAGAACGCTCTTCTCCTTTGGGTTGATGGGACCTTTAGGAAGGCTCTGTTCTTGTAGCTTTGGGAGCCTATCAGATCATTTAATACTATTATAGGTTCATGCATATGTTTGGATATTCTTCGAATGGTCAATGAGTTACCTTGCGAGGAAGCGTCAGATCTGGCCGGAGATAGGACGCGCCTCAAGATGAGATAATTGTATCGCCGTGGGTATATGGCTCTGCTACACGACGATGCTCTTATAGTCGTCTGGGTAAGTCATGACATATTCTAAGCGTATCATTATTTGGGTGAGATTTACTATTCGATGCGTATTGAGATCACAAGGCAGCCCGATGGACGATGATGACGAAGGGAGAGTTACGGAAGCTCTTACCGGGGTATTACGTGGATCCATGTGTACACTGCAGTAGTCAAACGTTCGATAAGGCGCCGCCTGCCTACGCACTAACAAAGGCCGAACGGTTCTTCCTAGCCGAATAGTAGGTGACCCCGGCTGAGGGCGTATTCAGTCGTGATCTTGGTAAGCTAGAAGAATTATCTTGCTATTTTGCTTTGCTTCGTGTGCATATTGATATCTCTGTATATATGTAACACTTATAACTATTGATATATTAATATGTTGATTTGTGTGGTGCGGGTAGGATGTCTAGGTATCCTACTGAGCTGACCTTCGAGTTATCTCATTCTTATTTGTTGTTGTTCAGTTGCAGGTATTGGTGACCCGGAGTGACATAGTTTACTTCGACGGTTCACATTATCTAAGATTGTAATTTCTATTATATTTTCAACATAATCACATCGTTAATATTATATATGTATCATCTAGAATAGTTAGGATCGTTCTCTCACTTGTTTGCGATTGTACACATGTAAATAGTATGCACATTATCACTTTTTATTTGATTCTATTGTTATTTAGAAGTTTGTGAGATATGTATGAATGTTTGACAGGTTTTTCAGGTTTGATATGTTCAATTTATAGAGGAGACTCTGTCCAAATTCAGTCTTTTCTGTGAACTATTTATAAACATGAATTCAAGTTGTTTTTCTCTTTATGAAAACTATTTTGGGTTACATATTTTCCGAGCATATTTTCAAAAGGTTTAAACTATATTTGATTTTCCGCTGTGTTTGTTCTTGATTTGTAACCCGTAATGAGAGTTTTGGCTTGGGTTTATATTTGAAACTGGTTTGAGTTAGTATTAGACCGAGTTTCTTTTATAAACTGCCGGGCAAACCGTGATTCGGAACACGGGGCGTCACACATCAATATTTAAATTGGCTATCGTATTAGCCCTATATTTCTTACATTTCGATATTTTATTTTGAAATCAGTTTATTTAGCTTTTCTTTCTTTGTAAATTCAACGTTGACTCCCGTTAACTTTGTTATAGTCATTCTTCTCCATATATATACTAGGGTATAGTCCGTGTCCTATGGGCACGAATTTTCTATAATTATGTTATGAGAGAGTAATAAAAATACAATAAAAATGGTAAAGAATTTTAAAGGCCAGCGCTTTGGGGAAAGCAAAATAGTTTCCGGGGTGTGAAGACTTAGTAAAAAGTTGGTCAATTTTGTTTGACAATTTTATTTTGTAAGTTGTTAGAGGAAAATAAAAATAAAAAAAAACTCTCCACCTTACCTCTCTCTCTCTCTCTCCACCTCATCTTCTCTCTCCCAACCACTCTCTCTCTCTCTCTTCTCCGACAGGTCGCCGGCCAAAATTTTTTTCGACCGGCGACCTGAAGGAGTTGAAGGAGATGTCCTTCGACCAAGGTGACAATGCGAACAATTTTTCGGATAGGACAATTGATGTGGAAGATCATCAAGTCCGATTGATTTAGGGATCGTAGAGTTGTAGCTAGAGACCAACTACGATCGTCGAATTACGAAGTAATTCGCGGCTAACTTCGATCGGATCCTACAACGGGTTACACATAAGAGTGACAAATTGATCTAGGATATGACTAGTGGGAGTGAGATATAATCATGGGAGTGTCCCATAAACATATCTCATAGGCCTAAAAAGGAATTAGGCAAAGATAGTACAAAAAGGCCAAAAACAGGGTTTTTGGGCCTAGACCGGTTCAGGTACTTCTAGGACTCGGATTGGGCTGAATTTTGGAGGGTTAGTTGCTGATATAATAAACATTATATCTGCCAATTTTCGTGGTGTTTGGGCGCCTCCTCCTTAGGGAATTGAGAAAATACCAATAGTTGCTATTTTCGACTATTTCCCTAAATCTTATTCTAAAGGGTGTTTTAGGAAACCTAAAAGGAGGTGGATTCTTATTAGGGTTCTATATAAACACTCTTAGGACAGAGAATAAGGTGTGGAATTTCTCTCTAAGCTTTCTTACTCTACCACATCAAGTAGAGAGGAGAAACTGAGCTAATTCCCATTAACTATCTATCTAGTCAAGAAGAAAGGAGTTCTTCTTTTCCAACCACCATTGGTGTGCTAGCTATACAACAAGGTGGGAGATCAAATTGTTTGCTCGTGTCCCAAGTAGAGGAGCTACACTTGAAGCTCTTGGTCTTCTCATAAGCAATTGGAAAGGTTCGAGGGAAAACTAGCGAACAAGGTATTTATCTTTCTAGTTTTAATTAATGATTATCATAGGTTTATGCATGTGATCCTGGGAATACTAGTGTAGACATTAGATGTCTTAATTCCGCTATAAACACTAGTAGAAGGGTGTAAAACCCAACAGTGGTATCAGAGCCTCTTGCAATTAGCCTATCTTATCTAAGTTTTGGACCAATTCCATGCTTTTCTAGATAGATTATTGTGTTTAAAAGTGTTTAAAACACAAAATTTTTGATTAATTTTGAATAAGATTTAAGTATTTGTCAAAAGATTTCAAAATTTGTTCTTGAAAAGAATTTCAAAACCTAAAATTTTGATCCAAATTGGTTTGATTAAAAGAGTTGTTTTTAAGTTTTTTGGAAACTTGTGAAAACAAAATTTGGAAATTTAGAATAGTTCTAAAAAGAATTTGAAATATTTTAGAAGTGTTTCAAATTTTGGGAAAAGCAATTTAAAATTGCAACACAAAAAAAAAGGGAACTATTGAGTTTTTTAGAAACTCAATAGGTCCGGCCAGGAAGCTTTCTGGCCGGACCAGTAGCCTGGAGGACGCGTCTGGTAGACGCGTCCAAGATTACTGTTGGATGCGTCTGAGGACGCGTCCAGCTGCTCCAGGTCGAGTCTTCCAGACGCGACCAGTAGCTTAACCAGGACGCGTCTTCCAGACGCGTCCAATAGCTACTACCAGACGCGTCTTGGAGACGCGTCTGGGGTCCTGGGTGTCTCGGACTAAGTCCGAGACACCTAGTGCTGGTCCGGTCCAGCACCAGATGCGTCTAGGACGCGTCTGGTGCTTGGACTAGCGTCCTGGCTCCGGCCAGGACGAGATCAGGCCTATTGGCCTCGGCTCGGACATGCCGGCCCTATGGGCCGTGCCATATCCGGACCTTGTCCAAGCCCTTTTGTGGGCTGGGGCCGAGACTTGTCTAGGACTTGTCCCGGGTCTTTTCAAGGCTTTTCGGACCACGAAAAGGGACCACTATTCGAGTGGGAGTTTTATCCAAATTTTCTCCCAAAATTCCAATCCAAATATTTCCGAAATTAACCCGGGCCATTCAAGGCCCAAACGGAATTTCTCTTTAAAATCAAATTTTAAAATCAAACCAAGACACACCATTAGTCTAATCTTTTGATGTAGACTTAAGGTGCGTACATGACATACGGATGTCGACAAAAGTATCTCCCGGATATACATGCATATATAATTGATAGCCTTGAAATATATTATATGATTGCATGTGATGTGAATGCGGAAACTAGTATGGCCATAGAATTTATTTCTTATTCTTGTTTTGAGCACGGATGGGTGCATGTTTTGTAATAATTTTAATTTCAAGTTTACACGATCTGCGAATCGTTTGAGTCTTGTAATTAGAGTTTAGGGTTTATGAGTCCATTGATGAAACTCAAGGAAGAAATTCAAAGGCGAGTGGGAGAAATCAATGGAGGTTCAAAGACGGAGATCTAGACGAACTAAAAAAAAAGGCGAAACAAGAAGCAAACCAAAGGAGATTAGATCTTCTAGGTTAGGGGCCATACTAGGATCCATATGTGCTTGATTTACTTTCTCGCGCGCATTTACTTACTTATTTACGCTTTATGTCGTGGATGTTAGTTAGGCTAATTAGTTCACTAAAACGAACGCCAGACTAGCGTAAAAGTCCCTAAAAGTAATTTTGAGTACAATGCCTATCCAAATTAAGACACTCCTTGCGCCCTTGTTCGAGGAAGGTGGGTCGGCATTCGCAGAGTACCTCCTCTACCTTGGGACATTGCGGGTAGGCCTATAGAAGAGGCCTACATGTCTAAATGGTTCTACTCAACGAGATCAGCAAGAGAGTCTTGGATACTCGAGGCAAAAGGATGGATTTTACACTAAACATGTAATCCATCAACCGAGAATCATATGGTATGATCAGTGAAAGTATTCACTCACCTAAATCAATGGGAATTAAGGGCAGGGCCCTAGTCCGGTTAATCCTTGAGAGATGGGATCTCGGAATCGCATTATTCATCTAGGGACACGTTTTATCTTGAATAATGTGGCAAAAACTTAGGACTTTTTGCAAAAATTATCGAATGTAATACTTAGCAAAATCCTTTTTCTGTTTCATGTAGTTTTACTATGGCAAAAATCAATCTTTTCAACCTATGTTCAATCCTTGATGAGGACAAATTGAACATGGATAACTTCCTTGATTGGGAAAAGAGATTGAGAAGTGTTCTCAAATCTACAAACAAAGAAAGCGTACTGGATACCCCTATTCCAAGAATAACTGCGAACTCAAAGATTGAGGAACAAAAGCAGGCCAAAAGTATCCGGATGAAATCAATTTCAGTAACTTGCCTTATGTTGGCAACCATGGAGCCTAATCTTCAAAAGAGATTCAGGAAAATGGATGCGCACACAATCATCCGTCGATTAAGGGACATGTCCCGAAACAAATCACGGTTGAGGAAGTACGGAACTTCTAAGGCAATCCGGAGAGGCATTGGAATGTCTGAATCAAAGAAAGAACTTCAACTGATTCAGAAGAACAAAATGAAAAAGGAAGGAACTCACGATTCCGACCAAGGTATCTATGTTATCGAAGTTAACTTAGCAAATACATTTGATTCTCAATCCTGGGTATTCGATACCGGATGTGGTGCTCATATCATTTATGATGTGCAGGGCCTTAAGGGAATCAAGTATTTATCTAGAAGGGAGCTTGTCCTACGAGTAGCAAATAGAGCAACGGTTGCTGCGAAAGCTGTAGGAACTTTCAGTCTACCTTTGGAAACTGGTCTAGTTTTAGAACTTCATAATTGCTATTATGTACCCTCTATTTCTAGAAACATTATCTCAGTCTCAGAATTAGACAAAGAGGGATATCACCTATTAATAAAAAACCAGCGTTGTTCTTTATACAAAGGTGAAATGTTTTATACCAGTGCTGAGCTATACAACGGTCTCTATATTACGAATATTGAGAACGAAGTCTTCAACATAGAAACCAATAGGCTACGGTCAGATGATTCAAATCCAAGTTACCTTTGGCATTGTCGTTTGGGTCACATTAACATGACACGCATGAAGAAGCTCCATGAACATGGACTTCTAGGTTCGTATAATTTAGAATCATATGACACATGCGAATCATGTTTAATGGGTAAAATGACGAGGTCTTCTTTTAAAGGAAAAGGAGACCGAGCCAAAGAACCCTTGGAACTCATACATACGGATGTATGCGGACCAATGAGTACTCCGGCGAGAGGTAACTATGGCTACTTCATCACATTCACGGATGACTTCACTCGTTATGGTTACATATACTTGATGAGGCATAAGTCCGAATCGTTTGACATGTTCAAACAATTTCAGAACGAAGTAGAGAATCAACTTGGCAAGAAAATAAAAGCCATTCGATCCGATCGAGGTGGTGAATATTTGAGTCAAGAATTTGACGATCATCTTAGGAGTTGTAGTATAGTATCTCAACTCACTCCGCCAGGAACACCCCAGATGAATGGTGTTTCTGAAAGGAGAAATCGCACCTTGTTAGACATGGTTCGATCTATGATGAGCTTAGCAAATCTTCCAAACACGTTCTGGGGGTATGCTCTAGAAACGGCTGCTTTCACACTTAACCGAGCTCCGTCAAAAGCTGTAGAAAAGACGCCATATGAGTTATGGTTTGGAAAGATTCCAAAGCTGTCTTTTCTCAAAGTCTGGGGATGCGAAGTTTATGTAAAACGCTTACAAGGAGACAAACTCGCACCTAAATCAGACAAATGTCTCTTTGTGGGCTATCCAAAAGAGACAAGGGGTTACTACTTCTACCACGAATCTGAGAACAAAGTGTTTGTTGCTCGAGATGGTGTCTTCCTTGAAAAGGAATTCCTTTCCAAACAGACAAGTGGGAGAAATGTAGATATCGATGAAATTCGATATGAGCAACAAATAAACACAGATATAGAAATATCAAGAGGTTTAGCGGCTCCTATCTATACACAAAGTATGGAAGAGGAAAATGAGGTCGAGAGAGTACCTCCCGCTCAAGTCGAATCAAATTCGCAGGAGACATCTCAACTAGTTGAGAACACTCCAAAAGTTGCTCAGGCCCCTCGTAGATCACAAAGGCTCCAGGAATTATCTCAGAAAACAGATATCCTACTGTTAGAAGATAATGAGCCGAGTACCTACAACCAAGCTATGACGAGCCCCGACTCCGAAAAATGGCTAAAAGCCATGAGATCGGAAATGGATTCCATGTCAAAAAATCAAGTATGGAACTTGATCGATTTGCCCGATGGAGCAAAACCAATCGGATGCAAATGGGTTTTCAAAGTAAAAACTGACAAGGATGGAAACGTTAGCGTTTTCAAAGCTAGACTCGTGGCAAAAGGATACAAACAGATTCATGGCATAGACTATGATGAAACCTTTTCACCTGTCGCAATGCTTAAATCCATTCGGATCATTCTAGCAATTGCAGCTCATTATGATTATGAGATTTGGCAAATGGATGTCAAAACCGCCTTCCTGAACGGACACTTGGAAGAGGATGTGTACATGACACAACCCGAAGGTTTTGTAAATTCCAAAAATGCTGGAAAAGTTTGCAAGCTTAAGAAATCCATTTATGGACTCAAGCAAGCAAGCCGGAGTTGGAATCTTCGATTCGACGAGAAAATCAAAGAATTTGGATTTCTCAAGAATGCAGAAGAATCTTGTGTTTACAAGAAGGTTAGTGGGAGCGACCTAGTTTTCTTAGTCCTTTATGTCGATGACATATTAATCATAGGAAACAATATTCCGATGTTGGAATCAGTTAAAGACTGGCTTCGGAAATGCTTCTCTATGAAGGACTTAGGGGAAGCAGAATACATATTGGGAATCAAGATCTATAGAGATAGATCAAGGAGGATGATCGGACTTAGTCAAGAAACTTATATAGATAAGATTCTTCAACGGTTCGAGATGACAAACTCCAAAAGAGGATTCCTTCCCATGTCACATGGTATGGTGCTTAGCAAAGATCAGTGTCCTAAGAGTCCTGATGAGCTAGCACACATGATGAAAGTACCCTATGCTTCGGCAATAGGATCAATCATGTACGCCATGATCTGCACTCGCCCAGACGTCTCATATGCTTTGAGCATGTGTAGCCGTTACCAATCAAATCCAGGCCAAGCGCACTGGCACGCCGCCAAGAATATCCTAAAGTACCTGAAAAGGACTAAGGATCATTTCCTGGTATATGGCGGGGAAGATACACTAAAAGTTGTAGGCCATGTGGATGCCAGCTTTCAAACGGATAGAGACGACTTCAAATCACAATCTGGGTTCGTCTACTGTCTGAATGGAGGAGCGGTATGTTGGAAAAGTTCCAAGCAGAGCACAGTTGCAGACTCTACCACTGAAGCAGAATACCTAGCGGCCTCGGAAGCTGCAAAGGAAGGAGTCTGGATCAAGAAGTTCATGATAGAACTTGGTGTCGTACCTGGCATGGAAGAGGGCGTGACTCTCTATTGTGACAACAACGGAGCTATAGCCCAAGCCAAGGAACCAAGAGCGCACCAAAAATCCAAACATATCCAAAGGAAGTACCACTTGATTAGAGAAATCATAGAGAGAAAAGATGTGGTAATTTGCAAGGTTCATACGGATGATAACGTTGCAGATCCGTTAACCAAACCGTTACCTCAGCCCAAACATGATTCACACATGAGGGACATTGGTATAAAGCGCATTGGGGAATGGCAACAAATGTAATTTGGATTCATAATAGAGTTTATGTGCCTAATTACTTACATTCGATAAATAAAATAAAAGAAATTTTATTTTGTCCTTAAAATTTGGTTTGGTATTTTAAGAGACAGTCCACACGATAAAGAAAACGCTCCGAGTAGGCTTGTCAGATACGTGATCTGATGAATGAAACCCTACTAAGTGAACTTGGAGTGATTCATTATCAATTCCCTAGTCCAGGTCATTGCATGGACAACAATGACTCACGAAGACTAGTACGGGAGTCGATGGGATAGCGCAGTTTCATGGGCTATAGAAATAGTGTATTCGATTCGACTACGTGAGTGCATAATAGGGATTATACACTGGAATAACCCTCAACGTGAGAAGTTCATCCAAAGAATGATGAAATCGTCAAACTTCTCACAAAGACAAGATTGAAGAGATTCCTCAAAACATGAGTGCTCAGCTCATCTTATGTAAGGAATGTCTGACTTTGGTTCCGTTAAACGCCGCGCCGTAAAAGGAGGTTATAAAGGCGGATACTGGGAAGGACAGGATAGACATGAAGTTGAGTGGGAGCGCAAGAATGGATTATGTCCTACTAACCATGTTAGGGTACAGTGTCCTCGGGCCACTTGACGAGCAACAACTGAAAATGCATGGCCGTGCTCAAATGGATTAAAAGTTAATCATTTGTTTTGACAGTTGTACTCGAGATCAAGAAAGTCTGAATGACGTGACGTATCAGATGGGATACTAAGTGACATGGGAATCGAGCATTGTACTTGTTCTAAGTCCAAGTGGGAGTCTGAAGGAGTTGAAGGAGATGTCCTTCGACCAAGGTGACAATGCGAACAATTTGTCGGATAGGACAATTGATGTGGAAGATCATCAAGTCCGATTGATTTAGGGATCGTAGAGTTGTAGCTAGAGACCAACTACGATCGTCGAATTACGAAGTAATTCGCGGCTAACTTCGATCGGATCCTACAACGGGTTACACATAAGAGTGACAAATTGATCTAGGATATGACTAGTGGGAGTGAGATATAATCATGGGAGTGTCCCATAAACATATCTCATAGGCCTAAAAAGGAATTAGGCAAAGATAGTACAAAAAGGCCAAAAACAGGGTTTTTGGGCCTAGACCGGTTCGGGTACTTATAGGACTCGGATTGGGCTGAATTTTGGAGGGTTAGTTGCTGATATAATAAACATTATATCTGCCAATTTTCGTGGTGTTTGGGCACCTCATCCTTAGGGAATTGAGAAAATACCAATAGTTGCTATTTTCGACTATTTCCCTAAATCTTATTCTAAAGGGTGTTTTAGGAAACCTAAAAGGAGGTGGATTCTTATTAGGGTTCTATATAAACACTCTTAGGGCAGAGAATAAGGTGTGGAATTTCTCTCTAAGCTTTCTTACTCTACCACATCAAGTAGAGAGGAGAAAGTGAGCTAATTCCCATTAACTATCTATCTAGTCAAGAAGAAAGGAGTTCTTCTTTTCCAACCACCATTGGTGTGCTAGCTATACAACAAGGTGGGAGATCAAATTGTTTGCTCGTGTCCCAAGTAGAGGAGCTACACTTGAAGCTCTTGGTCTTCTCATAAGCAATTGGAAAGGTTCGAGGGAAAACTAGCGAACAAGGTATTTATCTTTCTAGTTTTAATTAATGATTATCATAGGTTTATGCATGTGATCCTGGGAATACTAGTGTAGACATTAGATGTCTTAATTCCGCTATAAACACTAGTAGAAGGGTGTAAAACCCAACACGACCATGAAAAAAAAATCCACTTTCTCTCTAGAAACTCCGGCGAAGGGGTTTCCCTTCGACGGAGTTTTTAGAGAGAGAGAGAGTGAAATTTTTTTTTCCATGGTCATCGGCCGGAAAATTTTTCGGCCGGCGACCTGTCGGAGAAGACAGAGAGGTGGAGAGAGATATGTAGTAGTGGCCAACGGGTCGTGTTGGCACGGAAACGGACCGACACAACCCGTTTACAAGGCAACACGACACGACACGGAACATCGCGTGTCGTGTCGTTCTGACCCGTCACGGGTCAAGCGGGTCGTGGCGGGTCTAGAATTTTAAGCTCCCAGACCCGTCAACCACGACAAGTTAGGAACGGAAACACGACACGCCACGGCCCATGGCGTTCCTAACCCGCCACGACACGCGACCCCGTTAGAAACAGGTACTTAATTTACAAAATATTACTGTTGGTTTGTTGAAAGTAGTTGTTAATTGACAAAATTAATAGTTAATAAAATTATTAAGTAATAAAATAAACATAGATTCTAAAGTTTAAACAAAGATCACAACGTTTGACTTAAAAATTATTTAGTGCTTTCTTTTGTTAAGTTTGGCAACAGCTGGGCCATTAACCACAACTCGACACAGAAACGGCTGGGACCGCCACAGAAACGGAACGGCAACGGCTGGGTCGTTGCCATGGGGCGTTTCTGTGCCAAGACCTTGTAGTCTAGACACGACACGGCTCAAAGCCGTGCCGCCACGGCACGGCCCGTTGGCCACCACTAGAGTGAGGTGAGGTGAAGGGTTTTTTTTTTATTTCCCCGGTAAATTTCTAAAATTCTATATATTCCCTTTAAAATTTCACACCCCGAAAAATATTTAACTTTCCCCAAAGCGCTGGCCATTTTAAAATAGAAAATTCTTTCAAAAAGAGAGAAGATGATTGTTTGAAAACTAATTATTTCTACTTTTTTTTTGGTCATGGGTATTTGAACGGATAGAGAGAGATACTTATAGAGATTTATGGGTGAGGAGAGATTTTAGGGAGATGAAGATGTGGGCAGTTTTCAAATAAGAAATGTGCTTGCGGGTAGTTAGAAAATTGAAGAGCTTTCTTTTAGCAGTCATAAATCGTGAGATATAGTGGGTTTTTGTGGTTGGTTATAAAAAAGTGGGAGAGAATTAAGGAACTTCTGATTTAATGGGTTTGAAATTCAATTTTAATCGTGAGATTAGATAATTCTTGATGAATATCGGATGGACGTGAATATCCAAGACATAAATCTACGACTCACCTCAAAAAACACCATTGTGTTATATATAATAGATATATTCTTTTTTCTGATTTTTTTTCTTTCTAAAACCAGTCTAATATCTCTCTCTCTTTTTTTTTTCTTTTAACTTCTTTAAGAACGTAAATTGTGGAGAATTTTTTTGGACGTAAAGGTCCCTCATTCTTTTGAAATAATATATGGGTTATTTAGTGTATAGACCCCAGTTATTTACCTATATTAGGGATTAACCCCCAAAACGATAATGATTTAGGGGTTACCTCCATTCTCTATTTTTCCGTCAAAAGGCCGTTAAGTTGCGAGCTTGCCAGTCACGTGAGCTTCTTTTGATAAATTTGCCCTCTCCATCAGCTTTACTGTTGGGGTCATTCCCTAAATAGTTGTTCTACAGTGGGGTACCTTCACCATTTTAATACTACTTCCTATTTTTTTCATAAGAAAGTTGTGATTTTAGTGAAAACAAAGTTCAACTCTCTTCCAAGTGAGTAACTAGGTCGAGGTTTAACCTAGGTTTTGGAGTTCAGCTATAATGGAGTTCTAGAAAAGAAGGTTTCAGATAAATGCTAGTTAAAATTCAAAAGTTTTTCAATCTTATTCTCTTTTTCTCAAGATCAGACAGTTATTCATGTAATGTAGTTGGTATTTCAATCTGTTCAAGATCATGAGAAAAAGATAGAAAAAGGTTGAAATACCAACTACATTACATGAATAACAGTCTGATCTTGAGAAAAAGATTGAAAAACTTTTGAATGTTTTTCAAAAGAAAAGAACTTTTGCTTAATTGCTCCAAATTCAAGATCAAGTACTAAATTGAAGAACACAAATTTACAGAGAAAACATTAAAATTGAGCATAATGACTCAAACCTAATAATTTTCTCCAATTTTAGCTGGCATTTATCTGAAACCTTCTTTTCTAGAACTCCATTATAGCTGAGCTCCAAAACCCAAGTTAAACCTCGACCTAGTTACTCACTTGGAAGAGAGTTGAACTTTGTTTTCACTAAAATCACAACTTTCTTATGAGAAGATAGGAAGTAGTATTAAAATGGTGAAGGACCCCCACAGTAAAACAACTATTTAGCGAAGGACCCCCAACAGTAAAGTTGATGGAGAGGGCAAATTTGTCAAAGGAAGCTCACGTGACTGGCACGCTCGCAACTTAACGGGCTTTTGACGGAAAAATAAAGAATGGGGGTAACCCCTAAAGCATTATCGTTTTGGGGGTGGATCCCTAATATAGGTAAATAACTGGAGTCGTATTTGAGCGCGTATAGAGCTAATTATTTGTATTGAGACGAAATCTATACAACTCACAGTTGAGCAATAATCGAGTTAGTTAAGAATATAACTATAATATATAAATTACTAGCTTGAATGTCGTACCAAGATTTTTAGATAATTTACAATTGTTAATTATAACTAAAAGTGTTCCCCGGAAGAATTTTTTTTTCTGAGTCCGCCACTTTTAGCATGTGGCTCTACTTAGGTTCATCTTTTTTATAGACTACCCAATTTTGAAAGTTTATATGGTCCTAGAATTTGGTGGCTCAAAGTGAGGCTTTGCTCGCTTTGGGCCAGGATTGTGCCTGACTCAAACCCTTGGTACGCAATTATTAACACGACCAATGTTGATTTTTCAACATAAGACAATGCAAATGATGTATGAGAGCCTCACTCGAGCCAGGATTGTGCCTGACTCAAACCCTTGGTACGCAATTATTAACACGACCAATGTTGATTTTTCAGCATAAGACAATGCAAATGATGTATGATACAATTTACTAGACCCTGGAAGAGGTTGGACTTGAGAATGTATGATACAATCCACAGGACTATTTGAACTTCTTCTGCTTAGGCAATCACAAGGCTTTGGATGGTAGTGAGGCTTCATTTGGCGGAAGTCCTACTGCAGCAAATACTCCTAAAGTATTTCTCAAATCCACCAATACAAAACTACTTTTATCGTTTTTTTTTATTTCGTAAAGTTGGTTTTCCGTAATTTGAATAAATGTGCATCTCGGACGCTACAGGCACTAGTGCGAAAGAGTCGACGCTTCATAATATATGTTCATTCAAAAGGAATGATAGTGGATGATGAGTATCTGATAATCGGGTTTGTAAACATCAATCAACGGTCTATGGAGGGCACTAGAGATACTAAGATAGCAATGGGTGCCTACCAGCCTCAGCATACATGGGCGAAACAACGATCTAGTCCTCATGGACAGGTAAGCTTTAATTGAATGCCAAATATAACCTTGAAGTTTCGAGAGATAACCAGTTTACGGTTATAAGATGCCATTATGGGTGGAGCATATCGGAGTTCTTGAGGATTGCTTTACACAACCAGAGAGCTTAGAATGCGTCAGAAGTGTTAGATCAATGGGGGAATACAATTGGAAACAGTTTGCAGCTGAGGACGTAATAGAGATGAGAGCACATCTTATAAACTACCCAATTGAGGTTGATCGAAAGGGTAAAGTTAGGCCTATTCCCAGGTGTGAAACCTTTTCGTACATGGAAGGTAACATAACTGGAACATTATTCCCCATTCAAGAAAATCTTACTATATGAACCCACACCCATTATCAGAACTAAACTTAGAAAATCTAACTCATCATCAATGCCTTAAAGTGAGTACTGTCGTGAAGTTGCAAAACCTGTCTTTTTGTTCTTCGCGGAGCCGGATGTTGATAATTGACAATCTTTTATTTGTGAAAATAGCAACATAATCTATTGTTTCAGTTGATATTCATAGGAGATCTTTTGTGGGTGAGATGTTGTATTACACAAGTTAATTTAGTTTAAGTTCAGCTCAAGTTTATTGTAAAAATTAGATATCATATTTTGGTTATAAAATGTGTCTGCAAGCATACCGATTTGCACTTGAGAACTTAGCTAGATACCGGGTTTTTGTTTATTTGTGGCAAATTTCGGTTGGTTGTTATGAGCATTGACAGAATTCGTGAATGATACCATAGAGAGATGAAGGGGGTAATATTGCATGACTTTAAAACAATAATTGCACCATTCATGAAAAATGACTCCCAGTTTATTTTCACTTGTTTATTTCGTGAAATTTATCTAGTATAAAAGTTGATTTTTGGTTCTTTATTTCTTATTATTTGCAATCTTCGTATCTACGGTATTATAGAACAACTTTTTATATATATAAAGGTTAGTTCATATACTCCTGCAATAAATTGAACAAGTGGGATTATGAGAGGTTGGAAGAAACTTAATTTAGTTCAATGTGGGACTTATTTTAGGGGATCTATATAACCATTGCTAAAGTGTTGCTAAAGTGTTAAGTAGTTTTAGTTCATGATAGGTTATAAATGAAAATGAATAAATTTTTTCGCGATGGGTAGTCGGTTAATGAATAAAAAGAAGCGCCTCACAATTGTCATAACCAAAGAAGCGCAGCCAAAGAAAACCTTTTGAATGAAGAAGTCATCATTACATATTTCGAGACATCTAAAAAAAAGTAAACAAAAATGATCTAAGGAAAGTATTTCAGGTACTTAATTTACAGTGGCGAGACAAGAAAATTTCTTTTCTGGGAGCACATTTGCATTATAAAAATAATCTGCTAATCATAAGTATAAAAAGCGTTATCTATTTATTCCTAATATTTTAATTTACCGTGTCGAATACCTTCTGGGTCGCCTCAATGGAGAAAGTTAGGTCCAACACAAAAATTTACCATATTTAGATAACGACAATGTTGGAAAAAATTCAATTAATATATTGTTGTTTGAGTTTTTTTTTTTTGACATTGTCGTTTGATCTTAGAAAAGCTTTGAAAATTCCATCTTGCCCTATGCCCAACAGAAATCCAGGGTGAAACTAGGTGTGCTGATGTTGCCTCGTGACCCGGGCATAGCATCTCACGTGGATGGGCAAGGGAAGAGGGGGTTGATATTTTGGACACTACAAAATGGAGACTTTTAACGACGGCTTAAAACCGTCGGTATTGTAAGAAAACCGTCGCAGAAACTATTTAGTGACGGATCAGAATCCGTCGTGGAAGCCACCGTCGGGGATACTTTTCGCGACGGTTGGTAGCGACGGAGTTTTTATCCTCCGCTAAAAGCAATTATTAGCGACGATTTTGTACAGCAAAAAACCGTCGCTGATTTGTTTTGGTTTTCAAAAAAAATTTGTATTTCAAAACAATAAATTTACCACCTGTTTTGGAAGCAATATCTAAAACATTTACAAATCTGTCAAAATACTATAATATAATTCATATATCATACTAGTAGAAACAGTTCTAATCAAAATTTTGTCTTCGTATTATACTAGGTTACTACGCCCTGTCATAGCTCTTCAACCTCCCTTCTAAAATCGTCAATTGGAGTAGTTGTCGTCAATTCTAAAGTGGAAGGAACCAACTGAACTAGACAGTGTTGAGAGCTTGCATAAAACCTCTTGTTCCTGCAGTAAACCAATCAACGAGGAATAACGATTATTGGCTTATTATATAAAGTTTTCTTTCTTTTGGAACATCAAAGACATATAAATCAGAGACACTAATGCAACGGTTGCAAAGTTTGTTGATTAGGATTTCAAGTCGTAAATTTATATTGAAGGAGAACTCGAAGATTCCATAAGAAACTACTCCATCTAAACTTCTTAAGTGAAGGAAAAGCTTTTAATCCCTGATGACTTACCTGTTCTACTTTCTTCAAAATCATGTTAAACAAGTACCATCCTCATCATCTGGATTACCAAAGATCAATATTGAGATAATGAATCGGAATAGTGGTCATCATGTAAATGAAGATATAACAAAAAAATGTAAACCAATTGAATAACGAGATTGATTAAAGAGAATGAATAGGTACCTGTCATATCGTACCTGAAAACCATCATCCATTTATCTGCCATATCACTTATCAACCCTGAACATAGAATAGTCCAATATCAACTACTTAGTCTCTGAGGTATTAAAGAGTTTATAAGATACTAAGATTTTACTACGCAATAACTATTAGTCACATATTCCACCATGATTTATGCTTATGTTCGTGTTCGTGATTTCAGAAGGGCGTTTTAAGATGGTGGATATTCCAATCGTTGTATTATCCGTTTATAGTTTTATAATTTACCACTTCTGCTCTTGAAGTCGGACTTTCTGTTTTTATATCGGAGAAACTTCTCGCAGTAAAGATTCAAATCTAGTAAGAGTTATCCTTGCTGGTTTCGAGCTTCACTGTCAAATCTAGTAAGAGATTCAAATCTGCATAAACAGAATTTGTAATGATTTCTATGTATTATATTCTACTGATTGTTTCTTCTAACTGGAGTTTTTCTTACTGTGGATTAAGAATGTGGTTGCATATTGAATATATTGTTTCTGATGAACCTATCGTGTCTAAATCCTATGTCTGGTTTAAATACGAACATTATGTTACTAGTCACACAATTCATAGGCTAGTGGAGCTAAGACCAAGATGACCGTGCATCGATCTTTCGAAAAAATAAACCTAATATTTTCTTTCTTTATGTGAGAAAAGAACATGTAAATTTATATTCCTATATCTTAGCTTTTCGTTCAGACCCACTTTAAATGATGAAGAGGCTGTTCTGGCACAAAATTAGTCCTTTAAATTCTGAAAATTTAGATGGAGGATTTAACTTAACTACACTGTATTTATATAAGTAGGACTTCTAAGAGCAAGTATATTAGATGGGTTTAAGGAGTAACAAAATCTACAAATCTGAGAGAGAGATGAGTTTACCTATAACCGACAATTTGTTGTTCCATTTCAGTTAAGTGAAGTTGGTGCTTGTGATGAATCTCGAGAGTCCTACAAAGATATTCAATAGTTAAAATGTAAAATTAGCGCAGTAGTTGTTTAATTGTTTCGCCCGGCTTAAGCTACATAATTTGTTTAATTGAGTGAATACAAATTTGCCCATAGTTAATGTAAATTTAGAAAACGAAAACAATTCCCAAGACAAAAGTTAACCTTTTAGAGCTAATAGAGTTCTCAATCTAGCCAACGCAGATGCTCGATTCTTATGTTGTGATCGACCCTCGACTGCCTACAATACAATGCACAATCAAGTTAAGTAAGAAACAAAAAAACCCATACACAAAATCAAAACAAATAAAAGGAAAATGCAAATTATAAGTGAAACATGGAAACTAGTCATAAAAAGGGGAGAAGGGTTTTAGTTGTAGCAGTAAACAAGCATTCATTTGGCCTCCCTCACCTTACCCCAAAAATAATCAGAGAAATGGGTTATTTAAATTCAGGTCATGTTTGGTGTGCAAAAAAAGAGTGGGATCAGGAATTGCAATCCCATAATATGATTCATAATAATCGCAATACCTTACCGGAATTGTATTGTTTGGTAAAGAATTACAAACCCATACTGACATGGAATTACAAACCCAGACTGACATGGGGTTAGGATTCCACACTGACATGGGGTTAGGATTCCCCATTCTTGTGATGAATCTGAGAGAGAGGTGGAAGAACTCGAAACTTAGATCTACCGGCACAAGCGAGATAGAAGCTAGTAACAGCAAAAATCTAAATTACCATCCGAATCAGTCAAGCGAGATAGATCCACGGAATTTCAGTGTACCATGTTTTTCCTGTTAAAAGCAAACCCCTAAATCTAAGCACAATGTAATAAGACTCAACCCTCAAACTTAAGTTAGTTTAGTAGATAAATACATCTGAACCAATATATTTGCATGATATAAAGCCCCTAAATCTATATGATTCAAATAAAATTGGTGGTTCAAAACCAGTTAATGATGATTGATTATTTTGTGTTTGAGAAGAAGGAAGACGATCAAGAGCAACACTAAAAGTCTAAAACAGAGTTTTAATGCGCGACATTGAAGTGGGTGAGAGGAATTTGGGTGAGATCGAATACAAACTTGTCGGAGATAACCGGAAGGTGTTGAAAGAAGAGTTGCAGCTACGTGAGGAGGAGTCGTTTGACCATGATACCGTCGAGTTGCTTCAGCAATGGATTGGTTTAAAATTGTTGCTGCTTCCGGTGTTAGGGTTTGCTGGATAGTACTTAATCCAACTCTCATGGTGGAATATCAGTATCGCTTGTTTATCTATGTAAAGTTATGTCGAAAGAGACACTCGTCTTCATCGTGGGTCAGAGTGCTAAACCATACTACTCGAATTCGAGATTACAATCGATTCTACTCGAATTCAACCACAGACATATCAAAAGGTCACAATCTATACTAATCGAATTCAAGTAAAAATTGCAGCCTTATAAATATTTGGGGAGATAATAAGAGAATAATCTGACTCATAGAACTTAGCTTTTCAATCATTCAAGATTACAATCTATACTACTCGAATTCAAACACAGACATATCAAAAGATCACAGACATGTATATAAATTTAACCTCAGATTCTAGCTAACACAGTCACATTAGAAACAAAGAGGAACGAAGAATCTAGAGTGAGAAACAACAAACCTCGGCATCAGCAGCTTCGTCTAAGCTTTTCTAGGGTTTACACTTCGGTACCTTCATCTCTCTTTCTCGTTCTCTCGGTCGATTTCTCTCTCCCTTCTGTCGAACAGAAAACTAGGGCACAAACGGGAAAGACACCCAAGTTGGTAGATTTTCAGAGTACCCGTAGAATTACTAACTTTCACCGACGGTTTTCAGAAAACCGTCACTAAAAACCGTCGCCAAAAGTCCCTATTTTTGTAGTGGGAAATGGTTCTTAGAACTTCATTTAATCACAAGGAGGGGCTTGCCATCATGAGATATGAAGCCCATTGTTCTCTCTCATCCGAAGTGTGAATCAGTAGGGTTTCATCCATCACACCAATCAGATTTCTTTCTATATATATATATATATATATATATATATATATATATATATATTAATCGATACAGGTTCTCTGGCTCACACTCTCTCTATCTCTATCACTTTTGTGCAAAAAAATTGTCTTAATTTCTACTGTCATACTTTAGTGACTTTGAATGGATGATTTCGGTCAAATTAGTTAAGTCTGTTACTTGGGTCAGGTTGTTGTATTTACTTTGTCAAATTACTGATTTTGTTCAAATTTTACCCTGGATCTTAATGTGAGGATTTTTCCCTAGATCCATTGTTTAAAATTGGTCCGAAATAGTGTCTAGTTAGTTTGAATTAGGCTCAAATTCGAGTCTAAGTTTCCAAAGACATTATTATGGTTAGTATGTAACTTGAATGTCCAAACTCAAGAGGTTCCACATGAAAAATTCTAAACTGGAGTTGAGTGTGGTGTAGCTTTAACTGTTATGGCAGGATAAGTCACCCGGGCAAACCAACCCTCCTCCAAGAAGAATTGTGTTATGCCCCGAATAAAGGTCTAGTGACCCAGGTTCTGCTTCACCCGCTGGTGGTTCCCTGGCCAGGATTGGGAGAATAGGACTTGCCTCAGAGGGAGATGGAATAGAATATTACCGACATAAGACTCAACTTGCTTCTAGAATTTGTTTTTTTTTAAACGAAAAATGATAAAGCGGCCGATCGGGAAGAAGTTCCTTATTCCGGGAAACCTTGAAAAGAAAGAGATATTAGATATATGATATTCGGCTAGTATACTCTACTTGTTCACCTGTGTCGGTTTGGGGTTCGGTCAGTTCACCGGGAAGATCACCCTCCCAATTCGAAGTTTTTTCCTGGAAGTTTAAATACGCGCGAGAGGTAAATGTATCATGGCTCACTAACTATTATAGATTTGTAAATGAGTTTACAAGAGTTTAAATATTTTTGTATTTACCTCATCTCATTATCAATTTGCACTTATTTAGCCGACGAGGTTTACAAAACCCCTGTTATAGTTTTCAGTTATCCAAAAGAACTTGAGTTGTTTTTCATGCGCCTAAATGATGACGGGTAATCTGTTGCCACTACTGATGTAGTTGTACCAATGGTAACGATATTTTTCTCTTATCTCAATATGAATTCCACCTTATCTTAGAATTTTGTCACGGTAGTTGATAAACTAAGTCATTCCTTTATCAACTCATACGGTAGTTGGTAAAACCGAAACTATTTCTCTCTGGTAGGCAATGATACAAAAACTAAATATTGGAAATGTTAAGCAATATTTAACAGCTTTCTTACTCTTGACCACATTAGCTGGTGAGATTTCATTACGGTTAAAAGCCGAAATGTTCTAACGTTACTTACTCCGGCTGCAATACATTCCTTTTGATTGTGTACAGGATTAAAGAACTCAATTTACCAAAGAGACAGTGAAGTGATATTTAGACTACCTCTGAAGGCATGAGACAGTTAAAAACTCTGGTTTCAGTCTTGGGTTCGAGAAACTAGTTTTCTTCTCTAGGTCTTACTGACATTAGAGATATCATCCCTTTTCCCAAAAGTCGTGACTAATGCGGATTACTAAACTATCCCTAACTGATCGAGCAAATTCTGTTGATTGGCGTTTGTCATTGCTACTGGTGGCAAATGAAAATTCATACTATAAGATGTCTGTAAATCTTCATATAAAAACAATTCTTGGTACACGATATTATTGTATTGAGTGATGAATGTAAATCAATAAATGTAACTATGGTACAGACTGAAAGAAAGATTATTTGAATGAATTAAATCAGTTTTTTTTTTTCTTTATGTTATTCTTTATTTGAGGTGAGTTATAGTGAACCCATGGAAATTGCGCCATTCATAATGAAGATTGAGAAATTTCATTCTTCTATAATGATTTCACACTTATATATTTTACACCGTCATTAATATTTTTTAATATATGAGAATGATTTTTGTAGCAGGACTGACTTAGTGTCGTCTGATCGATAAAAAATTACAGTGTATATAACAAAACATAGTCTTGAGATTAAAAAGAACTTCAAATAATGTGAGGTCATATAGTTTATCAACTTCAAAACATGAAAGACAAATTTCAACATGGAAGCCAATGTATTGGACAATACTTGTAGTGAAAATCAATAAGAAAACATTTATTACAACGCTTGATTCCATTGTAGCAAAATCCATTTGAATGTCAAAACACAAACAACTTCTATGGCAACACTTCAATCCATTGCAATGTCAAAACAGATAAGGAGTGCGTACAAAGCCACTTTTAATGTTAAAACACAAACAACTTCCATTGCAACACTTGAATCTGTGACTAAAGCAAGTTCTCCTAACTTGAAGAAGACTTCGTAAACCACAACACAACGGTCAGACAGACCCTCTGTTCAGGAGAATGAAGAATAAGCTCGATGAATTAGGAATCAAGTGCTTTTTGCAAAGAAGCGCTAGACCCTCCATAATCATCGAACTAAGGTAGCGATGTTAACCAGAGAACGCGGAGTCAGGAGAAAAGGTAGACATCTCTTTTAGAAGCAAGAAAGAAGAAGTTCAGAAGAATAGAAGCGGTGCAACAGAAAGAAAGATTAGAGAAACAAGAAGTGCCTCACAAATCGCAGTATTTAAAGGGAAAAATCAGTAGCAAGACAACCGCAAATTTGCGGAGATCAAGGTCACACAAATCATGGGCACGTGAGATACACAAGCTTAAAACACTACTAACCCCGATAAAAATAGAGGGTGCACTTCCAAATGAATAAACAAAAGTAAAACAATCAAGGTAAAATAATTTTATTCATGATAACATCTATTACAGAAGAAATTGCTATGAAAGGAGATACAAATGTATGTCTCAAAGTAAGAGGAAGAGCACCACACTAGATGGATCCTCAACCTCTGCTAGGGACCCCACAAAAGAGGCGATGTTCGGCGCAAAGGAAGAAGAATGCGATTGTCGTCGTCATCCCAGACAATGAAGACCCATGGGGTTTACCGTCTACATTACGGGAAAATCCACCTTTTACCATTACCATCACGGGAAAAAATCTCTTATAGGAGTTTCAAGCCGATATTCAAACAAGGGCCTCATTGCAAGTTCACTAAAAATTAGGAGGTAAGAAGAAACATTAAAAAGAAAAGAACGATTCAGAAAAAATTGTTCATGAATAAAACTCAAACCCAAAGGAGGCTATTTATAATGGAAGAAGAAGATCAAGGGTTCTTCTCGGCAAAAGAAAACATTAAGGAGGGAATAAAGTTGTCTTGGAAACGTACGAAGTCGTAATAACCGCACGTCCAATCGCGGCTAAAAGACTGCGCAAGTCAGAGGGGAAGTAATGAGACTTGACGAGACTCAACTGCTTGTCCAACCAGAAGATGCCACGTACCCCACACATGGCATCGAAGGTACCATGTGCAATTACCCAAAAGATCAACCCCGAAAACGTGTGATCAAATGATCAGATCTATGACGTCACAAAATCAAGCAAAAAAACAGAATCTTATTTCCCAAAACACGAAGTTAATACTGAAGGAGATGTCCTTCGACCAAAGTGACAATGCGAGCAATTTGTCGGATAAGAAAATTGATGAAGAATATCACTAAAGTCCGGACGATTTAAGGATCGTAATGTTTAGCTATAAACCAACTACGATCTCGAATCACGGGGTGTTTCGTGTCTAACTTCGTCTGGATCCTACATCGGGTTGCACCAAAGAGTGTCGGTTTGATCAGAAGATATGACTAGAGGGATGAGACATATAAGTATAGGTTAGAACCATAAATATGTCCAAAAGACCACAGACAAAGATAGTAAAAGCCCAAAAGAAAAGGATAATGTGTCAGGCTTAAGACCCGGCCTTAAGACCCGGCCAAAGGTGGGCCGGTCAAGGTATGGTCGACCATACTATGGAGGCCGGCAAGGCCCAACGCAATAAGGGGCAGATCTGACCAACCACCCTATTAGAGAATCCCAATCTAAATGGGACTTAGGCAGATGTTCTTATGGCCATAAAAGTTTCCTTATCTGAATGGGATTCTGACTCTTGGGATTCTATTTAAGGGCCTTTTTAGAACATAAACTAGAGTGGAAAATTCTCAGAGTTATTTCTATCTATACAACATCAAGTAAAGAGAGAATATTTCCCAACTATCTAGTCTAAAGAAGAATGTGTTTTTCGTCTAACTGTTGGGAAGTTCTATCTAACTTGAAGGTGGGAGATCAAGTCGATCGGGTGTCTCAAATAGAGGAGCTACAATTGGAGCTCTTGGTCTTCGAGAAAGAAATCATATTAGTCCACGGGAATTGGCGATTAAGGTAAATTTCTGAATCACTTAGTTCATATTTAACTTATGCATGAGATCCGAAGGATACTAATATTAGATATTAGAACACTAGGAGATACCATAACCCAACAAATACCTGTCACACGCAAATCAATATGTGGACGAACCCTCTGGAACAGCCAACTAAGCATGTTTTAACAAACCAGCCCCCGCAAACGGAAGCCTTAGAAGCCCAGCCACGCGAAGGCCAACTCGGTTAAAAACAACCCCGTCATGGAGAGCTCAAGAAATCAAATATGCGAAGAATGACCAGGCTTCACACGCAACCCTGGTCCAGGTATATTCGAAACTTTAAAGATTTATTTATTTAAATTATGTAATTACAGCCTGAAGACTTCAGAGTACTTCTACTTCTTATTTCTCTACTTTTGACTAAGTAGAGGCGGAACTCGTGATGTTACATAAAATGGTCACTAGTTGACTATCGTCAATAAGTCAAGAAAAAACCAAAAGCCTAACAGGTCAACCTGTCTCAAGGCAACATGACCGCTGAGCCCAAATAGGTCTGCCACCTAAGCCCAGAATCGGGAGGTCGGCAAGATCATCTAAGGAGGTCTAGCCCTGACCTGCATCAAACACAACCAGGTCTGCCATGGGATTCACAAAAAGTATATGGCGGTCCACGTAAGCCAGGCCGATGTCTTACGCCCTAAACATGAGAAGACAGAAGCATGCGGCACGCTTACCGACTTAATCATGAATCTTCCTAAAGGTCTCAGACGGTTACGATCTTAATTGTTTGATTAACTTGGGCTTCAAGAGTCTCAAATGAAGAAACATCTCTAAAAGAATCTACCAACTCGGCAGGATATCTACGAAGGATCCTTGAACAAAGAAACTTTTAAATATCTAAGATACGAGATCAACTCGAAAGGAAACCCTAATAACAAAATAGTGGTTTCAATACAACACGGTGGGTCTCAACCACCTCAATCTCACCGTCTATCACAGTCGGTCCAAATCAGCCTACAAAAAGACATCACATCACCTTCAGCAAGGTACGTTTCCCAAGGATCAATTAATACTCCATACTTTAACTGTAAAGGCAATGTTACTGTCTTGAGCGTCGGAGAGGTTTCCAAACTCTTTGTAGGCCCCCCAAGTTTCGAGGAGCAGGAGTTAAAGGAACAATATTATTCATTCAGGCAGAATATCAACTATTCAGACGCGATTCAGCATCAAGTCTCCGTTTCCTGACTGATAACCGGGACTAACGTTTTTTGACATCAACAATGAGTTTTCTAAAGTAGGAAGTATGGAAAAACTCTTAAGTGCTTTAGTGAACTAGTTACCACGAAGTTAAATACTCTAACAGTATGTTAGTCAACATTTACTCAAAGTCAGAAGTTCCTAATTCAGTTTTTCAATTTCAAATGAGTCTAGAACACAAATAACTTGACTCAAACAAATTGCATCAATTGCTTTCTTATAAGGCAACAATTTATGATACCTCGGAGAGGATTAAGCAATCTTTTAGAATCTTACCCTAGTATGAGTCTAATCTGCATCTGTTGCCAGAATTTCAGATTAAATAGACCCTATTTCGTTCAGATTTTAGACCAATTCCACCAAAATCAGTAATATGACATATGTGATTACAACAATCTAATGACCTAAGTAATTTGGCCAAAATCATCACCGAAAAATATGAAAATAATCAAATTAGAAACTAGGAAAACTTTAACAAGTTTGGATTTATAGAGAGACAGAGAACCTGGATCAACTTAAATTAGAGAGAGAAAGGGAGAGATGTAATCAATTTGTAGAAAGAAACAGAAAACCTTGTTTTGCCCTTTTAGATGAAGAAGAACCAAAACCTAGTTGAGAAGAAGAGAAAAGTCAAGCTACTTCAATAAATCAAGGAAAGATATCTGCATCCACAAGTCGAGTTGATCGATTGTGATGGGTGAAACCCTTAGATTCGTACTTTGGATGAACAAGAACAAAGGAAACCCTATGTTCTTAAGAGGAAAAGTCGAGATGAAGAAGATAACGCAAGATTTGGAATGAGTTTACCTCTTTTTTATGGGAAGGCCATATTTGTAATTAAACCATTTTGAAAGGACCATTTATGAAAATCTCAAATTCCTCCCAAACTGTTGCTCCATGTACGCCACGTCAGCGTGTCTGGATTTGGCCAGGGAAAGCATCAGACATAACATCATTTTTTTTTGGTTTTGATTAGGGTTTCAAATTTCGAGTGGGTGAAAAGGAACAAGAATGATACTATACCCGGGGGGTTTTCCGGCTGAAACCCGGTGCGCCTACGGGAGAAAAGTATCGTATGAGGTGACATTTTTACTTCAAAATATCAAATGTTTGATTAAAGTTCTTCAAATTCTTCTTGATTACAAATAAGTCCCTAGTTTAAAAAGAAACTTGGCCTTAAATTTCATTTATCTTATGTGATTTGGGTTTCGAGAGCAACCTTCTTCCTCCACGAACTCTAAGAAGCATTTGAGAGCAACCGTCTTCACTCTGGTTCCACTTTTGATTTGTAGCTAGGGTTGTAAGAGATAAAAAATTCCATAGTAGAGAAGCTAGGGTTTCAAATTTCATATTCATACAAAACCTCATATAGGGATGTAAGAGATAAAATTTCTAAACCAATTTTTTTCTTAATACTCACAACAGGAAAACACTTTCAAATAGCAAAGTATTTACTAACTATCACAGTCCAAAATTAAGACATAAATACTTCTCAAACCTTATTACACAGTAGAGAGAGAAAATGAAACTTCTTTGGATTTGTGGAGAGAGAAGGAATGGTAAGGATCTGAGTTCAAATGGAATGAAATCACAAGTTCACAACCCACCCTCAGTGAACCTTCGTACTCAGATTCTTCATCAAACATCATTTCCCCTTTATTAGAATCTGAAAATGTTTAATACTAAATAACTCATTAGAAAATAAGCAACCCAAACTTAAAAATCAAG
Source organism: Eschscholzia californica (assembly GCF_041429995.1). Classification (NCBI taxonomy): domain Eukaryota; kingdom Viridiplantae; phylum Streptophyta; class Magnoliopsida; order Ranunculales; family Papaveraceae; genus Eschscholzia; species Eschscholzia californica. The sequence continues at coordinate 42,508,796 of NW_028238309.1, read as the reverse complement.
AAAATAGTATCATCAACAAAGGGTTTTCTCTAGATTTAAACTTGTCAGCTAGAGATTCGGATGAGAATCATCATCATCGTGGGGTTAACCCTGAAGAACTTGACGTAATTGATTGTTTGAATGTGGGTTATTCGTCTTCTTCTTTATCAACAATAAAACCTTAATTTCATCTTGAATCTCAATTACTCAGTGGTCAAGTTGCACCAAAAGTAGTTACTTGCAAGTAATGTCAAAGAAAATTCTATAGTTCCCAAGCTGTAGGAGGACATCAAAATGCTCATAAACGTGAGTCTACTTCAGCAAAAATAAACCAACATTTTGCTGTTTTTTTAATTTAGAGAGCGAGATATGATCGATTTGTAAAGAGAGAAAGAAACTGGATTTTACCTGGTTGGATGAAGAAGAATGAAAACCCAAGCCAAGAAGAAAACACAAATTTCTCAGTGGAAGGAAGGGTCTCTCTTCACTCATTTTTTAAGGGAAGCCCCTTTTTGTGATTAAAATAAATTTTAAGGACTATGTTTTAAAATGGTGAAATCTCTTTCAACTTTGCCTTCTTCCAAGTTAGATGCTATGACAGAGAGGGGTTTTAATTCTCGAGGGGCTTCTCTGGCGAAGGGTCTTCCCTTTGCCGGATTCCTCTTTTTCTTTGTTCTAATAAAAAGCTTTTTTTGTACTGCCACTGATTAATCTTACACTCTCTCTATTTCTTCCGTTTAGATATTCCTAGAGAGAGAAAGAGAAGCCGTGGGCCAATCAAAACCAAATCTGCGGTTTAACGATCTCTTTCTGAACTGATTAATATTAATGGAGTTTGATGAGGATTTTCGCCTTAAATGAAGTGAACAATTACATGATTCAAGAGAAATAGGATCTCCATAACCGTTTTCTTCAAGAGAGATTTTCGAAAGAATTCTGATGTTGGTGGTATTAAGATATGCGACTTTACCAAGGATGATCAATTTACTACAACAATGGCAGTCGAGATGAATGTTAACTAGTATTTTCTTTATTATTTGTATTTCTATTTATTTTGTTGACCTTTAGGGTCATTTCATCTTTGATTTCTAGCATCTTTTCATCTTTCTTCTTTTCGTCAGTGTCTAGTCCAATTTCTCTCGTTTCATGACGCACTTTACATTTGAAGTTCTGAGAATTTACATATGTAACTCTCATGCTGCTGAACCGAGAGAAATAAGAATTACATCCATGTAACTTGTGATTTAATCACTTATGAATGAAAATGGTTTCAACGGTTTTGCGTGGCACCACAAGTCATCACGCCGGGTTTGGACCGGGCTTAGCATCACAGTTTGAAAAGAAATCGAAGTTAACGGGACTCATCTCTCCTGTTGTACACGCGTGGGACTGATGGTAGATGGGAAGTCCATCAAATTCGAAACATTCAAGAAAGGTATACGAGGAGAGAGAGAAATAGATGTCCGTTAAGGAAACCCTAGTTCTCAGAAGGACGAATCTTGTTTCGGTGTTCGTTATCTTTAGTAGGATAATCTTGCTCGGGAATCGGCATGGGGAGATCAAGAACTGTATTCGTGCTCGGAAATCGGCAATGGGATTAAGAACTGTAATGGATAACATAATCATCATGAACGATGAAACCCTAATAGTTATCTCATTTCTGGTAACTAGTTTAGGGATTCAATTTATTTGTTCTTTTCTCATTTCTTCTGAAGAAATCCTGATGTTTTCAACCATCTTTCTGTTCTATTTTGTTATCTCTGTTTCAGCAGATTTAGGGTTCCAACTTCTACTACTACAATCTTTATATCATGAATTGGACTTTTTATGTATATTTTGTTAGGGTTGTTAAAGGACTGTTAATATTCCTTTGAAAATCTTTCATTTGAAAATCAACCAAATGCTAGAACTATTTGTAAGGGTGGCCATCAATTATCTGCAGTAAATGTTAGTTCTTTAAAAATCTCTTCATTTGAAAAGTATTTGTTTTTGGTAAACCAAAGCATTTGTTAGTTAACCAAAAGAGTTTTTAGTAGGCCTATATTGTCCTCCTCTGTTGGTATTGTTAGCTACGCTTTCGACACTGAACCATGGTGGTTTAATGCATGATCTCCACCATGAGTTGCGCGAGCGGTGTTGTTGTCTAAGCTGTTGATACTTGAACGATGGGGGATTTTGTGGTAACTATTCAATTTTCTAATGATATCTTTTTTTTTTGGAGTTTGGAAGTTGAAAAAGTTCTTATTACAAGAGTTCTTACTAGTCATAACTCATCAGTTTTTGAAAGTATCTACTTGTAAACAAAAAAACTTTCTCAGTAGTCCTGTATCTTCCTCCATTGTTGGTATTGTTAGATTCGCTTTTGACGCTGAACCATGGTGGTTGACTGGTTTATTGCACCATCCTCACCATGAGTTGCGCGAGCAGTATCCTTTGCTAATCTATTAGTACATCAACAACGGGGGATTTTGTGGTTCCTATATTTAATTTTCCAAATTATATATCTTCTTCGAGTTTAGAAATGAAAAAGTTGCTAATTAAATGAGTTTCTACTTGAAAAGTATCTTCTTTTGGTTAACAAAAGAGTTCAGCCCTTTATTGTTAGTATTTTAGTTATGCTATCGACACTGAACCATGGTGTTGACTGGTTTATTGTGCCATCTGCACCATGAGTTGCGCGAGCAGTATTTGTTAGCTAAACTATTGATGCTTAACCATGAGGGTTTTTTTTGGTTTATGTGTTTTGTTTTCTAATTTTTTTTTATTTTTGTTTGGAAATGAAAAAATAGCTTATTAAATGAGTTTTTACTAGTAGTAAAAAAATTTGCAAGTGTCAACTTGAAATAAAAAAGAGTTCTTATTTGGCCCATATCATCATTCATTGTTACTTTGTTAGTACTTTAGTGATGCTATCGACTCTGAACCACGGTGTTGACTGGTTCACTAGCCATCTCCACCGCGAGTTGCGCGAGCAGTTTTGTTAGCTGAGCTATTGATGCTTAAAAATGGGGGATTTTGTGCTTTGTACAGTTTGTTTTCTATCAAATATTTATTCTGAATTTGGAAAAAAAGTTGCTTATTGTATTTGCTGGGATCCTGCAAGATGTCTTAGAACTTGCTCGTAGTGAAATTGCAATAATTTTCTGCAGAACTTTTTATGTTGATATAATTTTGGGCTGTTCAAAACGGTTTTCTGCATGAATATCACGTGTAAACCAAAACCGTGGTTGCATTCGAGATTAATGCTGGCAGTTGGATTTTTTTATTCGTGTTTCCAATTTAACAGGCTAATGTGCACGTTACAGAAAGCTATCGAGAGATGTGGCGGATATTGGATCTATTCAAAACTGCCCGGGCAAATGGGCAATACTTATGGTGTTGTATGCATATACTTCATTGGTTATGGGTAACCTTCTATTATTTGTTTATTTCCTTCTAATTTCGAAACAAATTTGTGATTTTTCCAAGTTGTGAAGTCAAACTATTGACGACTGTGGGTTTTAATGCTTGATGCATGTTGAAAAAGGGTATGACACTCTTATCGAGTATGGATTCAATGTTTGTTTTCTTGATAACCGAACTGGCCGACTCCATAAAACTGAAAACGTGGTGGTCTTATTGCATAATCAATAAGTGGTGAATTTCTTGAAGATACCAACTCCTTTATGTGGTAGACACAATGAAAGCGATGTTTCCTACCAAATGAATGACAATGTAACAGACAAACACTTGCGTAGTCTTGCAATAGGTTACAACTTATTTGAGTTGTCTTGCAATCATTTGTCGAAAGGCCGAAAGGGGTTGGAACCTTAAAAGTGCAATCACTTGACTCCATGTCGTCGGTACGCACTAATCCTTTCATGATTACGATTTGTTGTGTTGATGCTTTTATATATACTTTGCAGGTTCCGATTTCTCCATTCTTTCCTCATTTCCTCCGATGTAGTTTTTTTACGTTATATACCATCGAGCTGATCTCTTTCTCTTTCTCTCCCTGTTATAATTTTTTCATTACTACTGCGTAATTTTTTTCTTGAAAACTGCATTCTTTCTTGATTATGAAAATTACGTTCTATGTATTTTTATATAGGCTTGTTAAAGCACTGTTGTGTACTACCTTCAAATGGTACTTGAAAGATGGGGGATTTTGTGGTACCTATACATTTTCTTATAATGTTTTTTTTTGAGTTTCAAAGTGAAAAAATTGCTCATTAGCTGATTTTTTACTAGCCATAAGTTTTGAAATCGTCTGTTAGTAAATGAAACGACTTTTTCATTAGTCCCGTATCTTCCTCCACTTTTGGTATTGTTAGATTCGCTTTTGACGCTGAACCATGGTGGTTGACTGGTTAATTGCACCATCTCCACCATGAGTTGCACGAGCAGTATCATTTGCCAATCTATTAGTACATGAAAAATGGAGGATTTTGTGGTTCCTATATTTAGTTTTCTAATAATATATTTTCTTCGAGTTTAGAAATGAAAAAGTTGCTAAGAAAATGAGTTTTTACTTTTTTTTTTTTTTTTTTTTTGATGAAGAAGCATAGCATTAAAACAACTAAGAGTCTTACAACTAAAACAACTAAAGTAAATGCGAAATAAAAGACGGTACATTAATCCATTCTTTCCTAACTATATACTTCCTTCCCCATTTCGCTAATGCATCCGCCGGAGCGTTTCCTTCCCTTGAGATATATGTGAATATGATTTCATCAAAGTTGTTCATGAGTGATTGGATCTGCCGTATTATCTTAGAGGATTGCCACTGAAGAACATTACTGTGTCCATTGATGTGATTTATCAAAGCCTGGTTATCACTTTCAATATGCGCATGGGTTATATGAAGATGTACAGCCCATTGTATACCTGTTAGTATGGCCATTCCTTCACATTCTTCCGCATTCTGGCATCGCACTGACGATGCTGCCGCTTTAATGAATTGTGACTTCTCATCTCTGATGATGCATCCAATTCCTGCTGGGTCTGTAGTCTTGTTAAACGAGGCATCAACATTTAGCTTTAAATAAGGTGTCGATGGAGGGCTCCATTTTTGTTTCTTCGTCAATTTTCTGCGATTGTTAATATTGTCCATCTTAATCTTAAGTGGAGTAATAGACACGTTATTGATTCGTTCTATAATTTGTTGCGGATTCTGTTTGTTTGTATTGAAACAATTTTCGCATCTTGCTTTCCAGATGAACCATAGTATCTTGGCGTATTGATTAGTAGTATCCTCATGAAGAGTTTTCCATTGTTTTATCCATTGATTAGTCGAGCTAATGTGGTTAGTTCTCACCCCATAATTGAACCAAATTGCTTTAGCGTAAGTACAGTGAAGCATAACATGGTCTAATGTTTCAAATTCATCACAGTTAGTACATTGGAATTGACCACCAATGAATTTGCCAATTTTCTCTTTTACCGGTAGGCTATTAGTACAGCATTTCCATAAGAATAATTTTACCCTCGGGATAGTGTTTAACTTCCAGATAAATCCCCACTCAATTTGTTCCTGCATAAAATTCATATTTTCCGTTCTTAAATAGTAATACATTGATTTAATCGAAAAGTTACCTGATTTGGTTAAGGACCATCTTGGTGTATCTTCGTGATTTCTTTGCAGGTTGATGCTCAGGATCGCATTGCATATATCATCATTAAAATTTTGCTGCAATATCTGAATATTCCAAGTATTATCAGTAATAAGTTGGGCCACCCATTGTATATTGGCCCCAGTGTGGTTGGTTATGGGAGGTGGATGATTGGGTATCCAATAATCACTCCAAATGTTCACTGTCGTGCCTGTATTAACGTCCCAGAAGATAAGACCTGCCATAGTATTATAGTGTTTGGTAATAGATTTCCAAGGCCAAGAATGGGTGGACTTCGAGGGTGTGGGTCTATGGGTGTCCGAGAAGTATTTATTTTTGAGCACACGCACCCACACCGCATTTGGGTTCTGAATAATACGCCAAATAATTTTATTAAGAAAGGCCTGGTTATCAAGGTGAGGTAAACGTAACCCAAGCCCACCCAGCTTCTTAGGCTTACAAATAGTCGACCAGTTACAAGTGTGGAAAGTTTTATATTTTCCCCACCAGAACATCCGTTGAATGGACTCAATGCTGTTGCTATTCCTTTCGGGATCGCGAAGCACTGCATCTGGTATCGGGGAACGGCCGCTGCGATCGTTGAAATTACAACCGAGCGACCAGCTTGCGAGAGCAGATTAGATTGCCATTTGGCAAGTTTGTTTTTGATTTGGTTTAGTAGGGGAAGGAAGATCGATTTTTTGTTTTTCCCGATGAAAAAATTGGTGCCTAGATATTTATCACCATTCGAGGATTGGTGAACCTTAAGTTCACGGATAATCATTCGTTTGAATTTCGGATGAGAGTTCTTGGAAAAGAAGATGTTAGATTTCGAATAGTTTATCATTTGTCCCGAAGCTTCACTGAATTCTTTAAGAATCATCTTGAGATTGTGAATATTCTCCAGAGAGTTTTGGCCGAAAAAGCGAATAGAAGGTGATTAATAATGAGGTTAGAGTTGCCTATCGGGAAGCCAATGAAGTTTGATTGACCATGACGACTGTCCAGCATCCGGCTGAGACCTTCCATCGCAATAGCGAAGAGGAAAGGCGAGAGAGGGTCGCCTTGGCGAATCCCCCTGGTAACATTGAAAACGCGGCCGGGGCGCCCATTGATCAGAACCGCCATGGAACTGGAATTAAGACACGACTGGATCAGCCTGATCCAGATATGGTCATAGCCCATCAAAGTCATGATTTGCTCCAGATAACTCCACTCAATTCGATCGAAAGCCTTGGACATGTCCAGTTTAAGACCGAAATAGCTCTTAGCTCCTTTGGTTTTCTTAAAAGAGTGAATAATCTCCTGTCTGATAATGATATTGTCCGTGATTTGCCTGCCTGGAACATAGGCTGCTTGGAAGGGGGATATGATCTCTTCCAGCGTGGATTTTAATCTGTTGGCCAAGATTTTGGTGAGGATTTTGTAAGTGGTGTTTAAAAGGCTGATTGGTCTATAATCCGCCGGAGTTTGAGGAGTTTTGGTTTTGGGAATTAAACAAATGTGAGTATGGTTGGACATCATAGGGAGAGTGGCCTCACGAAAGAAGACAGAAACCATCTGGAGAAGATCCTCTTTAATCGTGTCCCAATTGGCTTGATAGAAAAGAGGAGGGAAACCGTCAGGCCCCGGAGCAGCACCTGGTTTCAAGGAGAAAGTGGCTTTACGAATTTCCTCTAAATTCGGAATGCCAGTAAGAGTGTTGTTCTGGATTTGGGTTATCTGCTGGGTAAAACAATCGACCAAGTTCTGAGACAAGTAGGAACCAGCGGAGGTCGAAATGTTCTGGAGATGGGAAGCGAATACATTAGCAATTTGAGCTTCATCCTGCGTCCAAGTATTGTCCTCAAGCTTAATGGCATGGATTTGGTTTTTACGATTTCTAGTAGTGGCTTTCGCATGAAAATACTGAGTGTTGCGATCCCCTAAATTAATGTTAGCTATTCTCGATTTTTCTTTCCACAGGCTTTCCTGTTGAAGAAGGAGATTCTCAATCTGATTGAAGGTATCCTTGAATTGATCAGCTCTCTGGATGAATTGAAGTTTCTGAATGAGGCTTTTAATGTTATTTTCAATGTGGCCAAAGACCTCCTTATTCCACTTGGAGAGTTTAATAGCCAGGGAGTTGAGTTTGGTTTGAATTTGGACCGGCAGAGTAGTCCAGTTAGATTTTATGAATTGAGCACAGTCAGGATGGGACAGCCACGTACGAATGAATTTGAATGGTTTTCGGCCCAGACTAGACTTGGGTCGAGTGGAAAGCAAGATGGGGTTGTGATCAGAGCCTAGAGTAGGGAGATGAGTGAGTTTGGAACGCGGGTAGTTGGGCGTAGTATTACCTCCAAGTTTCTCCTCCTGGTCAAAAATACAGTTTAAGTCTCCTATAACTATCCAAGGGTTTTGGGGATTAGGGGCTAATTGGGCTAAAATTTCCCAGGGCTTAAATTTGTCCTTACTATATGGGCTTCCATAGAAGCCCGTCAGGTAGAAACTGCTGTCCTTATCTAAGAGCTTACCTTGTACATGAATCATATTATTGTCAGAGTGAATAACCTTAATATCATATTGAGGGAACCAATATAGCGCAAGTCCACCTGCTTTGTTAACCGGGTCAATCACGTGCTTATCATAAGCACCATTTAGATTCAGAAGCTTGTCTAGATTCATGTTGATACACTTAGTTTCAGACAAAAATAGAAAATCCGGATTAAATTCTTTAATTAACCCACTCAAATGTTTACGATTCGCAAAATTCCCGCACCCTCGTACATTCCAAGCCAGAATGGATGGCTCCATCGAGGGCCAGACAGAACCTAGAAGGCACTAAGAAAGAGGAGCACTATCTAAGAGGCAGCTAAAGGACACCAGAAATGACCTCCAGCCCAGCCGCTAACTAAGGGCACCTCCTCACAGAAAGCCTACTAAACTACTAAAGCCCAGCCACCCACAAAAGTAAATAGCCTCAAAACTAACAGGCTAAGCGCGCCACTACAAGGTGAACTAGGAGAGCCTCGATGAAAATAAACTATTAAGTCAACCGACCCCCCCGTCCTACCACTTCTTAAAACCTAAGTCCGACAGATGAGGGCCCCTAAAAACCAACCATACAAACGAAACACCGCCCTAGAGGATTAAGTTCGATATAACCACTAATACGATGAAGGCAACCCCTAATCAGAACTAATAGGAGCAGGGAAGAAAGATCTAGGACTAACACAAAGAGATAATAAAGCAGCTCCAACCGAGCTACCTGAGGCAAAAAGAGAACCCTAGACAAAACAAAAGAAGCAGGAATCTAAAACAAGAAAGCAAAGAGGAGAAATAAGCACCAACTAACACAAACAAGCTAAAAATATAATACTAACACCAACAAGCTTAATATATAATACTGATTATAAGAAGCCAAGACACAACACGAAAGGAAATAAAAAAGGCAGAGACCTGAACCAGCTTCTCTCTCTGATGCACCAGCCAGACCTGAGAAGACTACCCAAGCCTCTCAAACCAAAATGAGGCTGCACACAAAAGTCCTAGAAGGACAGCAGCAGAAAAGAGAAACCAGAGGACAACACTAAATACAGAACCAAACAACCGACCATAACAACACAAAACCAGCACTAACACAAACTAAAACCGACTAACTACAGTCCAAGACTACTGGGAGAATGATTCTGGGGGAGTAGCTTCATCCCTATCATCTGCATTGGTTAAAATATTTAAACTTCGACTGAGCTCCAGTGACTCCTCCAATAACCTCCTTGCCTCCAAATTCTCGATCAAGTCCCCACCTTCCATTGATTCCTCTCTGGACGAGATTGAATTGCCTTCTGACACCTGGATAGTATTGTTTCTTATTCTCTTGCCTGATACCTGAAATAGCTGATGGGGAGGAATGACTCCACTAACTGGAGAGGGAGGTGGAGCAATGAGTTGAAGAGGTTCTGGCTGGAATTGCTCTTCCTCCCCCATAGCGTCATCCATTGGATCAGGGTTGGAGTCCAGATCATCATCTGATAAGTTGACCACAATTGGACAGCTATTAAGAGGGTGTTCTAAAATTCTACAAAGCTGACAAATTGCTCCTGGAAATTTCTGATAGCTGATCTTTATCTCTTGCTCTCCATCCGAGAAGATCGGATTAATGACAGCCAAAAGAGGAGCTCTAATGTCGTACATGAAATGCACTCTAACCGTATTGTTGTTAACTCTCCCAAAGTTTCTAGGTTTAATACTGATGATCTTACCCATACAGCTGAAGATGAAATCGAAGTCTTCTTTGTTCTGCAAAGCTTGTGGGACTTTGTACAACGTACATCTCATTGGCTCGAAGAATAAGTCATCTGTGGTGTCATTCAAAGGAAACACAACCTCTTTCAGCACTAAAATCATTCCTCTTAAGATCCATGGTCTTCCGAAATTCAGTGCATCCAAGACAAATTGACTTTTCGGCTTGATCAGAAAAGTGTTCACCGGCCCTTCTAAAGGAAGATAATCACAATCTCTAAAGAACTTCGATTGAGGATACAGCATTTTCTTTATGAACGACAGCCCTACATCATAAGGGCAGACCCATCTGGCTATAAAACCTGCATCAATTGGCTGCAACTCCTGTCTGGACGATGGTTTGGAGAAACGCAGGGTCAGTTTGCCATGAGAGGAGATGGAAAAGTGAGAAGCCATTTGCATGCAGATGTGAGGAGGAAGGTAGGAGTAAGTTGGATGAGATCTCTGCTTGACCTTCTTTGGAGAGTATAAATACAAGAACTGAAGCTCGAAGAAGACAAATAGAAACCCCAAAATAACATCATTGTTTGCCATGCAGAACCTCGGGAATCCACTATCCCCCAGAATCATCTATTTTTCAGACGTGAAATGAGCTAATGACATGCTCGAAAGACAGAGTGAATGACGGCTAACTACCCGGGAAAACAAAACGACTGCAGAAATAAACCAAAACTAGCAAGAAGAAGAAGTTCGACCGCCGACCAGCTAGACAAGTGGAGAAAGGTTACCTTTACGTGTAGGGTTTGATGGTCAGCGTATCTTGAATTTGTTGAACTCCGATCTTGAGCCCCAGTATGAGTTGAAGTGCCTCCAATCCCGAAGGTTTCTAGCTTGGTAATCACCCTTGTCGCGTGCTTGGCTATTAATGGTTTGTTGTCTTTTGCTAACTTGAAGTTAATGGAGGGTGATTGATTCTTGTGCTCGTTCTTCTTGCCGTTGTCTTTATTAATTAGGGTTAGGTTTTGGAAAGGGGATCTGGAGATCGAAAGGAGGAGAAGGAGATCGCCTGTGTGACGTCAGGCCACTCTCTCTCTCTCCTAAAAAAATCTCCGTTCGGTGGCCTCAATGAGTTTTTACTTGAAAAGGTCTACTTTTGGTTAACAAAAAGAGGTCAGCCCTTTAGTGTTAGTATTTTAGTTATGCTATCGACACTGAACCATGGTGTTGACTGGTTTATTGTGCCATCTGCACCACGAGTTGCGCGAGCAGTATTGTTAGCTAAGCTATTGATGCTTAACCATGAGGGATTTTGTGGTTTATGTATTTTGTTTTCTAATATTTATTTTTGCTTGGAAATGAAAAAATAGCTTATTAAATGAGTTTTTACTAGTAGTAAAAAATTTTGCAAGTGTCAACTTGCAATAAAAAGAGTTCTTATTTGGCCCATTTTGTCCTCCATTGTTGGTACTTCTGTGATGCTATCGGCACTGAACCATGGTGTTGACTGGTTTATCAGCCATCTCCACCGCGAGTTGCGCGAGCAGTTTTGTTAGCGAAGCTATTGATGCTTAACAATGGGGGATTTTGTGCTTCCTACAGTTTGTTTTCTATCAAATATTTTTCTGAAATTGGAAAAAAAAGTTGCTTATTGTATTTGCTGGGATCCTGCAAGATGTCTTAGAACTTGCTCGTAGTGAAAATGCAATAATTTATGTGGATATAATTTCGGGCTGTTTGAACGGTTTTCTGCATGAATATCTCTTGTATACAAAAAACGTGGTTCCATTCGAGATTAATGCTGGCAGTTGGATTTTTGTATGGTTGGCTTGTGTTTCCAATTTAACAGGCTAATGTGCACAGGTTAAGATTCCTTCTCGTCCGGATCTCCCAAGTTCCTAAAGACCAGTTAAAGTGATTAAAGACTGATTCCTGTAAACGAATTTGTTTATTCCTTCTAACAATTTAAACAAATTTGTGATTTTGGCCAGTTCCTGATGAAGTCAAACTATTAACAATGGTGGGTTTTATCCAAAGCTTTATGCATGTTGACAAATGGTCAAGCACGAGCAGTGGCTTATACACCGTCATAACGAGTATGAATTTGTATTAAGTTTTCTTATCCACCTAAATGGCCGACTCCATTAAATTGAAAACAGTTTACATGCTTGCCATATTGCTTGATTTCTCTTGATGTGGTGAATTTTATTGAAGATATGATGTCCCTTATGTTGTAGACCCAAATAAAGCGATTTTGCCTACCAAATGAATGACAATATAACATACAAAATTGAGAAACTTATTTGCATTTTGATATTGGATGAGTTATTCACTCTTGGATAGTTGGATACAACTCTGAGCTAAATGGTTGGTTGAAGTGGAAACGTTAGTTTGGACTTCTAAATGGTTAGTTCAATAAGAATTCAGGCTGGAGTTTGTTTAGTTGGAAACAATAAACCAATCAAACGAAAGGTAGTTATTGAATTCCCATTTGTAGCAGTTACCTTTCAATGTGGAAAATGTGTGGATGGCTGTGAGTATGGTTTGTTGTTTTGAATTTTTGATGCTTTGTCTACGCTAATGAATACCTACCTATTTGCATTTATCTGTTCGAAAGTGGTTGGAATCTCGATGATGCAACTACTCGACTCCAAATCATCGGTACACCCTAATGGTCAAACCAAAATGCTACCATGGCACTGTTTACTTTGTTGAGTCACCATTCTATTATCAGTTCAAATCTTTCCTTTCCCTGGATCTCTGCTATTTCCTCCCATGGTCAGTTGAGGCAATAATAATTGAACATCATTTTGACAACATGAACTTGGGTGTACTGTGTAGGTAATCAATATTTCGATTAGTATATTTGTACTACTTCGTATACATTATTAATAATTTGGACTACTATGTGCGTACTATGTAGAGAATTTATGTTTGTGTATATGAGATAACATTAATAGTGCTAGTTTGATTTAACTTTATCAGTATTGAAATGCATAAAAAAGGGAAACATTGTTAGAATTTCTGTGTTTATGTAGTAAACCTGACATTGTCAGTATTACTTTGAAATTCAAGTGTGTGTATATATCTCAGTTTCTTCTGTATTTCAGATTGAGAAGTTGGTGGTGCAAGTTGTAGTTTTATGATTGCCTTTTTTGTGCTTTCAATTTTAGAATTTGTGAGTTTGTATGTGCGAGTGTTATATTTTACGTTTGGTGTTTTTGTATAATATAATGAGCAATTTTGTGTAGTTTGTTGTATCACATGTTATATTTTGCATCTTTCGTTAGTTCTCTTTGTATGACAATGGGAACATGTTCGTGTATTTAAGTATTTTAGAATCATTTTGTGTTTTCAATTTTTGGTTTGAGTGTTTTTGCTATAATTACATAATCTATAATGGGATGTTCACATTAATGTTAATTTTCTTCTATATTAAATATTTTCCTGCGAAATATATTCTGTATAGTAATTAGGTGCATATTTAATTTGATGTGATCGATATATATGGTGGTGTTTAATATTCATATACAAATTATATTTTGTCATAGAGTGTATACCAGTATATTTTTAGTGTAGTTTTGTTGTGCTTTTCGAATTTTATCATGCGTATGCCTGTATAAGTTATATTCGGTCTGGCGTAGGTTAATGTATTTTGTATTTTACGGCAAGTATCTTTGTGCTAATTTGTATGGTTTGATGCCTATTTTGGTGCGCTTTGTGTTGTAAGAGTTTGTTTTTGTGCTAGTTAATGTTTTAGAATGAGGAGTTTGTGTGTATATGTAGATCATATAATGTAGTGTATTTTTGTGAGCATTTTTGTAAAACATAACCTTTGTTTCGTACATGGATCTTTTGTCAACCAGTTGTAAATTTTTGATGCAGTTCTATCTCGACGGTTGAATTTAGATCGGTAATACTATGGTAACAAAATAATTTGTGGTTGTTAAGGGTTTGGAAAACATGGCTTAGTTTATTGAATAGTTATTGCTATTCGTGTGTATGTAGCTGTAGGAGTACCAACTTTGTGGCTTAATTTATTGACTAGTTATAGCTATTCGTGTGTATGTAGCCTGTAGCCTGTAGCCTTATTGGAGTTCCAACTTCGTGTTCTTTTTTTTGTGTTTTTATAGTAATAGTGCAACTACTAATATGTTCGTAAATTTAATGTGAGTTATTCTTTTGCGTGTATGATTAGTAAAACCAAATAAATAGTGTGACTGTACTAAGTAATTTTTCTGGGTTATATATTGTGTATTACTTCGCAACTTTGATATTTTATATTGAGTGGGTTTGTTTGTATGAGTTGTATTTTATGGTTGCATGTCTTTTTTTGTTGTTTCAATTTTAGGATGTGTGTGAATCATACTTGGTGTATTTATGATTGAGTTGGTTCGTGTGTATGAGTTGTATATTATGATTGCACATCTTTGGTGCATACTTGGTGTATTTATATTTTATCATAATAGCATTTTGTTTGCTTGGGTGTTTGTGTAAATTTTATATGTGTGAATGTATATGATAATCGGCATATATTGGTGTCTAGGAATTAATATATTTGAAGTATCTTGTGTACTTGGGTGTTTGTGTAAATTTTATTTTTGTGACTATACATTGTTATGTTTGTATTTGAGTGATTAGTTTGTATGAAATATATCATATACAGTTAAGAGTAAATGCTATTGTATTTTGTAACTTTTAGGATATTTTGTGGGAGTCATATTTTATATAATATTGGTGTATTTCTTACATGAGTATTTCAGATTAATAATATCTTGTGTAGTTTGGATGTATATGTTGGTATATTTTAGGTGTATTTATGTGCAAACTGTACTCTGAGCAAATTGGGTACGTGTGTCTATTTTGTTCTCCATATTGAGTATATTTGTACAAATTATATTTCGTGCGGTTGGTGTGTATGTTGGTATTTTGTATGTTTCGTGTCATCGATGTCATAATGATTACAAAGTCTAGTTGGAAGATGCAAATAGAAACTTATTTGGGGCCGAACTATGTGGTTGTTGATTTTATTGTAATCTGTTAGACAATTTGTCACTACCAAAATAGAAAAAGAAATGAGCACATTGGCAATGTTCCATGAAATTTTGGAGTAACCAACAATATATTGGAGCTGAATATTCTCCATATTGAGTATATTTGTACAAATTATATTTCGTGTGGTTGGTGTGTATGTTGGTATTTTGTATGTTTCGTGTCATCGATGTCACTACCTAAGCCTAAATTTAGGTTAAAAACTTGGATGGTTTATCTTTAGTTAACATATACTAAGATGTGATGATCATTTTTATTTTGAGTCACAAACTAACGGAATATTATTAATGTGATTAATTTTCACCTTGTTAGAATTATTTTGACGCATTAGGATTAACTTAATGTCGTTTGGACATTACAACAATTAATGTCTTGCCGATGATGATGCAATACTGGTAGTTATGGTAAGGTATAATGATGGTGGTGTTGTTGTCGTGATGCCGTTGGTAATATAGTGGTGGTATAATAGTGGCTATAGAGTTATGGAAGAGTGGTTTTGAATGCCCGGCGATGGTCAAATTATTTTTTTGGAAAAAGGCGCGTGAGCCCAGATGTGCCACGAATCGTCCGAGCCCGATGTGCTCCCGCTCACCTAGTAAAAATTGGACACTTGTCAGGCTTAATAAAAGACCACTCTGTGAGAGGGCATGTGTGAACAGTCTCACATGGGGAAATATAAATCTAGTAACCAACAATATATTGGAGCTGAATATTCGTCACAACGACAGACCATGTAGATCGTCCAACAGAGGAAGAACATATATGAGGTCGGGTATTGAGTTTATCTTTATGTACATGCTTCGCTATACGATCTGTGATTAACTGAGTTAGAAACAGAAGAAGGATTTTAGCATAATAGTTATTGCCTATTTTAAGTTCATTCGGAGTAGAAGTCATTGAAACTCTTTGTTCGGAGCTTCAATTTTCGTCGTTCTCTTCTTTCTGAAACTGTTCTTGATGCGAGTAACACTTTTGTTCGGAGCTTCACGAAGATGCAATAGTTTGACTGCGAATCATGGGTAAACTTTGTCCCTTCATTTGTTTTATCATTATTTTGAAGCTTTATCACTGAGAAAAGCGAAAGAAATCTGTTCATTCCTTAAATGGAGTCGTTCGGTTCCCCCATTAAGTACCTCAATGGTTACTCTCGTACAGTTCCCAAGGATCTTTCTTATGGGTTATAACTGATATTTACTCTGAATGTCAATTGTTTTAGTCAAATACCCGTATTCCATTACTTATAGAATAGCAAGTGAAATCTCAATGATTGATACTGCTAAATTTGAAATGGTTAACTGTTTAATTTGTCGCTGTATCTCCTCGGCTTGTCAATTTATGTTATATTATTAAGTTCTCTACATTGAAACCCGGTTTTTGGGGTTTCTGTAGAGATCCGTGGTAGGCAAAAAGAATGTTCGGTGCTGGTACACAGAAGAGCTTGATAAATGTTTAGAGAGCAATGAAGGACTCCACCATTGTGGGACTAGTGAAAATTTATAACCGTACTCTGTTACTATCAGTTTTATATGGGCTAAACGTTTCTCTGATACTACAATGGCTTAAAGGATTGTTTTAAAATACTAACCTTACTCTCACTGCGCATTTGTTGATGTACATCCTCTGTATTTGACACTCACAGAGGTTAAAAAGACTTTCACAAGTAAACTAGTAAAAATGATTTTTGAATTGACTATTGAGAGAAACTAGATAGTTAAGTGTACTTATGAAGTAGTTCTTATATTGATTACGTAAGCGATTGCGAAGCATACTAGTGGGAGTTACTTTCCGGACATTCTAGTTACATTAAGGCATATTGAAAGTTGTATTTATTTTGAATAATAAGGATGAATATGAATATGTATATACTCTCTAGATTTTCATACCAAATACACGAAAATTTAGAGGTTAGACAGCTCTCTAATGTTGTTAATAGTCTTGCAAGTAACAATGAAATCTAAGAAGGATACAAATTTAGCCCAAGAATTTAGAGGTTTGACAAGGTCTATAATGTTTTCTTCTTTGATTTAAAGATGACCTTATTGTTTAATGTTTTCTTCTTGTTTTCCTTGTTTTGGTCCTTTTGCAAATGGTTGGTTGTTCCATTGACTGAAACAGTCTTCTATGGTTCTAGGACATGGATAATTGAAGCTTCTCGACTATCAATAAAATTGCCAAATCTGATTTGTGAGATGAAACTATATGAAGATATGGTTATTGTATTCTCCGTCTGCTTTACACAGAATGCATCTGTTTGGTCTGGTCATGCCTCTTCCAATGAGCAAGTCTTTAGTAGGTATTCTTTCCAAGATTGCAGCCCAAAGGACAAAACTTACTCTAGGAGGTATGTCCTTCCCCAGTCTCTTCTCTGTCCGTCTATGCATGGTTGTCTTCAGTTTGTTGTAGCACTCTCTGACTGATAGGTTCTCGTCTTCCGTATTGTAAGTTGTTATTCTATAGTACTTGTTTTCATTGTCCTAATGTCACTGGCATCTTTATCAAATTTTTTCCCTCTATAATATGATTTCTTTTCTTTTTTTTCCTTTAATAGCAGTAGCATGAGAAAACCAATGGATTTATTAACATCTGTGGAGTTGTATCAACCATTTTCCTTTTGATCGGACACTTCGTAAGTGTAAGAAAAGAGAAATTGTATTGATTTGTATTGATATTCATAGCTATTACATAAGATCATTATATGGAGTAGTACAAGAGAAAAGTTTAAGCAATTGGACAATGTGGGACTATATTGGACTATATTTCTAACATTCCCCCTCAAACGAATGACTTTTGCTAGTGAAAAATTCATGAGTTTGACTTGATGGAGGCATCATTGTGAGGTTTCTATGTTGTTGTTTGTTGTTGATTTTGCTTTTCTTCACTTGAAGAAAAGTTGGCACCATTGCCAGGTTTTGTTGATGTTGATATTGTTGTTGATTTTGCTTTTCTCCACTTGAAGAAAAGTTGGCGCCATTGCCAGGTTTTGATGTTGATGTTGTTGATTTTGCTTTTCTCCATATGAAGAAAAGTTGGCACCATTGCCAGGTATTGACAATTACTAACCATTGTCCGGTTGACAATTACTAACCATTGTCCGGTTGACAATTACTAACCATTGTCCGGTTTTGGAGATCTTCCTACCTTGGTTTTTAATAGCCCTCACACATGATTATTACTCCAACATCATCGATCCAATTCAAGTTTTTGATCTACTTGATTTTATGTGTTGTTGAACATAAACACTAGCAATCATTCAATCTTGACCTTCCCACTTCTATTCTTCATTTATACTCTTTCTCATGTCTCCTCTTTCTTTTGATCTTATAGAAAATATAATGGAACCAAGTAGCTTACTAAAGTAACAAACATTTGAGAGTTCTCATCTTGGATATAAGAAATATGAGCAAATCAATTTAAGAGAATTAACTCTTTTGCCATAAAGGAACCCACAAACATGTTTTCAAAAACATCAAAAGAAAACCATCTTTGAGTATAAGCATGATTTCTTTGATACATTCTATCAAACACTTCATGTGCATCATATTGTAAATCAAGATTTTGGAGAACTATAAGTATAGTTTCAAGATAAACATGGGGTATATAACTATTCTAACAAAGAAATCCATGAATTCTTTTCCCCCTCTCTAATAGCTTTCCAATTTCTCTCAAAATATAACTTCATGGACCATAGATCCACATAGATTTGATGTTGGGGAGGACTTGACATTTGAAATGCTTGAGATCATTGAAGAGTATATCATGTGATTTCTTCAACAAATCACTCTTCTTTGGATCTTTCATCTTCTTGTTAATCTTCATCATCTTCAAATACTATTGAGAAAAGTATTGAAGAATGATTAGATTTCAACACTAGAAGAGAACTACTCTTATTTGAAAGAAAAAAAAAAAAACACTAAACTTGAACTAAAAATCGATAAAAGTCCGGCGGACGATAGCCATTAATGGGACTACCGCCGCCGGCTAGCGGAAGACTATAAACGACTAACTCAAGAAAGAAACCTAGAAGCTCTTATACCATGTAAGAAAAGAGAAATTGTATTGATTTGTATTGATATTCATAGCTATTACATAAGATCATTATATGGAGTAGTACAAGAGAAAAGTTTAAGCAATTGGACAATGTGGGACTATATTGGACTATATTTCTAACAGTAAGGGTGTACCCACCCTCAGCAAACATGTCATATTTTAGTGGACATCGAAGCATGCACTGTAACTGGGATTTTATCTCTCACCGTAAGTAGCTATTTCATAATTAAATTATGGTTGTTAATGTAGTATCTGCTATGGTATGTTAATCTCTTTTTTCGGCTATGCAATTTCCTGTATAAGCGGAAGTAGCTAGATTACAGTAATGATTCAAGTGGAGACCTTCGGTTAGGTAGTTCTCTGTCCCTTTCACGTAGTTATTTGTTTTTTCATTGCCTTGAACGTTATACGTGGGTGTGAAACATATCGGACAATTACCAATGGAGGAAGATGAAAGTGAAGGAGATAAAATCCGCAGGAAGATGAAGATTGAACGAAAAAACCAACCCTGTTAGGCTGACAAGTTACTGACATTGAAGAAGAAAAACATTAAAGAACAATACTATTAAGAAAATAACCGAAACTAATGTCAATTTAAGGCATTACCTATCTCAAGAAATTACATTTCATAAAGACGTGGGGAGAGATGTGGGGACTGGGGAGTTTGTGGTTGGTATCTATCTGCTTGTTATATACACAAATGATTGTTTCTAGCTGTTTGATTTTGAGGTGTTTGGATGTGTGTATTTGTGGGATTTGATTTGGAAGTTGTTGCTATCGGCTTGATTTTGTGGGATCACATGGCTGGTTTTAAACCGCTGGATTGAAATAACCTCGATGAATATCCAACGAATGTGAATAACTATAGAAAAATCCGAGGCTGTCATCAAAGAACACCGTCCTGATTTATATAAAGCGCGCACACACACACACACAACACACATATATATATTTCAACTGAGATCTTGATTTCGGTAGGACATAATTCTTAAGTTTGTCTCGAGTTACTTGGAGGAAATTCATAAGTGGCGCTGAAGGAGGCCTTGCTGATACCGTGGAACTAGGAGGACCCAATATTGTGCAAGCTAGACAAAGATTCATGGAAGATTTTTTCTTTTTTCTTCTCCGAAATTCCTTTTAGAGATGTCATGTGGTATAACATAGACACTGTAAAATTGATGTTGATGAAAATATGATTGTCTGGTAAACCACATATAGATTGGCAGGCGTGACGACTCACATACTAATGCTGAAATTGAGACACTTGACCTGATATGGTTGCTTCTTCACAAGAAACATTCACTACAAGAGGAATGTTTAACCATGGATTATTTTGTGTATATGTAGGAACTGCTCTATGACTGAAGTCTAGATGAGTAATGTAAGGTAGTGAAGTTTATAATGGACACCAGTATTGGAATGGTTCGGACGGGATATCCTAAAAGGTATAATGATCTTTTACTTCTAAGATATTCTTACACTGATTGTGAACTTCATTTGATTTTGGATAGAAACATATTTAAAGTTTCTACTGCTGGTAGATCCTATATTACTTCTTTGTTATACTCTGCCAAAAATAACTTTCTTATTTTTTGTGTTCCACAATATAACTCCTTTAAACCCCCTAACTCCTAAATCTTGACCGAATAACGCTTTCAACATTTTCTTGTAAGGTTTGACTATTATCAGCCACACTTCTCAGTTCTACTTGTCTTGTTGTCTTTTTCTTTTTTTGATCGTAAATGAACTTTATAATTTTCTCACTTTAGTTTTTGTAGGCTTAGTTGTCAACTTTTCAAACTTAGTGGTTTATGTTATTTGTTTAGGTTGTAGGAATTGTTAGCTATGTTTATCTGCTAAGAGGTACCACTCTCCTCCTACGCCGCTCTCTTTTTCTTTTTTCGCAGTGCAATTGCAAATATTGGCGGAGATGGCTACAGCAAGAATTGTGAGCGGATAACCCAGATCTTTCGACTTCATGTTTCCTTGACAAATGTGAGAAAAGTTGGTAACTCTTTGTCCCTTTCACTTAAGTTATTTGTTTGCGCACTCCTTTCCTTCTCTTCAAAATTTTTTCTAGCTACACATGAAATATTCCTTTTAGCAATCTAGCTTCTGAATTTAGGATTTTTTAATGAAATAATCAATTGGTTTCAATTGAGTTCAAACACATTCAATAAAGCGTGTTGCTTTTTGTTGAAACAAGAAAATTCTGCAATGACCTAGGTAATCATCTTAATGTCCTGTTAACTAGTTTTTTTTTTTCTTTTGAAGCAATCGAATGAGGAATAATCATCATTCTTTCTTTTTCATGTTAGTAACTCTTTCTGGAGATGATATCAAATTACAAAAAAAAACTATTCATACAACGGTCTTACAACAGTTATACAACAAGGTCCAATTTTTCTGGACATGGTTTTTCCAACTCATTTTCATTCATTGTTTTTGAGAATTTGAAACTCTTTACAAATAGCCCGAAGCCCCGAACCACAAGAGTAGAGTTTGTTGTGTGATTGTAGGATTGTTTTATCAATAGAATAAGTCATGTATTCTAAACCTAATATTAATGAAAATATTATGATTGTCATTGGGGAGGGGGAGAAGGCGTCACACCGACAGTGGTGAGGGGCTGAGGGCCATGGTTGTAGAGTGGTAGGGTCTGATACTGGTAGTTACTTCCATACTTTTCTAAGGTAGAAATAACTCAACCTAAACGAAAGGGTTCTCTTTCGGCATAGTTGATTTGACCCAAACTATTTTAGCTCTTAATCTAAGAGTGGTCATGCTCACACATACATAATGGGTGCAGATGATAAAGGAGTCCTAATCATACATAAGCGGACCAAAGCAACCCACTCGGGTATATAACCTTAAAAGCATATTAAGTCTTAGCTATTTGTTTGCATATGCGGGTATAATTTTCTATTTTGGTGTGTTTATATTGTAAAATTAACGTCATCAGTGTTAGTTTGAAATTTAACTGCATGAGATATTGTATATGTAGGATCTTGTACTCTGTTTTTTGGACAATATTTTAGTATACATGATTAATATATTTTATATGAATTGGCATACCGTATAGGTAACTGATAATTTGTTAAGTATATTTATACTACTTTGAATATAGGAATCATCATTTCGACTAGTAAGCATACAAAGTATGTAATATATCATGAGACCAATAAGTTGATAGTCGAAATCTCACTATCAGCGTTTTGGCCTAAAAGAGGTATCCGACTTCAATGAAGTCGGTTGATTAGTACACAATTGTATCCCTTGCGAACCTTACATGCACCTTTGGATGCATAAGGTTCAAAAAACAAAACGAAAAAAGAATCAATGTGTCAGTTCCAACCCTCTTTAATTTATTTTTTTCATAGTAGGGTACTTCTAAGGAGTAACGGACGGATATTTTTCTCGATTTTGCAAGAAAGATGAGTGTTTACTCGCTTCCCCTTTTTCTGTATATCTGTCATAAATTTTAGTTTTTTAAAATTAATTTAGGTAGGAGATCGAGTCAAAGTAATACCTAAAGTAATCAATTTTCTCTTTTATGAATGTTTACTTCAACTTTCTCTATTTTTAGATTCTAAGTTAACGAAATAATATATATGTGAGAAGCATGATCATGATTTTAAACACTACCTAGGTTGTCATGTTTTCTTTCTAGTCTCTTTAGGCTTGCCCTGTCCACCCTTGAATATGTTGATGTACTTTTAATTTTAGGTTATCTTTGCTTGAATTAGATAATCTATAATGGGGTGCTTGCGTTGATGTACATTCTATTTTAGAGTAAATATTTTCATAATTAGGTTCATATTTCTATGTGGTGGTGCACTTTTTACAGAGTAGTCACATACGAACTATATTGTCCATAGAGTGTGTATACCGGCATATTGTTGTATTTTTGTGTTTTATAGTAAGTGTGCTTGTGCACCTTATACTTGGTGTGGCACTGTGTTTTGTGTTTTAGAGTGAGTACCGTTGTGGTAATTATATGATTGGATGCCTGTTTTTGTTCGCTTTGTGTTGTCAGAGTTTAGTTTTGTGCTATATGTAAATTATAAATCCTAGTCCATGTTAGTTTGACCATTTTTGTAAAACTTAAACTTTGTCTAGTATATGGACCTTTTGTCAAATAGTTGTAAATTTAGATTAACGAGTAGCAATATGGTAACAAAATACTTGGTGATTGTTTTAAGGGTTTGCGGAATGTCGTTTACTTTTTTGAACAGTTATAGCTATTTGTCTGTATGTAGAAGTACCAACTTCGTATTGTTGTGTTTGTATGGTAATAGCGAAACTATTGATATGTTTGTACATCATTTTGTTTAGTATGGGGTGGACAATGTTTTTA
This sequence comes from Eschscholzia californica, assembly GCF_041429995.1. NCBI lineage: Eukaryota > Viridiplantae > Streptophyta > Magnoliopsida > Ranunculales > Papaveraceae > Eschscholzia > Eschscholzia californica. The sequence goes on along the minus strand of NW_028238309.1, from coordinate 42,485,549 downwards.
GTTTACACTAATGGTGTGTTTGGATGACGGAATCATGAATCCGCGGATTCATGAGTCCTTGGGATTCATGATTCCACGGATTCATGAATTCAAGTAATATATTTTGGCTTGTTTGGCAACTAAGAATCCTATGATTTATTATTCTTTGAGTATTTTCAAACGTCTTTAGAAAAAATATGATTTTTGAAAAAAATAATGATTTTGAAAAAAAATAATGATTTTGTAGAAAGAAACATTTTTTTTGTTGATTTTAAGTTTGAAATTTAAGTTCATTAATCCAAAATCATAGCAAATCCTAGGGGGTAGGGTGGGATTTTGGTCCAATACAAATTTTGGAATTAGGAATCCTTAGGATTCTGAGTCCTAGGATTCTTGGTAGCCAAACAGACCAAGGATTCATGATTCCTACCAAATTCCACTTTTGATAGGAATCCTACTTAGGAATCCTGCAACCAAACACACCATAATAGTATATTTAAGGTGAGTTATATTTGTGAAAGATCTGAATTTGTTTTAGGTGGTATAGGTAATTATTATTTTTATTAGTGTTTCTGACTGTTTTGTATATAGAATCCGTAACTTGGATTGTTTTGTGTGTAGAGTATTTTTTGGGTGTGTTTGACTAGTAAAACTAAATAGTGTCTGTACTAAGTACCTTGTGGCTCGTTCGAACTTTATATTGTGTATGAGCTCACAACATCGATATTGTAGATTGAGTAGGTTCCTGTGGAAATTTTATATTTTTGTGATTGTGTCTTTTTTTAGTGTTTCAAAAGTGTGTATGTATATGTTGTCCTACTTTGGTGCATACCTAGGTATATCTAGTACTTCATATGTGTATTTTGTTTCTCTGACAAACGGCAAATGTCAGTGTATATTTTGCTTAGGAAATAATATAGTTAAGAGTACTTAGTTTGCTTGAATAAATACGTTGGTGTAGATTTTAGCGCGAATATTGCGGACAGATGATAGCTTGTATGAGTTGATGAATATGGCGGCACAATTGAGATTTATATTTATGCAAGTTGGGTTCGCTTGTTTATTTTGTTATATATATATATATACCTGTGTAACTTATATTTTGTAAGATATATTGGTGTATATGTTGGTACTTTGTTTTCGAGGTTAGTATACTGATTATAGGGTTTGGTAAGAAAATGTTGTTGGAATCGGAGCCAATTTTGGCTTGACCCAACTCGTCAAACTCAGAAACAGAATGCACCACTGCGTTCGTCTCATCGAGCTCTTCAATTTAGAGCCAAGAATGACTCGAATCCGATTCCGAATGAATGAGAAATTCAAGTTTAAAGTTTGCACGAAGATCGGCGAAATTAGGGACTAAAACGTCAAACCGGACAAGTCGGATTGAGGGCCATTTGAGCGAAGCGAACACGTCCAGATCTGGACGGTTCGCATTCACTCCGCGCTATTTGAACGAAATTTGACGGCCCCCGTTTAGACGTTTCGGGCTAGTTTCGGTCACATACCAGATTCGTTGGATCATCGCTGATCCAACGGCGTGCGCCCTCTGCGCGGTGGGCTACTTTCGGGATTTGTTTAGATCTCAATCCAACGACCATTTCTCTAGTCTGCTTTGGGACAATTTCGGGACAGAATGATCCATCGGCTGGCGTTCCAACCAAGCTTTTTAGAGAAATCAGACGGTCCACATTTCAACGGACTCCAATTTCAGTTATTATTTCAGTTTAGTCCACCCTTTCGAAGGGATACATCCATTAACCCCACAAGACACTGTTACAGGGGTGTAAAATGTCTTAAGGAAAGAGAATTTATTCTCGCCTCGACTACATTAACGTTTGTCTAACTCGGTTAATCCGAAAGAAGGAATACTGATAAATCATTATTCTCTTACAATCTATCTCTCTACAAATTAGAGAAAGGAAACTCTGTCTTAACCAAGACAAGACAGAGAAAAAAATCAACATATCAAATGATAACCAGAGGAACAACAATCTTAAGACATTTTATATATATAACGATTATTTCTCTGGTTATACGATTTGATTTGGTTTTCTGTGTGTTTCAGAACAATGTCAAGAACAAGAAAAACACTACGGGTTCTTCAGCTTAACACCACATACGGGGAAAAACCAAAAAAAATTCAAGGGAACTGACTTTGCCCTGAAGCGGAAGCATCCGTCTCAAAACAGAGGCAAGTCGAGGAAAAGGCAAAGGCTTGTCGAATGCTACAAATGTAGAAAGCGGGGCCGCGTAGCCAAAGATTGTCGCTCCACATATGACAATCAAGGGGAAAAAGTTGATAATCAAGCTTCATTAGTAAAAGACACCGAAAATCAGAATCACTGTCTTATGACCACTGAATTCGAAAAGGTGTAAGATACTTCATAAGATGAACCTTTGTGCAGTGGCACATGAAGATAACCTGGTTAATAACTAGAGATGGTGGGTCGACACTAGGGCAAACCGTCACATCTGTAGTGACAAAAGCCTATTCACTTCCTATACGGAGGTAGCCGAAGGAGAGACCTTATTCAAGGAAAACGACTCGACCACCCAAGTCAAAGGAAAGGGGGAAATCGTGTTAAAATTTTCTTCAGAGATAGAGGTGACTTTGACTGATGTACTCCATGCTCCAGACATTCAAAAGAACTTGATTTCTGGTTCCCTTTTAAGTGAGAACGGGTTCAGACTAATCTTTCTGTCAGATATCGTTATCATATTTAAGAAAATAATGTATATTGGAAAGGGCTATTTATGTGGGGAATAATTTCAATTAAATGTTACCTATGTAATGCCGAAGGCACCTATTATTAATGAAATTAATAATTATGCGTATATTGTTGAGTCCTCCAATATTTGTCACGAAAGATTAGGACATGTGAATAATAAGTCATTAAAGAAATTAATGAGCTTGGAGTTAAATCTCGAAACTCGAAATTGACTCAAGACGAACATGTCAAACACGTGCAGAGTCAAGATGACTAAGACATAGCTCAAATCTGTAGACTTAAGTCACAGTGAACTCTGGAGCTTAAAGATGGTTCAACACATGAGGTGGAAAAAGGTTTATCGATGACTCCACTTGGTTCTGTGATATTACTTACTAATGAGTAAGGACGAAGCAATCGAAAAGTTCGAACTTTATCAAACCAAAGTAGAAACTCAACTTGATAAAAGAATTGAGGCTTTGAGAAACGATTAAGATGGAGAAATGAATCTCCTTTAGCCAAGATATACGCCAAGAATGGTATAGTTCATCAAATGACAACTCTTTTGGTATAGTAGAGTGAAAGCACATAACGTTATAAGGGATAAAATTTGATCAGTGGATCAACCTAATCTCGCTGGGTCATGTGAAGTATTGTAGTAAAGGCTATCCCTAGTAGTGGACGAGAAGACACAAGTCTTGAATACTTGATCCTAAAGGTTCAATTCGATGACGAATCGAAGAAGACAACCACATAAGTGAGCGGAGAAGTGTGTCAAGCCAAATGTCAAAACCTAAACGGTTAGACAAGGCTGGCGACAGAATGTTCTCGTTGTACAAAGAGTTACAAGACGATGAAATGTTCAAAATAACTCATCGGTGTGAGACAATGAAAATTCTGTGAAACAGTCTCTAATACAAAGTTGACGGTGAATGCAAAATTCGGAAAATTAAACTTGTCTTCGAGAAAGTAAGTTATTTCGCATAACATACTCAGAGGGTAAATTCTCTAGAAGGTCCTTAGACCTGTCTAAGAATCACAAGAGCATCCTCAGATATGTTAAAAGGAAGGACCTTTGCTAAAAGATATCGAGAACAGGAGTTATTATAAATAAATCCTTAAGTCTTTGCAAGGATGTCCTTAGTTCTGTATCATTACAGAATAGTCCTTCATAAATCCTCATGGCAACCTAATCTTCTTGGATAGACAAGAGAATTAAGGTTGATAAGACGTAAAGTTGAATATTACATCATTCGATCTAGACGTGACTTGAATAGTAAGTTCAAGGGTCTTGGTAAGATTTTCGATTCAAGAGTATGAACGAAATCTAGAGACGATGAAGGACAAAATAGGGAATGATAACTTGGATGCTCATGCGATAGTTTTAAATCTATCAAGGGAGTATATATGTTAAGACATATAACTTAAGAAATAGTTAAAAGAGAAACTCACCTTGTGTTATATCTCAAGGTTCTAATGATCATGTTATGAAACAAAACTAAAACGCTACACTAAAGAAATTGTGTACGAAAATAGTTTTGTCAAAAAGGAGAATGCATTGGTTACCCTAGAACTGTGGGGGCAGATATTCTTAGTGTAGCGTGGAGGCTTAAAGAAGGTTAATCGAACCTATCCTAGAAATGTTAGAACTAAAAGTCGCGGAAGCTATCGAACCTATCCTAGAAATTGATCCGATTATGAAGATTAATCGAAAAGCTAAGTCAAAATCAAATATGCGAACAGAATTTAACGAGGTTCGGCTTTAAAGCCTACGCCCTCGGGCGAACAAGAAATCTTTATTGAAGGATAGATGAAGACGACTAACACAACCCGCAAGTTCGTCCCAAGATGGTACTGTATAGAATTTAACCTTCTATACTAGATCTTCGACAACCGAGAAATTAAACACCGCTCAAAACTATGAACAAAAAATTTCTCTCTCACTTGCTCTCTCTTTATCTCTCTCTAAAGAAGAGTTGTTGTTGCTTGTGTTGGTTGATTATTACAAAGACTGAAGACCCCTATTTATATTAATTATAAGCCGGTGGGAATTGAATTAAAAATTGGAAACCAATTTGGTATGCATCCACCGACCTCAATTTTGGAAAGCTTAGCTTGGCGGTTTCTATCCAATTTAGAAACCAAATTGAATAGCTTTTAGAAACCAAACCGCCTCTCACCTCTTCACCAAACCGCCTCTCACAATTCTCCACCTCGGACACAATTTGATATACTTCAAATTTTGGACGAACACTAGGATACTCCTTGTAAGATATATCTGCTTCTTGTAGCTTCATCCGACTGCGTCATATGACCATGACTGCCTACGTACCCGTTTACAGGATCAAGCCTACCGTAGTTCTACCAACCCTTCACATAAAGATTACCTTGTCGCCATTACGCCCTTTCGGGCAACTTAACACGAGCCGATTTGTAGCAATTTCAGGCAATGCTGAAACTTGCTACACGTCACCACTTTAGTCAACATGTCTGCGGGATTCTCATCTGTGTGTACCTTCATGAGAGAAACACCACCTTCCTCTATGACATCTCGTACAAAGTGATACCTGAGATCGATATGCTTAGTACGAGCATGGTGAACCTGATTCTTCGCCAAGTGGATCGCACTTTGACTATCACACCATACATCTACGCACTCCTGCTTAATCCCTAGATCATCCAGAAGACCCCACAACCACAATGCTTCCTTCACACCCTCGGCCATAGCCATATACTCGGCCTCCTTAGTAGATAACGCAACTGTAGATTGTAACATCGCTAACTGGAGCACCATGTACCCTAAATACATAACCAGTAGTAGATCGTCTTCTATCTAGATCGCCAGCATAGTCCGAGTCAACATAACCGCTTACCTGACATGTGTCTCCACCAAAGCACAAACCCGTATCAACGGTACCCTTCAATTACCTCAAGACCCACTTCACAGCTTCCCAATGTGTCTTCCCCGGGTTTGCCATAAACCTGCTAACCACACTGACCGCCTGTGAAATATCTAGACGAGTACACACCATAGCGTACATCAAACTGCCAACTGCACTAGCATACGGTACACGATCCATATGATCCTTCTCCACCGTAGTAGTGGGAGATTGTTTTCCCGAGAGCCTGAAGTGTGGTGCCAAAGGTGTTGACACCGCCTTCGCATTCTGCATCCCAAATCGAGAAACTACTCGTTCGATGTAACCTTTCTGATTCAAGTACAGTTTCTTACTTGACCGCTCTCTCTTAATCTCCATTCCCAGTATTTTCTTTGCAGCGCCCATGTCTTTCATCTCAAACTCTTGACTGAGTTGAGATTTCAACTTATTTATCTCCACCATGCTTCGTGAAGCAATAAGCATGTCATCCACATACAAAAGGAGATAAATAATGTCACCTTCGCGAAGCTTCTTGATGTATACACAACAATCATAGTCACTTATGCGAAAACCATGCTTTAGCATGAAAAAATCAAATCGTTTGTACCATTGGCGAGGGGATTGTTTCAATCCGTAAAGAGATTTCCTCAAACGACATATTTGATTTTCTTTACCCTCAACCTTGTATCCCTCAGGTTGAGCCATATAAATTTCTTCTTCCAAATCTCTGTGCAAGAAGGCGGTTTTAACATCGAGTTGTTCCAGCTCAAGATCACTATGAGCAGCAATACTCAATAGCACCCGAATAGAAGTATGTTTCACGACCGGTGAGAAAATCTCATTGTAGTCGACCCCTTCTTTCTGTGCATAACCCTTGGCCACTAGTCTTGCCTTATACCTTGTACCCTTGATCTGGGAAGAATCCTCTTTCTTCTTGTACACCCATTTACAACCAATAACAGACTTACCTTCGGGCAATGGGACAACCTCCCATGTCTGGTTCTTGTGAAGAGACTCCATCTCTTCTTGCATAGTAACCAACCAACTCTCTCTTTCCTCCGCGGTAATAGCTTGTTTGAAGGTGATCGGCTCGTCGTCTTCCACCGAGAGTGCATATTCAACCACATTTGTCTGCCCGTAATGCCTAAGAGGTTTGTCTGACCCTAACCTCTGTACCGGCTTATATAACCGTTTCGGCCTAGTGTGTACCGAAACATCCTGCTGTTGTTGTTGTAAAACTTGTGTACCTTCCCCTTGAACCTCCTCATGATCGGGTTCATCAATTTCCTCATCCTGAGTATTATCCTGATGCTCCACCTGATCATGATTCCTAGAAACCTGTTGGTCTTCGGTTTCTACTTCCACCACTTGAGCTTTAGTAGACCCAACATCACCACAACTAGGCACCGTAGCTTTCGCCATAACTACAATAGATGACTCATCAAACACCACATCTCTGCTGATTACAAACTTCTTGTCTTCCGTACACCATAGCCGATAACCCTTGACTCCTGTAGCATATCCTAAGAAAATTGCCTTCTTTGCTCTATTGTCAAGTTTGTTACCTTTAACATGGTAATAGGCCGTACAACCGAAAACCTTAAGTCTCCCGTAATCTGCATGTTCACCTGACCACACCTCGTAAGGTATGCCGCCATCTAAAGAAGAATGTGGAGACCTGTTCACAAAATAACAAGCTGTAGCAACAGATTCTGCCCACCATTCTACGCCTAATCCCGAATTGGAGCGCATACATCTAGCCTTCTCAAGTAGTGTACGGTTCAATCTCTCTGCGACTCCATTCTGCTGAGGTGTGTTTACTACTGTCCAGTGCCTCACAATGCCTTCCTGATTACAAAACTCCTTGAATGCCCCATCCGTGTACTCGGTCCCATTATCCGACCTTAACGTCTTCAGCTTTCGACCAGTTTTGTTCTCAACCATTGCTTTCCACACCAGGAATGTGTTGAATACCTCATTCTTATGCTTCAGAAAATAAAGCCAGACAAATCTCGAATGATCATCAACGAATGTAACAAAATACCTGGAACCACCCTTGGAAGGTAACTTTGCCGGTCCCCAGACATCGGTATGTACGTAGTCTAATACCTCTTTGCTCCTGTGCTTGCTTGTAGAGAACGTCACCCTGTGTGCCTTCCCGAACACACAATGCTCACAAAACTCCATGCAAGGCTTCTTCATGTCCTTCAACAAGCCTTTCCCGCACATCAAAGATAGACCCTTTTCTGACATATGCCCAAGGCGCATATGCCAAAGCCTCGTACTAGCCGTTGGATCCCTTCCACTGATTCCTACTGCTACATCTCCCGTAATTGTTGTCCCCAAAAGTTTGTATAAATTACCGTAACGAGTACCTCTCATTACCACCAAAGAACCCTTAACGACTTTTATGGAGCCATTCTCTATAATTATCTCACAGCCGTTCCGCTCCAACACACCAAGGGAAATTAGATTTTTCCGTAAATCGGGTATGTGTCTTACGTCCGTCAATGTTCTCACCACTCCATCGTGCATCTTGATCCGTATTGTTCCGAGTCCCACAGTTTTACATATACTATCATCACCCAGTATAACTGTACCACCATCTATACTCCTATAGGTAGTAAACCACTCCCTATTTGGGCACATATGGTGTGACGCCCCTGAATCAAGCATCCACTTATCGAAGATCTTCTCAGACACCTCTATCACCGAGAAACATTCGTCCGCCTCTTCTGACACATATCCCGCCTCTTGCATCTCTTGTTTCTCCTTGTAGCCTTCGTTCTTTTGCTTCAACTTTCTTTTTGGACAAGCCGCTTTAAAGTGGCCAAGCTCACCACAACTAAAGCATGTTTTCTTGAAGTGGCCAAGCTCTGATACCAATTGTTAGAACTAAAAGTCGCGGAAGCTATCGAACCTATCCTAGAAATTGATCCGATTATGAAGATTAATCGAAAAGCTAAGTCAAAATCAAATATGCGAACAGAATTTAACGAGGTTTGGCTTTAAAGCCTACGTCCTCGGGCGAACAAGAAATCTTTATTGAAGGATAGATGAAGACGACTAACACAACCCGCAAGTTCGTCCCAAGATGGTACCGTATAGAATTTAAGCTTCTATACTAGATCTTCGACAACCGAGAAATTAAACACCGCTCAAAACTATGAACAAAAAATTTCTCTCTCACTTGCTCTCTCTTTATCTCTCTCTAAAGAAGAGTTGTTGTTGCTTGTGTTGGTTGATTATTACAAAGACTGAAGACCCCTATTTATATTAATTATAAGCCGGTGGGAATTGAATCAAAAATTGGAAACCAATTTGGTATGCATCCACCGACCTCAATTTTGGAAAGCTTAGCTTGGCGGTTTCTATCCAATTTAGAAACCAAATTGAATAGCTTTTAGAAACCAAACCGCCTCTCACCTCTTCACCAAACCGCCTCTCACAATCTCAAGGTTCTAATGATCATGTTATGAAACAAAACTAAAACGCTACACTAAAGAAATTGTGTACGAAAATAGTTTTGTCAAAAAGGAGAATGCATTGGTTACCCTAGAACTGTGGGGGCAGATATTCTTAAATATCTAAAACGGTACCCTATATGAATATTATGAGATTCCATCTAAGTTAATGGATATGAGAAAAATACTCTTGAAATGTGGGGGGAACCGAAATGCCAATTATAAAGAAATTTTTCTACATTCTCATTAAGATATAACGTCGTAGGGACGTGAGAAGAGGGAAATTATGGAATACCTCGGAAACCAGATTTAGCCAAAAATAATCTTTGGTTCATAAGGTTTCATTGAGCTAAGAACTGTTGTTATATTCACTAAGTTGTGACAAGATTGAGAAATCAAGTGTGTGAATATAAGTGATACGTGAATGTCTAATTCACTCAACAAATCTGGAAAAACACAAATGGAAAGAACTTCTCTTTCTAATCCTAAACTAAGTAACGAGATTCGTCCGTGAATCATCTGTTCAAAATAACAGACGATACTAGTTAGGAATAAGAAAGTCTTTGAGAAGATATGATTCGATGTTTTTCCAGATTGAATCTTTACTCATGATTGATAATCTTAGTGCATGGTTAAACAGAGAGTGGTAGAATAACCACTCAAGAACCACGATAAGCATAAATACATGAATTTGAACAAATTCAAGAAAGAGTTATCTGAGCAACAAATAGTTCTTAGGTATCTGAGCAGACTCGTATAATTTGGTTGTACATATCATAAAGGAAAACGAAGATATATGGACAACACTCGAATCTCAGATATAAAGTCTAACAGTGGATTTGAAAAATCACTAAGGGCTACGATATCACAAAAACCTCAAAGGCAGACGTGCATAGCTGGATCGACAATGTAATCCTAAAGGCCTTGATGGATACATTGCTCTGGAGAAAGCAAAGGAAGTAGGTGAACTTCCTGGAGGATATTTGTTTGTGATTGAAGCCAGTGTATGCAATAAACCTAAGTATTTGTTGCGTAGGCACTAATACGGTAAGTCTAGAGAATTCAAAATAAATAGACTAGCACCGTAAAGCAATTGCTCTCAAGGAATGTATAAATTAAAATTATGCTCAATCCTAAGTTACCTGGCGGATCCGTAAAGAACAAGGGTGAACAAGAGAGTTGAAATTGCATCATCAAGGGGAATGTGGCAAAAACGCCTAAAGTAAATGAGTAAAGGCATGGTGAAACCCTACCTAGATGACTGGAGATCCCACGATCTAGGTTCAAAGGGAAACTGAAGCTATATCCTGACTCGACAGTAACACTGTAAGAGATTTTTTATCTCTTACCCATTCCTAGGATGAAAACAGTGTTGCCTGCAGTGAGAGGCTAAGCATTAAGCTTTTAATGAATCCGAAAACTCAGAACTTGATTCTAACGTGAGGTATAGCAGGATACCTTATTACAGATAACCTATATGTGTGTGAACTGATGCCGATTCTATAGGAAGGTCGTCTAGGTCGACTTCTCTAAAGCACACATGAATTCGGGATTGTTCAGGGCCGAAATGAACACAACCGAGAACCTAAGTAAAGGATTAACTGTGTGATAGCTATTCAGGTTCACAATTTCCAAGACTCAGTTCAAGACGATAAGTTCACTGCCGTCTTTGTAGACCTTGTAGTTTATTCACTAGGAAAGGTTCAAAGTCGAAAGACTACCTTCTTCCGATGCAGCGAAGTTTCGCATATGAGCTCTTCTAGTGTTAGTATATCAGTATAGTATGTTTGTATCATAGTAAACCTCGAATTTTCATTCATGTGGGGGATTGTTGGAACCGGAGCTAATTTTGGCTCGACCCGACTCGTCAAACTCAAAAACAGAATGCACCACTACATTCGTCTCATCAAGTTCTTCAATTTAGAGCCAAGAATGACTCGAATCCGATTCCGGATGAATGAGAAATTCAAGTTTAAAGCTTGGACGAAGATCGGTGAAATTAGGGACTAAAACTTCAAACCGGACAAGTCGGATTGAGGGCCATTTGAGCGAAGCGAACATCTCCAGGTCTGGAAGATTCGCGTTCACTCCACGCTATTTGAACGAAATCTGATGACCCGCGTTTAGATGTGTCGGGCTAGTTTCGGTCACGAACCAGATTCGTTGGATCATCGCTGATCCAACGGTGTGCATCCTCTGCGCGGTGGGCTACTTTCGGGATTTGTTTAGATCTCAATCCAACGACCATTTCTCTAGTCTGCGTCGGGACAATTTCGGGACAGAATGATCCATCGAATGGCTGGCGTTCCAACCGAGCTTTTTAGAGAAATCAAACGGTCCACATTTCAACCGACTCCAATATCAGTTTAGTCCACCCTTTCGAAGGGATACATCCATTAACCTCAAAAGACACTATGCACCCATTCAACTCCTATATAAACCCACCAAACCCACTTTATTTCACACATCAAATTCATTCTCTTCTTCTCTTCTCTTCTAACAATTAGAGGTTCTGGTTTGTCTAGAATATCTGATTGAGAAGTAATTCTAGAGGTTCTGGTTTGCCTAGAATATCTAGAAGAAAAATGAAGAAAGAAGTTTCGAGTGAATTTTTTAAGCGTCTAGAAGATCATTCGCATAAGTCCAAGAGCTCATAATACTTACGAAGGTTCGTCCGCTTTCAGAATATAGAAGTACCATCTTAAAATTCTAAAAGGAAAGTCGTATCCCGAAGGCATACACCCTAACGTTTGGTACTGTTACAGGGGTGTAAAATGTCTTAAGGAAAGAGAATTTATTCTCGCCTCGACTACATTAACGTTTGTCTAACTCGGTTAATCCGAAAGAAGGAATACTGATAAATCATTATTCTCTTACAATCTATCTCTCTACAAATTAGAGAAAGGAAACTCTGCCTTAACCAAGACAAGACAGAGACAAATCAACTTATCAACTGATAACCAGAGGAACAACAAATGTCAATACAGAACTATTTGGCACTGGAACAAATAGTTTCCAGTTTCATTATAGGCCAACGCTTTGGGGAAAGCAAAATAGTTTCCAGGGTGTGAAGACGTAGCCAAAAATTGGTCAATTTTGTTTGACAATTTTATTTTGTAAGTTGTTAGAGGAAAAAATAAAAAACCCCCCACCTCACCTCTCTCTCTCTCCACCTCATCTTCTCTCTGTCTCTCTTCTCCGATTAGGTCGCCGGCCAGAAAATTTTCCGGCCGACGACCATGAAAAAAAAATTCACTCACTCTCTCTCTCTTTAGAAACTCCGGCGAAGGGAAACCCCTTCGCCGGAAGTTCTAGAGAGAGTGAATTTTTTTTTTTCATGGTCGCCGACCGGAAAATTCCTAGTCGGAGAAGAGAGAGAGAGGTGAGGTGGAGAGAGAGAGAGGTGAGGTGGAGAGAGAGAGAGAGGTGAGGTGGAGAGAGAGAGAGGTGAGGTGGAGAGAGAGAGAGAGAGGTGAGGTGGAGAGAGAGAGGGGTGAGGTGGAGGGAGGTGCGGTGAGGTGGAGGGAGGGTGAGGTGGAGGGTTTTTTATTTTGAACCATATTCCCCATAAAATATGTTTCCCCGGAATCTTTTCAACCATATTCCCTTTAAAATTTCCTACCCCGGACACTATTTAACTTTCCCCAAAGCGCTGACTATTTTATATAATTCTGCTAGATAATCTGTCATTACTCTTTAGCCACCTTGTAGAATTAGAATAGAAATGAGAGGGTTGCAGAATCACATACTGTTTGGTTCAGTTTGCAAACAATTGGATTGTGGTTTGGATGGGTTCAGAGTGGTCTATTTCTGCACACCTTTAAATATATTGAGTGCAATGGAAGAGATACGTGATCTCTGGGGATCTATTTCTGCATATAGAAGGGCGTGGTTGACATTCAAAAGTTGCACAAATTCACACGTTATAGTGAGCTTCAGAACGAGATCCGTCTTGTTTCAACCTCTGAGATAGTAAAACTTGTATCGAAGTTAAATATCATTAAAAACTGCTATTTGAGCCAAATACTATAATTAATAAGCAAAAAGGTCCATGACTTTTTTAAATAGCTAACAATTTAGGAGATTTTGTATCTTGCTAGGGCTCTTCTCCTTTCTTCTCCTTTCCTCTTCTTCCCTCTCCCTTCTCGCCCGACGAAGGGCAATGCTGCTCTTTGTGGGTGAGAGCTTTTTTAGTTAAGGTTGTTGGTCAACGATTCTTGGACGAAGAAGAATGATGACATACTGGAGTGAAATCTTTAGTTTTAAAGTAGTGCCCCCCCCCCCCCCCCCACCCCTCCCTCATAATTGTAACCCAACACCCAAGGCAAACCAACTTATTTTCTGCCTAACCAAATACATAGTCACCTAATCTAAACAACCCTAATTCTCTCATCAAAAAAAAAAAAAAAAACAACCCTAATTCCCATCGCCACAATTCCCTACACACTAACCAAATGACAATCACACGCCCCGACTCTTTCTTTTCTGTTGAAAAGCACGGCTCCGAGTCAACAAAAATAATTACACGGCCCCCCTCTAACAAAAACAACCCTACTTGTATCAAGTCTTAACTGGTAACTTATTTCATCAAAAAAAACTGGTAACTTATTTCAATTTCTTTTTTATATATTAATTTATGTCGCTTCTAATCGTAAAGAGAAATGAATTATGCTCGTCCAAATTTTGATCTCTCATTAAGAATATTTGTTGTCTCTCCAATCGTTACTCGAAGAGATAAATTTATTAGAGAAATTGTCTCTTTCTATCTCCATCTCTCTCTCTCCCCCTCCCTCTCTCTGTACCTATCTTTATCCATCTCTCTACATTTAACTAATATAAAAAAATTATTTTTAAATAAGTATATTTAAATGGCTAGCTGGAGCATTCAAATTACTATATAAATTTCTCAAATTAATTTATGACTAGAAAAGTTCGGCCCCCCTCTAACAAAACTTCTGGATTCGTCCCTAAAGGGAAGTGCTTGAATCCAGACTTAGTTAATTTGTTTGTCCAAGTTTTGGGTGAAAATTACATGTCTCTAACGAGAAGGAGCATTATAACTTCTTTTGAGTTAAACGTATAAAATTTTCAGTAAGTGTCTAAAATAAGCTAAAAGTTAATTTTTCACTTATTTTAAGCAGAACAGAACGGGCATTGAGCTTATTTTGAGAGTCTGTTTTTGGATTATATTTTGTTTTAGGAGTGACCATTGGTCGGCCAAACCAATCAGACCGAACACGGACGAAAATCGAACTGAAAGATGTTTGGTTCGGCTGAAAGAAAAAATCAACCGAACTTGGTTTGGTTTGGCTTCGGTTTGGATTTTTGAAAATCGCCCAAACCCAACCGACCCAACTATATATATATATATATATATATGTATATAACAATATACGCATTACGTATTACTATAAATTGATAGCATCTCAACGGATTTGAATTGGAGAAAAAGGATTTGCAGTCTCTCGCCTTACTACTTGACCATGCCGTTAATATAGTATAAATAGATGGATGTATTACTTTTTTTTTTATTGTATTTGCATTTTGAATCTGGTTTACTTTATCCCATTCCTAAATCTAAAAAAAATCCATTCTTTTTGGATCCAGTCGATTATCCGCGACTGGTTGTATGTTATCTCAAAACACAACCCATAAAAATTTCCCTACCTTTTTCTTTTAAAAGAGAAATTGCGTGTTTTCGGTTACAGAATGAAAAATGCAGGGAAAATTAGAACCATTAACTATTGACTTGAATTCAGGTTACATTATAACAAAAATTATCTTACTTAATCGGGATTGTAAGTTAAAGGTGAACTTTTAAATATTTAAATCTATAATAGGTTAAAGACCGATTTTAAAATTGAACTTTCGTTCTTCTTACTTAAGTTCACTTTTTTCATTTCTGTTGTTTGATTTGGTTAATTAAGTTTGGCCGGACCGACCAACTGAACTCAGTCGAGTCAAACCAAACCAAGTCAATTGGAGCCGGTTGATGATTTGATCGGCCCGACTTCGACCGATGATTTATCCAACCTACCATTGATCGGTTTGGTTTCGGCCTAACCCTTAATGCGACAGATTGTTGCTCAATCCTACTTTGTTTAAAAAGTTCTATTACTAGCATTTAAATAAAAAGGCTTTTCACTGGTAGGTTTCTAATTTGTTTGGGTTAGACATTGATCCCCAACTATTTGGTGATATTTGGACATCACTTTCAAATGAAAATATGTATGGTGTTGGCCCTCATTCTCAATATCTCCGTTAAATATCAATTAAGTGGTTCACGTGCCAACCACATGCATGACTTGTGACAAAAATATCCTTCACAAAACGTGTAGGTTTATTTAGCATTGACCCGAAGTTATTTAGCAATTTTAAGATTACACCCCCAAAATGAAAATGTGTTTGGGGTTGACTCTCATTCTCGATTTTTATGTCAAACATCAGTAAAATGGGTCGCGTGCCAACGACATGCATGCGTATTTTATATTATAAGTAACAAGTCTATAACTAACTAAGGACTAGACTTTATATCTCACGATTATATATCTGAGATCTTTTCCAATCTCTTTAAGAAACCGAGACTTCTTCGACGACTATATAGTGGCGTAAACCTTTTTTATATGTTTCATATCGCTAGCCTATCTCATATATCTGGCAAGACGAGTCGAACCCGTTTAAGATTTTAGGTAGCCTATTTTCCTTAATATTTTTTATTTATTTGGATCGAACTCTTGGACTAACTTCGAGTTCATGAACCAATCACTTTTTGTAGATTATGCAATTTGAGATCTTAGATTCTTATGCTGTTAGATTAGGATAAATTTTCCATCATAAAAACTATGTCTAAAAACCTGTAAAAATAAGAGGAATACGAAACACGAAAACTACTTAATTGGCATTTGACAAAAAAACTAAGAATGAGAGTCAACCGTAAACATATTGTTGTTTTCGGGGTGTAGGACCTAATATTAGTAAAGAGTTGGGGGGTCAACGTCCAAATAACCTAGATGTTTCATGAAGGGTAATTTTTTTCATAAGTTATGCATGTGGTTGACACGTGAACCACTTGACTGATATTTAACGGAAAACCGAGAATGGGGTTGACTGATCTTGTACATTTTTAGATTTTAATAGAGCTTCAAATGAAGTTACGTCTGCGCTTATACCCATGTTGGTGGCAAAAATAGTAGTTAGATAAGCATTTTGTAAAATGTTTTAGTATAGAAGTTAGGTGTCTGTATAACGAAAAACATTTAACGATTAAGATTTATGGCTACAGACTACAAAAAATGTTCACGAAAACATGATTGTAGTTGTATAACGAAGAACAATAAAGCGACACGTTAAATGAAAAAAGTGAAGACTAAGAGTGTTGGAATTATACAAAAAATATTTAAAACATTTGTAACAGTGTCTCAACACAACCATAATCGATAGACGAAATCTTCAAAAACTTGTACAGAATCGAAAATGTTAGAGAACTATAAGATTGTATATTGGCCAAGAGCTTTTCGAAAAGCTTTCACACCATTGGTAAATATTTGACCAATATCAGTAAATATTTTGCTCCAAGATTCAGAAACAAATTTTTTGTCCTTCTTTGAGAAGTATCAATTGCTCTATCCTTTTCCATAAATATAGAATCTGCAAGTGGAATCAACACAAAATAAATATATGCCTACAAGAAAGAAACAATGCACAAGACATTTGTGTGAATGCACTTGGCAACTTGTTAAATGTTTACAAATTTGAGAAAATATGAATGACATAATATTTGAAATTAAGCGTTATGTTAATAACACAAGATATAATGTTCTAATTGATGTGTTTGTGTCGGTATAACAACGAAAATATTTAAGGATTAAGATTTATGTTTAAAACACGACAAAAAAATGTTCACGAAAACATGATTGTGTTTGTAACGAAGAAAAATGCACAAGAATCAACACAGAATTATATGCCTACGGGAAAGACATAATGCACACGACATTTCTGAGAATGCACATGACAACTTTGTAAATGTTCACAAATATCGAAAAATGTAAAAGACAAAATATTTGAAATTAAGAATTATGTTGACAACAATACAGAAAATGTGGAAAAATATTTACAAGTGCTCAAAGCATACGTAAAAGTGTTTAAAACACCAATCGATTTCTGTAAAAAACAAAATCTGATTTATGATGGTAACATCTATAAAAAAACTAAAGCGTTTTTGAGTTTGCTCGTTGTATTAACATCATTTAGCAATATATTTTAAAATGCTTAAGCACCAGTCAATTTGGCTGTTAAAAACCAACATATGCAAAAAACGTAATTCTAGAGAGAGAAACCGAAAAATAGAGACTTTTTGATTTCTTAGAAAAAATTGTATGTAAAGCTTTTTCACAGTATTTTTTTGAAATTATATTGTGTGGAAGTAAAACCAAAAAACTTCATAAGAAGATTAAACCTTATAAGATAAAAAACACCAACAACAACCTCACTAATGGAGCTTCAAATAAGTAGATCTATAAATCTATATAATTAATTCTCTAAAAAAACTATGAAAACACCCTAAAACCAGACTTGAAGCTTTTTTCAACCTCCATTAAAGAAGATAATGATTGAAGATAAAAGATAGAAGATACATTGAAAAAAGTAGAAGAGAGATGAAGACGTATCTTCAAGGAGAAGCAGATCCGACAAGATTTTCCGGCGGGATATAATCTGTTCATCAAGTTTAGAGAAAAAAAAGTTTTTCGTTGAGTAAGAAACCTGTTTTAGAGAGAGAAAACGAGATGAAGCTAAAGTCCCAAAATATTAGTCTGGTATTTTAGAGAGAGGAAGGGAAGGATAAATGAGATTTAGAAAGAGAGTGAATATGAGAGGGAAAGATAAATGGTTATATATATATAAAAGGGTAAAGGTGGAAATATGAAAATAAGATATGTCCTAGAGATGGAAAAAGGTGCTTCGAGATCCGTATTTGGGCTTGATCTATAGACATTTTGAGATTCTAAGTTTTTTTTAGTTAAAATTTCGGGCTGAGCTAAAAGTGGGATTTGAGCCCATTTTTTGGGTGTTTCATCAAAAATTTTCGTTTATATCTTAAAATAAAGAATACTTCATATTGTACAAATAAGTAATTTTGATATTTTGGTAAATAATATACTTACGTCGATATTATTAATAAAAAAAAACTATGAGCATAAAAAATGAAAATTAATTGTCCCGATACAATATTAAATTTTCAAATATATATAATTTTAAAATTGAAACTTTGTTGGTAGGAGTAATGATGGTTTAAACAACCAGTGTTTGTGGTGTGGCGATGGTGGTACCTGATGTTTTTTTTTAAAGATGGTGGTACCTGATGTTGTTCTCGTGATCGTGAGAGTGGTGATAGAGTTACGGTAGAGTGGTTGGGAATGTATGGACAAAAGGGATTTTTGAGCTTATCACTTCAACATAATTGGTAATTAAGTGTGCCCTTCCTGATCATTGGTAGTTGACTTTACATCCTTATACTTACAATTTTTGGCAAAATAGCAAAATAATTGGATCATGTTTGACGTTGGCCATTACAATCACTAAAATTATGTTGGAAGATCGTTTTTTGTGATAGTCATATTCTTTTTCCGCACGTCAAATGTCGTTTTAGTATTATTACCATAGTAGTAAATCTAAACAGATAAATTTAATAACCAATTAATATTGAGGGGGTAAAGGCAAAAACTTCAAATAAAAGACATATTCCAAATTTGTGCTACTTCATAAATACTAATAGTAAAAGACTACTCGAGTTGTATTTGTGCTACTTTTTCTTTCTTCACTACACTATTTCTCTCATTCATTATCGAGAATAGCCCGCCATCAAAGAAGTCTAGAGATATCATTTTTTTCTTCATCTTATCTTCATAGTAATATTGATCCTAAGTTGGTTAAGAGCTAATGCTTGTTGGGTACTTTGGTTTGACACTGCTTCACATCCAAAAAAAAACGAGCTACATCTGACCTAAGTTCGGAGACGGAAGTCTCCTTTCACTTCTTGCGGTGGAGTTAGACCAAGCTCTTGAGCTTATTATCCTAGGTCGGTGGATATGATCTCTATTTTAAGTCCACATATTCGTCTTACGTGGTTACATTGGGTTGGGGGGCGTTTACCTCGCTTTTGATGGGCTTTCTACTCGGACCTGCACTTGGGCTGAGAGGACACTCCGCCACATGGATAGTTCAATGTGTTCATCGACGCATGACTTGAAGATGTGGATAGTTAAAGGCACATTAGCCTAACAAACTCTCATGTTTGAACCGGAGTTTGAAACCAAATTTCTCATAGGGATTACTGGGGGATTGTAGTGAGATCTAATGTAGATCAAACTTTCTATTCAGCTTGTAGCATACAGGCGGTCTGGGGGAACCTCCACGTTTCCACTCTTCTCGAGAATACATACATCCTTATCACTGTACGGACAACTATCTCTCGAGCACAAATTTAGGTTCGGCCTCAATGGGAAAATTGGGCACCTAATGACCCATCTTCACAAACCAAGGACTACGAGATCAACCAGAATGAAAACGGTAACGGAGGGACCAAACAACTCAAGTATTTTTTTCCTTGCTTTTTTCAGAGGTCTGGAGAAAGCTGCAATTAATAGGATTTACTTAATCATGCATTCTCGAAAGGAAGAACGTGAAATTCTTTTCCTTCTGCAACGGCCAGAATATTAGATTTATCTGAAATTTTCTTCGCTTTTTGTTGTTCTTCTTTTTATTGTCCGCATCTTTCATCTAAAACGATTTAGATTGAGAGATTTCTTTCTCTCTAGGAATCTTTTATTATTGACCATACGTTATTTTTGTCGCAATATAATTTATTTTATCTTATTGTATTATGAACTGTCGTAAACATTATTCTGTTCTCATTTTGTTTATTATGAACAAATGCCCTAGGTTTGTAAGATTTCATTGTTTACCATTAATCGTATTTTATCACTTCATAATGTATAAAGGAGACTCATGACTCTCACAGTTAATTGCTATATGATCATTCAATTATTTGGCTTTAATCGTCTATGATGTTTATAAGAGAATCAGAGGTCTGACTGAGCTGACAAGACTCAGCTGACTCAATAAGAGAACTAACTCAATAGTTAGTTTGACTAAATAAGAAGTTAGAGAAAGTTAGTTATAGTTTAAATAGTAGTTAGAGAAAGTTGTTATGATTAACAACTTAACTACCTATTAAGAAAGTCAGTTAATCTCTCTCTCTATATATAACAAACAATTTCTTTCTCTCTCTAGCTGATATAAATTGAGATCATCTTCTTTGTAATGATTGATTGAAAAAGAGAATTAATAAAATCACAGAGTTTATCAAAGAGTTTAGATAAATTTTCATGGTATCAGATTTCTAATCAAATGAATCCCACAACCAATTCCGCTGCTTCTGCTTCTTCTTCTTCTTCTTCTTCTTCTTCTTCTTCTTCTTCTTCAAATCACCATCACTCGATCTCAAATATAGCTAATTTTGTATCTGATAAACTTGATGGATCGAATTATCTAGTTTGGAAAGACCAAGTTGAATCGATCTTATATGGTGCTGATCTAATTGATTATGTTGATGGCTCCATTGAGATACCAGCTATGAAGATTGTTGAAGATGATAGAGAAATTCTGAATCCCGAGTATAAGAAATGGAAGAAGCAAGAAAGTTTTGTCCAATCTTGCTTAAAAGCAACTTTTTCACCTGAGATCAAATCAGTTGTTCTTGGTTTAAAATCAGCCTATGAAATCTGGTCTTATTTTGATCTCATATACACAAAAGAGTTTGAAGCTAAGAAAGATTTACTTCGTTCACAGATTCAATCTATAAAGAAAGGAAATTCAACTATTGGTGAGTATATCAGGAAGATCAAATCTCTTGTTGATGCTCTAATTGCAGTCAATGATAAGGTAACAGACAAAGAACTTTGTAGAATTACTCTTCTAGGTTTAGGGAAATATTATAGACAATTTGTTATTTCTATGAACATTAGAGAAGGACGAATTACATTTCCTGAACTTAGGTCAAAATTACTACACCATGAGCAATGGTTACTCAATGAATCACAAGAGGAACCTGAAAATGCCTTTTTTGTTTGGCAATCACAATATAGACAGAAGAATGATCATAGGCAGAAACCTCAGGGTAAACCCTATCAAAATCATTCAAATCATAGTAAGACCACGCATGATCTTCATCAAGATCAGGTCAAATTGAGTTATTCCAACTCTAATAAAGGTAAGAACATCACAGAAGGACCTAAGTTAGGTCCAAAAGCTGAAAATTTCGATTTTGCTACAGTTCCTTGTGGAATCTGTAGAAGATGGGGTCATACAAATTGTTTCTTTAGATATGCTCAACCTAAAGCAAACAAACCATATCAACCAAATTTTGCTGGTCTTCATATTGAGGAAGAGGAAGATGATAATGATACAAAAGAATTTGAAGAAAGTTTTTCAATATTAATGATTAGGACATTGTCATTGGTGAACGTAATATGACTATTTTATCTGGTTCTTCTACATTTGATGAAGATGATTCAATTCAAGAGTGTCATTTGGCAGAATCAACTCCTTGGTTGGCTGACACTGGTGCATCCAGTCATATGACAAACAATAAGTTTATCATATGTCATCCAAAAGGCTATAAAAGCAAAGAAAGAGTCATGGTTGGAGATGGAAAGTATTTTCCTATAATGGAAACTGGTAATACTACTCTATCTATTTCTTCTCATCCTTTTAAACTAGAGAATGTTCTTCATGTGCCCAATATAAAGAAGAACTTGTTATCTGTCTCAAAGTTTACAAATGAGAATTTTTGTTCAGTAGAATTCCTTCCATGGGGATATAATATCAAAGATCTTTTGTCTGGTTCAATTCTAGCTGAGGGTCCCATGGTTAATGATCTATATCCTATAAATTTTACAAAACACAGTACTTCTCTAGAAGCTCATAGTGCTATACAATGCCTAGAACCTCATCTGTGGCATTCAAGATTGGGCCATCCATCAAAAGCTATATTGCTCCAATTAAAGCATGAAGACAAGATCAAATTTAATTCTCAGAAATTTGAGAATGTCTGTCATTCATGTCAACTAGGTAAAAGTAAATGCCTTCCTTTTACCCCTTCATCTTCAAAATCATCATTTCCTCTTGAATTGATTCACTGTGATATATGGGGTTCAACACCACTTCCAACCTCTTCTGGCATAAGATATTATATACTCTTCATTGATGATTATAGTAGGTTTTCATGGATATATCCATTAACAGTTAGATCAGAAAGTCTGAATTGCTTTAAACACTTTAAGGCTTCAAATGAGAATTTTCTCTCGTCTAAAATTAAGAAGTTTCAAAGTGATGGTGCTCCTGAGTTAGCAAAGGGTGAATTCAAGAGATTTCTAGATGACAATGGGATTGTATTCAGGTGTTCTTGTCCACACACTCCCCAACAGAATGGTATAGCAGAGAGGAAGAACAGACATGTCACTGAAATGGGTAACACTTTACTTGTTCACTCTTGTTTACCTAAAATTTTCGGGTTTGATGCATTTTCTACTTCAGCATACATCATAAATAGGTTACCCACCCTTATACTAGAAAACATATCTCCTTATGAATGTCTATTTCATAAAGCACCAGACTATAAATTCATGAAGGTTTTTGGTTCCACATGCTATCCTTATCTAGCTCATTCTAGAAAAGATAAACTCAGTCCTAAATCAGCACAGTGCATCTTCTTGGGCTATAGCTCTGTGCATAAAGGTTACATATGCTATGCTATTAACTCAGATAGGATGCACATCTCTAGACATGTGATATTTGATGAATCATCCTTCTATTTTAAAGATCATTGTCTTGATAAGTCTAAATCAGTCTCTGTTCCACTGTCCAAGGAAATTACACTTTCTATTCCTATGTTCACTACTCACAGCCAAAATCAAGCACAGTCTTTACAACTACCAACTATTTCCACTTCTAGAAATGGGTCTGTACAGCCTACTCAGCTAGCTGTGTCTCCTCTTAATATTGAAACTTCAACATCTTCATCTCAATCAATGCACCCTATGACCACAAGGTCAAAGAGTGGTATTCAAAAACCAAAGTCCATTCCTGACTATGTTGCTCATTATTCCATTTATCATCCTCTTTCATCTGCTTTTGTGGTTGTTCTTCAAAAATTTCATGAACCAACTTCATTCAAGGAAGCATCTAAATCTGTGGAATGGTGTAATGCTATGAAAGATGAATTCTTAGCTTTACAAAAGAATGATACTTGGTCTTTAGTTCCTAGAGACTCATCTATGAATCTTCTAGGATGTAAATGGGTTTACAAAGTGAAACAGAGGGCTGATGGATCTTTAGAGAGATATAAAGCTCGTTTGGTTGCTAAGGGCTATCACCAACAAGATGGGGTTGACTTCAATGAAACTTTCCGCCTTGTGGTCAAATCTACAACAGTGAGACTCATTCTAACTATAGCGGTTACCAATTCTTGGATTATCAAACAACTTAATGTATCAAATGCTTTCTTACATGGGGTTTTAGATGAAAGGGTTTATATGGTTCAGCCACAAGGATTTGTTGATAAAATAAATAGGAATCATGTGTGTCTGTTACACAAGTCATTATATGGCTTAAAGCAGGCACCTAGAGCCTGGTTTACTAGATTTGCAAATTTTCTTCTCAAGTATGGATTTGCTAAGAGTGCTACAAACCATTCTATGTTCTTTTTTCTTTAGCACAATGAGGTATTAGTACTCTTACTCTATGTGGATGACATTATACTTACTGGGTCATCTTCAATTTTGATTGAATCTCTCATCAAGACCTTGAGTTCAAAATTTGCTATGAAAGACCTTGGTCAATTACATTATTTCTGGGGGATTGAGGTGATAAGAAATGGTACTGGCTCTATTCTACTCACTCAGAAGAAGTACACTCTTCAAATACTTGAGAAGGCTTCAATGAAGGATTGTAAAATCAGCAAAACACCTGTTGCTAGTGGGTCAAGAGTTTCAAAGCTAGATGGTGATCTTTTGTATGATCCATCTTCCTATAGGAGCATAGTGGGAGCTTTACAATATCTCTCTCACACAAGGCCAGATATTTCATATGCAGTAAAGTACACTGCTCAATTCATGCAGGAGCCAAGGTCATCTCACTTTATTATTGTAAAGAAGATTTTGAGGTATTTGAAAGGGTCTATTGGCTCTAGGATCACCATTAATCCAGGGAACTTGACTACTCTTCTATCCTATTCTGATTCAGATTGGGCAGGATGCCCTGATACTAGAAGATCAACAACTGGCTTCTGTATTTTTCTTGGTTCTACCCTCTTATCCTGGTCTTCTAAGAAGCAGCCAACTGTGGCCAGGTTTTCCACAGAGGCTGAGTACAAGTCTCTAAGTGTGGCTACTACTGAAATCTTATGGATTAGCTATATCTTGGATGAGCTTCATATGCCATTATCTAAACCTTTTCTCATCTACTGTGATAATCAAGGAGCAAAGCATATTGCCTCTAATCCTATATTTCATGCTTGCATCAAGCATATAGAAGTGGATTATCATTTCATCAGAGATCTAGTTGCCAATGGTTCACTTCAGATCAAATTTATCCCTACTCATCTTCAGTTGGCTGATATTTTCACCAAAGGTCTGCCTTTCCCAAGCTTCACCACTCTTAAGAACAAGCTGATGCACTTTGAAGAAGCATAGCTTGAGGGGGGATATAAGAGAATCAGAGGTCTGACTGAGCTGACAAGACTCAGCTGACTCAATAAGAGAACTAACTCAATAGTTAGTTTGATCAAATAAGAAGTTAGAGAAAGTTTGTTATAGTTTAAATAGTAGTTAGAGAAAGTTGTTATGATTAACAACTTAACTACCTATTAAGAAAGTCAGTTAATCTCTCTCTCTCTCTCTCTCTCTCTTTCTATAACAAACAATTTCTTTCTCTCTCTAGATGATATAAATTGAGATCATCTTCTTTGTAATGAATTGATTGAAAAAGAGAATTAATAAAATTACAGAGTTTATGAAAGAATTTAGATAAATTTTCAATGTTCATCATAATGTCATTTCCTACAAGAGAGAGAGAGAGAGAGAGAGGATCGAGAAAGAAATCAAGTATATCAACAACAGTTTAAGCTTTATTCAATTTCTTTCTCTTGAGAAATAACTGTAACATGTATCAAAAGCAATTGTATTTCTGGTTTTACTAATTTGTTTGCTCGTTCATAGTGTTACATAGACAATATGTGGAAGACTCTTTTGATATACTGTTACATCGACTATTTGTGGAACAATAATTATAACATGTAACACAATCAATTCTATTTTTTCGTTTTACTAATTTGTTTGTTCATTTATAGTGTTACATAAACAATTTGAGGAAGACTCTTTTGATATATAATTTCACAAGGTTTTGTTTCTCTCCTGATCGAAACAATTGTTTCTTTTTGTGGTTTTCTTAGCTCTATAGAAATCACGCATTTTTTACAACACATTATGAACTCTTGTACTGTCTAATTTTTTGTTTACAATACATTTTTTTTTTTTTTTTTTGTTGAAAGGGTAAATCTAATTAACACGAAAGTAGGATTCGATTACAATACAACTTTAAAAGAAAATAAGGAACATTCTTCCAAACTTTAGTTCTCCTTTTCTTCCTAGCCCACTTGGCTATCTTGTCCGCTGCTACGTTGAAGTTCCTGCTTGTATATTCAAATTTTACTATTTCAAGCCTCTTTTTTATTTCCTTGATTTCTTTGATGTGTATTTGAGACTGCCAATGAGTGCCATGTGAACCTTTCTGCAGATGATTTATAAGATTTTGATTGTCACTTTCGATGATTATTCTGTTGTATTTATGGGATTCGGCCCATCTAATACCATGAAGGATAGCAATGGCTTCACCTTCTTCAGGGTTTCTACTTCTAACTGTTGTCGCTTGAGCTTCTATCAATTTTGCTTCACTGTCATGTAAGATTAAACTGATTCCTGTCTCCGAGTGAATATCTTTGAAGGAGGCATCCACATTAATTTTCAGAAACGTCGGTTCCGGGGGGTTCCATTTAACTTGTTGCTTCTTAGGGTTCTTCCTATTTGGAGTTTGATTTTGAGGGAAAGAAGTAATCATAGAAATAGTTTTGTCTATAGTGTTAATTTCTTGCTGGAAGCAGTGATCACAACGAGTTTTCCATATGTTCCAGAGAATAGTTCCGTAATGGATGTTATTTACAGTCCGAGAAACCTCAGAATCATTCTCCCAAGAGAAGATCCAATCTCTGACTGAGCTGATTTTATCTGCTAAAATATTAAAATAAAACCAAATATTTCTTGCCAGCGGGCAATGAAGTAAAGCATGTTCCGGGGTTTCGACCTCATTGCATTTATTGCAGTTCAAATCATTGTTAATGTATTTACCTATTCTGCCTTTAACCGGCAAGGCCGAAGCACAAATTTTCCATAAGAAGTGTTTTACTCTGGGGACTACCGGAATAGTCCAGATAAATTTCCAATTAGGCAAATTAGGGTTCGGAGAGTTCATGCTAGTGCAGAGCTGTTGATACATGGATTTAACTGTAAATTTTCCTGACTTGGTAAGAGTCCATTTTCTTTGATCTTCGCTATTTATCGAAATAGGGATAGATAGAATCAGCTCTTTTGTTTCTGTATCAAATTCATTGTTCAGGATGACCTCATCCCATTGACCTTGATGAATCAGATGTGAAACTTGGGTAATATTAGGATTATGATTATTATTCTGGAGAGGTGGAATCGTGTGGATCCAGTTATCTTTCCAAATATTTATCTGTTTACCGTTATGCACTTCCCAAATAGTGTTATTATCAATGATGGTCAGATGTTTGCTAATGTTTTTCCAGATCCATGAGTGGTTCGATTTTGCAGGGGTTGGGTTTTCATGATTATTGAAATATTTAGCTTTCAGTAGCTGAACCCATTTTGCCTCAGGTTCAGATTTAATCCTCCAAGCAAGCTTACATAACATGGCCTGGTTATCCAATTCCGGAGAGTGAATACCCAGACCTCCCAGATATTTAGGAAGGCAAATTGTTGACCAAGCTTTGGTACAAATGCCTTTAGACTTACCCCACCAGAACGACTTTTGCAAAGTCGCGATGCTTTTGCTTATGCCCTTGGGAAGGGCAAAACATTGCATTTGGTATCGGGGTACGGCAGCAGCTATGGCCGAGATGACTATAGTGCGCCCAGCTTGAGAGAGGAAATTATGATTCCAGCTCTCTAATTTCGTTTTAATCTTATTAAGAATATCATTAAAAGCTTTCTTTTTATTAGCACCAATAAAAAGTTGAGCTCCAAGGTACTTCTCCGAAGCGGCTGCATATTTGACTTTTAAGGATCGCATGATAAGTCGTTTGAATTTCGGATGAGAATTCTTAGAGTAGAAAATATTGGATTTGGAGTAATTTATCATTTGCCCCGAAGCACTGCAGAAACTGGAAAGAGTATTTTTGAGGGTATGAATGTTGTCCAGGGAGTTGCGCCCAAAGATGATGCAGTCATCTGCGAAGAGCAGATGAGCGATATTGAGATTTGGGTTATTAGTAGGGAAGCCCTTGAACTTGTCTCCGTCTTGCTCCGATTGGATCATACGACTAAGACCTTCCATTGCAACCGTGAACAAGAACGGCGATAGATTTATTGACCATTGGATAGATTTATAGCGTAAGGTCTCTTTTAAAACCACAATTTGCTTTTTCCGCAGGGCGTGGATTTTAGAACTATAATTTTTTTTCTATATCATTTTAAAAGTCCTAAGTGAAATTTAATACAAGGTTTAGATTATGATCAGTTACTCCCTAGTGGCACTGTGTATGCCTGTATGAGAGAGATAAAGATTGTTCGGATCTAAATGTTGTAAGGGATTCCTCTTGAACAACTACAAGATTTTCTTTTCATGATTTTGTTGTCTAGGCAGGACAACTAATTGTTTTATAATCAGCCTAATGGAATCTAGTAGGAGGCCGGTGGGTGCCAAAACCAGATCTATTTCTTCGAATTTTCTCTTGTTTAATAAATACTAATAATTGGTCGGTTGACTCAGATAAATAAATACAAGTAAAGACACATGAAAGAAACAAGAAGATTTTAAATACAAATTACCTTCATTCTTGGATTAAATCAATAATATGTACTTTTAAGTAGATTCATATTATCTCTTCAACAAAAAAAAAAAAAAAAAAAAGTAGATTCTATTATGTTGCAATCCCTCTTGGTAATAGTTATTGTTGTAAATAAGAACCAAAACTAAATTCAATTATATGAAAAGTATAAGAGGATAAAAGTTATTGATGCACCAAAGAAACTGTATTGTATTCAAAGCCTATTTCTCATTGTTCAAAATGTTACACCAAGTGAGGGTATAAATACCCAAGTAAGAGAACAGTGAAGGCTCCACGTAACCCATGTATGTGTACACAATATGACTGTTTGTCTTGGTGAGATGGCACCTCACCCTTGCATGTGAAAATGGATAGAACTCTTTTCTCCTGCAGGCACTTCATAGCTTAACACTTAAGTAAGTTTTATGTGGGCACCACATAAAACTCATAGCAGCTCCAGGAGAGTTTATGGGCATCCACATATATCCTTACAACACTCCCCCTTGGATGACCATCAATGTCTATGTAATTGTCTAATTAAACTTTGTCAGAAAAATGTTGTCGAAAAATATGACGAATGAAAAGAGTGCTATACTAAGTGGCGCTGGATACCCAAAAATGTTGCCTCGTTAAAACCTTGCCAGAAAAACCCATCGGGACAAAAACTGGACGAAGGAAAAAGAGTACAGTGTGTAGGTATCCAGTGTTGGTGATGATAATATTCTCCCCCTGATGAATATCATATTATGGACTGATGTAGCTTTACATCATTAGATTCTTCAAGCTTCGCATTCCAATGTTCTGTACTAGTTTTCTGAATGTTGTAGTAGGCAAAGATTTGGTAAACAAGTCAGCATAATTCTCACATGATTGTATCTTCTGGATATCAATTTCACTATTCTTCTGTAGATGGTGCGAGAAAAATAACTTAGGCGAAATGTGTTTCGTTCTGTCACCTTTAATATATCCTTCCTTTATCTGAGCAATGCAAGCCGCATTGTCTTCATAAATAATGGTAGGTGACTTTGTAATTCCAGGAAGATCACATGAAATTCTAATATGACTGATAATAGATCTGAGCCATACACATTCTCTGGTGGCCTCGTGAAGAGCAATAATCTCTGAGTGGTTAGAAGATGTAGCGGGCATACTCTGCTTACTTGATCGCCAAGAGAAAGCTGTACCACCACTAGTAAAAACATAACCTGTTTGTGAAACTCCTTTATGTGGGT
The DNA here is from genome assembly GCF_041429995.1 of Eschscholzia californica. Classification (NCBI taxonomy): domain Eukaryota; kingdom Viridiplantae; phylum Streptophyta; class Magnoliopsida; order Ranunculales; family Papaveraceae; genus Eschscholzia; species Eschscholzia californica. The sequence goes on along the minus strand of NW_028238309.1, from coordinate 42,456,104 downwards.
CAGATAGATATCCTGCGTCAGTGTATCCTATTACTTGTGAACCATTTGAGGAATTCTTCGAATAAAATAATCCCATGTCAGTAGTTCCTCGAAGGTATCGAAGAATATGCTTTACTCCCATCCAATGTCGCTTTGTTGGTGCTGAACTGAACCTGGCTAATAAATTTACTGCAAAAGAAATGTCAGGTCTAGTGCATTGAGCTAAATATAATAAAGCACCGATTGCACTTAAATATGGTACTTCATGACCAAGTAGTGTTTCATTATCTTCTTTAGGACGATAAGGATCTTTTACGGTATCTAAAGATCTAACAACCATTGGAGTGCTAAGAGGGTAAGCAGTATCCATGCGAAATCTTTTCAAAATCTTTTCAGTATATAAATTTTGATGAACGGGTATGCCGCTTGTACTTCTCTCAATCTGTAAACCAATGCAGAATTTTGTTTTTCCAAGGTCTTTCATCTCAAATTCTTTCTTCAAATATTCTGCAGCTTTTGAGACATCTTCAACTGTCCCAATTAGATTTATATCATCAACGTATATTGCAATGATAGCGAATCCAGTATATGATTTCTTAATAAAAACACATGGACAGATGGGATCATTTACATATCCTTCCTTAGTCAAGTATTCACTGAGGCGATTGTACCACATTCGCCCTGATTGCTTTAAACCATATAAAGCTCTATTAAGTTTAAGTGAATACATGACCCGTGGCTCTTCATCAGGTAATTTGAATCCTTCAGGAACTTTCATATAAATATCAGTATCTAGATTGCCATATAGATATGCAGTAACAACATCTAGTAGATGCATATCGAGTTCTTCTTGAGCCGTCAGAGCGATTAAATATCTAAATGTAATTGCATCCATCACAGGAGAATATGTTTCTTCATAATCTATACCAGGTTTTTGTAGAAAACCTTGCGCCACAAGTCGTGCTTTATAGCGAACTATTTTATTATTTTCATTGTGTTTTCTTACAAAAACCCATTTGAACCCAACTGGATTTACATCCTTAGGTGTGAGAACCACTGGTCCAAAAACACCACGTTTATTGAGTGAATCTAGTTCTGCCTGAATTGCGTCTTTCCATTTCGACCAATCAGGTCTTTTTCGGCATTCCTCAATAGAGCGTGGTTCATAATCATCATTCTCTTTCAAAATTGAGGTTGCCACTGCAAAAGAGAATATTTCGTTGACAATTGTCTCATTTCTGTCCCACACTTCTTTTGAACATTCATAATTTATAGAAATTTCCTCATTGTTTGGTATCTCTGCCTCATCAAAGGCGTTACCTTCTTCAAGCGGTATTTGTTCAGAAAGTGTGGGCGTATTATTAATAGTCTCTTCTAGAGAATTATTATTTTGTGATTGATTCTTCTTCTTTCTAGGGATAGTATCTTTAGAACTAATTGGTCGTCCACGTTTCTGACGTGTTATAGACGACTCATTTGCTATAGCAGTTTCTCCTGGTCCTTTAGGAATATTAATTCGTGCACGAGCATTAGCAACAGGGATATATGATTCTGTTACTCTGGCTGCATCATTAAATGCATCTGGTAGTTTATTTGCAATGCCTTGCAAATGTATTATCCTTTCTACTTCTAGCTCAGACTGATTTGTATAAGGATCAAGATGAGATAAACTTTGTGTACTCCAACACAATTCAATTTGTTTGTTATTCATTGCAGACGAATTTTCTCCCCCTAATGGAGGGAAAATTGTCTCGTCAAAATGGCAATCTGCAAATCTTGCAGTAAAAGTATCACCTGTCGTAGGTTCTAGATACCTGATAATAGATGGTGAATCAAAACCAACATATATCCCCAGACGTCGCTGAGGTCCGAATTTTATCCGTTTAGGAGGTGTAATTGGCACGTGCACCGCACATCCAAAAATACGTAAATACGCTATGTTTGGTTGATGACCCAAAACAAGTTGCAAAGGAGAATGTTGACCATTCGCTGTAGGTCGTAGGCGGATTAAAGCAGCAGCATGTAATACTGCAGATCCCCATGCAGAAACAGGCAACTTTGTTTTCATCAACATTGGTCGTGCAATCAGTTGTATATGTTTTATGAATGATTCTGCTAGACCATTCTGTGTATGAACATAAGCTACAGGATGTTCAACATCAATGCCAACTGATATACAGTAGGCATCAAAAGCCTTTGATGTAAATTCGCCTGCTCCATCAAGACGTATGGACTTAATCGGAAAATCGGGAAAATGAGCTCTTAATCTAATAATTTGGGCAAGCAACCTTGCAAATGCATTATTACGAGTAGACAAAAGATTTACATGAGACCATCTCGCAGAAGCATCTATTAATATCATAAAATATCGAAACGGCCCACATGGTGGGTGAATAGGACCACATATATCTCCTTGGATCCTTTCTAGAAATTTAGGAGATTCGATATGAACTTTTGTATGAGACGGTCTTATAATTAATTTTCCCAATGAGCAAGGTGTACAAGTAAAATCCTTGCTTATTAGAATCTTTTGATTCTGTAGTGGGTGTCCTTGAGAATTTTGAATTATTCTATTCATCATGGTAGATCCTGGGTGTCCCAAACGATAATGCCAAAGTGTGGTCATACTTGGATCATAAAACTTCTGGTTTATGACAACATAAGATTCAGCCGTTTTTATCCTTGTAATATACAATCCTGATGAGAGAGTTGCCAATCTCTCGAGATCATGCTTCTGGCCTGAAGCAGTTGAAGTAATATATAAATATTCTTCATTATTTTCATCTCTGGTCTCAAGGTGATAACCATTTCGACGTATGTCTTTAAAACTTAACATATTCTTCAAAGATCTGTCCGAATACAAGGCATCTTCAATGGTTAACTTCGTACCACTTGGTAATATTATAATTGCTCTGCCAGAGCCGTCAATGAGACTAGATGAACCAGCGATAGTAATCGCATTAGCCTTAAACAATTTTAGAGTCAAGAAGTACTTTTTACTTCGAAAGATGGAATTCGTGGTTCCACTGTCTGCCAGACAAATATCTTCATCATCTCTCAAAAATGTACTTCTAGAATTCATACCTTAACAAACATAAAAATAAACATAAGATACCGATAGAAAACATGTAAATTTTATATATTATATTGCTATACAATATTCCAAAGTAACACATTAATATAATACAAAACTTATAACAACTGGAAATATTATAAAAACACTACTGAGGAGAGTTATGAATTCGATCAATCATATCGTCAAACTCATCATAGAGTAATTGATCGAACTCATTACAAGTAAGATTTTCATATTCACTACCATAGATATCATTTTCTTTGATGGGGGGTTGCATCACCGATGCGTCTCTATTCAGATTAATGCCATAATCTGTTATTTTTTACTCGGTCCTGACTTCAGTAAGATGTATTTCTACATCGTTGGTAAAATAGTCAGATACATCCAATCTTGTGTTACATGAAGAATCATTGATTTCCATATGATTTGTTTCTACATTGGCAGTTCGTTTCTTCAAGGATGCTTGATAAAGATCTACTAGATGTTTAGCAGTCCTACATGTTCTCTGCCAGTGCCCTGTCATACAACATTTAAAACAGGGTTGATTCTTCATTTCAGAAGGTTCATTTGCCACCTTCTTCCCTTTATTTTGCCGATTATACGGCTTGTATCTGTTAGCCGAGTTATTTGTCCACCGGCCTCGACCATAGCCACTGCCGCGACCTCCAGAACGGTAACCACCGCTTCTGTTATCTTTATTTTGATCGTCACCACGATCATGTTCCTCTGAATTCTTATTGTGGTAGTTGCCACGACCACGACCCTTTTGGTTACGTTCTCGTCTTTCAGTAGAGACGGATGTGGAATATGTTTCGAAAAAGTTAGTGTATCCAGTTGGACGGACTTCTGTATTTTTCATAATTACTTCTCTATTTTGTTCTGCAACTAGAAGGCATGAAATTAAATCCGAATGAAATTTAAAATTCATGTTTCTATATTGTTCTTGCAAATTCCAATTAGAAGCATGAAAGGTTGAAAATGTTTTCTCTAACATTTGTTCTTCACTGACAGGAAAACCACAATGTGCCAATTTTGTCGTTATTTTAAACAGAACAGAACTATACTCAGAAACAGTTTTATAATCCTGTAGTCTAAGGTGGAGCCAGTCATTTAGGGCCTTAGGAAGGATAATTCTTTTTAAATGATCAAAACGTTTCTTTAAACCAATCCATAATAACAGAGGGTCTCTCGTATTTAAATATTCCGACTTTAAGTCTTCACATAGATGGTGTCGGATAAAATTCAGTGCAGCCGCACGATTCTGAGAAGTTTCATTATTACCCTCTGCTATGGTTTTCTTTAGATTTCTTTCCTCTAAATGAGATTCAACTTCAAGAGCCCAATTGATATAGTTCCTTCCTGTAAGGTCTAGAACTGCAAAATTTATATTGGTTAGATTCGACATTTAAAATGTAATAACACAACTTACTTTGATTTTCAGATGGTCTTCAAGACAATCCCTCGTTTATAACTGAAACTCTTTACCCACTTATAGAAACGATCGTGCTGATAACGTATTATGTTGCAATCCCTCTTGGTAATAGTTATTGTTGTAAATAAGAACCAAAACTAAATTCAATTATATGAAAAGTATAAGAGGATAAAAGTTATTGATGCACCAAAGAAACTGTATTGTATTCAAAGCCTATTTCTCATTGTTCAAAATGTTACACCAAGTGAGGGTATAAATACCCAAGTAAGAGAACAGTGAAGGCTCCACGTAACCCATGTATGTGTACACAATATGACTGTTTGTCTTGGTGAGATGGCACCTCACCCTTGCATGTGAAAATGGATAGAACTCTTTTCTCCTGCAGGCACTTCATAGCTTAACACTTAAGTAAGTTTTATGTGGGCACCACATAAAACTCATAGCAGCTCCAGGAGAGTTTATGGGCATCCACATATATCCTTACAACACTCCCCCTTGGATGACCATCAATGTCTATGTAATTGTCTAATTAAACTTTGTCAGAAAAATGTTGTCGAAAAATATGACGAATGAAAAGAGTGCTATACTAAGTGGCGCTGGATACCCAAAAATGTTGCCTCGTTAAAACCTTGCCAGAAAAACCCATCGGGACAAAAACTGGACGAAGGAAAAAGAGTACAGTGTGTAGGTATCCAGTGTTGGTGATGATAATATTCTCCCCCTGATGAATATCATATTATGGACTGATGTAGCTTTACATCATTAGATTCTTCAAGCTTCGCATTCCAATGTTCTGTACTAGTTTTCTGAATGTTGTAGTAGGCAAAGATTTGGTAAACAAGTCAGCATAATTCTCACATGATTGTATCTTCTGGATATCAATTTCACTATTCTTCTGTAGATGGTGCGAGAAAAATAACTTAGGCGAAATGTGTTTCGTTCTGTCACCTTTAATATATCCTTCCTTTATCTGAGCAATGCAAGCCGCATTGTCTTCATAAATAATGGTAGGTGACTTTGTAATTCCAGGAAGATCACATGAAATTCTAATATGACTGATAATAGATCTGAGCCATACACATTCTCTGGTGGCCTCGTGAAGAGCAATAATCTCTGAGTGGTTAGAAGATGTAGCGGGCATACTCTGCTTACTTGATCGCCAAGAGAAAGCTGTACCACCACTAGTAAAAACATAACCTGTTTGTGAAACTCCTTTATGTGGGTCAGATAGATATCCTGCGTCAGTGTATCCTATTACTTGTGAACCATTTGAGGAATTCTTCGAATAAAATAATCCCATGTCAGTAGTTCCTCGAAGGTATCGAAGAATATGCTTTACTCCCATCCAATGTCGCTTTGTTGGTGCTGAACTGAACCTGGCTAATAAATTTACTGCAAAAGAAATGTCAGGTCTAGTGCATTGAGCTAAATATAATAAAGCACCGATTGCACTTAAATATGGTACTTCATGACCAAGTAGTGTTTCATTATCTTCTTTAGGACGATAAGGATCTTTTACGGTATCTAAAGATCTAACAACCATTGGAGTGCTAAGAGGGTAAGCAGTATCCATGCGAAATCTTTTCAAAATCTTTTCAGTATATAAATTTTGATGAACGGGTATGCCGCTTGTACTTCTCTCAATCTGTAAACCAATGCAGAATTTTGTTTTTCCAAGGTCTTTCATCTCAAATTCTTTCTTCAAATATTCTGCAGCTTTTGAGACATCTTCAACTGTCCCAATTAGATTTATATCATCAACGTATATTGCAATGATAGCGAATCCAGTATATGATTTCTTAATAAAAATACATGGACAGATGGGATCATTTACATATCCTTCCTTAGTCAAGTATTCACTGAGGCGATTGTACCACATTCGCCCTGATTGCTTTAAACCATATAAAGCTCTATTAAGTTTAAGTGAATACATGACCCGTGGCTCTTCATCAGGTAATTTGAATCCTTCAGGAACTTTCATATAAATATCAGTATCTAGATTGCCATATAGATATGCAGTAACAACATCTAGTAGATGCATATCGAGTTCTTCTTGAGCCGTCAGAGCGATTAAATATCTAAATGTAATTGCATCCATCACAGGAGAATATGTTTCTTCATAATCTATACCAGGTTTTTGTAGAAAACCTTGCGCCACAAGTCGTGCTTTATAGCGAACTATTTTATTATTTTCATTGTGTTTTCTTACAAAAACCCATTTGAACCCAACTGGATTTACATCCTTAGGTGTGAGAACCACTGGTCCAAAAACACCACGTTTATTGAGTGAATCTAGTTCTGCCTGAATTGCGTCTTTCCATTTCGACCAATCAGGTCTTTTTCGGCATTCCTCAATAGAGCGTGGTTCATAATCATCATTCTCTTTCAAAATTGAGGTTGCCACTGCAAAAGAGAATATTTCGTTGACAATTGTCTCATTTCTGTCCCACACTTCTTTTGAACATTCATAATTTATAGAAATTTCCTCATTGTTTGGTATCTCTGCCTCATCAAAGGCGTTACCTTCTTCAAGCGGTATTTGTTCAGAAAGTGTGGGCGTATTATTAATAGTCTCTTCTAGAGAATTATTATTTTGTGATTGATTCTTCTTCTTTCTAGGGATAGTATCTTTAGAACTAATTGGTCGTCCACGTTTCTGACGTGTTATAGACGACTCATTTGCTATAGCAGTTTCTCCTGGTCCTTTAGGAATATTAATTCGTGCACGAGCATTAGCAACAGGGATATATGATTCTGTTACTCTGGCTGCATCATTAAATGCATCTGGTAGTTTATTTGCAATGCCTTGCAAATGTATTATCCTTTCTACTTCTAGCTCAGACTGATTTGTATAAGGATCAAGATGAGATAAACTTTGTGTACTCCAACACAATTCAATTTGTTTGTTATTCATTGCAGACGAATTTTCTCCCCCTAATGGAGGGAAAATTGTCTCGTCAAAATGGCAATCTGCAAATCTTGCAGTAAAAGTATCACCTGTCGTAGGTTCTAGATACCTGATAATAGATGGTGAATCAAAACCAACATATATCCCCAGACGTCGCTGAGGTCCGAATTTTATCCGTTTAGGAGGTGTAATTGGCACGTGCACCGCACATCCAAAAATACGTAAATACGCTATGTTTGGTTGATGACCCAAAACAAGTTGCAAAGGAGAATGTTGACCATTCGCTGTAGGTCGTAGGCGGATTAAAGCAGCAGCATGTAATACTGCAGATCCCCATGCAGAAACAGGCAACTTTGTTTTCATCAACATTGGTCGTGCAATCAGTTGTATATGTTTTATGAATGATTCTGCTAGACCATTCTGTGTATGAACATAAGCTACAGGATGTTCAACATCAATGCCAACTGATATACAGTAGGCATCAAAAGCCTTTGATGTAAATTCGCCTGCTCCATCAAGACGTATGGACTTAATCGGAAAATCGGGAAAATGAGCTCGTAATCTAATAATTTGGGCAAGCAACCTTGCAAATGCATTATTACGAGTAGACAAAAGATTTACATGAGACCATCTCGCAGAAGCATCTATTAATATCATAAAATATCGAAACGGCCCACATGGTGGGTGAATAGGACCACATATATCTCCTTGGATCCTTTCTAGAAATTTAGGAGATTCGATATGAACTTTTGTATGAGACGGTCTTATAATTAATTTTCCCAATGAGCAAGGTGTACAAGTAAAATCCTTGCTTATTAGAATCTTTTGATTCTGTAGTGGGTGTCCTTGAGAATTTTGAATTATTCTATTCATCATGGTAGATCCTGGGTGTCCCAAACGATAATGCCAAAGTGTGGTCATACTTGGATCATAAAACTTCTGGTTTATGACAACATAAGATTCAGCCGTTTTTATCCTTGTAATATACAATCCTGATGAGAGAGTTGCCAATCTCTCGAGATCATGCTTCTGGCCTGAAGCAGTTGAAGTAATATATAAATATTCTTCATTATTTTCATCTCTGGTCTCAAGGTGATAACCATTTCGACGTATGTCTTTAAAACTTAACATATTCTTCAAAGATCTGTCCGAATACAAGGCATCTTCAATGGTTAACTTCGTACCACTTGGTAATATTATAATTGCTCTGCCAGAGCCGTCAATGAGACTAGATGAACCAGCGATAGTAATCGCATTAGCCTTAAACAATTTTAGAGTCAAGAAGTACTTTTTACTTCGAAAGATGGAATTCGTGGTTCCACTGTCTGCCAGACAAATATCTTCATCATCTCTCAAAAATGTACTTCTAGAATTCATACCTTAACAAACATAAAAATAAACATAAGATACCGATAGAAAACATGTAAATTTTATATATTATATTGCTATACAATATTCCAAAGTAACACATTAATATAATACAAAACTTATAACAACTGGAAATATTATAAAAACACTACTGAGGAGAGTTATGAATTCGATCAATCATATCGTCAAACTCATCATAGAGTAATTGATCGAACTCATTACAAGTAAGATTTTCATATTCACTACCATAGATATCATTTTCTTTGATGGGGGGTTGCATCACCGATGCGTCTCTATTCAGATTAATGCCATAATCTGTTATTTTTTACTCGGTCCTGACTTCAGTAAGATGTATTTCTACATCGTTGGTAAAATAGTCAGATACATCCAATCTTGTGTTACATGAAGAATCATTGATTTCCATATGATTTGTTTCTACATTGGCAGTTCGTTTCTTCAAGGATGCTTGATAAAGATCTACTAGATGTTTAGCAGTCCTACATGTTCTCTGCCAGTGCCCTGTCATACAACATTTAAAACAGGGTTGATTCTTCATTTCAGAAGGTTCATTTGCCACCTTCTTCCCTTTATTTTGCCGATTATACGGCTTGTATCTGTTAGCCGAGTTATTTGTCCACCGGCCTCGACCATAGCCACTGCCGCGACCTCCAGAACGGTAACCACCGCTTCTGTTATCTTTATTTTGATCGTCACCACGATCATGTTCCTCTGAATTCTTATTGTGGTAGTTGCCACGACCACGACCCTTTTGGTTACGTTCTCGTCTTTCAGTAGAGACGGATGTGGAATATGTTTCGAAAAAGTTAGTGTATCCAGTTGGACGGACTTCTGTATTTTTCATAATTACTTCTCTATTTTGTTCTGCAACTAGAAGGCATGAAATTAAATCCGAATGAAATTTAAAATTCATGTTTCTATATTGTTCTTGCAAATTCCAATTAGAAGCATGAAAGGTTGAAAATGTTTTCTCTAACATTTGTTCTTCACTGACAGGAAAACCACAATGTGCCAATTTTGTCGTTATTTTAAACAGAACAGAACTATACTCAGAAACAGTTTTATAATCCTGTAGTCTAAGGTGGAGCCAGTCATTTAGGGCCTTAGGAAGGATAATTCTTTTTAAATGATCAAAACGTTTCTTTAAACCAATCCATAATAACAGAGGGTCTCTCGTATTTAAATATTCCGACTTTAAGTCTTCACATAGATGGTGTCGGATAAAATTCAGTGCAGCCGCACGATTCTGAGAAGTTTCATTATTACCCTCTGCTATGGTTTTCTTTAGATTTCTTTCCTCTAAATGAGATTCAACTTCAAGAGCCCAATTGATATAGTTCCTTCCTGTAAGGTCTAGAACTGCAAAATTTATATTGGTTAGATTCGACATTTAAAATGTAATAACACAACTTACTTTGATTTTCAGATGGTCTTCAAGACAATCCCTCGTTTATAACTGAAACTCTTTACCCACTTATAGAAACGATCGTGCTGATAACGTATTATGTTGCAATCCCTCTTGGTAATAGTTATTGTTGTAAATAAGAACCAAAACTAAATTCAATTATATGAAAAGTATAAGAGGATAAAAGTTATTGATGCACCAAAGAAACTGTATTGTATTCAAAGCCTATTTCTCATTGTTCAAAATGTTACACCAAGTGAGGGTATAAATACCCAAGTAAGAGAACAGTGAAGGCTCCACGTAACCCATGTATGTGTACACAATATGACTGTTTGTCTTGGTGAGATGGCACCTCACCCTTGCATGTGAAAATGGATAGAACTCTTTTCTCCTGCAGGCACTTCATAGCTTAACACTTAAGTAAGTTTTATGTGGGCACCACATAAAACTCATAGTAGCTCCAGGAGAGTTTATGGGCATCCACATATATCCTTACAACAGATTCATATTATCATATATAAAAAAGAACCAGTCCTTTCAACAAGAAAAAGGAGCATCAGTCTTTCCAGCTATACATATAGTCTCAAGGTTAATAAGGAACCAAAAAACTTCTTACACTACCATTAGGCTATTCTTAGGGCAACTCCAATGTGGGGCTCGGGCTCCCAATTTTGGGAGCCCCTGAATTTTGGGAACCTCGGGGCTTAGAGCAACTCCAATGTTGGGCTCCCAAATCTAAATTTTGTACATATGTGGTGTAAGTGTGTGAGGTTTTGTGTTTTAATTTTCACCCATTAAATTTTGGCTCTAATATTTGAAATTTCAAATTTTACCAAAATTTTGGGGGAAATTTGAATTTCAAATTTTAACAAAATTTAGGGGGGAATTTGAATTTCAAATTTTACAAAAATTTTGGGGGGAATTTGAATTTCGAATTTTTTTTACTTTTTGTTCACCTATAAATACAACCACTTATCCATTAAGTTTTCTACATCTTATTTCTATATTCTCTACATTTTCTTTCTACATTCTTTCCATCTTCTCTCTCCCTTCAATGGATGATAGTTATGAGTTAGCAAATTTGATCATTCAACAAGAGTTAGAAGATAGGGAAGATGATGAATTTTTATTTGGATTGTACCTAGAAGAGTTACAAGAAAGGGATCAACGACCACGTTCCCGTCATGTTGGTTCTATTCCGGGTCATCGTACGATAAATCGTAACAGAAAAGAGGGTCATGAACGACTAATGCGTGACTATTTTGTTGAGAATCCACTTTATGATGTTGCTACATTCCGAAATCGATATCGCATGAGTCGTGATTTATTTCTTCATATCCTAAATACGTTGGTTGCTCATAATCACTATTTTGCACAAGAGCCAGACGCCTTCGGCAGAATGGGTTTATCGCCACATCAAAAGATAACTGCGGCTTTGAGAATGCTTGCTTATGCGACACCAGCAGATGCAATTGACGAATACCTTCGACTTGGAAAGACGACTACAATCGATTCACTACGAAAATTTGTATCAACGATCGTCAATGTGTTTGGCCCTCGTTACTTAAGGTCTCCTAATGAATGCTCGGTAGTATAGATTGTATGCATTGGGCGTGGAAAAATTGTCCGACCTCATGGCACGGACAGTATACTGGCCATTGCCATAATCCAACAGTCATACTAGAAGCTGTTGCATCGTCGGATCTTTGGATTTGGCATGCATTTTTTGGGTTGCCTGGATCATTGAATGACATCAATGTGTTGGAGCGTTCTCCGGTGTTCGATGCAATTGCCACAGGTAAGGCTCCAACTGTTAATTTTGAGATTAATGGTAATCAACATGATACGGGTTATTATCTCGCTGATGGGATATATCCACAATGGGGTTGTTTTGTTAAAAGCATACAAAATCCGTTAACTCCGCAAGAACAATATTTTACGAGACGTCAAGAATCGGTAAGAAAAGATGTTGAACGAGCATTTGGTGTATTGCAAGCTCGTTTTGCTATCATCCGAGAACCGGCACGTCTTTGGGATGTAGAAACACTAGGTGATATCATGAAGGCATGTACTCCCTCCGTCCCAAATTAAGAGTCTCGTATTCCTTTTTGGTCCGTCCCAAATTAAGAGTCTCATTTCTTTTTATATCATATTTAATCCCTACCTTTTTCAAGTATACCCTTGTATTGGATTTTAGAGTTATTATTAGCTAATTAGAATATTTCTTAGTAGAATAACACTAAAATCTAGCTCATTCCCTAATAAAGTATTCGATTTTCCATAATGGCTTAAAATCAACATTAATTGGGTATGAGATTAATTAAGAAAAAAAAATACCAAAACATAAAATACTGCCAACATTTGCTATCAATTTTAAATTTTAAGATTCTCACATTTTATTGTGTTTCTAATTTAGTGCTTCATTTTATTTTCAATAGTTGGTCACTTATGGTAAGTGAAGTGAGAGAAATAATACCATACCATAATTTCTTGAATTCCAAAAAGGATTTACTAAATTAATATGGGTAAAAATGGAAAAGCAAAACTTGTGAAAATAAATTGTATTTTAAAAGTGGGACTCTTAATTTGGGACAGAGGGAGTATTATATTGCATAACATGATAATCGAAGATGAAGGACCTAATGCGACTAATGATTTTGATGGAAGAATTCCAGAAGAAGTGGTTGTTGGGGGAAATGAAGAAATGTTCAATCGTCTCGGTCGAGTTACAAGCAAAGATTTGCATACACGATTAAGGGTAGATCTTGTACAACACTTGTGGAATACTAAAGATCGCAACGACTAAACGGAACTATTTCCGTTATTTTACTTGTTTTTATGTATTTCGATTATGTGTTTGTAGGGAGTTATTATGTATTTCGATTATGTGTTTGTAGGGAGTTATTATGTATTTCGATTATGTGTTTGTAGGGAGTTATTATGTATTTCGATTATGTGTTTGTAGGAAGTTATTATGTATTTGGTTTTCAATCAATGAAGTGCTATTTAAAAAAATACGTAAATTCCGAGTTTAATAAAAAACAACTAAAATTCATACATAATCAAAACAACTAAAATTCATACATAATCAAAACAACTAAAATTCAAACATAATCAAAACAACTAAAATTGATACATAATCAAAACAACTAAAATTCAAACATAATCAAAACAACTAAAATTCATACATAATCAAAACAACTAAAAGTCATACATAATCAAATCAACTAAAATTCATAGATTTTCCTTTTGCCAATTTGAGAGCAATATCCTATGAATAACAAGTTGTTCGGGATCCATTTTTAAAGTATCTTTGGCCGCCAAGTCTATCCCCATTTTCATCCGTTCAACCTTGTTGTTATCTAGTTGCACGTCCAATTTTTTTGCTTCCACCTCTAATTCTTTATGTTTGTAGTCTATTTGTTTCTCTTGAAGAAGCATACTTCCATTGATAAGTTTATCTCTACTATCTTGTTTCTCCATTTTCTCTTTCCAAAATTCAAGCACCGCGGAAATTTCACTACCTTTGGATTTATCTCTAGCCTCCTTGCTTGCTTTTCTTCCAAGTGGTCTTTGTTGGGTTATTGAGGGAGATCCTTCGTCTTGGGCAAAAGAATTTTTTCTTTTGTGTGACGAAGATTGAGATAAATTTAATGACCATTTGAGATGGTCTTTCAAAATTTTATAACAATGTTCGAACTTAAATTCTTTGTTGCCGTTTTGTTTAAACATCGCCATTGCGGATTTTGTCTACAAAAATAAAATTTTAAAATTTCAAATATGTGTCAAAAATAAATCATAATGTTGTCAAAATGTAATAACAGTAATTACCCGATCATTATCATTTTCTCCGCTTTTTGGGTTCCTTTGCAACAATGCCAAATACCCACAAAACTTCGCGCATTGCTTGTTAATTTCGCCCCAACGACATTTAAGACCTTTTGGTACACGATTTTGATTTGTACGTTCGTTGAAGTGTTCGGCAATTTTGCTCCAAAAAGTACCCGCTCTTTGATCATTACCAATAATCGCATCGGTGGCAATATGCAAATAAGCATGAACGAGCACAATATCATCATCATTAGTATAACGCTTACTAGAAACCGACGACATTGGCGTTTCATTACAATCAAGACTTTCTTCGACCCTTTCTTCGATCCCATCATTGGATAAATTAACTTCATCGACATAATTGAAATCGGAGTTCAACATTTCCATATAGCCTAAATTATGCAAATTGGCATTTGGATCCATTGAAAAAAAAATTAATGGAGGAGAAATTGATAGAGAGAGAGGAGATGAAATAGAGAGAGAGAGATAAAAGAGAGAGAGAGAGAGAGATAAAATAGAGAGAGGGAATGAGATAAAAAAAAAATTGGGGTGGATCCCCTTTTAAAAGGGATCCACCCCAATATTGCCGTTGGGAGCTCCCAACGGTAATTTTATTGGGGCTGGGAGCCCCCAGCCCTGGCTCCCGGGTTGGAGCATGTGGGCTGGGGCTGGGGCTGGGGCTCCCAAATTTTGAATTTGGGAGCCCCAGCCCCCCCCACATTGGAGTTGCTCTTAGAGTGCCTTGTGTCTGTAATGAAAAAGAAGCATTTCAAATACAAAAGAAAGGAAAAATCACGACCAGATACCCTTCACTTAAGACGAATCACACCATGTGTGGGCCCACAGATCAACGACTTTTCGCTCATACAACGACTTCATTCTCTTTCTCGGCCACGTTGAAGAAGAACACTGTGAGCGTTGACTAATATTATGAACTTTGGAATTTCGAAATGATTATAAAACAAATGAAATTTATTTGGAGACTTTTCATCAATATTACTGCTCTCAAAAGCTAGCCTTTCTATGCTTTAAATACTGGAAAAGGGAATTAAATTTGGAGTTGATTTAGGTCCTATTTATAGGAATTGAACAAATGCATGTGTTTAGGGACACAAGTGTTAAAATTGGGACGCATTTGATGACAGTTGGGTGAACAAAGGCGACATTCGTGAGAAGGAAGCATCAGCTGCCATCTACACCCTTAGATCTTTAAGAAATGGGTGGACAGAACACGAGCCCTTCGATATGGCTCATTCCAAAAAGGATCCCGAAGCTTAAAAATTTACACCCCCTATGACCTCTCAATAATTGAACAACGCCCCTATTTTCACCAACAAACTTCATACGAGAATATCCCATTTCAACCGTGATACTATGTCCAGCACAGAACCCGGCCGAATCCCGGCGAGATGACGTGTCGGGCCATGATTTAGAGAGAGGAAAATTTTCACTTTCTCTCTCTAGATCATGGCCCGACACGTCATCCCATCGGGATTCGGCCGGGTTCCTTGCCGGGCATAGCGTCATTTTCCATCCCATTTATATGGAATCAAATTATATTGGTTTCTAGCTCTATTATCAAAAGCTCAACGAGACAAACACAGTGATGCACTCCTTTCTGATTTTGAAGAACATCAATGATCCAATATCGGGTCCGATTCTAATAATCGAACACATATTATCTTCTTTCCGAGATTATTTACGAAACAGGGATACCCTAATTCACTGTGTAAGTATGAGTTGGGTTGTCATGTTTTACTCATTCAAATATAAAGATAATATAATAGATTTATGGATGTAACTCGAGATTATCGAGGAGGGATCTTCGACTTGACCACATTAAATACTGGTATACATGTTCACTGCTTCCAGTTCATCTTTACGATCATCACATAATTGTGCATTTAACATGGTATCTTAGCATGTTTATTTTTCAATCTTGGTTCAAGCTTCCGCAATTTGCCACATATTTTTTTAACTAATTGTTGTGATTAAATCATCTTCATCAAGCATCAAAGACTAAAGAGTTGCAAGAAGAAGTGATGTCCAAACAACATTGAAGAAGATTTTTTTTGTTCAAAGGGTGTGACAAAACAAATAACAGTCGAGTCGTGCGCCCACCCGAGTTGACCTCTCCAACAGAGCCAGTTTGATTTTCAAGTTGTTTTCATTCAGATTGAGAAAAGTTGATTTTTTGACGTAATTTTACTACTTTCTTCAAGTTGGACAGTTCACATGTTTTGCGTCCCAACTTGCGGGGGATGGAGTGAGTGCCTGGGTGGGGGATGAGATACGTGCCTAACATGACTGAATGACAAAACAAAGATTTGACGATCAACAAGAGTCCAAGGTATTTGAAGATCCAAAGATTGAGTTTCATATAGATTTATCATATCTCTTGGAAGCACCGAGTACTATTGTTAACTAGATATTATCTTCTTTCCTAGATTAATTAGTTAGGATGCTACGATGTCCTAAATCACTTTATATAAATATAAGTTGGGTCATAGAATCATCACATAACTCACATTTATGGAAATTAATATAATAAATCCATTATTGGTTTCTTCGTAGATGTAAGTCGAGTTTATAGAGGAGGGATAACAACGTAAAATATTAATCTTTACTATTAATTATCCATTCATCCCTATGATTTTCAAATGATCGTATTGCTTAATTCATTTTATATTGTAGCTTGTTTTTTTTTCAAAGTTTTCGCTACGACTACATCACATACGCAAACCATCTGTTCGACATAAAACTTTGGGTTAGAAATCTTTTGTTTCCAAAGTTGTAAAGAGCTAGAGCAGAAGTGGAAGCAAGAGTTTTATGTATAAGAGAGTTAATTTATATAGGTTAGTAGGTTACGCTAATTGATCGATTTAGCAACATTATTAAGATTATGAAAACTACAATATGATGATTAGCTCGAAACACAATTGTAAGTAACTTGAGAAATACTAGCTAGTTAGAGACAACAAGTAAATAGAAAATCCTTATTTTGCCACCATAATAAAACTAATTAAAGATTCTCTATCGGGCATTAGACATATAAAACACTAGGGCTTTTGCATTAGTGATATTTATTTTGAAAAAGTTGAAGCTATATATAATAGGCACATCATAGGGAAAGGAAATGAGAGGAAACAAGTAAACTTTTACCATTATACACATAACTACCTCATAAAATTTGATATGAAATTTCACACCAAAAGTGGTTTTTAACAAAAAATTGTTTTGAGATTTGAAACTAATCTTGCTAAGCACCAAAAACAGCACCATGGAGCAATCAAGTAAACTTGTGGGTAAAGTAACAGGAAATTGTACTACCATTAACTGTGTGTAGTGAAAAGAAAGGGCATAAATATATGTACAAAGTTACCATTGATAGGTTATTTCATAGCTTACACCAACCTTAAAACTTTAGATAGTTTATTTCATATTTCTTGAAATTACTCAAAATGGGTATAAACTAAAGATGGGTAACAGGTTATTAAAAAAGATTAAAGAGAACCCTAGAAATGGCAAATGAGAAGTTTGAACAAGCAACCCCATATTCAACTGAGCCAGTGAGGTGCAGATAGGAAGTGAAATGAGAAGGCATAGGTTAGGTTTTGGTCTATACATATTGCAAACTCAATGGGTCATTTGAAGGAAAAAAGAAAATAAAGAAAGACTAAAAATGGAAAAGGAAGAAGTAATTAAATTAATGAAAGAAAGTTATAAAGACTAGGGTTTTAAGATGATACTGGTGGTAAGGCCAGGCTTTGTCAATCCATTCATAAAGCCAGTAGAAAGACTTGGAGAGGACGCAACAAATATTGAAAAACCTAAATATCACCTTACAAGGTAAGTTTCATTTTCCTTTCTTAAAAAGTAGTATAGATCAGAGGGGATTACTGGTATATGGTAATTATGAAACCCTAGATTGTGATGGGTAACTTTAATACTGTAGTAAAGGGTACAATAACATCTCTCTTTCTCTCTCCTCTGTCAAATGTCAGCTATACAACCAGTCATATCTCTCATAGTCACTCTTCACCATCTCCTTCCTCCTTCCTTCTCTCTCAAACCCTTCTTAATTCCTTATATAAACATACTATTTCTTCATCTTCATTCCTCACAACTCATCTTCCATTTCTATTCCCCCCTCTCCACATAACATAATACCTCCTCTTTCTCCAAGCTTCTGGTATAGAAATTAAACCCTAATACTACTTTCTTCTCTTTTATTCATCAGTGCACCCTGATAAAACCCCAATGAAACTAAACTCCTAATTTCCATTAGATCTGATCCATCAAAACTTATTTATATATACCAGTCACTTGGGGTTTCCTGTTTTCTTACTTAAAGATCTAAAATTAGGGTTTTAAAGTTGTGATTCATTTTATATTTTGCATGGGGAAACTATTAGATGAAGATGATGGAAGAAGAAGTGAAGAAACCAGTCAGTGTTTGCAGATGCAGTATCTTCAAGATTCACATAAAAAAGATTAAGAGCATATTCTGGTGTGGAAGTTGAAGATCAATTTCTTCATCTCTCCACGCCGAAGCTCTCGATCTAAACAATGAGAATCTTGATGATGCTGCATCAGCAATAAATGACTATTTAAAATAATAACTCCTAGGTTTTCTCGAAGATATAAGACTTCCGTTCATCTCGATCGAGGTAAGCTTTAACAAGAACTACTCCTATCTTTTATGTTTTAGGGTTTCGTCGGCATACTGCTGCAGTACTCATTATGGTGTTAGGGTTTCTGTTTAACTAATGGACTTTTTCTTTTTATTATCTTAAGGGGAAACCCTAGTTTCTTTGAGTTCATAAAATGTCTTTATCATTTAAGTACTGATAAGAAGTTATTTGTTGTTTATGACTTTTTAGGTATTTTCAGATAATCTGATCTCTATAGAAACTTGTGTTCTTCAACAGAATTCAGTCTTTAACGGTACTTTGTTGATCAATTCTTTTTCTGCAGAATACAACTATGGCGGCTGGTATTTTCGAAACAAGGGTTTTCTTCTGTCTCTCCTCTTATTATCCAGTCCATATTTTCTTTTGAAGTTGTTTTGGGATTACTGGAATGTACAGTGTGTTTTTGCCCTAATCTTGTACAGTACTGGTATTTATATATTTGTTTCTCTTCTTGTTTATGGATTGATCTAGATCTGCAAATCATTAAGTCTTTGCTCAATTATTTATCAATTGTTTTTTTTTTTCTTAAAAGAAATACTACTTAGGGTTTCTTATTATTTCTTGTTTCTGATGAATGTACTTGTTGTAACCTAATTAAAACTTGATAGTAGTAAATTTATTTAAGGAGATTCTCTCTGTCCACCAAGTTGTGATTCCAGATATTCATATCATGTGTATCTCTTGGTGAGCACATCATTATTAGTGGTTTATTTTCTCTTTCTTTGAAAATCGATGATGATTATATTAACATGTAACTGCACTTTCTTGTCGATTAACTAAGACCAAATGAAACTGATTATCTACTTAAATATTTGTCAAATGAAGATGATCATACTCTAAAGGGTTAAGTTAAATGTGATAGTTCAACATCGCTTGTGAGAGTCTCCCCAGTCTGGACTATAGCTTATAGGTGGACGACTGAGCTTATTAAATGTCACAACCCTTAGGTGAGCTCGTGACGCCTTTGCGAAGAACAAAAATATGAATTTGTTTAACTTAGACTAAGGTGTCTAAAGCAGAGAAAATATCGATAACTGTTAAGATTTTAGAAGTCCAAAAAATGATATCAAAGCTGAGGCCTGGGAGATTATGGAAGTCTCACATCTCTTGCGAAAATGTTTGAAACATTTAATTGCATGTAATATCAAGTAGAGTGATTAATTAAACTAGCTAGGTAACACCTTAATTCATTGTGTCAGTTCCTCATGAACTCCCCCGAACTTTTAGTACCTAGTATTTATTTAGAGGCTATCAACATGAAAGATCCCATTACCTATGTTTTTACTATTTTTCTCTCTCTAGCTAGTTTCTCTCTCATCTGTGAGAAGGACGAAGCTCGAGGTATATTGTTTAATTAATAATGACAAACAGACAGCAAGAACCTCGTACCAAGATCCCTTATATTGTATTTTGAATTATGCAAGAAACCTGGTACGAACAAAGTCAATGACAACTACCATCCACTACTTTTAATACTATAACATTTTCTTTATAAATTTTGCTTAAATTGCTGTTAACCATCAAATAAAGTTTAGTTAAGTATCTAGTGAGAGCAGCTTTCGGCCATCAAGGTAAAAATGCTGATTCACCAGAATTCAAAACCTTTTTGTAGGATGAACTTTCATGTGTCTATAGGATTATATTTGAGACTCTAGTGTTTGTTTCTTTTTGTTGTTTTTTTTCAAATCTAGAATATGAATTGATCCCAATTAAGATTTTAGATGTTTATTTTTCTTATTTATTGAAATCTGAAATGTTGACTGAACTGATTCCATGTCTGAATGGGCTGAAATAAAGATATAATATCTGAAATATGTAAAATGACAACAGTTTCCCAATGAATTATAATATTTCATACTCAAATATTACCACCAGCACCACTGGACCACCACCACTGGACCACCACCACACCGGACTACCACCACCACCACCAGTAGAAACCAACAACCACCACCACCAGAAAACCGACAACCACCAACACCACTACCACCACCACAAGAAATCGAAAACCACCACCATCACAAGCAACCGACAACCACCACCACCACCATAAACCAACAACCACCACCACCACCACCATAAACCAACAACCCCAACCACCAGAAACCGACAACCACCACCGATCCACCACCACCAGACTACCACCATCAGAAATTGACCGGCACCACAAAATAAACTAAAACGAAAACACACAACAATAGAATCGATCTGTTAGAGAGAAAGAGGAACTGAGAGAAAGGGGAACTGAGGGAAAGAGAGATGAAACCCTCGCCGGATCTGGCGAGGGTTTAACTTCGCCGGTCGATTAGAGTGTAGAGAGATAAAATTGAACCCGCCAGAACTTCATTTAGAGAGAATTGTTGGATGGCCGGAGAAAGATCTTGTCGAAGAGAGAGAGATAGACTTTATCCGTCGGAGACTTAGAGAGAGAGAGAGAGAGAGAGAGAGAGAGAGGGGGAGAGAGAGAGTTCTCTGGTAGAGACATATTTCGTCGGAGAGATTGATTTGCTAGACTGAGGGAGAGAGAGATCGAGAGATGGAGAAAGAGAGATTCATGAGTTTAGGGTTTTGTTTTTCTTTTTATTAGAGAGAGAAAAAACATAGGGTTTTGTGAAATTAAGTTTTTGGCCACCGCTTTGGGGAAAACAGAAATATTTCGGGGGAAGACAGTGGAAAACAAAAAAAAATCAAACCAAACGCACCTTATAAGTCGTCGGCCGGAAAAGTTGGCATTGCCCCCGCGCGGCATCGAGAGGAGAGGAACGAAATTAGACTTAAAGCGGAACGGCACTCGAAAACAGTAAGCGCTAAACCTGGGGCATATCACTCAAATCATTGTTCCGGTACCAGATGTAGCCTTTCCCCCGGGTAAGATGCCTAATATTTACAACGCTTTGGTAGTTAAGGGTCGAGATACTGTCGGACAACAAATTAATGTCACTTGTGAGGTACAACAATTATTAGCAAATAATCGAGTTAGAGCTGTAGCTATGAGGGTGGTGTAGGTGGCGGCCGGCGACTTCATCATCTTCTCTATCTCCCTTTTCTCTCCTCTCTCTCTCTTATCTTTCTCTCTCTTCTCTCTCTCTCTCTCTCTCTCTCTCTTCTGTTTCTCTTTCTTCTCTCTCTTCTCTTTCTTTTCTGTCTCTAGCGAAGGGGAGGAGCCCCTTCGCCAGAGATGAGAGGAGGAGAAAAAAAAAATAAGCTGTCGTCGTAGATGGTGGAAGTCGTCGTAGATTATGGAAGTCGCCGGAGATGGTAGGTGAAAGGAAGAAGAAGATGAAAATGATTTGGTTGTTTGGGGGAAACAAGAAAATCTATTTTTTTTTGTTTCCACCCAAAACTTCACACCCCGGAAAATTTCTTTATTTCCCCGTAACACCGGCCAATTTTTTTTGTGAAAACTATTAAAGAGGGGTATAAATGTAAAACTGTTAATTCAGACTTAAGAATTCAGATTTAAAATACTAACATCTAACTTACAAAATACTTCAGCCAATTCAGATTAAGACGTATAAAAAAACAACACCTTTGTTTTTATTGTCAAATTAATTTTCATTGTCATAATCTAAGTGACTGCTAATTTTTCAAGAAATTGTAGTTGCGCGGTACAATTCCATCTCTGAGATATGTTGGTGTCTTGGTAGTCCATTTTTTTTTTGGAAGACGACTACGATCAACGTACGTCATGATAATTGGCATTTGGTACATCATAGATGTGATAAGCTCGATAACCACCCACTCAAACACTAACAAGACCGGGCCTATGGCCCAACAAGACAATGGCCTGAAGCCCGACAACATTATTTATACACTCATAATCGCAATTCAAATAACCAAAGATTTCACTTTCTCCGGGATTCGAACCTGGGACCTCTAGCGCTTTCTAGAGTTTATGTCAACACCTTGGAACCACTTGGGCTACCAACTGTTGACGTCTTGATAGTCCATTAGTTTCCGCCCAAACTGTTCGACTTACTTCCGGGACGAGGTATTGTACATGTAGAAACCAAGGAGTTGAATTTCAAAATATTTATGTCAATGTAACCTAAATATTTTCGTTTCTATGCGTACTGAAATTTCCATTGGAACCAAATTTTAACTAATTTTTCTTGACAATGTCTTGTGAAATAAACTTCGACATATTAGTTATATTAGGAAAACGAGAAACCAGGAGGGAAAAGAAAGAGGGAAATACCTAGAAATAAGATGAAGCAAATAGAGATTAAGGGATTCCCTGAGTTGGCTTTAAGCTATTTAACTATCAAGAGATTTTGGTATGTAAATCACATTCTCTTCAAAACTTCTCTTGATTGTCTATATTTTGGCTATAACATGTTTATCATAATTTAAACACAACGACATGATATATCTGAAAAAAAAAAAAGTCAATCAAGTATTTGGGTTCCTTGTTATGTACGACCACATGGTGGCATGTGGGTTTGGTTTTCTTACAAAAATTACTTCTAACTCACCGAGCAAGCTCACATGACACACTAACCTTTATGAGCTATAACATTTAAACTACTACTGATCTTCTGGTAATGCATGTTAACGAGGTAAAGAAACACTAATCATCCAATAAACGTGCATAGTTTTGCCCAATTATACATATACACAAGCTCAAAAAAAAGTACATATACAGGAGGAGTCAAGTGATTAACAAAAAAATGATGCATAATTTAGTTTAAGCAAATGATACTGAGATTCCGTCCTAATGAAAATCCGTCCGAATAAAAGATAAGGATAATGCTACGCAAAGTACAGAAGAATGTTGAAATATCTTTCTATATATTAAGATATCCCATATAATAGATATTAGGAAATATCAAATATTAGAAACTAGTAAGAATTAGGAACTAGTAAATATATTAGTATAAACTATGAAGAAACTAGTAAAATATTAGAAACTAGTAAAGTTAGAAACTAGTAGTATTGTAACACTATAAATAGAGTCTTATATTTCTTTTGTAATCCATCAAGGAATAAAACAATTTCTTTGATCAATTTCAACTTGGTACCAGAGCCAAAAGTCTTAAATTTTTGTTTGGGAATTTATATTGATTGGAAGAGAAGAGCCTTTCATCTTCATCTTGTTTTTCCGGTTTGGCTAAAGTGAAGGGCAACTGATGCTTCGCAATAATGACTCTCAATAAGGCAAATTCAAATTTTGCTAAAATTGTTAGTCAATCAGACAAAATTACTTATAAGTGTACTCATTGCAACAAAATTGGTCATACCAAAAGTCATTGTTATGAACTATTAGGCTATCCAGAATGGTGGGATCATAATCGAAAGAAAAACTCTAAGAAGACCCTTGTAGATCCAACTGTTAAGCAAGTTTTATCGACGGTAGCCACTACAGGTAATGTAGGCAAGACTTTAAATATGTCTACACAATTTTCGAATAGTACTTGGATAATTGATTCTGGTGCTACAGGTCATATGACTTTTGATTCTAGACAGGTCTCAATCATAAACCAATCTTCACATAAATATGTCTCTACTGCCAATGGCACCTCAGCCCCTGTTGTAGGGGAAGGACCTATAACTCTAACGAACACATTGAACTTAGACTCTGTTTTGGTTGTCCCATCTTTATATCATAATTTATTATCAGTGCCTCAAATAACCACCACTCTATTTTGTGTTGTCATCTTTTGGCCTGAATTTTGTGTCTTTAAGGACATCCGGACAAGGCAAACAATTGGTTATGGTGTTAGGCGAGGAAAGCTGTATTACTTGGATTTAGTATCTGAAAGCTCTAATAAATTGCGTCAGGCATTAGTAGTGAACAATTCTGAAATAAAAAATAAAGATGAAATATGGTTATGGCATCGCCGTTTGGGGCACGCCTCCTTTGGTTACCTTAAGAAATTATTTCCATCGCTATTTATTAAATGCGATGTTTCAAGTTTTCAATGTGATGTTTGTGCACTTGCAAAAAGTCATCGTGCATCGTTTCCGTTAAATTTAAATAAAAGTCTAACTCCTTTTATGATCTTACATTCCGATGTCTGGGGTCCATCTAAGGTTCCTACTTTGGGTGGGGCACGGTGGTTTGTTACCTTTATTGATGATTGTATTAGGATGACTTGGGTGTGTTTGATGAAATCTAAAAGTGAGGTAAAGTTATTGTTTCAGAAGGTTCATAAACTGTTTAGTACTCAGTACAATGCAAATGTTCAGATACTTCGTAGTGACAACGGAGGAGAATATATGGATCATGAACTTCAAACTTATTTGGTTTCTCATGGTGTTGTTCATCAAACTACTTGTCCAAATACCCCTCAACAAAATGGGGTCGCTGAAAGAAAGAATCGTCACTTGGTAGAAGTTATCAGGGCTATGTTGATCGAAGCACATATGCCATTATCTTATTGGGGAGAAGCACTTCTTGCTGCAACCTATTTAATTAATAGAGTACCATCTAGTACTATTGAGTTTAAGACTCCTTTTCAAGCTCTATCGGATGTTACAACTTCTCCGACAGTTTCAAATTTACCTCCCCGTGTCTTTGGGTGTGTAGCATTTGTTCATCTTCATGAGCACCAACGTACAAAATTAACTCCAAGGGCATTAAGATGTGTATTTGTAGGGTACGGTGCAAATCAGAAAGGGTACAGATGTTATCATCCTCCAACTAAACGAATGTTTGTTACATCGGATGTTATCTTTCATGAAGATTCTAAGTATTTTTTCACCTGAGTCTGAACTTCAAGGGGAGAAAACTAAGCAGAAAGTTTTTGACTCTTGATTATGAAGAAACGGATAATCATGTAGAAGAGAACAAAAGTGGATCTAATAATGAAGTAAATTTGATTCTTGAAGAAATAAGTAGAGCAGAAATTGAAATTCCAGAATTACCAACACCTGAATCGGTAATGGAAGAAAGTGTTAATGAAATCATTGAACAAATTGTGGATTCACCTCCAATTGAAGTCGTTGAACCAAGGGTTAGTAATACACCAAACCAATCAGTTATCGAGGATGTTCCTGAAGCACTTTCCGAACCACCTAGGAAAATATTACCGTCACATCAAACCAGAGGTATTCCTAAACTGACATATGAACCTGAGCTGTCTAGTAGAGTCAAATATCCTATGAGTCAGTATGTGTCAGATCATCGGTTGTCAGAATCAAATAAGTCGTTTGTAAATCAATTATCTACTGTATATATTCCTAACAATGTACAGGAAACCTTATCTGATTCAAAATGGAAAGCAGCTATGAATGAGGAGATGAAATCCTTACAAAAGAATGACACTTGGGAGCTAGTTGATCGCTCAGAAGATAAAAATCCAGTGGGATGTCGGTGGATTTATTCAGTGAAGTATAAAGCAGATGGTACAATTGAAAGTTACAAAGCGAGACTAGTGGCAAAAGGCTACACTTAAACTTATGGAGTCGATTACACAGAGACATTCGCTCCAGTTGCAAAAATCAACACTGTTCGCGTCTTGTTATCGTTAGCAGCAAATTTAGATTGGCCACTACAATAATTTGATGTAAAGAATGCTTTTTTGCATGGGGAACTATTAGAAGAAGTCTATATAGACCTTCCACCGGGATGCAAGATACCACAATACATAACCAAAAGGTATGTAGATTGAAAAAGTCATTGTATGGATTAAAACAACCACCAAGAGCGTGGTTTGGAAGGTTTACAAAGGCTATGAAGGAATTCGGTTATCACCAAAACAATTCTGACCATACCTTATTTACAAAAAGGCAGAAAGGAAAACTCACAGCACTTATTATATATGTTGATGACATGGTGGTTACTGGGGATGATCCTGAAGAACGAAAGGCTTTATAGAATTACTCATCTAAAGAGTTTGAGATGAAAGACCTTGGTCCATTGAAATACTTTCTTGGAATTGAAGTATCTCGATCTAGTAATGGAATTTTCTTATCCCAAAGAAAGTATACTTTAGATTTGTTACATGAGGTGGGTATGTCAGCGTGTGAGCCGATTGATACACCTGTCGAAGAAGGATTAAAGTTGTCAGTGGAGCCTAATCAGATACCGGTTGATAAAGGAAGATATCAACGACTGGTTGGAAGGTTGATGTACTTGGCGCACACAAGGCCAGATCTTGCATATGCGTTAAGTATTGTTAGTCAATTTATGCACAATCCCGGTGAAAAACACATGAATGTTGTTTTGCGCATTTTGAGATATTTGAAGGCGGCTCCTGGAAAAGGTATTTTGTTTACTAAAAATTCGAGTTGTCGAACTATTGATGTCTATACTGATGCAGATTGGGCCGGAGAAGTAAATGGTAGACGATCAACTGCAGGATATTTTACCTTTGTTGGTGGAAATCTTGTTACATGGAGAAGTAAAAAACAGAACGTTGTTGCACGTTCAAGTACAGAATCTGAATTCAGAGGAATGGCTGATGGCATATGTGAAGCGTTATGGTTAAGACTCATGTTGGATGATTTAGGATATCCTTCTGAAATTCAATTATATTGTGACAATAAAGCAGCATGTGATATTGCTCACAATCCAATCCAGCACGACCGCAAAAAGCATGTTGAGGTGGATCGATGTTTTATTAAAGAAAAGTTGGAAGACAACATTGTAGAGTTACCAAAGGTCCGATTTGAAGATCAATTGGCTGATATTCTTACCAAAGCAGTTTCAAGTCGAATATTTTCGAAAATGGTAGACAAGTTGGGCATGTGTGATATCTATGCACCAACTTGAGGGGGAGTGTTGAAATATCTTTCTATATATTAAGATATCCCATATAAATGATATTAGGAAATATCAAATATTAGAAACTAGTAAGAATTAGGAACTAGTAAATATATTAGTATAAACTATTAAGAAACTAGTAAAATATTAGAAACTAGTAAAGTTAGAAACTAGTAGTATTGTAAACTTCAACATTAAAAAACTACAAAGAACATAAACGTTAAGCTTTTAAGAATGTCAATTTTAGTAACAACTCGGCCTAATCTATTCTTTCATTGCATCTCCTCCAACTAACACTTGCTCCTTCAACATTTTCACCTTCGTCGTTAAAAGTTAAAACCTCTGCAAATAAAAAGTCACAAACTCAATTAGACAATCAAAAGGTCTTAGTAACAAGTTCACTCTAGTCCTGTATATAGAAAGCTTGAACACTTGAATCTCTAAGTCCATCATATCAAGCATAGAATCGACAAAACAATTTACTACTTTGGTTTGAAAAAAGAAGAACAGAAAGCTGCAACTAATGAGAAGATAAGTTACTAACCTGTCTGACCATTCGTGAATGAAACTAGTTGGGCTTTCTTAGTTGTGATCGTCCGGAGGAGAGTAAAACGGAACTCACACCAACCCCGTTGCTTTGTTTCTTTTAGATGATGAAAGACGATTTTGTGACCATTCTTCCAAGATGTTGCAATGCGAAGAGCTCATTTGAATACAAGGCCTCTTTTCTCGGATTATCCGCTCCGCACTTTTCCAGTCCTCGGCAATACCAAGTTTGACTAAAAGAGCACATGTTACTGCAACACTTCGCCCATGGCCTACACCACATTTTTCATACATAATAAGCTTTAGATTGCCGCTTTTCATTATGAAAACAGAAAAATTTTTACAACACAAATCTCATGGAAGGAGAATATAAACATATGCAGCTACTTGACAAAGTTACCAAGTGTTGTGAGTGAACACAAATTTCATCTTTCACTACATCCCATATCTTTTCTTTCCGAAAAGAAGATTGGATATTATTCGTCTGACCAATTTACAGTTTCATACATCTGGAATACTAGAACCAATCCAAGACGTGTTATGTTTTTCCACTTCGATTTATGACAGACAGGAACACAAGAATAACAAAAACCTCTTTTCTTCTAAGAGCACCGTTCACTGAATATTTAGGTTTTGTTGAGCACTTCAGCTCGATCGACAAAAAGGAAAACTAATTTTTGGCATGTAAGAATCGACTCTTATCCAGAGAATCACAAGTGAGAAACTCTTGTACTATTAACTTAACAATCAAACCAACTTCTTCCTTGAACTGTGCCAATTTGTCATGCTTACTGTTTTTAGACCAAAATGCTTCTATAAATCTATAAGCTTAACCTCTCGCTTTAAAGTGAACTCATTGAGAACACGAAAAATTCACTAAGCATGAAAGAATTCTACTACGAAATTTCACCTTAAATCATCGATCAAATCAAATATCCAATATATGCTCCATATAGGGGATAGAGTCCAAGGATGGGAAGATAGATTGTTATCCAAAATGGTGACTAGTAACATCGGGAAACAACTACAAAGATACTGCAATGACAATCTAAAACATCTGTACTACTTGACATCTCCTGCCAAATACCTAGTTATCAAAATGTTGAAAATAATGGTTATCAACTGCAGAAATGTAGGTGTTTCAAATGTTCGAACATTTTTTCTTCTTTTTTATTTTTCTAACGGGCAAGAGATAGGGTCATGAAAGAGTTCGAATTTTCATGCTTAAATATTTTTTTCCATTGAATTTGTGAAACAAGCTAAAGATGAAAATGTTACCGTCCTTCATTCAAGTAATAGCTAGTTATTATCTCTACCGATATAAAAATTTATCAGGGTATGAGAACAGTGGCTTGATATCATTGGTATTTAAGAGATTTCACTGTTCAATATATCATTGTTTGTCTGATTAATTTCATGTTTAACCATTCTAAACTTGATAATGAATGTCGTGTCTTCCTTTTTATTGTTCTTTAAAAGAACTGTAAGGAAACAGAAGTGAAGGCACATACAAGTGATGAAAATAATGCTTGGAATGGCAAGGTTTTAAATCACAATCTGGGTAAGAGGGCTAATGATAGAACTGTAGAAGAAAACCCTGATAGGACACTGGGTTCCACTGAAGTACAATATTATGAACATGATACATCGTCAGCACAAGAGAATACTAGCAGTAAAATCAAAACTCTAGTATTGGAATTAAAACGAGAAAAAGACACAGAAAGAAAGAACATGAAGAGATATAAACCTTGTTTGTTCCGCTTGAATCCACCATTACTGTTTGAAGCACCATCAGCCCTCCCTCTCTTGCAAGTAGGTCCAAAATCCATGGCGGAAGAATAGACTTCAGGACGGAATTGAAGCTACTATAAGAAGACTTTGCTATGAGGAATAAAGTCTCGAAAAACCCTAGATAGCGAAAGTAAAACCTCAGATTCCAGGTGAAGAAAAAGAAAACAAAATGGGTGGAGTTGGAAAGATCTATAAAAGAGTGAGTGAACAAGATAACTCGTGAGATGGAGCATGAAGATCACAGGGTTTGAGGTTACAGTGGTGGTTAGGGCTGTGTTGATCAGGAGAAAAGTAATGGAGATGAGAAGGAAAAAAAACTTAAATTGTTTTGGGTTTTTTGAGAATACAGATCTTTGAAAAAATTCGGAAAGGAAGAACAAGAAAAAGAAAACTCAGAAAGAAACGTCAAAGAATAAGAAAGAGGAACCCAAAAAAATCGTGGGTTTTTTTTAAGAAAAGAATGAAAACTGTAATAAGTACGGTATTTTGGGAACAAAAATATAAAAAATAGTAAATGATTGTTTAGGTCAAAAAATTATGTATAATGACTAAAAAAACAAGTATCTTTTTGTATTAGCTAAAAGTTGTGAAAATATTTTGCATTATAACACATAAAGTTTTAAATAATATTAGTAATTATTAGTAAGGTCATTTCTTATTTTTTTGTTTCCGGAAGTACCCTCACCTACTTAAATTCACCTACTTAATTATTAGGGCTTTTGCTTGTTCTTCTCGGTTCATCTTCTTCTTCTTCTTCGATTACATCCAAAGTTTAATATAGACGAAACCTACACCTTCGAAATCAGTGATACAAGTTATAAACTTCTTCTCTTCTCGGTTTATATACTTCTCCATTTGATTCTCAATTTTTGTTAACCCTAGAATCTCATAAAAATAAATATGAAATCTGGGGAGAAGCTTTCCTATGGAAGATAACAATGCAAATTGAGCTCTCTCTCTCTCTCTCTCTCTCTCTCTCTCTCTCTAGACCCGAACCACTAGAAATAGAAAAGAGAAATGGTATCTCCCCTGCAAGGAGATGTCAAAATTTTTAGGGGAAATTTATTTTCCTGAGTTTTGAGTTTTCACTGACTTTATGATCCCTTTGAGATATTCCTTTGTGTTAGAAGTGTGAAACTTTAATGATGTTCATAAAGAAGCTTTGATTAGATGATTAGAAATAATGGTGGTACTTGGTATATGCAGGTCAGATTTTCTTTTGTTTTTTAGGTAACTCAAAACCATTCTAATTCTTCTTCATATTATTGTAACTTTCATAAGTTATCAAATAAGATTGATTGATTCTTAAAGATTTCAAATTGTAGAGGATGAGATTACTAAATGAAGACTCTCTCTTTATTTTGGTTCCCTTTCTAATGTCTCTCTATACGATTAGACTATAATGAAGAAAGGAGCATCTTTCTGTTTGTTGTTCACTGCTTGGGATGTACAAGGAAGACAATATGGAAGCAATTCGCGGTATTCTTTATCCAAGTTCTTCATTGTTATTGATCGTTTTCGGTGTTGTTTATCAAAATGGTTTTGTAGTTACACACTTCTTCTTCCTGTAGTTGCAGAATCAGATGAGGTGCAGAATCAGATGAGGACTGACTGGTTGATCATTCCATCGTTAAAGCATTTGCATAAGGCGGCCGAACGTGCATAGCTTCGAGGGTTTATCCGAGAAAAGCTATATACGGAGCAACAAGAGTGTTCTTACTCAATAATGCTAGTGAAGGAACAGTAACCGCATCTCTTAAGATATATGAAATGAATTCTGCATTAGTTCGACCATATCATTTGCCCGAGCAGCCCAAGAAATTCTGAGTAGGTTATATGGTCTTTTTGTCATGCTACCTATCATTCTCATTCCTTTAGTCATCTTTAGTTTTGGGTTCATTAAATCTAGCCATTCTTTGTTGAATTGATGCATTTTTTCTTGTAATTTTGCCTCGATTGCCATTCCAAAAACATTTACGTTTTATATGATGAATGATGAAATCAATTCCAAACTCAAGGTTTCATAGACACATACTCTATATATTCTCGATTTGCAAATTGAGTTTGCAAGATATGCAACTCAAGATGATATTCTGCAAAACTTGCAAATCATGTTTGCAATCTATATTTTGCAAACATAATTTGCAGTTTACATTATGCAAACACACGTATGCAGTTTACATTATGCAAACACATGTTTGCAGATCAGATTGTTGCAAACACGTTTGCAAAACAGATTGTTGCAAACACGTTTGCATAACAGATTGTTGCAAACACGTTTGCATAACAGATTGTTGCAAACACGTTTGCAGAAAAACGCAAAGAAAAAAAACGCTATTTTTTCTGAGTTTTTTTTTTTTGAAAAAATGTATTAAAAGTGGATCTTGTTAGAAAGATAATGAAAAATCATTTCTAAATATATAATTTTTATAGAAATCTGACATCTCAAACAAAAGTTATATCGATTTAAAGTTTAAAGAAAAATAAAAGAATTTAGTTACACAAAATGACAAAAAAGGGTATTTTAGTATTTGCACACTTTTTGACCTGAATAATAATTTTCAAATGTTGTATGCTTTTCTACTCATTTTCAATATTATTTTGACCTTTCTAGAAATTACCTCTATAAAAAATGACCTTTATGACAATTAGTGATATTATTTTAGTTTCTATGCATCATTAATCATACCATTTTGACAATTTTTAGTCAATTGAAAAATATGTAGACTTTTTTAGTTATTACATAATATTTTTGGTCAACCCAAACACTCATTTTCCCTAGATATATAATAACATAATTAAAAAAGAATACTTAGAATGCCTAAGAAGGGATTCGATCACCATCCTCACACCATAACCAAACTCTATCTCACACCCTGACCGTTAAGCAAAGCCCTTTTTCATGTTATAATCATACATCATTACATATATATAAATATGCACCGATATAAAAAAAAAAATTTACTACTACTACAATTATTTTTCGGGAGGATCTAGGAGGTGCGACCACACCCCCCTCACACCTCCATGGATCCTCACTGACCACCACCACACTCCTCTCTCTCTCTCTTTATCGGCCCGACGATATTGTGTGGGTGCTGATAGATTGAAGAAGAGAATAAATGAAGAGGAGAAAGAGATCAAGTGGAGAGAGAAAGAGATAGAAGTGGATAACATAATTTGAGAAAAATTTAAGCCAAACAAGCATAAAAATAGAACTAATGAAAAGTTGGGGGTCATACAGAAGGTCTGGATACAAAATTATTACAAAGTTAAACAGAGAAATGGGTCTAATGAATCGGTTCCTAAAGAGGGTGAAATAATTTATATGAACATATGGTTCTTCTAGAAAGTTTCTAATTAAAAAATGATAATAATTATTAGTGAGGCAGTAGTCCCACTTTACATAGATTTTTGTATTGAATATGTAATTCACGTGACACAGCTGGGAAAGAAGAAATATAAGATATGGAGGAATGCCATCTTCTTTCCCCCATCCCAATCCAAACGACAATCCCTCCTGTCTCCAATTATACTTCTCTTGATCCAATGTTGGGGTTCTTGAGGATTATTTTTTTCCCATTAAATAATGAAGGATTGTGCCTCTAACCCTTCACCTAGTAATGCAGCCCAGGCCCAACACTGTCTGTTGTATCTGAGTATATTAAGTTATTAACAAATGTTGGTCTGACCCACTATGTTTTATCTATATACCCCACCGCAATAATTTATAGGGTAATTTTAAATGCACTCACCATTTTTGTTACATACGCACATCAAATGTATTCTGTGTCTAAGTTAAAGGAGATGTCAGTGCATGTAACAAAAAGGGTGAGTACATTTAACATTTCCCTAGTATAATGGGGAATCGGCCTAGAAAGCATGAGTCATTTACGAATTACTATAACATTGCAAATGGTCCTTTAGTTTGGTCGTGAAGAACGTCGTATAGTCCATTATAACGATGTATACTCTCATCTAATCTATATCGTGCCTGACACAATTAGGTAGTGGTACTTATTGGATCGGTCCGGAGACTGGGACCAATTTGTACCATAAACGGCCCAAGCCAGTCTGGTTATCTTCTGACCCTAGGCAAGACTATAATTTGAGTTCGAGGGACTAATCTGAGCAGGAAGCCCGGGTTGAAGCAAAATCTGTCCAATCCAGCTTGACTATTCCCTCCCAAAATTTTCTTTCAGACACTTATAAGTGTTCGTAACTCTGATTTATGCACTTATAAGAATTTATGTCTTTTTTTTTTCTCGATGTGGACGAGATGTTTCAATGATTTTCATAAACAAACTTCTCTTGTGAAATTATATTCTTTTTAAAGAAAGAACTTCCCCTCATGTCCCTACTTATAACAAAATTTAAAGAAGAAATTTGAACCTTCAAACCAAAAAGTTGAATCTTTAGATAACAAAACCAAAAAAATCTTAGATGTTTTGACTTGAGGAAACAAGTAAGCAAAGAAGCAATATTGTTGATTGCTTTAGGAAAGAGTGGGAGGATGTATGTGGAGAAATGAGGGCGATTCATTGGTAAAGTAGAAAGTTTTCTCCACAAAAATGGACTATGAGAGTTTCTAAAAAAAAATTAAATTTATTGTCTTGGACCGACCCTACGTGTGCCTGCAGGCCGAACCGACCCGACCTAACTTGTTCCCAGATTTCGTAGTTCCGGTTCGGACTGTGGGATATGGCTTAACAAGCTGGCTCAACATTATTTCTACCGGGATTTGTAGACCCGGGTTAAAGCCCCAGACCAAATGGCCAACCTATGTTTCTTCAGGCCACATTGACCAAATCCGGCCCGACAAGCACTACTACAATTAGAGCATGTCTGTCCACCAGCCTTTGGTGCAAGTGGTTGGACACCCCTCTTAAGCCCATGGGATCGTGGGATTGAGTCTCGGTGGAAGCAATTTTCCATCATGATTTATCCATGTAATTTAGGCTATAAATAAAGTAAATTATATACTGTAATAAATTTGTCGGGCTTTAAGATCTCTTTCATGTTATTGAGCTTTAGGCATCTTTCATTCATGGTTTAAATTAGGCGGTTATCGTGTTTATCAAATCTTCATGGTGTAACAATGTTTTGTAACGACTGACATAGAACGTAGTCGAAATCTTTAAAAAAAGAAAATTAGAGCATGTCCAAGGTGCATGTGTTGGGGCTCCTTCAAATTTGGGAGCCCCGGACAGTCCAACCCGGGAGTCCGGGGCTGGGCTCTCAGCCCCCAAATCAGGCCAATGGAATTGGTTTTTGGGTTTTTCATCTTTTCCCTTAGAAAATTTTCTGATTTTCCCAACCCAACCACAATGATAAAACATTAATCAAAGAATTCATGGTTGTCATTAGTAAGATTTTAAAAACAATTATTCAGATTTGTTTTTAATCATGAATTTTACTAACAACAACAATGATAGAGCCACCAAAAAAAAGACCAAATTGGTGAAAGATATTTAGAAAGAGAAAGTCTACCGAGAGAGAGAATAAAATGAAATCCTACTATTAACTCTTAGGGGGTGGTAGTGGTTCAGGACATTGGAGGACACTCAGAGACAAAATGTTCCAGAGACATTTCAAGACATTTCGAGACATTTCTCCGTAGACAAAATGTCTTTATAGACATTTCATGACATTTGATTCATAGACAAAATGTCTCAGAGACATTTCAAGATATTTGGTTCATGAACAAAATGTCCTGGGGACATCAACATATTGAATCTATGGACAAAATGCGTAGTGGATATTTCCAAATATATATTTTTCGACTTTCGTAGATATCTGTGGAGTTGATGAAAAATTGGTAAATATTATTATTTAATATAGTTAATATAATAATAATATCATTGTATAATATAATATAATAGTGATATAATATAATAATAATATAATAATAATAATGTAATAATAATAATAATAATAATTAATATAATAATAAGATAATATTATTATTATATGATTTGATAATAATAATTATTTTTATTATCTTCCTTACTCAATTGTTCCCAAGTGTCCACAAGTGTCTTCCATATTCTGAGAGACATTTTCTCTCCAAAAACTCTCCAAATTTACACTAAAATGTCTCCAAATGTCTCCAAAACTAATTTGTCTTTCAATGTCCCTAATTTCGTGTCCCAAACGAATAACATAGATATTTGGGGACATTTGAAATGTCTCCAACCAATAACACGGACATTTGGGGACATTTGAAATGTCTCCAACCATTAACACGGAAATTTGGGGACATTTCAAATGTCCCCAACCAATAACACGGATATTTGGGGACATTTTAAATGTCCCCAAACAATAACACGGACATTGGGGGACATGAAAATGTCCCCCAATGTCCCCAGCCACTACCCCTTAATTTGTCCTACTTCTTTGGGTTGCTCTAGCACTTATTTTTATCCATTCTCTTTTTTTTATCCATTCTCTTAGGCCATGTTAGAAGCGTTAGAAGAGCATGCAAGTATCAAAATCAATTTTTCTTGTTCCTCTCTCCCCCTTTCTTGTTCCTCTCTCTCTTTCTCCTTCTCTCCTCTTCTCCTTCTCTCTTTATCTCCTTCTCTCTCTGTTCTAAGTAGATTAGCATGTGGTGGTGTGTTGTGATGTTAGTGGAGACCGATCTGGTTGTGGCGGTGGTTTTAGTGGTGGTGGTAGAATTCGGATCTGGTGGTGGAGAGATTTGATCTTTTGATTGAATCTGGTAGTGGTGGTTTGGGTTTCAGATCTGGTGGTGGTATAGGGAGATGTTTGGTGATCGGATCTGGTGAGGTGGTGGTGGTGGCGGTGGCTTGGTGGTGGTGACGGTGGGTACTGTGGTTAAGTGGCTGGGTGGTGGTGGTTGCGTGGAATTATGAAGAAGATGAATGTGATCATGGTGATGGTGGTGGTGATGTGGTGGTGGAAAAGATGGATGTAGTTCACGGCGGTGAGGAAGTCTGTGATGTTTTGTGGTGGTGGTATGGGCTTGGCATTTAGTAATGGTGGTGTTCATGTTTGGTATATGGTTTGTGGTAGTGGTACAGAGATATGTAGAAGATAAAGGATATTTAATCCTTCTCTAATTCTAGTACAATAATATTGGCAGTTCTGGCGAAAATGGCGGCTTTTCCGGCGAAAATGGCGGTTTTCCGAGAACGGTTTTCCGACGACAATGAAGGTTTTCCGGCAAAAGCGACGGGGATGTCAATTAGTATTTTATTTATTTTGTATTATCAGTTATTTTGTTGACCTTTAGGGTCTTTTCATCCGTGATCTGTAGGATCCTTTCTTCTTTCTTTTTTTCGTCAGTGTCTAGTCAAATTTCTCTCACTTCATGAGGCACTTTACATTCGAAATTCTGAGAATTTACTTGTGTAACTCTCATGCTGCTGAACCGAGAGAAATAAACAATTGTGTAACTCCCATGTAACTTGTGATTTAATCACTCATGAATGAAAAAGGTTTCAATGGTTTCAAAAAAAAAAAAAATATATCAAAATCAACATTCATAATAATTCTTGATTATGACATTACTAAACTATATTGTTTTGTTTAGTCATGAATAAAATCGGTAAAGATTGATTTTATTCGTAAATTATTTGATTGACGCTTCCGAATAAAAAATGCGAACTCACCCACTTAGAAGTATGAAATTCTGTTTTTAGAAGGAATTGCATTTAGTGCAATCTCCTTTCCATCAACCAATTTTAAGTAATCGATTCTGTTTATGCGGGTCAAACGTGATTCTAGCTTAAATACCAAATTTAATAATTGTAAATGTTCTTTACTGTTGTACCCATTAAAATGTCAAGAGATGGCAACTCCATCAACGTAACTTTTTTTTTTGTTGTTGAACTAATCAACGTAACTTCTTTATTACTTCTTTTTTATTGAAGGACATATTTACTCAAGATGATCACCTTTTAATAACTAGGTTCCCTCCCCGTCCTACGGACGGGGAAGATCCCTCTTGGCTAACGCCTTTGAGGAGAAGAAAATAAAGTTAAATCACAACATAAATAAGATAAAATTACAGGGGAGAGTGATAACCATGTGTTTGAAGAGTAGAGAGGGAGAACCGTATTTATACAATTTTGAACTGACTTAGAAATCTAACCGAATCACTAAAATTAAGGGGAAAGTGGATGTGCAATCGTGAGTGAGAAGATGCCTGAGATATAGTTATTTTAGGGAGATTGTAACCGAATATTCAAAAAAAATTAATTGTTTACACTAATACCCTTATTTTTTAAGTCAAATTACACTACAATGGATTTTATATCAGTCGTTCGATTTAATCAAAGGTAAATCTCTAAAATAAAGTGGACGGCCAGACTTATCCCCAAGATAACCGACTGATCTGTTTTAATATAATAGATGGTTAGTCCGAGTGCATATCTATCTATCGGTGATGTACAAGTTTCTTTACAAGTTTCTTGAGATGAATATGAAAAAGTGAAATAAAATAATTTTGTGAAATTGGATTCACATATATAGATTAATAACCATAGAAGAAATTGAGACCTTTCAACAAAAAAAAAATAGAAGAAATTGAGACCTTAAAAAAATTGAGAAATAAAGTAGTATCAATAGAAGCCAAGGCAAGATGGTGCACTAGCTGCCACACCATTTCTGCAATTAACCCTTTCTTTCTATCACTACAGTTACAGGTCACAGACTTCTTACTCAACAGCCTTTATATAAATAAATTACCATCACCTTTCAATTCTCCTCATTGCATCACACACACACAATCACTCTTTCTCTCTCCTCTTTCTCCATTTTCTCTCTCTAAGAAAGCAGAGGGGGTGAAATTGGTCAGATCTCTTAACTCATCTGACTAAGTTATGGCTATTACAGTTGATCATCAGCATCAATTTTACATGGATCATAAGTGGAAATTACAAAGAAAGGAAGGAGGAAAAAATCATCATTCATCATCAAATTCATCTTCAAATCATCATCATCATCAATTAGTAAGGAATTCAACTGAAAGAAGGTGTGCTTTTACAAGAAGATGTTCAACCCTAGTCAAAGAACAAAGGGCTAGGTTTTATATAATGAGACGTTGTGTTACTATGCTTCTTTGCTGGCATGAATACTCTGAGTAAAAAACAGAGTAAAAAAAAAACAGAGCTTCCTTCTCTTTCTCTCTCTACTTTTTTTTCTCTCTCTCTATCGGCGAGATGGGTATGGGTCATCAACACTAGTTAATCTTTTTCCTTTTTTTTCTCCCGTTTCATGGATTAAGAAGAGATTACTTACTTGTACATATTTTAATTCTCTTCAATTTCCATTTCCCACGGTTGAGTTTTTTCTCTTTTTCTTCCCTAATTTTGGGGGAATGGATTTCTAATGTTAATGGAACTCTGCAATTTCCCATCATCTAATGATAATAATAATCAAAACCCACTTCAATTTTTAATTATATGATGGATCTGTGGTGGTATTATTTATTCTGATTTGATATTCAAGCATCTTTCTTTTCATTATCTTTCTCTATTCTCTCTAAAACCTTCTGGGTTAATTTGATTGATGTTTCTAGAGAGAGAAACAAGAGATTCTTTCATTTCATCTATTAAACAGTGAATCTGGTTTTTTTAATTGGCTTGGCTTGACCCACTGAATTACTGACGGGAATTCAATGATATATTTGTTTACTGATTTATGAAAATTTGTGATTTTAAATTTAATTATTTCTGACTACTGGTGTTAGTGGTACCGAACAAATGAACAAGCTCAATCCCACTTTCTTTCATCCAACGGTGGTTGTTGATTCGGGTAGAAGTTGGCACTGATAAGAGTCGGACCAATTGGTATTTCTAGGGTTGGAACGGTAAGGAGAGATAGAACACTCAAATTTCGCAGTTGTCACTTCAGTAGTTCTGTTTATAGGCCTGAAATCGCTAGAGAAGTAGTTTTAATTGAAGCTCAGATAACGAGGCTGAGATTCTTCTTTTGAAATTACAATATTAACCCCTTTCTTCTTTTCTTCCGACTAACACGACATTGGTGATTACTTTATATTGGTCTCGTTCCACCCCATATTTGCAAAAATGTTAAATCGCCTGATTTTTGGATTGACCAAGGGCCGATCACTGACGCGGACTGTACTAATTCAAGTCGTGAGGAGAGAGAAACTGTTTGATCAATTAGACCGCTGAAGTCACCTTTCAACTCATTATTGGCCTAAAAAATTGAGTTGTTTAGCTATACTGGTAGAAGATCAAAAATAAAAGGTAGTGGTTACAATCTTTCACTATTTTTGAAGACGCGACAAAATATTTAAAACGAGGTATTTTGAGAGTTCATAAATGTCTAAACTAGTTAGACAAAAACTAAAATAATTTTTTTCTTTTGTATTGTTAGTTGTTAGCGTGTCTCGGGTTCATGACTTAGAAGACGAAAGACTAAAGATTAAATCTTATACCACTTCAACCAAGAGTTGGTTGGCAGAAAACAATCTTAGTAACTATTAGGACATGGATAGCTCCCATAATGCAACTATTAACCTGAACGCGTGTGACGGGATTTTTGAACACCATATCCATTCTCATGTTTGACTTCATGTGGTATTTGGTAACGTTATTTAAGGGATTTTGTTTGGTTTGTGAGTATGAGACTATGAGAGTGGAAGGAGAAATATATAGGGAAAATCTTGGGAGAAGAAAGGGTGGGTCTCCTAAATGGAAGCAACTTCCGTTATAATAGGGGTGGGTAGAATATGACAGGGGACCCCCCTACAAATTAGGGCCTAAACCTCAATCCCCAAAAATTTTGCATCAAGCAAACTCTGTTTCCTTCACTGCAACCATATCTCAGTTTCGAATCAACCATTTCTTCCTAAATTAATCAAAAGATTCACTCTTTCTTTCTTCATTTTTAATATCAAACACCCCTGCAGGATCTAGCTATAGCCATAATGTACAAAATGTCGATCAATTAAGGGAGGAAATATAAGTTGATGGAGAAAAAAAAGTCTTATAACTGAATTATCTAGCGTACAGTAAGGTAGTGTATGTTGTTCTATGTCAGATAAGATGTCTAGTTGGATGTCTAAATTGACACGATTCAATACTGAAAATGATTTTTCTTTTGTTGGCCTTATAATGTTCGATCACTTGTCTGGAAATTTGAGTTGTTTTTTATTAAGCTGAGTGTAGACGATTGAAATTTTTACGAGTCAAACTACATTAGAAAAAACAGTATCCAAATAGAACATCTAATATTAGTTAAAAGACTTAAAAATGCAAAAGAAAAACTAATTAATCTAAAGGGTTGTTTGACAAAACTGAAGATAATTTGTGATCCAGCGTTTGATGTTGGAACTTGGAAGGGCGTCAATAGCAGCAGTGTGCCGGAATGTGAAAGGAGAATTCGCTGTGACTTTTGTCAAAAAGTACCCCCCTCTCGACAACATTCGAAGCTGAAGCTCAAGCAGTTAAGTTAGCCACTGAGATTGCAAATAGGATGTAAGATTTCTCAACTAGAAACTTCAATTTTATTCAATCTAATCTTTTTGTCTTAGCTACAGTCTTTATTTATACTAAGTACAATTAGAGAGAAAGAGAAGAAACAGAATTTGGTATTAGAGTAACTAACTGAATATTAGAGTAACTAACTAATTCTGATTTTGTTATTCATACAGGTGGGGTGCTTATAGACACGGTGCAGTCTATCTTGACTTATGACTGCTGTTGACCACCTTGACTCCAAATAGTCGAAACCCTAATTTTGTATCCCTTATTCTTCTTTCCTCTTTCATTTCTTCTCTGCTGAGAAACCCTAGCCGAGTGTGTTCCTAACATAGGATAACAGATTGTGTGACAATTCGAACTACCATGAAAGAGATACATAAGAGGAAAGGAATAGATTCGGGATATTAAGTTCAATCATTGTGCTAGGAGTGCAAACTCTGTAGCTCGCTTATTGGCGAAACGATATTTTAATCCCAGTTGAGTGGTTGATACCGGTAGAAGATAAAAAAATGGTGGATTTAGTCTTTCGTGATTTCTGAAGAGACGGCAAATTTTTGAGACGAGGTATTGAGAGGCCATGAACGTCTAAACTATTTAGACAAAAGTGGGAAAACAATCTCAGTAACTATTACAACAAGGTTAGCTACCACTGCAGCACTGCAGGACCTAGCTATAGACATAATGTACAAAATATTGACGGTATTAATTAGGGGAGGAAATATAATTTCTTGGACAAAAAGATCTTATAATTGAATTGTCTAAAGTAGAGTAAGGTAGTGGTTGTTGTTCTCGATGTCAGATAAGATATCTACTTTCATGTTTAAATTGACGTTGATTCAAAATTGAAAATGATTTATCTTTTGGTCCGGTAACATGAACCAAGTCAACTAGCAAGTAGCTAATTTTTAATGAACATTCTCTTTTTTGCTATCAGTTCATATGATACATAACTACGTTATAATTTTTATTTAGTGATGAAACCGATGAAACGGGGACCACCAAGAAAACCCCCCCAAAGTGGATTGTTATATGTTTATTAGGCCATATTTTGGATCAAATGCTTGTTATTTAGGTTTTCAG
This sequence comes from Eschscholzia californica, assembly GCF_041429995.1. Lineage (NCBI taxonomy): Eukaryota > Viridiplantae > Streptophyta > Magnoliopsida > Ranunculales > Papaveraceae > Eschscholzia > Eschscholzia californica. The sequence continues at coordinate 42,413,792 of NW_028238309.1, read as the reverse complement.
TATACTATACTGGTCACATGGATTTCTAGGTTATCCACATCATCTCCACAACACTAACCATTATTTTTCTTCCAATTTTAACCAGCCTGTAATGACGCTTGACTAGATTTGTGGAGTTTTAAACGTTACCTCCTAGTTAATGGAAACTTTTAAAATGATAGCTGACGGCGCAATCCAAGTTTAATTGTTAGAACTTCTGAATTTCTTTATAACTTTGTCATGTCTTTGACCGATTCAAAGAGGAAGCTGGTCCGATTCGCGGAGCATACGTTACAGGTGTAAGCTCTAGTTTAATACATGCCGCGACTTTTTTAAGTGGGCTTGCCGAGCCTCTGCCCTCTCGGTTTAGCTTGGTCATGAGTGGTAAAAGTGGAATTTATAGGTTCATATGTGTATTCATCACCATATCAATACACCTCAAATATTTATCGACGGGAAATAGTAGTTCTCCACTTTTGACACACAAGGCCAAGTCTAATAGATACAAAGTCTTCTTTTGTGAGAATTATGCCAATGAGAAGAGTGATCTAGTAACGAATAATACAATGTCTAGGTCCTTCCCACTCATTACCCATTGGTTATTGGATTTAAATTGTATTACCATAGATTTAATATGGTATTAGACCTAGGCTGATAAGTTTAAAAGCCATACGTGCTCTACGTCATCCCAAAATTTGAAAAACACAGTGTTAGGCTAAAAAAACCTTACAAACTTAACAAGGGCCTCACAAATATAGCGAAGTTCTTGACACATCCTAAGCTTGAGTTCGCACTCTGAACGGTCTCTCAAGCGATGTGAGGCTATTACATAGTTACATCAGTCGGGGAAAATGAGAAAGAAGAGTATATATATATGGTGACAAAATGCAAGCCAAACATAGAAAACACAGTTAAGTAATAGTAGATTTCACACTCTTAGTAGTGTTTATCCAACAGAAATCAATTGGGAACATTTATTTTATGTACTACTCATACATAAGATATCATTACCATCTACAACATTAGCATAGAAAAATACTGTTCAAATTCTTGATCAATGGTTGGTTTCTTGGTATTTCGAGCATCTGCATCAAAGAAGAAAACATAATTACTTCAATCAGGACAAACATAAATGGCAAACTAATCGATTTTCGTAATATTATAACATATAGTTAGTTACCTTGGTTGACTTCCCATCTTCCGGATGACAAGATATATGAATCTAATGGAGCTTCATTATAAAGCATCATTTCATTGATTTCCCCGTCCGAGCATTCTTCAATCTCGTGTGTTTCGTGATATTGGAACTCGTCTTCGTCAAACTGGAATCCATTCTTGAGAATCTGGACACCGTGTTCTCTGCTTGTTGGTGATTCCTCTTCCATGATACTTGTTTTTTCGGTACTTGTGATGTCTAAGGAATGAAGTATACTCTTGAAACTATTGCTTCCACAACTACCCGATGAACTTGAAGGTTGATCATAACTATGGGTTCTCGAAGATTCTGTTTCAGATTTAACCGGCTGTTTGTAAGTGTATACCTTCAAGAACTCTGGGTCAGATTGAGCTTCTGGAGACGTAAACGTAAATGAGTCGGTGGTGGTATTGCTGCCATTTGAATATTCTAGTGGTTTCAAGGGGTCATAAAATCCCTCACCATCTGTGCTTTTCTTTACCAAGCATGTAAGAAAAACTTGTTCTTCCAGATCAGAACTAGATATTCGATTGATTGATTTATGCTTTGATAGAGGCAAACCCAATTGATCATCTTCTAACTTCCTTTTCTTGTTCAAATCAATAGTACTAGCATAGACTACTCCACTGACAAGAACACTGAAAGAAAAGTTTTCTCGGTTAGAAGGAAAAATATGTAGTTCAGTTGATATAATTAATCAAAAGATGAATCTGCAACTTATATGGATGAAGAACTTGAATATGCAGAAATAAGAAAAACAATGATATAACATGGTTGTAAATGCTTGATCCTACTATTTCATAATTTCATGTAGAGCTAAGTTCGAGAGCAAATTGTTTTTCAGCAACGAAAATGTTCAATTCACCCGAAACAGACGATTTTCATGTTTAATAAGTTGGTGCAGTTCTAAATATGCCATTGTTAGTACTTTCTTTCATCACATTGTGGAACAAGAACCCTACCACCGTCTAACCCTACAAACTACTGTAAACTAAATAAGATTCGTAAAAGTAGTTTATTATAGGCAGTTTTTGTGAATTTTGGAGAACTAATTTATGAGTTTGCGGCACTAGTCCTTTTATAAGACTTATGACCCAAATATAGATGCAAACTGTAAGAGGCATTTGAGGCAGTTTCCAAAAGAAGGCAGTATAGGATATTGGTATTGGCGGTTTAGTTTTCCAAAAGCCAATAGGCGGTTTAGATGGGTAGTTTCTAAAAGCTATTCAATTTGGTTTGTATACCAATAGATGGGCAGTTTCCAAAAGATGGTATAGGCGGTGGATGCATACCAAATTGGTTTCCAATTTTGGTTCAATTCCCACCGCCTCATAATAATATAAATAGGGGGTTGATCAACATCAACAACACACCAACACATCAACAACAACTCTTCTTTAGAGAGCTAGAGAGAGAGAGAGAGAGCAAGAGTGAGAGAAATTTTTCATAGTTTTTTGAGCGGTGTTAAATTTCTCGGTCGTCGAAGATTTAGTATAGAAGTTAAATTCTATACGGTACCATCTTGGGACGAACTTGCGGGTTGTGTGAGTCGTCTTCATCTATCCTTCAATAAAGATTTCTTGTTCGCCCGAGGACGTAGGCTTTAAAGCCGAACCTCGTTAAATTCTGTTCGCATATTTGATTTTGACTTAGCTTTTCGATTAATCTTCATAATCGGATCAATTTCTGGGTAGGTTCGATAGCTTCCGCGACTTTTAGTTATAACACAAACGGTAATTGTGCATCAAATAATTCAAAGGGAAATTTTATAAGGCCTCCCCAATTTTGTTAAAAGGCCTCCCCATGAACCATTTAACTTGCTAAATTATCACTAAGGGGAGGCCTTTTAACAAAAATGAGGGGGCCCTATAAAATCTCCCTAATTCAAATTAGGATCTATTATATGTGGGTTTTGTCCTTGCTTTTGCCACTGAAAACCTCGCCAAATGAGTACATGGTTTTGATCTTGGTGAAGACTCCAGAACCACACCAAGAAGGCACCGACCCTTACTAAGCCTGAGCTTACACTTATACACAGACTACGGAGGCTCCCTCTGGGGATGTGCCTAAACTCTTAAGACCTAATTTTCGAAGTATCAATTCCTAAACTCCAAGACCTAATTTTCAGAACTTAACCCAGCCAACTCATGCAAGTCTTGAGAGGTTTAACTACTATATATATAATCAGAACTCTAATTAACAAAACCTATATGATGTAAAAGATTTTACTCAGTGTTAATCATTAAGCACTCATCAAACTACAACAAAATATAATTGGATCCATGAAATTACTAGAAACTTAACTAGTAGGATTACATAACTTAATTTCAGTCTATTTTTTTGTAGATTGGGTAAGAATTAATCTCTAGCAGCAGCTCCTGGGGTTTCTTTTAATTTTCAAGAAACTAAGTTCCTTTGAAGTCAGTCCCCAATAAAAATTGTTATCTAATCAGAGGTTAAGCTTACTTCCCCCTATCCCAAACAAAAGCTTCACAAAATGATCAAATTCTAAAAATTAGAGAGCTCTAAGACAAGATTAGAGGTAGTTTACAGATAAAACTAAAAAGATTAATCAAGTAACTAGAAATAATAAATACCTGGTCATCTCATGAAGATGATGATGATTCTCTCTGTTTTTATCCAACTCCATGTTTGGAGAAGAGTTTTGGAATACTTGGACGATTTTTACTCTTTTATCTCAACTTTTCGCAGAGATGATCATGGAGGTAGTACCCCCTAAATTAAGAAAAAGTTTCCACAGAGTACAGATTCATCTGAACCTCTCTCTCTCTACTCTTTACTCTCTCCTATCGGGACCCGACGTAGTCACCATTTCAGTATCACGTGGTCTAGCATCCGATGTGGCACATCCTGCCAAATAGTTTTTTATTTTAATTTATCCAAACCACTCATTATATTAAGTAAAGGCCGGTGGTTGGGGAAAATCAGAATATTTTACTGGATGTAAAATTTTAAAAGGAATATATAAAATTTTGAAAATTTTCCGGAAAAACAAATTTTATCGGGAATACTTTTTAACAAGTTCAAATACATTTTACCTTTTTCTGACAGGTCCTGCCCTACTCTCCTATCCCACTTTCCGACTCCACTTTCTTCTAACAGTCAACATTCTTAAAGAAAGAGAGAAAGAGAGAGCAAACAAATCTAGAGAAACCATCAAGAAATTTGGATCATCTTCAAGTATGGTTCGTTCAAAGGCTTCTTCATCAAACAATAGTCTTCAAGAGAGGTAATATTTATTCCCATTCTTCATCATTAAGATCTCTTAAATCTAGGGTTTTGACTTTTGTAACCTAGGTTTTAGGATTTAGATTTTGTAAACTTAGAATCTATTCGGTGTTTAGGATGTACTGGTTGTTTAGGTATAGGTATTGGACAATTTTTTTGTGTTTAGGGTTTAAGGATTCGATTTTTAGTTTGAAAACGATTAAACCCACACGAAATTGAACTAGAGAATCACGAGCATTTCGTGAGAAGGAGATCCACGATCAGTTTCGTGGTTCTCTGACTCACTAAATTTTCGTGGTTTTCTGACCCACGAAAAGTTTCGTGGTCCTCCAACACACAAAAACTTTCGTGGTTCTACAAGCCACGAAAATTTGATCGCAAATGTACAACCCACGTTCTGTTTCGCGTTGATACTTTACTACACTTCCTTTGTATGAGCTAATTCATAGACCTTACATATTAGAATCATACTTATTTGGAATATTTTATTATGTAGGCGTAAAAAACATATTGTGGACCAACCTGCTCAAGTGCCCCCCACGTGATGTGGTTCGTCGCGGTAAGGGATGCCCCCCCTACTATGTCTGAACATGTCCGATGTCAGGAGCTACGCACCAAACAAAATGTTGAGATAAGTACGAGGCAGCAACCTAATTTGTCGGACGACGAGTCAAACGAGTCGGGTGATGAAATCGTGAACGTCGAGCAGGCAGAAGAATCACGGGACGTCTCAGGCAAAGAGTTGGGCGAGGAGTCAGGTGAGGAGTCGGGCGAGGAGTCGGTAAAAGGAGGCGAGGAAGGACGCGAAGAAGCGAGAGAAGTAGGGGAAGAAGCGAGATAAGGAGGTGAATCATTGGAAGAAGAAGCACAATAAGTTGAAGAACCCTCTCTAGTTGACGAGGACAGATTCCCTGTGGACCGATCGTTACTTAAGTTCTACAGGTGGCACATTGCCAACTATATATGGCATGGCAAGGTATGTGTTCGTATTTGAATGGTCAATTATTTTAATCTTTTCTCTTATGTATTTTATTTTATTTTCTTTAATTACGCGTTGGTTTCCAGTTTCTTAATCGAGTTTTGACCGTGAAGCCCACGGCTGGGTGGATTGATAAATGGGACCTCCGCAATAGTGGTGGCCAACGGGCCGTGCCGTGACTGCACGGGACGTTTCACAGTCGTGGCGTGTTAGACACGTCACACCCACGCCATGCACGGCTTTGAGCCGTGCCATGTCGTGCCTAGACTACAAGGTCTTGGCACGGAAACTCCCCATAGCAACGACCCAGCCGTTGCCGTGCCATTTCTGTGGCGGTCTCAGCCGTTTCCGTGCCAGGTCGTGACTAATGGGTCAACTCTTGCCAAACGTAACAAAAGAAAACACTAAATAATTTTCAAGTCAAACGTTGTGATCTTTGTATAAACTTTAAAATCTATGTTTATTTTATTACTCAATAATTTTATTAGCTATTAATTTTATCAATTGACAACTACTTTCAACAAAATAACAGTAATGTTTTGTAAATTAGGTACCCGTTTCTAACGGGTTAGCGTGTCGTGTCGGGTTAGGAACGCCACGGGCCGTGGCGTGTCGTGTTTCCATTCTTAACGTGTCGTGGTTGACGGGTCTGGGAGCTTAAAATCCCAGACCCGCCACACCCCGCTTGACCCGTGACGGGTCGACACGACATGGCACGCGACGTTCCGTGTCGTGTTGCCTTATAAACGGGTTGTGCCGGTCCGTTTCCGTGCCGACACGACCTGTTGGCCACCACTACTCCACAATGAGTGCATCTTCATACAAGAAACGATTCAAAAATCCGGATTTCAATTAATTATTGATCATGTGTTCGAAGGCCAAACGAGACACTTATTAGTGCTTTCTTGGAGAGGTTTTATATATCCAGAGACCAGCACCTTCTATTTACCATTTGGGGAGATGATGACCACTTAACGGTGTGAAACACATCGTTGATCTCTCTATTGATGAAAATGCGGTAAATAGTGCAACAAGTGGTACGATGAACGTGGAAGAAATGTTAACTTTAATGAATAAAAGTCAGGGACTTGCCCGTAATGAGGCGAGGGAAGATTTAAAGAACGGGCATTTGAAAACAGTGAAATTAGATTTTCTGAAGGAAGAAATTAAAAAGTCGAAGAATAATTCGAGGCAGAAGAATGAGTATTCGGCGATGGCGTATGTACTTTATGTTGTCGGATTTTGTATTTGCCTCGACAAGAGTGGGAACATGGTGAATGTTCAATACCTTCAGGTCATGTTTGGCGTGCACGAATGGAATGTGATTCCCAGGAATCACATTCCAGATCATTATTTGGCTTGTGGGAATAACTTGGGCCCAGGAATGTCATTCCGTTAAAAAGGGGTAATAGCAAACCCAGGGGGGAGGTGGGTTTGTGATTCCCATTCTCCCGGAATCACATATATTAATATTTATTGACAAATATATCCTTAACAAAATATTGAATTAACAATTTTTAAATTACCGTGTGATATATAAATCATGATTAAACTAGGATTTATGAACAAAATTTAAATTTAGATAAATTTCTATTTAGGTTTACGAACAAAATTTTATTTTAGATAAATTTTTATTAAGACCTTTATTTATTATCTTTAAATTTATCCTATTGGTGTATCGTGTTATTATTTCATATCTACGAATTTAAATAAATAATACTGATTTTAATATATAACAAAGTTGATGTGTAACCAAACACCTAATTAGGAATATGTCAGGAATCAAATTCCCATTTCTGATCAAACCAAACATCAAACTACAGTAGTCTGATTTCCATGAATCACGTTTGGGAATGTGATTCCTGAGAATCACATTCCATTCCTGCGCGCTAAACATGGCCTCAGTGTTTTGAAGAGTTGGACAAGGTCCATACATACTCATGGGGCTCTGCCTGCCTTGCTAACCTGCTGCATCAAATGTCAACTGCGATCAGGTTTGAAGTGAAAGAGATGGGAGGATGCTTTACCCTTCTTATGGTACGTGCGACTTTCGTACTCAATCATTTTTTAATTATTTTTATAGTTAGTTTACTAAATCTCTAAAGCATTTTCTTAGGTTCGGATTTACGAGCATTTTCCTGGTTTTAATAAATGGGATGTTATATCGGAATTTTAAGAAGGGTTGGCACTGGCTGGGAACCTAAGTCTGCTAGGAATCTCCAAGCTACAAAGAAAACACTTTTAGTTTAAAGGCAGAAACTGGACAACCTGATAGCTACAGAAGTAAGTTATATACTTCATATAATTTTCATGCGTAAAATAGTTTCAGTTACTTCGAAATGAATATTTATAATCTAAGTTGTTTGGGGCAGGTTGCTTGGGATCCTTACGGGAAGTATGGAGATCATTATGAGGCTGACGAGTTGTTATACTACCATGGGATGATTGTTACTTTCGATATCACTGGCTTATTATACCCTCAACGAACCCTCCGTCACCTAGGATATGTTCAGTCCATTTCAAAACCTCATCGCTCTCATAATCCACTGAAGTCTGTATTGATGAGCAAGAGGTACGTGGCTTATTACGGTCCATCAACTGCTTGGAAATGGGAAAACAGAGAAGACCGCTCCATATCTAATTCATCTCGTTTCCCTATGACTACTCCCGGACAAACTGTAGAGGGTTACATGTCATGGTATGCAACGATTTCTCACCTTAAGGTGTGTAACCCAACTTATGTAAGAGTTGAAGAAGTTCCTCCTCCTCCAGCCCGAAAAGACTATGATAGCATGTTCAAAAAAATGGTAAGCAATACAAGTTACGAGGTTAAATTTTTATTAATCACCGAACTTTAATACTAAACTAAATTTCATATAAATTCTAATTCAGAAACCTCGTCTGGAAAATTTTTTAAAAAATTGAGGACATGTGGTGGTGGTCAAAGCGAGCCCATTTCTCCAAAGACGAGGGAGAGTATGGCGCACATTGCGGAGTTGATAGCCAAAAAAGCTCAAGATGTGCCGTTAGATTAAGAAAGTTGAAGACGCTCTTGTTTAGAAAACTTTTTATTGTTTTGCATACAAGTCATATTTTGAAAGGGGTTTTTGATGTAAGACGACTTTTATTTCAATCGAAATATTTATTTCCCGTCATAGTATTTTGAAGAGTTTATATGAAAAACCCCAAAAAATAGCTTATATGCTCAAAATAAGGCAAGGATGGTCAAATGTGCTAAAAAATATGCCAAGTCCCATTTCATGGGTTCAGGACCCACATCCCATTTCGTGCTGGTTAAAAGCACGAAAAAGTAAGTAAACCAGAACTGATTATCGCCCACGAAATGGAATAGCTTAGAAATTATGCCAAGTATCACTTCGTCGGTTCAGGACCCACGTCCCATTTCGTGCTGGTAAAATGCACGAAAAATTCAGTAAACTGAAACTGATTATCACCCATGAAATAAAATAGTGCTCAGAAATATGCTAAGCCCCATTTCATGGGTTCAGGACGCACGCCCCATTTCGTGCTGGTAAAGGTACGAAAAAGGCCGGAAATCGGAACTAATTATCATCCTCGAAATAAAACTGTGCTCAGAAATATGCGAAGTCCCATTTCGTGGGTTCAAGACCCACGTCCCATTTCGTGCTGATAAAGTGCACGAAAAAGTCAATAAACCAGAACTAATTATCACCCAATAAATGGAATAGTGCTAAAAAATAGGCAAAATCCCATTTCGTGGGTTCAAGACCCACATCCCATTTCGTGTGTCCTTTGTCCACGAAATTGAACAGTTAATTTTAAGTTGAGTTTGAATTTGCGTGTTTCTTGTGTCGTTTTCTATCATATAAATAAACATTAAACAAAAGTAATAAATACTAAAAAAAAATGAAAATATTCAATTTCGTGTTAGTTAATAATATATACTAATACTTCTCGATTACATTTCCCCAAAAAAATATTAAAAACGTGTGAATCGGAAATCTTACGAAACTCAAAAGATAAATCTAAATAATAATCAAATGATCATCAAAATTTTCCATCGGACCCGTACCAATCAAATCCTTATAACCACCTAATTGTGCTTCAAATAACTTGTGTCAAGTCCAATAATTTTCGTCTTTTAGTTTTTCGTAGAAAGTAAATGGTGGGACAAAAGGAAGAAGTGAAAAATCCTTCGAAGTGACCCAAACATAAAGATCATTTTTATGATGAGCAAGAACGATCATATGCCATTTTTTGTAATTCGATGGCCCAGTCAAAGTCGGCAAGAAGGTCATATTCATGTTGATTGATAATATCACCACCGGGAGGGCAAACGTCTCTGCTACAAAAAATCCACACCATGACATACAAAATCATTTTTTTTGGAGCGATATCCTCCGTGCACATTATAACGTCTTTTAGTCGGAGACTGATATCATCATGCCACATTAACTTGTAAAAAGCTTCATTCGCGACAATATGATCATACATCTTAAGTCGAATTTCTTTACCCATCGCTTGACGTCCTTCAGTAATTGCTTTATTTACAACATAAAAGCCACAGTGCCCGTCCCCCGGGGCATTTACTATCTTGTGGACAAATTGTTTCATGTGATTAGGGATTGAGTTCAAAAGTATTGAATTTTTCATTGGAGGATATATCATTTTCGACTGACATCTCTGTGGAATGAGTTTATGTCTTTCAAATACCTTTATCTTGTTTTTGATCTTCAGATCCTTTTCTTCTTCATTCATTTGGCTAAAGTGGCTAATCATATTTGATCTTTTTATATCAGACATAATCTCGGCATACCATTTTCTTTGCACAACATCATCATCTTCTCTATTTTTATGTTCACTCATTATCCCTTTTGCATATCCGCTATTTCTTTTTTGGCTTTATCTTTTGCTGTTTTTTTTATCAAATTTCCCCTTTAATGTTTTTTCTTTTTCTAACTTCTTCTCTAATATCTCTGTTAACGCTTTCTGTTTTTGTAAAATCTCAAAGCTAGATGGATTCCTTTTAGTCGACCTATCATTCAGACTTTGCTTTTTGTAAGGCCTACCTATTTCCAACAATCGGTTTTTGAGGTTCTCTCATGTTTGTTGTTTAGGAGCACAGATTAACCTTAGTTCAATTGTCATTTGCTCCCTCTATGGTTGTGAGGCTTTTAACCACCTTTCTCTGACTATCATATGTTCAGGTAGGTCATCATAGTTCCCTTGCTCGACCTCAATCAAGACATCATATGACAATTGTCTCCAATATCTATCGATCGCATCAAGTGATATAAGAACATTACTGGCAAGTTGCTCAATCAATTCAGGTTTACAGGGTAAACAATGCGTACGCCTAAGTATACAAAGGCAAACATTCTCACTCCCATAATAATCAACCCGCGTCATCTCTTGCAACATCATATCCATCGCGCGACATGCAACCACGTTCCTTAATTTGTCGAAAAGCTTAATTTGATGGGCATGCACTCAAATTATTCTTAAACGAGTCTGTGAGGCCAATAAACTGAACATCTAAGCACTTATGAGCAGCTTTCCAACATGAAACAAATTTTCCTAACAAATTATTCAAGAAACATTTCAACCTCCCGTGTTCTCCCTCAGCTCTCCTTGTTGATGTGGTGCCAAAATATCGTATCTAGTTTGACCAAAAATCAACAAATCTCTCTTTGTAGAGTGACAACCATGTATCTTGACAATAACTTACTAATTCTAGGGAGACTTTTCTCCATTTCTCTACGAGCTTTATTAACCCGGGTCTTGTATAGTTCCTCGGTATCTGCCCACGTGATAAGCTACCATTCATTGAAAAACTCATTAACCATTTTATCTTTCTCAAGTTTCTTCTCACTTGCATCCATCTTCTTATCCTTATCTACAATCTTTAAGTGTTTTTCAGCCTTGGCCTGGACATTCTTGTTTATATTATACAAAGCATATGTTTTGTATTTGGAAATATGATCTCAATTGCATTTATCAACGAGAGTTCCCTGTCAGTAATGAATACAATAGAAGAGTCACCAACACTATATAACTGTCGCAAACATTCCATAACCCAAGTATAATGTTCCGTCTTTTCGTTGCTTATAAATGCGTTTGTTGCCACTATGAAGGTCTTCCCAGTCGAAGTGGCTGAAACTACCTGAAGCAAAGGGTGTTTGAACTTGTTGGTTTTATAAGTGCAATCAATGACAACAAACTGAGGGAAACACAATGCAAGCTGAACACTCTTAGGATGGGCAAAAAACAAGTACTTTACCTCTTCGGAATTTTCATAGCATCTATACTTGACTACATAGTGATAATCCATGCACAACTTCATAAACTGTTGCATTACTGTCATACCTTGACTTTCCTCGCACTTCACCTTTCGTTGTGCATTGTACACAGTCCTCATTGTAGAAAGTTATCTTTCTTCTTTTGTTTTATATGCAACAATATATCTTTGGAGCGTGACCCACTTTTAGTTAATGCAGTAATTAATTGTAGCTCATCTTCTTTAGATCTAGCTGCATATGCATGACCTATGAGGCTTTTTTCCAACTGGTAGTTGTGGTGTTCCACAAATTACATACCATGTCTTTTGGAAATAAATGTGATACATCGACAAACATTGAAATAGGTGCCCCATCTCCGGACATTGAAGAAGCATTTGAATCAAGTTTAAGAGACTGAAAAAGAATGAAAAGGAAATAAGTACATAAAAAATCTAAAGGATAAAAAGGTCAAATGAAGCATTTCGTGGACTAAGTAACCACGAAATATATCGTGCCTCTGTATCCCACGAACTATTTCGTGCGTCTGCCTGTCACGAAATGTTTCGTGGGTCGTACATCCACGAAACGACTTTTTCTGGTTCACGAAACTCCTTCGAAATTTTGAACCAGCTGGGTTTTAGGGTTAAAAAATTCGAAATAAATAAAGTAAAAAAGCCACGATTGTTGGTCTTTTTGAGTGATGCTATCTTGAGCTATACTTCCATCAACATTATCAATTTTGTTAGGTTCTTTCTCCATATTTTAGGATTTAAGAGAGTGTAATTAATCTGTTTGAAGAAAAATAAAGTTGTTTAATGGTTCAAAGATGAAGAGTAGTTATGAACAAAAAAAAATGGGTTATTTCCCTAATGGCCCCCACCTTTGTGACCAGCTTCCCGCCTGGCCCCCTACTTTACGAGAAATACCCATATGGCCCCCTACTACCGTTAACTTTAACTTTCCGTCACTCTCTCTCCTCCATCTCCTTTTCTCTCTCTGCCATGTCACACCACCTCATCTGTTAGGCCACCTCATCACCTTCTCCGGCAGAGGTCGCCGGCCGGAAATTTGGCCGGCCGGCGACCTCTGCGGGAGAAGGTGATGAGGTGGCCTAAGTCCTAACAGATGAGGTGGCGTGACATGGCAGAGAGAGAAAAAGAGATAGAGGAGAGAGAGTGACGGAAAGTTAAATTTAACGGTAATAGGGGGCCATATGGGTATTTCTCGTAAAGTAGGGGGCCAGGCGGGAAACTGGTCACAAAGTTGGGGGCCATTAGGGAAATAACCCAAAAAAAATTAGAAAGAAAAAGGGTTATTTCCCTAATGGCCCCCAACTTTGTGACCAGCTTCCCGCCTGGCCCCCTACTTTACGAGAAATACCCATATGGCCCCCTTCCGTTATAACACCGTCACTCTCTCTCCTCCATCATGTTTTCTCTCTCTGCCAAGTCATGCCACATCATCTGTTACGCCACCTCATCACCTTCTCCGGCGAGAGTCGTCGGCCGACCAATTTCCGGCCGGCGACTTCAAACAAAAAAAAAAAAAAAAATTTCTCTCTTCCTCTCTCTCTCTCTTTAAAATTTTTTTTTTTTTTCTTTCTTCTCTCTCTCTCCACAGATCTGTTGAAGGTCCGGTCGACCTTCCACAGATCTGTTGAAGGTCAAACGAACCTTCAACAGAGCTGTTGAAGGTCCCCTCTCTCTCTCTAGTACTCAGTTCTAGAGAGAGAGAAGAAAGAAAATTTTTTTTTTTTTTTTTAGAGAGAGAGAGAGGAAGAGAGAATTTTTTTTTTTTTTTTTATGTTTGAAGTCGCTGGCCGGAAATTGGCCGGCCGGCAACTCTCGTCGGAGAAGGTGATGAGGTGGCATAACAGATGATGTGGCATGACTTGGCAGAGAGAGAAAACATGATGGAGGAAAGAGAGTGACGGTGTTATAACGGAAGGGGGCCATATGTGTATTTCTCGTAAAGTAGGGGGCCAGGCGGGAAGCTGGTCACAAAGTTGGGGGCCATTAGGGAAATAACTCAAAGAAAAATCACGAATATGAACAACTTGAAGAACAATAATGAAGGTGTAATGGAGTTGGCTACAAGTTTTAAAACAAAACTTTTTTGTTTAAGCCCTAGAAAGATTTTGTAGGTTTTGTTTGTTTATTGGAATAATTAATTAGTAAACCATCCAAATTTTGAAATTGTTTTTTAAGTCCCTAAATTTATTTCCCCATAACAATTTACAAAAGAAATTTGTCAAATCAAATTGACCAATTTTTGACCAAGTCTTCACACCCCAGAAAAAATTCTGATTTCCCAAAGCGTTGGCCTAAGAAAAAGATGAAGGTTGCATTTTACTGACAGATTCACATCAGAGTTTGTTATCTAGTGAAAGGATTGAACGCTTCCTTTTTACAAAAGTGAAAGAAAAAATATCAAAAGAGAACTACTTTACTTAATGGTAGTTTTTTTTTTTCTCTAAGCTAAATATTAGACTAAGTTAACAGATGGGTGGACCCAAAATAACTCTCACTTTATTCATGACATAGGAGGTCGGTACGAGTTTCCTAAGCCAACAAAAGGGTAGATCCGAGTCAGCACTACAACTTGCGTCATTAAATAGGGAGGTCTGCAGCAGTATGTTTGACAACTTAGTCTTTACTTTGCCTTAAAGAAATGTCGATTATGCATGATGCAGAATATCGCTGAATATTCATTCTTTCCAAGATACGCTCATATTTGCTATGATCATCAGATTATATTATCTGCCCCTACTAGGTATCCTCCTTTAAGTCAGTGATTCCCCGCTGCCAAGCAAAGCTATATAAACAACACAAGGTTGTCCTGAAAAAGATATGATCCTTACTCAACCTGCAACACTGAATTGATTGAGCGTCGAAATATCTTTGCAGGTACCCCCCCCCCCCCCCCCCCCCAATCTCCTCACCGACAGCACATAGACACAATAACTCGAAGGTACAAGAACGATTTTCAGTACAATTTCCAAGAAGCTACTTTCCAACATCAGCATAAACCAAAAACTATTTTTCTGATTTAACAGAGATAAATGAAAAATGATTTAGTCGAAGTTAGAACAATATTATTTCCTTAGGGCATTTTACACCCATGTAATAGTAGTAGGAGTTGGTTGTGTGCCTCTCATGATTCAACGACTTCCTTTCAAGGTGGTGATGATACTTCACATTTCTAAAGCGTACGAATTACCTTCAAAAGTAATATGAACTCCTTTGATTGTTTCTAACTTGATATGATGGACTAACTAAAATACGTCTGACTGGGACTTAAAATTACAATATCCTGACTTCAAAACAAAACAAAAGAATCGAATGATTTGTTTGTTGAATTAAGTGGGAATTTATAAGTATTGAATGGATGGGTTACAATCTTTCGTGATGCTTCAGGAAGAGGCACACGAGAGGTGGGCCGGTCAATGTAGCTGACCTTCGTGAGTATATGGATAGGTGTTGTCATTAAAATGTACCAAGATTAATTTTTCGTAATATAGGAAAAGATAGAAAATTTCATCTACAAATTTTAGAACTAAAATGGGAGTATATGTGAAGTTACTACAGTTAGATAGTAATATGTGTGACTCTTTATTAGAGAGACCACTATCTTGCTCCTTTAGTTTCCAGTTCCTGACCTAGCCCTAGCCGAATCTAGCTCATAGGCTCAAAATTATGTCTTACAATCTTATGTGTAAATGTTTCAATTCTTGATAAATAGTTTATAGGGGACAATAACTAAAAAGGTCAAAATAACATTGAAAAAGAATAGAAAAACATCACATTTCATAATTATTATTTAGGTAAAAAAACATACAAAATCTAAGGTATTCTTTTGTCATTTTGTATAATTTTTCTTGAGATGACGAATTTGTATGAAATTTATACATTTAGAAATGATTTTTCATAAGATTTCTAACAAGATCCACTTTCGCTATTTTTTTTTCAAAAAAAAAACTTTGAAAAA
The DNA here is from genome assembly GCF_041429995.1 of Eschscholzia californica. Taxonomy (NCBI): domain Eukaryota; kingdom Viridiplantae; phylum Streptophyta; class Magnoliopsida; order Ranunculales; family Papaveraceae; genus Eschscholzia; species Eschscholzia californica. Next base: position 42,398,143 of record NW_028238309.1, on the reverse strand, counting down.
CGTCGTTTTTTCTATTTTTCTGCAAAATGAGTATCCAATTATTGCAAACTGGGGTTTGAAAAATGTAAATTGCAAACAAGGATTAGCAAAATGTTAAACGCAAACTGGGGGTTGCAAACTAGGTTGCAAAATGTAAATTGTAAACTAGATTTGCACGCGTAATTTAGTGATCAGATTTTGCAAACTCGATTTGCGACACGATAACAAAAAAAAACCGAAATTTTTTCTTCAAATTTTATATTCAGCATCATCAGATAAATTGGGATTGCAGATCTAGGGTTTGCAAGTTCTTTGTCATAGATCCGAATCACATTTTTATTTGAAAAAACGAAAGTCACTCTCCTCCATCATGTGTTTCTTTCTAATACCCCATCTTCTCATACTCTGTTTTCAATAACCTTGCATCCTCTCTCTACTTTCTCTCTCTAAAATATCTAGATATTGTGAATAGTAGAGGTGTTTGAACTGATGCCTGATTTCTCTGGGCTTATTTCCTTTAATGTAAAGAAACTGCGCCTAAATCTTTAGGCTTATTTAATCAATTCACCTGTTACTATTGTTCTATTGACATTGATCCCTAAATTTCATTCTTTTAGTCCCTCTCTAGAAAACTTGAAATTAGAAGATGATGTATAAGAAGCGAAAGAATATCAATCAAGGAAACCCTTTTACAATAAAAATTAATGTAATTGGAAGTGCAGGACCATTACGTCTTTTAGTAAAAGATGAAGAACTTGTTGCTTCATTAATTAATATTGCTCTTAAATCTTATGCTCTGTGAAGGTCGTTCCCCTATTCTTGGTACTGATCTTGATCATTTTGTTCTATGCTGCTCCCGTTTAGAAGGCCCTGGTAATTAAATTTAGGGTTATTTCCCTAATGGCCCCCTACTTTGTGACCAGCTTCCTGCCTAGCCCCCTACTTTACGAGAAATACCCATATGGCCCCCTTCCGTTATAACACCGTCACTCTCTCTCCTCCATCATGTTTTCTCTCTCTGCCAAGTCATGGCACATCATCTGTTACGCCACCTCATCACCTTCTCCGGCGAGAGTCGCCGGCCGGCCAATTTCCGGCCGGGGACTTCAAACATAAAATTTTTTTTTTTTTTTAGAGAGAGAGAGAGGAAGAGAGATTTTTTTTTTTTTATGTTTGAAGTCGCCGGCCGGAAATTGGCCGGCCGGCGACTCTTGCCGGAGAAGGTGATGAGGTGGCGTAACAGATGATGTGGCATGACTTGGCAGAGAGAGAAAACATGATGGAAGAGAGAGAGTGACGGTGTTATAACGGAAGGGGGCCATATGGGTATTTCTCGTAAAGTAGGGGGCTAGGCAGGAAGCTGGTCACAAAGTAGGGGGCCATTAGGGAAATAACCCTTAAATTTAATATTTCTCTCTCTCTCTCTCTCTAGGATTAGTGAAGACCATGAAGCAGGTCCTTCCAGACCTATTTGCTACTTTCAAATGCCTTCGCTTTAGCTTACCGACAATGGGTCGTGCCTCCGAGTTCACTTCATCTGGCTTAAGTCTCGTTCGAGCCCCCCATGTTCTGACAGTATTAGAGTGACTACCTATATTCCCTAAGCAAGTAAGGCAAAGTGATTCAGGAGGGGACGGAGATGGTAGTGCAGTAGTTTTCGGGGAAAAAACCACTAGAGAAAGGGGGCTAAGTGAAGTAGTTCGGGGCAGAACTACTAGATAAAGGCTTTCCAATTCTTATTATTTAAATTCTTCTTTTTCTCCTAACCTGCTGACCAGATGCAGTGAGTTCACTCACGTAGCCCGTATGGATTCCGTCTCTCTCCTCCCTCAACCAGCAGGCAGGGCAAGTCTCCAGTCCCTGCCAACGGGAGAAGAGGCAAGACCGACTCTTTCAACCGCCCCATACCCAAAACATATGGCCCGAAGCGGAGCATGGGATCTGGATCTTGAAGAGCTGATTCCCCTTGCACAGACAAAAAATTTGGGTTTGTTGAGAGAAAAATTGATTTAAATACATAAGGATAGCTTGGAGATGAAAGAAATAGGAAATGACCTTAATGACAATTACTCATATTATTTTACACTTTATATATCATTAATCGTAATATTTTGACAACTTTTAGCCAATAGGAAAAAGTGTAGCTTTTTTTAGTTATTATGATAATTTTTTCAACCCAAAAATCATTTCCCCTAGTTTATAATATATGTCAGCATTATAGTCTTTTAACTCTTTCCATTGTTTCACTTGGGGTTTTCGACTCATTTAAGTATGCTACGAGAAAGGTGAGCGTTGTGTTTGATTGCATATTAAGGGAAAAGGAGAAAAAACCTTCATTTTTATCTTCTTTTTCTATCTTAGCTCCAAAGAAGGGAAAAAACCTTCATCTGTTTTTATTTTAAATAGAAAGAATTTATTTTGATATTGTATCACAATTTACAAGACTTTGGGTTGGTAGAATACTTCTTCTCACAAATTCAGTTTCTTAATTTTCTGATATAAACTTTTCCTTATAATTAATATATTAGAAAATATAGATCAGACAATTGGTACAATTTTTCAGTCGGGAGGATCCTTTAGTTCAGTGATTATTCTGAATGAAAAAGATTATGATATGTGGTCTCAAATCATGGAGATGCATATTGCTGAAAAAAGAAAAACTTTCGTTTATTCGAGGTAATTTATTACCACTTGCTGAAGATGACATTAAATATGAGAAGTGGTACGCAGAAAATCAAAAAGTCAAGAGATGATTGTTGATGTCTATGACTCCAAAAATTATGAAACATTCATTTACCAACATCTCGTGATATTTGGAAATTTATCTAAAGCCTTTTATGATGGATCAGATGAATTGCAAATCTTCTCTTTAAATCAGAGGGCGTTTTTCGCCAAACAGAATGGAAAAACAATTTTGGTTTACTACAGTGAACTGGTTGAGATCTTTAGTGAATTAGATCACCGTGATAAAGTGATCATGGAAAACGAAAATGATATTATATCTTTTCTCAAATCAGTCCAACGACAACGTGTGCATATTTTTCTTGCTGGGTTAGATGGTGAATTTGAACAAATTTGTGGTGAAATTTTGAGAAATGATCCCACTCCTGATTTAGAAGAATGTTCTTTGGTTCGTCGTGAGCTTGTTCGACTCACAAAGATGAACGGAGAATCTGAAACAACTGATGCTTCCGCAATGATGACTCGAAATAGGACAAAATATAATCTTGTTAAGAAACTATTTGTCAATCCGACAAATCATCTTATAGGTGTACCCACTGCAATAAAACAGGTCATACCAAAAGTCATTGTTATGAACTAGTAGGTTTATCCAGAATGGTGGGATCGTAATCGAAAGAAAATCTCCAAGAAAACCCTTATAGCTGCACTTGTTGAAACAGAGAAGAAAATCCAACTGTTGAGCAAGCTTCAGCAATGGTAGTCACTACAGACAACATATATGCAGAGAGGATGAACTTTAGGGATAAACCCTGCTACGTGGAGTAGTTAGAGAATCTCAGAAATCAACTAAACGAGTGCTTGCACCATAAGTGCGAAGTGGAGAAGAAACTATCAAGTCTTAGCTCGCTATCCCAAGAAGGTACTTTTGTGGATACAAATATTTTGGTGAAGCAGTTGCAAGAGAAGATAAGGAACTATGAGTCTGAAGTCCAAGAAGCAAGGAAGTTGAAATCTTCTTATCAAAATAATGAGTTATTAAAAGAAAAACTATTGGAAGCAAATGACTAAAGAGAGTGTGCAGAATTCGAGTTACTTAAACAACAAAATACTCAATTTGATGTGAGAAAGTTGGAGGATGAACTAATGGCATGGAAGTCATTAAACGATGATATTCATGGTGTTTCATGTCCGAGTGACATACGTATTAAGTTTGCAGGCTTGTAAAAAGAGGTGATTGAAAATATGACGGTAGTTGGTAAAGTAAGCGCATGTTTAAAGCAAATGGATGTAACTTTGGAAGCAACTGAACTTGGTAAACAACATGCAGAATTTGTGGTCTCATTGGCCAACCAGAAGGCAGAAGAGTTGGTATCAGAAGTTAAACAACGTAAATTAATGATCAATTGTCTTACTGCAAAAAGAGAAAGATTAAAAAGGGAGGTTATTGAATTGAAGATGTACAGGAATGTGGAAATAGAATGTGGAACTCTTATTCATGAATTGGAGATGATAGAAATGAATCCTCCATCAAAGAACTGGAAGGTAAATTATCAGAACAAAATGAGGTCATAGCTCACCAATATAATGAGATAAACCAACTCAATGAGCGCGACGAGTAGCTAAACAACGAAAACGGAGGCTAAAATCATTAGAACAGGAGAGTGACCAGCTCAGTGAAGAAATTTATGTTTTGGAGTCTGAATCGATCATGGTGATTATTCTGCTGCAAGTGTGAAGGTTTTGCAAATGGTTAACACAGTAGTTGATGGTTTTACCAAAGCAATTTCAAGCCGAATATTTTTGAATTGGTGGACAAGTTAATCATGTGTGATATCTATGCACCAACTTGAGGAGGAGTGTTGAGATCTTTCCGATATTGAAATATTCCATATAATTATCTTTCCTATATTGGGATATTAGAAAATAGTAAAGATATTAGATATTAGCAACTAGTAGTATTCTAACCCTATAAACAGAGTCTTGTAATTCTTTTGAAAACCATAAGGAATAAAACAATTTCTTTGATCAATTTCAACTGAAACTATTCACTTTCATTTGAAAGCAAAGGAGTCACTTTTCCAAGTTCATGCCATTACAGGGACAGACATAATTATCATTGGACTCGAACTAAAGATAGCTTCCAAGTTCATGCCATTACAGGGACAGATATAATTATCATTGGACTCGAACTAAAGATAGCCACAGTCAACGAGAAAAATAATTTGGACTAATAATTATTATCATTATGGTCGGAAAAAGAAGACATCCAGGGTGGTAGAAACCATTGGTCCAAGCTCTTCAATCATTTTTGTCCCAAGTCTGGTTTCGATATAAAAGCAAAAGTAAAAGAGACACACTCTTTGCTTCGCTTAAACGATTCCTAATTTTGCACCAATTGTAAGTTTTTTTTTTAATCTTAGATCTTCAATATTATTATTTCGACTTATTTGATACTTTGTATCTAGTTGATGACCTTCGGCTATTACAGATATAGATATTAGTATAGTATTAAGAGTTCATAATATTTACACCGAGAACATCTGAAACCAGAAGTTTCATATACAGTAACAATAAAACCTGATTTTTGAAAAGTAATGGCAGAAGCAATCAGTAGATATATTACAAGAACCAAAGATCCAGAAACAAACACAGAATTTACATGATATGAACAGTTTACAAATCGAAGTCATGACCAGTTAATCGGAAGTTCACACGAGATGGGTACGTATTCACAGCGTGTCGACAAGTTGGGTCCTGTAGATGGCAGAAACCCATGTTTCGGAGAGAAAAAAAAACGAAACGAGAATCAGTGTGATAAATAAGAACTCAAATACGTATTTATTAGTATTCTTTGTTAACTTCAAGTACATTATTATGTGGATTTCATGTGTATCGACTATAACGGACATAGATACTAGTATGGTACTATTCATATATTGGGTACTCACATTCTTGGTTTCAGATACTGATCCAACGTGAGAGGTTTGGGACCACCGAACCAGTCGATCAGAAATATATCCTCGATTTCTAGCTTGAAGAACTGGAAGTTATGATTCTTGGGCCACCCTGTCAGAATTCAAAAGTGAAAAATATGAAATAGTAAATATCATCACAGTTAGAAAAAAAACATCTTAAAATTGAGCAGTTGTTTTGTCGAGAGAAAAAGAGAAGCTAAACTATTATGACATTGAGATCTCCATTTAACCTTTCATTTCAGAATGTTTTGTAAATAGAGCAGATTCAGCAAATGTGGCTTCCTTGGAGTTTATATCGACTACCTTCAACTGAAAACCATTAATGAACGAGAATTGCAGTCAGAATCAATATAAAGGAAATGTTTTACAGGTAGAGTTGAGAAAGCCGCCAAAAGAAAGTATGTAAGAACCATTACAACGAGTAACGTTGGTGACGTTTAAATTGTTGACATACCTTTCCTGTAAGGGTAAGTTTTGCACAAGTTGGGTTTTCGGGATCTTTGTTGCCACAAGATCCGATAGGAAACTCACTTACTGTGAATGAAGATCTTTCGTCCTTCAATGCGTTTCTTGCCGTCGGGTCAAGTGTTGTTAGATAGAAATATGGGACACCAAGACCCTTATTAGGTAATCCATCACTAAACGAAACCACATTCCTGAACAACCTCAAGTAACAATGTCAAACCAAAGTTATCTATCCAATCACACACGTGGACTGAGTTAGGCCTATACCTAGTTGCCGCTAAAAGAAATTGTTTCGCACACCCATTGACTAACATTGAGATAGAAATCCAAGATTTCAATGCTTTCTTTAAAACGTTGTTAGGTTTTTGTTTCGGTTTAGAAGTGAAAGTACTTACCCAAAGGGAGCTCCGCCGAGTTCACTTGAAATGGTACTGCATTCACAAATGACCATGTCATGAACACAAAAACATAAACCCATTACAAAGGACTACTTTTCTAGCAATTAAATGATAGAGTATAGTAAGACAAGCATTTGACTAATAGGCATGCAGATAAAATAAATCCTTCAATTTTATGGCTTACTTCATAATATTCTCTAAGCAATCAAGCAAATTCGAAAGAAACAAGAAAGATAAAAGGATGACCACCTTGTATAATAGGAGAAAAATGTGACCTAGCGAGAGACGATGATAGGTCACTCAAGATCATTGGTGAAGGTCACTTGAGTTAAGACTTTGGAAGAGTTTCAAACTTTGTTTTTGGTTTTACTTCTAAACCTTATGGTTCTTATAATCAAACTCCACTAACTACTAAGCCCAAATTAGAGACATAAACGCCCACAAGAACAACTAATCCATATTGACAACATATGCATAATCATCTAAACGCACACTCAGACTCGCCTATCTAAGAGGAAATCCTAGGCTACATCCACATGCGTACTTCACAACTTTGCAAGACACAAAAGAACATTTAACTCTATGAGGAAGAGGTTATTAGATAAGTATAAATCAATAAATTTGAATATCACAACCAATAAAAAGACGAGCGAAAATCACAAATCACCCAATTTTGCAAATAGTATATACCTCCGTATGATCTCCATGACATAAACCACTTGAGCAAAATTAGGATTATAAAATCTCTATACAAATCCAAGAAAATAGTATAATCAATTCCTTCTAGGCGATATGAAATCAATGGATTAAACAAACCAAAATACCCACTTAGAAACCAAAGAAGCCCCTTTGATCTTCTCTATCTTTTTGAGAAGGCAAGACTCACTATCAATGCTTCTTAACAAATTCAAGAACAAGAAGACAAAATCATACAAACCCAAGTCATGAAAAAGCAAAATTTGGATACCCTCACCATCTAATTCAACATAACCTATCTACCTACTCAATAAGTAGAAGATTCCTCAAAGAATTTCAACAACAATCAAAACCCACACAACCTTTGGATTCCTAACCAGAAAAACTGCATAAGAAGGTCACTAAGACAGACACTAAGGGCAGCTTAAAACATAGAGAGGGAAAGAGAGTAGAGTAGATATTACCTTAAGACACCCCATGAATTCTGAGAAGCCAACCAACGAGCAGTAGCAGCAGCATCCTTAGGGTCTGGTTTGTTTTGAGCTAGAAGTAATCGGCCATGAATGGAGTCAACAAACCCAAAGAAAACAAGTAGAAGAAGACAGAAACAAATACTACTGCTATACCCTTTCAACTCCATTTGATTTCTCTTACTCACTACTCACTAGTACCAAATTTTAAGTTGATAAGTATGCAGATTAATAAGGGAGGTATAAATAGAACCCAGAATGAGAATCGATGACTTGAGATTTGGGTTTTCACTAAAATTCCAATTAAAATTGGGAGTTTTTTTTTTTTGATGAAAGATTGCAAATTGGGAGTTGGATAGACTTCCAAAAAAATGAACAAAATAAATAAATTAATGAAAAAGAGGTGATCCATCTCAATCAGACACTCTATTGACCCACAAATCATGGCCCTCCCATCATTTAATATATCCGTTTCTTTATCCTATTGAGAAATGGCCTCTCTTTTTTTTTTTTTTTTTGTTCCAAGGTGAGAAATGGTCTCATGACATCCAAAAAGAATGTTGGCATGAGTCCGAGCAACCTATGACGTTTGGGGATGAGTTGAGGTTCAGCCTCAAGCAAGTCCACAGACGACTCTTAATGTGAAATTGACTGAAGGCTTTCTACATGATCAACGGTCATGTGAGAAATTCCTGTGGTCGTTGGATTTGCTCCAACGGTTGAAAATGGGTTGGTTCCCTATAAAAAAAAATTGAAAATAGTTAACACACGTGTTTCACACATACACAAGATCGCACACGTTTTTCAGACACCAACAAAAAACTCGCAGGTATTTGGCGCAAACACAATTTTCAGACTTAAACTCCTAAAGAGTTGGAGTTGATTTTTTGAAGTTGAGCCTCTTAATTTAATTTTGGGTAGGAAAAGTAATTTTTTTAGATTTAAGCCCCTCTTGAGTTGGACTTGCTCTTAGGCAATGGTTACGCGGAAAGAATTTTTTGGTCTGACCAATTTACGTATGTGTTTTCATAGCTTATAAAGAGTTGTAATAGAGGTAAATTAGGTATCTTATTTATGGTTCTAGCAAAAAGTTCGAGGTGATTGAGTGCTAAACTTTTGTGAGCTACAAATACAGTTTTTTTGTGAAATCTCAATAATCTTGTTCTTCTTATATTGAAAATTATCGCACCATTTTTCACAGTCGACTAAGTCTCGCCAATTACTAGTGTTTGTGTAATTGTTTAATTTCATTATTGTTTTTCTTATTTTACTAGTTCTCCGTTATAACAATTTGTACTTACTTAGAAAATCTCGTTTTTCTTCATCTTCTTCTGTCATAGATAGTGGTGTTATTGATGACAAACCATTGTTATATTAATTAGTAAAAAAATTATCCACTTTATAACATGGAAAACTTGCGTGATTACAAAGATAAGTTGAAAAAAAATGGTTAAAGGGGAAAAGAAAGTTAATTCCACAAGCAAAAAACACCAAACTGATCTTGTGTTCATAATAAAAGCATGAACTAAAGTGTGTTTCTTTAGCTAAAGATTAAGGACCATATGTACCTTGTTAGGAAAAAGATGAAAACATATAGTATGTGACTAGGTAAGTCAGTTACACTTCTTTTCTGTATGATTTTAGGCAAACTATATAATCAAAATAACTAAAGCCAAAATAGTTGGCTGAATCAGATTATATTTCAACAGCTTTTTCCATCTACCCAACTTGCGACCTTTCTTGCCTGCTTTACATGTGAAATGGTATAAATATTTGTGCGATTGTATCTCAAACTTGTTCACTAAAAGATTACTGGAATATTTATACGCTATACGATGAGTCCAGATCACAAAAGATAAAACGATGCTAACATCTACCAACTATGATAGTTTATCTTAGAGATGAAACTAAAGACCAGAAGACTTGTGAAAATTGAACCAAACCGGGCCAAGTCAAATGTTATATATATATACAAGCTAGGCATGATCCCTGCCCTACGGGCGGGGAATTCCTTTTACACAATATGAAAAAGCAGGCGTGATATTCGATTATTTAGTTTTTCTTTTCCACATTTGGTACTTTCACATTTTAGTTTAACTTTTTAGAACAATATTCTCTAAAGATATGCGCAGTGTTCAAGATATACGAATTCCACTATGTTTCGTCCGCCCTTCTTCCATCTCCTTCTCTAATATAAAATTAATAGGAGACTAACAAGTGCTATAGAAATCAAAACCCTTGTAGTAAATATGGAGACACATTCGAGAAACTATTGTTTGCTGAGTCATCAAAAATATTAGAACACGAAGAATGGGATAGTAAGAAGAAGATGATTTCAAAAAATCCTTTGCTGGTGGTGGCGAACTGGTGGTGGTTGTTGTTTCAAATTGGTTTGCTTCAAATAGAGGAGACGAGGAGGAGGACATAGTAACGAATACTTTGGACATTGAATTCTATTACGACTGTTAGGTTAATTCCACATTGGTTGTGGAAGGGACAGGGGGTGTGTTAATAAGTGTGGGAGAAGTCTTACCTCTTGAGCTAGCTTTTGGGGTGAGAGAGGCCCAAAACCACGCAACACTGATATCAGAGCCCATGTAATAACAAGTCTCGACCCAATAACTATTGATGTTAAGAGCCAATGTGCGAGGGAGAGATTGTTAGGTTAATCCCACATTGGTTGCGGAAGGGGCAGGGGGTGTGTTAATAAGTGGGGGAAGTCTTACCTCTTGAGCTAGCTTTTGGGGTGAGACAGGCCCAAACCACCCAACAACGACAACAACAAGTAAGAGAAAAGAAAGAGAATTGGATAGTGAGAATAACTAAGGAGTTAATGTCAGAAGTTTTATGAGAGGAAAAGAAAAAGTTTTTGTTGTGAGAAGAAAAAAAATTATGAGATAAATGAATATGAGAGAGAAAATGAACCTTAGTAACAAAATTAGATAAATGAAGGATCAATGTAGCTGTCCTAGTCATATGTCTGTGTGGTTCTCCAGTCATCAACTAGGAACATTAATTTTGTCCAAGTCATATTGATGTGTTTTGTGTAACTCTAAAGATGTTTACTTTTGTGTGATTTTTTATGTTTAATTTGTCTAAATCATTGGTTCAATCTGATTTTAGGTCAACTTGATTCAAACTAACTAAACGAGTGAGTTTGAGACAATGACAAAGAGAAAAACACAACCTTAATCTTCGAGACTCGAGTACTGCTTCCATAATGTTGCCCTAACCTTAAAATAAACAGTGTGTGCCTGATTGGGTAGAGAAAAAATTATATTTCTTTGAAACGGTATGCTGGTTAGGACGGGCCTAGACCCTATTAAATTTAGTAATTTACCCCACAAGTAGTAGTGGATTAGAGAAAAAATTGTTGCAAGCCAAAATTACAGGTGCATCTGTGCACCGGAGGACGAACCCAGGACCAGCTTCCATGCCTCGTCTTCCATCTAATGTTTGAGAGTCCTAGTTGGTTCTAATTTCTATTAACTAATTTTGTTGAACTCTAATATTATTCCCCAACAATCTGAATTCTACTCGAACTATAGTTTTATTTGGACAAGGACTCTCAAAACTAATTGGATTAATTCCATTTTGGCCCCCTAAATATGACCAACTCACCAAAATAACCTCTTAAAGATGACCAGCTTCTAATTTGACCCGCTTTTTTATTTTCCCGTCATTTTCTCCGTCAAATATTTGTGAGGTGGCTTTTCTTGTCAAAAATGCCCCTACACAATATCTTTTCAACTGATTTTTTTTAGTACGAAGGTTCATTATTACTTTATCTCTTTTCACTTCCAACCACTCCCCATTAAACTCAAAAAGTTCATTAAAACCCCAAAATCTCCACTAAAACTTTAAAACCTCCATTAAATCAATAATAAAGGTTTGTCATAATTAACCCACTAAAAATCCTAAGTGCCCTAATCAAGTTCTTCATATCCCTCTCTACAGAAGGTCCTATAAAACCCTAATTTAACAAAAACTTGAAATGAGTCAAACTCAATGAGTTTCTCCTTTCTTCTTATTTGATTGATTGAAACCCTCACCTCGATCGAGCCGAGCGTTTATTGCTTTTATGGAGATTGGATCAATAACGTTAATCAATTGAAAACTTCGTCTAAACCCGAGAGTGGTTCCTTGCTTCGGCTAAATCTTAAATCTTGCTTCGATGGATATTCAATTGATAGTTGTAATCGGTTGGAAACCCCGTCTAGATCCGGGAGAGGTTTCTTGTTTCAGCTTAATCTTCAATTGATTGAAGTTTTAACCGAAATCCCATTATGGTTTTATGCTGTTGTGTTTCCCCTAAAATTTTTCTTGAAGTCTAAGAATGGCAGGCGGATTGGAAAATCGATCTCCCCTATGACTACTAGCAGATGAAACTCCAGACATTATTGCAAATTTACAACCAAATCAAAGAATTCAAAGAAAAACCACTAAAGATCAGAGAACGAAAGTATTCACGATCAAAAGTATAAACCTCACTGTTGTTATTCTAGATTCATTTTTTTAAGTAATTCCTCAATCATTTAGGCTTCTAAGGGTTAGGAACTCATGGGATCTCAAACAGTTGAATAAACAAAGATCAAGAAGATAGAGAAAATAAGATAATTCTAGAGAGAGAAATAATAGATAAAGAGAGAAAAAATTCATTTTCTTTTTCTATGTTCTTAGAAACAACAAAAAACAATTGTGCTGACAATAACAATGGTGTAGGGGTATTTTTGGCAAGAAAATCCACCTCACAGATATCTGATGGAAAAAATGACAAAAAAATGAAAAAAGTGAGCCAAATTAGTTGGTCATCTTTAGGAGGTCATTTTGGTGAGTTAGTCATCTTTAGGGGGCCAAAATGGAATTAACCCATACTAATTCGTCATCAATAAATACATACACCATTACTCCATTATTGTTCATAATTTGTGCTTAAGCCAATAAACAATGGCTAAGGCTAAAATCTCTTTTACTCTCTATAATTACCTTATTTTTTATGTTTCAATTTTGTCCGGGTGCTTCTTTTTTGAAACACTGTGACATCAATGTTATTTATCAGTTTGGAGATTCAATATCCGATACAGGAAATCTAATTCGTGAAAGTCCTTCCGGACAATTCACTCCATTCGCTCATCTTCCTTATGGTCAAACTTTCTTCAATAAATCTACGGGGCGTTGCTTCAATGGCCTTCTCATGATTGACTTCATTGGTACGCCTCCTTATTTACCTATAGTTCTTTCTTTTTTTTATTATTTTTGTCAATAGTGTTACTAGTATGTTAAAGAAAAAGGGTAAATCCCTCAAGTATACTATCTAATCAAATATGATTGTATCCTAGTCAAATAAATAATTGAATATCAGATAAAATATTCCACAGATACCCAATTCTCTTATGTGTGTTATAATTTTATTAGTATTTGAAACAACGAAATGGAATTTAGGTGTTTCCGAATATATATTTGATATGGGTTGATATAAATTTCAGTTAATGGGTTTGGTCTACCCCTGTTGGAACCATACTTGGAGAAGAATGCTTCATTCAGTCATGGAGTAAATTTTGCTGTGGTTGGATCAACTGCACTTAACTCTTCCTTTCTTTCTAAAAGAAACATCTTCAGTCCAGTTACCAACAGTTCTCTTACTGTCCAACTTGACTGGTTCAAGACCCACCTCAAATCTATTTGCTCCTCTCAAACAGATACAATTTTCAACTCATGCTCCATATGTTATGCTAATTTGGGATCTCTCTAGATGAGCCCATTGGCCCAAGTAAAAGGCCATGGGAAGGCCCAAAGTCCATAGCCTATTGGGTTACCTTACCAGGGTATCATCTATTATATTAAAACAGCTCTTAGTTATTCAGGGTATAAGGCTGGTCGTCCATTTCTTTTGGAAGATTTATTTTTTTATTAGAGCGAAATGCCGATACAAAATTCACTTATGTAAATAGAATAAAAAGAAAGCGGCATTAAAGTCGTTTTATACATCTCTCCAACCTCCCCCACACGCCTGATTTCTCCGAACTCCCCACGATTCTCAAACTCCCCACGCTGCCCAATTTCTCAAACTCCCCACGATTCTCAAACTCCATCGATTTCTCAAACTCCCCACGATTCTCAAACTCCATCGAAGTCTATCCAAAACCTCTCTATCTCCATCGAATTCTATCCAAAATTTTAGTTTGATCTGCTTCTTTTCAATTTTCAACAGAAAACGGTGGGGGTGGAAAACCTAAACGGCTATAAATCTCTTAGGTTAACAGAGGTTTCAACTGTAGTAGGTAATAATTTTGCTTATCTCTTTTTGTTCTTTTTGTTCTTTTGGTTTTAGAATCAGTTTTACTAAAAACCCTAAATACGAATTTCAGTTTGATCTTCTGAATTTGATAGTAGTTTTTTTTTCTTTTTGTTCATAGGATTGACTTTGTGATGCAGGGGCACCCGGCGTGGAGACTTTTTCCATGACCGAACCCGGTCATGGGCCAACCGGCCAGAGAGAGTAGATTTAGGAAGTCCTTATTTTAGTATGATTATTAGATAATTTAGGTTTAGGAAATTATATTATTTTAGTATTTCCAATAATTGGAAAGGTCCAGATTTGAGTCTAGTTATTTAGGCAGTTGCAGTATTTTAATTATTTTGGAAAGTCTAATTCAAGTCTATCTAGGAAAGTCCAGAATCCTATAAAAGGATATCTAGTTTGTCTATTATTCACAGATTGAGAGAAAAACCCCTTTGAAGTTTTAATAAAGTTGAGTATTTAGAGTTATTTAATCTTTATTTTTATCATTCTTATTTAGTTTATTCATCTCTTTTAATTCCGCTGCGTTTCTACATCAAGTGGTATCTAGAGCCATAATTTTTTTTTTTCTTTCGTCTTCATCACCATGGTTAACACTACTATCACCGCTACACCAACTAAGGAGAAAACACCAACATTTTCATCTGAATGGGACAACATTAAAGAAGGGATATCTGCAGGTAAAAAGTTGGAAGAAGGTTTTATTGAGTACAAGAAGGAAACAACAGAAAAATTTGAACGAATCGATCAACGTTTCGATCAACTCACCGATTCCATCAACAATCTTTCAAAGCAACTCAAAGGTATGTGTATCAATCAACCCCCTTCTCACACTTCAAACCCGTTACCTATCGGATCCAATACACCACCAATCATCACCACCACTTCACACCCTAACCGATTTTCACCTATAGGCTTCCCTACCGAGACCAACATACCCCTATTCGGTCACACCATTAGAAATCTTTGCCCGATTACACCTCCACCCTTCATCACAAACAACCCAACGACCCCAACAGTAAAACCAACAACATACCCCTCCTACAACATTACAAACTCAACCACTCCCAACACCCCACAACCATCATCATTCTCCTTCACCAATTCCACCATCAACCAAAACCGACCACAACCCGAACCCTACCTCCTAACCGAACATCACCACTATTCGACATCACCCGAACATCGTATCCCAAACAACAACCAACACACCAACAGTGGACACCAACATCAAACCCAACCTATCGGTCCTTCACGTTCTTCCCCAACGTATCTCGATCCCCACACCCAAAACCCGATCAACCGAACCGACACCCATCCTCTTTACCAACCACACCCCTACCACCAAAACCAACAACCCGACAGCCACCATTACCCCCAAACTCGCGACACAACACCATCACCTACCCAACCCTATCAACTTCGAGAACACCCAAACACCACTCGACCCCAAGTTACCGAACCAGCTTTACCCTATCATCTCCAAACCGATCAACACCCAAATCCACGTAACCGAGACCCATCCCAACCGATCACCTGAAACCGAGAGCCCAACCTAGTCCTTACCCAAACCCGTGAACCAAACACACCACTCCACCGTACAAACACCCAAACCCAACGAGCACCGATAGTTTTTCAAACCCCTCAAACCGATCTCGAACACCACCATCAACGAACTGAAACCGATTGTCCCCATCTAAATTCATCTTACCGTATTCGAATGGAAGTACCATCCTATGATGGTTCAATAAATATCGAAGATTTCTTAGATTACGTCTCACGACTCGAGATCTTCTTCGATGTTATGCAAGTAGAAGGTCCTGAACAGGTACGTTGTGTTACTGGTTATTTATCTAAAACTGCTCTAACTTGGTGGAAACAGGAATCCGAAAATCGACGTTTATCACAACTACCTCCTATCTCTTCTTGGTTTGAGCTTAAACCTTTAATGTTCTCCCGATTCCTCCCTCCGGACTATGAGAACCAATTATGTGTTGATTATTTACGTTGCCGTCAAGGAAGACGTTCAGTTGAGGAATATGCTTCGGAATTCCAACGTCTAATCACAAGGCTTAATCTCCCCGATTCAGAATCAATGAAAGTGGAAAAATTCAAAGACGGACTTCGGAATGATATTAAGGATTTGGTTAAGTTACGGTCTTTCAATTCCGTATCTGAATGTATCAGTGTAGCTCGATCTTTTGAATCAGATTCACGTTCTATCTTTCGGGGACACACTACTAGAAGTCAATCAGTAAGAACTTTACGGGATGAATTAGATCAACCAAAACAATCGGAGGAGGGAACTAAAACAGTAGCTGAAAATCCTTATAAAAAACCTCCACCGGTAAAGTGTTATCGTTGTTATGAAACGGGACACTATTCTAATGCTTGCCCCTCTCGCGGTAAGGCAAATATTATAGAGAAGAAATTAGATTCTGATTCAGATGAAGAACAGTTGGAACGTATTAACCTTAATCCAGACAACGGTGATCGAGTTATGTTACTAACTCGGAGAGTTCTTTTTACACCTTTCGAGAGGAATTTATCGCAACGAAAGAATTTGTTCGTTACACGGGGAACAGTACTGAATAAAGTGTGTACTATAGTGATTGACAATGGTTGTGTAGAAAATTTAATTTCTACAAAGCTTGTCAATTTCTTGGGTATTCCTACGATGATTAAGTCAAACCCGTATAAAACCGCTTGGATTCAGTCGGGTACTACTACACGGGTTGATCACATGTGTACTATTAATCTTTCTATTGGTTCTTCTTATTTGTCTATAGTTAATTGTGATGTCACAGATATGGATTTATGCCACATCATATTAGGCCGACCATGGCAATCTGATGTTGATGCCACTTACCGTGGTCGTTTGAATGTTTATGAATTTCCGTGGAAGAAGAAGATCGTGACGTTATTACCAATTGAAGATGGATCGGAGGAATTACATTCTCTTCACAAACGGTTCGGGACGAACCTCTTGAGGGAAGGGGATGCTGATGCAGGGGCACCCGGCGTGGAGACTTTTTCCATGACCGAACCCGGTCATGGGCCAACCGGCCAGAGAGAGTAGATTTAGGAAGTCCTTATTTTAGTATGATTATTAGATAATTTAGGTTTAGGAAATTATGTTATTTTAGTATTTCCAATAATTGGAAAGGTCCAGATTTGAGTCTAGTTATTTAGGCAGTTGCAGTATTTTAATTATTTTGGAAAGTCTAATTTAAGTCTATCTAGGAAAGTCCAGAATCCTATAAAAGGATATCTAGTTTGTCTATTATTCACAGATTGAGAGAAAAACCCCTTTGAAGTTTTAATAAAGTTGAGTATTTAGAGTTATTTAATCTTTATTTTTATCATTCTTATTTAGTTTATTCATCTCTTTTAATTCCGCTGCGTTTCTACATCACTTTGATTCTTCAAAATTGCAGAGAGAAATTGTGACCGAAAGGCTATAAATCTCTTAGGTTAACCGAGATTTCAACTGCAGTAGGTTAATTTTGAATAGTATGTTGCTTACGTAATCCTTCTCTCCCTCAAGTCTGTATTTTTTTTGTTTTGATTTTAGGATCAGTTTTACTGAAAGCCCTAATTTGTATTTTAGATTTGGATTTTCTGTTCCTCTTTCGATTCTTGAAAATTGCGGAGAAATCGTAACCGACCGATTTTTCTTCATGCCTAAGAGCTCTTTCAAGCTAGCACACAATCTCGGTTAGTTATTCCTTCCCCCCAAACCAACGTCTT
Organism: Eschscholzia californica; assembly: GCF_041429995.1. Taxonomy (NCBI): domain Eukaryota; kingdom Viridiplantae; phylum Streptophyta; class Magnoliopsida; order Ranunculales; family Papaveraceae; genus Eschscholzia; species Eschscholzia californica. The sequence goes on along the minus strand of NW_028238309.1, from coordinate 42,380,427 downwards.
TTGAAATCTGTTATCTTTTGATTCTTTGAAATTAGTTATCTTTGTGAAGTTTTTGCATCCGACGGATGAAGATATCCCAAAATATATGCCGTTTCAAAATTTGTGTAATTTAGTTTCAATTTCAGTTTTGCTTTTTATTGGTAAAACTGAATTTTCTCTTTCAAAATCAATCTATAGTTGATGTGTTTGAAGAAATGTCTCTGAGGTCAATCTCATGTTCTTCTTCCTCCAGGTAAGTTTTGTCTCACAACCTAATGGTTTATGCATCTTAATTACTTTCGTTACCACGGTTTGAAAAACAGAAAATGTTCTTCATGAATGCCCATTGATAATGGACAAAACTTTGGTTATTGCTACAGGATCAAAGTTTGGTTATTGCTAATTCATTATCCAGGTTTTTTATGAATGCCCATTAATAATGGACAAAAAAACCTGGATAATGAATTAGCAATAACCAAAATTTTATCCTGTAGCAATAACCAAAGTTTTGTCCATTATCAATGGGCATTCATGAAAAACATTTTCTGTTTTTCAAACCGCGGTAACGAAAGTAATTAAGATGCATAAACCATTAGGTTGTGAGACAAAACTTACCTAGAGGAAGAAGAACATGAGACTGACCTCAGAGACATTTCTTCAAACACATCAACTACAGATTGATTTTGAAAGAGAAAATTCAGTTTTACCTATAAAAAGCAAAACTGAAATTGAAACTAAATTACACAAATTTTGAAACGGTATATATTTTGGGATATCTTCATCCGTCGGATGCAAAAACTGCACAAAGATAACAAATTTCAAAGAATCAAAAGATAACAGATTTCAAAAGACATAGGTTTGGGGGGAAGGAATAACTAACCGAGAGGGTGTTCCAGCTTGAAAGAGCTCTTAGGCATGAAGAAGAACCTCTTAGTTACGATTTCTCTCTGCAATTTTCAAGAATCAGAAGAGGAACAGAAAACTCAAATCTGAAATACGAACTAGGGTTTTTAGTAAAACTGATTTTAAAACCAAAAGAAAAACAAATACAAACTAGAGCGTGAGAAGGATTGCGTAAAGAACATACTGTTCAAAATTAACCTATTGCAATTAAAACCTCAGTTAACCTAAGAGATTTATAGCCTTTCGGTTACGATTTCTCTTTGCAATTTTGAAGAATCAAAGTCAATCCTATGAGCAAAAAGAAAAAAACCTGCTATCAGATTCAGAAGATCAAACTGAAATTCGTATTTAGGGTTTTCAGTAAAACTGATTCTAAAACCAAAAGAACAAAAAGAGATAACGAAAATTTTACCTACTGCAGTTGAAACCTTTGTTAACCTAAGAGATTTATAGCCGTTTAGGTTTTCCTCCTCCATCGTTTTCTGTTGAGAAATTGAAAAGAAGCAGAACAAACTAAAACTTTGGATAGAATACGATGGAGATAGAGAGATTTTGGATAGACTTCGATGGAGTTTGAGAATCGTGGGGGGTTTGAGAAATCGATGGAGTTTGAGAATCGTGGGGAGTTCGGAGAAATCAGGCGTGTGGGGGAGGTTGGAGAGATGTATAAAACGACATTAATGCCCTTTTCTTTTTATTCTTTTTACATAAGTGAATTTTGTATCGACCGTCCGATCTAATAAAAAATAAATCTTCCAAAAGAAATGGACGTCCATACTTATACCCTGAATAACTAACTGAGTTTTAATATAATAGATAGTTACTAAGTTAGTTATTTGATTCTTCATCAAAAAAAAAAAAAGTTAGTTATTTGATTAGATTTTGAGGTAACAATAGTATTTCTTGGTTTTGATTGGGTTTTTGGTAGTTGTAGTAGTTCCCATTTGGGTTTAACAGTTTAGTATTACATTTTAATGTTTAGAATTACAAAATTATTCTCTTAGTCAAATTTTAACTCTTCCTTTTCACCATCTACTTTTTGGTTGTGTGTTATTGAGTGACGCACCCAAAAATTTTCGTTTGTGGTGGTACTTTTAATTACAATAAGACGTTTGAAATTATCCAAAAATCTTGATACGACGTTCAAGCGAGAGCTGTCTATATCTTATACGTAGACTCTGAACCAACTCGACTACTAGTAACTTATGAGTTGCATCAACTATAATCTCAATATAAATAACCAGTCGTACTAAATTTTATTCCAAAAGAAAGAGAATTCTTTTTGTCTTGAAAATTGATCGCCACATTTTACATTCTTAAAGAGTTAAAAAAATAGTAGACAAAGTTTTGAAAAAAGTAGTCTAAATTATATATATTTATAAGAAAAATGAAATAAAAAAGAAGACGTAATAATATGGGGAAAAATTACTCTAACAAAGTTTACGGGAGTCAACATCGAATTTACAAAGAGAAAAAGACTCGATGTAGAATTGATTTGAAAACACGGATGGAAATTGAAATGTATAGGGACCAAACAGTAAGTAATTATAAAACAAGAGGCGCAACTGAATCACAAAATATTGAAATTATCCAAAAATCTCGATGCGACGTTCAAAGGAAAGCTTTATATCTCTTATACGTACACTTTGAACCAACTCGACTACTAGTGACTTGTGTGTTGCATCAAAAATAATCTCAATATAAATGATCAATCGTTTTGAATTTATATAAAAAATAATATGTGTACATTTTGTAAAAGAAATAGGGTGATATATGTCTTGAAAAATGATCACCCCATTTTACATTCTTACAGAAGTTAAGAAAAGAAATAGCAGACAAAGTTCGAAAAAATAGTCTAAATTATATGTAATTTTAATTTTTCAGATTAGTACCTTTTAAAGATAAGTGTAATTTTCAAGAGGTATAAGATTTAGCATAAGTTATTTAAGATTTTTGAAACTAGAATCTTTTTTAATTTCGATGTTTAAATCTATTTAGAAAATCTTTTCAGAAAATATTTCTAGTTTTCTTTTATAGATAGCTCACTGCCCCCGTATTATAGGTTCAAGTCCAATTTAATTTATTCAATTTAGACCCCATTTAAAAAAACAATTCCAACTCCAACTTAGGTGTAGCAGACATATATTCAAATTGTTTTAAAAAGTACGTCTTACAAAAGATATGAAAATTTGAACGGTACGATTCTTGCCACACAGTATCTGAGCAAACAAAAATGGGGTCATTTGGGCAACCTTCGCCGATGAAGACGATGAGGTGGTAGAGAGAGGCAATGAGATGAAGAGTGAGAGGTGATGACTAGTTAACGGAGTTATAGCGGAAACTGAAAAAGGGGGCCATTTGGGTATTTTTAATAAAGTAGGAGGCTAGGCAAGAAGCTGGTCACAAAGTTGGGGGCTATTTGGGAAATAATCGTTGCTATGAAACTGGGCAGTATTCTAATGCTTGTCCATCTAGAGGGAAATCCAATCTTGTTGAAAAATAAACGAACAACGATTAAGATGACGATAATGATGAGCAGGTGGTCACCAATTCTGATAATGGTGATCGTGTTATGTTGGTTACACGGAAGATTTTATTCACTCCTTACCTAAAGGAACTCTCTCAACGGAAGAATTTGTTCGTTCCAATAGGGACTTTGATGCAAAAGGTGTGTACTATTGTTAATTGACAATGGATGTGTAGAAAATTTAATTTCTGCAAAACTTGTCGATTGCTTGGGAATTTCATAAACACAAAAACCACGCCCTTACAAAACCACGAGGATACAGTCAGGAATCGCTACACGTGTTGACCGGATGAGTAAGATCTCTCTTTCTATTGGGTCTGAATACTTGGATGAAATCCCCTACGACTCACGGATATGGATATGTGTCACCTTATCTTAAGTCGTCCTTGGCAATCAAATGTAGATGCCATGCATTTGTCGTGGGCGTGCTAATACTTATGAATTTCTTTTTAAAAAGAAACTTGTTACGTTGCTGCCCTTGAAGAAGGCTCTGAAGAACTGAACTCCCTTCAAAAACAGACCTTTTGTGTTGATGCAAAAGGTGTGTACTATTGTTAATTGACAATGGATGTGTAGAAAATTTAATTTCTGCAAAACTTGTCGATTGCTTGGGAATTTCATAAACACAAAAACCACGCCCTTACAAAACCGCGAGGATACAGTCAGGAATCGCTACACGTGTTGACCGGATGAGTAAGACCTCTCTTTCTATTGGGTCTGAAGACTTGGATGAAATCCCCCACGACTCACGGGTATGGATATGTGTCACCTTATCTTAAGTCGTCCTTGGCAATCAAATGTAGCTGCCATGCACTTGTCGTGGGCGTGCTAATACTTATGAATTTCTTTTTAAAAAGAAACTTGTTACGTTGCTGCCCTTGAAGAAGGCTCTGAAGAACTGAACTCCCTTCAAAAACAGACCGTTTGTGTTTATGCAAAAGGTGTGTATTATTGTTAATTGACAATGGATGTGTAGAAAATTTAATTTCTGCAAAACTTGTCGATTGCTTGGGAATTTCATAAACATAAAAACCACGCCCTTACAAAACCGCGAGGATACAGTCAGGAATCGCTACACGTGTTGACCGGATGAGTAAGATCTCTCTTTCTATTGGGTCTGAATACTTGGATGAAATCCCCTACGACTCACGGGTATGGATATGTGTCACCTTATCTTAAGTCGTCCTTGGCAATCAAATGTAGATACCATGCACTTGTCGTGGGCGTGCTAATACTTATGAATTTCTTTTTAAAAAGAAACTTGTTACGTTGCTGCCCTTGAAGAAGGCTCTGAAGAACTGAACTCCCTTCAAAAACAGTTCGGGAGGAACCTCTTGAGAGAAGGGGAGTCTGATGCAGATTGTACCGGGTCGATCGGCCAAGATAGTGGGCCTCACGGCCGAGTCTATTAGGTTTAGGATTTGAGAGTTTCTATGTTCGAGCGTTTCCTATTGGGTGTAGGTTTAGGAGTTTCTAAGCTTGAGGATTTTCTATATTTAAAGAGTCCTAGTTTGAGTATATCTAGAAGAGTCTAAGTTCCTATAAAAGGAAATCAAACCTGTCATTGTTATTCACCTTTCAGAGATTATTGATCAAAATTTATCATATTTCCTTTATTTTACTCCGTTATTTAATCAAGTTTTAGTCTTATTTTTTCGCTGCGTTTACATCAGTTCAGTTCACAAGAATGATGAAGAATACATGAAGTTCTTCACAATGAAGAAGAATCCATGAAGTTATCAAACATAAGCATATTTTATGGCATGCTTCTGCAAACTAAGATGTACTTATGTAGTTGACAAAACATATAAATAAAAGCATTAAAGATGAATAAGATAAACCAAGTATTCTCGAGTTAAAACCCGATGCACATTTTGATTGAAAGTTTATGTATAAGTCGAACATTGGTCGGTTCGACCTAAAAATCACTCTGTTCGGTTTAACCGAGTTCGGTCTGGTCGGTTTGGTCGGATGTTGCTCACCCCTAACAGAGAGTGTGGGAAAAGAGTGCGCTGAAAGATTCCTCATAATTTCGAGCTACAAAATACTAGGGGTGAGCAAAAACCGAACCAATTCCGAACCAAATCAAGTCGGAGTGGACCGATCGACTTTTAGGCCCGAACCGATCACTGTTCGACTCAGTTCGGCCGGAAAATCGAAAAGGAAAAGTGTTAAACTAAAAAGAAAAAGAAATTAAAAGAACCCTAATCAAGAATAAGAAATTTATTTTTTATGCAATGAAATGAAATTATGCTCCGTTAAACCGATCAACCAAGCCGAACCAAACCCGACCGAACCATGTCGGTCGACCGAACAATCGGCTCGGTTTCGACCGACGATTTAGTCAAACAGCCACATATTAGTTCGACTTCGGCTCAAGCTAAAACCGACCGTTGCTCACCCCTACAAAATCTATCACATGCCACAAATTGAGGATACTGAATGAAAACTTACCAAGCTTTGGGGGAGTGTTTCTAAAAAAAACGTGAAACAAAAATTGGTCGGGAGCGTCTATAGGCGCTTACTAAAGCTGTTGTAGGCGCGTCACAAAATTGTTTGAGTGCCTTCTGCCCCCCACCCCACACCTGTCGTTCTTCTTCTCTTCTTTCTCAATCTACTTTCTTTCTTCCTCAATCAACAAGATATACTCCCTAATGATTAAACTCAAGGAATAAAAATCAAAAACAAATATGAAACCCACCCTAAAAATCTACTCTCGAAATCCTCTTCAAACCTTTGAAACCATAAAAAAACCCTAGAAATCATTTTCAAAAACTTTGAAAGCATACAAAACCCTAGAAACCCACTCTATAAATCCTCTTCAAAGCATCCAAAACCCTAGTTAGAGAGAGAGAGGAACCAGTCGAAGACCTTGGTTTTGATCTCCGACTGGAAAATATGAATCCTCGCAGGTTAGACAATTCGTGTTTGTTCGGACTTGGCCAGTCCGAAAACATGTTTTGGGCCTCGAACTGGTCAGTCCAAGGGAGACACCTACAATTATCGGGGTTCGACTGTGGTCAAAGTCTTTTAGGAGGCGCGTTTAGACGCTCCCAAATTGGTCCAATTATTAGATGCAATTCGATTAAACGTCTACAAGCACAGAGTGAGAGAGATATATAATTGGATTGCCGTGGTTGATAGTCCATTCACATCCACTGACAATAAACCATTAATACATGTATCAAATAGATTCTTTTTTTCAATAAACCAACCTAAATCCATCACTACTTAAGCAAAGATAATGGAGAATTCCAGTTTTGCTGCCATTGAAAATCTGGAAACAGGACAGAATGAGGTGATCTCCACTACGCAAATTGTGTTGTCTCCCACCAATGTGCGTCAATTAAGATTACATTAATATTCGCGCAAATTCTGTAGGCTTCCTCTGGAACGTAGTTGTTTGTGGCGTTCCAATTACACGTAAAACAGCTTCTTAAACTTTACCTGTGAAGGCACAACTACATCAATCATGGGGTCTGCCCTATTCTCACCAACAATTGCGAGCTCTTCTCCTCATTTTCGTATGATGTCGACTAACTTTCATTGAAATTTTCATTGCTAAAAAAATTTGTCTTGTGGTCTATAGTATTGTCAATACAGAGACCTTCTAAATGATGTTCGTACGAAAATTAGAAATTTCTAGTATTTTCTCAAGAAATTTTTTTTTTTCCTCTTACTCCCACCACTGCCACTAGTCGACCACCACTCTCTCTCTATCTTGTTTCTTTTTGCTGGCAGGAATCCCGCGCAAAGAGGGAGTCTTTGTCTCTCGATCTAGAAACCCTTTGGGAAGAGGAAGAGACGAAGGGTTTCCATATCAGAAATTCTTCTTCCTCCCGAAGGTTTTTCATACAAAAACCCTTCCTCTTTCTGAAGGTTTCCAGTCTGAAACTTCTACGTGAAGATGAGGGTTCTCCTTCGTTGGAGTTTTCACAGCCAAAGGAGAACTAAATAGAAAAAAGATGAGAAAAGAACCGGAGGTGGTGGTCGTTTCGGCTTGTGGTGGTGGTTATGGGAGGAGAGGAAAAGGAAGGATAAAAATTTAAGGTTGTCACCGTCGGGAGCTTGTCGGCAAGATGGCGACTCTACTAGAGTGAAAAGAAGAATAGACGATAAGAAAACAACACAAAAACAAAATATTCCAAGATTTTAGAACTTTTTTTTTTTTTCTGAAGAGACAACTTATCTGAAAAAATTTAACAAGTTAAAAACAACGAGAATCTCTTATGACGTATAACATGTTTGTATTGCCAGAAAACAATGATAAAAGTTTACCAACCAAGATAAGATTATAAGAATAATTAAAATTAGTCAAAAGTTATTATATTTGAAACCAAAGGTTTAATATTACCTCCCAATAATGCACCTCTTGGGAAATAATGTGTATACCAAAATACTCAAGCATTGGGGTTTTATTTAGGGGGACACTGGTCAGAATCATTTATCAGATTTAGTAAATGAGGGTTTGATTGTGGTTGGTGTGGGACTAATAGCTTTATCTCAGTAAAAGTGGGAAAAAAAAAAACAACAATATTTCTTACCCTTGACTTTCTATCTTTAATCTTGACCGTCCACGTTGACCTTTCAATCTCACGTGTGGTCCAAACCCTTGACTTTTTAATCCTTTGGAATCTCTTTGAAATTGTGTCTCCATCACCAACGAACGACACGAGTCAATCTTGACAACTCCTGTCGAGTTGGGCCCATCAATTAATTTCACTATTATTTGATGTTTTAAATCATCGGGCCCACATTCAAATTTTGAGCAGCCACGTCACATCTAAATGATTGAAATCCAACCCTTGATTTTACTAGATCAAATTCTACCCACACATCTTGTTGATGATGATGACCAATCACGTAAGCTTCTATACCTAACAAATCAGAATTTCCAAACGTCAAACAGTAAACAGCATCACTTCCTCTAACTTCCCCACCCACCCGATATAACAGTTTCTCACCCGTTACCGTTATTTCGGCACCCCGAAATATCATACTCACTGTTGGTAATTTTGGCCAACTCGTTTGACTCGCTGGAATTTTGTAACATAAATCCATGGTTCCTTGAAATACAAAGTTAGGTTCTTCCAAAACCCTCAAAACTCCTCTTGTTTGATACAGAAACTCCTCCCTCAAAGCGGTATAAACCGGCCCAAGTAAGTAAGTAAATTGAGTACCCGAATCGACCATAGTTTGACCCGCTCCAGTATGATCCGGTACAAATACCGATTTCGGCAAAGGTAGTACCTTCTGTGAAACCCGAATTCCTTCTAGTTGAACAGTGTAAGCGACCCGGTCGAAATATGGTAAGGGAGAAGAAATTTTAATTAAAGGAGTATAATTTGTTGGCGAGAAATTCGACTCACCAAGAACTAAAACACCAGACGAATCTCGATTCGATATACAATACGAAAATTTGCTGATACCCATTTGAGAAACGAAAGAAAGAGAACCCATGTTCATACCCATTAACCCGGTAACTTTCGAATCTTCTTGTGCATTAGTACTGAAACTAGAATCCATGGACCCAAAAATCATACCTGGTAAATTTGAAGATCCGATGTGGAATGTATCGTAAGCAAGATTTCCTTCGCTGGTTGACGCGTCAGCATAAGAGAGACTGACGTGGCAGAGGTTATTAGCGTCGCAAGAAGTGGGTGTTGGGAAATTTCTGGTTCGAGTTAAACAAGTAGAAGACGAACAAGGGACTATTTTGTAAGAAGAAGAATGAACAGGATCAAATGTGGAAACTAAATTTAGGGCTTTTTTTGAGTGAAGCCATGAAAGTTCACTTCCAGTATCAAGTACCATAGAAATTTTTTGTGGGGGAGTCCCTACTGTTAATGAAACTATTAAACTAACATTGTGAGAGAAGGAGAGTTTGTTTTGTTGTTGTTTAGGGAAGGACTGAAGTGAGATTAATTGGGTTTTAAGGGGTAAAATAGCATTTATTGATGAACAAAAGGAGAGATTTAGTTGGACGAGAAGGAAAAACATAATAAGATGAAGAGAAGATGAAGAAGAAGCCATGAAAGTTGTACTCTGTTTTAAAGTGCTTTCTCTCTCTCTAAAAGAAATTTTGAGGGTATCTATAAGTCTAGTAAAGCCTGTTTAAGTTGTTTTTTTCACGTCCTTTGAGTCTTTTGCTTTATAAAAGTGTTGAATGGAAGAAAGTTCGTTTGATTAAATTAATCAACAAAATTAATTGCATACCCAAAAAAGTGAGTCGAATAGTGTCCGTAAGCTGATGTGGTCGACTCAGATCAATTATACATTATCTTTATCTATGATATTTGGTCAATCTAGACCGATCACATCATCCTTTAAGTTGTGGTTGGGCCGTGTATTTGGACTAAAACATCATTGTTGTTTAATTAAACATTGGGTTCTCAAAGTTGTAAAGATGATTAGATGCTAATTAAGGGAGAAAAGGAGAGATAGTAAAAAAAGAGGAGATTTGAAATTTCAAAGGTCACGCTAACTTGCTCCTACGAGACCGACATACCCCTTCGAGAAATGTGACAGTGGGAATGGCAGCTAGGGACAAAAGGTGTTATAAAAATAAGCTAAAAGAATGAAGTTTAGTATTTCTTCCAATAAATCCATGGAGTCTAGTGAATTAGATGTAAATCTCGAAAAGCTTCATCTTGTAGTTCTATATATGTAAGGTGCCTTTTGATGATATATGTTGCAAGTCAACACAACGCGAAATTATATATTGTATTAGTTGTTTTCGAGACTGCATGTTAACATAATGAAATATTTTGTTTTATTTTATGTCGTAAATCTTGTTTGTGTTTTTCATAAAAATTTCTTGCAAGATAAACATTCTTGTGTATCTTTGTTCTACTTTCAAAATTCAAAAATTTTATAATAATATGTTGACAGTCTGATGTTAGTGAAATAGTAAGTAAAGATTGAGAAAAACTTAGTTAGAAATTGAACACTCCTCATCTTAGATTTTTTAGACAGAATTTGTTTTTTACTAATAAAAGTCAATATTATGTCAATTTAGATTTTTTAGACAGAATTTGAAACCAATTACTTCAATCCTAACTACCTACACAAGTACAACCATAATAAAATGAGAAAATGATGCTGGTTCTGTCTCCTTTTAGCCACCATTTATCTTCTATGGACAATAAATTTTTTGACACCTTAGAATTTATCATTGTGTAAATTCCAAAAGATAATTGATCGAGTGAAAAAAGACATAAGAAATTTTCGGAAAATTCCATTTTCTATCTCACAAAAAATGTCTGATATTCACCAACTACGGGTGGGAATCGGTCCGGACGGGCGGAAAACAGATACTAACTCAACAGGTCCGGGCGGAACGGGCACAAGTCCTAAGTGTCCACTCGGACATCCGGACAAAACGGGTGGACATTTCAGATTTTTCTCCAACAAAGTACCCGTCCGTGACCGTTTGATAGTTGGACAAACCGGGTATCGGTTGGTCGGACACCGGTCACTAATGAGTAAATGAATACAAAATTAAAGATAATCATTGAGATTTCTCGTGGATTATGATCGGTTATATTCTTCTTCTCATAAATTACGATCATTGTATTGTGGATTCTTGGGTTACTGATGAGATATTGAGATTTCGGAGGAGAGAGACTAGAGGAATAGAGAGGCGAAAACAAGATTAAGAAAAGTGATTTCTAGGGTTATATATTTCGACTCTTGAAATCTAACGGTTGAAGCTAATCCTACAAATTTAAAGGCTTAAAATCAATCATATAGGCGGACGAGTATAACGGGTAGAATCAATGGACGGGTATGGACGGGATCGGTTGGCGGACTATATAAGCGGGCGAACTCGATCGGATGGACCTGTGCCCGTGTCCGTCCTCTTAAGTTCTTTCGATCGGACAGGTAAGGAAAGTTTCGGGCATCGGATGGTCACGAACCCTTTGGACTCGGACGGTCATGGGCCAGTTTCGGATTTCCGGGCCAAATCCCACCCCTATCACCAATACCCTTTATTGGGCATCTTTAACAAACTTTCTGACAACCAATCAAGACCAACCACCTAAAAAAGAGTAATATCTGACCTTTTAAATTAATGTGCCTAATATTTCTCAAAAATAAAATCTTAACCATTCAAGTTAATCAAAACTATTTGTAATGGCACAATTCCCACGACAATGACTAGAATGAGATTTGTCAACAAAAATTAAAAACTAAAATGTGTTATATGATGGTGCGGACCAGCCTTCTGGGCTGCTAGTGATACTGCCTGCTTTGCCACTTTTGGGCTTTAAAAAGTCTCACTAAGGAAGGGTGCTTAACCTCTTAAGAGGAGCATCACACTCCGTCTCACCACCAGCCTTCTGTTGCCACAACACATCCTCCCAAGATCACATCACAGTAGAGCAAATCGTGTTGATAACGTGTTATAGGATGGTGTGGACCAGCCTTCCGGGCTGCTAGTGATACTGTCCGCTTTGGCACACCTGGGCCCCACGGTTTTAATGTGTCTCACTAAGGAAGGGTGCTTAACCTCTTAAGTTGAACACCACACTCCGTCTCACCACCAATATGGGATTGTTGCCACAACACACCCTCCCAAGACCACTATATAGTAGAGCGAATCGTTGTTGTGGCAACAATCCCACATTGGTGGTGAAACGGAGTGTGGTGCTCCACTTAAGAGGTTAAGCACCCTTCCCTAGTGAGGTCTTTTAAAACCGTGAGACCCAGGTGTGCCAAAGCGGACAGTATCACTAGCAACCTAGAAGGCTGGTCCGCACCATCCTATAACACGTTATGAGCATGATTCGCTCTACTATGATGTGGTCTTGGGAGGGTGCGTTGTGGCAACAATCCCAAATTGGTGGTGAGACGGAGTGTGGTGCTCATCTTAATAGGTTAAGCACCCTTCCCTAGTGAGACCTTTTAAAAGCGCGAGGCCCAGAAGTGCCAAAGCGGACAGTATCACTAGCAGTCCGGAAGGCTGGTCCACACCATCCTATAACATGTTATCAGCACGATTTGCTATACTGTGATGTGGTCTTGGGAGGATGTGTTGTGGCAACAATCTCACATTGGTGGTGAGACGGAGTGTGGTGCTCCTCTTAAGAAGTTAAACACCCTTCCCCACTGAGGCCTTTCAAAATCGTGAGGCCCAGGTGTGCCAAAGCGGAAAATATCACTAGCAGCCCAGAAGGCTGGTCCGCACCATATAACACGTTATCACATGATTCGCTCTACTGTGATATGGTCTTTGGAGGCTGTGTTGTGGCAACAATCCCACATTGGTGGTGAGACGGAGTGTGGTGTTCCTCTTAAGAGGTTAAGCACCCTTCCTTAGTGAGGTCTTTTAAAACTGTGAGGCCCAGGTGTGTCAAAGCGGACAGTATCACTAGCAGCCCGGAAGGCTGGTCCGCACCATCCTATAACAGAATGAGATTGTTGATGACCAACCAAACATGGGTGCTGGTAAAAGCACTCGCCAAAACCGCTACTAGTGGGCGGGTCTATTAGAGCATCTCCAACCTCCGGCTGATGCCGAAAACTCAAATTTCGGCCTCAACTGGGGACTCCAACCCCAGTCAGTAGGGACTCAACAGTGGCGTGGCCAAGATTTTAGGGCCCAGTGCGAAATTCTACCGGGAGCCCTTCTTATGATGATGTGAGAACTAAAAAATTACGTGTGATATAATAGATGAATATCTAAAAATTTGTTCGAAGAAATTTCTTATCAAAAATCATGAAAAATATATGTTTATACAAAAGACAAAGTACTAATGTCTGCAGTAATTATATAACTAACTCCATTAAAAATATTTAAACCATACTCGATGTAATTATACAAGTCTAAGAATACAATTTGTAACAAAAAAAAAGTCTAAGAATACAAATTAAAACAAACATTCACATAAGATAGGTATAATAAAGAAAATATTTTGCATGAGAAAAGCTATCTCAAAAAGATAAAATAATATGTATATTTGAGAGAAAAGACAAAGAAACCTATTGTAGGAAGAGAGAGAAGACTATAAGTAATAATTGGAAACTTTGTCTTGTATAGGCTTGAACCCAGTAAGACTTAAAATAAATGTAAATAGGTTGTTGACAGGGTTTGAACTTGAGACCTCAAATGCGTACGACAAGTTCTCAACCAACTGAGCTGCATATCATGTTGTGTTGAAAACAGACATAAAATGTACAAATTTATTCTTTAGCACTATTCAAAATAGAGCCCTCGGGTAGAAGGAGGTCCGGTGCGATCGCACCTGTTGCACCCCCTCACCCACGCCCCTGGGGCTCAGCCCCGACCGACTACTTCAAGCGACCCTAAGATAGGTCGGTTGAAGCACCCAACATGACCGTCGGAGACATCCCAACGGTCATGTTGGGGATTAAATCCAAGCGTTGGATGTGATCCAACGGCTACATCTGGCTGGTTGGATCACATCCAACTGTCCGAATTTTTTTAAAAAATGTATTATCTTTTAGTCTTCTTTTAAAAAAATTTAATGACTTTCGTTTTTTGAATGATGGTTACTTTAGAGATAAAAGAAATATAATTACTTTAATTTTTTGTTTTTAAACTTTATTTAGAGATAAAAGAAGTATAATTACTTTATAGCCCCTAAATTTGTGACCGGCTTCCTGCCTAGCCCCCTATTTTATCACAAATATCCAGATGGCTCCCTTTTTCAATTACCGTTATAACACCGTTAACTAGTCATCACCTCTCTCTCATCCAACTCATCGCCTCTCTCTCCCCCCTCACCTTCTTGCCACCTCATCGTCTTCACCGTCGAAGGTCGCCGACCAACTAATTTTCCGGTCGGCGACCTTCAAACATAAAAAAAAAAATTGTTTATCTCTCCTCTCTCTTTAAATTTAAAAAAAAAATAATCTCTCCCCTCTCTCTCTAAAAACTCCGACGAAGGGAAACCCCTTCGTTGAAGGGTTTGTTCACGAACAGATTTGTTCGTGAACATACCTCACGAACAGATATGTTCACGAACAGATTTGTTCGTGAACATACTTTTTTGCACACCCACAATAAACTCACACACGCATTTCTCACATACACAAATTTTCGGTCTCAAGAGAGGGGGGTTGGAGCTGAATTTTTGAGGCTGAGCTAAGACTAAAAATTTTAGGTGAAAGAAGGTTTTTCGCTCTAAGAAAGGTTGGGGTTGGAGTTGCTCTTCGCAGTTGACACAAAACTTAGAAATTTTATGGGCATTTGTTTCTTTCCAAACATGTAGTCCCCTAATTGATGGAGCCGTTACATTCTCAACCATCTCCTGACTTTCTCTCTAATTACCAGACACTTACCTTCTTTGACCATTTACTGAAAGAAGAACTATTAGTTCCTCACCATTTAGCAGCATAAGAAGGGAAAAGAATCCCATCGAGTTACTGCTTGGACTACTAACTTGTTCAAGAGAAGGATAAAACAAATCACTATTCTTCTCATTGAGAAAAGATAACTGATTCTAAAGTTGAAATTCATCAATAAGGTCACATGACGTAGAACCCAAAGTCACACGGTTGAAACTGTTGTTGTTAAACCCATGGGTAAGAAAAATGTTGACGAATTAGGGCTTATTAAATCATCTGGGTTATGAAGATCAGTGAAAGTTGAAGGATTTGACCACAGAGTTGAAGAAGAACTAGGGTTTGGTATAGGTTACTGAGCACTTTTGAAGAAGTAGAATTTTATTAGTAGTTGAAGTACTTGAACTAGTTAAATTCTTAAGAGTAGATGAAGAAGAGTTTTGGCTAGAAATTGGTGGGCTGTGGGAGAGAAAAGGGGAGAATGAATTGAACTGTAGTTAGGAAAGTTTGGGGAAAAGAAAGGTGGCCAATACGTGGACAACCAATTTTCTTATATGGACAACTACTTTTGGATCCGGTATAAGTCAACTATGTTTGACATAATTGACTTGAATTTAATAAGGGGACAACTCTATAAGGATCAGAATATTAACCGTAATTATTCTGAGGACCATTAACGAATACAATAGGTAAAACCTAACAATTAGGGTTTGCCAACCCTAGTTGTTTCTTCCTCTTCATCAAGACACCACTTCTTCGATCAATCACCACCACTACCACCTTCACCTTCCCCGAGACTCACCACTACATACTCCTATCCGACCACCACAAACAAACAACCATTCTCAATCTTTAATTTCAGAATTCAATATCATTCTTTTATTTCTCTCTCTACGACAACAAAAACTTAAAAGAAAATCAGGAACCTATTAATTTGTTAAGAGAAAAATGGTCATCAGAGTGTTAATGTCATTGTTGCATAATTACTCATCCAAATTAATGCCTCTAACTCAATTAATTGGTTTGATCTACTGCCATTCTCTTAGCTTCAGTTAAGGTTTATCTTTCAGAGGTGATCTAATTCAGAATATGATTTCATATTCAATTTGTCAAGGTCTTGAAAATTCATTAAATACGCAATACACAAGTGATTACTTATCTATACTCATCTCTGCATCCATAGTGTGACATATTTAGATTCTAATCTTTTTGCAGTTAAAAATTATGGAACATTTTATTATCTTTATCAATCTTTACCATTTTATCTGATATATCTTTTAGTTGTTGATATTGAAAAACCATCCTAAGAATGAGAACACATAAGATGGATATGATGCCCCAAAAAAGTGGAGGTAGTTGGAGAAGGTGGATGTGGATGTAGATGCAGGAGGCAATGATGGCGTGATGACAAGGAAGAAGAACCAGTTAGGGTTTCATATTAAAACCTTAATACTTTTAAAGCAACAATTATTGTCCACATAAGAAATCCATTGGTCTATAATGACGACTTTTACTCTGATAATCTTGGACTTGATAAACAATTTCTCTACAAGTTTAGTTGTTGGGGATGAAGAGGATATGTAAGGTTTATGGAAGAAGAAAGGAGAAGGACTAAAAGTAAAAACTCTAATATTTAGTGAGCATGGAGTGAAACGTATTAGATTAATGTCCCCCTAAAAGTTGTTGTCCATATAAGATTTGTAACTTTTTCATTTGTCTACAAAAAATAGTTGTCCATATAAGAAAATTGATTGTCCATGTATTGGCCACCAAAAGAAAGTCGAATCATTTCTTTATCAGCAGTCTGGATCTTACTAGGTCGAAACAGATCAGTCCAGTTCGGGACCTAACAAGTACAAATCAGTTTGGTTGTGCTACGTCTCGGAACTAACAGGTCCAAACGGACTGACCAGTCCGCAACCTAACAGATCCAAATGGATCAGTCCAGTCACCTAACAGGTACAAATCCGTTACGTTGTGTTAGGTCCCCGACCTGAGCAGCCCGAATACGAGCAAGATCCATATTTTTTTGTGTACCTAACTACATTACATGTTCAATCTCAACAAAAAAAAAAAAAATAATTACATTACATGTTCAAACATCAAATAATGAGTTGGGAGATGTTTGTATACATCATTACACACATCATAATAGGTCAGTGTTGGAAAGAATAGGTGGTACTTAAGATGTTTTGGAACAAAAAGTTAGAAGAGATAACAGAGGTGAACTTTATTCATATCCAGGTTAGTTTACTCGGTGCTTACAGAGTACTCGGGTCAATAACCATTTACCTGAGTCAAACAAAGTCTCGCCCGCTAATAGTAGTTTTGGCTGGTGCTTTTAGCAACGCCCACAAAACAAAGCAATGCTTCAATTTTATTTTATTTTTGTTGAAAGGACAATGCTTCTAATTTCTTAGATCATATAATACTATTTGAAGAATTATTTACCATTCTAAACATAAAATAATCATACATTAAGGTTATGTTATAAACAATATGTGACTTAAAATATATAACCAGTTAACAGAATAAAATCCATTTCGTCTGAAACTTGAATTCGATGAAATTTGACTATGTTAAGATTTACAAATATAAATATTTCATAAGCTAATTTTGTAATTAGTTAGAGTCATCTAGCCCAATCTTTCAGCTATTCTCGAAACGGCTGAATATGTACCAACACAGGCACATCCCACTCCAACCATAATAATCAAAATGCAAGATCCAATCTGTGGTAAGAACAAGAAAAATATAAAATCAAACTAGGGAGTTCGAGAGGATTGAAGTTTAGACCGATTATATATATATAGAAGCGTTTACGTACCTCTGACAAAGTTAGCCGACCACGTTTGATGCTTAAATAGCAAGCACAGGGAAATATTAGCGCCTGTAATTACAAAAACAAACTCATCAGCTTCAAATTCATTAGCTACTCGAGATAAGGAACTAAAGAAGCAAGACTAATGTAACAGTCCTACATCGCTCGGGAGCTCATCTAAAGCCTGGCTTATAGGTGCAAGTTCAAACTTAGTAAGTGCTGAGGCTTCTAGATATGGAACAAAACCTCACACTACCTAGCTGGTGGCTGCGTGAGGACGTATCGAGCGTGTAGGGGGTCATGGTGTTGTTGTGAACACTTGTGGGTAGGGCAAATAATGTGTCTTCACCAATGTTGAGAACGTGCAGGCTGGCTTATGGAATGTTCAGCAGGAACAAAATCCCAAGCCCGTTGCCCTTGGGCGTGACTGTCTAAAACGGGAACAATAGGGGTTACTGCTAAACGCTTCAGTTGCTACACCTAATAATGGTTGCTGTAAATTGTAAAAAACTTACCACAAGCATTGTGAGAAGAGAACCCATTAATGCCATTACAAAACCTGCACTTATTTAGTTACTAATCAGTATACAACCAATCTATATTTCGAAACATTATAGGTGAAACGACTTCTTACCGAAGAACGGAAGCCAGAGAGCCACGGCTAGGGTTGACAAAACCAATATTGTTCTGATGAGCACTGAGATAATGTGAGATTTCTGATGAGCAGATGGTAAGAGTTCTTCTAAACTCAATGCAACTGGAGTTATTGTTAGTGCATATTTGGATATTGGGTTGACAACCTAAAATCACACACCAAAACCATCTAAGTAAACTCAAAAAAAAAAATCAATCTTACAGTTTAAAGTAGTAACGATTTTGATACTCGTCTCATTACATACTTGGTGCTACCTCGATAGCTTAATAATAAGCCATTTCTAGCTTAACTATTGCAAAAAAATTTACGGAAAAAAGAAGAATAAGAAATTGAATGAGTTTGTTTTCATACTGTTGTCCAAACTGCAATCTTAGAAGCCAAAAACTGTTTAGGCATGTTGAGAGTAAACTGAGACTTTGTTTCTTCTCCAAACATCATAAACCCGAGAACAGCTACCCCGGTGTAAAGGAAGCAACAACTTAAAAAACTGCAGTAAAATCAATGAGCAAGATGAAACCATTAGTGAGTTTTGAAATATTAGAAACTCTAATGGTTATACATATTAGCTAGGTTACCTTATAACGACAACTGATGGAAACCGAGACGGTTGCTTCATGGATGAATAAATGTTAGGGAAAACCGTATGTCCAGCGAAACAGAAACCATATAAACCAATGGCAACAGGAAGGTTTGAAAGATCTAAGAATGTTGCACTTGGATGAAACCCGATTTGATCTACCACTCCCACCCATAATAAGCTAACTGCTACTACTAATGATGCAACCACTCCTCCAGCTGAAAGAAAGATAAGGATCTTTAGATTCATTATGCAGCGGAATGAGAAAAACAGACTATTTGGTAGTTTTGGAGTAGTGAATGACCTGAAAGATATGAAAGTAAGCTAAGGTTTCGAAGCCAAACAGACGGAAGAACAGCGAGAGTTGCTATTATGGAAAATACAAGGTGAGAGTCCAGATGAAACCCAGCATAATCTAGGGTTACATTTGGGAACAACGACGATAAGTTATCACCCATTAGAATTACGTACTCTACACAAGCACACTGCAGAAAATGCATAGTTAGTTCACTTCGCCGTAACAACACAAAAACTCAAAATGAAGAAACAAGTTAAGAGGAAATTTTAGGTTTCACTTACATATAGTTCCATATATATGATTATCTGCGTATCGAACAAAAAGTGCATAAAGTCAGCTTTATATTTTATATAGTTAAAATGATAGATCAATATAAAGATTGAGACGCACACACAAACACATGCGCACACTCAACCTATGTGCAAATATCCATATATGTATATATACTTACAGCTAGGGCTAAGCGGCCAGGAGAACCAAAAGCAGCTTGTCCGATATCAGGATATGTTTGAAGACCAGGGGAACTATCCAAACACCGCATCAATAAGATTCCAGTATAGCAAGAAATGAGGCACAATGCAAATAGTATTATTAGACTCATCCACCCTCCTTGTTGAATTGCATAAGGCGTAGAGAGGAGCCCAACTCCACATAGAACGTTAATCGCTATAGATAATTCATAAGTAAGAAATTGAATACAGAAACTTCAAAAATGAAAGTTTTGGGCTTTGATGATTACCATTGAAAACTGATTGTATGTAAGAACATTCTTGCATAGATGGTGGTAGTTCTTGATGAAAAGACAACCTTTGAGAAGACGCCCTTGACGAAATTGGTGTTGGAAGTATAGGTTCTTTGTCATAGTTTTGTGTAACTGGAATGAAGGGTTTAGTGAGGGAATGTTCACTACTTTGATATGATCTTCTATGTATCGATGATGTTTTAGACGCAAAAGAGTTGCTTACTTCCAAACTTGAACCAACCGTGAAGCCGACCGTTGGTGGAGTAACACTTAAGGTCGTATACATGTCGATAGATTGCCTGAGTGCACATCAACAGAAATTGTGAAAAAAATAAACAAGACTAAAATATGTTCTTCTTATCACATATCTCTTGCACATATCTCTTGCCAACAACGATCCCAAAAAGACTCTCGCATAGTGTACACAAACTTCAAAAGTATAGTTCAAGCTCAATGATAATAACCCAAAAGTTTCATCGGTCGGTAATACTATATGACCTCATTATCTAACCACGTGACGACAACAAGCACCAAGTTTTGTAAGCAACAACATTGATGAATTCGGGCTCCCTCCCACTAAACCTTTTAGTTTAAAGCATAATTTTGAAGAACTAAAAAAATACTAGATTACTTTCCGACTCTAGTTAGAATGGATGATAATCTTCTAATGACCGATCATAATAACTAACAAAATATAAATAAGACAAATAAGATTAAACTTTTAAACAAACAACTTCAAAACAATCTAGCTAAATTTTAATGGTATTTTGTTATAGGTGGTAAAATTATGCCATACATTTTCTAGTATAACACCTCGTCTACACAACAATAAGATCCAATTCACTAGTTGATTACAAACTGGGATGCGTTAATTAGGCTTTGAGCCATTTGTAATCTTCTTTAGTCACATTGTTGTTTTGGGTTTTTGTGAAGTTAGTCTTCTCATCTAACTTCTGTAAGCTTTTTTTAATCAATGAAACTATTCTATTTCTTCCAAAAAAAAAAAAAAACATAGACTAAACGGTTAAATCCTATGCACACGTATTGGTAAACGTGTGCAATTTTCTTTTCTTTTCTCATATTATAATATTATTTCGAGTATATTTGCCGACCGAAAAGTGACTCACAACCCTAATCTTCTTAGGCAGAGGCGGAGCCAGAATTTCAAGTCAAGGTGGGGTAGCCAGGTCTAGCGCGACTTGGCTCACCCTTGCCCATAAAGATATCAATCAATCTGTGCTCATAAACAATTCCCAATCAAAGGTTTTCTTCTCCCAATATATATATAGAGAGATAAAGGAAAAAATACCTATAACTTTGAGGCCAGCTGGTAGAAATAGTACAATCTTGGCTAGCTTGAGAATAAGTTTTAATGAGAGAAGAGGAAGATGTGGTGATATCAGAGTCAGAAGAATCATCTTCTGTGTAAATTCCTCCCTCTGCCTGGTTTTCTTCATCGTCTGTTTGAAACTCCAATCCCCTATCACGTCCCATTTGTTCTTCTTCAAGCTTATTCATCTCCCTCCCTCTCTCTCTCCCGCCTCTTTCTCTCTCTAACCCTCTATCTCTCTCTAACTTTCTCTCTCTCTCTCTCTAGATTCATGTAAGAACAATATTCAAAAAACTAGGGGAGTTGACGTAGAGAGATGTCAAAACCTAATAAATCATAGTTTGTTGATAGTTTAAGTACTCATTACAAATCGTAAACGAAAATTTCGGTATTCGGGAGATTCTAATTTATCCCTCAATTTCAGACTAAAATTTAGCCCTCACATTTGTACACCATTCCAAAATAACCCCCATGAATATATTTTTGTTTGTTATTAAGACAAGATTTATTTTCTTGTCTTGAGCACCACCTATATTTTCAAAATAGGCTTTAGCCTCAAAATTAATATTGAACCTACTTTACAATTACTAAACTGGCCCGAGTATTCATTCATATTTTTAATTTAAGTCATTATTTTTTGAAGAGAGAAAAAAAAGATATACAAGCTGCAATGAGATGATTTTCAAGGGAGATTTTGACATTGACCCCCACTTTTATATAGATATTGGGGCTACACTCCCGTTTTTTCAAAACTTTTGTTTTACACCCCCAAGTGGACCGAAAACGTTAATTTCTAGTTAAATGTCAGTTGTACGAATCACACATGTGAATCATGAGAAAAATGCCATTATGTATGATTTTGACATTGGCCCCCACTTTTATATCAATATTAGGACTACACCCCTATTTTGTGAAACTTTTGAGTTATACCCCCACGTGGACGGAAAACGTTAACTTCTAGTAAATATCAGTCGTGGGAATGACACATATGAATCAGGACAAAAATGCCATTATTTACATTTTAATTTCCGTCTCAATACCTTTTTTTTCTTCCATTAATCAACCTCATCAACTACAGACAATTGTTCCTTTCATCGACTACCACCACCATCATCATCGTCGTCTTCATCTCCTCCGACCTACGCAACCATTGCCACAATCTTAATCTTCACAAACTGCTTGAACTAATTTTCTTGATAATGGATCTTATAATCTTGATCATCTCCAAGTCCATCATTAACAGCACTATACAAACAGTGATTTGCGGAATTTTGTAAAAATAGGTATCAACAACTTTTACATCCTAAAATGGATTCATCTCACTCCAAAAACACGAACCTAATTATCAACAACTTATACATCCCAAAACGGAGTCATATCTTTTCAAAACCATGGACCAGAATGAGCTTGTCTTAAAATCATTGCGATTTTCGGCTACTGCCACCAACACCATCACCATCTTCTTAATCAACTCTCAAATTTGATTTCTCATGACCTCTAACTCAATTAACTTTGATCATTGACTAAAACTCCTAAGGTTGATGATGGTGGCTTCTGAAGATAAAGATTGTGCTGATGGCTGTGTAGGGGTGGTGGCAGTCGATGAAAGGAATAGTTGTTTGTGGTTGATGAAGTTGATTAATGGAAGAAAAAAAAAAGGTATTGAAATGGAAATTAAAATGTAAATAAAGGCATTTTTTTCGTGATTCACCTGTGTGATTTCCACGGCTGACATTTACCTAGAAGTTTACGTTTTCCGTCCACGTGGGGATATTAATCAAAAGTTTCAAAAAAAACGGGGGTGTAGTCCTAATATCAATATAAAAGTGCGCGTCAACGCCAAAATCATACATAAGGGTATTTTTGTCATAATTCACATGTGTGATTCGCACAACTGAAATTTAGAAGTTAATGTTTTCCATCCACGTGGGGGTGTAAATCAAAAGTTTTAAAAAAACGGGAGTGTAGTCCTAATATCCATATAATAGTGGGGGTCAATGTCAAAATATCCCGATTTTCAATTGGTCACAAACTAGAGGGCCAAATGGAAATTCACCTTTTCCTTATGGGTTATTTCCCAAATGGCCCCCAACTTTGTGACCAGCTTCCTGCCTGGCCCCCTACTTTAGCAATAATTCCCATATGGCCCCCTATTTTTCATTATCTTTAACATTCAGTTACTCTCTCTCCTCTATCTCATTTTCTCTCTCTTCCACATTATCTTTAACCCCCTTCACCGGAGTTTAGAGAGAGAGAGGAGAGAATTTAAAAAAAAAAAAATAATTTGAGAGAGAGAAAAAAAAAATTGAAGGTCGCTGGCCAGAAATTTGGTCGGCCGGCGACCCTGGCGGAGAAGATGATGATGTGTCGTGCTAAGATGATGTGGCAGAGAGAGAAAACGAGATGGAGGAGACAGAGTAACGGAATGTTAAAGATAACGAAAAAAGGGGGCCATACGGAAATTATTGCTAAAGTAGGGGGTCAGGCAGGAAGCTGGTCACAAAGTTGGGGGCCATTTGGGAAATAATCCTTTTTTTTTTTTTTCTTTTGGAAGTCGACTACGATCTACGTATGTCGTTACATTTGGCACTTGATACATCATAGATGTGATAAGCTCGATAACCGCCCACTCAAACACTAACCGAACCGGGCCTATAGCCCAACAAGACATGGCCTAAAGCCCAACAACATTATTTACACCCTAATAATCCCAATTCAAATAACCAAAGATTCCACCTTCTCTGGGATTCGAACCTGGGACCTCCAGGGATTTCTGAAGTTTATGTCAACAACCTGGAACCACTTGGGCTACCAACTGTTGACGAAATAACCCTTTCCTTATTAACAAGATTTCCCCATTAATTTGAAAAATGAAAATACTGGCGTTAATACCACAATTACTGGAAGGTGACTTTTCTACTATAATTGCTTTCACTATGAAAAGTCACAACTTTTGAAGTGAATCTGTGCCACAAAAGAAAAGGACCAAACGTCTGTGTATGGTGTCCATAAATCTTGAATATAAGTCTAACAAAAGAAAAATCTTAGAGCAAGAACTTAAAGATCATCTCTAAAAAATTAGTTCCTTTCATTGTATTATCAATGTGTAGATAAGAGAACAAGGATCCAACAAGGAATTAATTAATAAGAAGCCACCTCAAATATAAACATTAATGTCGAGACTTATCATAATTATAATTTATCATTGTTATTTGTATATATACACTTATTGTCACGTTTGCCTCGAAGATCCAACTCTTCATGTGGCGAATTTTGAAGACAAAGTCACGCTTGGAAGCAACATTGGCAGATTTATTTAGGTGTTTCAGAGGACTTGTATAGTGTGGTGTACGTGACCAAGTGATTGATTATTTATTCCTACGTTGAACGAAGGAAAGGATTATCGCAGAGGAGCTCATTCATAATTTAGAGGACCACCGCACGGTTTACCTGCTTTGTCGGCAAAATTTGAAGAGGCCGATGAGTTTAGGAGTTAGCCTGTATATTTTGGAACAGATGTAAAGGTCAAAGCGATGTGCTCTTCAATGGGAAACAGTTAAAGACTAGCTTGGTGATTCATCCAGCAAATCTGGACTAGCAGGCCACATTGGTTGTCTGGACAGCCTATAGGTGTCGAAAGAGGGATTGGTTGTAATGTCATAACGGATTTGGGGGCGAGCCCCCGACCACGGTCTACTGGTAAATGAATGAGCACAGTCGATGGGGCTTATAGTGGTAGGCGATTCAAGGTGGTCCGAGGTTAATTTAGAGGGGGACAGGAAGTCATGCAATATCTGAACAACCCGAAAATCGACGTTCATTGGCTCATTCAAAACATTGGCTTTCACATTAGACAGAGCGTTCGAGCAGTTAGTAATATCCCTTTTTCTTTTTATGGTCGACCTTGCAATGAAGCTCCTCATTAGTTAGCCCAATTTTCTTTATCTTCAGAATGTAACGGGGACTTGGCTTGAAGCCAAAATCTCATCCTGTATTAGAAACTCAAGTGAGGAGACCTTTGAAGTTGAACCAAATATTGTTTATTGCGGAAAAGAAAAAGTGAAAGTGAGAAGTCAAAAGTAGGTTGCAGATTAAGTAATAAATCTTGTAATCGTTATTTACATTAATGGTCTCTCTTTACCGCGCTTCTGTAATTGGGTTTGCGTAGGTTAACCTTAATAAGGTGAAAAATCCCCCGGAATCATATCTCTTCTAAATTCCAAACAGGTCTAGATGAATAAAATTCTCCGTTGCTAGGCGCTCCAACTTTCTAGAGTTTGAAGTTTTTGCTTATAACAAGATCTTCCTAATATGGGTATAATCCGCGAAAAGAGCTGAATCTTTACTTGGTAACGAAAAACAAACTTATGATTTACTAACATTTAATAATAGGGGGAACGTTTTAAGAACCATAGGTATTGTTTGAAGTACATATATGTTCCGTGGTTCGAAAACCCACACATGATACAAAACCCCATGTATGATACATGTATATGGTTGCAAGTATACACAAAACAACCCAAATTTGGAGTGGATGAATGAGGAACAAGTTCCAAAAACTTGTGCGGCTACAAAAATGTTTGTTAATTTGTCAATTTTGGTTTTCATTTTTGTTGTTTTATAGGCTGTCAATTTTGATTCTTTTGGTTCCATTCTGATTTTTGAACATGTTTTATACCTTACAACAACATGGAGGAGCTTAGAGACATGGCAGACAAGAAACCAACAATCATGACTTCCCAAACAAATTCCACATTTATGATTCCCATACAAATCCAAGGAAACATCCCCATCCCCACCCAATATGGAGAAAGGAATCCCTCTTTCAACAAACTCATCCCATTAGAGAGAGAGAGAGAGAGAGAGAGAGAGAGAGAGAGAGAGAGAGAGATAGAGAGAGAGAGACTTGCCTACAAATCAATACAAAAAACTTGCTTGAATTGGGTAGAATACTGAATCAGATTATATCAATCAAAACTAGAAACAGATAACAGAAAAGGGTCAAAATTAAAATTCATAAAGAAAGTTAATTTCAGTAAGAACAAATGGATTTCTATTTTGAACACCAAGATTAACATTTCTCCTCAAAAAGGAACTCTCTATTTCTTACTTTCTTTCTTTCAATGACTGATATTTACAGTGAATTAACAAAAAAAACCATGACTTTTCCTTAATGGAACAACTAACATTTAACTATGAATCAAAAAGCAAAAAATTAAACCCCAAATTATATGAAAAGTTTTGATCTTTTTGTTACCATCTAGCAATGGTACTACTATCAACTAAAGCCCAAGCTCTGTTTTGTCTTCTTGAAGTTCTACTGAAAAGTGAAGTTGATCTTCTTGTACTATCAGATTCTGAATTTGAATTTGAATTTGAGGATGGGTTTCTTCTAAAGAAGGAGAAGAAATTACGGAAAACTCTTCCAATCCCACTACTCTGTCTTGATCTATTTCCTCTAGATGTCCATGAAATTCTTCTTGGAGCTCCAGCTGCTGTGTTAAACCCACCATCCATTTCTGTATAAACTACTGGAAATTCCCTCTCACCGGCACGTCTACCACCGGAAAATCTCCCAACGGCAAACCCACCACCAGGAAGCCTCCATATTGTAAGACCCACTGTGTCTTCTTCAGTGGGAGCTACAGATGAAGGTTGATCTTGACTCAGATCTGAAACAGGGGAAGTGGGTAATTCATGGCGACAAACTGGACATGAATTTCTTAATGAAAGCCATGGGAGTATACAATCTGTATGATAAATGTGTTTACAAGGCATCTCACGAGCTTCAGATCCAAGTTCAAAAGCTTCTTTACAAACAGCACAGTGAGATTCAATGGAGATATGGGTATCAATGATTTCAATAGTGGGCATTGATTCAATTGATGATTTTGATGCAGGAGGATGATCACATCGATTTCCAATACCATTTATCTCAATTTGTGATAATTGATCAAGAAGACGATCAAATCCTGATCCCATTAAAAAATCAGACATACTTGTAGGTAATGGTCGGAGACCTGAACCAGCACCATCATCATAATAAAGTTCAAAACTTCCTCTTTCTCCACCACCAGATTCAACACCACCACCACCGGCGGCGCCACCTTCGTTGGGTCCTCGAAGAACAATTACCGGATTAAATGGAGATCGATCACCACCACCGTTCCTTCTACTACTACGACGAACCCCACCAGTGTTTAGACTTTCCTCTGAATTTGGGGGATTTCCTAACATGTACATAGCAGTTGGTAATCTTCTTCGTCTAGCTTCTGGATTTGAAGATCGATCTGGATTTTCAACTTGTTCAACAAATCCTCCTTCACAATCAGGACATACAACTGTTTCCCTTTCCAAAACCCTAACAAATCGACTGCATCTGTAACACCAATATGAAGATCCTATTGAATCCATCAATTAAAACAAAAGAAAACCCTAAAAATCCAATCTTTTTTTATCAAACTGATCTAGAAATGAAATCAAAACTTGGGTCAGATACCCACGACTGATTAAGATAAAAACCCTAACTCCAAGGAACAAAATTTAAAGATCAAACCACTAGAAGAAGAAGAAGAAGATAGAGAGAGAAAGTTGGTGACAAGAAGTAAAAGAAAAGACTCTAGGAAGGTTTTAAAGGTCGTTTGGAAGTCATTTTTATTCAGCGCGTTAGATAATAATGGTCGTTACCGTTACAAAAAATTAACGTCCGTAACGCGTTCTAATTGAAATGTATGGACCAATTTTAACGGACGTTAATTTTGCAAATAGGTTTTGACTGTTCCGTTAGGTCAACTTATCCGCGCGTGTAAACTTGGACTTTAGAAAAGAGTATGAATTTTGATGGGGTTAAAAGATCGGCGACTTTTGACTCAAGACTCGTCAATCAGTCGTTTAGCTTTGTCAATATATTATCCTTTCCAGCCTGTTATTTTGTCAGGTACCCATCTATACTTAGGGGGGGGGGGGGGGGTAGTGGTTGGGGACATCCGTGTTATTGGTTGGGGACATTTCAAATGTCCCCAAATGTCCGTGTTATTGGTTGGGGACATTTCAAATGTCTCCAAATGTCCCCAAATGTCCGTGTTATTGGTTGGAGACATTTCAAATGTCTCCAAATGTCTGTGTTATTCGTTCGGGACACGAACTTAGGGACATTTCAAGACAAATTGTTTTTGGGGACATTTGGAGACATTTTAGTGTAAATTTGGAGAGTTTTTGGAGAGAAAATGTCTCTCAAAATATGGAAGACACTTGGGGACATTTGAGTAAGGAAGATAATAAAAATAATTATTATTACCAAATCATATTATAATAATATTATCTTATTATTATATTACTACATTATTGTATTATTATTATTATTATTACTATTATTATTATTATTATTATTATTATTATATTATCATTATTATATATTTGAGTAAGGAAGGTAATAAAAATAATTATTATTATCAAATCATATTATTATAATATTATCTTATTATTATATTACTATATTATTGTATTATTATTACATTATATTATATTATATTATATTATATTATATTATATTATATTATATTATATTATATTATATTATATTATATTATATTATATTGTATTATATTATATTATATTATATTATATTATTATTATTATATTAATATTTAACTATATTAAATAATAAATATTTACCAATTGTCCATCAATGTCCACTGATATCTACAGATGTCTACGAAAGTCGAAAAATATATATTTAGAAATATTAATTAATTTTTTTTATTTCATATGGTAAAACAGTAATAATATTAAAAATAATAAATATCAACTAAATATCTATCAATGTCCACAGATATTCACGAATGTCTACGAAAGTCGAAAAATTTATTTTCAAAGTAGTAGGGCAAATTTATTTCGTATGATTAGACAATAATGAACATTAAAATAATAAATGTCTACCAACTGCCATCAATGTCCTCAGATATCCACAGATGTCCACAAAAGTCGAAAAATATATTATTGAAACATGAGTACAAATATATTATTTCATATGGTTTGACAATAATGATAATATTAAAATAATAAATGTCTATCAATTATCCTTCAATGATGAGATGATATTAATAATAATAATAATAATAATAATAATAATAATAATAATAATAATAATAATAATAATAATAATAATAATAATAATAATAATAATATCCACTACACATTTTGTCCATGGATTCAATATGTTGAAATGTCCCCAGGACATTTTGTCCATGAACCAAATGTCTTGAAATGTCTCTGAGACATTTTGTCTATGAATCAAATGTCCTGAAATGTCCATAAAGACATTTTGTCTACGGACAAATGTCCCGAAATGTCTTGAAATGTCTCTGGAACATTTTGTCTCTGAGTGTCCTCCAATGTCCTGAACCACTACCCCCCATTGCACCACTCAAATGGAGTATTTCTTTATTCTTTCACAATAGATATCAAAAATAAATAAAATATTGCTAAACAAATAATTTTACAACATAACAACAGTATGCCACCAGTCGATCGACCAACCAGTTAGTTTTGATACATTTTTTTTTGTTGAAGATATTCACTACATAAGTCTATGGTGTGCTTTTAACAAAAAAAAAAAAAGTCTATGGTGTGAATTTCATCAAAAAAAGTCTATGGTGTGACATTTTAAACCTCACTTACTAAAAAATATCTAAAAAATATCTTATACAGTTGAAGATCTTTTTCTCTTTACGTAAATCTAAACAAACGAGATTGTGGACAACCTTTAGGCCATGTGTTGGTGCGCGAGAATGGAATTCTAAGCAGATTATTGTAGTTTGATGTTTGGTTTGACCAGGAATGAGAATTTGATTCCTGACATATTCATAATTAGATGTTTGGTATGACCCCGATGTCTCGAACCCTTGACATAGAAAGTGAAAACCAACTTAGTAAGCGATCCAACCAAAAATTGTTGACAACACGTCAAATATTTCAACTACATAGTGGAAATATTCCATTTTCACCCATAAAAAAAAAGACCACAATTTTGAAACAAAACTAAAAAATTACTTAGAGTACTTTTGTAGGGTGTTTAGTATAGGGACATGTACAAATGGTATAGGGACATGAGCAAAATATCATATTTTTAGATTTGAAGTCCCTTTACCAATTAGAAAATAGACATAATTTTTAGAGATTTAAATCGAATAAATTAATGTTTAATTGGATAAAAACTAAGATTATAATAATACAAGTATCATTGTTTTCTTTTATCTTCGTGTCCTTCCTTAGATCCGCATACCCTAAAACAAAATTTTTTTTTTAACCTATAAACAACCATCACCTATAAATACTACATTCTTATTTACTTTTAAGTTGTTCTCATATCTTTCTTTCCTATGTAACACATTTGTTATTTATTAGTGTATAATGTTGATGAAAATTTCTCTCAAAAAGTAAATATTTCGGCTACCATAGTTATTTTTTTTTAATCGCCAGAATTTCGGTCACTGTGGTCGAAATATTAAACATATTTCGACCATAGTGGTTTAAATATGCCCAAAATTGCGACTAATATTCATCTTTCGACAATAATGGTCGAAATTTTTCGCATATTTCGACCATATTGGTCGAAAATTTGAGCATATTTCGATTACTTTGACCTTAATTTTTCTGTCAATTTTTATTTTATCATTTGTTCTGTGTTTTTAGATAGAGAAAGAAATTTTGACTATTAAAATATTTTATCTTTTTGTAGTTAATTCTACATATTAAAATATTATCAATATTGTCATTTGAAAGTGAATATATAATGATTTATTTAGTTTTTCTGAAAAAATGTCTACTTACTAAAAAGACTAATGTCCCTTTACTAATCGTGTCCCAATACACTAGTGACAGGTCCCTTTACCGAAGACCTTTTGTAGTGAAAATTAATCATTAGAAAAGCATTTGTCTTAGATTGGGACACATTTTCACCCATTTTATCACTAGTAGGGTCAAATTGTACAATTTGAAAGTAGTGAGAAATCATCCCTTATTAATGAAAAGATTGTATATATCAAAGATATCTTACTATATGTTATGAAATTTCAAATAGTTGATGAAGACGTGTGAGCTCTACTAAAAATATGGTTTTCAATAAATTGGTTTGAGTGTAGACAAACGAAAACAAAATCACCTAGAGTTTAGTACAAAGAATTTGCACAAGTAACATTTTGTTCTACTTTTGTTAGAGCAAGTCCAATGTGCGGGTTCGGGCCCCTAATTTAAGGAGTCCCTGATTTTTTCAACTCCAACGTCGGGCTCCCAATAGGAGCTCCTAAATCGAAATTATATACATGTGTAGTGTACGTGTGTGAGAATCGTGTTTCAATTTTCAACCACAAAATTAAGATTTGTGTTGTGTACGTGAGTGAGATTAGTTTCAATATGTTTTTGGTTTTTCAATCAATGAAACATTAGTTATAAATAATTACATTTTAAATTTTTTTCAAGACATATATGTATATTTAAACAAAAAAGAATTTAAAAAAAAGTGAAAATGGGGTGGATCCCCAAATAGACATTATTTGGGGGCTGGGAGCCCCCCAGCCCCGACTCCCATTTGAGAGTCCGAGCTAAGGGGCTCCCAGCCTCAGGGCTCCCATGTTGGAGCACCCAAGTCTGGGTTGGGGCTTCTTAGTCAATATATCAGTTTCAATATTTTTGCAACAAGAATGATGAAAAGTTGTGTTTTCTCAAGTTCTTAACACAAGTGCCATCATCAAAATCAGGAAATCTATAATACCAAGGTGTATTATTCTATATTATTCACATTTTGTATATAAAAGGGTTGATCAGACATCAGTGGTAAGAACTCTCACGGTAGCTTCCCCTATGCATGTTTATTGTGTACTTTTAGAGAGAGAAAAAAGATCTATTTTCTAAATCCTGTTCATTTATCTGATCAGATGGTCGGTCGTTTTCATCATAAACAATGAAAACCCGCAAAGTGAGAGAGTTTAGAGAGAGAAAAAAAGATAAAAAAGAAGAATTTTTTTTTAGTCTAAGAGCATCTCTAATGGGACACTCTAACAAACACTCTAAAGTCCAGTTGTCAAAATTTCTAATGAAGATTGACGAGTTTTGAGTCCAAGAGCAACTGAAAAAATAGTAACATCACTAAATAATAACATAAAAAAACAACATGAAGTTAAAAAGGGTAACATCACTGAACAGTAACATACCTTTTGATTTTGCTTTAAAATTGACATCGTTTAGTTTATTAAAACTTAGTATAGTTTGAATCAGCTTCGTCGATCAAAATCTTTAATTTCATCGATGATAAACTACAGTAAGAAAAAAAAAACATCGACTTAAGTTCAAATTCATCCGACATAAGTTATTAAAGTAGAAAATAAACCTATTAAAGTAAAATATACAACAATTTAGTGAGCAATTTAATCAAACACATCAAACTCGCAAAGAAATGAGTGAACTTAGTGAGAACCTGGGGCAAAATTCTTTTTAGAAAGCAGAAAGATTCTTATTTGATTTAGCATCAAAAGATAAATATGAAATGAATATAGAAAAAAGAAACTCACAAAGTCGAATGTGTAGCATAACAGCAAAATCGAATATATATATATATATATAGCAAACATACCCAAACAGGTGCTCTATGGTGCGTCTCAACTATCTACTGTCCACCAAACAACTAAATATATATGGTGCAAGACGGCCTAACTTCATAATAATGGCAATTAATTTGTTAGAGAAAATGCTCGTCTTTGATCCAAGCAAGAGTATGGCGGGTATCACATCATATCCAAAATATGTTTTTCTACCCCTCTTTTAGCTTTTCTTATAAATAGACCTCGATATGAATGCAGTTGAACAATCCCTTTGCGACCTTTACTAAAATACTTTCACGACATCAAATGAAGCCTCCAGATTGTGCAAGGCCTTTCAATATTGATTTCGAGCAACCCTCTTTCACCGAAAAAGATCGTGAAGGAGCTAATCTGGAGAGAGTTCGTGAAGTTCAACTCAAATCTAACTTATTGAAGAGACATACGCGGGTTAAGATGTAACTTATGCAACAGAAATGTATGGAAATACCTGCCAAAAAATGCAAAAAATTCAAATGACACTATGATGTATAAGTGACTCGAGAGGTTGTCATAAAATTACTCGAAAATCCTAAAACATCAATAAATCATAAGGAGAGAATAAATACATCATTATCACAAAATTGCTCTAATATCCATCATAAAGACCCCTAAGTGGGTTTAAAAAAAAAAATCTCCGAGACGTGCCATAAGAAAAGTTCTTGAAGTAAACTGCTTAGACTTACACAACCTATGTATATTTCAAAAAATACACAACTAACAGGCTACATGCCCATATGGTAGTATATTCATATATTTGTTCTTAGTACCTAAACTACGGATATAAAAGCTATAATACAAAAATGAGATTGTCGATAACTTGCCTTAGTAGAAGAACTAAACCAATATGAAGTAAAAACAGATGAAAGAATTAAATGAATATGCTGAAATTAAATCTAAATGATTTCATTTTCTAGGCACATTACTCATGAAATTCTAATGGAGAAACGAATAACTATTGTCCTGTTATCTATTAACAAAACCTAACCGAGTAATGAAGAACATAAGAAGGTTACAATATCAATCTTGATGAAGCCATTGTTATTGATATCAACAACAAAAAAAATCCTATTTTGTAGTTCTCCTATGTCTCTTTTAAATTCTATGCAAACTCCATTTTGTAGTTCTCGTATGTCTCTTATCAATTCGTACCTCTGCCAAATAAAGGAATGTCGAAGCCACCGGCAGAGTAAAAAAAAAAAGTCAAATTGAAGCAAACAATCTCTCAGGTAAAGTTTTGAAACCTCTATCTCCATACCAACTGTTGTAACTAACATAACTAATAGATAAATTGAATCAACCACATCTATTTCCTCTACATAATGGTAAAACCATACAACCCACACTGATACACAATATAACAACCCCAAGTGCTAATCCCACTTCAAAGTTCTGATTTAAACATGACATAAATGACTTATTTTAGAGTATTGGCTTCATTTAGATCCATTGATTTTGAAACCCTAAAAATATGAACATGGATCTTTGTGAAGTACACAAAATGAAAAAAGAAGATGAACCCAAGATGAAAGAAAAAACAATTTTAGAGAGAGAAATATACCTCCAACCCAAATCAAACACAGAGAGAAAGATCAATCTAAAATATTACATCATAATAAATGTGAATCCAAGATGAAGGAGAGAACAGAGAAAAAGAAAGATACCTCAAAACCAAATCAAATACAAAGAGAAAGATATCTTCCAGATCTTCCATGAGTTGAGAAAGATGAGAGAAAAGAGAGACAAAGTGAAAGAGACGAAGATGAAAAGAGAAAGAGGTGGGATGATGAATAGAGAGAACATGCAGAAATTTGATATTTGAAAAAAGAATATTCCTTTCCCCCTCATACCCATTTAAACCGTTAGATCAATGGGAATAAACTTATGAACCCAAATCTGGATCATGGGAGGAGGGGAGAAATATGCAGTTTCCCGTCTCTCAACTATAAAGATCAAATGCTTTATAATTTTTTTGTGATATGTAGTTTCCAGTCTCTCAACTATAACAAAAACAAGACAATGTAATAAGTTCAGTTGGGCATATTATCAAACATTAAGTGTGTGTCAAATATTAGAGTTATTACCAGTAACAGTAGCAGTGCAACCAGTTCGAACGATTTTTTTCAACGACTTCTTCCACTGCAACCAAACTATTAAAAAATCAAGATGTTCCAAATCAGGGTTATCCAATTCATAATCAACTTAACAACCTAAATCGAATGGTAAAGAATTTCATTTAAAGAAACTAATCCTAAAGCATAGAGAATTTTTTTAATATAACTAAAATTATGGACATGTTAATCCAGCAAACTAAATGCTTATGGTCAAATAAGTTTTGATAAAAATTGAACTGCAACACAATACAAATTATCAACCTAATCAGATCAAAGCACGTAAGAAATTATAAATGTAAAGTTGCCAACCAACTTAATACTTATTGAGAACTGCAATCAGAGAATCAATCACACAATAAAAATCGTAAACTTGAATCATTTCAAACGAAAGGTCAACACAGTTGATGGGCCATGAAAATGTCCTATTTGAGTGGTTTAACTTAGGCTAATTAGTCCATTTTGAGTCTTTATTATAATAAAATAATTGGTTTGCTTCATTAGGTGTATTTTATGGGGTTCAGAGTGAAAAACTGATAAAAACAGGCAAAAGACACACAAAAGGGTATTTTCGTCATTTAGAGTCAAGGGTATTCTGGGAAATTTAGTCAAGATCAGTGTACTGATGAAAATTAGAGTCCGAGATGAACTCGTAGGAGGAAACGGAAGTCAAATCGGAGTCCTGACAAGAAAGTTATAGAAGGAAGAAGATTTAAGAGGTTCGGGACAACTTGGTACACTTTCGGAAACCCAAGGAGGACGCGTGTCAGAAGTTGAAGCATGGCGCATCTTGATTTTGTGTACTCGCAAGAACCGAAACGTGCCTCAAGGAGAACGATTAAGTATATCGTGAGGAACTTAGCTTCGTGGTCTTGCCCGCTACTGACCGTGCATAGTCGAGATCCCAGATCGTACGCCAGTTAACCGAGCGTTGCACCTTTATTAGATGGTCGCGAAGCGGCAAAGTGCGACTCATGTGTGCATGATCCATTTTTTGTAGTCCCTCACACCAACACCGTCCAGATCCGTGTTCCTTACCATCTAACGGCTGCTCCTTGCTGCCGCACATCAACCTCGGAGCATGGTAGCGCCCGAACTTCTCAACCAACCGCCAGATGTCTAGTGATTCAAATTTAGGGCTTAATAACTTTTTGACCTCTGAAATAACCACTTTACTCTCAATTATTTCCCACTTGATTTTCAACCAATAAGAATCCTTCCTTGCACCAAAAGCAACCTAAATATCTCCATTTTAGCCCTCTCAACTTGATCTTTTAAAACCCTAACCACCACCCATATAAATACATCATTCAATATCAATCATTTCGTAGACTCGATATCGCTCTCAATCCCTCTCACCTATTTCTCCCTCTCTCTCCCCCTCTTTTTGTAGTTCTAATCCTAAAAGGCCATCTTCTTCTACTTTCTTTAGCCACCTTCATCTCTTTTTCTCAATTTCTTTCTGCTTCTAATTTTTAGATCTAATTTCTATTTCTAATCTATTTTCTTCTCCCATCTTTTCTACAACTTATTCTCTTTATTTTCTTTTCTAAATCCATTTCTCTACATCTTCTCAATTATAAGTATTTAGCACTTGGAATTTGAAACATAACTTGGTGATTATTTGGAGCATATTGAGCAAAGATTAGATTCATTGGCGACTTCTATCTCTTTCTCTCTTATATTTTCATGTATCTTGTTTCATTAATGAATATGTCTTTAAATTTAATGACTAACTAATTTCATATCTAGGATTGTAGAGGAAACTCATACTTGATCTTTTTTAAAATATGATATTGATTAATTGAATCCCGTAATTGAGCTTAAATGTCTATTAATTGTCTTTCCATATAGATTTTATAATCTTTTCATTGTTCATGCTTCATAATTAGATATCGCATGCTTTCGTTAAGTTGTTAGATGGAATATGTTTGTTAGATGATGAATGATAGTTAAAAGAGTATAGTCTTTATATGACAGTCAATTAGAAATACATCATTGTGAAATGAATTTATCAAGAATATCTTCCAAAATTTAAATAGTCCATTATATTAGATTTCAATTTATAATGAAAAAGGATCAGTTAATTATGCATGTTTTAGGGAGTCAATTTATGTGGTGGAATTAATTGCATCCTAGATCTCTTCTCATATTGCTTTCATTCTTCTTTAGTCTATTATTGTTTTCTTATAAAATCATTTCCAAAACAAAATCAATTTTATGATAGGGTGTTGATTTAAGATTTAAACCAAAATTACTTATCCTTGAGGATCGATTTCGGACTTCCAAATTTAATATAACTTGACCCCGTATACTTGCGGGTATAAATCCATTTTCGGCTTATCACCATTGTTAGGTTAAATGACACGGATTTCTTCAAAGAACAAAATCAGCAAGATGGAAGCTTTACTTTAAAGATTTCTCATAAGTTATACTGACTCTAAGAGCCAAGATAATAGTTGAACACCAAATTAATGACTTAATTCATACAGAAGCCTAAGCGGCTAAAAATTCAGTAACAATGTAGAGGTAAAAATACAATAAAATCCAACAAACTATATAGAGTGACAAAATATTACCTGAGAGAGTTGCAATGAAGGACGAAGACACATTACATAGCAAAAAGAGGCTCAATTTTTTTGTGAACTATACATAGAGAGAGAAGTGATACTTATATGGCAAGAATGAAAAAATATTTACCTGCGACAGTTGCAATGAAGGATGAAGTCAGACTGAACTTTAACAAACAAAGAATTCACAAAAACTGTAGAGCCAAAGATTCCAATTTTTTTAACAAATTACATAGAGAGGGGGAACTGAGAAAATTAGAGATTCATATGTCATATTACTCGTTAGACTAATTTTTCAAAACAAAATGAACTAAACATCAACTTCACAATAAATCACCAACCATACCTCCATAATTATCAACAAAATGAACAAAATGTCAATCATAAACCCCTTTCTCCCTCTCACACCTTTGGAGAAAAGTAGGGTGATAAAACCCTAGTAATGAGATAAACTAAATTAACCTAATAAATTAAATAATCTGCCTTTCGATAATTATAAGTAAAAAAAAATTGTGTTTATATAAAATAGGGTTTTGGTTTCTTATGAAGAAATCCAAACCAAAACAACAAAAGAATAATAAAAATTAAAGAATTTTTTAAATTAAGACTTTAACTCTCTCAAGCTAACTCCAAACACATTATTCCTCTTTTCTCCATTTAGATTCCATTTGAATTTTTTAAGGAACAAACTGTAAATTTGAGTTGAATTTTAGGGTTTTTAGGGTGGTTGATTTCAAATTAGACTTTGAAGAGAAATCATAAGTGGGTTCAAGTGGAAAGGTTGTTTGATTTTAGAGTCTCATAACAGAGTAGCCCTTGATCTCCTCCAAAATTGTGGTCTTCGTCCACCACTCAAAGTCTTCCCCGCCGGTTAGGTTTGTCACAATCTCGATTTGGTCTTTCTGCTCAAAGATTTCACCCTAACTACCATTACTTATGATTTGATGAAGAAAAATCGGTTGGGTATTTCCCCCTAACTACCATAACTTAAAGTTCCTTAAACAAAATAAAATCCTAGAGAGAGACTGGAATATAAAGGGAGAGGGGAAGAGAGAGAGAGAGAGACCTGGGAGGAAGACACGCTTGCGAGAAAGATGAGAGGGGGAGACGGAGAGTCATGAAAATGGGAGGATTGAAGGAGTGTTTGGGCGGGAAGGAGTGTTTGGGTTGGGGGGATAGTTTTTGGGGAGATTTTGACATTCACCCCCACTTTTACTTTAATATTAGGACTACAACCCCGTATTTAAGAACTTTTGATTTACACCCCCATGTAGATGGAAACCGTCAACTCAGAGTTAATAAAGTGTGTGGGAAAAACACGTGCGAACTATGGCCATTTTTCCCTTTCCAACTTCCCTCTAGTATTTTCTCTTTCTACCTTCCGCCATCAACTCTTTCTCTCTCTAAGAATGTTATCTTTTCCTCTCACTAAAGGATTATCTGTTTCAAATTGAACCGACTTCATCGTCGTCATTTTCAACCTCCCCAAATACATCAACTATCGTCAGACCTACATGGAATCATCATAGCAAAACCATTCGATCAAATCTCAGCGAATCAATCGATTCATACACATGATAGCAGTCGTTCAATTTCAGTTTAACAAGAGCTAGAGTCCTCCTTTAATATATCAAACATCTATTAGATCCTTTCAACGATATCTCGATCATCTAGATCGAATCATTTCTCTTCAAATAGATTGTAAGAGTAGCACCAATATCACAAGCATCACAAGTTTGGTTCTCAATCTCAGGTGGGTTGGCAAATTGGGGATTGAGATATCCATTTTGCTCAAGAACATAGCAATTTAATTTTAAAACCCAAATTTCAACATCTGTTTGTGCATTAGCATTATCCCAAAATTACAAAGTTTTACTTCTTGAAAGATGTGGACATAGCTTTGATGAATCAAGAAGGATTCCTTTATCAACAATTGCCCAGGTTGATTCATTTAATCCTCCTGCTAACACTTTTACATCTAAAGATGGTGTTTCAAATGCAAGAGGAGGAGTTATTGGAGGTAGAAATGCCATTAATGTTGGTTTCCATAGCAGATATGGTCCACTTTTTTATCAAATTTCTGGGTTTAATTGGGATTTAGATTTATTTAATCGAGCGATTGAATGGGTTGATCAATCAACCGTTTTTAGACCACAAATTAGAAATTAGAATTTGGCAATCTACGATTCATGATGGAGCAAAGATGGGTGGATCTACTTTTGTTGAATGTGGTAGGATACAGTGCTGCTGATGTGCTTATTGGATTTTCTAATATTAGGGTTTCTAATGTTAGGGGCAAATTCTCCATTACCAATTCAGTTTTTCCGACTACTTCATTAGGAATTTTAGAGAGATGATAATTTGAGTAATTTCTGACCTGATTAATCAAAGAGAATCGGCCATTGCTTCCAACTGTTACTTTCTCACTCTATAATTTACTTTACCCATTTCAATGATCTCAGGTTGTTAGGTTTATTTTGTGGTGTGATTGTATGTTTGTGATTTACACTCTTATGATCATCATGTTGGTGATGAGAATGGAAATGGTGGTGGTCGTTGTAGTCAGTGAAGACGAAGATGGTGACGGTGGTCATGGTGGCAGTTGAAGATGAATATTAAGATGATGGTGGTGGTGGTGGTGGTGGATGATACTGAGTCGGAAGTTACAATGTAAATAAGGATATTCTCGTCATATTCCACACATGTAGTTCACACACACTCAATTTAACTTCGAGTTGACGGTTTTCGTCCATGTGGGGGTGTAAATCAAAAGTTTTTGAAAAACGGGAGTATAGTCCTAATATTGATGTAAAAGTGAGGGTGAATGTCAAAATCTTTAATGGTGGAGATTTTTTTTTTTGTTGAACTAGTATTCATATATTAAATCAAAACGTTATTACAATATTTATTAACTAACATACATGGAATATTCTTCCAGCTCTTGCTTGCCTTCTTCTTTCTCGCCCATTTTGCTAGTTTGTCTGCACTTGAATTTAGATCTCTTTTTACATACTTGAATTGCACTTCTTCAAAATCTTTTCTTCGATCTTTAATTTTGCGTGTATGGATTAACGATTGCCAGTTCACCACATGCCTATTCCGGTATAGATGTTTGACTAGATTGATATTATCACTTTCTACTATTATCTTCTTATACTGATTCTCCTTCGCCCATTCGATACCAAGTAAGATTGCCATTGCTTCTCCTTCTTCACTGTTTCTCGCTCTCTTAGATGTTACTTGCGCTGCGATGAATTGTGATTTTGCATTATGAACTATCAAACTGATTCCCACATTGGATGTTACATTGGTATATGATGCGTCTACATTTATCTTTATAAAATTTTCTGGCGGGGGTTGCCATTTTTCACTGTTATTTTGCCTAATTTTCTCAGATTTGGTGCTGGTTTTAGGAAAATTATCAATCATTCTGATAATTTTATTGAGATCATTTAATTCATATTGAAAGCAGTGGTCGCATCTTACTTTCCATATTATCCATAAGATGGTAGTAAAATGAACATTATTACTAGTGTAGCATTGATTCTTTTGATTTTCCCATGAGAAAATCCATTCAGATAAAGAAGTAATGTTCTCCGGGATGATGTTGTACTTAAACCAGATGTTTTTAGCTAATGCATAATGTAAAAGAGCATGTTCTATAGATTCAATGCTCGTGAAATTTGGACAAGTATTATCATTATTAATATATTTACCTATTCTGTCTTTCACAGGGAGTGCTTTGGTGCAGATTTTCCAGATGAACATCTTGATCCGTGGAATTGTTGGGAGAGACCAAATGAAGTTCCAGTTCTGGTTATTCGTGTTATTGATGTTGGTAGTGGTACTAAGGTTCTGGTACATAGAGGCCACCGTAAATTTTCCCGTTTTAGTGAGTTTCCATCTGAGCTGATCTATACCTTCGTTGTTCAACGGGATAGACTGAATAATATTTTGAGTATGAATGTCAAAGTTCTCTCTTAAAACTTCAGTATTCCAGCTGTTTTGTGAGATCAATTGCGAAACTTTAGTGAGATTAGAGTTATTAATGTTAGGAATTCTGCCATTACTCTCTGGAGTCCAATTATCGGTCCAAATATTTATATCTTCACCCGAATGCACTTCCCAAATCGCTAGATCATCAAGTAGGCTGTAGTGCTTCCTTATAGTTTTCCACGTCCAGGAGTGATGAGCTTTAGCGGGGCCAGGGGTAATAGTTTTAGGAAAGTATTTGGCTTTAAGAATTTTGACCCAAGTAGCTTCAGAGTCAGTCTTGAGTCGCCACGCCAATTTAGCTAAGAGAGCCTTATTGTCCAACTCTGGCAGATGAAGCCCTAGACCTCCTAGTTTTTTCGGAGTGCAGATATTAGACCAGACTTTGGTGCAAATACCTTTAGACTTACCCCACCAGAAATTCCGTTGAACGGCCTTGATGCTTTTGCTAATTCCTTTAGGAATTGCGAAGCACTGCATCTGATATCGGGGTACGACCGCCGCAATGGTTGAAATAACCACCGTGCGACCAACTTGAGAAAGGAACGAGTGATTCCAGTTGTTGAGTTTTTTCTTGATTTGTTCTAGAATGTCTTTGAAGACAGACATTTTCTGAGCACCGATGAAGAGTTGCGTGCCCAGGTATTTCTCCGAAGTGGACGCATATTTGACTTTCATGGTACGCATGATCATTCTCTTGAATTTGGGATGAGAGTTCTTAGAATAGAAAATATTGGACTTCGCATAGTTGATCAATTGCCCTGATGTCTCACAGAATTCCTGAAGGATTTTCTTGAGTAAGTGGATATTGTCTAATGTGTTCTTCCCAAAAATAATGCAATCGTCCGCAAAAAAAAGATGGGAGATCTCTAGATTAGTATTGCCCGTGGGAAAACCTAAGAATCTATCTTGATTGTTATTCGTCATCAACTTACGACTGAGGCCTTCCATCGCTAAGGTAAACAGGAAAGGGGAGAGGGGGTCGCCTTGACGAATGCCTCTAGTGGGATGAAAAGCTTTCCCCGGACGACCATTAATAAGAACCGACATCGTAGAGGTAGTGATGCACTTATTTATTATATTGATCCAATGCTCATTATATCCAAGATTCTTCATGATGTCGGAGAGAAATTTCTATTCTATTTTGTCAAAAGCTTTCGACATATCTAACTTAAGGCCAAAATATCCAGCTACTCCTTTCATCTTCTTGTAAGAGTGAATGATTTCCTGGCCTATAATGATATTATCCGTAATGGTGGAGATTCTCTAAAAAAACGAGGGTATAGTCCTAGTTTTTAAAAAATGGGATCCTTTCAAAGATTCTCTTTTATTTAATTCTCTATCAATTTAAATCCTTCGATTAAGAAGAATCAAATCTCACCATTACATTTTGAGAGAATCTCCACCATTAAAGATAATACATGGGAGGATTGAATCCTGCCCATTGGGAGGAAAAAAAATACCATCCTCCCTAATTATATAATAACCTGTCGTAAACCAAAAAAAATTTGTGGTTGAGTTAATAAATATATTTTTTACATAAATTTTAAGAGGGAAAATTTATTGTGTAAATTTATTATCAATATTTATTCTCAAAATTTATAGTTGTCAATACCAATATACTAAATTAGTCGTTTTTTTATCCTAAAAACGAGATTTTCTTTTCTCTCTCTATATTCTTAGAATGTTTATATCTCTACAAACTATTTTGTCTTGAAAATTGTTATGAAAATTATATATATGTTGATTAAATTCTGAATCTTCTTAAAACTTTTATTTAATTCTAACAACATAATTAAATTTAACATTTTTTATCACTTTTTTTCGTAAGAAAAGAAGTTGAATTTTCCATCACTGCAATCTTGTTTTCATAAAAAAACATAATGTAAATTGATATTTATTTTGCAGACATTTTCAGTATTTTTTTAACATTTTATTGATAATATTAGCATAATATGTGTGGCATATGTTATGAATTAGTTAGAGTAGGTGAATAAAAGTTTAATTATTTATCAAGCATATTATTGATTGTAACAACATTCTTAGATATTACAGAATTTTAAATTTTTTCTAACATTTTATTGATTTTAAAAGGGTTATTTCCCAAATAATCCCCAACTTTGTGACCAGCTTCCTGCCTACCCTCTTACTTTATCAAAAATACCAAGATGACCCCCTTTTTCAGTTACCATTATAACACCGTTAACTAGTCATCACCTTCTCTCCTCCATTTCATCACCTATCTCTACCACCTCAACTTATCGCCACCTAATCTTCTTCACCGGGGAAGGTCGCCGGCCGGCGACCTTCAAACATTTAAAAAAAATTCTTCTCTCTTAAAAAAAACATTTTTTTGTTCTTTTCTCCTATCTCTCTCTAAACAGATCTAGAGAGAAAGAGAGAGGAGGTATGTTCGAAGCAGCGAGTTTAGCAAGTGTTGGAATTTCACCATTACCGACTGTGACAGTAAC
Organism: Eschscholzia californica; assembly: GCF_041429995.1. Lineage (NCBI taxonomy): Eukaryota > Viridiplantae > Streptophyta > Magnoliopsida > Ranunculales > Papaveraceae > Eschscholzia > Eschscholzia californica. Next base: position 42,336,507 of record NW_028238309.1, on the reverse strand, counting down.
AGCTATGTCGGAGTTAGCAAAAGCTCTAAGCATATCTGGGTTGGTATTGAAGATTTTGATTCGGTCAATGGTGGTTTGAGATTTGAGAAAAGCAGCGACGTCGGCCGGAGGTGGGAGATCGTTGCCGAGAGTACCATAGTTAACACCTATTGAGTAAACAGAGGAGATTAATAATGTTAGAGAGAGAAGAATCACAAGGAAGAAGGGGATAGGTGATAACTTGGCGCCGGCACCCATAGTTAATTTCTAGAGAGAGAGAGGATCGGTGTTGTTGTAGGTAGAAGAATGGGTATTTATTGATTGGGAAAGAGAAGACAGAGAGATGAATGGGTACTTGGCGCCGCTTTCTTGTAATTTCCTCTTCCTCCTCCTGATGATGATGATGATGATGGTTTCATCAGCATATGGTATTGGTGGTGGTTTCCATTGGAAGTACTGGTGGGGAATATGAGATCATCTGGCCGATGCCATATCCACGTCCTTGTCGTCGAGGTAATGAGAAGAAACAAGATCAAATTCTGAAGAGATTAGGGAATTGAGGTTGGAATGAGAACGGTGATGGTGAGAGGGTATGTTGTTGTTGTTGCTAGGGTTATTAGAGAGTGGTGTATTTGAAGTCTCAGTCGTCATTGGGTTTTTGTTGTTGTCAATTAGGGAAGGATGATGATGAGAGAGACCAAGTGATAGCGTTATCGATCTTGATTTTCATGTATAATCGCCGGTAGAAGAAGAGAGGGTAAAGAAAAATAAATAAAAGAGAGAGAGAGAGAGAGGTAATGGGGGAGATTGAGGAACTTACGGCAAAAGCAATTGCGTCAATGTCTTCATCTGCAAACCCTAATACCAATTCAAAGAAGATACCAATTCATCGCAGAGAAGAAGGCGAACTTTCTTCATCTGGAAGCGACATAAATTCCATTACAAACCCTAACTATTTCCGCTATTCATTTTCATTAATCTTGATTTCAATTGAACTATTTTTAAAATGAATTGTGTGTGTTCTTTCTTGGTTTTTTTTCTGTGTCCATGCTTCAAATTCACTTCCGTCTCTAACAGATCTCATCTCTCTCTCTCTCGCTAGATCTGTTTAGAGAGAGAGGGGAGAGAAGAACAAAAATAAAATAAATTTTTTTAGAGAGAGAGATGAGAGATGAGAGAAGAATTTCATTTTTTTCTTTTTATGTTTGAAGGTCGTCGGCCGGAAAATTGGTCGGTCGGCGACCTTCCCCGGTGAAGATGATGAGGCGATGATAAGTTGAGGTGGCAGAGAGAGGAGATGAGATGGAGGAGGGAAGGTGATGACTAGTTAACGGTGTTATAACGGTAACTGAAAAAATGGGTCATCTGGGTATTTTTGATAAAGTAGGGGGCTAGGCAAGAAGCTGGTCACAAAGTGGAGGCCTATTTGGGAAATAATTTATTTTAAAAACACAATTATATACTACACTAAAAAATATTTCTAAGTTTTTAAAACAACTTAGGTGATGAGTCGACGTAACAACAACATAATAACGTATCATATGTTTTCTAACTTACTTACATTATGTTGACCAAATTTTAAACTTTTCTTTAGCATTTCCTTGATTCTCCTAAATTACTTAAATTAGGAGAACAACATTTTTCTAGAATTTTCTTTATTCTTATTACACATGATGCTTTTACATTTTTATGGGCAGCTATTCAATGATTGAATGAATATCAAAGATGCAAATTCTTATAGTTATTATCTTAAATAGAAAATAACTAAGGCAGATGCATGGAGTCTAATTTTCACCCACGTCAGTCAACAGTTTGAGGGAGGATTCAAGTCTTCCGAGATGATCTCTGTCATTATTCTATCAGTACGTAAACAACTACAAATTTATAAAAATTCAATCTTATTTTCAAGTATTTTACTGATTTTAACAACACAATTATATCTTTGAAAATTCAATCTTGCTTTCTTTTAAAATGTGCATGTAAATTGATAGAGAGGCAGGAAACTGTTTATTCGATTGGATTTGCACGATAACATTTTTGCATGTTCTATCATTTCTGTAAAATTAGATATGGTTTTTGTGGTAAAGAATCTTTAAATTTGATAGACTACAACAATGTTTAAAGAAACAAAACCAAGAGTTTAGATTCTAACATAACGTAGATGTCCACGCAAACTCTATTATAGGCGTCTAAACACTACAGCCAACCTTCTAGAAAATATACTATACACATTTTCACGGGTGAAAACAAAAAAAAATTACATTTATCGTTATGGACTTCACTTCAGATTTCATAGGTTATTTTCTTTTGTGTAGTGTGAGCTAGGTCTAGGAAAGTGATTGATAGCACAATAATGAAGTAACATGTTGGTCACCTATAGAAAATTACCGTCGGAGTTTTAGTTTTTCACGAGAAACTTCATCCGCATGTTAACTTTTAGGGAGATGCTAGAGAGCCCAAATTTTTTGGGCATTTTAATGCCCAGCTGATGTGGAATCACTAAAAGACAAGGTTTTTTCAAAGTTTGACTACGGTGGGGACCGCTTTTATTTCTAAATAAGGAAATATGTCACCCTCTAAGTACCAATTTCTAAGTTACTCTATCATTTCCCGTATAAGCGTACAAAACAAAACAAATATAACTACTAGATCAATGAAGAACACGAACTAAATGCTATATTAGTGATTAAAATTTATCAAAAATTAATAAGAAAACATTAAATGTATGATACAAACACAAAAAAACTCAAAGCACCAATCAATTTACAAATAAGAATACATACACCTACTGTTAGGACATTAAAAAAAAGTAGAAATCAAGCAATCCATGCCACACAAAAGAGAAAATAAAAATGAAGAAATTACATAGAATTGTAAAGGGAAAGAAATCAAATACAACAAATCATGTGGTTTCTTAGTGTATAAATGGTTTAAAAGCACTCAAAACCTTCTTTATTTGATTACCAAGTGATGTATATGAAGCAGACCCATCATTCCCAGCAAGCACTCTATATTTATCCTTCCTTGTAAAGTTGGTACACTCAAACCCTAGAGTAGCAGCCAAAATCCTTTGTACATAATTGGCCACATCATGTGGACTCTTACCGGCTGAGCAGGTAGCCTCGGCAGGTAACTGGTTCAAAAATGTCACTTCATAAACCGGCCTTGGATTCATAAAGAAGAAAATTGGGTCTAAACCTTTCCAACCTCTAGCTGTGGTTGCATGAAAAAACCCAACCCTATAGTTCATTGCAACTGGCACTATCCGGTCAGTTAATTCAGCAAACAATGCACTAAACCTAAGTAAGAATGGTTCTCTACATGTTGTGCCTTCAGGGCAAACTACTAGGTCTCCTTCACTTAGTTGTCTCTTTATCTTGCCGGCGTCTACATCGCGAATCCTAGTTAATCGGACGGTTGGGATCGGGGATAGGATTTCAGATAGTCGGGAAATAGAGTATGTCAAAGCGGGGACTCTACGTTGGAGGACGACAGATAAGATGACTGGGTCCATTAGGGTTCGGTGGGTGCAAACAAATAAGACGCCTTTGTTGGAACCCGATGGGGGTGGTGGTGGAGGTTTGCCTTTAACCACGACGGAACCGCCAAATATCCTAGAAGTATAAGGAATAATCCACATTGGTAGAATTAGGCCCAGTGTTATACGTATAACTGCGAGGATTATCCCAATTGGAAGCCATAAGAGTATGAGAAGTGCCATCGAGGGTGTTGGCCGCTTAACTAGTCTACCGTCGTGGAAGATGACGGGTAGGGGTCGGATGAGTTGGTCACGCTCTTCTCCTTCAGCGGTGTTGGTGAATTGTGGTTCTTGTTGTTCCTGCACGCACTAAGTTTAGTCAGTATATGTACCCATGCATGAGATGCTACTCAAATGATAAATAAAAAACATTCACTTACCTTGCAGAAAGATAGTATAGAATGACAAGATGCAGCCCTTCCTAACCCTAAAGCTGGGTGCTCACCCTTGAACAACACCCTAACACGGTTAACGATTGAACCAAGATCGTTCCTTGTTAACCCAGTGGCATATCCAAATCGGTTCACATGTAACTCAGTCCCTATAACTTCATCAGCACGTAAATGCTCCTTCACAAATCTCTCCACCATAATTCTTGGACTTTTAGTCACTACAACTCTCTTCTCATATCCACTAAACACCCTCCAAGCATTCATATTTATATCATCCATATAAAACTTAGGCAACACTGCCCTAGCAACAGATTCAATCTCCGATTCTCTTACACCTACAACCGCAAAGAATATCGATAACTTTAAACCTATTTCTTCCATACCAAGCAAGTCTAGTAACCGAATAACCGGCCATATCAATAACAACAACGTAAATCGAATCAAACCCGAAGTTTCAAACGCTACTAACATGAAGTACGAGAAAGAATCTCGGTCCTTCAGAAGTGTTCCTTCGAGTTCTGATACAATAGACTCCATTAGTGTTTATTGGTTTCTTCCTTCTAGCTAGGTTTTGTCTACAGTTTGAGGCTGGTGGTGTTGGGATTATAAGGAAGGCTATTTGATGATCACTTGGTGGTTTATCTGTTCACCAACTACAGAGGAAGATCAACATGAATGGCATATATACTTTTATATCCGTTGAAGAAGATTTGAACGTAAGAAAAATAAAAAAAATTCTTTGTTGCTTACTTAACTCCAACAAATAATTTGAGTTTCTAGTACAATTTAACATCACATATGAATGGTCCATATGTCCCACCTAATTATTAACCAACCGTGACATCTAGGTTGGCAAAATCTAATCCATGACCCATTACTAGATTCTTTTTCCAACACTTTTTTAGATGGAAATTTGTCCTACGAGAAAATGGTAAGTTCACAAAAAAGTTTTATGCCGCAAAGAAAAGTTTCACCGAATCTCGGTAGTTAAAAGATGAACAATGCATAAAAACAACGGTTGAGATTCAGTCAAATTTTGGAAAAGAAACTTGTCACATCATTTCGGTATAAAATTCGTTAGTTTTTTTGTTAGTCTAGCATTTGTGTTGCAGTAAATTAATATAATGATGAGGTTTAGGTAAGTATACGTACTTTAACGGTTATAATGCTCCAATTGATTGCTTTTCTTAGTGAAACTCTTGTGTTTCAAGAACCGTGTTGCTTATGTTGTACAATTAGTTTTACTTACAATTATTGATCATCTACTTTATATTTTAAAAACAATTTTACTATATTAGAGACAGTTCGATTGATCATTGATGTATCAAAATGGTGCATTTCACTCAACAGGATCGTATTGTGATTAATGCATGCATATCTCGACCACGTCAAGGCTTTTTCTTTCCGACGAGTGTCTCATATTAATCAACTTTAATCATATTCAATTAACAAGAAATTAGAAACCAATCCTGTGTAGTTTGTAGTCACGGGTTGTTCACCTTCCTTGCTAACTTCTAGTTAGGTAAGTCTTAGGTAGGAAAAAACGGCTAATACAAAATACTTCATTTTTAGGGTTACTTCTCTAGGTGGATATACCTCTTTAAATGTAAAACTACACCATGGTTTTTAGGTGATTCTTTCCTTTCCTTTTTCTTGTCTATTTCTCTTAAAAGGACAATTATATATGATTACATGAGATATGTACCTTATGATGATGTCAATATGACAATGTAAATATACATACAACAAGTCTTACATGACCCACTTCTTTTGACTCCCCGAACTTAGAACCTAGTGAGAATAGTCCCACATGAGAGAATGAGTAACTAGCAATCAAGAATATAACGTACAGGTCCTCTCCACTCATTGCTAATTGATTTTGAGTTGGATGACCACAAACTTAACATGGTATTAGAACTAGGCCCACACTTGAGAGGCTTAAAAGTCACACGTGCTCCACGTCACGCGTAAAGAAAAAAAACACACGTGTTAGACTCAAATAATGCCAAACGTGAGGAGGCGTGTAAGAATAGTCCCACATGAGAGAATGGGGTAACTAGCAACCAAGAATGTAACGTATAGGTCATCTTCACTCATTGCCAATTGATTTTGATTTCTCTCTCCACGTGTCTGAACGTGTGAGAGGAGAGAGAAACTTTTGTTTCTCTCATAGACAGTTCAAGTGGCAGTCCCATGAGCCGGGTTGATATATATATATATATATAATAAATGCGAATAGAACATGAAAATATTTATGATTTTCTAGAATTGATAATAATAATATTGCAAATATTTTATTTAATTAATATTAATATAAACATAAATGGTGACAAAGAAACATACTAGAGAATCCAAAACCCTAGATCTCTTGGTTTGGAGAAGGGATGCAATTTCCAATTTAGCAACCATGGAAGGTTGTAATTAAAAAGATATATGGGCTCACCTAAAGTCCAGTGGATGTTGGGTTGGGTTCCATTTGATCCTAGTTAAAATTTGGGGATGGGTTTGTTGTTGCTCTATAGGAACTTTTAAGGGTACCTACCTTCATAGACTATAGTCAACCATATACACATCAAAAGACAAATAATGAGTTGAAAGTTATATGACTCAAAAGTATAGGAGTAACCATGCTTTAGTAGCAATATCTAAAGTACTAGAGAATTTCTTCATAGGTAGAATAGTATCACTTTCTTTGCCAAGTTGTCTACAAATACATAGTTTTAGTAATATCTTTGTACTGATGGTATGTGATACATAATGAAATTGGGTATATAAATAATTTATTTCGTGTATCGGATTAAGAATTTGATTGTACCTAATAATTAATATTAAATATTCAATTGATGCACTTAAAATGTTATTACTTAATAGAATCACAACTTACTCATATATCAAAGCGAACAATGTATGTCCTTTGGATAGTTAGTTTAGTAATTTGACAATCCAAAACCCTAAGTACTCCTTATTGTTTTCCAACCTCATAATCAAGCTTAATTCGCCAGTTGACACATATTAGCAAATCTAAACATGATGACATGACAATAGATAATCCATGTTTTTTTGTGGAAGACTCAGAGATGTTTCCTTGCTCATGTACTAACCAAATTGAGCAACCATTTCACGGATTTGAAATACCCTAAATTGCTCCAAGCTACTATTGTATCACATAAAGATCTACATCTGTAACGCGGAATTAAAGATAACAATTTGATTTGGATCTCCAAATACTGTTTTTATCTCAATTTCTATTTTTGAGAGAGGTCTTGTGAGAATCATTGCCATCTTATGTAAATCAATCTAATTGGGTATAAATTTTCACCAATCATCTTTTTTTTCTTTTTTTTGACCATAATAAGATTTGATCATTGACGTCTCCAATAGAGAGTGTATACGTCACAGTTCAACTAAAGAGAACCACAGCGCGTAAAACACTGATAGTAAACATTGAAATTCCATCTTCTACGCTTAAAAAGTACTAACTAATTACAAATACAACTTAATTATTTGGATAAGAGAGCTAACAAAGTATGTTATTTTGATACCAAAGTAATTTGACAAAAATAACGACCCTACGTATTCGAAGCACTAACAAAGCATCTAATCTATCCTATTCATGCATCGCAATCAAACTTAGTCTTTTTTTTGTTGAAATACAATCGAATTAGTTGGTGCATTGACTCTTCACATATATAAACGTATAATTTCTTGTTTTTGTCAAACTAAAATGTCTTATGTTTAAATAAAAGAATTACCTAATCAATCTATCATTTGTTATCGATAACCTAATATTTTGAAGATATGTTAAATTGTTCTATCATTCTATAACATTATATAGAGATTTACGATTATTACCTAAAATTAAAAACATGAGAATTTGATTTCGATCTTGAAATATCATTTTGATCTTAATTTCTATTTTTAGCATACAAAATGACACGTATTTGTGTTAATTATATTTAATTCAATAAAACCCTAAAGGGTTCTTGTAAGAGTATTCTCACTTTACTCAAGTCAATCTCATCCGTTACTACATTAATTTAACGGTACAGATTTCACCAATCCTACTACTTATCAACCAAAATTTTCTCAGTTTTCTTTCTTTGACTTTCTCTGTTTTTGTTCCATAGCCTTCACTTTTTTCTCGTACTGGTTTGTTGTAGTTCTTCTTTCTCTCTCTAAAACAAAACAAGTTCAGATCTTTTTCATGCATCATGTTAGAATCTATATATGATCGTCACTGTTCTTGATTTCAGAATTAGACTAATTTTGACCTAATTGGAGTTTAGTTGAATAAAATCTTGTTTTTTTGTTTGCATTTTACGTTTTTTTGATCAGAGAATTAGAGTGATCGGATTTAAGTTTTCTGAGATAAGTTTTTAATTTGTGAAATGAACTTTTTTTCTTGAGCTATAATGGAAGAGAATCGTTTTTATACCGTTTAAAAAGAGGATTTTTTTTGTTTAGCTGAGAGGTTTAGTTTGAGAAGTTTAAGTTAAAGGGTTCACCTTTCCGCCATTTCTAGGGTTTTTAATTTGGTTGCTTTGTGGTTAGTGAGATTTCTGTGAGATGTTATCTGAGATGGGAATGAGACCAATAATCGGAAGTAATGATGGATCATATGGAGATGATTTCGAGAAGGAGATAGGGATTTTGCTCCGAGAGCAGCGGCGGCAAGACGTGAATGATCGGGAAAGGGAGCTGAATCTTTTCCGGAGTGGCTCAGCTCCTCCAACTGTTGAAGGTTCTTTAAATGCTGTTGGAGGTTTGTTTGCTCATGGCGGCGATGCTTCTCTTACAGAAGAAGAGCTTCGCGCTGATCCAGCTTACCTTTCGTACTATTATTCAAACGCTAATATAAACCCTAGACTTCCGCCACCTCTGTTATCAAAAGAGGATTGGCGATTTGCACAGAGGTTACAGAGTGGGAGTTCCACTTTGGGTGGGATTGGTGATCGAAGAAAGGTTAATCGCCCTGAAGAAGGGGGAAGCAAATCCCTTTTCTCGCTTCAGCCAGGGCTTCATTCACATGTAGAAGATAGTGATGCAGAGTTGAGGAAGCAGCAAGCTTCGGCCGAGTGGGCTGGCGATGGATTGATTGGGCTGTCTGGTTTAGAACTAGGCGGCCGACAGAGAAGCTATGCAGATATCTTTCAGGTGGTATTTTTGTTGTTGATTCTTTTATCATTTAGTTTTTTTTTAATCTGTTCCATTTATGCTATGTTAAGAAAGATCTGTATCTTGTTCATGTGCATTTGGTAGTTTTCTAGTTTAAAAAGTTCGAGCTTTTGAATTGCGTAGGAGAATATGACTCATTTGGTTGATCTATGATTGTTGTGATTGATTGTATTAGTTATGTGGGAGATGCTATTTTGATCAATAGCTCTTCGTTATGGTAAGCAAATTTTGCACTTTTGAATAAGGTGAAAGGTGGGGACGGGTTAAACTGAAACCAGATAGTTGGGTTCAATTTGCCGTTGCTGTTGTTTAGTTTCATGTATTGTTGCTACCTTGTTAGGATGTCTGATCAATGTTTCATGTGTTACGTTTTCCTCTTTTTTCTGCGTACTTCTATAAATATATGTTTTTATTATCTAATTGAAAGTTGGGGATCAGGTATTTGAGTTACTTAGCAAACAGGTGTCAATATCCGATGTTTCTGCTAGTATTACGATGAATAAAGGTAGTGATTGGTATTACCATTCATAGACTATATATCTTTCTAGCATGGGCTGGGTTGCAACAGTCTTCTTAGCTTTTGTATAATTTCCTTTTGCTATTACACGTGTTGTAGATCAAATATGAGAATGACTGGTCGTGTTTATGGTAAGTAAACATTAAAGCACAGTATTCTTGAAAAGGAACTTCATTCAGTAGAAAATATTAGGTTTTCCGGAGTGTCGTGTTATCACATTTCATGCTGGTTTTTCATCTTAAGTTACGGGATCATCGCAGTTAAGCCGTCTATTTTGGGCAAGTAGTTAGTCGGCTTTGGCCTTTTTAATGAATTCTTTGCATAAGTTCGTCATCCGTTGTTCAAGTATTTGTACATAACTCATGATTATCCTTTATTAGTATCTGTTCTGGTCAAATATTTTTACCAATCTTGTGAACTTCTTTTAATGTTTTCCTGAGTGGAAGGCCCCAAGTTTCCTATGTATGCTCAGTGAGCTAATAGAGTATCTTCTAATACAGGCACAGGATGGACGTGGAACTCCTATATCTGCACACCCTTCTCGTCCTGCTAGCCGAAATGCGTTCAACGAGAATAGTGATCTGTTAGGTCCTTCTGAAGCCCAGCTTGCCCAACTGCATCAGGAATTGGCATCTGCATCAGGTTCTCATATGTTCTCATCTGCTGTGGGGTCTTCCTTATCAAGAAGCACCACTCCTGATCCTCAACTTATTGCTAGGGCTCCTAGTCCAGGCCTTCTACCAGTGGGTGGTGGGAGAGTTAATGGTGCTTCAGATAAGCGAAATCTCAATAGTCCAAAACCATTTCATGCCATCTCATCTAGTATGGGTGACTCTTCAGATCTAGTAGCAGTTCTATCTGGTATGAGCTTGTCAGCAAATGGTAGTGTTAATGGAGAAAACCATTTGCATATGATTCAACAAGAAAATGATGAGCACCAAAGCTTTTTCAATCTTCAAAATGGTTCGAACCATGGCAACCATAATTCGTACCTCAAGAAATCTGAAGCAAGGCATTTGCATATGCCATCTCAGCAAACTAAAGCAACTTATCCTGATTTAGGTAAAGCCAATGGGCTTGGAGTAGATATGAGTAGTTCTTCCTTTGCAAACAATGAGTATACTGAACTGCACAAACCAGCTATTTCTTCTGATAACTTGTACTTCGGATCCTCTTCGCCCACTCTTAATGGCACTCGAGGATCTCCTCGCTACCAGAATATGGATGGTACCAATTCAGGACTGCCAAACTATAATTTAAGCGGGTATCCTGTAAATCCCGCACTGCAATCCATGATGGCTAACCAACTAGGGGGAGGCAATTTGCCTCCTTTGTTTGAGAATGTTGCTGCGGCATCGGCAATGGCAGCAATGGGCATGGACCCGAGGGCATTGGGAGGGTTTCCATCAGGCCCAAATTTAGTGGGGGCAGCCGAATTGCAAAATCTCAGTAGGATGGGAAATCAAACAGCAGGGGGTGGTCTTCAAGCTCCTGGAGTTGATCCTCTCTATCTTCAGTACTTGAGAGCTTCTGAGTATGCTGCAGCTCTGAATGATCCTTCTATGGATAGAAACTACATGGGAAATTCTTATGGGGATTTGCTTGGACTCCAGAAAGCTTATCTGGGTGCACTTCTTTCACCTCAGAAATCACAGTTTGCCCTGCCATTCTTGGCTAAATCTGGTGGCTCTAATCACGGTTATTATGGAAATCCGACATATGGTCTTGGCATGTCATACCCTGGTAGCCCCCTGGCGAGTCCTGTTCTTCCTAATTCTCCTGGTGGACCCGGTAGCCCACTGAGATACAATGAGCGAAACATGCGTTTTCCTTCTGGGTTTAGAAACTTGGCTGGGGGTATGATGGGTCCATGGCATTCAGAAGCTGGTGGAAACATGGATGCAAGTTTTGCATCCACTCTACTGGAAGAATTTAAGAGCAACAAAACAAGATCTTTCGAGCTTTCAGAAATTGCGGGTCATGTCGTTGAGTTTAGGTATGTACCGCTGATAGTTTTTTTGCTTTTAATTTCACCCAAGCATTCAATTGTTTTATTGATCATCTTTTTTGAGCAGTGCTGATCAATATGGGAGCCGCTTCATCCAGCAAAAACTTGAAACTGCCACCATTGAAGAGAAAAACATGGTTTTCGATGAAATACTTCCCCAAGCTTATTCATTGATGACTGATGTTTTCGGTAATTATGTAATTCAAAAGGTATCAATAGTAACATGTGCTTGTGTACTGTGTAGATGCTCTTCCTTACTTTTAATCACGATTTAAGGCTAACAACTCGCTCGTCTTTCAGTTTTTTGAGCATGGATCCACCTCTCAGAGGAGAGAACTTGCAAATCAGCTGACTGGGCATGTCTTGACTCTTAGCCTTCAAATGTATGGCTGTCGTGTGATCCAGAAGGTATGTCTTTCTTTATTTCCCTGGCTTTCTTGAAATGCAGAACTTACTATTATTCATATGGCTGTGATAGTCTTACACCACATGCTCTCGTGGCAGAAGTGATACACCAATCCTTAGTATATACTTTTATCACTTCGACTTTTACAACACATGCCCATGACCAACCACTGAATTTGGTTTCCGAGGAATTCTCTAACCCAGAAATGTGATCTGATAATTTAAACCTGTTTGGTAATGATAATTGCGTAATATAAGTTTGACCTCCACCACTGACTTTGGCACCAAGGATATTTTCTAATCCAAAATATGATTTGATTATTTTGATTTACTGATCATAAGATCTCTAATCTCTATGCTCTTAGTTTGATCTTTAGATTTGGTACTAATGAGTAGAGTTCAACCCTTTGATGTAGGCGATTGAAGTTGTCGATTTGGACCAACAGACTAAAATGGTTGCTGAGCTTGATGGTAATATCATGCGATGTGTACGTGATCAGAATGGGAACCATGTGATTCAGAAGTGCATTGAGTGCATTCCTCAAGAAGTTATACATTTTATCATATCATCCTTCTATGACCAAGTCGTGACATTATCCACCCATCCATATGGTTGTCGTGTGATACAGGTACACAAGTCAGTTTATTATTTCGTTTCGTTGTTAAGTATCGAAGGTGGTAAAATCAAGGAGCTTCTTCATATATTAACTGGATGTCCTTAAAAACTGTAGAGGGTACTGGAGCACTGTGATGATCCAAAAACACAGCAGATCATGATGGATGAAATTCTAGCCTCTGTTTGCATGTTGGCACAAGACCAATACGGGAATTATGTCGTTCAGGTAGTTCATATGTTGTGGAAGCTTTTAAGATAGTAGTTGCTGTTAACAACCGATTTTTCTGAAAGCGCGTACTATTACTTACCTTCCTAAGCGGTCTATAACCCTTAAATGAGCTAATGACTTCGTAGTTGTTTCTGCTGGTAATAGTACCTTAATTTATTTTTTTCATAACAGCATGTTCTGGAGCATGGAAAGCCTCATGAACGTTCTGAGGTAATCACGAAATTAGCTGGGCAGATAGTTCAAATGAGCCAGCAGAAGTTCGCTTCCAATGTCGTCGAGAAGTGCTTAGCTTTTGGTGGACCTGCTGAACGCCAGATTTTGGTGAATGAGATGCTTGGTACAACTGATGAAAATGAGCCTTTACAGGTTTGTCGATTTTCAGATACTTTTGTCTTCCTTAACCAACTTTCTTCTGTTTTATTTAGTTAAAGATACTTTTTGTGTATCTTTGTCTCTCACTGAATGGGATCCAACTTGTCTAGAAACTTTCCTAGGTGGGGCTATCTGTTACTTCAATCTGGAAAATGAAGAGTTAGTGTGGGCAAAACTATTTCGATGTAGGATTTGCTTTATCTTTGAGTCTCTGCTAGTCCTTTCCTGGTAGTGAAGTAGCACCTAGTGATCCAAAAATATACCCTATTGTTTTCACTTTTTTTCCTGCGTCTTAAAATGCTTAACCAGCTTCGTGCTCCTTTAATACACTGACGGATGAGTTTGGTAGCTTAAAATTTTTTGCTGCTCTATCCAACACCCGTCTTAAGTTACTGATTCTTAAACATTATAATGTCTGCTGTTAGTGTGCACTGGCATGACACCATCACCTGCAGTAATTTCCTTCTCTGAATACTCTTTTCATGTCATATTAACTAAATACGTTGTTTTATTTAAGTATGGGCTAATTTTGTTCTCTTTTGGTTATTCCCTGAACTCATAGTAGTTTCGTGGTTAATGATCAACATGCTTCTAATTGGGTTAAGAGGAATTTTGGGAGCAACACCGACGAAGAGAGTACTCCATAGCTCTCCCAGTAATGATGAAAAATTTCTGACTCCGTCCCTTTTTTGGTTGATTGTGCAGGCTATGATGAAAGATCAGTTTGCAAACTATGTTGTTCAGAAAGTGCTCGAGACTTGTGATGACCAGCAACGTGAACTGATTCTGTCTCGTATTAAGGTTCACTTGAACGCCCTGAAGAAGTATACCTATGGGAAGCATATAGTTGCGCGTGTAGAGAAGCTTGTCGCTGCTGGGGGTACGTTAATCCTTTCCCTATTGTCTCTTTCTGAACCTGCGGACTTAGCAAGGCCTAATTTCACGGAATAGAAAACGATCTTGTTTCTTACCAACTCAACCCTCTTTTGCAGAAAGGAGAATCGGCATGCAGTCCTCATACCCGTCTTCAATGGCGTACGAAGGAAAGTTGTACAGCTAACTGAGTCTAGTATCATCTCTCTCTCTCTCTCTCTCTCTCTCTCTCTCTCTCTCTCTCTCTCTCTATCTCTCTATCTATATCTCTATCTATATCTATCTATCTATATCTACTAGGGAAGGCAATAGGTTATCAGGAAATAAAGGTTGTTTGTACTGAAAGTTGTACATTCTGTAGTTTGAGGAATATATAAGCTAGAATCAGGCAAAGCTGAGAGGCTCAGATGGTGAGAAAACACACCTGATGCCCCTGAAGAGGAGATAAAATGAATATACAAGTGTGTAAGGGTGTAAAAAGAAAAAAGAGGTTAAGTAGTCAAATTATAATGTCTAAACCGTGACTGTACAAATGTCACCATTGGGTGAGCCTTTGGTGTTTAGGTGAGAGTTCAGTAACAAATTTTATGGGATTTGTTTTTAGTTTTCCCTTCTGAAAGTACATTTGTTATGTTTTTTTAGAACAAGTCTATAAATTCTGGCATGTTTAATCTTCATTATCTCTTTTTATGGTTGCTCTTCTCCTTTTTATTGATTGAACTTGAATATTGGCCGTGCTAGAAGGATATCGGTTTAGCCGGAGAGGGTTGGGATCGTTGAGGCTGCCTAAGAAAAGGAACATTTTATTCAGATCTCAACCTTGATTTTAAAATCCTCCTGCACACAAGGTTGCACCACTAGTTTAGTGGTAGGAATTGGGAACAACAATATGAGATCTCTGCGGTAGCAAACAAGAGACAAAGCAAACACTGCTCTATCCTTCTAAATGGTTGACAAACTATTTAGGCATATTGAAGTCTTAGACTTTGTAATTTGTTAATTTGGACGAAGCTTGGACTCTGTCATGTGGAGTGATGGAAGTACATATAGGACTCGATCAAAATCAGGTGGTGTTGTCTTTAACTGCAAACTCTATCCAATTTTAGCATTTTTATTTTCTTCTTCCTCCATCTGCCTTCCCACCACCATCAACTCCTGCGGCCTATACCACATTCCGGCAACCTTCACCATTAACGCCGGTGAACTCCACCCCCAAACCTTCTCTCTTCTCTTTCCTTTTTTCTCTGTCTCCACTTCAGGCAAATGGCCATTGTGATTTCCACAGTTTTCCTTGGAAAGAGAGGAGGAAAAAGTTGTCCGACTCGCTGTCAACTCTGACCGACAACATTCTTCCGGCGACTTAGAGGGGAGGGTTTCGATGATAGATTTTGAGATTTCCACTTTTTTCCTTTTGTTTCTCCACTTCACGCAAATGGCTATTGTCAATAATTTTGAATTTGTTTTTATTTCGAATCTTTCTCTTCTCGGACCATCATCGCCACTATTGTTTCGCTCTTCCTACTCTTTTCTCTTCCTCTCTCACTTCTCCTCCTTCTCTGTTCCCTTCCCTTGCTCTTCCTTCCTTTCTATCTGTTCTGGCGAAGGAGAGATCTCATTCGCATGAAAACACTAGTTTGTGGCACACTAGTTTCTTCTTCTTCTTCAAGAAATTTTCGGCAACCATCAAGATCAAGGAATAAAGATCAACAAGAAACATGTAATCCACCTTAGAAATCTATCGTTGGAGTCTTCTTCAAAACTTTGAAAGCATACAAATTCCTAAAACCCCACCTTACAAATCATCTTCAAAACTTTAAAAAGTATACAAAAATCCTCGAAACCCACTTTAGAAATCCTCTTCATATGATAAAAACTTTAGAGAGAGAGAGAAAACCCTAGAGTCCTCAAACCAAAAAATGTAAAACTTTAAAGAGAGAAAAAACTAGTCTGAGACCTTGGTTTTGGGGTAGGGCTGACAAGTCCGAAGCCCACAACATGGCTTCGGTCTGGACAACCCGAATCCCCTCGGTTTGGAAAGTCCGAGTGCTTTCGGACTAAGCCAGTCTGAGGCCATTCTTTCGGCCTCAGACTTGTCAGTCCGAAGAGAGGCGTCTACAGTTGTCTGGATTTGACCACGACCAAACCACTTTGGGAGGCACCTACAAAAGAGGTAATTTCTATTTAGGTCAAAATAATATAGAAAATAAGTGAAAAAGCATACAACATTTGAAAATTATTATTCAGGTCAAAAAGTGTGCAAATACTAAAATACCCTTTTTTGTCAGTAACTAAATTCTTTTATTTTTATTTAAACTTTAAATCAACATAACTTTTGTTTGAGATGTCGGATTGCTATAAAAATTATTGATTTAGAAATGATTTTTCATTAGCTTTCTAACAAGATCCACTTTCAATACTTTTTTTCAAAAAAAAAAACCCAGAAAAAACGACATTTTTTTCCTTTACGTTTTTCTGCAAACGTGTTTGCACCAATCTGTTATGCAAACGTGTTTGCACCAATCTGTTATGCAAACGTGTTTGCACCAATCTGTTATGCAAACGTGTTTGCACCAATCTGTTATGCAAACGTGTTTGCAACAATCTGTTATGCAAACGTGTTTGCAACAATCTGTTATGCAAACGTGTTTGCACCAATCTGTTATGCAAACGTGTTTGCACCAATCTGTTATGCAAACGTGTTTGCAACAATCTGTTATGCAAACGTGTTTGCAACAATCTGTTATGCAAACGTGTTTGCACCAATCTGTTATGCAAACGTGTTTGCAACAATCTGTTATGCAAATGTGTTTGCATAAGTTTTAGTGGAGAGAGGAACTCTTGATGTTATATAGTAATTGAGAGAGGAACTGCAGTGTAAAGACTGCTCCAACATATATTCCACCGAAATATTAAAGATGAGATCTTGAGAATGGTTAATGGCTACATTTGAATGGATATTCAGTCACTCCAGCAAATGCCAAAACTTGTTCTTTGTTCCTCTTCCCATCCTGCATAACATAAAATTGCTGAGCTTTTTCTTGGTTTATAAGCATAATGGATTCTTAGTGTTTGTGGGATTAAACATGCAAACTATCATTTGTTATATAATAAAGTACCGTTTCTATGAGCACTAGTCCAGCTTAAATCGTTTATTACTTAACTCATCTGCCATAAATAAAGCCTCGTCTAGTCCCTTCGCTCGACAAAGAGCTCTAATGGCCAACAAATAGCTAAGTGGAACTGAAAAGCCACTACTGAGCAGATGTTCCTTTCATTTTCGAGCATCTGATACTTTACCTAGTTCACAGAAACAATTAAGATAAACCTCAGCTAGTTCCTTATTTGGGACATGTCCAACATTTATCATATCATTGAAGATTTTGATTGCTTCATCTATCTTCTGCCCCTTCTTTCCGCAGAGACATATTACCAAATATTTGTATGCATTACTACTAGGTATAAACCCACTAGCTGCCATCTCTTCGAATTTCTTTAGTGCAATCTCGGTTAAACCTGCTTGAGCATGCTGAATTATCATAATAGTCCATGTTTCCGAAGTTATCAAGCTGCCACTTCTTCTCATCTCATTATAGAGATTTCTCATGTGCTTAAAACCTTTCGATGATCCCGATATTTTTATGGCCATGTTATAGGTTTCTGTTGTATGGCTGTAACAAGATTTCTGACCTACCCATGAGAAGAAACTCAACGTTGCATTGCCGTATCGTTGGCAATCACGAAAAACATTGAGAAACAAGTCCAGGTGTAATCTCAAACTCTGCATTTTTCTAATGCTTCTTCCATTGACCTCCATTCTATGGAAGATGACAAAATCTTACATATGACTTGAAAATCTTGATCACTATAATCTTTTCTCAGGGGTTCCAAACATACATCAACCCTCTTTGGGTTTATGTGGTTAATTTGTAGATGGTGATTGAGTTATGCCGGTTCACTTAGATTGAGAACAGTTTGGGTCCATTAGAGAATGTTCCTTTCAGGCATTTTGTCGAACACCTCATGAGCTATGTTGGTATCACCATACTTCCCTTACACATTTACAATAATAACATCAACTCCAAAACCCATCTTCACCACAACTACATGGATTTGGCATATACTTTGAATAGTAATTTATACTTTGGATAATACCTTATAATTTGAACAGTAACTCATAATTTGAAATGTGCCCTAGGATCTCTGAAACTCTTTGCCATCCGGAAGAAATTGATGAAAAAATCTGTTGGTAACGATGGTGGAGCTCGATTTCTAGCAATAAGGGGAGAGATGATGATGACGGGAGGAAGGTAATGATTTAGTGAAGATGAAGAAAATAAAGAAGAAGAAGTAGATGAGAGGAAGATAACCTACTGAGTTTAGAGAGAGAGCAGGAGAGATTCAGTTGCGTTATTAGATTTCGGGAAAAGAACGAGGGGTAATTTTGGAAAATGTTAAATACAAAATGACCTGATTAGTAATTTTTTATATTATTTTAAACCTTACATGTCATTGCTCATACTATTTTGGTAAGTTCTAGTTAATTGAAAGAGTTACTTGCTTTTTTGATTATTATGATAATATTTTGAACCCAATTAGTCATTTTCTCCCTACAAAAATTTTGGGAGGCTCCTACCGTCTTATCGTTGTCGGGGTTTGACCACGGTCAAACCCTTTTAGGAGGCGCCTTTAGACGCTCCCAAATCTGAAATGCTATATAGATGTTCGGCGTCGTTACTCATCTTACCGAAAAAAACTAAGAGCAAAAATTCATAAGGGTAACTTTTGATTTTTTGCCAGTAAGTCAATTATCGACACCACTTGAACTAAACCACGAAGATGTCCAACTTTAATGTGTGAACGTCGTTGCTTATCCTAGCGATAAAAATTTGAGGGTAACATGTAACTCTCATTTATACTTGGGTAAGGTGACTATTTTCCATATAATCTAAATCGAAAAGATGAATTTGATTTTACTTTTTATCTGCTGATATCCGAAGGAAAATCGAGAGCAACGTGAGAAAATTAAACAAGCAAAGGAGTAGATAAAAAGTGTAAACTTTAAATTCATTTTTCATTTTTGAGTTGTAGAATATTTACTCGTACATAACTTTGATCAAAGAGATAGAAAAAGATGTGACCATTTTCTATTGATGACTTAGTCGACTAATATGGTCTCACGATTTAAAGAAACTAGAGCATGTCGTGAAACAATTTTTATGCAGATTTTATACGTAGAAAACAGAAATGTATATGAACAACTAATATGTTGATTTGGGCCAACAACTGCTAGCCCAATTGCCGATGCGTCAACTACCAAATCCCAGAAGTCACAAATTCGATTCACAATAGAAATCTATTATTTATTGAACTTGAGTTAGTACCGGTATAAATAATAACCTATAAGGTAGTTTGTATGGACTTTAGAAGTCCCATCATTAACCAATTATGAGCATCCCATAATTTGATGTATCCAAGCAATGAACAACAGATATGGAATGTGATTCTTTTTGTTAATGGCCTAGGATTATTTTTCGCTTGGCCTCGTATTTATGATTGATTTCGTGCCTAGCCCTGTAGTATATGCGAAACTCTCAGATGACTCCCTCCTTGTATTTCCCGTCTAATCTCTATTAAGTCACTTAGGTTGTGTTTGATATCAGAGAAATAATTCTATGGAAATAAAAGATATCAATGGAAATAAGAATTCTTTCATTTGGTTGTCATTTATTATTCAGTGGAATTATAAATTCTATTATTTAGTTGTCAACTAACTTTCATGAATATAATATTCAATGAAAAGCTTTTATTTACCTCTTGTGTAGTCAAAATGAAATTTTTACCTTTATGTAGTCAAAATGACATTTTTACCCTTATGTTATCAAAGTGACATATGTATGCTATGTAGTCAAAATGAAAATGTTTTTTTATAAGTCAAATAATCTTGTTGCCCCTGTGTAGCGAAATGAAATTTTTACCTTTATGCTACCAAAGTGTGTTCGAAATGATATTTTTATACTCACAACGACATTTTTATCTTACGTTGTCATTTCGCTACTATCAGAGAGTAAGAATGTCATTTTGAAAACACAAGAGTAACATATCAGTTTGGTATTACAAAAGAGTAGAAATGTCATTTTGACAAAGGCAAACATGTAATTTGACAACATAACGGTAAACTGTCATTTTGGTACTATATCAGGGCAAAAATGTCATTTTCTAAACATACAGGTAAAGGTTGTTATAAGATGGTGCGGACCAGCATTCTGGGCTGCTAGTGATAGTGTCTGCTTTGGCACACCTGGGCCTCATAGTTTTAGCCTCACTAGGGAAGGGTGCTTAACCTCTTAAGAGGAGCACCACACTCCATCTCACCACCAATGTGGGATTGACTTACAACACACCCTCCCAAGACCACATCATAGTAGAGCGAACCGTGCTAATAACGCGTTATAGGATGGTTCGGACCAACTTTCCGGGCTGCTAGTGATATGTTCGCTTTGGCACACCTGGGCCTCACGGTTTTAAAAGGCCTTACTATGGAAGGGTGCTTAACCTCCTAAGAGGAGCACGACACTCCGTCTCACCACCAATGTGGAATTGCTCTATAACACACCCTCCTAATACCACATAACAGTAGAGCGAATCGTGCTGATAACGTGTTATAGGATGGTGTGGACCAGCCTTCTGGGTTGCTAGTGATACGGTCCGCTTTGGCACACCTGGGCCTCACGGTTTTGTAAGGCCTCACTAGGGATGGGTTCTTAACCTCTTAAGAGGATCACCACACTCCGTCTCACCACCAATGTGAGATTGCGTTACAATACACCCTCCCAAGACCACATCATAGTAGTTCGAATCGTGTTGATAACGTGTTATAGGATGGTGCGGAACATCCTTTTGGGCTGCTAGTGATACTGTTCGCTTTGGCACACATGGGCCTCACGGTTTTTAAAAGGCCTCACTAGGGAAGGGTGCCTTTTAAAATCGTGAGGCTCAGGTGGTGCCAAAGCGGACGGTATCACTAGCAGTTCAGAAGGCTGGTCCGCACCATCCTATGACACGTTATCAACATGATTCGCTCTATTATGATGTGATCTTGGGAGGGTGTGTTGTAAGTTAATCCCACATTGGTGGTGAGATGGAGTGTGGTGCTCCTCTGAAGAGGTTAAGCATCCTTTTCTGGTTAGGCCTTTTAAAATCGTGAGACCCAGGTGTGTCAAAGCGCATAGTATCACTAGCAGCCCAGAAAGCTGGTCCGCACTATCCTATAACAAAGGTGCATTTTACTCATATAAATGAGTAAAAATGTCATTTGAACTATATGGAGATAAATATTGGGTTTCAAGTATCCAAATATATTAAAATAGTTTTTTTTTAATTACTGACTTTCCATCGAAGTTAATTCGTAGGGGGAAGCAAACAATTAGAATTCGAGTATTTCATGGAAATAGATTCTTTAAGGAATTAAAGCCATACAAATATAATTTTTGTCAAGCAGTGGAAATACCTATTTCCACATAAACTCTTTTATTTCCATGGAAATAGGTGATATCAAACACAACCTTAAAGGTTTTACGAAATCCCCGTGAAATATTAAAACTCTCACATACTTAATTATTTTCTTTCTTCTTCCTCTTGTCACACTCAAAAGAAAAACCATTTTTACCTTCCCGTCTCATTTACATAGTGTCTAAATTTAACATTAACCTTCCACTTCTTTCAGTATCAATAGACAAGAGTAAGTGCGTTAGAATTATTGGAAATCCTAGATTTCTTGCCCTAAATTTTAAACTTTGATGAATAAGCGGAAACCAAGCGCTTTTCGTTAATATGTTTAAAAAATCTCCCCGTTACAAATCTTCATCAACCTCACTCTGATTATTAATTGCTTCCCAATGGATTTCAAATTTGATTCTGCAAATCCAGGTTCATATTCACAAGTTATATTTATACAGATGATAGATCTTATTGCTGAAGCATAAGGTATCTTACTCGTGCGCACTCGCTCATCAGGGTCACCAGGACACTGAGTGTTGCTAAGCGTTGTGCCATGAGACATGGATAAAATCATCTCTTAGAGTATTTCATGCTAAACCGTTCAAGAATTTTTAATAAGTTCCTTCACTCAAACATATCATTATTCCTAATCTATCTCTATAGATCTTGCTTTTGAAAATGTATTCCGCCTCTCCTAGGTTTTTCATTGAAAATATTTCCTTCACCAATTATTTACAAATTCCAACAACGAAATATTGTTTCCAATGACCATGTATGCCATCGACATACAAAACTAAGAAAATCATGTCACTCCTATAACTTTTATGTAAACAGAAGATTCTTTTTTCCTTCTTTACGAAACAAACTATTGGTTGCCTCATCAAAGTGAAGATTCTAGATCCTACTTCCATGTTTAATCCATATACTTTATTAGCATTGTTAGAGTTAACAAGCCCTTCTTATTGTGTCCTATACACATCCTATTCCAAATTCCCGTTAAGGAAGGTGGATTTGACATCAATTTGTCAAATCTCGTAATTGTAATGAGCGAAAAATGCTAGTGTTATCCTAATGGACTTACGCAGAGAAACTGAGGAGAAGCTTTCATCATACTTTATATTATGAATTTGCTTGTAATCTTTAGCCACAAATCTAGCTTTGAAAATGTTCATGTTTCTTTCCTTATCTGTTTTCACTTTGAAAGCCTATTTGCAACCGATAGGCTTTGCTTAATTCGGAAAATCAACCAAGTTGCAAACTTAATTGTCATACATGGACTCAACTTCAGATCTTATATCTCAAAATCACTTTTCAGAGCCGTGACAACTCATTTGTAGGTGTTAGGCTCATTATGCTCTAGTAGTAGGACTCCATTCCTCTGAGATAGATCTTTAAGTCTCTGTGACCTATACGGGACCTGAACAACAGTATAACAATCTCAATAATTTATGAGTTTTCTTGCAAATCTGATTCGACTATTACAGTTGACTCTCCATCTTGGGTCTCCAGTTCCTCTAATTCAGCCTACGACTCCTGCTGTATAGCTTCAGATGAGGCAATATACTCAAACACGACCAAAGCTGACGCTGGTAAATTAATGTCAGTTTGTTGCTCATATCTAACTTCTTTGATTTTTGCATTACTTCCATTTGTCTTCTTAGAAATATTTACATTTTTAAGGAAGACAACATCACGAGCAATGTTTTCCGATTGGGTGTAGAAGTAATAACCCTTTACTTCTTTTTGGGCAACCCACAAAGAAACATTTCTCTGACTTGGGTGCTAACTTATCTCCAAGTAAATGTTTTACATAAGCTTCACAACCCAGCCTTCGATAAAACATAACTTTGGTTCATTTTCGTTCCATATCTCATATGGTATCTTTTCTACAACTTTAGTCGCAGTTGTGTTTAGTGTGTAACGGTCGTTTCTAAAGCATATTTTCAAAATGTTGTCAGAAGACTAGCAAAACTCATCATACATCAAACGTGTCTAAAAATATTCGATTTCTCATTTGGAGCACATACTATTCACTTAAAGGTGTTCCAGGTGGAGTGAGTTGGGAAACAATTCCACAACTCTTTAGATGGTCAACAAATTCCTGACTCAAATGTTCGACATTGGATCGTAGGGTTTTAGTTTCATGTCAAGTTTATTTTCTAATTTGTTCTGAAGATTGTTTGAACATTTCGAACGATTATGACATACAATTATACTTCATTAGATACACGTAACAATATCTACTAGAATCATCAGTGAACGTGATGAAGTAGTTTTAGTTGCCCGAGACAAGTCTATTCATTGATCCAAATACATTTGTACGTATGAGTTTTAATAGTTTTAGAACCCTTTCTTTCTTTCCAAGATTCATCTTTATCGACGACTCCACTCAATTTTGTTATGTTTACTTACTAAGGAGTAAGGATGAACCAATCGTAAAATTTGAGCTTTATAAAACCGAGGTAAAAAATCAGCTTAATAAAAACATTAAGATTTTGAGAAGCGACTGAAGAGGATAGTATGAATAGCTTTTTTGAGATATGCACCAAGAATGACATAATTCATTAAACGCCGATACCATACACACCTCAACTAAATGATGTTGCAGAGCTGAAAAATATAACATAAAAAGAAGTGATGAATGTTTTACTAATTAGTTCTGGTTTACCTCATAACTTGTAGGGGAAGATTAGGGGTGAGAATATTTCCTGCGAGCCCAAACCTGCCCACGGGTTTCCGAGCCCATGACTGACCATGGGCACTTGCTACCCGTCGCAGGTAGATCTGCCTCTTCGACTTCTCCTCTTAATGTCGCCATGCTCCTTTAGGTCTCTCTTTCTTCTACTTATTTCTCTCTAGTTTATTTATCTCTCTTTCTTTCTCGGATCATTTCTCTCCATTGATCTATCAAGTGCTTAATAGTTGAAGTGCAGTTGAAAAACATTAGAGATATGAATAGGAAATCGATTGGGGTTTCATCTTTTTCTCTCTCATCTTTATCTCCTTTTATAATCTATAATTGATATCTATTTTTTTGGATTTTATCTTTTTTGTTTTGTAATGCTTAATACCTAACACTCTATATTTCTCTTTTCAAGATCTTTGTTGGTTCATCTTTCTTAGTTGTTTTTTCTGTAATGTATATTAAACACAGATCTATAACAATGATAAAAGACATACACATATAAATCATTTTGATCAATATTAAACAAAATATTGACATACTAAAATATGAATAAAGAAACGAGGTGATATTTATGGACAAACAGTTACAAAGAATGAAACACAGATAGATGCAAAACATTACCCGTTACCCGAACCGCCCGTTGCCCGACAACCCGCCTCCTTTAGTGGGTGTGAGATGGTTTTGAACAGAGGAAAGTTAGAAATAACCCACCCGATCTACCTGACTATGCCATAATAGCCAGAGAGAATTTCTACCCGGACCAGCTTGGACCCGAGGTATTCCTACCCGTGGGCGCCCCTACCCACCTGATTCCCACCCCTGGGAAGATATTCTTTAAGCAAACCATTTCTTAATTAAGTTAATCAATCGAAAAATGGGAAATAATAAGTTACCTAAATCTTGACGCATCTATTGAAGACATAATGTCGCGAAATAACTTCTCTCTGAAGGGATCATGAAGATAGATTATGTGAAATTTATATATAACCTACCAGATCCATTTACCAAAGGATTATCTAGAGAGTTAGTAGTTGGTTCATCAAAAGGAATGAGACTACTACCCAAGTAGATGAGTAAAGGCACGATGAAATCATAACTAAATGAGTGGAGATTCCACAATTTATGTCAACTTCAAAGGGAAACTGAAGTTATATCCTAACTCGACAGTAACACTGAAAGGGATCTATCTCTTTCTAAGATGAAATTAGTTTTGCCTGCATGAAAATGTTAAGCTAAAGACTTCAAATGAATCTAAAAATTTAGAACTCGATTCTAAAGTGAGAATTAACAAGATAACTTAACACCGATAATCCCTATGTGTGTGAACTAGTGCCGACTTTATGGGAAGGTTGTATTGCCGACTTCTCTAAATCACATACAAAACTGGGATGTTTCAGGCCGAGATGAACGCAACTGAGAACCTAAGAAAGCAAGGGATTAGCTATGTGCATGGAAACTAATTTGGTTTACAATTACCAGGACTGAGTTCAAGACTTTTTATTCACTTTCGTCCGTGTAGGCCTTGTAGTTACTCACTAGGGAATCTTCAAATTTGAAAGGATGCAGCGCACTTCCGCGTATGAACTCCATTCATGTCAGCATTATAGCCATATTTAGTTCGTTAGTATTGAGTTTTGAAAACACTTAATAATCATTCATGTGGAGGATTATTGGAATTGAACCCTTAACTAGGTTCGTTTTCCTCGACTTTAAGGGACCTAAAGATGTCTAAATCGAGACTTCTCTAATACATTAGGTTCGACTCGTCGAGCTCTTAAGTTTAGGCCAAAGGTTTGCCTAATTCTTATTCGATTGATCGATTTATTAAGGTTTCAACTAGTGTATAAACGTAATATAAAGTAGTACTAGCTTTTAAATTTGGAGCCTAATTATTTTGTAGATCTGGATTGATTCAACGGCACATCAAATGTGTGAGGCGTTGTTAATTTAACAGATAGGTTAATCCAGTCAAAAGGAGCTCCGGAAAGCACCACATGCCACATGCCACGCACACACACCATTAGATGTAACCCTCCAGGGCACTTTTTCTATACTAGGTGCCTCCACCAGACGTGACAAAGAAAAACACCCATTCAACACTTAGAAATACCCGTTGAATTCAGTAGTTCGATTATTCACTTTTCTTCTGAAGTAAGAAAATATTCCAAGTGTAGCTGGACTATAAGTCTGGATTCAAAGGTGCATTTTAGTGGGTCTAAAATCTGAAGTAATAAAATACAAGTGTCTATCAATGCAAATAAAGAGTACACTAGTTATCTAGGCAATCAAGTCAGAAGCAGTTAGTTCCAGTATTAACAGAAAGAGAATTATACTGATGTAGACGCAGCGGAATAATTAAAGAACAATAAAATAAACTAAGAACAATTAAAGAAAACTGTAAGAAACGATAAACTAAACTTAAATTCTTAATAACTTCAATTGTTTTTCTCTTCAAGGTGTATAATAACATAGACTAGATCCCCTTTTATAAGATAATAAACCTTCCTAGATAGACTCAAACTAGGATTCCTAAAATAATAAACTACTCAAACATGGAAACTTTAAAATAAAGAAACATCAAATTAAAGTAACTTCTCTTCTACTAAATAAACTACTATTATAACCAAATAGGATGTGGGCACGCGTGGACGTGGGCCCACACATTTATGCGCCTGCATCAGCACCCTGTTCCCCAGAAGGTTCGTCCCGAATCGATTTCGATGAAGAAAACAAGTTGATGCACCCGCAGACGATGAACTTTGTCATGGCGATCCGTAATTCCCACCTCGAACGAAGTTTGCACTGGAATGGAAGGATACTAATGTGCAAGTAATCGTCAACCTCGTACCCAAACTCATATGCCAATGATTCTCGCAAAATTAACCTTAGTGAAAAAATAATGTTCATCTCGCCATCTTCCCACGGTAGATTCAACCACTTAATAATCTCCAAGAAACCCATAAGTAAGATGAGTAAATCTGGAGTAAGCATAATTGTAGCAAATTTCCAAAATACCTTGTTAAGATCCAAAGTAGAAGCATAACCAACTCCCAAAAAGTTAACAAGATTGAAACACATAGCATCGATATGACACTCAAAAACGGTCTTCCCACGTTCATCTTCGTGAAGTTTATATACTCTAACGTGATCAATACTTAAAAATGGAGTTACTTTCCAAACCAATATATCAACAAAATTAATTATTTTGCCCGAAGGTTTTCGTTGTGCCATAGGCGATGTAGCCAAAGTTCCTATCTCCTTGATTTTTCTAAGGAGCGTATCATCGAACATGATAGAGGCGTTAATGAACAGGTTTATGTGATTTGACTCATCGACATCAATGGACAAGCTCATGTAATTTGATTCATCAACATCAATATGGTTGTCCATTCCGTCAATTGTAAAGCATACAAACCTGAGGTGTTCCGCTTCTTCTTTCCCCCCACTCCAAATTATAACTTTCCCATCTTGAGAAGCACTAGCAATTGTTGATGTTGGCAAACCCAAATTAGGTTCCCAAGCCACATCCCTAACCCAATCAGTATGCATCTCAAGTCCAGGGTGGAAATCCAAATTCCAAAACCATTGTTCAATTCCCAAACTTTAGCAATATTATCACGCCCACCATATACACGTTCCTGAACTAGTTCAAAAGCACAAGATCCAACAAGAGAACCAGGGTCTGTTGAAGGTGCCCAAGAAACAGAAGTAAGACTAACAGAATAAGCTTGATCGACTTGAATTATATCCCAACCTCCATCAATATTTTCAAGAATAGTTGTTGCAAATAATGCTGGTTCGTGTAGGACTAACCCGATTTTGGTTTTAAGAGATTTCAAATTGTGCCGTCGAATGTCTTTCCCATTAATTAATACCCTTCGTGCTGTTGGATCATAGAACCTCAAAATTAACGATATGATCGAGCTTTTTCCAGCGCGAATTCTAACGTGTAAATCGTTAAATATGACGAGTTCAGGCCGTAATGAGTATGAGAATTCAACATGTTGTAGTTCAATATCTCCACGAAGAGATTCAATAGTTTTAGCTTCTAAGTCATCCAGATCAACCTTAGTTGATCGATCAAGGATGGAGAAAACATCTTCAATGAGAAGAAATCCACCATTCGTATCCCAAACACTAATAGAAACGTCTTGGGGTTCAGTAACGATTTTCGAGGTTGTGAGAATAGGGAAATTAATCCTCTTTTTCGTCAATATTTCCAAAGAATTTCGCAGATGGGGATTTGATAGAGAAAGAGGTGATGTGGGACATGATTGATTCGGGAAAATTTTATGATTCGAAACAAGGATATCTTCTCCCGGAATTGTATATGAATCGAATAATTGGTCCGAACATGGTTTTTTCATATCACGAATAGAATTTAGGTTTGATAAAGAAAATTTACCTTTTTCTTCTTCCTCGGCCATTGAGAGAATTTCGTTCATCTTGTCAAGAACGTCTTCGGTAACAATGGTGGTTGAGAGAATATGGGATGGTTGGGTGGTACTTGGGTTGGTAGTGGAATAATGGGAGAACGATTCGGGTTTGTTCGATGTTAGTTGTTCGTTGAAAGAGAAAGGTGGTGTTGTGGGGTTTATGAGTGGGAACACCGGTGATAGTGGTGATGTAGGGTTGTTGTGAATCGGGATTGAGGTCGTGTTAGGTTGACCAAGTATGGAATTTGAAGTTGGTGTTGTGGTTGGAAGTGATAATGATGCTTGAATGGAAGTAGTAGAAGAAGGAGTAGTGGTAAAGGAGTGGTTGGGTTGTTCTTCTTGTTCTTCTTTTTCTTAATTGTTTCTCTTGTTGTTCTTCTTCTTGGCTGTGATGGGTTTTGATAATTGCTTTTTGTTCTTCTTTTCCTTCACTAAATTCTGGGTTTTGATTACTTGGGTGTGTTGATAACTGAGTTTTAACTTGAGGAGAAGATTCAAAATTTTCTGACAGAAGTGTTGGGGATATGGAAGATTCAAAATTTTCTGGTAGAAGTGTTGGGGATATGGAATAGTAAGGAGAGGTTTGTTGTGTTGGTGATGGTGTTTGACACCAAAAGATTAGGAGGGAAACAGGAACATGTTGGTGATATTGGGGTAGGGTTATTTGGGTGGTGGATATAGATGGGATTTGAATATTATGTATAGGGAAACTAGGGGTGCCTATAGAATCCGGGTTGTAGCCTACATAATTAGGGTTTGTATATGTGTGGTGGAATGTTTGGTTAGAGAAGGGTTCGGGGTTGCGGTTTTGGTGGTGGGTTTCGAGTTGAATGGTGCTTGGTGAATAATATTGCCGAGGGGTCTGGAATGGGTATGGTTGGGTTATACTTGGGTTGGTAGTAGATTGGTGGTCGTTGAAGGAAAAAGGTGGTGTGGTTGGAGTGGTTGTAGGGTTTATGTATGTTAATGGGAAAACCGATAAGAATGGTGATGTAGGGTTGATGTGAATCGGTGGGAGGAAAGTGATCGGGCATGGGTTAGTGATAGGTTGACCAAGTAGGGGAATTGAAATTGGTGTTGTGGTTGGGAGTGGTTGTGGTAATGATGTTTGAATGGAAGTAGTAGATGAAGGAGTGGTGGTAAAAGAGGGAGACTTACGTATGCCTTCGAGTTGTTTAGCTAGCATCATGATCGAATCATTGACTTGATCGAATTTTTCCATAGTTTCCTTCTTGTGATTTTCGAATTTTTCCATAGTTTCCTTCTTGTAATTTTCGAAAGCTTCTTCCAATTTTGTAACCGAGGATAACTTCTTGTTGATGTTGTCCCATTCGGAGGCAAAAGTTGGTGTCTTCTCTTTGATTGTTGGAGTAGGAACGGTAGGATTAACCATTGTGATTGGTTAAAAAAAATTTGGCTCTGAATACCACTTGATGTAGACGCAGCGGAATAATTAAAGAACAATAAAATAAACTAGGAACAATTAAAGAAAACTGTAAGAAACGATAAACTAAACTTAAATTCTTAATAACTCAATTGTTTTTCTCTTCAAGGTAAACAATAACATAGACTAGATCTCCTTTTATAAGATAATAAACCTTCCTAGATAGACTCAAACTAGGATTCCTAAAATAATAAACTACTCAAACATAGAAACTTTAAGAACAATAGATAACGATGATGTCGTTTATGCGCCTGCATCAGCACCCTGTTCCCTAGAAGGTTCGTCCCGAACCGATTTCGATGAAGAAAACAAGTTGATGCACCCGCAGACGATGAACTTTGTCATGACGATCCGTAATTCCCACCTCGAACGAAGTTTGCACTGGAATGGAAGGATACTAATGTGCAAGTAATCGTCAACCTCGTACCCAAACTCATATGCCAATGATTCTCGCAAAATTAACCTTAGTGAAAAAATAATGTTCATCTCGCCATCTTTCCACGGTAGATTCAACCACTTAATAATCTCCAAGAAACCCATAAGTAAGATGAGTAAATCTGGAGTAAGCATAATTGTAGCAAATTTCCAAAATACCTTGTTAAGATCCAAAGTAGAAGCATAACCAACTCCCAAAAAGTTAACAAGATTGAAACACATAGCATCGATATGACACTCAAAAACGGTCTTCCCACGTTCATCTTCGTGAAGTTTATATACTCTAACGTGATCAATACTTAGAAATGGAGTTACTTTCCAAACCAATATATCAACAAAATTAATTATTTTGCCCGAAGGTTTTCGTTGTGCCATAGGCGATGTAGCCAAAGTTCCTATCTCCTTGATTTTTCTAAGGAGCGTATCATCGAACATGATAGAGGCGTCAATGAACAGGTTTATGTGATTTGACTCATCGACATCAATGGACAAGCTCATGTAATTTGATTCATCAACATCAATATGGTTGTCCATTCCGTCAATTGTAAAGCATACAAACCTGAGGTGTTCCGCTTCTTCTTTCCCCCCACTCCAAATTATAACTTTCCCATCTTGAGAAGCACTAGCAATTGTTGATGTTGGCAAACCCAAATTAGGTTCCCAAGCCACATCCCTAACCCAATCAGTATGCATCTCAAGTCCAGGGTGGAAATCCAAATTCCAAAAACCATTGTTCAATTCCCAAACTTTAGCAATATTATCACGCCCACCATATACACGTTCCTGAACTTGTTCAAAAGCACAAGATCCAACAAGAGAACCAGGGTCTGTTGAAGGTGCCCAAGAAACAGAAGTAACACTAACAGAATAAGCTTGATCGACTTGAATTATATCCCAACCTCCATCAATATTTTCAAGAATAGTTGTTGCAAATAATGTTGGTTCGTGTAGGACTAACCCGATTTTGGTTTTAAGAGATTTCAAGTTGTGCCGTCGAATGTCTTTCCCATTAATTAATACCCTTCGTGTTGTTGGATCATAGAACCTCAAAATTAACGATATGATCGAGCTTTTTCCAGCGCGAATTCTAACGTGTAAATCGTTAAATATGACGAGTTCAGGCCGTAATGAGTATGAGAATTCAACATGTTGTAGTTCAATATCTCCACGAAGAGATTCAATAGTTTTAGCTTCTAAGTCATCCAGATCAACCTTAGTTGATCGATCAAGGATGGAGAAAACATCTTCAATGAGAAGAAATCCACCATTCGTGTCCCAAGCTCTAATAGAAACGTCTTGGGGTTCAGTAACGATTTTCGAGGTTGTGAGAATAGGGAAATTAATCCTCTTTTTCGTCAATATTTCCAAAGAATTTCGCAGATGGGGATTTGATAGAGAAAGAGGTGATGTGGGACATGATTGATTCGGGAAAATTTTATGATTCGAAACAAGGATATCTTCTCCCGGAATTGTATATGAATCGAATAATTGGTCCGAACATGGTTTTTTCATATCACGAATAGAATTTAGGTTTGATAAAGAAAATTTACCTTTTTCTTCTTCCTCGACCATTGAGAGAATTTCGTTCATCTTGTCAAGAACGTCTTCGGTAACAATGGTGGTTGAGAGAATATGGGATGGTTGGGTGGTACTTGGGTTGGTAGTGGAATAATGGGAGAACGATTCGGGTTTGTTCGATGTTAGTTGTTCGTTGAAAGAGAAAGGTGGTGTTGTGGGGTTTATGAGTGGGAACACCGGTGATAGTGGTGATGTAGGGTTGTTGTGAATCGGGATTGAGGTCGTGTTAGGTTGACCAAGTATGGAATTTGAAGTTGGTGTTGTGGTTGGAAGTGATAATGATGCTTGAATGGAAGTAGTAGAAGAAGGAGTATAGTGGTAAAAGAGGGAGACTTACATATGCCTTCGATTTGTTTAGATAGCTTCATGATCGAATCATTGACTTGATCGAATTTTTCCATAGTTTCCTTCTTGTGATTTTCGAATTTTTCCATAGTTTCCTTCTTGTAATTTTCGAAAGCTTCTTCCAATTTTGTAACCGAGGATAACTTCTTGTTGATGTTGTCCCATTCGGAGGCAAAAGTTGGTGTCTTCTCTTTGATTGTTGGAGTAGGAACGGTAGGATTAACCATTGTGATTGGTTAAAAAAAAAATGGCTCTGAATACCACTTGATGTAGACGCAGCGGAATAATTAACGAACAATAAAATAAACTAAGAACAATTAAAGAAAACTGTAAGAAACGATAAACTAAACTTAAATTCTTAATAACTTCAATTGTTTTTCTCTTCAAGGTGTATAATAACATAGACTAGATCCCCTTTTATAAGATAATAAACCTTCCTAGATAGACTCAAACTAGGATTCCTAAAATAATAAACTACTCAAACATAGAAACTTTAAAATAAAGAAACATCAAATTAAAGTAACTTCTCTTCTACTAAATAAACTACTATTATAACCAAATAGGATGTGGGCACGCGTGGACATGGGCCCACACGTTTATGCGCCTGCATCATATACGCTCACAACAACATCTTATACTGAATAAAAATGTCAAGCCAAACTCAAGTTTCTCCCGTGGTTCATCGAGTCCTTTTGCATATCTTCCCATGGTCCCTTTCTCACTCCTCAAAGTCCCATCTCCTTCACTATTTCTTGACGTCTTGATTCTTTTTTTCTTCGCTTTGCCATCATTCCATTCACTAATGCTTAAAGATCCTCTACTTTCCTCTGACTTTGGGATGTGAGTTACCCCACCATCACCTACTAATAGTGAAATGGAAGGGAGAGGGAAAAGGTGAAGAATTTTGTGCGTGTTTAGGAGGAGAGATAAATGGAGAAATGGTAAGAAGAATTGAAGGGGAGAAACTAAAAAAAAGAGGAAAGAGAAAAAAAGTAATTTTCCTTAAGATGTTGATGATGAAATGAGAGAAATTAGTGGAGGACCACAAAAAGAGGGAGGGTAATTTTGGAAAGTGAAAATTTAATCGAGTTTGGATGGAAAAGCATGTGGATATTTTACATAAATTAGGAGGCCAAACAAAAAACCAGTCATAAAACTAAGGGCCAAACAGAAAATAACCTTTAAATGTATCTCCTTATTCTGATCAAATTCCAATTGAAAATTCACGTAAAACTTAAAACACCCTCAACTCTAAAGTTGAAGTGTTTAAGCCAAAATTAACCAGCGTAAAAGAAAAAGACAACCAATAATGAAGGTGACGACTTTAAGGAATAAAGAAAATCTCTGGAGAATATTCCCGTATGGCCCCCTTTGGCCCCTAACTTTGTGACCAGCTTCCTGCCTGGCCCCTTACTTTAGCAAATATTTCTGTGTGGCCCCTTTCTTCTGTTATCTTTAACTGTCCGTTACTCTCTCTCCTCCATCTCATTTTCTCTCTCTGCCAAGTCACCTATCACGACCACATCATCATCTTCTCCGGCAGTGGTCGCCGGCCGGCCAAATTTTCCCCCGGCCACCTTCAAATATTAAAAAAAAAATCAATTTTTTTTTATATTCTCTCTCCCCTCACTCTCTCTAGGAATTTTTTCCTCACCCTCTCTCTCTCTCTAAAACTCCGGCGACGAACAGACCTAGATCTGCTCACGAACAGACCTTCAAGGTTTGTTCGTGAACAGAATAGCAAGGTCTGTTCGTGTCAAGGTCTGTTCAACGAACAGACCTAGCTCCGGCGAAGGGAAACCCCTTCGCCTGAGTTTTAGAGAGAGAGAGAGGGTGAGGAAATTTTTTTTTCTAGAGAAAGAGAGAGGAGAGAGAAAATTAAAAAAAAACTTTTTTTTTTAATCTTTGAAGGTCGCCGACCGCGACCACTGCCGGAGAAGATGATGATGTGGCCGTGATAGGTGACTTGGTAGAGAGAGAAAATGAGATGGAGGAGAGAGAGTAACAGACAGTTAAAGATAACGGAAATAGGGGGCCAAGCAGGAAGCTGGTCACAAAGTTGGGGGCCGTTTGGGAAATAACCCAAAAAATTTCTACAAAGTTGGTCAACTAAGATTGACTTTTTTACTTCTATTTGTTGCTACAGAGCTTCCAATTTTGGAGTTAAAAATAAATTCTTACTTTAGGTGTACCTAAAAATTATTGGCAAGCTCTTGTGGTAAGGGTGCGGGATGTGTACCTGCACTTGGTCCCCACCACAAGGGGTCATTTCTTTTCTTCCTAACAAGTAAAAAGTTTTATACTCTCTACCTCCACAATTTCTCTCTCTCTCTCTCTCTCTCTCCCTCTCTCACAGGTTTTTCCATCACATAAATATTTTTTTCTCTTCTTATCTCTCCAGTGTTGCTGATTTCTCCTTATCTCAAATCTCTTTTTTTTCCTCTCGAACTCCTAATCTAATTTGTCTGTCTCCATAGCATCCATCTCTTATAAAAAACATAAATTTACACAAATATTTTTTCTTTTTAATTATTTTTAGGTGAGTCGAAGAAGTCTATGTGTTTAGTATTTATTTTGGGAGCCTACCTTTTTATTTTCTTCTTAAATTCTAAAATAATACTTTGTACATAGAAATAAAAGCCTTCATAAAATTTTATTTATTGAAAAATGATATGCCAATAATATAGGAATGTCTTGAGCTTTCATTCTAAAATAATGCTTTGTACGTAGAAATGAAAGCCTACTTAAATTTTTATTTTTTCAATCGTTTCGTATTTAAATATGTAAAAACTAAAAGTCGCGGAAGCTATCGAACCTATCCTAGAAATTGATCCGACTACGAAGATTAATCGAAAAGCTAAGCCAAAATCAAATATGCGAACAGAATTTAACGAGGTTCGGCTTTAAAGCCTACGTCCTCGGGCGAACAAGAAATCTTTATTGAAGGATAGATGAAGACGACTAACACAACCCGCAAGTTCGTCCCAAGATGGTACCGTATAGAATTTAACCTTCTATACTAGATCTTCGACGACCGAGAAATTTAACACCGCTCAAAACTATGAACAAAAAATTTCTCTCTCACTTGCTCTCTCTCTTTAGCTCTCTCTAAAGAAGAGTTGTTGTTGCTTGTGTTGGTGTGTTGATTACAAAGCACTCAACCCCTATTTATATATATTATAAGCCAAAAAATTGGAAACTGCCTATTGAGCCAAAAAATTGAAAACCATCCCAATTTGGAAACTGCCTATTGCTGCCTCTTAAACCTCCTCTTCAATTTTTAGAAACTGCCTCTTACAATTCTCCACCTCGTACACAATTTGATACACCTCAAATTTTGGACGAACACCAGGATACTCCTTGTAAGATATATCTGCTTCTTGTAACTTCATCCGACTGCACCATATGACCATGGCTGCCTACGTACCCTTTTACAGGATCAAGCCTACCGTAGTTCTACCAACCCTTCACATAAAGAAAACCTTGTCGCCATTACGCCCTTTCGGGCAACTTAACACGAGCCGATTTGTAGCAATTTCAGGCAATGCTGAAACTTGCTACATGTCACCACTTTAGTCAACATGTCCGCGGGATTCTCATCAGTGTGTACCTTCATGAGAGAAACATCACCTTCCTCTATGACATCTCGTACAAAGTGAAACCTGACATCGATATGCTTAGTACGAGCATGATGAACCTGATTCTTCGCCAAGTGGATCGCACTTTGACTATCACACCATACATCCACGCACTCCTGCTTAATCCCTAGATCATCCAGAAGACCCCACAACCACAATGCTTCCTTCACACCCTCGGCCATAGCCATATACTCGGCCTCCGTAGTAGATAACGCAACTGTAGATTGTAACATCGATCGCCAACTAACTGGAGCACCATGTACCCTAAATACATAACCAGTAGTAGATCGTCTTCTATCTAGATCGCCAGCATAATCCGAGTCAACATAACCGCTTACCTGACATGTGTCTCCACCAAAGCACAAACCCGTATCAACGGTACCCTTCAAGTACCTCAAGACCCACTTCACAGCTTCCCAATGTGTCTTCCCCGGGTTTGCCATAAACCTACTAACCACACTGACCGCTTGTGAAATATCCGGACGAGTACACACCATAGCGTACATCAGACTGCCAACTGCACTAGCATACGGTACACGATCCATATGATCCTTCTCCACCGTAGTAGTGGGAGATTGTTTTCCCGAGAGCCTGAAGTGTGGTGCCAAAGGTGTTGTTGTTGCTTGTGTTGGTGTGTTGATTACAAAGCACTCAACCCCTATTTATATATATTATAAGCCAAAAAATTGGAAACTGCCTATTGAGCCAAAAAATTGAAAACCATCCCAATTTGGAAACTGCCTATTGCTGCCTCTTAAACCTCCTCTTCAATTTTTAGAAACTGCCTCGGGAAAACAATCTCCCACTACTACGGTGGAGAAGGATCATATGGATCGTGTACCGTATGCTAGTGCAGTTGGCAGTCTGATGTACGCTATGGTGTGTACTCGTCCGGATATTTCACAAGCGGTCAGTGTGGTTAGTAGGTTTATGGCAAACCCGGGGAAGACACATTGGGAAGCTGTGAAGTGGGTCTTGAGGTACTTGAAGGGTACCGTTGATACGGGTTTGTGCTTTGGTGGAGACACATGTCAGGTAAGCGGTTATGTTGACTCGGATTATGCTGGCGATCTAGATAGAAGACGATCTACTACTGGTTATGTATTTAGGGTACATGGTGCTCCAGTTAGTTGGCGATCGATGTTACAATCTACAGTTGCGTTATCTACTACGGAGG
This sequence comes from Eschscholzia californica, assembly GCF_041429995.1. NCBI lineage: Eukaryota > Viridiplantae > Streptophyta > Magnoliopsida > Ranunculales > Papaveraceae > Eschscholzia > Eschscholzia californica. The sequence goes on along the minus strand of NW_028238309.1, from coordinate 42,299,167 downwards.
CCGAGTATATGGCTATGGCCGAGGGTGTGAAGGAAGCATTGTGGTTGTGGGGTCTTCTGGATGATCTAGGGATTAAGCAGGAGTGCGTGGATGTATGGTGTGATAGTCAAAGTGCGATCCACTTGGCGAAGAATCAGGTTCATCATGCTCGTACTAAGCATATCGATGTCAGGTTTCACTTTGTACGAGATGTCATAGAGGAAGGTGATGTTTCTCTCATGAAGGTACACACTGATGAGAATCCCGCGGACATGTTGACTAAAGTGGTGACATGTAGCAAGTTTCAGCATTGCCTGAAATTGCTACAAATCGGCTCGTGTTAAGTTGCCCGAAAGGGCGTAATGGCGACAAGGTTTTCTTTATGTGAAGGGTTGGTAGAACTACGGTAGGCTTGATCCTGTAAAAGGGTACGTAGGCAGCCATGGTCATATGGTGCAGTCGGATGAAGTTACAAGAAGCAGATATATCTTACAAGGAGTATCCTGGTGTTCGTCCAAAATTTGAGGTGTATCAAATTGTGTACGAGGTGGAGAATTGTAAGAGGCAGTTTCTAAAAATTGAAGAGGAGGTTTAAGAGGCAGCAATAGGCAGTTTCCAAATTGGGATGGTTTTCAATTTTTTGGCTCAATAGGCAGTTTCCAATTTTTTGGCTTATAATATATATAAATAGGGGTTGAGTGCTTTGTAATCAACACACCAACACAAGCAACAACAACTCTTCTTTAGAGAGAGCTAAAGAGAGAGAGCAAGTGAGAGAGAAATTTTTTGTTCATAGTTTTGAGCGGTGTTAAATTTCTCGGTCGTCGAAGATCTAGTATAGAAGGTTAAATTCTATACGGTACCATCTTGGGACGAACTTGCGGGTTGTGTTAGTCGTCTTCATCTATCCTTCAATAAAGATTTCTTGTTCGCCCGAGGACGTAGGCTTTAAAGCCGAACCTCGTTAAATTCTGTTCGATAGCTTCCGCGACTTTTAGTTTTTACAAAATAAGATTGAGATAAAGAGAGAGACAATGAGAAAATGAAAGAAAGAGTGAGTGGGTGAAAGAGAATGGTGGTGTTTGGTGAAGATAAAGAGAAGATGAAGAAAAATAAACAACTAATATTTAAAGTTTAGCTCTTAAAATAATAGTATGATGTTTATTGTAATCTCAACCATTAGTTTGGACGACAGATTTAAGATAATCTAACTTTGATTATAACAAAAAGTTCAGGATTTTTAAAGTTTGAATAAAAAGGTTTCCGAACTTAATGATCAACGACTTTAATGTCCTAGACCTTTAAAAGTTTCTGAACCTTTAAAGTTTTGAACATTTATGTGCCAAAACACTAAAAATTTTTAGATCTTTGAAGTCCGGAACAAAAAAGATCTAACAAAAAGGTCTTATTGAATAACAGGCCCTAAAAGAATTTAGAAGGAACTTTTATAAACTTAAACAAAACCTTTCAATGGATCTAAACCCTAAACTCCTTCCAAGTGTCTCTTCTTCCTTCATCTTCATCTCCAAAGCTTTGCTTTCTTCTAATCACTAAACCATAAAAACATGGAGAACAAACCTAATATGTTTAGAAGTGACGGAAATATGTTTTAGGACTCAAAATTAACTGATTTCTAGAGTTTAGTATGTGTTTACTTCTCTTTGGGAGGATTAATGGATGAATAAACTTCCTATGAACTCCCATGAAAGATGTATTAAGATCTTCAAGAGATTTTCTTTAATGATTTCTAGGGTTTAGAATGTTTTTTCCTCTTTATCTATCTAACTTTGTCTCCGATTTTAGAGAAATAAAGGTAGCATGAGTTGGAGATTCGGGGAAGATAAGTAAGAGAAGTGATGAAGAAGAAAGAACAAAAAGTTTGATTGGAAGTTATGGAGGAGATGAGATTGATGAGTTTTCTCCATATAAGAAGAAAGAGGAGGGGAAGAAGAAAGCGGGAGGAGGGACTTAAAATAAAATAAAATTATATAATTTTATTTAGAGGTAGTTTTGTAAATTGTAAAAAATTTCTGTATTTTCCATAGGAAAATATTCTTTGGAGATTTCACGAGAAACATGAATTCTCCAAAAAATTTGTTCCCCGGAGATTTTTCTTTATTCCCCAAAGCGGCAGATCGTAAAGAATTGTTAAAGAACCAAAACCTATTTGTTTAGTTGATTGTGCGCCTGCTTCGATAACACAGAGGTGGCAAATTCAATTCATCACCGAGGTGAAATCCATTATTCACATGTGTTAAAAGGTAAAAATAATGTAAAGGTAGAAATAGACTACCAAACTCCATTCATACCCTTAAGGGTTTTTACATGACCTTTAGGCCTAAGATGCCTTTAATTGATGATAGTAGTTGTAGGGCTTAACTCATGATGTAATTTGAACAAATTTTTAGTGAAAAACTTACAAAATGGGTCCAAATAGGAAATTAAGCGCACTCAAAAATAATATTATAAAAAAAACTTATTTTGTATTTTTTAAAATGTTGGCAACATATATAATTATGTTGTTAACAAGGCAATCTTATTTTTCCCATAATCCTCTTTTTACCCTTCAATGTTTACAACATATATAAATATGGTGTTGTAAACTATTGACGACATATATAATTTTGTTAATATAAACTTTTTTTTTTTTTGTTGAACTAATTTTAATATAAACTGTTGACAACATATGTAATAACGTTCCGACTTATTATAAAATGTTGACGACATATATAATTGTTTTGACTTGTTACAAAATGTTGAGACCATATATAATTATGTTGTTAACATATGTAGTGCATTAACAAAAATATTATTCGTCCGTTAATGAGTTCGTCAAATAAAAAAGATAATATGCATAAGATTTTAATTTTGTAAAAGACAAACTAAAAAATGCATTAGTCTAAATATTTATGTCAGAAGCAAAACAAAATTTATGGAGAAACCATTTCTTTCTTCACAAGATAAATCGAAAAATTCTTTAGCTAAAGTATTAGTGTCAGTCTGTGTTTGTTAAATGCAAAAGACAAAATGCAAAACATTTTTGCAAACCAATTTTTGAGGATAACGAATTTGTTCAGAAATGTACAAAATTGTTGAGAGCAAACTAAGATTTGTTCAGAAATTTTCATACTCCCTCTGTCTCATATTGATTGACTTAATTTCTATTTTGGGTTGCAGGGGCGGCCCAGGCCCAAAGCAGCCAAAGCGGCTGCTTTGGGCCTCACTTGGGCAAGGCCCCCAAATTTCATATAGTTACAGGCACCTTCAGTAAAATTATAAAATAAAAATAAATAATTACTTTACATGTTTGATTGTTTGCTGGGAGAGTTTCCAAGTACAACTAAAAGTGAATTTGTCTTTATAATAGTGGGCCCAAACTCAAAGTTGCCAATAAGGTTACCTAATCAGCTAGTCTAACCCTAATTTGGCATCAAAGCTACAAACTTGAACCGATACGATTTGTGGGGCTCTGTTTACCTTCTAATTGTTTTTTGGCAGCCTATTAAAACTTATACTTCTTGTTTCTCTCTAGAATTTTATTGTGCTTTGTTTACCTTCTAATTTTTTTTTTACTGTGAAGGCTCCTTCTCCCGACGAAAATGTTGTAGGCTTCCGGATTATACAGGAGATCTCTCACAATTTGTTTGTAATCCGGAGGCCTACAACATTTTCGAGGGGAGCCGTCAGCCGCACCCTTATTATTATTCTCTATCTCTAACAATTTTTTATAAATCATAAGTCTTTAACAATAGTTTGCAGGTACATGTACTCTCTTATTTTTATTATTTTAGTACCGATTATCTTTATTTTGACCCTTTGATTTTTTGAGTATATATATTTTATGTTATTTATATTTAAAACGAATCAATTTATATTCTAAAGTAGAATCGTAAGTGGTGATAAAGTCTTACCTCCGCTCCTCTATATCAGAAGAGAGATTAAATGGGTTGGTTTTGGGTTATGAACGCATCATTAGTAATTTGTAAGAAGAATCTTTTCGATATATGTTTAGCTTATCATTATGGAAACCGCATGCACTCCGTATTTAGTACATAAGTTTAGCTTTACGTTTTTTGGTAATGTTTTTCATAGTAATACATTTGTTACGACAAAAATTTATTTTTGAATAGTTTGTGTACAAAGGGCCCCGAATTATATTTCGCTTTAGGCCTCCCAACTACTTGGGCCGCCCCTGTTGGGTTGTCCCATTTTAGTGTCATGTTTCTAAAAATAAAGAAAAGAACTTTTCGCTCTTTCCAACAATACCCATTACTATAAATTTAATGACAACTTTATTTAAAAGTAAATTCAACTTTTTCATTGTAAATTACAAAAGTTAATGAGGTTACAATTGGAAAACCATGTTATTTTTTAAAGTCAAACTCTAATTAATGATGTTCCCTTAAAAAGTTGGGTTTTCAAAATAGGTCATTCTTTTTGAGACTGAGGGAGTAAATATTTTTCACGTTGATTTTGGGGTAAAGTTGTACTTTTACAAACTAAGTTTTTTCAAATATTATTTTAAATTGGGCCTGGTTTCCTATTATTCCCAAATTACGGGCCTTCTAATTACGGGCCCTAATTTCAAAGCATATATTTACGCTATATACGTGTCATATTAAATGTAATGACTTAGGAATTCATGTTAAAATACAAGGGAATTGGCAAAGATTGAAATCCACTTTAGTTGGGTGTTAACATATGTGGCTTTTCCATTTGGAAAACCATAACTGGAAATTTCCTGTTTTAAAAGAAAAAGAATAGGTAAAGAACTAGTAACAAGGTTTTTGACACAGATGGTGGAAGGTTCAATCATAAATAGGGAATTACATGCTATTACAGTTTCTCAGTTGTTTCTAAAGCACTGAACTACAAACTATACCCGACTGCTATATCGGTTCACTAGGAGCTTTAAGAATGCAAATTATTCCTGTTATGTTACTGACCGATCTGCAATTCCATTTTACTGCAGCTGATACGACGAAAAGCTGAAACCACATCTTCCCTCGTTGGTTGACTTTAGCTCAAGCTTTTGAAACGGACTGCACAGATGTTATCAGTTACATTTATCTGTTGTTCATGTGTGGTTTATCTAATCTAATGACAATATTTGGGTCTTCATATTTCATTCTAGTATACTACCAAACATCTGATATAAACAATTGTGAAGAAAATTGAGTGCCTGTGTGTGTACCTGCTGTTAGGATCATAATAGAAGCCGTTGATTGAGCCATCGCTATAAGAAAAGCAAACATAGTAGAAGCCAGCGATTGTTAAACCGCAGTCTATTCCAACATTAACGAAATACTGCTCTTTCCATCTCTGCATAAGATGACCAAATTGCAATCAGTTATTTGACGTAAGATTTCATCTAACACAGAATAGTGAAAGAAAAGAGGGAGAACGAGATTAAAGTACCATAAATATGTACGGATAGTTACTTAGGTCCAAAGATTTTCCACCATCAACTTCCACTTGACTCTGAAAATGCATGAAGATTTATTTAGTCAAAAACCACATCTCTGAGTGGAACAGAAAAGGCCTTTTAATTGATTGAAGATAGAGCTTAGTGACTTACTAATAGAGGAGCAAAAGATGGAAACTGGGACCAGTGCCTTATGTCTTCTTCTGGCCTGTTCATAGTAGACAGTAATTCTGAGTTTTGAATGGGGCAGCAGATCTACATCCGTGATAACTCTCTTTACCAAGATTTAACAATATTTGCATAAATTTTTTGAAGGCCTTTTTACTCGAAAGTAAGGAACATACCCTGCTTCCCATTTGCCAGTATAAAACGTATAGTTCTTTGTGTCAACGATCTCTCCCTCCCAGAATGTTACTACCTTAAAAACACCATAACCCAACAAGATACGATTACATGTAGAACCACTAGTCCGTGTTTACATTCTCTTCAGATGAACAACACCAATAGATACATGAATAGAGAAATTTAGATCCAATTAATGATAATGTATGTCTTTAACTTCACAAGGACGGGATTTCTAGCTGCAGGTTTGTCCAGTAGTAAAAATCACCTTGCTGTCAACATGCCATTGTTTGACAAGGAAAGGTTTCACTTTTCAGATAAACAGAATTGACATGAACATTGAACAGTAACTTGTAGACTCCTTTTTAGCATGCCGCCAATTCCCGCATAATCAAACACTTAAACACTCATACTGATATACTCTTGCCTGACAATCGTGATCATTTAAAGTGAGCTTGTGTACGTAGATTTCCTGTTTACTTGAACACTATCTTAGCATCATAAATACCAAAAGCAGGATTAATTTCTTTTGTGCACTATGTAGGAAAGGTTGTCGCAAAAGTAAGCGGGTTTTTAAGTAAAAACAAGGACCTAGTAACTAAGTAACAAGATGGGTATATGTGTCTCAATGCGGAGAGGCGAACATGTCTGAGACCTTGTACTGATGTTGAACGCATATACCTCATCGGTGTCCAAGGGACATAAATTAATATATAAGAATTTAATGATAATTTAGTTTGATTCTCAAAATGGATACTCACTGGTGTATCTGCCGATGGAACATTAAGCGCTTCCATAGTGCCACAGAGATAACCATGATCAAGATCACATCCTTGGATCCTAACATTAACTCTCCACGCTTCATCCTTTTGTAAGTTTGAAACATTTTGAGTTCCAGCAAAAGCCTGTATCCGGAAGTTATTAGACGAACGGTAAAGAGCTAACGAGATGAATTGAAGAATCCTGTTTGCATATGTATGTGCAGTACGGTCCTACCAACCTGATTAAACAAGTCTTAGTCTTTTAATTTATTAACCCAAAGAACATTCTGCGAAATATAAAAGGAGAACTTCCACATTAAGCAAGAAATTTTGGGTTCCAGGTAAAATCCCCCAAAAAATTTCTTGATGCAAACGAAAACTCCTTCCATTCATCGTCCAAAACGAAATCTTTGTTGTTACCAATGCGAAGTCCTAACAACGTTTAAAGGTACATGTTACAATGTGAAAAATATTAATGTACATTCTCTTTTTCTTATCATTATGGGTCTGTCCCGCAAGTAGACTTTACACTTCCGAGCAATTTCCGCAAAAAATTTACTTCTTTGTCTATTTATTTTGATATTAGCAAGTCTAACGAGCCACTTTCTCACTGAATATATGACCGAAAGGATAGATCTCTAACTTTTATGTACCATTACATGAATTAATAATAACTATCGGAGCCAATAAACTTATAATTATAAACAACTGTAATCCTTGTATGGGATCAATATTTGTTTCATTTACAAATACTTCTAAGACTACAGAGGACTGTCATGATATTAATTTACTAGATATGGTTCCCACCTGTCCCACACTCAAAAGCGAGCAAGCTGGAGGAAGAGCAGGTCTGGGACTTGAACCTTGGCAAGTAAGGAGACAAATTTTTGTCAGAATCAGATGCAATAAAGTAAGGAAGAACCAAACAAACTGATACATGAGACTTTCAACAAAAACGTCACCCATCAATATTCTTCATTTGCTGCTTCATAGTCTAGAAAATTAAATGAACAAAATAAGGAAAACAAAAGAAGGAAGAGGAAAAAGATTATCCGAGAAGAAGCAATTAAGGCGTCCATAGGAACAAAAGAACTGGAAATAAAAGTCCTAACACTACTGAGAAAAGAAACCCTCTAGTGCTCCTCAGGCTAGAAAAATAGGGTGTTAATTGTATTTCATCCCAATTATTTGGTCTACGGTAGTAAGATGAGTTGATTTTGCCAGTTAACCCTCAAAATCACTTCAACCTAGGAGAAAACAGAAAAGCAACCATGATAAAAGAGAAATGGTAGAGGTAATAAAATCAACCCAATGCAGAAAATTGGACAGAAGAAGAGATATTTAAGTGAATCTCAAGATCCAGTTACTATACTATTCGATCTTAATCAAATAAACAAGAAAAAACATTTAGTAAAGTTACTCAGAGATTTGAACTCTGATCTTGTCCATATTATGATTATTTTACTGCAATTCATCTCAATTTCACGAAAAGGTGAGTTTTTATAACTATAGAAACGACTCAATTAAATCCTTGAAGAAGATATTTTAAACTCTCCAATCTTCAATTCTTACCTCCAAAACCTAAATTGCGACCCTAACCCTAAATTTAATCATGACTAATCGATTTCTTAATGAAGATAATTATAGCTCGTAAAATTGGAAACGTTTTCATAGATGTATAAAGGTAAACAATTAATTAATCATAGATTCATTCAATCCAATTCGAGCTAAGGTGGATAAAAACCACAATCGGACTTCTGAGGAAAAATAAGTAAAGAAAAGCAAGTCAGATTGAATCAGTACCAGATACTTGAGAAGGCGCAGAAGTCTCCACTAATCTAACCGGCATTTCTTCGACTTCGAATCAATCGATTAATCTCTAAGAAATCGATCTCCAGCCTCTCTCTCTTGAAAGAGCGGGAATGAAATACTTGTAAGAACAGACGTCCCTCGTTGGGTCTAACCGGTAATCCGGACTAAGATGACGGCTGTTTTTAGGGTTATTATTGCCCTCTAAAATAAATTGTCATATGCGTCACGTCTCAATTGAGATTTTCTTCGCCAACAACTAGTAGCCCAGTTGGTCAGTGCATCTATTCTGCAATGCGGATGTCTCAGTTCGATTCATAGAAGTTTAAATTCAGGAATATTGGACTTGGGTATAAATAAAGTAATTTTCTAAAGACTTTAGGTCATTTCATTTCGTCGGCTTTAGGCCATTTCATTTTGTCGCGCTTTAGGCCAGTAGTAATTCGGCAGTTATCATGCTTATCAATCGTATCGACGTATCAATGTCTTTGTAATAACCATGTAGTCAATCTTCAAAAAAAAATTGAAATTTTCTTTCTATGTCACAGTTGAAATCTTCAATTCAAAAGACATATCTAGTGCAACACCCTAAAACTTAGGGGGTGGTAGTGGTTCAGGACATTGAGAGACATTTTCATGTCCCCTAATATCCGTGTTATTGGTTGGGGAAATTTGAAATGTCCCCAAATGTCTGTGTTATTAGTTGGGGACATTTCAAATGTCTCCAAAAGTCTGTGTTACTCGTTTGGGACATTTCAAATGCCTCGAAATTCTGTGTTATTCGTTTGCGATATTTTAAATGTCCCAAAATGTCAGTGTTATTCGTTTGAGACACAAAAATCAAAAAATATATTTTTAAAATATTAGTACAAATATATTATTTCATATGATTAAACAATATTGATAATATTAAAATAATAAATGTCCACAAATTGTCCATCAATGTTTTCAGATATTCACAAAAGTCGAAAAATATATTTTTGAAATATTAGTACAGGTAAATTATTTTATATGGTTAGACAATAATGATAATATTAAAATAATAAATGTCTACCAATTGTCCTGCAATGATGAGATAATAACAATAATAGTAATATCCATTACACATTTTGTCTAAGGATTCATTATCTTGAAATGTCCCCAGAACATTTTGTCCATGAACCAAATGTCTTGAAATGTCTCCAAGACATTTTGACTGTAAAGAAAATGTCTTAAAATATCCATAAAGACATTTTGTCTATAGATAAATTTCCCGAAATGTCTTAAAATGTCTACGGAACATTTTGTCCCTGAGTGTCCCCAAACGTCTTGAACCACTATCACCCCTTTAAAAGTCATTTAGGTGTCGTTTCGTAGATGGGTAATTTGTTTTTAATATTGAGCTTACGTTTGAGATCCTCAAGAAAATCTCAAATATTGAGTTCTTTTTGAGAAATCTTAAAATTAAATGCGGTCGCGTCATCTTAAAACTAAAATTAAGTTTTGCATTGGAGAAAGTTTTTTGTAAACATCTGAGGTGGCACTTAAAATTTTCAATTTGAGTCTTTCATGGGGGATGCTCTTAGGCAGTGACGGATCCAGAATTTGGACCACAGAGGTACGAAGTATACAAAGTTGCAAAGACAATAATTAACGAGAGAAAAATTATCAACACATATATTATATCGTATAAAGAATTATGGATGTATATCAAATCAATGACGGGCTCGTGACACCACGTGCTGTGTCACTACGTCTAAGTTTCATTTTCTAAGGATATTCATAGAATGGATACGGGCTTGTATCACTACGTCTAAGTTTTCTATTATGGTCAATGGTGAAGCCCATGGTTACTTTGGTGGGAAACGAGGTTTACGACAGGGTTGTCTCCATATTTGTTTGTCTTAATGATTAAGGTATTCGCGGTTTTTATTGATCGAGAGGAAAGAGCAGGTCGGTTTCTGCTGCACCCTAAGTGTCTAGCTGATGAGACATGAGAATGTCTCATTTGAATCTCTTAACTCGGGTTAGTTAGTCCGGTTTGAGCGGTTACTCTGATGATTTGTTTGATTTTCTTGCTCAGGTCTCATTTACGGAGTTCGATACAAAAACATCGTTGATAAAGACATACTTGAGGGGCATTTTGGTCATTTTAATGACAAGGGTATTCTGGTCAATATTAGTGCTCATGTAAAAGTAGAGATGAAGACGAGCCCAACGGTGAAAACGGGAGTTGAATCGGAGTCCGGATGAACAAACTGAAGCAAGTCAAAGTTGGGATCAACATCGATTGTCCACATCATCTAGATGACATACGTGGCGCAGATCCAAAAGGGTGGAATGCAACTTTCGGTACACAAGTAGGGACTGTTGGGACTATTTCGGGATCCATTTCAGCTGCTGATTCTATACACCCGCGTGTAAGAGGCTGCAATGCTCCACCAAGGAAAGCAATCAAATACACGGCAGGGATCATTTCTGGGACACTTGGCTCTATCGGGAGAGGCACGTCCATCCTCTTAAGTTATGCCGAGATGCACCATAGCGATCACTTGATTGGCAACATTCTGGCGAGTTGACTGGGCAGGGCGTATCTCCTTCTCCTTCTCTAATCTGTTTTTTAAAAGATTTCATTCCTTTTTTCTTAAGAACAGCAAAGGAAGGTAAGAGATATTAAGAGATGGAAAGAAGGATGGCTGGGAATACAAATAGAAAGAGAAAGAATAAGAAAACTTAAGGAATGAGGCAGCTGAAGATTTCTTTCCAAAATCATTAATGGAAATCGAGAAGAATACAGTAGGGAGAAGATTATATTGATTGGGTACTTCCCTTCTCCTTCCTTTTCTCTAACAGTGACCATGGAAGATAAGGAAATCTTTTCCTTATAGAAAGAAACCGAGAGCTCAAGAGGGAAAGAGTAAAAGAGGGATGAGAATTTATTTTGGCTATATAGACAGAGAGAGGGGGACGAGTTGGCTTATCATATCTCGGCTGGGACTAAAAATCATCTCGGCTTGGGGAGCAGAGTTCTTCTACTTCTCCTTCTTTTCTCTTGAGCTTCATTACATATCTTATAGAGAGAGAGAGAGAGAGAGAGAGAGAGAGGAGAAACAGGGGCTCACGACTTCATCATCATCATCTTCCATTGGAGAATCAAATACCTATCACCATTATCATCTTTTCTTCTTCTTCATCTTCTGTATTTTTCTTTTTGTGAGAGACAGAGAGATTCAGAGATTGAGAGAGAAAGAAACAAAGAGTGAGGGAGAGAAGAATTGTAGGGGGAGAAAGATTATTATTGTCTATTTTATAAATTCAATCTTATTTATCTTGATTCTCTGGTTGAAGATTAAAAGAGAGACAGAGATTTACAACAAAACAGAGAGAGAAAAAGGTTGGAGAAGAAGTTTGAGAAAACAGTAGAGTGAGAAAGTCTATTGTGGAAAACAATTTTCCCGGAGAGAAATAATTTCCGGGAAGATGAGAAAACTTCTCTCTTAGGGCACGTTTGGTTGTCCGAGTGGAAAATCAGCAGGAAAAACAATTTCCAGTGAGAAAGTTATGTTTTCCTTCCCTCTTTATCTCTTATTTTCAGACTTGCTAATGTTATCTTGTTTGCCATGAGTGACTAAGTCTTTTATCTAGGGTCGATGATGAAACCATGTTCAATGTTTTAATCGGGATTTTAACGAAAACATTTTCCGGAATTCGGGTAGTTCATTACCTTGAATTTTGAGTTATAAAAAGAGATTTAAATGTTTACTTATTGGTTCTTAAACTAATTTTATGTGGTGAAATCAGAAAACCCAGACTCTCTCCCATTTGACATCTCCCCCATTTGAGTTCCTTGTATCATTTGTGTTTATTTTCTTTCCGTAATTTTATTTTAATATTTTATTCATTTCAAAATCAAAACCATTTTCAAAATCTTAATATTTCCTAGTTTTAGAATAGATTTCACTTAGTCTCTGAGGAACGAACCGGTCTTACCGGAAATTACAACTTGACACTCGTGCACTTGCGGGTGTAGACCTATTTAGGGTAACCTTTCTAGGCCCATCACTAGCTCCAAAAGTTACTCACCTTTGTTTCGCATATGATCTCATGGTCTTCTTTCGAGTAGACGCGAGCTCATCAGCTCAATCTCTAAAAGGTGTGTTAACTGGTTTTCATCGGGCAACTGGGTTGCAGGCCAACGTACATAAGAGCACTATCTTTTTTGCTTGTCTTTCGGCTCAAGGTCAGAGTGATATCACTACCATACTAAAATTCGGTGATGGTTCTCTGCCTGTTCGATACTTGGGTTTACCTCTTATATCTTCTCGTCTCACCTATAGTAACTGCATTCCGTTGTTTGATAAAATTAAGGGACGAATCCAATCTTGGAAGAGTCGTTTTTTATCGTTCGTGGGACGCGTTCTTCTCATAAAGGTGATTCTGAACAGTATGTTATTATATTGGGCGGCGGTGTTTATAATACCCAAAAGAGTTATAAATGAAATCAATTCCATCTTTAATAAGTTCCTTTGATCTGGTGTGGATATGGGGTGTAAGAGAACTCCCATTGGCTGGGAAAATCTATGATACCCTACTGATGAGGGGGGTATCGGGTTTCACATTATTGAGGCACTTTTCGAGGTGTCAAATCTTCGACATATATGGGACTTGGTTGGTGGCAAAACGACCTTGTGGGTTGAATGTGTGAGAAATAACCTAATCAAAGATAAGCATTTCTGGACCTTGTCGACTCCGAGTAATAGTTCTTGGTGTTGCCATCAGATTCTAGCTAGCAGGCCAACGACTCAGCGACTCATTTGCACTTCTTTAGGGGATGGTCATGATACCAAGTTTTGAACAGATCTACGGCATCCTCGCAGTCTTCTTTAGGATGCATTTGGTGAGAGGTCGATATAATTCTTATCTGCACTTAGATGCCCGGGTTTCTAAGTTTATTGGGCAGTTAGGCTGGGTTTTTCTTACGCATATTTCAGCTATGTTAGGGAATATCAAGGCCGAGGTTAGAGAGGTGGTGGTAGATAGTAATCTCAAGCATGAGGTAATCTAGATGCCTAGCAAGAATGGAGAGTTTACTCTCAAAGAGGCGTATAAAGCAATCCGACCGAGAGGGATTCAGCTGAGCTGGACTTCCTTAGTATGGTCACAGGGTGGCATTCATAAACATTGCTTCATAACGTGGCTTGCTTTTCGAAGACGCCTCAAAACCAGATCTCTTTTGGCTAGTTGGGGTTTGGTCATTGATACAACATGTGTCTTTTGTGGAGAGGGTGAAGGAACGGATTTCCATCTATTTTTTGGCTGCTAGGTCACAAAGAATATATGGGAATCGCTACTATTCAAAATGGTTTTTCTGAGAGTATGTGATGCTGATTGGAAAGAAGAGTTACAACGGTGCATTGATTACTTTGGTGGTTTTTATTGCTGCCCGAGTGGTCGTTTGCTTTAAATGCCTATGTCTATCATATTTGGAAGGAGCGAAACAACAAGGTATTTAGAAGCAATGTAATGTCCGGGACTGATTATTCATACTATTTGTGATGAAGTGCGTATCAAGCTAAAATACCATCACCAAACGGTTTGAAGAAACAGAGGAGAACCAAAGGACCCTTGTTGCTAGAATCTAACTATCTCCCTTCAAAAGCCAGTCTATACCTCATGTAAATGGACTCGGCCGATGACAGGGAGATACATGAATAACACTGATGGTGCATTAAACGAGGTGGATGCGGGGTATGGAGTTATTATTCGAGATTCGGAGGGAAGTGTTGTCAGGGCAGCTACTGGCCAGGTTGATCGACAAATTATTTTGTACATAAGCTGCAGGGTGTGGAGTTGGGAATGGAGCTAGCAATTAGTGGCGGGTTGTAGGAAGTTGAGTTTGGTCTCGATTTAATGAATATAAAGCTACTTCTTACAAAATCACATCAGAAATCACCATAGAAGACGAGGCGAATATGGAAGAGAGTTCAGAGGCTTCGAAGCCAATTTCGGAGTTTTCGGATTTTTCACGTCTATAGAGAAGCTAATCAAGCTGCTGATTACTTGTCAAAGATGAAGCTCGGACCAGGTGTCACTCACCTGAACATTAGTCAACTACCAGTGGAATTAGTCAACATTGTTAATGCAGATTCTAGAGGGACAGTAAGAATGAGGAAGGGGTGGGGTGGGGGGGGGGGGGGTAATGAAATGATGTAATTTGTGTTGCTGTTTTTGCTGATTTTTTGTTGTTTTTTGACTTATTAACTCTTTATAGTTGGTTCTGGCTTCTTCCACTTATCATTATAAAAAAAAAAATCAATGATGGAGCAAATTTTTTACGTTAGATAGGGTTGACCATGGATTAAAACTGATGAAAGAAAAATCGATTTGTAACTTGTTTTGGAAAAGGCAATTTCTAGTGTAAATACAATCGTTTCACTATACATGTTAATTGTCGAACAACTATTTTTGTTTCTTTTGAAAGGCCAATTAATAGTTTAGAAAGCTAAAATTCATACTCGAATTCCAAAGAAAACAAAAAGTGTAAGTGAGCGGGGTTGGCACCTAGGACCTTTTATGTCTCAACGAAACTAACAACCACCAAGCTTCCACACTTTGTGTAATAAGTAAAACACATATAAATATGTATACATAATTTTTTTTCTTTTTCTTTTAACTAATATTAAAGAAAAATGGGTGGAGCCAAGGGGAGCAGCCTCACCCCTAGATCCGCCCTTGCTCTTAGGGGTAATGAAGAGATGATCCCTCTTCATTTTTCTGTCAATGTGGTCAATTTTCTGTCAATGTGATCGTTAGATAAGAGTCAAGTCAATTGTGAGTTCTTTTTCTTCATTCCTCATGATTTTTTCTCTATAGTTCATCTTCTTCGTCAAACCTCTATTAAATTTTTCAATGATAACCAAAAAAAATTTTGTTGCTTTCTCACTCTCTCACACACACATTTTTTTTTGAATTTTTTGGTGTATGGTCCAAAAAATAGGCCTTAATAGGACTTTTAGTCCTCTCTAATCCCATAAAGGGTATAAAAACCAAAATAATATTACAAATAGACATCTGGTCCATTTGGTTCAATCTAGAGAGAAAACACAAATCCCGAGAATAACTATTAAATATTAATACCTAGACTAACCTTTCTTAAATATAAAAACAGTTATAAGATCAAAATCACCAAATATATTTTCCATTTTTATCTCCCTGTTTCTCTCTCCAATCACGTTTTTATATTAAGAAACCGTGATCTTTGATGCACCCGAAAAGGTTACACACCCAAGCGGAGGTATCAAGTAGTAATCCGGCAAAGCCGGGATCGATCCAAGGATAGGAATGTAGTTTGGATATCGAATGGTCTTATTCGTCGGTTCAGATATCAAAGGCTTACTTAGACAAACGAATAAGCACTAAGAGAATAAAGGAAGTAAAACAAACTAAATTATCAATGTAAACGAGCGAGAGAGATTCGAGAGAAGAGTCGAAGGAACAAGAGTCGGGAAGCAACAAAAGTCGGGAGACAAATAAGTGAGTGAGGTGTCGAAGTCCGGGAATCCATGATAAAAAACCTATAACTATGTACGGTCCAATCGAATGGTTTGATGTAAATCTAGTCTCGATTCCTAAGGTGGACGTTCATAAGCACTACGTATGTCCGGAGATAATACTTAGTCAAACAAACTTCCTAAACGATTAAAACCGAATCATCGAAAATGTCGTCTAGTCGCCTAACTATGTGAAGTGCATGACAAGACACATGAAATTTGAATCTAGACTACGATCGATATCGATCACTTTGCCTAATCGATTAACTATGCGAAGTACTTGATAAGACACATGAAAAACGATTGAAACAAGTAATCAAAATAAGAGAACATGAATTTATTATCAAAACATTAAATCATATCATATTAAACATAATCACAAATTCATCACATTTCATCCATATAATCGGCACACTTGATTTAGCTAAACATGGTGATAAGTAATAAATGAAAAGAAGATGATGAGAAATCCCCCTTTTTCGATGATGTTCGAGGCTAGGTTCGTCGGAAAATATGAGTAGATAAGGTTCAGCCGATCTCCCCTCAGCAAATTTCTGGATTTCCCCTTAACAGTGCATAATGGGTGTCCCTGAGCAAAAATCAGATCTCCCCTTAGTAATCAGCATCATCTTCTTCATTTAAAACCCACCACCATTAAAGCTTCACCAAGCTTTCTCTCTCTAAGCAATTTTCAACCAAAATCAAATCAAATCATATGGGAAGCAAGCCAAGATGATGGGGAATAAAAGCCCTAAGGTTTCGGATCGAGAAAGTTGTCGGAACACCATGAAAAATCCGACGAAAGAAAGCTAGGGTTTCGGCCAAAAATCAAGAAATCCGACCAAATCCGACCACGGCAAGCTGTTCCGAGCTGCAGCCGCACATCCCATGAAAGGTCCGAACTGTCCGAGCAACTCCCGTGTACAGCAGTGAAGGTCCCGTGTACAGCTGCTCCTGTCCGTGCAAGCCCGTGCCTTGCAGCTGCATCCTCGATGAAATCCCGAGCAGCACACGTTCCGAGCTGCTGCTGTGCGGATCGGAGCTTGCTGTCGGCGCTGCTGCTGTTCCATGCGTCCGAGCTGGTGTGGGTAGTCCCGAGCTCTCTTGTACCGCGACTTTGTGTGGTGCCGGCCAAGTTGGCCGGCACCCTCCTTCTCTCCTTCACTCTCTTGCTATCAAACCCTTCTCTAGCTCAAACTTTTGTTGTTTTTGGTGAAGAACACCAAACCCTAGCCACCCCTTTATCTTGCTTCTTAGTGAAGAAGATGATGAAAATCCTTTCCTCCTTTTCCCTTTTTCTCACTTGTGTATACACAACCTTAGACTTAGTCAAACTTGACTAAGTCTTAGACCATTTGACTTGGACCAAAGAGAGGGTGCTCATAAGTTCTCTATTATTCTCTTCCTCTTTGGGCTCTTGGGTTGGGCTTCTATCTAAAGCAAGGGAGTGCCTTCATCTTGTCTCTACATTTAGAACCAAGGGGGGGTGCCTTCATAGAATCCTTGTTTCAAGACCGAACCTCGGCTTCTTTCATTCACAACTTCTCCGTCCGAACTCCGAATCGACTTCCGTTTTCACTGTCGGACTCGTCATTGACTTCACTTGTTGTTTGACTTCTGATTTTGACCAAAATGACCAAAATACCCCTGGTGCTCTTTTCTTCCCTTTTGCTGCATAAGATGAAAATGTGATAATTCGCTCTCTTTATTCCGAATTACACGCCAAACCCCAAATAAACTACATAGCAATAAAAACACATAAATAATTAGAAATAAAACCCGAAAAGAACTAACTAATCAAAGTTAAGTGACCTAAATGTGGCATTTTCACGCCACATCAATCTTCTCATAATCAGTAAGTTTTCTAACCGAAACCTTATTGTCTCTGCACTCTCTCTCTCTCTCTCTCTCTTCATCTGATTCGAAAGTAAATCCTCCATTAAATCAGACACCTTGATTCATATTCTTTTGATTTGCTGAAATCAAATCACCATTGTTAATCAGGTAAAACATTAATCAAGTTATTAATTTTTGTGATTTTGTTTTATTTTATGATAATTGATTATCTCTCTACACCTTAATCTACTGAAAATCTTCCATTAAAGCAAAGAAATTTGTGTTTAATATTCATTAGAGATATTCAAAAACAGTTTCTTAATATTGTTAAACAGGTTAACAATCATCTTCTTAAATGATTCTGTTTCAAATGAATATGAAATTCTTGTCTTTCTCTCTCTAAAAATTTATTGAATGATATATATTTTGATGAGACAATCCTTCATGACTGATTCTTACAAATTCAATATCGAATTTCTCTCTGTATCATCTAATCAAATCTTCATCATTATTCAGGATTTTCTCTCTCTAAGATTCATAACCGATTTTATTATGTTAATGTTAAATCCGTCTTTACTGAAGATAATGCGATTAAGAAGTGTTTGTATCTATGTATTTTGTTACTTTTTAGTAGTTTTAGGTTACAGATTTTTAGATCATTTCTTCAAATCTTCATCAAGGTTTCCGTACAATTTTTGATGCAGAGAAGATCTCGTAAGATTTGTTATAACTGAATGCAAACGATATATAATTTAACATAAATTACGGATCGTTTACAATAAATTACATATCATTTTTTATCCAGAGTAGATCTAGTAGGATTTGGTTGTAACAGAATGTAAACGATATATAATTTACACGACATTACATGATGTTTACTGAACATAACACATACATAACGCATACGTCTTTTGTACGATGTTTTTATAACAGAATGTAAAATATATGTATTTTGTTACAAATTATACATACTTTATAAATAATATCAAAAACATCTTATAAATCTGCATAAATTAAATATAATTTATTCAACATTACGCGTACTTTTTTCACAAAACAGTTGCCGTTTATAGTACAATAAATGTTCCAAAAATTATATGTAATTTATTGCACATTATACATATTTTTTCACATAACAGTGACCTTGTGATTCGAACTAACGTTATGTTTGTCTCCTAACACATTATGAAGTTTAACAAACAGTATGCATAATTTTTCCATGGGTTAATTCCGTTTTGGCCCCCATATTGTGACCAACTCACCGTTTTGGCCCCCAATTGTGTCCGGCAGTTCGTTTTGGCCCCAATTTCCTATTTGGCCCCACCATATTTTTGTAAGCTTCTCCATTATACCCTTATGGCAAATTCGTAATTTAAATGTGTTTTCTTTCTCTTTGTCCACCTCACCAAGCAATTTCCACGTCACATTTGTCCACATAAGGTCGCCGGAAAATGTCGCCGGAAAATGTCGCCGGCGACATCATTTCCGGCGACCACCATTTTTTTTTTTTTTTAACTTCTTCTTCTCCAACCATCTCCTTCTTCTTCTCCAACCATCTCCTTCTTCTTCTCCAACCATCTCCTTCCTTCTTCTTCTCTCTCTCTCTCCTTCTTCTTCTCTCTCTCTTCCCCTCTTCTCTCTCTCTCCCTCTTCTCTCTCTGTTAGGTTTCCGGCGAAGGGAAACCCTTCGCCGGAAACCGTCTGGATCTGGGGAAAACCCCAGATCCAGACACCTCTTCGTCTGGAAAATCCAGACGAAGAGGGGTCCTCTTCGTCTGGAAAATCCAGACGAAGAGGGGTTCCTCTTCGTCTGGAAAATCCAGACGAAGAGGGGTCCTCTTCGTCTGGAAATTCCAGACGAAGAGGGGTTCCTCTTCGTCTGGAAATTTCCAGACGAAGAGGGGTCTGGATCTGGGGTTTTCCCCAGATCCAGACGGTTTCCGGCGAAGGGTTTCCCTTCGCCGGAAACCTAACAGAGAGAGAAGAGGGGGAGAGAGAGAGAAGAGGGGAAGAGAGAGAGAAGAGGGGAAGAGAGAGAGAAGAAGAAGGAGAGAGAGAAGAAGAAGGAGAAAGAGAGAGAAGAAGAAGGAAGAAGATGGTTGGAGAAGAAGAAGGAGATGGTTGGAGAAGAAGAAGTTAAAAAAAAAAAAAAAATGGTGGTCGCCGGAAATGATGTCGCCGGCGACATTTTCCGGCGACATATTCCGGCGATCTTATGTGGACAAATGTGACGTGGAAATTGCTTGGTGAGGTGGACAAAGAGAAAGAAAACACATTTAAATTACGAATTTGCCATAAGGGTATAATGGAGAAGCTTACAAAAATATGGTGGGGCCAAATAGGAAATTGGGGCCAAAACGAACTGCCGGACACAATTGGGGGCCAAAACGGTGAGTTGGTCACAATATGGGGGCCAAAACGGAATTAACCCTTTTTCCATTATACATGTCGTTTCTAGTAAATTGTTTGTTTTGTTAACAAATGTATATGTTTTCTTTTTGCAGTTTTGTTGTTACTTATGGAATTTGCTACTGAAGTTGGTCATTTGTTTCCTGGTGGTGCAAAATCATTTGGATACGCTTTTCGACAATATAGTGTAAATGTTGTTTGTCCTGCTCAAGACTACATATGCTCTTCGACAATATAGTGTAAACGATTTTTTGGTAACAGAATGTAAACGATGTGTAATGTAAAAGAAATTATGTGTTATGTAATAGAAATTATGTGTAATTTACTGAACAAGACCCAAATACATTTGATAAATTACGTTGTATACTTGACTAATGATGGTTTATTCGTCATAAATAATACATAATTTACGTATTTGTTTCATAATTTGTATTCGATTTGTATTTATGTATGAGTAAAAACGAAAACAAATGCTGCTTTAATGTTCCCAGAAAAATATACTATTTCCAAAACTGAAAGTTAAGTGAGAGAAAGTGATATATATGTTTTGTATATTAACCCCCAAATCACGCTAAATTGATCCTAGATTGATTCAGATAATATGAAAGAGAAAATTTGATTTACAAATCTGTTTAGAGGAGAGAGAAATTATGATTTGTTTCTATCTTTTTTTTTTTTCTAATAAATCTCCATATTTTTGGCTAATAAATCTCCATATTAAATCTGTAAAGAAGAGAGAGAAAATTGATTTGGGAAAGTTTAGATTTTGTTTCTAAACAGATTATAGAAGAGAGAGAAATTTTCGTGAGAATCTAACCGTTTTTTCCTAAATTTATCTTAAAATCAAGGTACATTAAACCGTTTGAAATTTTTGTGCGGCCCCACACATTAAAATCCCGTGAAAAACGACTGGGACATGGAAGGAATTATGTAATATATATTAAGGGTTTTTAGTCCCAAGAGCAAAAGGACTAAAAATCCATTTTTGGGGAAGATTGGACCCTAAACCCTTTTTGAACATTATTTTGGGCCATATACCCACGGACCCTCTATTAAACAAGGTTTATTTAATATATTTTTTAAAGATTCATTTAAAAATACTATTTAAAAATACTCAAATGATAATAAATCATAGGATTCTTATTAGTTGTCAAACAAACCAAAAAATATTATTTGGATTCATGAATCCGAATGAATCATGAATCCGCGGATTCATGATTCTGTCATCCAAACACACCATGACTTTTTGTTATAAGAGATTGAGAAATTCCATACTCCTTAATAAATCAACAGTGATGGTATGCCCGACCAATATCTCGGTCGAATTCCGTCTGGGGTACTTGGTCAATCCAGACCGGATTCCGCAGGGATATTGGCCTGGTGCACATCATTTTTGTTAATGAATTGTGACACAGAATAAAGAGGTTAAAACGGCTCTTAAAAAGTTGACTTGGACAGGAAAATGGGCAAATAACATTACCTTTTCTGGTCATTTGACAGCTTTTCCATCTCCTTCCTTTCTTGCCTTTCGTAACCGATGCCTTCTTTCTCTCCCATGAATCTTCCATTTAAGAAGCAAGAGACAGAGAGAGAGAAGAGGATCTGAGATCATGGAAAATGTCTTGCATAAAGGAAACAGATGCAGAGGAGAGAAGCAACCAAGTAGGCTACAAAATCTTGCACCAGCCATCCTCCGCCTTGAACCCACCACCACCACCACCACCATTAACAACAACGACAACATGTATCTGAGTTGCCCAATTCCCCTCCTTTCTCCTCTTGTTCTCACTCCACCTCCTCTGCCATTTCCAAATACCCATGATTTACAAGATCAAGCTGATGGGAATCTTCATGACCAGACAATGAGGAAAGGTAAGGACGACAACAGTGGAAGTACTGAATTATCATCATTATCTCCACCTTCATCAGACGGTTGGCAACATCCTGCAACAAGTACACCATTCATGGAACCATCATCTCTCTTCTCTTTATTCAACTCCCAATGTGTTATTGTCCATAACATAAAATAAAATTTATGTATGTTAAATTTATGCTCATCTTCATTTTCTTCCAGTCTTTGGTGATTGCTGATCTGAGGATCTGAAACTCTCATCAACTAGGAATTTCCCTGTTCTTCTCTATAACCTGTAACAGAGAGAAACTAACGAAGATTAGATTTTTTTTTTCTTTTTTTTACCGGAAACTGCAATGTAGTTTAAAGAGAAATGATAGAAGAGACTACAAAAGTAGACTTAGACTTACCGTAGAGCAAAATAGGAATCAACCGTCTATCACGAGAGAGACAGAGAGTTGACTCGAAAACGAAGATTGTTGATTTCGTGTAGGTCTTCAGTAGGCTTTGACTTGTAGCCTCTTGTATCTAAACTAAATCTACCTTAAAGGTTATCCATGTCGATAGCTAGGGAGCCCGTCTTGCCCACTTCCTTGTTACCGTCCACTCCTAGGTGGACTAAAACACAAGGAAAAATATAGGGAATGAAAGTAATCATTAAATGGGCCGAAATTTGATGTCACCACGTGGCGGGCCGAAATTTGATGTCACCACGTGGCGAAAGGTCACGTGGCTGGCCCCAATTGGTCAGGCCATGAAGAGAGAGAGAATGGCCTGACCAGTTGAAACATGCCACATCACCTTTCGATCTGTGGTCGGCCCCAATTTTAGGACCAGAGCTTAATTGGACAAAGTAATGAGTCAGGTAGATTCGTAGCCTACTAAGCCGACGGAGTAGATTGTCGGGGTATAGTGGAAGGATATCTAAAGAGTAAACTAGCGAGAAATATGACGAACATAGTGCTTCTAGTGAGATCCAAATAAGTGGAGTGGATGACTTCTGGCTGGAACTTCCTTGCATGGCTAGCTAGCTAAGAGATGATCGGAGAAGAAGAAGACTTTTGTTCTGCTAATCGTTAAGTGATTTTCGACTGAGATTTTCAGAACCCTTTGCATGAAGGAGGCTCTCCGTATTTATAGAGTATGAAGAGAGTAGTCACCCCTGGGGTGCGGAGCTCCTTAGATCCGAAAGAGTAGGATCCTACTAGGGTTTTGAAGGTAGTTGTTGATCTCTCGGGGAGAACTACTCAGTCCTATGATGACACCGCTTATAGTCTGCTCGTTCGCGGTAGATGCAGTCTACTCTCTCAAAGTAATGCGAGACTCGGTCTTCCCCCATGACCCTGATGTGCGGCAAGATACTAGGAATTTACACTGACCCAATCTGTAGTTATCTAGGCACGTGGCTAGCTGGAGTCAAAGTAGGTCGACATGACAGACTTGAATACGCGTGGTAGGAGCATGGCTTAAGCAAGCACGCTAGGCTTACTATGCCGCTAGCATGACAACTCCTAGTCTTAGTCTTGCTCATGTTCCTTCTTCTGCTCAATTGGCAGATGTCTTTACCAAGGGACTCTCCCATCCTATTCTTGAAGGGTTTATGGGCAACTCATGTCTGCTCCGCAGTATTAGTTTGTGGAGGGGACTGTAAGACCATAAGGAGTATAATTGAAGTGTAATAAAGAAGACTTATATTCTTTTAACCTAATGATGTACTTAGGAGAGGATTAGTAGTTTTAAGAGTTAGTTAAACTCAATGAGCTCTGATTGTAAGAACCTATAAGTTGGGGAGTTCTGTCTGTGTTTCGATTACTCAATACAATTCAATACCTTCTCTCCTTCATTCTCTTATAGTAATCAAAGAAGGGGTACCCTCAATTATATAGTGATATTAGGACTACATTCCCAATTTAGAACTATGTCTAGCGTTGACCTCCAATTCGGATTTTGCTGTCAAATGAATGTTAAGTGGTCAGCAGATGTCAATTACATATGTCAGACTGACGAAAATACCTCTCTTTGTACATGAAACTTCAAAGTTGGATTAATATCGAATTTTTTAGACAGTAATTAACCCCCTTTTTCTATAACTACAAATACACAACGGAAATGGAATTATGCCTTCAGGAAATGACGAAGTCTAACAACAACTATCATGAGTAGTTGTCGGGATAATATGGTTCACTCTCTTGATTATGGTAGACACAGATCTCATGTCAGGTCGCTCTTCTGATGTTTCGTTTGCACATAACAAACCTACCTTGAACACTGAAATAATGCAATCCTTACTCCCCAATTTACTACATTCCTCTATCAAGTTTTCGTCCAAGATCTCCATCACTCTATCAGGAAATGCAGCCTCTGTCCATTTCTTAAGATTCAATCCTTCTGTGAATAATTCATCTGTCGGTTTCTTTCCCGTGAACATCTCTAGTAGAAGAATCCCATAACTATAAACATCGCCTTTAGTCGATACACCTCCCTGTAAACCATACTCTGCAGTAAAAAACGGAGTTTATTCAAGTAAAACAAGAGGCATGTTCATTAGCTAACAACATTTGTATGAAATCTGTTCCGAGGTTGAAATTTACTGAAGTCCACTTCTAGAATGCTTGTTTATCATGATTTGTACGTCTGACTTATCTAAAGGGTTGGTGTGGGCTGATTTTGATTCTCATACATAAACTAAGTCTAAATTAAGAGCTCATTATTTGCAATAACCTAAAGCTACTATTATGCCCCAAACCGAAAAAAGTCAGACAGGCGAGTCAACTTTAGACAATCAATAAAACAAACTCCACCTTAAGTCACCTAAACGTCGTGTTCTAGTATAGATGAGAAATACCTGGTGCGATGTAACCGATCGATCCTTTTAAACCGAGGGTGCTACTTGTTTGATTAGAAGAGTTCAAGTGAAGCATCTTGGCTAGTCCAAAGTCACTAACATGACCAGTCATTTCTTCGTTGAGAAGGACATTACTTGGTTTAAGATCACAATGCACCACAGGAGTTTCACATTCATGGTGCAGATACTCCATGGCAGAAGCAACATCCATTGCTATACCCAACCTCTGTCGAAAATTCAGACACCGTCTTTCCTCCTCTAAAGAATCACGGTTCGAAGAATTATAGAGCCAACTTTCCAAACTCCCATTTGGCATAAACTGCAGTACTAATGCCTTGAACTCGCTCGTTGAACATGCAGTTATGATCTTAACTAGATTTCTATGTCGAATGTTTCGAAGAGCTTCACATTCGGATAGAAAACTTTTTGAAGCTCCACGTTGATCCATGTTGAATACTTTCACAGCCATTAGTGACCCATCTCTGTTAATTCCTTTAAAAACAGATCCAAAGCTTCCTTCTCCAATCAGGTTTCTAGAATTGAAGTTATCAGTTGCAACTTTTAGACGATAGTAGGAATGTATTTTGTTGTTGGGATCATTAAGTGATCTATCTTCATCGTTCTTCGGGTTGTCTTTTGATTTTGATCTCCAAACAAAGAACAAGAAAGCAAGCAAAGCAATCAGAAGACCAGAAGCTACTGAACCCACCACGGCTGCAACGATTCGTCGCTTTCTTAATCTACCCGAGTGGTTTTTAGTGACAATACAATGAGGTAATTCAAATACTGGTACACCACCACAAAGATCCTTGTTTTTGCCCAAAGAAATAATGGTGGAATTCAAGAAGATCCCTTTGTTTGGTACTTCTCCTTGGAGTTGATTAACAGAGATATTCAAGAACTCAAGGAACTGAAGTGATTCTAGAGAAGATGGAATCGGACCAGATAAATTATTAGATGAAAGATCGATATACTCTATACCTTTTAACTTGCTTAGTGAGTTAGGAATTGATCCTTGAAAGGAATTGCTAGACAAGTCAAGATACAAAAGATTCGAACAATCTCCAATGGTTATCGGTATGGTCCCGGAAAGCTTGTTATTTGAGATATCAATGGCTTGAACCATTTTCAAATTGCCAACTTCAGTAGGTAATGAACCAGTTAAAGAATTATGTGATAGATTGAGAAGTGTTCCAAGACTTGTGAGTGAGAAAATCTCCTTTGGTATGTCTTGATCTAACTTGTTTAGTGAGAGATCCATGAATTGAAGAGATTCACAGTTTGATAAACTCGAAGGTATTCTTCCAGTAAAATTATTGGTATTCAAGTTCAATTCAAACAATTTAGTCAAGTTTCCAAGTGATTGAGGTATTGATCCAGATAAATGATTCAAGAACAGGGAAAGTCTTTGCAAATTTTGAAGATTAACAATACTTGAAGGGATTCTTCCTGTAAAGGAATTTGATTCTAGAGACAACAAACTCAACCCACTCAAGGTCCCAATTTCTTCAGGTATGTGTCCTTCAAAATGGTTTTCTGCCATGACTAACAGAGAAAGTTGGCGCGAGAGGTTACCAATCGAAGGAGGAAGTCGACCAGTTAGCTGATTCGTAGCAACTGAAAATACTTGAAGAACGGTAGAATTCGCTAGTGAACTTATGAACTCTAAACCATTTTTATGGTCACTAACCAAGTAATTGATCTCTAGATTCAGAATTTGTATATTAGGAAGATTATGCAGCAGAGGAATTGTTCCTGTGAATCTATTAACAGAAAGATCGATTCGTTCAAGATTCGAAGCATTGGAAAGAGATGAAGGAATGGGTCCTTCCAACAAATTACCACCCACAAAAAAAGTTCCAAGTTTTGGTAATTTAGTGAACAAATCAAACGGAAGACGGTCTGAAATTCGGTTTTTTGCTAAACCGAAAATGATCAATGAAGAAATATTGTATAATGAAGAAGGAATCTTACCTGTAATGTTGTTATCTGCTAACTGAAGTTGCAGAAGAAGATTGAGATTACCCAATTCATTTGGTATCAGTCCATGAAGATTATTAGACATCAATATAAGATTGTTGAGAGATGAAAGATTTCCAAATGAAGGTGGTATAATACCCGTAAGATTGTTCCTTGCAAAACTTAGGTCTTCAAGTTTTGATAACTCACTTAATTCAGGTGGAATAGATCCTTCAATCTGATTCCTCGAAAGATCGATAACGCGAAGTTTAGAACAGTATCTAAGAGATGAAGGAATGGTTCCATGGATGAAATTTGAAGTTAGAATCAATGTTTCTAAGCGAAAAAGACGGCCGATTTCTTGAGGAATAGAACCACTAAAGCTATTATTTTGCAGGTCAAGAATGCGAAGGAACGACATATTTGTAAGGTGAGGAGAAATAGTACCAGCTAGAGAGAAATTCCCAAGAGCTAAACCGATGACCCGAAGCTTGTTAGGATTGCAAATAACACCATCCCATTTGCAGAAAGAGTTGTTAGTTTTCCAAGTATTAAGAACTCCATTCGGATCGAGAGTTATTACGGACTTGAACGCAAGGAGAGCGTCACGATCGGTCGTGTTGTCAAAGCGAGGTAGAGATTGAGAGAGAGAAAAATGATGAAGAAAGCAAAAGAAGATAGTAAAAAGGATAAAAAGAAATGAAGCTCTCATGACTGAATTAATTACAAAAATTGGGTTTAAGTTTAAGTATTTATATATAAACAAAGAGTGAAGAATTGAAGTTTTGAAGTCATGAAAGATACTAACAGATTCAATGACAGAAAATTTGATGATTTCTTTATTACTCATTTAGTCATCCTGAATTCATATTTGACTAAATTAAAGAGATATTTTTTGTCTCTTTGTTGGTTGAGAATTTGTACTACTGTTGTTTCATGATTCCTACCAAACATTTTCAACATGTTTAGCTCATCCTATTCCACCCAATTGGTCAACTCTTCTGGTAGAATAAAATACCTTTGAAAAATCTCATGAAATCTTTGAATGGTCAAATTATTTGACTAGGAAGTAAATACTTCAGAAAACCATTTTCTAAGTTTCTCACTTGATTGGAGTAGAATTAGCATCTTTCTTAAGTCAACTCAAACCTTAATTGTTCAACAACAACAACAAAAAAGAACTCAAACCTTAATTTTGATGTCATAGAACATTGCTTTCAATGTTTAGGCCTTATCATACACACTGAAAACTTACAAACGTTTTAGAGTAAGAGCATCCCAATGGGTTGCACCAAAAAAAACACTAAATAAGAATTTTCACCAAATCTTTTGATCTTTTCACATTTTTGATTCCAAAGACAATTCATTTTTAACTCACTTTTTAAATAAAATAAGGTAACAATTTATTTATTAAAATAATAATTGGACTTACAACTTACAAGACTTACTTACAAACTAAACTATTAGGACATCTTATTGTTTTATGAGTACCAAACAAAAATATTTTATGAAGACCAAACGCAAATATTAAAATGAGTAAAGGACTAAAGGGAAAAATAAATAAAAAAGGAACTCAATAAAATACCAAAAGTGGGAAGGCCCACCTAGGAGTGGGAATCGGTCCGAACGGGCAGGGAATGGACACTAACTCAATAGGTTCGGACGGAAAGGACACAAGTGCTAAGTGTCCACTCGGACATCCAGACAAAATGGGTGGACATTTAGGATTTTTCTCCAACAAAGTGTTCGTGCGTGACCGTTTTGATACTCGGGCAAACCGGGTATCGGTTGGTCGGGCATCGATCACTAATGAAAAAATAAAGAAATTTTTATTCGAAGTTAATATTGTTTAGTAGCTAAATACAAATCTAAACTCCCACTTTACAATCCAAAAAGTAAATGAATACAAAATTAAAAGATAATCATTGAGATTTCTCATAGATTACGAGGACAATAACATGTGCATTGTGGATTCTTGGGATACTAATGAGATATTGAGATGTTGGAAGAAAGAGAGACTAGAGTAGAGTAGAGAGGCGAAGACAAGATTAAGAAAAGTAATTTTTATGGTTATATATTTTTACTCTTGAAATCTAACAGTTGTAACTAACCCTACAAATCTAAAGGTTTAAAATCAATCATATAGACGGGCGGGTACAACGGGTAGGATAAACGGACGGGTTCGGTCGGGTGGACTATACAAGCGGGCGGACTCGGTCGGATCACCGGGTAAGGACTCTGCTTAAGCTCTTTCGGTCGGGCGAGTATGGACCGTTTCGGACATCGAACCATCACAGACCCTTCGGACTCAGACGGTCGTGAGCGGGTTCCGGGTTTCCACGCCAAAATCCCACCCCTAGGCCCAGCCATTCACCAATTTGGATGAACAGTGATCTGCCAAATTTGGCATGTCACTGTTCACGGACTGTAAAAACATTGTCTTATCAACTTTTAGAAAACAGTTGTTTGGGTTAAAAAATGTATCCATGATAACCAAAAACATAAGTATTTTTTTTAATAAGTAAAAGATGTCAAGATATTATGACTAATGATACATAAAGTTTAAAATAGTATAAGTAATTAACAATTAGTTCTTTTCCTATATTTTTTGGTTCCCAAACTACCCTTAAACATTAAAACTTCCTCTCTTTCTAGAAAAAAAATTTATGGTTGTTTGGATGACGGAATCATTAATCCAAGTAATACTTTTTGATTTGTTTGGTAACTAATAAGAATCCTATGACTTATTATTATTTGAGTATTTTTAAACGCATCTTTAAAAAATATTGAAGAAACCTTGTTCTCGGAACTCGTTTTTTTAAATATCGTTTCACTCGAGAACTCTCTGTTTTCTTCATAATTTTTTTTTTCGAGAACCGTTTTCCCAATTTTTTTTCGTAAACAATTTTTGGTTTTCTCAAAATAAGTTTTTTTCGAAAGTCGTTTTTTCCTCGAAAACCCTTTTTCCCAGAAAAAAAAGACGATAACTTTTTTTTTTTGAAAACTGAGATCTTATGAAACTTTTTTTCATGAAAATAATTTTTTTTTCAGAAAGCGATATTTTTCGAAAACCCTTTTTTCCTGGAAAAACACAATTGGGGAAAAACGGTCATCATGAATAAAAAAAGTTTTTGGGAAATTTCAATAATCGAAAAAACGGTTTTCGAGAAAAAAAAAGTTTTTTCGGTAAAAAAAAAACGGGTTTGGAGGAAAAAAAATATGTTTTCGGAAAAAAAAAATTTTGGGGAAGAATCGATTTTCGGGAAAAAACAGTTGTAAGGAAAATCGGACTTTGGAAAAAAACGATTTTTTGAAGAAAATAATGATTTTCGAGAAAAACATTTTTCGTAGAAAAAAATACTTTTAAAATAATTATTTTGTAGAAGGAAATATTTTTTTTTTATTGATTTTTAAGTTGAAATCTATGTTTATTAATCCAAAATCCTAGCAAATCCTGGGGGTTAGGGTTTGGTGCAATACAAATTTTCGAATTAGGATTCAAGAGTTTTAGGATTTTTGGTAGCCAAATAGGCCAAAGATTCTTGATTCCTACTAAATCCCTTTTTTGACAAAAATCCTACTTAAGAATCCTGGGACCAAACACACCATTAGATTTTTTTTAGGGGCTTTCCTTATTCTTCTTCACTCATGTAATGTCGTCTCCATCCTTATAGAGAATACTATATGCTTATCATTTAGTTTCATTAGAGAGAGAAAGTGTGAGAGAGTTGCATGGAGAGCGAATTTGTAGATCTATTCGAGTTCTTTTTTTTTTATAATCAATCTGTGGATCTGCTCCTTGGAAATTGGAGAACTACAAACCAATTTTCTTCTTCTCTATGTTGTATTTCTTTTACAGATTTGAAACTAATTTCGCGAGATTTGCAAATCCATTTTGAAAGATCTGCAAACTGAGTTTGCAAACCCATATGTTACAGGTGCAAATCGAGTTTGCAGGAATTTGCAACCTCTGTTTACAACTATAAACTTGTGCAAACATAGTTTGCAAAACACAAATTGAAACTGAGTTTGCAACATTGCAAAAGCAAACTCAGTTTGCATAGAAAAGTGGATCTTGTTAAGAAGATAATGAAAAAAAAATTTAAGGAAAAAGTAGAAAAGTAGATTTTGTTAAGAAGATAATGGAAAAATCTTTTTAAATATGAAATTCGACATGTCAAGAAAAAGTTATATAGATTTAGTTGAACCACATGACAAATTGGTGTTTTAGTCTTCATAAATTCTTTTGAGCTGAATAATAATTATGAAATGTTTGCCAGATTTTTTTCAATATTATTGTTATACAAATTATGTTAAGAAATTCCTACGTGAGACAACGCTTATACCTTTCTTCAGCGGAACACTCAGACTCCCCCTCCAACAGTGGCGGATGCATAGAATTTTCTCTATGGGGACACATTCAATTATATTAAACAATAAAAAGCCTAATACAGTTACCTATGATAAATTGCTGAGCTTCTTATGAACTACCGAGATTAGTTTAAAGTCTTGGATTATAAGTGCATTATTAAACAAGATTATGTGTCGTTCAAACCAATTATTTATGGTCGCGGCTTTGGGGAATAAAGAATAATCTCAAGGGAATAAATTCTCTAGGGGATTCATCTTTCTTTATACATTCTCGGGGGAATATTTTATTTAAGTCCAAAAACTCGCTTGATCAAACATTGCTCCCTAATCTTCATCTTCTCTATCACCTTTACCACCACAACTTCCCACCACAAACATTCGGACCACCATTGCGACCTCTTCTTTCTCGTATCTCACTCATTGTTACCCTCTTCTCTATCTTGTTTCATGCTTCTTTTCTTGGTTAACTTCCTGGTACTAATAAATGTTCATTAAGTTACCGAATTTTTTTATATAGATAGTTATAGAGAACAAGAAGATGTCTGAATCAAGAAGAACAATAGGTTACACTCTTGCCTCTTAGAAAATTGAGAGTTTTATTCAGATTTCTTTGATGAATCTCTCATTCAAATTGATTCTAATAATTCATAGATCAAGGTCCTTTTGATTATATTCTTCACAAATTATCTGGTGATGAAGGGTGTAAACAGTTAGAGGAGTATTCATTGAAAACCCTAATGTTTTGATAATAGATCAACCTGAATCAATTGAAAGGTTACATAATACTGATGCTTTGTTAGATCTACTGCCATGGATGGTTTGAAATTTCCAGTGATTGCTAAGCCGTTGGTTGCCGACGGGAGTGTGAAATCGCACAAGATGTCACTTGTGTTGAGTCATGATGTTTTGATTAAACTGAAACCCCCCATTGTTTTGCAAGAATTTGTGAATCATGGGAGAGTTATTTCAAGGTAATGTTCAATGTGTGGAAAAGAAGTATTTGCCTGATTATCTCTGAGGAAAAATTGGGGATTCTGTGGGTTAAATCGTTCTCTCAGA
This sequence comes from Eschscholzia californica, assembly GCF_041429995.1. Taxonomy (NCBI): domain Eukaryota; kingdom Viridiplantae; phylum Streptophyta; class Magnoliopsida; order Ranunculales; family Papaveraceae; genus Eschscholzia; species Eschscholzia californica. Next base: position 42,266,991 of record NW_028238309.1, on the reverse strand, counting down.
AAAGATGGATTTGGAAGATGTTGAATTACCCACTTTAAGCTTCATTACTGAAATTGCTAGAGAACTAGGTCAATCCATGAGATTTTTTCATCTTTTCAACTTTGATGTCAATGGAGAGAGAGATAGTAAGAGAAGAATGAAAGAGTAAGTAAACAAGAGAGAAATGGTGAGATACAGTGAGTGAGAGATAGCAATAAGATAGAGAGACATAAGAGAGATGGAGAGAAGATGAAGATTAGGGGCAATGTTTGATCAAGTCGATTTTTGGACTAAAAGAAAATACGCCTCCAACTCAATATTTTTCGGCTAAATTTTTTATTCCTCGGAGAATAATTTTTATTCCCCAAAGCCGCGGCCTTATTTATATATATGTAGATTTTTTTTGCGTTTGTGATATATACGTGTCAAATTTTAATTCTAATTTTCAACTATAAAATTACTTGCTCTAAATATAAAATTTGTCGATTCATTGTTTCTATAATTTGTTTGGTGTTTTCATTAGGGTTAATTCTATTTTGGCCCCCTAAAGATGACCAACTGACCAAAATGGCCCCCTAAAGATGACCAGCTTCCATTTTGGCCCCCTTTTTCATCTTTCCGTCATTTTCACCGTTAGGGTTTAGTGCGCTGGCATTTTACTCCCAGAAATACCCCTGCCCGTATCTACCCCCTTGATCCACGCGAATATTTATGGTCCCCAAACCTGTCCCATCAATTTTTTTCGATAAAGCATGTCCCATCAATTCAGTGAATGACTATCACCATTAAAACACTTCACCTACCCACCATAAATACCCCCCAAAATATCATCCATTTAAATCCAACACAAACCTCCATTGTTGAACAAAAAACACAAAAACCTCCATTGCTTGCTAACCGAAATTCATTCTTCATCTCCATGAAACCTGCTTTGGGGAATTCTTCATCTCCACCACTTCACCGGTGTCAAATGTGTGACGACTCAGATCATACGACCATTGATTGCCCTTGGATCTACAGTCCTTGCAAAAACCCCAAATGTATAGGGATTAGATTTCTGTCTTCAGCTAAGAACAAAGAAGGTAAATCAAGAAAGTATCTAAATTGCCAATTTTCGTCATGCCCAGGGTTCCAGTGGCTTGATGAGGCCAAAGATTTACACGAAGTTGATGCCACGAAGAAACCCCAAATTTGTAGCTCGGGAACTAAGGATTCATGTTTCCATTGCGGCCTTCGTGATCATTTTGCTAAAGACTGTCCATGGGTGGATACGCCTTGCCCTAGGCCTAAATGCATAGGAAGGAGGAAGATCCGAACATCAATGACAGATCAACCAAAGAAAGTTCTTGTCTTGTGTTGTTTGCAACAAATTTAATTGGGTTTCAGATTTAGTGGACAATAAAGTAGGTAAAGAAAAGGGGAAAGCAGTCATTGAGGTTCCTTAATTCTGATGAGTTTTGCAGTGAGTTTGTGAAGAAAAATGTTCTGTAAGGTTATTTCTGATTTAGGGGGTAAATAAGAAATTAGGGGTCAATGTTCTATAAGGTTCTGTAAGGTTATGTTTGATTCCCTTTTAAATCAATTAAGTTTGTCAAGAAAAATGATTTGTGACGAATATCAAAAAACTAACATTAACATTCAAAGTTAGGATCAAAATAGACCAATTGTTCAAAATTCCAAAAGTATCAAAACCAACCAGACAAAATACACCAAGAGTTTTTCCAAAAGAACTAACAAAAAAGACAAACCATTTCAGAGACCACCTGCAAAACTAAACATAAACCATTTCAGAGACCACCTGTATCTCCCCCCTGTTCGATTGATTAGATGAACCAGCACCACGATTTCGAAACTGTCGAGTAAATCTCGGGACATTCGGCCTTTCTGGTATTACTAAACGGGCCCTAACCGGTGGAGCTTGACTTTGTTGATTGCTGGAGGATGATTGAGTTTGTTGTTGTTGTTGTCTTCCACCAGTTCCCCTTGTTGGTGCTGATGGTACGGTCCCCTGCATCCCCTTTTGTTGTGGCCGTGAGTATGGCAAGTGCTGCAAAAATAGCCACGGCTCTTATTTCCTGCTTGCTCGGACTTATCTCTCCTTCTCTGTGTTCTAGGCCTGCCTGCTGCTCTAAATAGCCTTGGGGGTTTCACAACATACCTTGGCTTCGAAAGGTCGAGAAAGGGTATAAGGAATTGGTATGCCAGATAAAAAAAGCAATGAAATTTTACAATATTACCTCCGCCCAAGTCGATTCATCTGGGATTAGTGTAACCCTGTGTTTATACGTCTCCCTGTATGCTTTGACAGTGTAGAAATAGCTACAGTACCTAAAAGGGGTCAAAATAGAAATAAGGGGTTAAAATAGAAATAGGGGGTCAAATTAGAAATAGGGAGTCAAAATAGACAAAGAACAGTAGAATGGACTTACTTCGTGAAGTTTTCTCTTCTTGGGGTAATTACAGCAACAACGTGAACACAAGGCAATCCTGTAACCTGCCAGACGCGACATGTGCATGTTTGATCTTGCAAATTAGCTTGCCAGCGAACTCCACTCCTTACACTCACATTCCAATGATTGTCGTCAGAAGGTTGAACCTCGTAGTATCGAACCCTTTTCTTAAGCTTCTCCAATGCACGTTCAATCTTAGGAACCAAACCATCATCAGACCATGCTTTTGCTTCGGACCTTCGCTTATGAAAGGAACCCATACACATTAGCCAATATTTCTCTATCATATTGCACAAAGGTTTATCTCTCATCTTCAGAATCATACTATTAAAGCTTTCAGAAAAATTGTTGGTTATGTAATCACACTTGGAAGTGTGGTCGAAGTGTGCTCGAGTCCACGTCGAGAGAGCCTCTCGTTCCAACCATCTTTTTGCCTCAGGACTAACACCTTGCAGCACAGACATCCATTTATTAAAGTCTGCTTCTGTGTATGACTTGGCTGCATTCCACACCAACTCCTCCAAATGTAGACCAGTATGTACTCGCTTGAAGTTCTTGTACATATGTCGGAAGCAGAACTGATGTCTTCCACTGCCAAACACAGTAACTACAGCATCTATCAAACCCTTCTGTTTATCAGACATAATCGTCAATGGTTGTTGATGCAATGTCAGTTTAGGACCCACGGCTGAAAGAAAGTTCAACCATGTCTCTTTGCACTCATTCCGACACACATAAATAGCAATGGGAAAAATCCCATTAGTAGCATCAAGGGCAAGGATAGAAAGACATACACCTCCATATTTTCCCTTAAGGAAACACCCATCTAATCCTAGTATAGGTCTACAACCTTTCAAAAAACCTTCAATGGAAGCTTTGAAACACACACACATACCTAATGGTCAAAATAGAAAAAGGGGGTCAAATTGGAAAAGGGGGTCAAAATAGAAAAAGGGGGTCAAATTGGAAAAAGGGGGCCAAACTGGAAAGATTGAACATACCTGTGAATGTTTCGGTTGCATCATGCCTAGATACTGTAGCTATACTACCTCGATTGTATAACAAGATTTGTCGAGCCATCTCAGGTGTTTTCCGGTAACCCTCTTCAAAATTCCCATGCACCTTCTCCATCATGAGGTTTCTAGCACTCCAAGTTGTTTTGTAACGAATGTTGACACCCTTATTAGTCTTCACCCATGCTTGAATGTTATCCGGTGTGAGGGCTGGGTTTTCCACAAATAGATCCATGAACACTCCCGAAACTCTCAGGTGTTTTTCGGTAACCTTCTTCAAAATTCCCATGCACCTTCTCCATCATGAGGTTTCTAGCACTTCAAGTTGTTTTGTAACGAATGTTGACACCCTTATTAGTCTTCACCCATGCTTGAATGTTATCCGGTGTGAGGGCTGGGTTTTCCACAAATAGATCCATGAACACTCCTGAAACCCATTTCGCATTAGCCATTGGATTTTTATCTTCAGCATCAGCTTGACAGGTATGAACTAAGTTACTCTTACCCAACTTATAAGTGAATCCATCACTGAGCAAAGAAATGTAGACATTCCAATTGCATCCGTCAGCCTTGCACTTAAACTTCAATCTCCGCTTCTCATTCTTAATTTACTTATAGGCAAACCGATTAGCAATTGCATGAGTTCTAATTGCTGCTCTTGCTTGCCCATTGTGGCCCATGTCTGTCCAACTTCAAGTACATTTATTTTTTGACCCACTTTTCCTTCATTATCTTCATCATCTTCAGAGGACGCATCCTCATTCTGATAAAAATCAGTAAACTCCTCAAATCTGGAGTCATACTGATCTATACCTTCTCCTTCATCTGAATAATAGTCACCTTCATCTTCATCTGAATCATCATTTGAGTGGTATCTATCTTCTGGGTTGACATCACCTCCTAAATCTAAACCACCTTCATTGTCAACTTGATGATCAACTGTGGCTTCTGTTACTACTGAAACTTGAGTACCAACTAACTCATCACTAACCCCAACCATTCTTCTTAGTATGTCTCTCCAATTATCTTCTTCAGATCCCGTCATGAATCTATCCCAGTCAAATGTGGACCAATCTATTCCAGTTTGGCCCCCTATTCCAGTTTGGCCTAATTCGGCTGATACTCCTACAAACCCATGTTGGTCAATGACTCCTTCATCAACTACCATCTTAGATACCCCTTCATCCACTGCCACTGTTACTTCTCGATCAACTTCCATTTCTGAAACCCCTTTGTCAACTTCCATGGGATCAACATTTCCCTCAACGTTTTCTTCCTTACTACAGGGATGCATTTTCTTTCTTGAAACATGTCTTTTAGGTTGACGACTAACCCCTTTTGACCTGCGACGACAAGTGGCCTTTTGCTTTGTTCTTGGTGTCTTCTTCCAACGCAGGTAAAAGTCAGGAGGGAATGGGGGAATTTCAGGGAAATCAGCATAAACAAAAAAGTGTAAAAAACCACCACCATAACTTGGTACACATGCCATAAAGCTGGTCTCCAGATCTGTATCATTCTTAACAAATCCTATATGCTTCTCAACTTGTATAATAGTCCACAAATCAAGAACAGTTCCTGCAGGGATCCCCATTTCATGGCAAATGTAGTCCAGAAACCTATCATATGTCATATGATCTTCAAGTGGATAACGAACGTCTTCGATTAGTAAGGTTTCTCCTCCAACATATTCTGAATGATGAACATCATTCCATTCCGTTTCTGGAACCCATTCACCACCATAATGCACCTGAACATCAACCATTGAAGGTGGATCGAACCGGATTTCATCATCATCCATGTTTGAACTACTACTCATGTTGGTAGGATTTAGGGCAAGAAGAGAGAGATTTTTGAAGAACAGAGCGAAGAAGAAAATGACAGAGAGAGATAAATAGAGAGAGGGAGAGAGAGAGAGGGAGGCGTTTTGTAAACTGAAGAAGACGCGTTGGTTAAGGAATGACTGAGGGAGACGTTTCACGCCGCCGCCTCTTCATATTCTGCTAGGTAGGTGAAGTGGTTTTAATGGTGAGTAGTCATTGACTCACTGAATTGATGGGACAGGTTTGGGGACCATAAATATTCGCGTGGATCAAGGGGGTAGATACGGGCAGGGGTATTTCTGGGAGTAAAATTGTCAGCGCACTAAACCCTAACGGTGAAAATGACGGAAAGATGAAAAGGGGGGCCAAATTGGAAGTTGGTCATCTTTAGGGGGCCATTTTGGTCAGTTGGTCATCTTTAGGGGGCCAAAATAGAATTAACCCTTTTCATTATAAGATTGTCAGAACATATAAAACTAACAAAATATGTTAGAGACGAACTAAGAAAACATTACGAAACAAAAATATTAAGAGAATAATAAATAATTAAATAAAGTGAGGTGAATCTCTTTTTGAATCCACTCTAAACTAGCCGTCAGGATGGCCAATAGCTAGTAAGGAGAGGTCTGGAGCCTCTCCCAAAGGCCCCTCCCAAAATGAGGGGCTACTGGCCTCTTGTGGACCCAACGAACAGAGTCTTTACTGGGACACCCCGGTTGGAGTCCTAAATATTGGTATTTAGGAGTCCAACCCTCAACCATTGGATTTGCTCTAAAGTCAAGACTCAAGAAATTCCAACTTAGTACTGAAATACTAGATTCCAATATGCCTCGAAAACTAGCTATGCAAGGAAAGAATTGCCCAATCACTTATCTACTGTACATGCTATCTGATTTTAGTTCTTATTAGTAGCTCATGTGATAGTGATGTAGAGGAATTGAGAAATTAATGGAAGAAATTGATGCAACCGAACACTACTAAAAATACCAAAGTCGAAGTCACTGTATCAGAATAGAATGAAATTTTGAGCGTTGTTGTGAAATGGCGTCCCACAAATTTGTCCTTAACGCCACAGTGGAACAACTTTGGGAGATGGACTTTAGTAGTTTATTTTATAATCATTTTTAGTGAAGTCTTGCTTTAGGATCCAGTGGTTGCTTTACTCTTGTTTTATTAATAAAATTTGAATATTTTCTTTACTCTGAGATTTTCTATTTCTAAGTTTTGGACATAAATCTAAAAATTTTTCGAATTTTCAGCTGAGGTTGATATATAAAAAGTAAATTCTATTTCTTTTTTTAATTGTAAGCATGCTTCGACCCCTTGACGTCTAAAGTGTAAGGCTGAACCTCTTGCCACTCCCACCAAGAGTTATTGGCATAAATTCTGTTTGTCATTCTATAATTAGTTATACCACACTTTGTTATGGGAAATGTAGAATGTTAGTGACTGTTAGTTTTGAACCTGAGTCCTGAATGAAACAAATCAGGACACCATAGCCAACTTAAATAGACCAAAACCACAAGGAGCTAGTAGCCCGATTTTTTTTTTTTTTTGAAAGTCGACTACGATCTACGTATGTCGTTACATTTGGCACTTGATACATCATAGATGTGATAAGCTCGATAACCGCCCACTCAAACACTAACAGGACCGGGCCTATAGCCCAACTAGAACATGCCCTAAAGGCCAACAACATTATTTACACCCTAATAATCCCAATTCAAATAACCAAAGATTCCACCTTCTCTGGGATTCGAACCTGGGACCTCCAGGGCTTTCTGGAGTTTATGTCAACACCTTGGAACCACTTGGGCTACCAACTGTTGACCTAGTAGCCCGATTTTAAATGTTCTCAACTTGGCCGGTCCTACTCCTTTTGAGTATGACAACATTTGCAACAAAATAAAAGAGTATGACAACATGATCATTGAGCCCAAAGTCAATCTGAAAATAATGACCACCTCAGGTTTGGTCCGACCATTCTCGGATAGAACCCCCTTGATTCTATTATACCTAACTTGGACACTGACTGTGAGAGGCAGAGGCGGTTTCTAAATTTTGGCATAGGCGGTTTATTGGCACCATATAGGCGGTTTCTAAATTTTGGCACCAAAGTAATTTAGAAACCAAAGTTCCTTTTTATGGGGCTTGATATCCTATATAAATAGGGGTCTTGAGTCTTTGTAATCAAAACCAACAACAAACACAACAACTCTTCTTTAGAGAGAGCTAGAGAGAGTGAGCAAGTTAGAGAGAAATTTTTTGTTCATAGTTTTGAGCGGTGTTAAATTTCTCGGTCGTCGAAGATTTAGTATAGAAGGTTAAAATCTATACGGTACCATCTTGGGACGAACTTGCGGGTTGTGTTAGTCGTCTTCATCTATCCTTCAATAAAGATTTCTTGTTCGCCCGAGGACGTAGGCTTTAAGCCGAACCTCGTTAAATTCTGTTCGCATATTTGATTTTGACTTAGCTTTTCGATTAATCTTCATAATCGGATCAATTTCTAGGATAGGTTCGATAGCTTCCGCGACTTTTGGATCTAACAATTGGTACCAGAGCCTTGTTGAGATTGAACGAAGAGAAGATGGGATCGAGAAGTGGTACGGTCAAAGCAGGGAAATATGAGATAGAAAAGTTCAATGGGAAAAACGATTTTTCTTATTGGCGGATGCAGATGAAGAATCTGTTAATCTCGCAGAAATTACACAAGACGTTGACGGGAAAGAAACCATGAGATATGTCAGATGAGGATTGGGAGGAGTTAGATCTCGAAGCACGGGCTACCATTATGTTGTGTCTTGAGAGGGACGTGGTGTTCCTAGTAGACGGAGAAACAACGGCGGCGGGTGTGTGGTTAAAGCTAGAAAGCAGTTTCATGACGAAAACTTTAACGAATCGGGTCTACTTAAAATCCAAATTATTCACATGTAGAATGGAAGAAGGTTCTTCTATTCAGGAATATGTGAATAGGTTTGACAGGATTATCTCAGATTTGAAGGATATTGATGTTAAGGTTGAGGATGAGGACCAAGCCCTCATATTGTTACTTTCATTACCTAAATCCTATGAAAACCTTGTTCAAACTTTGATGCTTGTTGGTGATAGTCTAAGCATGGAAGAGACGAGAAATTCGTTATTAGCGGATGACCTTCGTAAGGTTGCTACTAGCGGTATGACGTCGGGTGGAGTAGACAAGGATCAAGCACAAGGGTTGTTTGTAACGAGGGGGAGGAGTAATGAAAGGGGAAAGGGAAAGGGCGGGAAATCTAGATCCAAATCTAGAGGCTCTTTCAAGAAAACGTGCTTTAGTTGTGGTGAGCTTGGCCACTTTAAAGCGGCTTGTCCAAAGAGAAAGTTGAAGCAAAAGAACGAAGGCTATAAGGAGAAAAAGGGGATGCAAGAGGCGGGATATGTGTCAGAAGAGGCGGACGAATGTTTCTCGGTGACAGAGGTGTCTGAGAAGATCTCCGATAAGTGGATGCTTGATTCAGGGGCGTCACACCATATGTGTCCAAATAGGGTGTGGTTTACTACCTATAGGAGTATAGATGGTGGTACAGTTATACTGGGTGATGATAGTACATGTAAAACTGTGGGACTCGGAACAATACGTATCAAGATGCACGATGGAGTGGTGAGAACATTGACGGACGTAAGGCACATACCCAATTTGCGGAAAAATCTAATTTCCCTTGGTGTGTTGGAGCGGAACGGCTGTAAGATAATTATAGAAAATGGCTCCATAAAAGTAGTTAAGGGTTCTTTGGTGGTAATGAGAGGTACTCGTTACGGTAATTTATACAAACTTTTGGGGACAACAATTACGGGAGATGTAGCAGTAGGAATCAGTGGAAGGGATTCAACGGCTTGTACGAGGCTTTGGCATATGCGCCTTGGGCATATGTCAGAAAAGGGTCTATCTTTGATGTGCGGGAAAGGCTTGTTGAAGGACATGAAGAAGCCTTGCATGAAGTTTTGTGAGCATTGTGTGTTCGGGAAGGCACACAGGGTGACAAGCAAGCACAGGAGCAAAGAGGTGTTAGACTACGTACACACCGATGTCTGGGGACCGGCAAAGTTACCTTCCAAGGGTGGTTCCAGGTATTTTGTTACATTCGTTGATGATCATTCGAGATTTGTCTGGCTTTATTTTCTGAAGCATAAGAATGAGGTATTCAACACATTCCTGGTGTGGAAAGCAATGGTTGAGAACAAAACTGGTCGAAAGCTGAAGACGTTAAGGTCGGATAATGGGACCGAGTACACGGATGGGGCATTCAAGGAGTTTTGTAATCAGGAAGGCATTGTGAGGCACTGGACAGTAGTAAACACACCTCAGTAGAATGGAGTCGCAGAGAGATTGAACCGTACACTACTTGAGAAGGCTAGATGTATGCGCTCCAATTCGGGATTAGGCATAGAATGGTGGGCAGAATCTGTTGCTACAGCTTGTTATATTGTGAACAGATCTCCACATTCTTCTTTAGATGGCGGCATACCTTATGAGGTGTGGTCAGGTGAACATGCAGATTACGGGAGACTTAAGGTTTTCGGTTGTACGGCCTATTACCATGTTAAAGGTAACAAACTTGACAATAGAGCAAAGAAGGCAATTTTCTTAGGATATGCTACAGGAGTCAAGGGTTACCGGCTATGGTGTACGGAAGACAAGAAGTTTGTAATCAGCAGAGATGTGGTGTTTGATGAGTCATCGATTGTAGCTATGGCGAAAGCTACAGTGCCTAGTTGTGGTGATGTTTGGTCTACTAAAGCTCAAGTAGTGGAAGTAGAAGCCGAAGACCAACGGGTTTCTAGGAATCATGATCAGGTGGAGCATCAGGATAATACTCAGGATGAGGAAATTGATGAACCCGATCATGAGGAGGTTCAAGGGGAAGGTACACAAGTTTTACAACAACAACAGCAGGATGTTTCGGTACACACTAGGCCGAAACGGTTATATAAGCCGGTACAGAGGTTAGGGTCAGACAAACCTTTTAGGCATTACGGGCAGGCAAATCTGGTTGAATATGCACTCTCGGTGGAAGACGACGAGCCGGTCACCTTCAAACAAGCTATTACCGCGGCGGAAAGAGAGAGTTGGTTGGTTGCTATGCAAGAAGAGATGGAGTCTCTTCACAAGAACAAGACATGGGAGGTTGTCCCATTGCCCGAAGGTAAGTCTGTTATTGGTTGTAAATGGGTGTACAAAAAGAAAGAGGATTCTTCCGAAATCAAGGGTACAAGGTATAAGGCAAGACTAGTGGCTAAGGGTTATGCACAGAAAGAAGGGGTCGACTACAATGAGATTTTCTCACCGGTCGTGAAACATACTTCTATTCGGGTGCTATTGAGTATTGTTGCTCACAGGGATCTTGAGCTGGAACAACTCGATGTTAAAACCGCCTTCTTGCACGGAGATTTGGAAGAAGAAATTTATATGGCTCAACCTGAGGGATGCAAGGTTGAGGGTAAAGAAAATCAAGTATGTCGTTTGAGGAAATCTCTTTACGGATTAAAACAATCCCCTCGCCAATGGTACAAACGATTTGATTTTTTCATGCTAAAGCATGGTTTTCGCAAAAGTGACTATGATTGTTGTGTATATATCAAGAAGCTTCGCGAAGGTGACTTTATTTATCTCCTTTTGTATGTGGATGACATGCTTATTGCTTCTCGAAGCATGGTGGAGATGGATAAGTTGAAATCTCAACTCAGTCAAGAGTTTGAGATGAAAGACATGGGCGCTGCAAAGAAGATACTGGGAATGGAGATTAAGAGAGAGCGGTCAAGTAAGAAACTGTACTTGAATCAGAAAGGTTACATCGAACGAGTAGTTTCTCGATTCGGGATGCAGAATGCGAAGGCGGTGTCAACACCTTTGGCACCACACTTCAGGCTCTCGGGAAAACAATCTCCCACTACTACGGTGGAGAAGGATCAAATGGATCGTGTACCGTATGCTAGTGCAGTTGGCAGTTTGATGTACGCTATGGTGTGTACTCGTCCAGATATTTCACAGGCGGTCAGTGTGGTTAGCAGGTTTATGGCAAATCCGGGGAAGACACATTGGGAAGCTGTAAAGTGGGTCTTGAGGTACTTGAAGGGTACTGTTGATACGGGTTTGTGCTTTGGTGGAGACACATGTCAGGTAAGCGGTTATGTTGACTCAGATTATGCTGGCGTTCTAGATAGAAGACGATCTACTACTGGTTATGTATTTAGGGTACATGGTGCTCCAGTTAGTTGGCGATCGATGTTACAATCTACAGTTGCGTTATCTACTACGGAGGCCGAGTATATGGCTATGGCCGAGGGTGTGAAGGAAGCATTGTGGTTGTGGGGTCTTCTGGATGATCTAGGGATTAAGCAGGAGTGCGTGGGTGTATGGTGTGATAGTCAAAGTGCAATCCACTTGGCAAAGAATCAGGTTCATCATGCTCGTACTAAGCATATCGATGTCAGGTATCACTTTGTACGAGATGTCATAGAGGAAGGTGATGTTTCTCTCATGAAGGTACACACGGATGAGAATCCTGCGAACATGTTGACTAAAGTGGTGACATGTAGCAAATTTCAGCATTGTCTGGAATTGCTACAAATCGGCTCGTGTTAAGTTGCCCGAAAGGGCGTAATGGCGACAAGGTTTTCTTTATGTGAAGGGTTGGTAGAACTACGGTAGGCTTGATCCTGTAAAAGGGTACGTAGGCAGCCATGGTCATATGGCGCAGTCGGATGAAGTTACAAGAAGCAGATATATCTTACAAGGAGTATCCTGGTGTTCGTCCAAAATTTGAATGTATCAAATTGTGTACGAGGTGGAGAATTGTGAGAGGCAGAGGCGGTTTCTAAATTTTGGCATAGGCGGTTTATTGGCACCATATAGGCGGTTTCTAAATTTTGGCACCAAAGTAATTTAGAAACCAAAGTTCCTTTTTATGGGGCTTGATATCCTATATAAATAGGGGTCTTGAGTCTTTGTAATCAAAACCAACAACAAACACAACAACTCTTCTTTAGAGAGAGCTAGAGAGAGTGAGCAAGTTAGAGAGAAATTTTTTGTTCATAGTTTTGAGCGGTGTTAAATTTCTCGGTCGTCGAAGATTTAGTATAGAAGGTTAAAATCTATACGGTACCATCTTGGGACGAACTTGCGGGTTGTGTTAGTCGTCTTCATCTATCCTTCAATAAAGATTTCTTGTTCGCCCGAGGACGTAGGCTTTAAGCCGAACCTCGTTAAATTCTGTTCGCATATTTGATTTTGACTTAGCTTTTCGATTAATCTTCATAATCGGATCAATTTCTAGGATAGGTTCGATAGCTTCCGCGACTTTTGGATCTAACACTGACTTCGACCCTTCTCGGCTGTACGGACAAAAATCAACCATTTCGCAAGGCTGCTTTGAAATATCTAAAATTGGGATCATCTAGCCCCTAGTCCAACCCCACCTCAAATCTTTAATAAAAGAAACAACATCTACTTCAATGGACCTCCTAAAGCCACTTACCTAGAAAAATGGCTTCCGAGTGACAGGAAGTTATAGTATCCTATATTTGAGAACACTGTCTAGTAAAGTTAAAATGATTCGAAACCTAGGTAGGTTTTCTAATTTCCTCCTTCAAAGTTGTCTTCGTTGAAATTTTAGCTAACTAGGGCTTCCATTTGTCTTTAACATGAAAAAAGTAAAGACTTTTTTTCAGGGTTGAATAGAGTAAAAGCAAGACAAAACCCAGGTCAACATTCATAATCAGGAGAGGAAAAAATATCATTCAAGACATTCTGTTATGTACGACGATTATCTTCTAAGTTAATGATCAAACCCCATATTACAAGATACAGACTGCTGGTAACCCGCTTACAGCAAAGAGAGGCCAATTATAGCTTTAACGTTACGACATCTCTAAACAAAGGAATGCAAAGAACTAAGAGAGTCTATACAAGTCGGGTTTCTTACTACGGGATGGCTTATGACTATCCTCCTACCAAGTACTTCTCATAAGAAAGGGTCTCTAACTGATGAACGTACCACAGATGATAACTCTGAGGAACTACTGAGAGTACATACAGCAAAGGTCTAAACTGCAAACAAAAACCGAACTACAATAGCATTTGAACAAGAAAACTAGCATAATTTGACGAGATAGGTGATCAAAAGAACTTGAGCCAAATAATGGTCATAGGAGATATAAGGGCCTTCAATCGAAGCCCATATCGCAGATATGGAGATTTTATAGCAAAACAGTGACTAGTATGAAGACTCGAAATAGCACCATACACGGTTTTTAATCCATCGATCATCCATAAAACTATGAGAATACCATAACCACCGTCTACAAATTGCGTAACATGATCACCTCAACGTCAATTAGAATTTTGAATTGCCTCTACTTTCAAATACAGCACTAATCTCTATTCGGACTTCGAGTTCAAACCCTAGAATTACTATAGATCAAAGCAACTTCAAAATCACAAAAGCTACTAGAGATTATAACAAGATTATAGAAAATCACAAGATAAATAATACTCGAACAAAGACAGAAAGAAAAGCTTCCTTACCCGTACTCCGTAAGAAATCTGCATTTTCATCTCCAACTCCGTATATTTCTTGAACTTTCGGTTTCTTTCTACGAACGTATATACGAAATAACCCTCCACAACGAGAATGCAAAGATTAACAAGAAAGTAACAAATTATAAAACCCACAATAACAAGTACTACTAGCGAAATAAATTCAGAAAGACTACATCAACAAAAATTAAAAACATAGGAAAAAAATTTGTGTTCTACCTTGCTCATTATGTGTACAAGGGCTACAGAAAAATAACGTCAACAAACAAAAAACCATCTATAGAACAAAATTAAGAAAACATAATGATGGTTCTGTATCTTTCTAAGTTTTAAAAAGATGGAGGCGGGCGAGGTGGAGTAGCCCAATAAGGATCATGTGGTACTTGACCATTGGATTGAAGATTTGGTGGTAAATTGTAGAGTGGCAATGAAGAAGTGTCAGGTAAACCACCATGAGAATGAGAAGCTGAAACACCGGTACTATTCTCCAAGTTCAATCCTGAACTTTGAGGTAATTGTGTTCCATCTCCTACAGAATTAGGGTCATCTTCAATAGGTAACCTTTCATAAGTAGCATTAGTAAAAGTTGCAGCAATAACCATTACCGGCCCAGAAGCAACTAATTCTCCCACCACACTTCCGCCCACTACTTGCCCTTGCCCTCCGGCTAAGTAAATCGTCAGCCCTGTCACTATGGGTGGCGATGGTGCCGGCAAGAATGCACCTGACAATGACAATATCTCGAATCTTCCTTGGAGAGTGACGACCGCATCGGGTGCAGTAGGTTGCCGGAGAGTGACATTCGTGACAACCCCATTACCGCTTAGGATACAAACACCCCTTTGTCTCCTCCTCGCAAAGGTAGAAATTGTCTCGGTTATGTCACTGCCGCTGCTGATCTCTAAAACATGGCTCCGAAGAGCGTTAGGGCTTTCTCGAGTGATGATTATCGGGGGTTTAGGTTTGTTCTTGGATCCAGATGGACGGCCACGAGGTCTCCTACCACCACTTCCACCATCGCAGCCCATTTGGTGGTCGTTGTTTTGATCATCACCATCACGATCATTGTCTTCTTCATCTAGGTTTTCGTTAGTAACATTGCCGCTGCTATTGGTGGTGGTAGTGGTGTTAATCATCTGTTCTTGATGATCTCTTCCCGCCCCAAGCCGGCCTAAACCGGTATTTTCATGACTACCATCTTCTTCTGGATTTCGAAGGTGAAGCTGCGGAGTTGATAAAACCGGATCAAATCCACCCATTCCAACATTTTCAGCCCACCACCGATTCGCCATAACCCCTCCCTAATCTTCCTTTTCTTTTCTATATCTAGGGTTTGAAATTTTAGAGAGAGAACCTCAAGTCACTAGTGGAAGAACAAAACCTAAACAGTAGTATTCTTATTTGTGAAATAGAAGTCAAAGGGAAGAATACCTAACTTAGAATAAACTTGTCTTTCTACTTTTGGTCTTTAGTTGTTATAGCTGATAAGATTAAGAAATAAGTAGATCAACCAACATAACAAATACAAGAAAGTAATAGGTCTTATCTTCTTTGTCTTGGAGTACTACTCAACAATTAATATTACCTTTAAACTTGCTAGCTAGTTTCATAATCATTAATCAACTTCTTTTGCATGAAACCCTAATCAATTGGAGTTTCAAGATCAATAGTTGAATACCCAGATATCTAATTCAGATCAAATACCACCAAATCCTTTTTCTTGTCTCTTCCCAATTTAACACCCAAAAAAAATAGATATCTTGTTTGGTTCTTCTCTCTATATAGCTACTTGGGTTGTAGTAAGTAGAAGTACAGATAAAAGTGCATGAAAGAATGAATAATCATGAGTAGCCTGACCTTTTTATGCTATATTTAGGAGGGTTTAGAGAGAGAGAGAAAAGGAAGTAGTAGTAGTAGTAAAGAAGGTTTGCTTGCCTTTACAGATACGAGAAGTACAATTAGATCCAGAATGAAGGAAGAGGGAAGTTTGGGTTTATTCAGTTTCTGGTAAAAGAACAAAAGAAGCACCAGCACCAGCAGCAGCAGCAGCAGCAGCTCCACTGAGTTTGCGGTGAGTGCACGTTAACAGGGCATAACTCACTTCAGGTGTACTTGGGTAAGAGGAATCATAGATCGAGTTCTCATGGTGGTGGTACCCTCATCATGTTCTTTTAGTCTCTCTCTCTCTCAGTAGAATAATGAGAAGTTTTGATGGAGACACCCTGGAAGACTGAAATTGTTTAGAAAACTTAGCCTTAAAGTCTGACAACTAGCTCTTCTTGGTACCTCCACTAAATAACTTCATTACTATGGCATTTTATATTATGGGTTAAATAAGATCCGTTTATGTCTTGTTCTACTTTATTTACACTATTTTTTGCTCTACAAGAGCATCTTTCGAATTTGAAGTGGGTGGGGGGATTAATCAAAAGGTTAATTTTTTTTTTTTTTTTTTTGTTGAAAATCAAAAGGTTAATTCAGGTGGCAACCAAATATTTTCTATGGACTAGTGTTTTCGGGTTTGGTACAAGTCAAAAATGCTTGACATAATTGACTTTGATTTAATAGAGGAACAATCTCTTTCATCATCTCTTTCTCTTTTTCTGGACCACAACAAATTCCTTTACAACCTCATCCACCTAAAGATCAAAGCTTCAATTAGGATTTGGTTATTACTTTCTCTCTCTTCTTCATCATCTTCATTGTCATGAATCTTGAAACCCTGCAGTCCATCAACACGAGATCTTTCATCTCCATCAGTAGAACCTTCATGATCATTAGGATCAACTACTTTATCAGATTCATCTTCACATTCTCAGCCTTTTCCACCACCAACAATAACTTCATCTATAAGAAGTAAGAACTTTCTGCAAAACTCCGTCTTTTTCAATTGAACATGATTATAGTGGATCAAAATTTGGGGAAATTCCAATGGGTGAATCTGATAAACCACCACCGTTAGGAGGTAAAAAGGTTTTGCATTCAATACAGCGAGAACAATCGTTCTAGGCTTGCTCGAATTGTGGCTAGTAGATTATTAATCTTCTTTCACAGCTTCCATCATTCAATTAATCATTTCCTGAAACATCTAAAATTCCCATCTGATTACTATAAGTTTTGATCTCAAGTATTTCACAATGAAATTTGTTGAAAGATGCATTCAAATAACTAAGGTTGTGAAATTAAAGAACATCAAATGGGACTAAACCAGTAAAGTAATTGCTACCCAATTCCAAAAGTTCCAAACATTTTTTTTGTTGAAATATATTGCATTAAATTAAATCAAAATGTTATTACAATATTTATCCACTAAAATACACGGTACATTTGACCACACTTTGTTCCGCTGATTCTTCTTTGCCCATTTCGCTAGTTTGTCAGCATTCTGATTTAGCTTTCTCCCGGTGTACTGAAATTTGATCATCTGGAAATCAGGGATATATGTTTTGATTTTCTTTAAGTGAAAGATAGATTGCCATTGAACTTCATTCTTTGAATTGTGTAGGTGATGTATAAGATTGATATTATCACTTTCTATTATGATGGCGTGGTGGTTCATCTCTTTGGCCCATTCAATACCAAGAAGGATTGCCTTAGCTTCACTTTCTTCACTGTTTCTCGCATTGCTAGATTTGACTTGTGCACCGATGAACATAGATTTATCATTATGTGCAATAATGCTGATGCCTACATTCGAAGTAATATTAGTGAATGAGGCGTCAACATTACTTTTTATCATGTTATTTGGCGGAGGATTCCATTTTCATCAGTTGAAGCATTTTTATTTCTATCATTTTTTCTGAGTGTTTTGTTTAATTTCGGATAATTTTCTATCAGTTTAATAATGTGATGCAAGTCATTGATTTCGTGCTGGAAGCAGTGATCACATCTAACTTTCCATAAGATTCAAAGAACTGTGGAGAGATGAATGTTACCTTTGGTGTAACAAAGATTCCCATTTTCTTCCCAGGAGAAAATCCAGTCCGAGATGGATAGGATATTCTCCGAGATGATGTCAAAATAGAACCAAATGTTTTTAGCTAAGGCACAGTGTAGGAGAGCATGTTCTGCAGATTCCATAATGTTGCAATTGGGGCAGTTGAAAATGTTACCTATATATTTGCCTATTCTTCCTCTCACAGGAAGAGCTTCGTTGCAGACCTTCCAAATAAAATTCTTGATTCTCGGGATGGTTGGGAGGTTCCAGATGAACTTCCAGTTTCGTGTGTTTGGTTGGGTCTCTGTATTATTACTGATAAGATGTTTGTACATCGAGGCTACTGTAAATCTACCCGACTTGGTGAGCTTC